>NW_028227270.1:113178138-114640638 GCF_978045245.1 Mus caroli | reverse complement strand
CTCACTATGATTAAGCTGTTTCTTACCTGCAAAGCACTTGCAAAATAAATGCACAAAAACAATTCTACTCTGAAGACAAAGACTTCCATTTGAAACAGCCTTATGGTACATAGTCCTGTGAATCAGGATACTGTTAAGATCCAAGCTTCAACAACAGCCACCACATTCTTGATAGACCTACACTTTAACTCTACCATGACAGATAGTCAATCACCTTATAATTAGCTTGAAGTTGGTGAGTGCCACCAAAGTTAAAATTCCCTATTGATGCAGACTACTCATTATAAAAATATTTTCTAGGTCTTTCCCTTCCAGGACTCATTTCTGTGAAGTAGGCAGATGATCAAGGGGACAACATGTTCTATGAGGTCATAGCTTTGTTTTTGCTACTGGCTATCCTGTTGGATCAATTTCATAGCCCTATGGTCTATTTGTTGTTTTAAATACATGTCAACCTACTTGTCCTATGTCACCCTCACTACTCTCTTCCTTTCTTGAATGTTACTATCCTTGAAATATTTAGTCAACAGGGATAAAAGTGGAAGTCTTTACAAGAGAACTGTAAGGTTTTTTTCCAGAAGCATAAAATTAAAAAAAATGAGCAATTCATTAACTGCTGCCTGTAATGTAATCTCTCAAGTTTATGGGTATTAGACAGCACATTAAGGCACAGATGTTAGAAGTCTGAAGTAGAGTACACAAGTAAAATAATTGCATAACGAGTGCTAGGTCTAAGATTTGTAGGTCACACTTTTTAAGCAGTAATACAACAGACAAATAGGAAAGTCAAGGTTCACTGGGAAAGAGAAAAAATAAATTATAAATATTATAAAGCTGACAAATGCCATATGCATTATAAACCTTGGGAGTATTATACGGCATTTGATTACCTGTTTGATGTACCCTTTGTTCTAGTATCATTTCTGTTACTTTGATAAAAATTCCCTGACCAAAACAAAAACAAAAACAGCATAAGGGAGAAGAGTGTTCTATTTTTAATCCCAAGATATAGTCCTTCATGGGGGGGGGGGAGAAAAAGACAGAAATTAGTCACATCACACCCATAGTCAAGAGGAAAGAGAGGCAAAAGGTACATACATCCTGGTTTGCTTAACTTTCTCTCCACCAGCTTTCTCCTCTCTTATACTGTTAAGGATTCACTTCCTAATGAATGGTGCCACTCACAATGAGCTGTGTCTTCCTACATCGATTAGCAATCAAGACAATCCCTGACATCCATGCCCACATTTCATTTGAAGCTACATAATTCCTCATTAAGCTTTTTAAGAGGAGACTCTAGGTTTTGTCAAATTATCAGTAGCCTTACACTTGATCTTAACAAGGTCTGGTGTAGTAGTACATGGCTGTAATCCCAGCACACTGGAAGCAGATGTAGGTCAATCTCTGTGAGTTCAAAACCAGCCTGGTAAGTTTCAAGACTGCCAGGGATATATAGAGACCCTGTCTCAAAACCAAACCAAACGAAACAAAATCCTAACTGCATACCCTTGTTATATGATTCTGAGTTTTTGCTTTTGTCTTTGTTTTTTGGTTGGTTCCTCATGGAAATGAATTTGTAACATAATTGTCTAGAGATAAAAGAGAGAGTTTAATCTTCCCTCTAATGCATGTGACTCAATTTATTTGTGTGTATGTCCACAGATGAATATCTTTCTGCCTCAATTATTGTTGACAACCAAACATTTTCCAAGTTTCTAATCAAATTTGGTGAAACATTTCTCAATTTTATACACACATAAACTTTAAATTTTTCACAGATCTTGTGTTTTCTTATTGTATAACGAACAATAAATTTCTGTTTAATATTTTTCTTAAGAAACATCTGTTACAGTAAACTACTATTTTAGTGGAGTATGAACCTTTGTTATGCAATCTATTTGCCACGCTAGAATAATTTATATTGAGATGATTTGTGGTACTTATTGTTTTTCCTTCAGATTATATTCATTTTTATTTGATTTTTATCTTACAGTGTTATAAATAATGTGAAGATAAAAAGAATAAGTAGCATGTACATTCACAAAGTCAGAAGTTTGGAATTTTTGACTTTGTTAAAACATTCCAAAATGACCTTTAAAATTGCCTTTACAGTGCATGGCATTGATGTTACTTCTCCTAAGACAGACTTCAAAAAGCCCCATAGTTTCCACCACCAGGTAACACAGGGCACTGGTACCCTGAGGATGACAAAGTAAGTTATGTCCCAATATGTAAGGTTGTGCCCTTTGGCAGAAGATATAACAACACACTACATATGAATTCTCACAAAGCGAGCCCAAGAAGTTCCTGTTTCATGGAAAATACAACTCTATTTAAATGAGTACAAAACACAGGAAAATTTAAATTATAAATTTCAGGCTCCACAGTCTTGAGATGAAGAAAGAAAAAAGACAAATCTTTCCATTAGAATTCCAGACCTTTGCAACGTCTCTTTTAAATTCATGGCAAATTCAAGTAAGCTGACACATTAGTCACTGGTAAAGGATTTTTTATGTGGTTATAGAAACATCTCAGAAACATTTGGCCTCAAATCCTCTCCAATTTTGGATTATTTGTGGTTTAAGGCAAATATATAATTCATTCCTCTGCTGATTCGTCTCTTCTGTTTTTCTCTTTCTCTATCAAACTTGGTGTGAGCACTTCATACTGGCAGATGGAGACAGGTGATACATGCTGCTCCTCCAGGGGTCACACTCTAATCACAGTGACAAGCAAGTCAACAAAGGACAAACAACACATTGAAATAAGTGCCGTGAAAGAACTAAGCATAGTTCTATAAACCCAGGGGAGACTAGTTAGAGGCCCCTCAGTTGAAAGACATAATCAGAGAGCAATGTGCCTGAGCCACAAGATGCAAGACAAGAAGAGTAAATGTAATCAAAGCAAAGCAGAGGAGAGCATGAGTAGAAGAGAATTTATAGAAAGAATGAAGGTGTACATAGCTAGCATCTGCTCAGTCGCTAACTTTGTAAGTTTCCTATGCTACTTCTTAATGGAATCAGGATTAAAAATAAGACAGGATGACTGGAAAGCCATTTTCCATTTCTTAAAAATAATAATGAAAATAATCATAACAGAATAATAATATTACAATTACATACCTTTATAATATAGAGAGTAGGAAATAGCATGTCCCTTCCTACATAAGACAGTCCACACTTTATTATAATTTCTTTTTTCTTTTTTTTCCTAGAATCCTCTACCAAAACAACTTCATTTCACTTGACTCTCTCTTCTATAGAATTTAAAATGCTGTTTCTGTGCCTAACAATATTTATTTTTCTTAAGAATATGTTATCACATTGGAAGTAAATCATGATAATCCTGAAAAAACTATAGTAACAAATTCTGTGGTTTTCTTATGAATAAGAAATAAATGCATAGGAAGAAAAGCATTTGTGCCAGATCATAACAGGAAGAACTTGTCTAGGTTCCCTAGTGTCTTTGTTAGGACTTCAAATTTATTGTTACAAACATCTCTTGCCTTCAAAATGCCCCAACCCTCAGCAGCTGAAATAACCATGTGGCTTTGGGGCATTTAGTTTTGAAGCCTGTGGGTGGCCCTAGCTGTTCCCTCAGTTACTGCCATTGGGTGACAACGGAAACAAAACCCTTTGAAGAGCAACTGAGGACTGAGAAGATTTCCCTTAGCTTTTCTCTACAATTAGTGGCACTAGTTTGAAAAGTTAGGACAACTGTGGGAAAGGGGACTCGGCTGGAGAAAGTTGGTTTACAGAACCAGCTTTTGATTGGTCTAATGTCCCAGAATTAATCTCTTTCTCTCTCTCTCTCTCTCTCTCTCTCTCTCTCTCTCTCTCTCTCTCTCTCTCTCTCTCTCTCTCTCTCTCTCTCGTGTGTGTGTGTGTGTGTCTGTCTGTCTGTCTGTCTGTCTGTCTGTCGGTCTGTCTGTCTGTCTGTCTGTGTTCTGATCTATTATGGTGTAAACTCAGATGTTCTACCTAACCTTCCCTGCCATGGTTGATTGAACCCTCTGAAACCATGAGCAAAAATAAATTCTTACTCTTTAAGTTTTTCCTAATTAGGATCTTGACAAAGCAAGGCAAAAGGAACCGAGAGAGACCTCTCACATAGTTTCTCAGTGTATGCTAATTTGAGCTGCCTTCTGATACAATAGTATTAGGCCAGTGAGACCATAACGTAGCTGATCAGGATTCTAGTCCAAGCATTCTAGAATTCCAGGTCTCTCCTACCTTGTCTTTATTTTCCTAGCCTGGTGTGACAGGCTTACAAAAGACCACTTCTACCGTCTACTGTTAGTGATGAAAAGGACATGTAGTATCCTACACTTAGAGATGGGAATGAGCTCCACCTGCTAATGGGACAGTATTCAGGCAACACTGAGGTAGAACATAGTGAATGGATGATGACACTGTGGTCATCTTTGAAAAAAAAAATGCCTGCCTTGCTCACTTTTCTATTGAATTTCAAGAACTAACTAATGAGAATTACTTGTTTTTTCATTACTTAATAATGTGGCTATTAAATAAGAAGCACATCCATTCACTTCAAAACTAGCTAAACGTTTAGTACACACATATGCACTGATAGGGAAAAGAAGCCCTAGGGCTCCAACTGTCTTCACCTCTGCTGTGCTGAGATTAGAAACACACACTACTTCTTTGAGTTTCTATTACATGGATTCTGAGGATTATACTTACATTCTCATGCTCTGTAGAAAAAAACTTTTTGCACTATGTCACTAGTCCATGCCTAATTTTTAGGAGACATTCTTTACTGAATGAATGAGCCTTTCCTGAGAACCTTGTCCTAGATTCACCATGGGGAGGCCAAGTACTCTTTTGCTGAAGGTTTGTAAGCACAAAAGATACAAGCAGATACAATGTTCCCTGTCAGAAGCCATCTCAAGTTCCTTTATGGGTTCCTGTATTTAAGGTTCCTTGATCTAATGTCCCAGATCCTTGATCTAATGTTCCTTGATCCTAAACCAACATCCAGAACCTTAAAAAGGAACACCAAGAGATAGAAGTCAGACTGGGAGAGTACTAATTAGGCAAGCAGTGAGTTAAGATTGTCAGGAGAAGAAGGAAATGGATAAGCATTCATAATCAGAATTGAGTTATGGACATGTAGAAGGTATAATAATCGACCTCCACTCTCCTCTAAAGATATTTGACCTTTTCTTCATGTTTAGAATGTCAGGTTTAACCACTTTCCATTCTCTTTTTAGAGTTCTCTTTTCTGGTTAATAATCAGAAATATAGTTTCAAAAATAAACAGAAACACATAGTCCAATGATATTTTAATCTAATTCTCTGAAATCATAAGGTTGTAGCCAGCCAGTTACTTAAACACTTGATATAAGCACTGGAGGGAGGTAGACCCTTATGGGTTTGAGGCTAACTATTTACATTGTGAATTCTAAGTCAAGGCTACATAGGGAAAACCTGTCAGTAGATAGATAGATAGATAGATAGATAGATAGATAGATAGATAGATAGGTAGATAGATAGATAGATGATAGATAGATGATAGATAGATAGATGATAGATAGATGATAGATAGATGATAGATAGATAGATAGATAGATAGATGATAGATAGATGATAGATAGATAGATAGATAGATAGATAGATAGATAGATGATAGATAGATAGATAGATAGATAGATAGATAGATAGATAGATGATAGATAGATAGATAGATAGATAGATAGATGATAGATAGATAGATAGATAGATAGATGATAGATAGATAGATAGATAGATAGATAGATGATAGATAGATAGATAGATAGATAGATAGATAGATAGATAGATAGATAGATAGAATAGAAAGATAGATAGATAGATGATAGATAGATAGATGATAGATAGATAGATAGATAGATAGATAGATAGATAGATAGATAGATGATAGATAGATAGATAGATAGATAGATAGATAGATAGATAGAATAGAAAGATAGATAGATAGATAGATAGATGATAGAATAGAAAGATAGATAGATAGATAGATGATAGATAGATAGATAGATAGATAGATGATAGATAGATAGATAGATAGATAGATAGATAGATAGATAGAATAGAAAGATAGATAGATAGATAGATGATAGAATAGAAAGATAGATAGATAGATAGATAGATAGATAGATAGATAGATAGATAGATAGATGATAGATAGATAGATGATAGATAGATAGATAGATAGATAGATAGATAGATAGATGATAGATAGATAGATAGATAGATAGATGATAGATAGATAGATAGATAGATAGATAGATAGATAGATAGATAGATGATAGATAGATAGATAGATAGATAGATAGATAGATAGATGATAGATAGATAGATAGATAGATGATAGATAGATAGATAGATAGATAGATAGATAGATAGATAGATAGATAGATGATAGATAGATAATCAAATGAAACCCAGACTTGTTCTCTTCTACAAGAGCTTCAATTGATAAAAATTTGATTATCAGGAAGAAATATGAATCACTGATTATATGATTTCTTATGTATGATACAAATTTATAAAGTATGTCACAACTTGTTTGGTGAAGACGCATCAGATGAATCTCTCTTTTTCTTTCTATCATAGAAAGATTTTATAAAGTATGTATTATCTGCCTTTAAAATTCATTAATGTTCTTACTTATTCTATTTTAGAAAAGTCCTTTACTGTGGTTTAAATGTGTTCACCAAAATGTTCACGTGATAGAAACTGGGATCCTTTAATTCACAACTGAATGACATTTGGAGGCAGGGACTTTCAGATGTAACCAAGGTTAGAAAAGGTAGGATTCCCATGATTTCATTACTGACTTTATAAGATGAGGAAGAGTGTTCTAAGCTAGCATGTTGGCTCACTAACACTGTGTGATGCCCTTTGCCTTCTTAAAACACTTTAAGAAGTCCCTTAGCAGATACCAAGCAGATGTTGGCTTAGTGCCTTGACCTTCCTATCTCCAAACCAGGAGCTAAATAAACCTTTACACTTTCAAATTACTCAGGCCATTGCATTCACTTATGGGAAGAGAAAACGGCTCCCATATACTTTTATAAACCTTGAGGCATTGCTGCTTTTTATGGTGTGTTACAGAGATTAAGGTTTCACAAACAACAAGAAAGCTTTCTGCTGTGTAAATGAAAATCTAGGAGAGAGAAGGAATTGAGAAGAAGCATACCACTCCTAACCAGCAAAAGCAAACATTGTCTGTTAACACATTTCTCTTAACTTGTTTTCCTGAAATGGTGTAGAGGGATTTTATTCCAGTAACATGGCTACTTTGTCTGGAATACAGACACACCCTTAGTACATACTTTGAATCCCTCTGTCTGAAATATACACACCCTTAAGCATACACCTTTAATCTTAAACAGTGAACATCAAGCTAGTTTGTAAAGGGAAGCACCCATGTTTGAAAGTGATGTCTAGTTGAGAAGCAGATAAAGTGATGAACCAGAGAAAGATTTGACAGAATAAGATATGCACAACTCTCATGAAAACAGAGAGAAAAGGAAGGCTACTTAAGAGAGAGCAGCTGAGAGAAAGAAGAAGAGAGAGGGCAGTTTTACCACAAAAGTTGTACAAAGACAGGTTGCAGAGAGAACAAGCTACACACAGGTGAAGACAGAACAACACAGAGACTGAAAAGGAGCCAGAACATTACATCATATTGCCAAAGGTGGCATCTTTAAAGGCAGTATGAGGTCAAGCAGAGCAATTCAGTCAGAAACTGAAAGAAGCCACTTTAAATCAGTCAGTGTAGAGAGAAGTTTTGAGCCAGAACAGCTGGATTGACCGTCTAGCAAGAATTCAGAAAGAGAGAAAGTGTGAACTTATTCAACAATAGGTCTCAGATGTTGAAAACATTTCAAGCCAAGATAAGATTATACAGAGGCTAGAACCATCCAGAACTAGGCCTAGGTTAACAAATGGAAGCAGTTAACCTTTAAAACAAAAATTATACCATGTAGATAAAAGATAATTTTACAAATGATATTAAAAGGAGGGTGCTACTTATGGCCAAGAAGTACCACAGACTAGCAGCAGGTCATGATAGGGAACAGTCTTGTTGAAGAAAAGCTGTCTTGGTCTGAGAAGCCAGAGATGTTGAGGATGAACTGAATGCATCTGATCTGCTCAAGTGGGGTAAAGGGTGGAAGCTGCTGTTGGACTGCTACTCACAAAAGCCATTCCAGTGGAAAAGTCAGACGGATGCTTCTCATTGGGACCCTTGATGGAGCATGGGAGATCTGCCTATACCAGACTAAGGACAAACTATTGATTACCTCCTTCCTGTGGAAATTGTAAGCTTCACACTTAAAAGGAGATGGACAGGGGGTAAGGAGTTGGCTTGATCTTTCATAAGCGTAAAGTCTGGAGTGTGATTTTCAAAACTTATGAGAAAATTCCAGGCACGGCTGACTGTACTAGTAATCCTAACAATGGAAAAGCCAGCCAGCCTAGGTGGAAAAAGAAAAAAAAAAAAAAAAAAAAGAAAAGAAACAAGTTAGACAGATCCTACACATGTAAAGATACGCACATAGGCACGCACACACATGACATGCACACAAATAAAATTAATATAGGTAACAATAATTAATTTTTAAAATGGGGCATGAGTTTTCCAGAGAGCAGGAGGAAGGCTTGAAAGAAGGAACAGGAAGGGAGAAATAAAATAATGAATTAAAATCTCAATAAACAGAAGATGTAACTTTAAGAAGTGAAAGGAAGTAGGGAAAGATGACCACACAAGGCTCGGATGAACACGCAGTAGTGTAAGCACTCCAACCAGCTGAGCATGACTGTTTTAAACTAGCTTTTAAAAAAAGTAGGAACAAGAGAATTGATTTATTTTTATTTTCACTACTTGTTAGCAGCCACATATAAAGCAACTCAGCAAATGCTGTGCAGAATAAATTTTCCATTCTTTACACCAGGCCTGAAAAGCAAGCATATTATTATCTTGTACTATAAATAATAATTTTTAAGTCTAACGCTATATAGTGACATACTACACACAGTGGTAATAAAAATTTAGGGCCTGGAGAGATGGTTCAGTGCTTCAGAGAAGGTATGACTCTTGCAGAGGATAGGAGTTTGGTTTCCAGAACCCGTGGCAGGCTCTCACAGCCAACTCTAACTTTGGTTCCAGATGCATTTGTCACTCCTGGCCTCCTTGGGGACTGAATGCATGTGCTCATTCACACACACACACACACTTACTTATGCAATCCTTTGAAAACCTTCCAAAGTCAGCAAGCCCTCTCTGTGATAATTTCTTTCTCTTTGTTAGTGAATGTTCATAGTACTTATTTTTCAAGATCAGTCTAGAATGCAGGCTATCTATTTCTTTGTTTACTTAGTCTCACAATAAAACAATGGGACTTTAAATTATTGCATGTAGACAGAGTGAGGGCATGAGCTCTTATTTTGGAATGATCCAGACCATCTGACACTGTCTCAAGCTCTGTTACTAACAGGGTGACATGGGGAAACTTAGTTCTCTTGATCTTGAGTATTCCATTCGTAAGCTAGAGATGATCAAAGCTCCCTTTCTGAACTGTCTTAAGATTTAAAGAAAGCCATACATTCCCAAAATACCTTCTAAAAGACAAGGCACCAGGCAAGTGTCCTCTGTCAAATGTAACTCCAATGACCCTTATGTTCAAGGTCATCAGTTAGGTATCAAAGGAAAGTCCAGTGACACCAGATCACTATGAATAACAGACACTGAAAAGAATCATATTTAACTGTGACATGGGTTAAAGGGAAGTCATACAATTTAATTAGATTGTCTTTACCAAATTCTTCACTCGAGCTATTTTGAGGAGAGATTAAAAACTTAAAATGTTGAAACAGACCAAGAAGGTTATGCCTTGATACTTGAAGGTTGAGATCAAGAAGAGCAAAAGAGCATGTGTGCCACCTAAGATTAGACAAAAAGTGCATGGCCCTTGTGAGGGAGACTGCAGGGAACCCTGGAGGCAGATTGAGAATCAGAAGCACCATGAAGGCTTAATATGTGCAGTTTTTACAGAGGGGAGATTTGGAATCAATCTGGCTTAATTCCTGATATGTTTTAAATGAGGAGATGAAATCTAGATGTGAATATAACTTCTTTGGTTTGGGGATTATAGGGGTTTGTAGACTATTTGCCTAGCACATATAAAGCCTTAAATCTGTTCTCAGCAAGCACCAGCAAGCACATACCTGGAGTGGTCATGTAGTGTTCTTGAAATACCAACATGTGGTGGGTGGAGACCAACTAGAAATTTATAGTTATCCTCAGCTACAATGGGAATTCAAGGTCAGTCTAGACTATATAAGAAATTTTTTCAAAGAAGAGAGAGAGACAAAGAGAGACAGAGACAGATAGAGACAGACAGAGAGACAAGAAACAGACACACAGAGAGAAACAGAGATACAGAGGCAGAGAGAGAAAGAAACAGAGAGACACAGAGACAGAGTAACAGCGAAAGACAGAGACAAAGAGAAAGAAAAGAGGGGAGAAGGAAAAGAAGTAGGGAAGGGAGAAGAAAATAGGACTACTAATGACAGCAAAACTAAGATCAGTCTTAAACATGAACTCATATTTATGGTGAAATAATTCCTGGCCTAATATTGAAGCCTGTCTTTCAAGCGTAGACTCGTGGTCTGAAGCCTCCTAAAGTGAGAGAGAAGACATGAGCTGAATATGCAAAGGTTGGAGCTGAGTTGCCATGTTCACTAAAATAAAGTTGGCTATGTGGAATGTGGGTGTTCTGATGTTATCAGAGACAGAAGTCATAAGAAAACAGAAAGTCCAAGCCGAGGCCTGACTATGATGGGAAATGACCTCTGATACCATCTTTCCTTCTATGAAAATAACATTTTCTTCCCCCACCCCCACCCCCAACAACTTGCTAAACACTTCTCAAGTCATCAATGCATCAAACTGAAACTGATACCTGTCACTGTGCCCAGAATCCACCATACAAAGAGTATTTGGACAAAAGGTTGGTATAAAGATACATATGCTGATAGTCATGGCCGTCTAAGATCGTTGGCTGAGCCACTCTGACCCCAGACTCTCCCCCAAAAAATTAATGTGTAGCTGAGTTCCGCTATTTTTACAGCAATGTATTAATGATGCTTCTGATAACAAAAGGGACCCAAATAACACTATAAAATGAAATAAAATTCCACTGACAAAAAGGTGATGTTTGATTATGAAAAGAAAATACCGGTTAACTCACAGACTGACAATTTTAATTTTTCCTTCCTTTTTTTAAAAATATTTTTTATTAGGTATTTTCCTCAATTACATTTCCAATGCTATCCCAAAAGTCCCCCATACCCCCCCCACTCCCCTACCCACCCACTCCCACTTCTTGGCCCTGGCGTTCCCCTGTACTGGGACATATAAAGTTTGCAAATCCAATGGGCCTCTCTTTCCAGTGATGGCTGACTAGGCCATCTTTTGATACATATGCAGCTAGTTAGTTTATAATGTTGTTCCACCTATAGGGTTGCAGATCCCTTTAGCTCCTTGGGTACTTTCTCTAGCTCCTCCATTGGGGGCCCTGTGATCCATCCAATAGCTGACTGTGAGCATCCACTTCTGTGTTTGCTAGGCCCCGGCATAGTCTCACCAAAGACAGCTATATCAGGGTCCTTTCAGCAAACCCTTGTTATTGAATGCAATGGTGTCAACGTTTGGAGGCTGATTATGGGATGGATCCCTGGATATGGCAGTCTCTAGATGGTCCATCCTTTTGTCTCAGCTTCAAACTTTGTCTCTGTAACTCCTTCCATGGGTGTTTTGTTCCCAATTCTAAGAAGGGGCAAAGTGTCCACACTTTGGTGTTTGTTCTTCTTCAGTTTCATGTGTTTTGCAAATTGTATCTTATATCTCAAGACACTGAAACTTATAGAGGAGAAAGTGGGGGAAAGCCTGGAAGATATGAGCACAGGGGAAAAATTCCTGAATAAAACAGCAATAGCTTGTGCTATAAGATTGAGAATTGACAAATGGGACCTCATGAAACTGCAAAGCTTCTGTAATGCAAAAGACACTGTCAATAAGACAAAAAGGCCACCAACAGATTGGGAAAGGATCTTTACCTATCCTAAATCAGATAGGGGACTAATATCCAATATATATAAAGAACTCAAGAAGATGGACTCCAGAAAATCAAATAACCCCATTAAAAAATGGGGATCAGATCTAAACAAAGAATTCTCACCTGAGGAATACCGAATGGCTGAGAAGCATCTGAAAAAATATTCAGCATCCTTAATTATCAGAGAAATGCAAATCAAAACAACCCTGAGATTCCATCTCACACCAGTCAGAATGGCTAAGATCAAAAATTCAGGTGACAGCAGATGCTGGCGAGAATGTGGAGAAAGAGGAACACTCCTCCATTGTTGGTGGGATTGCAAGCTTGTACAACCACTCTGGAAATCAGTCTGGAGGTTCCTCAGAAAATTTGACATAGTACTACCGGAGGATCCCGCAATACCTCTCCTGGGCATATATCCAGAAGATGTTCCAACCGGTAAGAAGGACACATGCTCCACTATGTTCATAGCAGCCTTATTTATAATAGCCAGAAGCTGGAAAGAACCCAGATGCCCCTCAACAGAGGAATGGATACAGAAAATGTGGTACATTTACAGAATGGAGTACTACTCAGCTATTAAAAAGAATGAATTTATGAAATTCCTTCCTTTTTATATTTTATTTATTTATTATTATTTTTTAGAGGTGATGCTAGGAATCAAAGCCCAATTCCAGAATCTTTCACACAAGAGGCAAACACTCTGACGCTGAAACACATCCCAACGGAGCACCCTGTTTATACTGAGATCTTAGAAATAACACCCAATAAAATGGTGAAAGCTGAGCTTGTCCGTCTATGTAGTACTTGTACATGGGGCTGGCTTATGTGGAGGACAAAAAGAGCAATGTTATCAGCATTAATATGATATAGATTTTGGGGGGAGAATTTTCCTTCTATTGTAATTATATGCATGCAGGTTTGAAACCGTTCAAACAGAACCACTGAAAATACAATGATTTTCTTTTGCTACACATCTTTCAGCCATATGGGGTATGGCTACAGAAGTGAGAAGAAAATGTAGAGGCTTGCAGCAGACAGCAAAACAGTATCTGAGCTGGCAAATAGATATTTATAACTATAAACACAATGCAAAGACACAAGCATGAGTGCAGAGAAAACACATGGAGATGATGTCTTCACCACATTTTCCTACACACCTCCAGAAATTCTCCAACTATTGTTTTACTGAGCTTATGGATATGATAGGCTGCCCCAAATAATATCTTCGTACTATTGGACTTAAGTCAGGCTGACTATGTGACACGTTATATCCCCAGGATATCTGGATCTTTGCCTTATTGTGAAAATGAACCAACCAACTGTCATCATGTGTGTTTCAGAAGAGGCCACTATATACGCCAGGCACAATGATAAACACAGGGTCTTCCTGCCCAACCAGGGTCAGTCACAACCTCGCCCACAGGAAGCTTTCCCCTCTGCCTGCATTACAAGCCTTCTTCCCTAATTCCTTGATTTTCAACTTTGGTTTGAAGAACAAGACTGTTACTGCCTGAGTCCACAGCCATTGGCAGAGTACCATGTGCAGATTGCATAGTTGATGGATAAAGGAATTGTGCCACCCAAAGTCAGAATGGAAGTATTATGTAGATGCTTTGGAGGATGTGGGGAGGTTAGTTCCTGCCTAGGAAGCCTTAATCTTGGAAGGGTCATCAGCCCTAACAGGACACTGGGATCTGGGACTCAACTTTACCAGGAAATTCTGCTGAGAGAGAAGAATATCTGGGGCTTCCTTGTAACTTCCCCTCCAGCTTCAGAGTAACTTGAAAAGTGGAAAACAAAAGACAGAAATGAGAGGCAGGCAGCATGTACTATGCAGCAAAGGCCTTTGGAGGTGTGATAAGGATCAGGTAATAATGGCTTCTCACTGAGTAATCCAAAGTATTTCACAGTTTTTCTGGTTCAGCCAGTTAGTGTTGAGGAAGAGAACACCCCCTCAGTAAATGAGGCCCTTTGGAATGAGGGCTGGGGTTTATGATAAGCATAGTGGGGAAGTGCCCTCCACCCCCAGGAGGGTCATTGTGTCAGCCAGTATGCATGAGTCATTTTCCACCCAAATGATGTGTCTCAAAAAGAGAAACTCTCAGCATTTACTCTGATTTTTAACCTATTGCTAGCATCTGTCATTCAAAGTGAGCTAAGGTCTTTTACATTCTTAATCACAGTCCTCCATATCTTACTGTTCAAACTCTGTCCTGGTTCATCTGAGGCACGCATGGAGTTCCCTATGACATCAGTAATAAGTGACCTATTTATCACGACCCCTGAGGTGGCTAATCTGAAAGTGGAGATTTTAAGACATAGAGCATCAGAAAAGTCATTACTTTCTTGGATGCATAATTAGTAATATGGAGGGAACAAAAAACAGAACAAGGTGGAAAGGCAGACGGAAACATCCTCGGAGATGCCTGGGTTGTTGTAACTAACTCACTGGAAAAGTTAGAACTGTCTCCCTGAACATCAGATCAATGTTTTTATAATCAGAAATGTTCTCCGTGCTCCCACACACCTTCAGTTAAAGACTTCTTCAGTGAGTTACCACGGGATAACAGGTCCAGACTCTGAGTTAACAAAACATTACCTCATCCACAAACAACTCCATTAACTGTTCAGACCCTAAGGTCAAAAACCCCTTTTCTAAGTTTCTGGAAGTTTCTTTACTTTCAAAGCAATTACAAACGTGACCTTTCTGTCTCCCTAAGAGCAGACAGCTCGAGGCAACTCCATCCAAATCAATACAGGGAGAGAATCTCAGGACTTCTTTAGAATGTCTGCACAAAAGAGATACCATGTAATTTTAGAAAAACACCAGTTCTGACTTACATGGAGATAAATATGAAGAGAAAGCACTCAGCAAGTGTGCTGGGATGTGGGGTAAGGTGGGGAGAAAAATCCTAGCAGTTATGAGAAAATGGAAGCATGGAAATAAGACAATTTGGAGCATTGGGAATTGTTGGATGGATTCAGCATGACTCCAGTCAGTTTAGAGGCAAAGAGACAAATGTCACTCCCATTTAGATTGGGTATCATCTTTTCCTTCTCTTCATAACTAAAGCTTTGCCCAGACAATAATGACAGATAAGGATGCCCTGTCCAACATGGAGATCATAAAATTGGGAGCTGATGTCATTGGGATGAAAACAACAAAGAGAAAAAGAGGAAGAGGAATCTAGCTGTTGAATGCATGTTTACCTGAAGGCAGCCTGCTTTCTGAATGTCCTTATATAGAAAAGGTGGCCTGCTTCAGCTTCTCCTGTCCCTCCAAGGGAAACTGTTTTGTTGGGTAGAATCAAACAGAAGAAGAAAGCAGGATGATGACTAGAGTCTAGACTGTTTCAAACACCTTGTCATGTTTCTCTTCTGAGTAGATCCCAGACAGGTAAGGATGTAGAGTAATTTGGAGTAAAAGTTTCTTTGAACTATGTCTAATTGCAGAAAGGCATCTAATCTGACTACAGTGATCAGTCTGTTTGGTCTAGCTCAAAGTTCTTCTAAAGATGAGCTCATCAAGACCTTCTGCAAAGCTCTGTCCTTTCTTTTAAAAGTTCCACAACCCAAAACAAACAAAAGAAGACAAGAAGAAGCACAGGAGCCTAAGTCACTTCAATGTGAGAAGGAAAATACATCTTAAAGAGCTAAATTACCTAAAGAATTCAGAAAATTTGCATTTAAACATTATTTCAACAGAGATAATCCAAGTAGGCTGTATTAACTACAAAGGGAAAGAGCTACCTCCAAAGGGAAGGAGCTACGTGTAAGAAATCTTCCTTATAAAAGACACACTATTTACATTTGGTCTCTGTATAAAATTACCAGCATCATTTTGTATGTGATTGAGTGTACACATCTTGTCTTCTTTTGTTTTTTTTTTTTGAACTAGGATCTCACTCTGTAGCCTTAGCTGATGTGGAACTCAGAGAGAATCTCCTGTCTCTGCCTCACTAGAGCTGGGATTAAAGGCATGTATCACCAGGCCTGCCTCTCTCTGTTTGTTTGCCTTGTGCCATGGACCTCTTTAAAGGAAGGACTAAGATTTACAGCAGGTCCTAATGGACTTATCTTTAGAAGATCTTAGAGCTAAACCAAGCAGACTGATCATTGTAGTCAGATTAGATTTCTCTGTGTAATTAAACATAGATCAAAGTACTGCTTACTCCATGTCACCTGTCTTCCTCATTCACTCTTTTGTTTGAGCCCTGCTCTGTTCCTAAGTCTGGAAATTACTTGTCCTTTAAGGCTGGTTGACAAGAGAACCCCAGAGATCCACCTATTTCCCACCTCAACCTATGTGGAAATACAGATACATTGGGGACCTGAATTCAGGTCCTTATGCTTGCAGGGCAAGCGTTTTTACAAATGAGAGATGATCTAGACCCTCAGGTAACATTCTTCAGTAGTAAGAGTCTCATCTCAAGAACATTGTCATGGTAACCTAATAAACCTGAGAGAAAATAAATGCTGCTAGTTTTCTTTTTCTTATTTTCTTTACTTACTAGAAAAGTACTGAAACTTTGGGAGTTATACTATCACTTCCTTAAGTATAATTCCCTAAAGATATTCTACAAACTTTATGCCCTGCTTTCTATTGAAAAGCCATAGTATGATTTTAATTCCCTCTTTTCTTATGACTTTGGTTTTCTCACTCCACTTCCCTGTCTTTCTCCTTTTCTTCAAAGGAGAAATGATTTCATCTTGAGGACAGGAAAGTTCATTGACTTTTCCATATTCTCAATACTGTGTTAACCCTTTCCCTACCTAAAGATTTTTTTCCTTATGAACATTGAGTCATTTGTCCACTCTGTTCCTAAGTTACATATTCCCTTTAAGCAATAGTATAAGCCAGTGACTTCTGCTCCCAGCAGCTACCTCAACAACTCTGGTGAGTGCCATCAGTGTCACCTCCTTCCCTGGGCACCAGCTACCTGCTGTTTTCAGTCTATAGTGAGATACTGTGCTCACCTTCATTTCACTACCCTGGTGGCTTCCACTTTGCTCTTTCCTGGACTCCAAGTATTTGGAATTCAACGACATTATGATAATCCCCGGTTTTCCCTAGTAAATCTGCCTGCATATTAAAACCACATCTCCAATTTTTAGGAAATTTTATTAAGAATAGCATGGATATTTTTATAAGACTGTCAGTCTGTGAACAAAAGAAAAATTCTCTGAAGCCATGTTTTATATCATCAATGCTGCCCTCCCTTTCAATTTTTCTAAACCATGAGCCAAAGTTACATCCATTAGTCAAAACACAATTAATGAACTTGAAGTGACATTCTAGGTTTTATTTAATATCAGGTTGACTTAATTTATCATCCATTATTTTGCAATGTCTTGAAATGTGAACAATACTGAGCCTTATAATCTTATTAAAGGAAATTATCTCAGTATGTTTTGGGAGTTTGCCGCCCACAAAAAGATTTCTTACTACACTGGCTATCAACTTCCTGTCTCAGCATCAACTATCTTCAGCTCCACAGAGCTGGAGACAGGACTCTGTAGACTGCATCCAATAAAAACCTCCCCAGCAAGGGATACTAGAAAGATGCTGTAAATTGGAAGGGGATAGTAGTTCCTGTTTGCTGCCTGGGACTTCCCATCTCTATGAACACAGACTAGTAAGACTGACCCATTATGGAACAATAGTTCTATTGATGGAGATTTTATATCACAACCCTTATGTCCAGCCCATGCATTCAGTGGCAGGTCCATTTGAAAATACAAATCTGTGATGCCTCTGTCATGTCTGGGAATGCTGTTGATACACCTGTCCATTTCTGAGTTCTTCAAGATGTCTGGAAAGTCTTTAGTCTTTCAATGCAGCTGCATCATTGTTCATGGGTTTTTCGGTTTTGTTGTTGTTGGGGTTTTTTTGTTGTTGTTTGTTGTTTTACTTTTTGATACATACCCTAATACATGTCCACAAACCTCTGTCTCATTGGTTTTCTGATTTTAATTACCTGTAGTAGCTAAACTATATGTGATGGGTGTTTCCAAGATTCATGTTCTCCTGTGTATCATACAGCTTCCAGAGTATACATAGAAAATACGGCCATATATGCTAGATAAATATAATTCTAAACTTGTACGTTGTGACTCAGATGGTAGTTCCCTTTGCAGGAGAAAGAGGATGAATGGAATTGTCAAAATCTAGAAAGAAAACAGAAGGAAGAAGTGAGATCATAGAACCTCACCCCATGAGTCATAGCAAAGTTTTGCAGAGCAAAGTATAGTTCCATGTCAGGAAACATGAAGACTATGACAAAAAAGAAAAAAAAAAAAGCCAAAAGAAAACCTAAATGTTTGATATTTAAATTATCAGGGGGAAAAGCCAAGCAGAAGTAATTATTTAGATACTTCTCTGAGGAAGTGAGATGACCTGACATGGGGAGAAGCTCTCTAGGACAATGCAGAATGATGTGGTGTGAGCCTTGAGAAGCAGTTATGGGAGAGATAGAATCAGGATCATTCTAGATCTGTCGGATGTCTGTAAAAAATGCTATGGATTGACAGTATAGAATAAATATATTTGTCTGCCCTCAATTAATTTATCAGAGCCATAATTATTAATGGGGCTGTATTTGGAGACAGAATCTTTGTAATGAAGTCTAAATGAGGTCCTATGGGTGGAGCCCAGAGCTAGTAATTATTGTCTTTGCATGAAGAGCCAAGAGAGGTCTTCTTATTTTTTCCTCCATGTTGAAGACACTCTTAAGAGTGCAGTCATTAATAAGCAAGGAAGAACATTCTCACCAGAAGCCAATGGGAAACTTCAAACTTGGCTTTACAGCCTCCAAAACTGCAAAGAATGAATTACTCTTATTTAAGACACCCAGACTGAGATATATTGTCATGGTAATCAAACCAAGTAGAAAACTGGTTAATAGGTTATGTCACAGTTCTGTTTATATGGTTAAACCATGTGTTTAAAGAATATTTCCTGTCCAGTTCTTATAGGCATTATCTTCAAATTCTTGATCTTCATGAGTCTTATCAACTGATGCTACCTGACTTTGCTTACTAAGCATTCTCTAGAGTCTGGAATCGTAGCATGACTTTGAAGCTTTAGGCTAGCTGATTGTTTGCAAATATTAGAAGATCAAATTAACCAAGTGTACGATTTTAATTTAAAAAAAAAGAAACAACTCTTAGAGACAGGACATATAGAAATTATCTTGTTTACCCAAGGAATATTGTGTGTCTTTAATAGTCACCAATCCATACTAATAACAGTGCATAAGACACTGCTCTTGCACATACTTATTCTTATACCAGCCTGTGTGTATAGGTTGTGCTGGAGAACAAGAGTTGATGTCTTTCTTGATTGTTCTTCACCATATTTTTTGAACATAGTCTCTCACTGAGCATGGAGTCACCAACTTGGCTATAATGGCCAGCCAGAGACCTCTAGATATCATCCTGTCTCTATCCAGCACCAAGATTACAGGCTTTTTCTGCTGTACCTGTATTTTTACATAGCTTCTAGAGGATTGAACTGAGGTTCTTATGACTGTGCCACAGTAACTTTGCCAGCTGAGCCATCTCAAACTCTGGCACTTGCCTTTTGACATAGATATTATATTATCTTTGGTGCAAAGATACACTTGAAGCCTCTCCCACACTTGGAAATTCTTTAGTAGATCTAAGTCTGTTATCAGAGGAGAAAAGAAGAAAAGAGAGGGGAGGGGAGAAGAAGGGAGGGGCTGGGAGCAGTGAAGAAAGGTAAATTGATTGATAGCATGGGGTGTGGAGAAGTTAGGCAAACTTCTGAAGCTGAAACAATCTTGAAAGGACTGAGTGAGAGCTTACAGCTGAGGAGGATGACATTCTACAAGCAACCTAATTATTGTCTCAGACTCTGGGAGGCCAGCTAGCTTATTCTGTTGTTGCTGTGTAACTTCTACCACACATTGATAAGTACTATGACTTATCTTTCTACAAGAAAGATACTATGAACTTCAGATTGCACAAATAAACTGTAGAAAGCACCCACAAAAGTCTGGAACAATGTCCTGTTTTTGTCTCCCTTCATGCCCTCACTGAGCAATCATTACTAACAGCCGCCCCAGGAAGAAATGTCTAATCTAGATGATGTTTGACTTAGGCAAATTGAAATGATAGCTTGATTTCTTTAAACAACTATTCACTAAATTTCCCCTTTTCTTTATTCTTTGAAGCACAGCATTGATGCCAATGCTTCAGCACTTCCAATGGTACTATGAGACAATATTAGCATTGTATGTGTGCCTATTCATGTACTTGTGTGTGCACATGTATGCCTGTAAGGGGGGAGATAAACCTTAAGCATCATTCCTCAGTTGCTATCCACCTTCTAATTTTGAGACAGTCTCCCATCGGCCCACATCACTATACTAATAGGCCAGTGAGCCCCAGGAACCTGCCTACCTCTCCACCTCAGTTGCATGAGATTATAAATATGTGCTACCACAGTAAGTTCTTTCACATGGCTCTATAGCTTGTACTCAGGTTCACATTCTTTAATGATAGGCATCTTAGCAACTGAGCCTCTAATCTCCCTGAGCCCCTAATTTTCAGTCAATATACGTCAGAAATAAACATACATATTCATTTGTAAATGTCATATGCACAGCTATTTTTATTCTTCAGTGAGGTGCCCCAGACCGTCACAATTTTCTTTATACTAGTAAATGAACAGAACTCATGGAGAATTATAATTTTGTATTGGAAATTCAGCATAGAATAATTCAAACACTATTTGCAACACATATTCCAATGCATTATTGTTCTCTGAGTACCTTATACAATGAATGCCCTATCTGTCTGCCTGTGTCAAAGACACAGAGCTTGATAGAGATTAATACCACTGAAATTTGCCTTGTCATAAGCCAATGCCAGGAAGAATATATCCATTACTTATCAAGCATGTAGAATGCACAAGATAGTGGCCTATGGACTTCATGCTTAGCTATTCTTTTGCTTCTTAGCCTGTGAGAGTTGCATTATTTTCACCCACTTTGTGGTATGTGTTCATATGAGTTCTTAATGTTAGTTGAAAGTCTCTTCCATGGCAACCAAGCCATGATTAGAAAACCGTCTGGCTCCCTTTCCAAGCAGAATAGACTTTGTTACAACTTCCTTGTAATTCTAGAGAAGAATAAAAACACTCATGATTTATTATGAGGTCAATGGTAGTTGAGAGGAGATACTCAACATTAGAATAAAAATGAAAATGATAGTTTCCATAAAGCTATTAGAAACCACAACTCATTTCATTCCTGGAATATTGTATAATTCTCTAGACAATGAGATCATAAACAAGAAAATCCCACAGGCAAAATCCCCCCAGAAAGTCCTGAATATTTTAAAACTTTCAGTTATATTTCTCTTTATAATTATGATCTCAGACAAGAGTCAGTTGCCAATAAAAGATTTCCATGTAAGAAATATTGCTATAACAACAAGTATTAAAGTGCTAACAGTGTTCTAAGGAAGAAAAAAACTTCAGTGACTTTTTATACATCAACATAACAAAAGAAAATGACAGCCTATTTTCTTGGAGAACTCTGAAGTATTAATTACATTGTCAAAAGTGAAGATTACATCATATAGGCAGCCAGCCTCTCCACTCATTCATCCATCAAACCCTGACTTGAATTTGAATATTAACCTGTTTGGATAATCAATTTTAATTTAGTTACACATTTTTCTTACAAATGAATAATACTGATCCAAAGACACAGGGAACTCAAAACAACTGAATAAGCTTTAGTGGCTGATCATTTGGTCATGCACGTTTATTCAATGCAGTTTTACCTCTGCCCTGATTTGTCTTTTAGGCTACCTTCAATCATGAAAAAGGATATCAATGATTAAGGACAGCCTAGTTTCTTCATCTTACAAGAAAGTCAAGTTCAGTAAGAGACTATCATTTGCATCTTATAATAACACAAGATCGCTGAATATGCCAAAGACAGAGTGGTCTGGGGACTGCCCTTACAGGAACTGTTCTCCCATTAGTTTTAACAGGATTGAATTTTTTCAGAGTTTTTAACAGGGTTGTCTATGATTTGTGGTAGTATTGACCATTCAAAGTGAGGTTGGTGAACCAACAACTTTGGGATGTTCTAAGAGACTGCCACCAGCCATGCAGAAACTTGGTCTGCACCCAGACATGCTGAGCCAAAAGTTGCCTTGCAGCAAGGTCGCTGGATAATGACTCTACGGAATAAAGGTTGATAATCGCCAGGTTAGATTATATGGTGAGGATGGAAGCCTGGCACCTTCTCTCTCTCCCTCCCTCCCTCCCTCCCTCCCTCCCTCCCTCCCTCCCATCCTTCCCTTCCTCCCATCCTTCCATCCTGCCCTCCCTCCCCTCTCTGAGAATAATGTAACAGAAAGCTTCAACTTAGCTATTGTTATTATGCTGTTTATTAGTCAAATGATATCAGTAATTTCCCAAGCAATGTGGAGAAGGGCTGGCATTTGTCTTATTTCATAGAACAGGAAAGTGAAACTTGGAGAATTTTCAACAAAGTCAGGAGTTATCTACTAAATGGCAGAGTTGAGATTCCCTCCTTTCCTACCTGCTCCAAACTCAGACTTCTGCACAAAGTGGTCATGAATTTGACCATCAGATTTACTCCGTCACTGGATCCTCACCCTAAAGCAAATATTTTTCTCACGCAAATGTGTATGTTAAGTGTGTATACCAGTCCCTTTCAATACTAAACTTAGGAGGGAAGCCAGTTTAACTATGTTCTTAAAGGAAGACATATTCAAAAGGGAAGTGAAGGCTGGTGCTACTTCTGAAACCACAAGTTAAATGGGTCACAAAGCTGAGAGCTCTTCTCTTAACATTTTCAGAAGAAAGAAAAATCAAAAGCCATATGCCCTTCCTCCTCTAAGAAAAAGCACTACTAAACTATTAACATTTCCTCTCACTCATACAGTGCCAATCTTCGTTCTCTGGATGAGCTAACGCTCACCTGTACAAGCCAAACATTATCAGTTCAATTAAACAAAGCTCTTATACCAGACAGGCATTGAGAGAGACTGGAGGGCAAAGCTCTGTCTCTTTTATAAAAGCATCTGAGATAATTTCTCTCCAGAAGTCAGAGGTAATGATAAGCAACTTCATAAAGATAAATCCTCCTCAAACCTTCTAGAATAACTTCCCTCTTTTGTTGTAAGCTGACAAACAAGGAATTCAGAAAGATTTCTTGAGGTCTCTTCCACAGCTGTGCCTCTGAGGTGGCAAAATACAAGGCAAAAACTGGCAGAAATTACTTAAAATGCAAAAGTCGCAAAGGGAGCTAATGCGGGGGTTGTTACAATGACTTTGGAGACTTGGGGAGGCTAAATCCTCCAAACGCACTGAGAAGCAGTCATTTCATTTGAAGACCGCGATCCTCTCCGATACTGCTCGCAGATTGGAGCACCCTCTTATTAAATTACAGTGTTTTATAACCAGGGAATAAAATTGGTATCATGTTTACTATGCAAAATCCCTGCTATTTTTCAAATGGATGTATATATATGTATATATATTTTAATATAACATTGAAATTTAATATTGAAAGCACCAAGTGATAAAAACCAACCCACCTAGTTTCAAACCCTGCTTAAATTAGTTTTTTTTTTTTTTTGAATTTCGTATCTAATAACATAGTACAATAATACTGAAACGAGATTAACGCTATGATAGTATTTGTTTAGGAAACCCAGACCGTTGCTATGGAAACAGTCATTCTGCATATCTATGGAAACAGAGACAGTGTTGTAAATAGTGCTACAGAAAGAGGAACCTTGTAAACTTAGCCTTCCATTCTAAGAAAAAGATAGAGTGTGGGATTGTCAAGCAAGGAAAAGTATATTTTCTTGTAAAAGAATGATTTTTCACTATATTCTTATCCTCATGATAGGACTTTTAATCTAACATTTCAAGGCTTGATTCTTTAGTCATCTGTCAGTTACTGTGTTCTTATTGATGATCCAAACAAAGACTAGATATATTAATATGAAAATTCACTGGAATTTTTTTCACTCAACTTTAGTCTGATAACATTTTATCAGCCTAATATCTTTCCCACTACTAATGAAGTAGGGAATATTGTAGAAAATATACACTTAATTTGATTAAAAATTGAGAGACTAAAGTAATGGCTTTTGAGAATCTAGGTGTAATGTATACTACATAGTTGTGAACTGGGTTATTAAAATAAATTTTGGGTGGGACAAGTGGCCAAGTGTTTGAGGCAATGACCTACAAAGCATAAGTGAGGTTTCTTATGTTGTGAATGTATGAAATCATTTTTGGAATGCAGGTGGCCTTGTAATGATTCCAGCCTTTGATTCCCTGAGTATGCCATGTCTGACTGAAAGGTAATTAGTATTTCTTATTTTCCTTTCAACTTCTGATGTGGCCAAGCTATTGCCATGAAAATAGTGTCGTGCATTGTAGAGTGAATGAAGAAAGTTACTGAAGACCATAATACGTAAAACAGAAACACACAAAACCCCCTTGGACATAATTTTCACCCAAACCCTTGGCAATAATGATAGGGTCTGCGCACTTATGAATGTGCAAAGGGTCATCTCGTTTCATCTGAAAAGGTAAGGGATGGTGGCATAATGTCAACAATGTGGTTTGAGGGAAGCAACAAAAAGGAAGGGGAGGGCGTTAGATTGTAGCCTTGCCAACCAGTTGAAAATACAAGTTCCAGGCCACCTGGTCGAGTCTTGGCATCTTATGCTCTCTTCTTCCTCTTTCTTTTTTTTAAAATGTGTGTTTAGCTCCGTTTTTAAGGGTGCACAGAGATGGAGCTGATAGTCATCTGGGAGCTGACAGCCAGGCTGACTCCTCTTTGTCAGCTCCTGAATGCTTCTAACATCAAGGCAAGCAATTGTCTCAAATTAATCACTGTTGTGTAGTTTAGATTTTTATTTTAATCTAAGGGGTTTTTTTTTTTGTCTTGTTTGTCATTTTTAAAGCTTTCCTAACACAACCTTATGCTATTCATTTTTATAACTCAATTTCAAAGTTAAAGTAACTTTCAAATGATGGTTTAGAAAGGTAGGAGCTGGGAACTGGCTCTGGAGCAGCTGTCCACCCTGGATCAATCAGAGCTACTCCATTCAGTGTTAGCCCCACTGATTAAAAGATAGGAATGACAAATATGTTACTAGACTGTGATTCCTTCCAGTTTACAGTGCTGTGGTGCTATGGTTAGTTGTCAATAACTATTGAATTTTAAAATAACTATTACTCAACTAGAAACATAGCTCAGTTGGCAGAGTGCGTGCTTAGCATGTATAAAGCCCCAAGTTCAATTCCTACCAATACATAAAACACCTTAACACCAAGGATTTCAGCTCTCTCCAGGGGAAGCAAAAATGTCAGAAGTTCAACTTCATTCTTTCTGGGAAGGGGAGTTCAAAGCCAGCCTGAACTACATGTGACCTCATTTTACACCAAAATATACATTTAAAATAGGAAGCTATGGAGTGGCTCAATGAATAGCACATTTCCACACCATCAAGTGCGAGGGCCTGACTGCAGCTTACCCCAACTCGTGTAAAGCCAGGTGTGGGTAGCTCATGTCTGTAATCACAGTTCTCCTATGGCCAAGTTGGAGGTAGAGAAGGGAGATTCCTTGAAAGCCTGATACATAGAGCAGCAAAGAAAAGAGTCTCAGTAGAGGAGAAGATGAGAACTGACATTCAAGGCTGTCTTCCTACCTCTGCATTAAGTATACTGGCATGCACATGCACACACGCGCGCGCACGGACACACACACACACACTCACACACAAGCACACATGTGCACACACACAGAGAAATAAAAATATATATAATAACCATTAAGGCCATGTTTCTCAGAGAACTTTAGCTTTCTACAATGCAAATGCCATTAAGAGTCACGATATATGTAAAAATATGTGGGATTTACTGAATATCTGTCATGTGCCAAGAGTTCTCTCATCAACTGGGACAAAGCAGCCTGAGATCCCCATACTCATAGCAAGAACACAGGAATTACCTCAATTCAGGTGGGCTCCCTGTGCAAGTGGCCTGTGAGATCACAGGAAACCCGTGTTTGCATGGTATGGGAAGCCACATATGCCATTGCAGGGTGGTGCTGGCTACCACTGGCCACCACTCATAAGTTTGGGTAAACAACAAATGTGTACATATGCAGTAAAGTTTTTTGCCAAGACACTGCCTGGCCTGGGCATGTTAATGAGGATTTGTGAGGTACTTAGAGAGTATAACCAATCAGATGTGAGACATGCAAATGAGGTATGTTAATGAGGATTTGTGAGGTACTGAGAGAGTATAACCAATCAGATGTGAGACATGCAAATGAGGTAGAAAGCATAACCAATCCAGGTGAGAGGCACGCCTCTCCTAGGCCTATATAAGCAGCATCAGTTCTGGGCTTGGGGTCTTTTTGCCTCTGCAATCAAGCTCTCCCAATAAACGTGTGCAGAAGGATCCTGTTGTGGCGCCGTTCTTGCTGGCGAGTCAGGAGCTCACAAGAGCATGGCTAGCTATTCTTCTCTGTAGACAGTACCTTCAAATTCTTAATTATATTATCATTGAACTTGTATTTTTAAGGAAAGTCTTTGGGGGCCATGAAACACGATCATGGAGAGGGAGTAGAGAGAGAAGGATGAGAGATGCTGAAGGGGAACCTCAAGCCCCAGAATTTCATCCTATTTATTTCCAACTGATGTATCTAAATACCCCAGGAACATGTTAATAAGGTTCAGGAGTCTAGAAGGCCAACATCAAGGTAGCAACTGACTCTAATCTCCTGAGAGTCCTCTCTGCTCCTGTGTTGCCACCGCCTTCCTATTCTGTCCTCAGATGATAGGGTAGGAGATGAAAGAGAGACAGAGAGACAGGGAGAGAGACAGAGAGAGAGAGGATGATGACTCTCTGTGGTTACTAATGACATGAATCTCTGTTTGTCTTCTTTTAACTTTAATTACTTCCTTACTTCCTTGCTTTCTGACTTCCTCAAAAGGACTACACTGGAGAGCTTGGGACTTAATACATGAGTTTGGAAGGAAGACAGTTAAATCTACCAAAACATTGACCTATTTTTGTTTATATAGATTGCAAAAGCTAGAAACAAGAAGAAACTGTCAAGTTGCAAGTATCTAATGGGAGCTGATATAGCTACTCAGTATTATATGCTCCACAACTCTCACAGTCAGGACAAAGGCTTTCTGTATGGGGTAACTGAACGCTCACACTTACTTAGTCTGCGTGAATACAGTTGACTGAAACCCATGTAAAGAAAAAGACCATGCTTAAGGAAAAATATGACTAAACAAAATTCATGAAAACAGTGGTAGTCTTAGGTGCCAGAGTATTGGATAGTTTCTCTTTCTGGTCTTCAGCATCTTTCAGTAATCTTTCAAGAATACTTAACACTTTTTCACTGAAAAACAGCTTTAACTATCCTACTAAATTTATTATCACTTCTTTTCAAGATAACATAAATATAAAATGAAATGCCTTTCAAATTAGTGTATAGGTTTCTTGTGGGGTTTTTAAAATTTATTTATATTTATGCAAATTTATTTTTATTGGTTATTTTATTTATTTACATTTCAAATATTGTTCCCCCCTTCCCAGTTTCCTCTCCATAAACACCCCATCCCATCCCACATCTCCCCTGCCTCTATGAGGGTGCTCCCCACCTCCCCACCCACTCCTGTCTCAGCACCCTACTGTTCCCCTAGACTGAGGCATCGAGCCTCCACAAGGTCAAGGGGATTCCCCTCCCATAGATGCCAGAGAAGGTCCTCCTTTGCTACATATACAGCAAGAGTCATGGATCCCTCCATGTGAACTCTTGGGTTAGTGGTTTAGTCCCTGGGAGATCTGAGGGGTCCACTTAGTTGATATTGCTGTTCTTCCTGTGGGTTGCAATCCCCTTCTGCTCCTTTAGTCTTTCTCATAACTCCTCCATTCGGGTCCCCATGCTCAGTCCAATGGTTGGCTACAAGCATCTGCATTTGTATTGGTCAGGTTCTGCAGAGCTTCTCAGGGGCCAGCTATACCAGGTTCCTGTCAGCAAGCACTTCTTGGCATCAGTAATAGTGTCTGGATTTGGAGTCTGCAGATGGGATAGATTGCTAGGTGAGAGAGTCTCTAGATGGCCTTTCATTTAGTCTCTGCTCCACTCTTTGTCCCTACATTTCCTTTAGACAGTAACAATTTTAAGTTAAAATTTTGAGGGCTGTATCATTAGAATTTCTGGATGAAAGGTCAGTACTAAAGGGTTGTTTTCTGAATATTAGTGTGTGTGTGTGTGTGAGAGAGAGAGACAGACAGACAGACAGACAGAGACAGAGAGACACACACAGAGAATATATGTTCATGTTTTTGTCTATATAAATGCATGTGCACATATGCATGGGTGTACATATGAGTGCCAGAAAAGGACATCAGACACCAAGGAGATAAAATTTTAGGCTTTTGTGAACTACTAAGTTTGCACATTGAGATCTGACCCTGAGCCTCATGGTGTCATATAGTCACTGAGCATCCCTGTAGCCCTTGACTTGTAGTTCTTGTGTGTACTTTGGACATGCTCATATACACTTATGGTAATAAAAACCTTTTGTACAAATGAATGTGAAAGTCTTTTTTCATATGTTGGCAAAACATTCCTTTTGCAAATCAAAGCTTGCTTAATATTACCGTGTACAGTGGCACTGGTGAGAAAGGTGTCTGGAAGAAGCTGAACTATTGTGGTCCTTCCTACCCCTTCCATGAAAGCAACTTGAGAAGTCTGTGCTTAACCCAAAGGTTCATGAGTAAAAGGTCAAAGTCCTGGGAAGGGCACAGGCAAGGAATCTCAGGCAGCAGTCCCACTGATCACTTTTAGAAAGCTGTTGCATGGTATCAATGGATCTCCTATTCTCAAGTGGCCTCTTCCACCCCAAGAATATTTAATGCTGTTTGCTAGGGTTAACCTCTTTAGCAACATTTTTAAACTATCAAACATGAACCTCCAATACAACACTGAGAACTAACCAAAATCATCCTCTTTAATTTAGAAATATCTTTGTAAGGGAAACCTTCATGATTGAGTGCATTCATTCATAATAAATAGAAGCTGTGTGCACTGAGCCACATATGAGCCAAGGTCCGAGCTCAAGGACAATTGAGTAGAGCTGGTTCTTTTCTTTCAGCTTTACTTGGGTTCTGAGGGTCAAACTCAGACGGCCAGGCATAAGCAATTATTTTTACCCACTGAGCCATCTTGCTGACCCTGCAGTGCGTTTTTATTGTTTAATTTTTGTTCTTGTAGTTGAAGAAAGCAATTGTGCCACCACAGAGATGATGAATTTTATGTGTCAAGTTGGCTGGCTGTGGAGTTCAGATGTATCATCAAATGTTAGTCTGACTGTTTCTATAAGACGCCTTCGAATAAGATTTAGATATAAGTTGGTTGACACTGGATACAATATACCATCCTTTTTTAGATAATTCAGGTGGACGTATTCCAGCCAATGGAAGACCACAAAATGAAAGGATGAACCTCTCTAAGCAAGAAGAGATGCTCAGAGGCAGCCTCTGATCTTCTCTAGCATTGCCTCTTCCTATCTTTGTATTTAAAGTACCACTTATTCCTCTGTCTTTAGTGTTCCTGTGATTTCTAGCAAATATTTGATGCACCAAGACTTTATCACCATCTGAGTGAAGTCTTTAAATGTATCTATGTATTTGTGTGTGGGTGTATATGTATGTATGTATGCATGTAATCTATTCAACTATATCTCATCAATCTTTTTAACTATCATCTATCTACAGATTTATCATTCCATCTACATAGCTATTTCTATCATTTTGCCTATAATCTAACCATCTGTCTATCTAGATATCTATCTACCTATAATATATCTATTTATCTGTCATTCCAATTAATGAATTCCCATTTATTATAATCTGAAGAAGAAAAAAAACAGTATTTTTCTATCTTCAGAAAATTCTCCATGAGTTTCTCATTTCACCATTAGAAACAAGAATTTTTCTTTTCATCTTGGACTATTTTTTAAAATTTTTTATATGGTGAACACTCTAAGAGGACATTGATAGTATGTTTCTCAAAGCAAAGGACAGATGCAGTGCAATACATCACATGTGTAAATCAATGTCACTTAACCCTCTATGAGTCACAGCTTGGGACAGAGGAGTAGGAGAACTGAAATTGCTGATACTCTGCCTGTTGCTGCTCCTTGAGTCATAGAGTCCTTGGGTCGGCATCTATGTAACTATGTAAATTAACAAACACAGTGCAATATTGGATCTTTTCCAGTGGATCAGCATCTATGTAACTATGTAAATCGACAAATATAGTGCAATATTGGATCTTTCCTAGTTAATTTAAGTTTTCAAGAACTATTTGAGAGGTTATATACTCAGAATGTAGTCACAGTTAATGGTTGTGTGAAACCCAAATTTTCCAAAGGTTAAAGTCTTCTTTGTCTCCATTTTTGTAGATTAAACTAAATGAATCATCTCTCACAAGTAGAATGTGGCAGAAGGAATAGGGTGTGATGTCTAAGACTTTTTTAAGAGGGCCTAAGGTCTTCCTCCCTCATTCTTGCTCTTGATCATCTTTTATTAATGAATCTGTTTGCCATGCGCAAACCATCTAGAAGACTTGCCAATTCCATGCTAGCCTCTAAAGGGCTGTAGAATTGACAGACACGTTGGCCTGGATGAATGAAACTGAACAGAAAAAGAAGTTCCTGTACTCCGAAATTCCTCATGACTATATATATATGTATATATATGTATACATATGTGTGTGTGTGTGTGTATTTCACCAACAAAATCTGAAAAGTCTATACTATCCATTGTTGGTGTAATAGTGGCCAAGACATTAAAGATGTCTGATATTAAGCTATCATCAGTAATCAACAAAAATCATGATAGTTCTCTGCTTATTAAAGAAATGCGTAAATGTCCTAGTTTGTTTTCTGTGACTGTAACAAGCATCATGGCCCAATCAACTTGAGTAGGAAAGACATCATTTTAGCTTAGTCTATTGTCAAGGGAGGTTAGGGCAAGAACTCAAGCAGCAACCACGGAGGAATGCTGCCTATTGACTTGCTTCCTCTGGTTCACTCAGTTGCCTTTGTCACACAGTCCAGACCCATCTACTTAAGTCTGGCACCACCACAGTGCAGCAGACTCTCATGAGTCAATTACCAATTAATAACTTGCCCCACAGGCCAATCTGAAGGAGGCGATTTCTCAATCAAGGTTTCCTTCTTAGTTTTAGCTTTAGTTTTCTGTCACATTGACAAACATGTGACATAAATATTCAGACACAATAGCATTTGCTACATATAAAGCATTGTGTAAAGAGATTGAACCATGACTGTGAAGTTCAAACACCTTTAAAATGCATATACCACTTGACACCATTCCTGGCACAAGGCATGTAATCAATAAACCTTATTCCCTGCTTATTTGTTTGTGTTCCCAGCATAGGATATTTATGACTGCTTATGTGCTCTTAGCTATCAATTCCCTTCTCTGTGTCTATGACAAATATCTTCTTGTAACTGTGCTGCATCAAGAAGAAAATCATCTATCCTTTAGGATTACTAAGCAATCATCGTTAAAATGAATCATGAAAATGAATATTTAAAAGTTACTGTTACTTAGTCTGATTTTGTTTTGAAATAGAGGAAATGTCATCACTTAGCCAGGGCCACAAGGAAGGGAAGCAGTGTGTCATTTTCACCTGGGCAATCCCCTAATACACCTCAGGTTTCATACCAGAGACTCTAAATAGTCATACAGTCCAAAATCTGAACAAAAGGCTCTTTTGGAACATAAGGGAAAATATTAAAATTTTATATGCATTAATATTTATTTGATTCATTAAATTGATGTTTCCATGTGCCTTTCATAATGTTCAGGACACAATAGAAGACATATTATTATGTAAGTCTTCTGTTTATTCATATTAATTTGTATATTTATATATGCTTTCTATATTTTTTACAGGGATAAAAATGTCTTTGGAGGTTGATCAAGAACCTTTTATGCATAGTGTTAGGTTCCTGCAAGCGTTTGGAAGACCTCTGCCATAGATCAGGATTGAAATTCAAATTGTTACTGACACTTAGCCTTTCCAGGAATCAAAACAAATTAATTGTGCTTCCCAGCTTACAAGCGTGTTTCACAGAGACGTGCATGATACAGTGGCTGAATTTAAGGACTAGTTTGGAATTGCAGATAAGAGGTACTCCTTTCTTTGAGACAAAGTGTATTTATATAATGACCACTGAGAATGACCACTGAGAATGTAGTAGTGTAGAGCAAAAACCAAGTGAAAATTATTCTTGAGCCAGAGACTCAAAGAATGTTGTACTGTGGCCTACTTTAGCACCCCTCTTTGCTGTCCACTGGCAAGAGGTCTTAGGGTTTTCTCCCAACCCTAGATCATTTATGGTGGCACTTACAGCATAGCTGATCTTTAAAAAATGTCACATATGAAACATGTATGCAAGGTAAGAGGGCACATGTCCTTAATCCCAGCACTTGGAAGGCTGATGTTCTAGAATTGCAAATACAGGGCCAGTCTGGCTATTGAGGAAGATCTACATAAGTAAAGTATGTTTCTGGGACAAATTAGGGCCTTTAGCATGATACTTACCATGCAAAGTGCTATTACTCATTAATTTATATAAATCTATGTGCTTGCAGAAAATCTTCATGCAAATTGCTAAGATGGAGAAAATACCTTGGAATAGATGGCAATATGCTGTTGGTCTTCAAGACAGTATTGCATATTTTGTGGGCACAGTGAATTTTTTTTTATTTGAAGGTCAAATTTGACATCAACCTTTCTATGTATATAACATATTAGAACCACTCTAGCAACTGTGTGTGTGTGAATATGCTGCATGTATGGGCTTCATATGGATGTGTGCACTTGCACTTGTAGCTGTATGTTTGTGTACATTCAGATAGAAGCCACAAATTGATACCAGATATCTTCCTCAGTCACACCATACCTTTATTTCTATTTTTAAGTATGTGTATGTGTATGCACACATGTGTGCCACTGTGTGTGCATATGAGTTCAAGTGACTGCAGGTATCCTTGGAGGAAAGAAGAGCTCATCAGATACCATGTTGCTAGCATTAAAGGCGGGTCTAAGAGTCCAACATGAGCATTGGGATAAGAGCTCTGGTCCTCTATAAGATCACACAATGTGTGCATTAAACCTTTAAGCCCACTTCCCCAGCACCCCCACCTTGATTTTCATGCAGAGTCTCCTATTGGATGTAGAACTCACTGATTCCACTAGCCTGGTTGGTTCATGAGTTCTAGGGATACACCTGTCTCCACCCACCCCACTGAGGTTACATATACACAATGACGTGTTCATTTTTTACATGGATGCTAGGGATTCTAACTTAGTTCCTCATGCTTGTGCTAGTATTTTACCTACTGAGCCACCTCACAAGCCCCTATTCTGTCAATTCTTGATACATTAAGAGGTGTGGAACTGCTGCCTTTGACAGTATGCACAGCATAGAAGTACTCCTTAATCTTTGGTGGTTTTGAGAAGGATATGTAAGATGCAGATGAACCATAATGATCTTATGTATAACCCATAGAATAGTGTCTACACTTCGCCTGTAGGATAGCATTTTAAGGATCTTATACATCATCCATAGGATAACATGCTAAGGATCCTATATATCAACTGTAGAATAGCATTCTAGGGATCCTACACAGCACTTTAAGAGAATTCTAGGAACCATCTGTTCAAACTAAACTGGGGGACTTAAGGAACAATGCAGTACTCTGGTGTCTCTCACTATTATTAATGACCAAGAAATTATGCAAAGTGTAATTATTTTTAGTGCCACACTGTAACGTTTGAAGTTTCTAAATGAGCCATATTTCCGTTGTGGTTTGGCTCCGTTGCCTCCTCTCACTATCACTGTAATTTTAACTTACATGTTGGGAATTTCCTGTATGGAAAATAAAACTACAGTATTGGACCATTCACCCTCAGATTAGAGCTGCATGAGCTGCTAAGATGTCAGTGACAGCTAGACTGTGTCACCGCAAATATGAACAATAAGTTGTGGCCATTGACAGAAAGTCAATTCATAGAAAAAAATACTTGAATGAGGAAAAAAAAATCTTTGAAATAAGTTAATCCCACTATTAAATCCAATAGTTTATAGTATTTGTGATTGGATATTGAATATACATTTGACATAAAACTCCACAAATGTAAGTACATAGTTTCTCCTCCTGATAAAGTCCAGTTCTCTCAGAAGTTTTAAGGGCTAAAGTCATTACTAGACAGAATAAAAGTTTCTCAGGATATTTTCATGCAAGGGACATTTACACATCTGTGCTAATTATAGAGTTATAAGAGAATCACCAACTAAAATTTTGCATTATGCTTTCTGTTGTATAAATTTGGATACAGGGTAAATACACATTGTGCTGAAATTTTTGAGCATAATTACTCTATCCTCCGCTGTCATATTTATACATTTTACCTACTCAGACAAGTCTGCTCTGTCCAGGAACGGACACTTTCTTGCAGCTCACATCTCATTCCACTGCCAAAGAGACATTGCCAACATTAACATAACATGTCCTTGTCCTTCCCAGGGTTCATATTTTAGCACCTGCATCTCCCCAGGGAGGCCTCATTTTATATTCCTTTCCTTATGTCTGTATTCTAGTTGTTTTTATCTTTCAGTAATTCTTCAGAATTGAATACTGGAACCTTTAGTCCATGATCTGCCTTGTCTTGCTGTGGTAGGCCTTACAAAACCATTCACTGAACACATGCAAGTACTTGTGGGAATTGGTCATTCACTGAACACATGCAAGTACTTGTGGGAACTGGGTAGTGGAGGACATGGCTTTGATTTGTTAAATGTCTGATCTATTCATTTGTGATAATCACTGTAACGAAGTTCTACAAACAGGATTGCATGAATCATATATATTTATTGTTCCACATTCCTGAATGTTCGGAGTCAGAGCAAACTGCCCACTGTAGTTAGTTCTTCTGAGGCTATGAAGATGAGTTCTAGGAACTTCCATTGCTTCTTCTGGCGTTTGGCTTGGGAACCTCAGCATTCCCTGACTTGCAGATGTATCATCTTCATTTCTGCCTACATGTTCACATGGTCTTTTCCTTACATGCATGCATGTCTTTTAGTCTTCTATAGAATCATCAGAGATTTGGACAGGAGTTTGCCTAAGGAACTCAGTTTGAAATAATCTTCTCGAGGAGCACCCTGTTTCTGATGTAGCCACGTTCTGAAATTCTAAAAATGGGACTTCAGCATACAGACTAGGCACAACTCAACCCCAATGTCCAGTAAACGCTGTATTCCAGAACATTCCCCTGAAAACAGATGACTTGAATCCATAGAGCCCTCCCTGTGTGAGATGCTACCGTTCTAGGTAATAAACATGACACAGCATGTTAACAAGGCTCAAGTTGTTTGAAAATCCCAATTTGTATCCATTGTTTGCCTTGATTGTGCCCTTAACAAATTTTTTCTTGTTATTACTCATTCTATGTCCCCAAGATGACAAAGGCAGAAATCACGGTCATTTACTTTCATGTTCCTATATTGAAAAAAAGAAAGTAGTAAGAAAGTTTTGGTTTTTGTTTTCTTCTCCTTTAAAAATCTAGCAGCATGTATAAACTGATAACCGTAACACAAAATAGACTAGGTCTTTTTAAAAGGATAATTCCATCCTCAAAGTTATAATATTTGCTAGAATAAAATCATGTCCCTTTTTTTTAATTTCACTTTCTTTTATCTAAGAGTTAATGAGTTCACCTGGGTTTAAGGAGATTTGTAATGGATTTTCAAATCCTTACTATTATTATTTTTATTATAACACTAGGTTATTAATACCAAGCTAAAAATGTCACTCAACATGCAAAATGAAGTGCTAATATCTCTTAGCTTTTAAGAAGTACATTATATGAAGAGTCCATTATGGAAATAATCTCAGGTACAGCCAGTTCTCAAAAGGACCTGGGAAATAAGGTTTTTAAATCATGATGTTACAGGCCATTAGAACAAATAAATTTGTTAAACATACCGAAATTTCAGCCTAAGAAATGCTCCTTAGAGAACAGTGACAATTTGTACTAAAGTCATAATCATATATCAAATACTGTCGCTTAAAGTTAAAATTACTAATAGTCAATGATGATAATACAAAATCCCTCAGGATTTGTACTTAATATGACCTGCCACCTTGGAATGGATATTAGACCATGAAGGGAATAGTTGTTTAGTGTCCGTTGGCTGACATCTATAAGAAATGGCAAATGTATAGAATGGTCCCCTTAGGCTGTCCTCATAGAGACGAAGACAGCTTCTCCCTGGGAAGGCTGAGGGGCTCCAGTACCAATAGCTCTAGATATTCTATTGGAGTGAATATGGATGATGAGGGTGAGGCAATTGTGAGAACTTAAATTCTTGTAAGACCCAGAACACCTGAGCCTAGGACATTTGTGAATGGAATTCTGACTCATACTTTGACTCATATTTTTATGAAAGTGAGGAGAATTCATGTCACTTCCACTACATGAGAATTCACTGCCCCACCTGGGGATCCATCCCATATACTATAGTCACCAAACCTGGATGGTATTGTGGATGCCGGGAAGTGCTTGCATATCTAGAAGCCTGATATGGCTGTCTGCTGAGAGGCTTTGCCAGAGCCTGACAAATACAGAGAAGGAAGCTCACAGCCAACCATGGGACTGAACTCAGGGGTCCCTGATGGAAGAGATGGAAAAGGGACTGAAGAAGCTGAGGGGGTTTGCAGCCCCATGGAGGGAGCAACAGTGTCAACAGGCCAGACCCCCAGAGCTCCCGGACACTGGACCACCAACCAAAGAATACACATGGAGCGACCCATAGCGCTGGTCATATATGTGGCAGAGGATGGGCTTATTGGACATCAGTGGGAGGAGAGGCCCTGGAGCCTAAGAGTGTTCAATGCCCCAGTGTGAGGTAATGCCAGGGCTGGAGGATGGGCATGGGTGGGTTTGGGAGAACCCTCACAGAGGCAGGGGGAGGGTGGATGGTATGGGGGTTTCCAAAGTGGAGACCTGGAAAGGGGAAAACATTTGAAATGTAAATAAGGAAAATATTCAAGGAAAAAAAGACAGTTAAAATTAATATGTGAGTTGATTTTATTTAAAAAAAAAATTGTTCCAAGAAGAGTGGGCATGGGTGTGTGTGTGAATGAATGTTCAACGAAATTACAGAGTATTGCCAATAGAGGAGGAGGGCGACGTCAATCATCTCACATCCAAAACTGTGTCCCGGGAAATAGCATGAAGGCAAATCTCTGTGCCTGTGTATATCCAAAATTTCTTTTTCTTGTTTTTAATTGGATGATAAATACAATCACATACTTGAAAGTTCATCAAAAGCCTACAGCTAGGACAGTCGTGGGCCCAAGAACATATTGCCTTTATTTTCCTAGATGGGCATGTTGTCAAACCGCCATGTAATTATTGATGTTCATACCCATAGATTGTCCACTCTCATTGTAGAACAAAGAAGTTCCTTTTTGCAGAGAGCAGTTATTAATACTGAGGCTTTTATATGGTCAAAGAGTTGAGAATAAATGGCATCTAGCTCATATGTGCACCCTCAAGATACATAGGACTTTGCAGAAGAGAGAGTTTGAGAGCTGGAGGTTGGGGGAGAGTATCAGAAAGTGTTGACACTGAGGTGACAATGTGACATGGTTTTTGCAGTTGTTGACACCCAGCAACTGTGGATATCTAGATGAGATTGGGTCCTTCAGTGTTCCATCCATTCCTGAGGGGCTATTGTCTACTAAAGGTTATAGAGTCAGAAAGGTTCATTTTCTTTAATGGTGTAGCCACTTTGAGAATGGGGTCTGAGAAGGGAAAAGAAAGCATAGTATATTGAATTTATGCATACATTTTTCAAAAGTCAAGAAAAAATGTAAAGGAATGAAATGTAATCACATAGTTTAGAATTCCAAAGATATAATGGAGCTGGGCATCCCCTCCTTAGAAATGTGTTCACACTAATTAATCACACAAGACAGTCGGGTTTCTGACTTCAGGCTCACACTTCATTTCTCTTTTTCTTAACCAGTATTAACATTCCGCAGATTAATCACCAGCGACCACAAACAATACTCTGCAGACCAGAACTCAAACAAACACAATTAATTCACAGACCCTCAAGGTTAGAAGACACTGAAGAGCAGCCAGATGATTGTGCACAAGGTACATATAGTTGGCTTAGGATTCAAATGTTCTGGAATTTTCTCAACATGTGTCAAGTTTCAAATCAAAGTTGCCATGGGACATGCACATAAATTCAGCCTTTGAAAAAATGAACCATACTACTGATACATTCAGACATAATTACTGCCATATTAGCCACTGAATTACTAATTTTAGATGGCTCTTTTGACTCCTCAAATAAAGCTAAGAATACTGTAATCCTTATGCAAGTACAAGAAACAAAGCATAAGATAAATTTCAGACAGTGTCTATTAAAAGGGGATTTATATTTCAATTGTTTGTTTTATACTGTGCTGTATCGTAGTGGAAAATAGTGGGATAGAACAACTTATATTGACTTCCAGGGCTTTTTTTTTCCTGTATGTACAACATAAATGTAGTGTTTCACATGCTATCCAGTGAGTCTTTCTTACCTTTTCTTTGTGTATAATAAAACCACAGTAAGAAATAAAGACAATTTATTGTTCGAAAAGATAATTTTGAAAAGTCTTTTCATCTAAAAGCAAGACAGCAGAAATGTGTGTGTGTGTGTGTGTGTGTGTGTGTGTGTGGTATATTCTCTGGGAAGACAAAATACTAATGAATACATTTTAGTACATTAAAAATACTCAATTCTGTGCACTTAGTTACCTTTTATTAAATTCAATTTTATTTATACTATAAATTTTTAGCAATACTGGTGAGAAATTTTGCAGAGGAAAGTGTGTCTTTGTTATTTGAACCAAAATTATTTTTAAAACCTCTTAAGGAAAAGGGGTAAGAACAGGCTTAGGTGGTGTGGTAACATGCCTGCCCCCTCAGCTTTCAAGAGGGTGAGATATGAAGGTAGAGAGTTCAAAGGCAGCCTGGGCTAGGTATCCATCTGTCTATTCCTAGAAAGACTCTTCATTTTTATAGATTTGTGTCCCAGATACCTTGACACTAGTCAGAACTGTGCTGAGACTTGGGTGTTGTTACATTCAGGATAACATTAAATGCATTTCTTTACCTCTAACCTAAAGGAATATGACTAATTCTACATTACATCTCTTTCTTCATTTTTAATAGTATTAAATGAAAGTTTTCCCAATTAAATGATTCATAATTTTTGATTGCTTATGCTCTGTAGCTCATGTTCATTCAATCCTGTTCAACATATCCATTTTGTATGTGCTACCCTCCCAAAAGTCACCTAGTGGTCACCTCAGTCACTGCGTTGACGGTCACATAGTAGTGTTTAGTGTCAAGTAAACCTTACATACTAGTCTATTATTATATCATGGTACCTATATCATCTGCTTCATCTCACTATATCATCCAGGATGAATCATCTTATATCTTGGGAAGCAAGGAGGGTCAAAAACAGCAGTAGAAGAGAACTTTAAGATCTGCAACTGCCTGCAGCCGGATCTCTGCACATCAAACCCCATTAACACTATGTTAATAGGGAGGCTGCTCTCAGTCAAAGCTGAGGGAGTCTAGCTCTCTCCCTGCTCCCTCCTTCGAGCTGCCCTTCCTCCTTTCCTCATTTACGCAGAACCACGCCTGTGTCTCCACCTCATATACACTCAGAATCTCACCTGTATGTTTTCTCACAGGTATTTCTTTAGATAAATGTCTTGGATCCTGCTTCATTGAGAGTCCAGACTGGCATAGGTAGTCTCCACCAAGATGCAGAGATGAAGCAAAAATAAAGACAGCTTGAATGCAGGAATAAATAGCACATAAAGGGTGAAGGATTTTCTCCTGGTGGTAATGATAAAAGGAACATTCCAGCAAACGCTCTTGTAGAAAAACAATAGCACAATATAGAAGCAACAAGAGCCTTGTCCAGGGGAGATGTCCTTGGGAAGGTGAGCAATACTAGAGTATTTAATATGCTTGAACATATCAAAAGAAGACGAACCAACCAAAGGGGAGCTTAGAGGTCCACTGTCGACAGCTCACTGGAAAGCTAAGTGATAGAGAAACAAATTAACTGCCTGGGGAATGATGAGCAGAATTTTTAAAAACATTTGGAAGACATCATTACAGAAACATGAGGCCAAATAGACGATACTGCCTCATTTCCCATATGGGTAATCAATGGATGATTCTGAGAATTGGAAACCTAAAAAAGGAATAGCAATAGCAGTGTGGCTTCTAAATAGAAAGAAGGTGCTTAAAAGGTTTGGAACAATAGAGGACGTTTAGAAACAGGCTGGACATGGCTGCTTTTCTTAAAATCAGCATGAGTTTATTGTACATAGTGCTGGGATTGGGTGCATTTATAAAATAAGCTGGGTAGAGCAATTTCTTTTCTAAAACTTTGTAAGAATCTTATTAAATATAATCAGAGCTGAAAACCTTATCCCAATATAGAGTGTTGTGCCATATTAGAATCTCTGCATTCAAATCTCAGTGGCTTCCTCCTTCAGGAGAATCATGGGCACTGACGACCTGGATTTCAGAAACTTCATCTGTGAAGGGGACAATGTTATGACTACTTCATGGAAACACTGTCAGGAGTGCAGAAACATACTACTGGCACATGAAACTGAGTGCCAGAAAGACCAGCTATCAGTCTGTACATAGACCCTTCTCTTCTTACAGGCTCCTGTGTAAAAATCACAGAGGTGGGCAGAGGGTGACACAGTGCGTGAGAACACAACCTCTAGAGCTTACTGCACGCGTGTCAAATCCCTGTGCTTCATTTTTCTCACCTATGACCTTGGACATGAACTTAAATTTCTCCAAAGCTATTTACAGTTAATATAAATTAAACAGTTAATATAAATTAGTAATTTATATTAACTATAAAAAATATATTATTATTTTTAGTAATTTTAATATAAATTACTAAAAATACTTGAACCAATTCCCTCTTTGGCTGCTCTGAGGGGAAAAGAACCAGAAGCACACAGCTGCATATAGGACAGTGTAGCCTGTGCCTATCAGGTAGTTAATATCATGCATATGCCCCTTTCTTTGTTTTCTCAGATCTTCAGTCATTGAAAGAACTTCCTGTTAATATATTCCCTTGGGTCTTCTGCAAATCTAGGTTAAGTTAGACTTGTAACAATGGCAAAAATATTAACTCTTTTCAATCTGAGAATGATTTTTTTCCATAGAGCATGAAAACACTGATTTCACCTCCCATCCTCCTTGTTAAGTGCTGGCTAGGGAGCCAGAGGTCAAATCCAACCCCTATCATTCCCAGCACTGTGAAGTCAGACAAATCAAGAGGTGTGTTCACTGCTGCCGTGCTATGCTCATATCTGTAAGACCACTGTGAAATAAAGCTTAGCTCATAAAGCATTGTATATACAGTACTGATTGCTATGCCTGGAACACAGTGAATGCTCAGTGAGTGTCAGAGGTCAATTGCACAACAAGCATTATCATTACAATAATGTTCCCTCTCATTTACAACCTTGAATGAAAGATATATTCATCTGAGAAATCATCCAAAATCTGGTATTAATTCCTGTCCTCTCTATTTTCATGTGTGTGTTCATGTCCATGTTCCTATGCATGTGTGTGCATGCACCTGCACTCACAGGTCTATTCTATGTCAGGAATCTTCCTCAGTCATTCTCCACCTTGAAGTAGACTTTAAACATTAAATAGTGGGGGAAGGAGGATGGGGAGGATGCAGATGACTGAAGATGCTAGAGACCAGAGGCTTCAGATGCCCCTAGAGCTTGGGGCCAGCTTTTGGTCCTGTGGAAGGGTGGTATGTTCTCTTCAACACTGAACCATCTCTCTAGCCCTTCCATTTTATTTTTTGAGACATGGTCCTTCCCTGAACATGGAGCTTATCCATTGGCTAGAATGGCTACCCAGGGAGTTTCAGGGCTCTTTCTGTTTACACTTCACCAGACGAACTGACAAATGTGGACTGCTGCACCCAGGCTTATAACGTGGGTGTTCACATTCTCATGCTCACTTGGGATACACTTTACCCATCGGCCGATCTTCTCAGGCCTCCTGATTCCTTAAATCCTCATACACTTGACATGTTGGAAAGAATCCAGCCTTTTGCAATTTATTTATAGTTTTGGTAATAAATGTTTTGATATTTTAGCATTTTAATAAATATTTTCACTGGTGATTCCTGAAATCTACATTTAAAACATAGCTCTAAGGTGTAATGTGTGTGTGTATGTGTGTGTGTGTACATGTGCACATGTGTGTATGTATGTGTCCTCTCCTGTTTTCCCTTGTTAACAAGACATGTTTATGCACATGTGTTCTACAATTAAAAATAATAAAATAAAAATGGCAAATAGGTTTTTAAGATTTACTAAAAATTCTTCTATGTACATGTATAAGAGAGCATGTGAGTTTATGAATGCATGCACAGTATCCACAGAGTGAGAAGAAGGACTTCTATTCCCCGAGGATGGAGTTACTGGTAGCTGGGAACCGCCTTTTATGTGTCTGTTGTTGTGTGGGTGTGCATGCATGTGTGCCTCCAGATGCACTCCTGAAATGCTTCCCTACGATCAAAACCATCAACAGGAGACACATGCATTTGAGACGTTATTTTTAAAAACTTGTATTTATTTCTAATTCTTTCTTTGTGTTTGTGTGTGCCCATGAGTGTGTGTGTGTGTTTGTGTATATGTTCATATATGAGTTGTGCTCTTGGCACCTTTCAGCCAATTATGTTAAATGCAGAGTAATTTCAAAAGAATTAAGTTTTATGGCTAAGGTTTCCTAGGCAACTGCTAAAATAAACAACCCAAACAAAACTTTTGGAATGTTACTTTTTTTTAAAATTATTTTTAGATGATGATTTGAGTTTTTCTTTGCTGAGGAAGAAAGAAGTGGTCAAAATTATCCATAGATCATCTCTCTCTCTCTCTCTCTCTCTCTCTCTCTCTGTGTGTGTGTGTATGTGGTGTGGGTATGTATGTGGTGTGTGTATGTGTGTGTGTATGTGTCTGTCTCTCTTTGTGTGTGTGTGTGTGTGTGTTGTGTGTATATGTGTCTATCTCGCTTCTTTTTCTTCTTTTTTCTTTCATTTCTTCTCTCTTGTAACCCCAGCTGGCCTCAGACTCACTATGTAACACAAACCAGCATTGAACTCTTGCTACCTCTGCCTTCATTTCCCATGTGCTGGGACAATAGGAATAAGCGACTGGGTCCAGGTTTTGATACTGGAGATGGAACCCAGGGCTTCATGGCTGCTGATAAAGTTTTCTGTATACTGAGCTGCAACCCAGCCCACATACTATATGTCTTTTGCCATTGCTTTTAGAGACCAGATCAATGTTCTCAGTTTACTGATACAAGGTCACCTCAAGCTTATTCTATCCCATGTTATGACCTAGAAGAATGATAAACAAAATTAAATATCTTTGCAAAATTCAGATCACAGCAGATAACAATATGTATAATATTTCTGAACATTAATGTTGAATCAGCATAAAATGTCCATATGTATAGTGTGAACTGGCACATGCTTTTATAGTTTAGTTGTAACAGTAGTTCATGATTCAGTTGCCTTCAGGAAGAACCTTAATTCAGACAGGCCTGGCCATTTTTGGTTAGATATACAAATTAAAAGTTCTTTGAATTGTTTTACAATAGATGTAGCTTTTCAAGGAGCACAACTATCAATGTTAATCCTTACATCATCAGCTCACATGACCTATCTTGCTGATCATAGTTAAATTATTACATTTATTACATAAATGTAATAATTATTATAAATTATTTTATATTTTGAGACAAAATCTCAAGTATCCCAGCCTGGCCTCAAACTCTGCAGCCAACACAACCCTGAACTCAGATTCCCCTGCCTCCATCTCCCAAGTGCTAGAATGACAGACAGGGTAGGTTAACTCCATATTGGGAAATGAATCCAGAAGTTTGTGTTTGTTGGGCCAGCACTCTGCTAACTGAGCTGTATCACAAGTCTCTTAATGAGCACTGCCCTGAGTTGAAAACCCCATCACAAACCACATCTCAGGCCACAGGAAGAGAGTGGTCTTTTTTTCCTTACATTTCTTCTATTTTGGGAAAAAGAGATCTGCCAACGTACGATGGAGTGCTCTGACTCAATAGCTTTGTTTTCCATTTTTACTGAGAAGAGATTAAACTATTAGAAATACAGAGGGCAGGACGAAGAAGGCTGGTCAAGCCTCAGAGAATTTGATGGGATTTGCATTCTAGGTTAACAAACATCTTCCATTTGAGGGAAATTAAAGATTCCTCTGTGGAATCTGAAGGTTGGCACTCCATTTTATCTTGATATGAAAGTTGAAGGTCAGATCTGAGATAATTAGTTGGGGCATTCCAGAGAAAAGTAAACATTGCTCACCTATCTCAAAAAAGCCAGGATTTTATGCATAGTTCTTATTTTCCCTGCTGATTCTGAAGTCAAATCAGAAACAAAAATCTTTCAGCATTCTGGTACAGACTGGCTAACTGCCTCTCATCCATGTAATTTGGCTAAGATGTGAGTCAGGCAAAGCAATACATCCTTAGTTCTCACTGCAAATTGCTTCTAGTCAAGCAGGCAAAGGAGCTGCCTTGGCAAGAGTCTCAGGAAAGATTTCCTTCCCCTTCCTGTTAAGGGAGTTGAAGAAGTCACCTTAGTCTGATGTGCTATAGCACAATACCACAAGTGGCATGGCTGTTACTGGAGGACAGCATCTGACCCTAGTGTTTCTAGGTTCTTAGCCTCTTATCTAGAACTTCACAATAAGAGCTATATAATATAGATTATATAAAACGCAAAGTAATTTTATTTGGAGCCAAGCAGTAGTACAGATCAAAGATGGATAACTGTGAAGATTGATTGGGCACCATATGAGGAAAGATATGTAAGAACCCAAGCGAGCTACAGCCCGAGGTCTCTTTTTATGGGATGGAAGGAAAGAAGCATTGATTTCCAAAAATCATAGTTGGGATAATTCTTTCTTTTGATGGCTAGATACATAATCACATCTCTACTGTGTAAGTCCCTTCCCATGATGCCTACATTTAAATCACATGTATTCCCAATCATGCATAGGCACAAGACAGTAAACAGTGAGTTCCCCACTGAGAATTCCTAGACAACACGGATTTGCTTGCTGCATGTGCACCTTAATCAGTTCCTTGTACCCAGATATGTCAGGAATACACTTGCATAGAAGCTGTCTAAGCATGATTGCTGCCAAGAATAAAGAAAGTCTTATCATTTTTCAAAGATGGGAAGCTTAGCAGCAATTCTCAACCTGCGGGTTGAGACACTTTTGGGGGTCAAATGACCTTTTCACAGGGATCACCTAAGTCCATTGGAAAACATAGATGATATTTGCATTACAATTCATTATGGGAGCAATATTACACTTATGAAGTAGCAATGAAAATAATTTTTGGGGGGGAGGGTCACCCCAACATGAGGAACTGTGTTAAAGGGTCATGGCATTAGGAAGGTTGAACGCCACTGCCTCAGAGCCAAGTGCACATGTTGGTTTGAGGAACTCTCAGTTTGCTACATGCGTTGTTTGGAGTGAGGTGTATATGCATAATGCTTGTGGGTAAAAGTAGGATGTTGCCAAGTATATTATGGAGAAAGGGAGTATAGAGCCCAAAACTTAAGAGAGGCTCCAGAGCTCTAAAACACCTTCTGTGCTTGGGATCCTCAAGAGAACTATATTTTCTCACAGTTCCTGATAGGTGGAATCCAGGATCAAGTTGCTGACAGGGTCTTCCTCTTCCTTACACAGCCTGTCCTCTGTTTACAAGGAGGAGAGCCCTTTGGTGAAGTCCTATTAGATCAAGGCTTCATTTTTACAACCACGTTTCAACTTCATTTTGCTGTCTCCCCAAAGGCTTCATTTCTAGCTACAGATACATAGCAGTGAGTGCCTCTGGGTGTGGTATTTTGAATCCTCATCAAAGCTAATCAAGAGACTACTTTTTTGTCCTCCAACGCACTCTCACCTGAAAGCTCCCTCTGTAACACAGATCTAATTACAGGTGTCCAATTTATAAACAGCTCTTCGAGAGGTAAACAGGGCCAGCACTCTCCTGGGATCCCAGCTACTACCTTCACTGGCGATCAATGAGACTCTCAGATTCCAACTGCGGAACCATACCACTAGGTCTCAGAGTCATTAATGAAAACAAGAAGCAGCACAGCCTGGGCACTGTTATTCTTGCAATTTTTCCTCAACCACTGCACTGCAAGAGAATGTTCAGATTCAAGTTCACTGGTACAATCAATTGCTAAGTATAGAAGTACTGTCTTAATTTTATTTTTAAAACTATTTTATTATATGTATACATATGTACATACATATATACATGTTTATATGTATATGTGTATGTGCATATATATGTATATGTATATATGTTTTACCTGCATGCATATCTGTATACCACTTGCATACTGCTGCCTACTGTAATCTCAGAATTTGGGAGGTGAGGCAAAGGGCTAAGAAAATCTAAGTCATCCTGGCCTGCAGTGAGCTTGCTGGCATCTTGCTCTACATAGGAACCTGTCTCAACACACAGAAGTCCCTTTGCCATGCACAAGGATGTACTCTCACAGTCCCAGCATTCAGGAGGTTGAGGCCACTCTAGAGTAACATAGTGAAACTGAGGCAAGCCTGAGCTACAAAATAAGACTGTCTCAAAAACAACAACAATAAAGAAAACCAGTCCAGTTAATTGGAGCTTGAATTGACATCTTGTAAAAGGATCTCTCCCTCACAGGAGTACTGCCTCTCTGGCCTTTATAGCAGAAGGTTTGCAGAGTGGTTGGCTAATGTTCTGGAATGCAGCCTGTGGCTGTTCCATGAATTTTCCCTCGGAGCAAACAAGCTGGCTCAAGAGGGAATCACACACACTCGCTTATTCCCATTAGCAACCCCAAACAAGCAAGTGGCTCTACCTAAACAACAGGAAGGACGGTTATTTTTAAATGTGTGCCCTGTTTGACATGTTTCACAATTTGTGATTTCTCAATAACAAGAATTGTACAACTATTAGAATTCTAGGCGAATTCAGAAACAGACACACCAAGTGGGGAGAGTCAGGAGGGGCAAGGAGTGCTTTAAAGATGAAGGGAAATGGGGAGCTCTTATTTAAAGGGTCCTAGTCCCAGTTTTATAAGGCATTATTGAGACAGAGTTTAGGCTCAGTACAGTGGTGGGACATCAATCCCAGTACTGGGATATGTGTGGAGGAGGGCAGAGCCAGACAGATCTCTGTGAATTTCGGGCTGGTCCACGTAGAATGTTCTAGGCTAGACATAACTCCTGAATAAGACGCTGTTTCAAAAGAACAAAACAAAACAAACAAAAACAGACATTACGTTTAGAAGCTGTGATTTTTGGTGATTATCAGAAGAATTTATTAGACATTTTTTTTCCTCTCAACGTTTTTGGCTTGGCAGAATGTAGCCTGATCAGTGCATCCAAGCAGACGTTTCCTGGTCTCCCGTCACACGTCTTCTGGGTCTGCAGTGAAGCTGGATTGTCCCTTTCCTGTGTGGGTAATCCTGCTGAGTCAGTTTGTCAGCATGACATCGCTGAAAAGTCCACAGCGGTATATGCTCATACCCTCTCCAGATACTCACCATTGGGTGAGTGTTCCCCCAGTGCACCCTTCTGAGTGACCTCCAGAGCAGTCTTCCCAGTCTACATTCACCGTCCATGTGACCTGGGTTTAGAAAACACACAATATTGCTTGAAACTCTCAGATAAACACACTGCAGGTTAACAATGATGTTATTACCAATTAAGTCTTGCTTTTTAAAAACGTTAATAAGGGAAGCATACGTTAATGTCATACGTCAATGAATGGGGGAGGGGAGATTTTCAGCCATCAAGGCGCATGCTTATGAAACTGCCATTTTTTCCTGAGGTATATCTGAAGTCAGCAATTCTTACAGATTGAAGGAGCAGCTTCTTAATGCATAGTATTATTTCATAATTTAATTTAACTTTTCAACATACCAAAGTACTGACAGGTCAGTGTGATAGTCAACCCTGCCTAAAAAAGACACAGGTAGTAAGCTGAAGGAAGTATTATTTCCCTGTGAGAGTCATTTCTTGGACAACTCTTTTCATCTGGAAACAAGGAAGTGAGTCAGCTTTACTAACTTCAATCTCCTGGCTGGTGTTTTGGTATTCATCAGGAATAGGAACTTTTTTTTTTTTAAACTTCCCTAAGGAACCTGGTATAACCAAGCAGGCAGTTCACTTGTTGAAATCTCCTCTTCAAAATATCTACAGGTTTCATTGTCCAAGATCTTAACAGCCTCTGATTGGAAAGGTGCCTGGCTAGTCACAAGACTGTGACTCACCGGAGTTAGCTAAACACAAAGCCCAACTGACAAAATCCATGAGGTCATTCCTCTGCTGTGTGTCTTTAGCATAGTTTAGATACAGAAGTCCTTGGGTAATATGCAAAGCTTTCAAATCAAAAGAACGTGCCTGCAATGCTAGAGAAAGAAAACACTCAGTGTTGTGTCTGAATAACAAAGGCAATGCAGGCACCAGGATTCCTGGCTTGTGGTATTTGCTGATACAAAGTACTCCACAAAGTTTTACAATGTATAACCTAGTCACTAAGGCTGGTTAAACTTTAACTCAACTGCAATATTTTGGCCTTAAGTAACTCCTGAGGAATGCCAAGTTTGGTAGTGCTGAAAAATCAACAAGTCCCAACAACTGTTTCCACCAAAAGAAGGAGCAGAAGAATGTTTGAAGTGTTTCAAAATCAAGAGAAAATATTAAGGTTTCTTGCGGTGGGGGTGGGGTGTCATGCGATCATCAATAATTTCCTGCCTTCTTTCTGGCCTCTCTAATTTGTTTAAGATACAAGCACTATGTTTACTGTGAAAAACGACAAAGAGGAAGTGTCAAACAACAATCCCATTTTTCTAAGAATGATCCATAAAGGGCAATACTATAAAAAACAAAATAGACCAAGTCACCTGACTTTACCTCTGTGTTGAGATGTAATGTCAGGAAGACAGCACAAAAGGGTGAGGTCATTGTTTACCTAACCCCTACTGGTCCTGAAAGAATAAGTGGCAAAAAGCCCTCCAGAGCCAGTGGCAGAGGTACCAATCCTCCTAAGAGACCTTGATCACTCTTTTTTTTTTTTTTTTTTTTTTTTTTTAGCAAAATTCCAGCCATTGATAAAGAACAGGTAATTAATTATATTGACCTTACTGTTCTTCTGGGTGAATTTATTGGGGGATGACAGGAGATCGAGGCAGGAGTGTTTCATTTGGGAAAAGTTTAGTGTCATGTGATGAAGCGATGTTGCTTTCAAATTGAGCAAATCATTGTTTAACTTCCTTTTTCCAGTACTGCTTGTTCACTTCTGGGAAATCTTAAGAAAACACAGAAGCATTGTCGAACTCAAAAGCGGAAGTCAAGGATTTGAAATGTGATGGGACATCCTGCTCTCTCGCCCCCAGTAAAAGCAGCAGGATTTGAAGAAACGTCTTCCTTATTCATTGTAACTTCATGTTTCCCTTAAGTCTTATTTTAAAAATTGGTCTGCCATTCAAGATTGTTTCCAAGATTATTTTCCAGACTTTATTAAGGCTGCCATAAAACAGCAGTGCTTTCCTTTCCAATAACCCTAAATAGTCTTAAGTATTCTGGTCTCCTCTGTGTGTGTGTGTGTGTTTGTTGTGTGTAGACACACATGTGAGCTTACATGTAGAGGACAGAGGACAACCTCAGGTTTTGGTTCCCAGGTATTGTACACCTTTGAAACCTTTGAGACAGTTTCTCAGTGGGTCGTGGACTCATCATTTAGGCTAAGGTGGCTGCCAGCAAGACCGAGGGGCCATTCTTTCTCTATCTCCCTAGCATAGGAATGACAGGAGTGGACCACCATACTTGCCTCTTTATATGGTTTCTGGAATCAAAACGAGGTCCTCATGCTTGTTTGGCAAGTATACAGTGAGATACCTCCTAGGACCCAGCATCTTTTTCTGCTGGCCCTGCTCCATCAAGTAGGTGGTCTATCCTGTTCTTGTTCTTCCATATTCCCTTGTGCACTCAAAATATTTCCTGCTATGAAGACTTGTTTGTCAAAATTCTAACACAATTACTCATGACTTATATCCTCTCAAGTACATTAACAACACAGGAGATGCAACAGCTCTTTAAACAATTAAAGAATAAGTAGCCTCGTATGTGGAGGCAGAGGTGTCCTCCCAGAGTCCAAGGGGCTTAAACAGTGTTATTCACATTTTTCATAAGTAAAATGTAATTTAAAATTGGACAGGTAATTTTTGGGATATATATATATATATATACATATATATATATGTATATATATATATATATCCATATACCACATAGATATATATGGTTATGGTTTCTTATGAAAGCATATCTCTTAGCTCACACATGCTATATATTTAATAGCTTACTTTAACCAAATGGTGTAAACTTAGCTATTATTCTCAATGAAACAAAACTATCAGTAGCGATGTCCACCAATCAAACTGGGTGACCAAGGAAAGGGATGTGGCAGTTACCAGGAAGAACAAAACTTTTTCTGATTGTATTGTCCTTCAGCAAAACCATCCCACAAACAACTGCATCTGACTGATTCTCCATGTTTCAAAGAAACTGCCATCTCCTCCACACTCACTTCACAGAAGTCTTTTATTTCATGTGTGCTATTATTTTAGATATTAAACAAAATTATACATATAGGCAAGTCTTTGGTAACTTGCTCTTATGTTTTTCTGTTTGTTTGTTTGTTTGCTTGTTTGTTTGCTTGCTTGCTCATTTGCTTGTTTTCCAGAGAGGTTTTTGCTACGTAGTCATGGCCAGCTTGAAATTCACTGTATACATAGGTTGGTCTCAAGCTTGCACCCTCCTCCTGTCTCTGCCCCTCTGTGGTTGGATCAAAAATGTGTGCCACCATGACCAGCTCAGCTCTTACTTTTAAGTGGGATTCCTGTCATATTCTCAATGGATGTGGCATATGGATTATACCTAAAAGAGACAGAGTTATAGGCTTTTAAAAAACTGTAGAGTTGCCGGGCGTGGTGGAGCACGCCTTTAATCCCAGCACTCGGGAGGCAGAGGCAGGCGGATTTCTGAGTTCGAGGCCAGCCTGGTCTACAAAGTAAGCTCCAGGACAGCCAGGGCTATACAGAGAAACCCTGTCTCGTAAAACCAAAAAAAAAAAAAAAAAAAAAAAAAAAAACCTGTAGATTTAAAAATGTCAAGATGACTTCGTTAATACATGCTTAGACTTAGGACTCTTCTGATCGTTAGTGCATGTTGGACAAAAGCCTTCGTTATATTCCATCACTAACACATTTTGATGAGAAAACATTTGATATTTTATCATTTCTATTCTAAGTCTAGCTAAGATAGGTGTGCATTGTGGGGTAATTTTGGAGCCATCATGTGTGTCAGAACCGTGCACTTGGGGCTAGAGGGAGAGCTTTGAGGACAGGAGCACTTGCAAACCTGGCAGAGAACCATCCATTCCTAGAACCACATCAAGTGGCTCATAGCAGGCTGTGACTCCATGTCCAAGGCTCTGATCCCACCCTGGCATTCCTGCACACAGACAGACAAGCAGGTACACAAATATACATATAGAAAATATAAATTAAGCAAAAACATTTAAAACCACTGTACTCTTCTACCATACACATAGTTTTAAATATAGGATACCTTCTCAGGTAAGACATTGGTCCTTGCTGTATAAAGAATTGTAGTTGATTTGTGTAGGCGACTCAACCTGAGATGCAAACTCATGGTAAATAATGAAGGTGAATGTGGGGTGCTGAGAGTTAGGGGACATGCATCCTAATTCCCATGTTTGAATCCATAACCAATTCTTTAGAAACGTATCATTAAATGACTTACAAAATGCTTAAGGATACTCAGGTCATAACACTGCAATAAAGTCACTCCTAGAATTACCTGACTGTTGTTTAGAGCACTCTCCCATATGTAAGCATGCTCCAAGATTCTTGAATATATTAAGCCACCAATAGTAGAAAACCATATACATATATACACACATAAAAACTAAATAATTTGTACAAATAAAATATTATATATATATATATATATATTTGTGATATATAAATGAACAAATGGGGCTGGTGAGATGGCTCAGTGGGTAAGAGCACCCGACTGCTCTTCCGACGAAGGTCCAGAGTTCAAATCCCAGCAACCACATGGTGGCTCACAACCATCCACAACGAGATCTGGCACCCTCTTCTGGAGTGTCTGAAGACAGCTACAGTGTACTTATATATAATAAATAAATAAATCTTTAAAATAAAAAAATAAATAAATGAACAAATGTCATATAAATAAAATAAAAATATGTGTGGTGGCTATTTGTGGTCATCAATTTGAGTACATTGGGAGTGAACTAAAACCCAAATGGCTGGTCACACCCGTGAGGGATTTTTTTTCTTCTTCTTCTTAATTATTTGAAGTAGGAAAATCCAATGAGTTATTTGGCAAGTCTTCAGTAATCGTCTCTAAATGTCAGCATTTTGTCACAAAGGGCGATTCCAATAGCAGGACAAATGGACAATCCAGAGAGTTGATTATCCTGATGGTTTGGTGAATTTTTTTTTTTTTTTTGGTTTTGGTTTTTTGGTTTGTTTGTTTTTCTTTTTTTTTTTTTTTTCTCCAGATGTGACCTAATAAATGAAAGAGAAGGAGGTATATGAAATTAAGTAGCCCTCAAGGGACTGATAACACAATAAAATGTATTCAAATTTCCAGAGAAAACAATTATTACACTGTTGTAAACCTAATAAATCTGCCTAATTTCACTTTTAAAATTCACTACTAACAGTGCAATAAGAGAACACATTATCTTTAAAATACCATCAAAAGTATTTTTCTGCATCCTTGGAAGTCACAGAACTTCAAGCCAGTAACCACTTAGACAGAAAATAAGCAGAGCCACTCTAATAAGACAACATTTTCTAAACAAAATGAAAATGTGAGTTTTGTGGCTCTTTGACACAGCCATGGAGAAAACCATAAAAAATAAAAATTAAAAAGCATATTTCTGGGCTTTTTCCTAAAAGTTAGTTAAGGCTCTCAAGTGTGCATCTGTCACCCCTCCAAAAGATTAAATGCCTGAAAGCCGCTGTACATGGAGCTGTCAGACATGAAAGCAACATGAAGCTGTAAATTCATGATCTCCCCTTTCTATCCAATATTGGATGAGCTCTGTGAGTTGATTTGTATATGTATCTGTGTGTGAACACTTGTTTGTGTGTGCACACACGTGCGTGCTTTTTCTTACTCTGTAAAAGAATTTGTACTTGATTTTATCAAAGTAGTTCTAATTTTATCTAATCTTTTTTTAAGGTATTCAAACAATGTGGGATAAGAGATGTTCTTAAATTATGTGAAAATACACAATGTCCTAGTTTTGAGGCGAAAAATCCTTGAGGAACACTTGTGCCTTTTGCTTCTGAGAAATTGTCACACTGCACTACTAGATCATGTCTGTCCTTTTAGTCCTTCCATCTGGTCACAAAAGATGAAAATGCTAGGTGGCATATATGTTTTTGGCTCTAGGGAACACAGGGTCTCTACAGCAACTCTAGCATGTTCTCACGTCCTTAGGCTGTAGTGAGACCATCACTGCCCTGTTCTAACACAATCTTGTACTCATGACTGTAGAGACTGGGATGTCCTCTGCCTTCCTTGTGCTGTGAACTGCTTCTCACCATTTATTTCAACCATTTGGAAATGCAAAAGCTGTGTTTCGGTCACAGTAGTACCAAATAGCAGCAGACTTGAACTGTCCCGAGGCCCACACTTCTACTATGGATTCAGTGCTGTTTGTGAAGGTGAGCTCTGGTTTTTGGTCTGTTTTGGTCTGATTTTATTTATGACATTTAGTGACAGGGTGCAGATTAGGAAATGGGAAATATTTACTTGTTCACCAAAAGGGCTGACGAGTTGAGGTTACTGTGAAAAATACTGCTGACTATCAAAAAAATTAACTATTTTATTAATCTGTAAGATCTAACTTGGAATCTTTAATCACAGTCAAAACAACAGTATCCCACATTACTTAATTCTCCATTTTAAAATTAGCATTTGTAGCTGTGGATATGTGCTGGTCTGTGTAAAAAAAATCTCCAGGTATTAATAGAGTAGACAAAATGTCCAGTTTAATTTTAGAGCTTCCATGAATGTGATCCATGGTATTATCCAGCACCTGTGTGACCTTGGGTAAGTTCCTTAACCATTATCAGCCTTCAGTTTTCTCTTAGTAGAAAAGTGTAAAATTTAATTGTATTACTATGTATGTTTTATTATTTTATGTGTATTATTATAAAGAACATGCATTTTCTCTATAAGGATAACAAATAACTTCTTTAAAACATTTAGAACAGCTGGGCATGGTGACCTTCAACCCCAAGATTTGGGAACTCAAGAAAGGAGGATCATGAATTTTGTGAGCCAGGAATACCTATTACCTAGGAAGTTCTAAGCTATAACAGCACACTCTGTCTGTCTGTCTGTCTGCCTGTCTGTCTGTCTATAATACACAGACACACACACTCACACATACACAGCAAAAATAAATAAAAAAGTTAAAATCCCAGACATCTTTAGTACATCATCTAGTCAAGATGGTGTAGAGGAAGCACTTAGTAAGGCTAGAATAGAAAATTCTTCTTGGAAAAATCTTAGGTATAAAAAGTAAATAAAGGAAAAATATAATACAATTTTTCTACAAGTGGAAATAACCATACCATGAATTATTTTTTAAGAGGGGACAATACCAACAAGTGCTTTAAACACAAAAGAGTTGTGTGTTTAGAAAGTGGCACCGTAAATTTGGTGAAGAAACCCAGTGCCTATCGTGGTAACATTATGCTTAAATCATAAACACAAGTCAAACAAATAAGCCAACTAAAGGGCTATAGTGCCAGCTCAGCAAATAGAAACATGTGAGAGGTTGGATTCCCAGCACCCACATCGATTCTGGGTGGCTATGTCATCCTTTATGCCTGTAATGCTAGAGTATATGAAGTGCAGACAGGGATTCCCAGCACAAGCTGGCAACCTAGACCAACAAAGTCTGCCAGTCTGGAGTGAATAGAGATCCTATCTCTGTTTATATGGTGGAGAGAAATTAATGAAGACACCCTGGGTGAACCTCTGCCTTTCACATGCATATGCACACACATGAAAATAAGCATGTATATATACATGTTCAATACTATACATAATATATATGCAATATTGTACACAAACAAAAAGTAATCCCAATTTTTGGCATAGAAAATACACTTTTAAATAGCACAATTTAGACTGAAACTACTATTCAATTAGGTAATTGAAAAAATTATTAAGTCTTTCATTAAAATTAAGGCAAAAAAAAAAGCCCTTACTGTTTTCTGGGAGCAAAGTTTAATAAGACGTTTATTTGAGTTAAAGAAAAACTGAAACTCTGTAATGAGCCCCCCCTTTTCCTCCCCATTCTTGCCCCAATGCTTGAATTACAACTATTGATTTCTAGCTTGCTCCCATGTCTCATGTCCCTGCACATTTGCATCTATCTTGTAAATTACTGTTATATTAGATTTTTCCAGGGCCTATCTCATTATACAGCCCTACCACTTGAGAATTTCCAGGGGGTAATTTTGTTTTCTACATTGTGTTAGTGTAAGACCCCCGAAGCTGGGCCTCTGCTCAAGTCTCGGGATGAACTGGCCAGCACCCCAGTGACCTGAGAGAAAACCACACCTGATGCAAACTGCAAGAGGTTTTATTATCAGCTAGCTGAGGATGAAGTCCCTCGAAGTGCAGGGCAGGGGAGTTCGACCCTGAGTGGTGACAGTAGGGGGCTTTTAACAGCTAGTTGAGGAGTTGGGAGGAGTTGGGAGGAGAGTTCTTCTCTTCTGGGTGTCCTTGGTGAAATTTACAAGGCAAGAGTGGGGAGTGAGTTCTTTCTGAGTTTTTATCTCTGTGTCCTCAGCACAGGAAGGCAGACATCTCTGTTTGTAAAGTATAGAAACAAAAAGGCTTTTTGATGGCTGTAAAGAACAAAGAGCTTCTTTCTGGCTGTATTTTTAGAGATCAGGGAAAACAAGTTTGGGGACCTTCCAGGGGCTTTACCTTCCAGGGAGAAATGTTCTAAGTCAGGGTCCCACGTTAGCATCTCTATGGCTTCCAGGAGCCTTCTTGTAGGAACTTAATTTATGTGTCTCATCTTCTTGGCCATTTTTTAGCATGCTCATTCTTACTGTGTTGTTAACTATTTTTTCTCTATTTTATGTTCTTTCCCATAGCCAAGCATCCTCTGCCCTTTTTCTCTGAAGTTTCTATCAAGTGTATTTTCTTCCCAGGTATCCTTTCAACCATGCTCTCCATGCTGACATTCTTGGATCTTGATACCCCAATCGTTCATTCTCTCTAATTCTCAGTGACACGGTCTCAACTAGGAATGAATTTAGCAGTCAATGCCAGTGTTTAAAGAACAGGAAAATACTGGCTACATCATTTGCTGAACCAATATTAAGTTTGGCAAACAATCAACACTTTTTCATCATAGGTGTGTATTCCACAAGTCACAGCACTTGGCTTGCAAAATAACTAATTTTGCCTCCAGCTCTTCTTGGAGAGCCTAATCATACACAGTTAAATATTTTCTGGGTATGTTATTAAAGGATCTTGTTTTAATTTTAGAAAGATAGATAACAATTTGCAATGTTGTCTTAGTCAAGGTTTCTATTCCAGCACAAACATCATGACCAAGAAGCAAATTGGGGAGGAAAGGGTTTATTCAGCTTACATTTCCACATTGCTGTTGATCACAAAGGAAGTCAGGATTGAAACTCAAGCATGTCAGAAAACAGAAGCTGATGCAGAGGCCATGGAGGGATGTTCTTTACTGACTTGCCTCCCCTGGCTTGCTCAGTCTGCTCTCTTATAAAACCCAAGACTATCAGCCCAAAGATGGTCCCACCCACAAGGGGCCCTTCCTCCTTGATCACTAATTGAGAAAATGCCCCACAGCTGGATCTCATGGATGTACTTTCCCAACTGAAGCTCCTTTCTCTGTGATAACTTCAGCCCGTGTCAAGTTGACACATAAAACCAGCCAGTACAAATGTCTATCTTGAAAATATTCCATGGGAGAAGTATTGAAGGTAAACTTCATGGCTTGAGTGTTGGATGCTCAGACAGCCTATAGTTTCCATTTGAAGCAGACCCAGTAGTGGCCTGTTGGCTGTGACCCTTCTCCATTCAAACATTAAATGACCTTCTATTTAAGTATGTCATCAGTTTTTCATTTTCATAAGAAAAATAAACGCCTTCCATTATGACCAATTAGAGAGTAAATGAAATTATTAGTAAAAGAGAATTTGTGCAGATGGATCATTGTCAGAAAATATAACCACCATTTTTCTCAATAATTCCCAAAAGGAGATGTGGTCTTTTAATCCCTCCAAGTATTCCATGTTATATTGTGCAAAACAATAAATAAATAAAATGTATGAAGCTGCACGTTTGGGGAATGCCATTCTGATTTCTTTTTATTGACATTATCCTAGATTTTCTTTGTGGTTTAAACTGATGTTTAAGAATCAGCCTATTGGGCTGGGAGGACAGCTTAAGGAATTAAGTTCTTGTACTGCTCCCGTGGAATACTTGAGCTTGATCCGTGACACCCACATGAGACAGATCACAACTACCTATAATTTTCATCTCCAGATACCCCTGACCTTTTCTGGCACCTACATCCATGTATGCATACCCCAACAAAGATATACACACAAACATAAAATTAAAAATAATAAATTTTATAGAAAACTGCCTATCGTTAAGCAACAGGAGAATAAAAGATAAAACAAGCTTTGTTGAAACATTAAATGGTGGGAGCTGGAGAGATGGTTCAATGGTTAAGAGCAGTGGTTGCTCTTCTAGCGGACCCAGTTCAATTCCTAGCACCCACATGACAGCTCATAGCTATCCAATTTCAAGTGATTTGGCACCCCTGCCCCCACAGATAGACAGGCTGAACATCAATACACATAAAATATAAAATAAAAATTACATGGCAAAGAACATTGAAACTGAAGATGATATCAACATACAGTAACTTAGGAAACTGTGAAAACAAACAAGCAAAAAACCAGGATTGTTGGAAAAGAAAAGCAATAACCAGAACAATGCAGAGACCAATTCCATTTATATAAAGCTCAACCAAAATCTTTCAAGAGTCAATAATAAATTACTTACAGATACCTTGGATTTAGACGTACAAAGAAAATCAGCAAGCAATACGCACAGGCTCCATTTATCTCTTTTTATTGCTTTGCAGGACTGGGAATTGATGCTAGAGCCCACACCATGGAGCTGGCTCTGGGTTCCCTGGCCAGATTCTGTTATTTTATTTGTTTGCTTTTCACTTTCTGATTTGAGGCGAGCCTTGTACTTTGGAACCTCCAGTCTCTGCCTGTCCCCATCCTCATCAACATCCTCATCTGTGAAATTGGAGGGATCTGTAAGCCTCTTCTCCATCTGGCTATCATCCAAACGAAGAGTCACCAATGTGAGCAGCGAGCTTAGTGTGGCAAGTTGCATCTCGGGCTGATCTCCAAACTGCTCTGCTTGCCTTGCCCCACCCCTAGAATCAGGCCCCATTATTGCCCACTTGGATTAACCAGTTATTGGGATCTCTCTAGTGTCCACAAAATTGCATAATATTTTGATTATTTTGTTTTTCTACAAAATATCTCTAAAGCTCCACCTTGATTATGCTGTTTCTGTGTTTACCACGTGCAAAAGCATTCTCTACCTTCTCGGTAGGCCACCACCAGGCTTTTCTAAGCGTCCCTTCACCCACTGCAGCGTTTTTTTATTTATTTATTTATTTATTTTGTAGCTTTATGTTGTCTGTTATGCTGTGTCTCCATTAAACAGATAGACTTCAAACACACTGAACCCTGCCGATCTGCCCGTGGAGAATGTACAGGGGGCCTTCCTCCCTGAAGCGTCATGTCTTCCCTGGAACCACACTCCCTGCCCGTCCCAAGGCCTGTTGCCCACACCAAAACTTCATGTGGTTCTTTCCACTTCTAGCATAGCCCAGCTCACGCTTTGTCGCCAGTGACTATTCACACTGCACCCCTCCTGAAATAATCTTATTGTGTATTTCAAATCATCAGGACATTTGAACTGAGCATCCATTCATGTTGAATGGAGGAGGACATTGAAATGCATAACGTAATTATAAAAAAATGCACATATTTTCAGGACTTTAATTCTTTCAGCCCATTAGAATAAATGCTGACAAAGTTGCAATAATGCAATTTAAGCCTTTTGACTATACTGGAAGCCCAATGTATTCTTGTTAGACTGAAATCTCCATTACCCTCCATCTAATGACATCAACTGCCCTCTCATTTCCCCGAACAACCTGATAATCACTATGGCAGACTTGTGATGCATCAGAGTTTGGAAAAGGTAATTTTGAAAAATGATTTCTTTTACTTTTTAAAATTAAATAGGATTACATCATTTATGCCTTCCCTTTCCTCTCTTACAATCTCTCCCTACACCTATGCCCACTCTCCCAAACTCATAGCCTCTTCTTTTCATTAATTGTTTACACACACACACACACACACACACACACACAGAGAGAGACAGACAAGCATCAAAATAAAATACAATAATATTTCTGACCCAAATAAATAGATAAATCAGTCTTTTTGTTTGGTTTGGTTTGGCTTGGTTTGATTTTTTTTTAATTAGATATTTTCTTCATTTACATTTCAGATGCTATCCCCTTTCCTAGTTTCCTCTCTGAAAATCCCCTATACCCTCCCCCCTTCCCCTGCTCCCCAACCCACCCACTCCCACTTCCTAGTCCTGGCATTCCCCTATACTGAGGCATAGAATCTTTGCAAGACCAAGGGCCTCTCCTCACTAGGCAATCCTCTGCTACATATGCAGCTAGAGACAAGAGCTCTGGGGGTACTGGTCAGTTCATATTGTTGTTCCTCCTATAGGGCTGCAAGACCCCTTCAGCTCCTTCTCTAGCTGGTTTGGTTTTTCATTTTAAAGGATCATCCCAAAACGGGGCACTTGATTGCATTTGTTCTGTGACCAGATAACTTTAGGAGTTCTAAAACTACGTTGGTGGTTTTTAGTGTCTATGTATTAGAAACTGACAGAAAAAAAAAAAATCCCAGAGAATTGTTTAGCTTTAGATAGGACAAGCCCTGTAGCATGAGATTAAACTAACAAGGAAGATTGGAGCCATTCCCAGATGCTTGACAGGTATTATCAGTGATTCTTACACACACACACACACACACACACACACACACACACACACACACACTGCCACAAGGGCTGGAGAGATGGTGCAGTGGTTAAGAACCCTTGCTGTTTTTCCAGAGAACCTAGATTTAGTTTTAAGCACTCACTGGTGTCTCTCAACCATCAACCATCAGTTAATTCCAACCCCATGGGATCTGATAGCCTCTTATGCCCTTCTTGGATACTGTGCACACTCAGTATACATACACTCATACAGATAGAGCATTCACACAAAATACATGTTTTTAAAAGATTTTTAAAAGTAATGTCATGAAAAAATTATTGTAAAAACTATGAGCAGTCAGAAAGCTCAGCAGTCTTAAAAAGATCTTGGCGATCCAGAGAGCATTTAGACTAAAAACTTAGTATTTTATGTGCTCTACTAAGAAATTGTTATTTAACAGACACAATTAAGAAAATGAGTTTTCAAATGTCCTGTAAAGTACAAATATTCATAATGGTTCAATATTATTCAATGAGAGTCAGTATATTTTGTTAACTATTAACATCAATGAAGAGTTAATACATTTATTAAGAGATTTAACACATATTTGGAATCATTTATTAATTTGAAGAATTTCTAAAATTGACTTTAATAGTTGTGAATTATTTTGAAGTAATTGAATAATCAATTATACATGTATATAATGTTACATAATAGAACTTTCAAAGCATATAAGATGCTAATGAGGAGAAAACATAAGAAACCTTATGCATCCATTACAAGCAATATTAAGTAAAATATCACAGCTATTTAAGATGAGCTTAGTTCAACATTTTAGCCCTTAACATATAATAATGCATTTGGAGCTAAGTGATATGATTGATTTAATCAGTTTGGTACATATTGGCAAAGGACATTGACTAGAGTTACCTAATCAAGTCTCCATGCTATCTCTGTGAAGTCCTTCTGAACACTGGTCATTCTGTTCAAAAACCACTCACTGTAATTTTTGAATTTTATTTAATCTTTTAAAGTTTAAACTTAATATGACGTTAGTATAATTTTCTTAGGATCTTTATGAAAATGCATGGTGTGATGGGCACAAAACAAAGCAAACTAGGGCCCTCCCTGCAATGGTTGATTTTAAATATTTTTTTTTAAACTGAGAGAGGTAAGGCCTGTAGTTTTTAATATAATTTATTTTTATTTTATGTGCATGTATGTTTTGCGTACATGTCTGTGTGAGGGTGTCAGATTTCCTGGAACTGGAGCTTCATACAGATAGGTATGAGCTCCACGTGAGTTGTGGGAATGCAACCCAGGTTCTCTGGAAGAACAGCCAGTGCTCATAACCGCCCAGCCATCTCTCCCGCCCAAAGACTGGTTTTATCGTTGTCTTTATACACTAAAAAGGAAATTGCCATATGTCCATTGAAAGAGTGAGGTTAGTAGAAGTATTAGCATTCATACAAAGGTAATGGTGACAAAGCTTGGTCTGTTTATATAGGGCTGGAGAATATTGGAAATAGAAGATGGAAATGGAACTAGATTGTACCAACATTTCAACATCACAAACATCCAGCTCTTACTCAACCAAGAAACAATATTTCTCTGAAACTTTAATTGCAATTCCTGGAAAGGGTCTATATGTTGACAAGGAAGAGAGAAGTATGCAAAGCAGAACTCAGAACCGATGATTTTATCCTTCTCATCCTTTGTCTCCCTTCACTCATTGACATTGTACAGCATCATGGTTCCCTGACAAACCCAACTGCTCACGGTTCACTTCAGGGTCTGCAAAGCATCTTTTGGTGTCAGAAACTGCTAGCACTCCATCCATCTCCTTTCCTGTCTCCTCTCCTCACCAACCTTGTGTAGAAGCATGCCCTTGGATTAGGCAATTTTTGCTCTGCGCTAAGGATGATATAACCCTTACCACATTTAATTATGTTGATAACGTACGATTACACTGACAATCGCAGAAGACATTTTCATGCACATTTATTAGTACTAGGTATAAAGTTGTGCGCTTCATATGTGTTCTCTCCCCTTGTCCTCACAATAATTCACGGGGCAGCTGGTACTCCCATCCTCATCTTCAGTTGGCAGCTAGGGTCTAGTCTACATGGTTTAAATCGAAGACATCAGACGGCACAGCTTATGGGTGACTAAATGCTGTCATTTGCATCTAGGCAGCATTCAGAAGGTAAAGCCCATGCTGTCTCTATTTCAGAATAGCCACTGACAAAAAGGTCTTCTAGTCCAGCAGTTCTCAACCTGTGGGACACGAGCCCATTGCCAGACCTCTATCTCCAAATATGTTTTCATTATGATTCATAACAGTAGCAAAATTATAGTTATGAAGTAGCAACAAAAATAATTTTATGGTGGTAGTGGTGTGGTCACAACATGAGGAAACATTTAAAAGGATTGTGGCATTAGAAAAGTTGAGCACCAGGTTTTCTTCCTCTTCACCTGCTATGGAGTCTGAGCTATGAGCCCCTTGGGAACACTGTTGACATGCTTTTGGATGTTTTCAGAGAGCATCTAGGCTCATTCCACCTTAGCCTCCCACCCCTGACAGAATACATTCCAAAGAAAAAGAAATGTTCCCAATATGAGAAAGCCTAAGGCTAGCTTTGTGACATCTGGCTTTCTACATGACCTCTGTCTTTGTTCATTCATTTCTGTTCTACTCATCTATAAGTGTTTATTTTCTGTTCCTCTAAAGATCCTTTCCTCTCAGCGAGATTCCCAGGAAAGCGTCCTGTGCCTCCTCGGGGACCAGCCAGACACTATCTTCAAGTCCATTGATTTCAAAATCCCTTACACTTAGATAAGCAGCTTTAGAAAGATAGGACTACAGACTCTGCACTACTTGACACTACGAGCAAATAAAGTGACTGAGGGAGTGTTCTATTTCATTGAAAGCTGGGCCCACTTCCTGAAGCTTCGTTCTCACCATTTCCTGGTGGTCCGCACTTTCATTTAACAAAGTTAAAGTAATAAACAAAAAGGCCTGACCCTTACACTGCTATGGCCCTTATCCTGAAGCTATGTCTAACCATAGAGTGCTTTTAAATCCGAGTTTCCACGTCTTCATTTATAAGATGGAAGTATATTAATATTACAGTACATTAACTTCCCCAGAGCAGTAGTGCAGGAAATGATTACCTCCTTTAAAAGTTACTAAAATGTAAATTCTATCACCAAACAAATTAGATATTAAGGCAAGGTTCTTCCTTCCTCACTTTTTTTCAGGAAATTGACTATGTGGCCGTTTTATTGTAAATACAAATTCATCTCTTTCCACCACTATACACCTTGACTTAGTAGATGTTTAATAAACACATGTTGGACCAAACTAAGCTATCTTGCTTCTCCGCATGTATTGGCTTTTCAAAAGCACAGAAGAAACCTGAGAGTGTTTTCAGTTGCTATTTCTTCGGAAGCCTGTGCTGAATTCAGGTTAAGGGAGGGATAAGAATAAATTTCAAATTCAGATTTTGAATACCCATGCTATTGTAAGTCTCTTCATAAAAGCCGGACCTATCGTTAGGCTGACAATAGGAGGTTTGCTGACTGTGTATTCTGAAAGGGGAAAGATCAGATATCACTCAGGACAAACATATGATTTCCTATGTTCCTGAAATGTCTAGAGAAATGGGTCCCCAGCAGGCAATGTCCTTTATCCATAAAAATAATCTGCTGGATGTATTTTGTTAATAGGATGCTCGACAGCACTCAGAAAATGTTGACACAGATGCAGTAACAATAGAAAATGGGGACTTATCTTCCTGCCATTGTCCCAGTCTGCTGCCACGTTTACAGGCTGTTTTCCATGTGCTCCCCCGTTAAAGCTAAATCATGTCACCATGAGTATAACGGAATTATAATTAACTTCCGGAAAGAACACTGATCTCAGACAGAAGGATTCTATTGCCAGTACAGAGATGATCCTTGTGAGTAAATAGGGGGGAAACACAGCCCCATACTCCCCAGTGTTGTTCTTCTTCCTGCACCTCTAATCCTAAAAACCCAGCAAAGCACATTAAAAATCAGTCACCACTCCATGCACAGAACACTATAAATAGTCAGCCATCAAGTCGATATTCAGGATGCAAATAAGATCTCTAGAGATACCATTGTGACTAGGAATGTCTTTTACACTTTGGTCACATTTTGCAGGAGATTTCTTTTGTTAAGGATAGGGATACTTGTGTTGTAGATATTCAAACACTTCTCTGCCACTATCAAGAGCAATTAAGACCCAGTCTCACTAATGGAGAAAAACTGATGTCCTGGTTTTCACATTCCTCTCTCTCGTTCCTCTGTCTCTGTACTTGGTTCACACACTCCACTGAGTTTTGCAGGATTTAAGAGAGAGAGAGAGAGAGAGAGAGAGAGAGAGACTGATATCAGTGTGGCATTCCCAATGGATGTGTTCTTTACTCTTAGAGTGAGCTGGGATCTATTTTCTGGGACTATTTGTTGATTGTCTGGTATGCTTTTGTGGCTCAATAATAAAAAACCAAAGAGTTTTTTTTTTTTCATGTAGCTGATATTAGTTTAGCAATCTTAGAGATGAAAAGGTACTATCTAGATAGGCAATTTGTTTCCTTGTAAGATTCAATTATTGTGTGTGTGTGTGTGTGTGTGTGTATGTGTGTGTGTGCATATGCAAATGTATCATGTACAAGCAAGTACCCATGAAGGGCAGAAATGGAGGCAAAAGGAGAGGACAAAGGTAAAGTTTAGTGTTGTGAACTGCCCACTGTAGATGCTAGGAACAAAACCCCAGATCTCTACAGGCACAGCAAGCACTCTTAATCACTAGGTCATGTGTCCAGCAGTACATTTGCATGCCTTACAAAATATATTTTTTTAAATGATGAATATCTTTCAACAGTTTATATTTGTAGTCTCTCTCTCTCTCTCTCTCTCTCTCTCTCTCTCTCTCTCTCACACACACACACACACACACACACACACACACACACACACATTTTCCAAAGATAGTTTAATATGTGCTTTGTTAACCAGGTGGAGAAGGAAGCTGCCATGAAGGGAGATGGACCATGAGCACATGACCAAGAGAACCAGCAAGTATCTGGGTTACAGTGTTGGGGATCTAGCCAGGACAGCAGTTAAGAGTAGATTAGGGGTTACCCCTCCCCCAGTAATTGTCAAAGCCAAATAAACTACTCTAAGTCTCCTTTAGTTGTAAAGTAGTCAGGGATAAACTTAAATTGGTTGTACTACCTCTCTCTTCCCTTCCCTCTCCCTCTTTTCCCCCTCTCCCTCCCTTCCCTGTCTCCCTCCTCTTTCCCTCCCTCCCCACCTCCCACCTGACCTCTTCTTTTCTGTCTTCTATTTTATTAAATGATCACTGTGTTCTGGAAGTTTTACAGACTGTGTCTTTTCCCAGTGTTACTCCATGAGCAAGGAGGGCCTTGGATTCAAGAATCACAAAATATGTGTTCGTGTTTCGTCCTTTTAGTGGCTGTAATGTAAACCTGAGGCTGGAAACTTCATAAGAAAAAAAGGCTTATCTAGCTCACAGTTCTGGAGATTCAGCTTCTTGTTGAGGGCCTTTTGGGAGAAGGTACTACATGGTAGGAGCACATGATGGGAGAAGAGAGTTCAAAGACCACATGGTTAAAGGCACCGTGTTATCCTTTTCTAACAACCAGCTTTCAAGGGAACAAAGCTAGTTCTTTCAGAACTGTGTTCATTCCTCTCGAAGGTTTTGTGTCCTCATTACGTTATCTAAAGGTCCCATCGCCTCAGTGCCTCTCTATTGGAGACTAAACTTCAACAGAATCAACCCCAGAACACTGTCAGTCAATGTCATCTTGGAGGTCTGGGGAGACAGCTTGGGTTTGCTGAGAAAGCATAGACCTGGGTTCAGATCCCTAGCACCCACAGAAAAGCCTCGAGTGGCAGCATGTACCTCTACTACTCTGGAGTTCTCTAGCCAGCTCAGCTAGCTGAATTCAGGAACTCCAGATTCATTAACACATCCCATCTCAAAACAAAAGGTGGAAACTGACTGAGAAACATATACAAGATTGGCCTTCAGCCTCCAAATGCACATACACACACCTTTGGGCATGTGAGAAGCATGCACACACACACACACACATACACAGATACAAACACACAGCGCATGCACACAAAGGCCAATAGCTCAAGGTCCTGTTAGGTGATATCATTTCTTATTACTTCCATGGGAGTTAATTCCAAGAGATGGTTTAAAGGTACATTTAAGAAAAAAAAAAAAATGAGCCTGGCGTGGTGGCGCACGCCTTTAATCCCAGCACTCGGGAGGCAGAGGCAGGCGGATTTCTGAGTTCGAGGCCAGCCTGGTCTACAGAGTGAGTTCCAGGACAGCCAGAGCTATACAGAGAAACCCTGTTTCGAAAAACCATTAAAAAATAAAGAAAGAAAGAAAAAAGAAAAAAAATGTAGGAATTCGTAGGCAATTAAGTCTGGCACTAACTAAAAGAATGGTGACTTAGTAGACTTTCATAACAACATAATTTCTCAGAACCTCAAAACATGTTAAATTTTGAATTTTGGCCAGAAAAGAGTCTTTCCCAAAGTTACTTTTTTTTTTCTTCCACACAGACAGAATTCACTTTGAGGATGGCCTCAGTAGGATATTCTTCCTAAAAGCTTACAGCGTCTGACAGGCTGTCTCACAGGAGCATTAACATGCAGCCCAGTGGGTCCTACGTCTCCAGCACTAAATACCTTTGATTGGTTAAACCACAATCACTCACCGATAGGGTATCCACTTTAAACGTTTACCAGGAAGACCTCTTCGGTGTCAGAGCCTGTATTAAGCACTGGCCACCTCGAGATAAATAATCAGGTCCTCAGCCCCATGTGGCTTTACTTCATAACTCCCAATGTTGCAAGTCCAGTGTTAGAGATAAATCTAAGGATTGGGAAAACTGAAGCTCTGAGGTCCCTTGTCCCCAAATGCTAGCATAGAAGAGACTTGATACTATACTCAAAAGGAGGACCTCTCCTTGAACATTCAAGCATATGAAACATTGTTTAACATCATTACTGCTATAATAAACTGTATCTTCAACCATGTCAGTTCACAAAGCTTGGGATATTGCCCAGGACGCTCTGAGAACGAGGAGTGCCGCAGAACAGACCCTTCGGAAAATGGTACGTGTGTACTGTACAGTTGAGCCTCGAGACCAGATAGCGAAGTCTGGTATCTCAGGAAGCCTCCTTCTGCTTTTATTTCACTGGGTAGAGGCTTTTCTGCTTTGTTTACACATCTTTCAAATTCCTCGATAAGACATCACTGCTTCCGAAGCCTGGGATTTACAGTGGGAGCTTTGTAAAGTCCCAGCCCACTGTACACTCGGGTGGCCAGTGCTCTCTCCACAGTCGCCTTCCTTAGACCTCTCCTGAGGAGGAAGGAACTGCCACTTCTCTTATTCAAAGCCTGCACAGATCAATTCTTTGGACTGTACAGTATACAGAAACAAAAATGGGGCTTACCACCATGTCCTATGAATGGAATCTCTGCACAATAACCCAGTTGCATTTCTTAACAAAGGTGATCAAAAGTTGGTTTTTATATTGCTTGAATGGGCATATGCATGGCATTTAGCTTTCCTTTCAAATTCTTCTTACAATGTAAAGAAAAAAAAAAAAAAACCGAATGTGTGGTTAAACCAAAAGTCCACTAGCAAATCAAACAGGAAGGAGATGGGAGCTCCTCATGCTGAATTTTTAGGGTGTCTGCTGCCTTAACTGTTACCCGCAGCCCAAAGCACAGTCTGTACGGCATCATTTACTGTGTTTCCTTTGTTGTTTGTTTACTGGTGACATCGTGAGTGAGAGGCATGGTGAGTGAATGTGTGTGCATGAATTTCCTTCATTAGTCACAATGGCAGAAAGTCCCAGCAAGTCTGGCTGTGGAGGTTCTGAGCAGGCGTTAGGTCATCTCTCTGACCATATGCAAAGCAGAATCATCCCAAGCTAGGAAGACAGAATGTCAACAGAAAAACTCTTCATGTCCCTCCCTGAGTTCCCAAGTCCAGTTTTCTATTTCTCCCTTCTCAATCCCATGCATGCCCACAGGAACAGCAAATGTGCACTTAATTACGTACATATTCACTAGCACACTCATGGGCACGGATATTTGTATATTTGTCCACATGTATACAGTCATACACTAATATGCTAGATACACATACACTTATAATCCCGTAGAGCTAAATACATACCCAGATTGACTTCCCTGTAATTAGTTGACACGGGTATGTGGACACATATATGCACATATATGTAATTACAAACTTATTCATACACTTATAGACAAAAATATATGCACGCAATACATACATATTAACACACATAGGTACCCGTTCACACATTTGTGACATAAAAATAGGCATGTGTGAAGAAACACACACACATAAATATAGACACTAGTTCCCACAAAGATATATACTGAGTTATGTATGCATATACACTATCACACACACACACACATCTATTTGTATGTCTACTTTCAATACACATAAAGATGGGTGCACATACATGCTACATGCGATCATACGCACATAGTCATAACCAAAAAGGCACTCGTAAAATACATATATGTACTTTCAAAGAGAGTTACATATACCTATACTCACATACAGACACTCAGGGTTACCCGTAGACATGTGCACAAGGAGAAATTCAGAGGCACACAGATACATACAGGGACAGAGGTAAATACACATGTACACATGTAAAAATAGGAATGTATACATGACTTTTCTTTTTATTTCTTGAGAGCCATGCTTAGCGTCTTTCACTTCCTGATAATCCAGCTGACGCTTCTTGATGTCTTTTCTCAGTGTAGATCCATGCCAGATGCCGGCTCTGGTTCCACAACAAGGTCCCTGTGGCTATAGTTTTGCAACTGAAGGAACAGACTTAAGATAAGCCTGCTCAGGAATGATGAGCAGGGGGTCTGGAAAGAGATAAAGGAAGCAGCTGACCCACCCAACCTCTGACCTCCCCTATCCCTCAGATTCACCACCTCTGACGCACAGAGACTTGCCTCAGGGGTTTTGGGCAGCTGTGTTTTAAGTAAATAGGAGGCAAGGTGTGCTAGGAGAGCAAGCCTGTGACCTGAGACCCTGAAGCGTGACTCCAGCACAGTCTCTGAGAATGAGGCTGGAATTTTCCATCCTGCGGTGTTCACCAAATGTCTCTAACCCTCCCTCCCTGAGCTGATTTTGTTTCCTTGTCCACTGTTCAAGCTGTTGGACCCTCTGGTGCTGCTGGTAGACTCCTCAGCTACCTTCCAGCCTTTGTCTCTGTTTTTCTCATTTTTACGGAAGCTTCATCCACAAAGAACATAGATTGAATTTAGAGGGGTGTGTGTGTCTGTCTGTCTGTCTGTCTGTTTGTCTGTGAGTATCTGTGTGGGGTGGTATGTTAGAAGAAAGGTTGATTCGTAACAACAGCAGACATGCTGTTTTCTTTTTTTTTTTTTAAAGAATTCTTTAAAGAAAGTTGAAGTGATGTTCTCTAACAGTCAGATAAACCAAGGTTACCTTTAAAATGTTTTGTTTTGTTTTGTTTTGTTTTGTTTCTTAATCTCCTCTTACTACTACACAGTAGAACAGCAGTGACCAGTTAAAAAGCATCCTGAAATTTATATTTTCAGGGTCCTGGTGGGCAGAAGGTGTTGGCATGGAGCCTAGGGCTTTACTCTGATTTTAACAGGTTTCGAGACACCAGAGCCTCCAGAGAAGTACTTTGTGGAGGCAAAGCAGGCCAGGTCCACAGCTAATCAACCTTGGATTCTGCCCTTTGAAAAACTTTGAAAGTGAATCTATTATACATGGCTAGGACTCCCTAGCAGAGATTAGTTGGACTGTGAAATATAAATATTTCATAGGTACTCTTTGGAACTGTGCTAATGTAGTAGAAAAATCACCAAATCTTAAACAAATCTTCCAAAACTATAGATATGGAAATAGTCACTTCATACCACCAGACAGATAGAATTCCAACCTAATCTTCCATGTTTTCCTCATCCACTATAAGACTAAGGAGGGACCTACAGGGTAGGTAGTTCATGGGGAACGTCCTAGAGATGTAGTTCACCATCAATTTATTTATGACTTGAACCAAATCCACTGTGATCAGCACTGCCTGTGGGCACCAAATTAATCAAGTCGTGGGAGCAGCTAAGTCCCCAAAGATACCTCAGTACTGTGCCTGTTACAGGTTCCTGTGCGTTACTTCCAGCTTTGGCTAAGTCACATAAGGTGTTCACTGTATGAATAATATATTTTTGATTTATCCTGCTGCCAAAAAATATAGATATCCATGTTAAGGTAACTTTCTACATGACATACATAATCATAACCAATCATAACCAATGCTATCTTCAACACCAGACTAACATTAGGCATCCTTGAACTCCTTAATAATAGGCAGGGCTCTGGGTAAATGTGCGTAGTTTGGGTATTACTGGTGAGCCACGATTTCTCTATCATTGGATTTACCCTCTGTTCCTCGTCCCTTTCTGAACTTAAAGAGTTTCCTCATTCCATTCCAGAGGCTGTTTTCTCCTGCCCCTTCCATATGACATCTACTCTGCATTTTTTTAATGCTTCTTTGGGGTAAATCGAATGTTTCTAATGCAGCCTCAGGTTAAAGGTCTGCTGAAGTCATACATTTCAGTCTAAATTCCAAAGTTTTTCATAATCCTGCGCACACGTTCTGAAACTTTATCTCCCCCTTAAGCAACCCATGCCCCTCCTCCCTAAGGTTTCCTCATGATCTCATGGCCCAGGCATTTGGCTCCTGAGCTCTGGCCAGACCATTCCAGATAAAGGCTATTTGGAGAGGGGTAGGTGAAGATCTCTTCGAGGAGGGAGAGGCACTTGCATGTCAGTCCTCACTAGACTATCCAAGCGGGGTTTCCGGGTTTCCTTTCCCTTTAATTTCTTCTAGTTAGAGATCAAACAGACTCAACAGAGTGATCGAATCGCCACAGACACATAAGATAAAAATGAGAGTGTTACAGTATATTTTAATTATTTTACAACTTACCAGCATCTATAGTTCATGGTCAACTCTGCTTTAACTGACATTTCCTGTTATTGCTTTTCTGTGAGGAGTACTGTATTAGATTTTGGGTTTGAAGATAAAATATTCATCTTTTACCTAAACAAACATCATTACATAAAATTACCAGCTTGTTAGCCAAAAAGCTTTCTAAAAGATTGGATAGCATAGTGAAAATAAGCAAAATTTACAGAGGAGAGTGCCGTCCAACTTGTATTTCTGTCTCTCTTTAAAAATATGTTCACTGTAGGTGAGAACAGATGTTAACTGAACAACAAATACAAAAATCTAAATACTAAAATGTAAGTATCCCACTTGCAAGATTTTGCTGAAAGGACCCTGATATAGCTGTCTCTTGTAAGACAATGCCGGGGCCTAGCAAACACAGAAGTGGATGCTCACAGTCAGCTAGTGGATGGATCACAGGGCTCCCAATGGAGGAGCTGGAGAAAGTACCCAAGGAGCTAAAGGGACCTACAACCCTATAGGTGGTACAACATTATGAACTAACCAGTACCCCGGAGCTCTTGACTCTAGCTGCATATGTATCAAAAGATAGCCTAGTCGGCCATCACTGGAAAGAGAGGCCCATTGGATACACAAACTTTATATGCCCCAGTACAGGGGAACGCCAGGGCCAAAAAAAAAAAAAAAAAAAATGGGAATGGGTGGGTAGGGAAATGGGGGAGAAGGGGGAGGGTATGGGGGACTTTTGGGATAGCATTGGAAATGTAATTGAGGAAAATACGTAATAAAATATATTAAAAAAAATAAAATGTAAGTATCCACATATAAGGGTATATAAGTACACAGAATAGGTGACCATTTTAGATATCGTTCTTATGTGAAATATTTAAATAATAGGTATTATCTGACATCCAGAATCACCAGATACATTTATAATCATATGATCATACCATGTGAGACAGAATGAAGTGTTTTTAAAGATTCTTTTCTCAGTTAACTAAAATAACCATGAAGTCTCAGATTTTTTGGGGGGTTTTCGGGTTTGCTTGGGTTTTTTTTTGGGGGGGGGGTGTTGGTTTTGGTGTTTTGAACAGTGACCAGTAAATAGAACATATCTTTAAAACTATATGTATTATGTGACTCTTAGGAAGGAGTCCATAGCAAACAAAATGTCGAGTTCTAGATGTTTCACCTCACCAGTGAAGTTGCCTGAAGGAAGTCATGGAATTTTTCTTGGCCTCTGACTTTTCTGGCATCTCACAGGTACGTGGTCTGAGTCTGTGTCCATGCCGTTCTTAGGAGTGTCCATGAGATAAGAAGTCTGAGCAAATCTTGAATAGAGGACAATAATAAGGCACTCTACACTCACTCCTCAAATCTCTGTGTCCTACTTAGAAAAATAACATCTAAATTGAAACAGTGACTCAAAGCTTCCCCTCCTATAAGATATGCAGGAATAGAAAGGCTTTTCTACATCTGTTATTCTTCATGGGAACAGCAAAGGATTACAGATCAATACATCTGTTATTCCTCATGGGAACAGCGAAGGATTACAGATCAATGATAGTTCTTGCTATCTATTAAGACTCTCCATTGTGACACAATCTCTATTCCCATTACAGCGGAGGGTTTGTGACCAGGACACCTTTCTTTTCATCTAGTACGTTCTGTTTGAAGATCACAAGGCTGGAGGTTGAGCTTAATCCCGGGCCCATTTGGCCAACTATCTAATCAGAGTAGCTGATAGCTCACTAAATCACTTTGCAAGGAAGAGAAAAGAATTGTTGAACTTCTCAGAAACTAATTCTGTTTAGAATAAGAATATGCAACAATCCTTTTTAAACAAAGACCCACACAAAGAACAGAATTATCACCCAGAGAAACACCCCATAAGCATCCACCAAGAAAAGAAGTCCAGATCACCGGACCTTCAGGTGATCGCTGTTGCAAGAGGCTGTTCCTCTTACTTGAAACCTGTTTGTTTCATTTCTTTGTGCTAATGGACCTTTAACAGTAGAAACATTAAGAGTCTTTTAATTTATGTCAAACACTATATTTAATAGACTGAATGTAGACATCAAGAAGCAAAGTTCAACTCAGAAGAGAGAAATGAGTAAGAAATTAAATAATAATAATAATAATAATAATAATAATAATGTCATAACAAAAGCATGGGCTCTCCTGGAAGGTATTCACATAACATTTGAGGAGGCAAACAGATAGGGAGGGAAGAGAAGAGAGGAAGGGAGGGAACAAGAAGGAGTAGGAAAGATAGCACAGTGGTTTCAGAGAAAATACTGTTACTGTATTTTAATATTACTTTATTTATTTGTTTACCCATTTACTTATTATTTTTGATGCAAGAAGAGGTGCCTAAAGTTTATGTTATGTAAGCATTTCATATCTCTGCCCAGTCTGATTGGCATCCTGGAATCAAATAGGGCAGCCTTGAAAGCTGATGACTAGATGACAAGTACAGATTCGTCAGAAACAAATGTCCTCTTTAGGTGCTTCCAATGGAATTTATAAGATATATGCAAATTTTTTGTACAGCCCAAAAATTGCTAAAGACATCAAAAAAAACACAGCTGTCTGTCTTCCAGAAAATCATGGGGTACTATCATGCCTTAGAAGAATATACTCATAATTTATTTGCACATAACCGTAACTTATTGGTCATATTTCTAAATATAGCACTGATTTATGAGCTGCCTTAGGAAATATTTTCATGTTTTACTCTATCCCTTCAGAAAGGAAGTATATTTGCAAAAATCATGATGTTGACATCCCTATATCACAGTATCTAAATGGATTGTTGGGGAATGCCCCAAAAATAGTTTATGAAAAAAAATCTTCACTTGTCTTGCTTTCTGTTGTAAAACATTTGCTTAGCAAATCCTCCACAGTGGATATATGCTGAAGGGACTTGTTATGATATTTCATGAGAAATGAATCCTGGCATTGAGGTCAACATAACCTGACATCAGCAGAAACCATTAAAAGAGAATGACCAGTATATTAGCCAGATTTCAGTTTTCATGGTTATATAGTTAGTTGTATGTTCTCACTCCTAGAGAGAAATAAGTTCTAGGCAGTAGAATTTGAGTTATTATAATATATCCATTCATAGTTATTTTATGTGGAAATACTAAATGCTAACATGTATGGGAAATGTAAAATGAAGAAAAGAGAACAGAGAACAACAACAACAAAAAGATAAATATGAAACGAAACCATCTACTCTAAGGAGCTCTTATTTTTCCAGAGTTAAAAGATATTAGCATCAAAACCCTTTACATTTAATAGCAGTAATGTTAGCGGTTTTGTTATTTTGTTTTGTTTTATTTTGTTTCAATTTCTAAGAAAGCTATTAGACAGGTTCATAATTCACCTAGGTAGAGTTATTAAGCCAATATACAGTCTACCAAACCCATCTGTACCTGAAGGACACAAGTGTCCAGAAAATACCTGGAGAGTCAGACGTGGGTATTCTGTCCACCTCCGCAGGAATAAGGAATGGGTCTTACAGATTTGCATTTTCAGAAGGAACAGGTGGACGGTTCAGTAGGTAAGTGCTTGCCAATAAACTGAAGAGCTGAGTGCAGACCCCAGACCCCTGTGCATGATTGCAAGCTCAGCACTCAGGAAACGACAGGAAGAGACTGGAGAAGGCACAGAGGCTTGCAGACCAATTAGCCTGGCGTAGGAGGGGCAAACATCGGGAGCCCCTTTCTTAAGCAGTGAGAAAGGTGGGGTCAGACACAAATGGTTGTCTTCTGACCATCACATTGGTGCCATGGCACATGGTCACTTATACCAGACCACCCACACACACATACTAGATTAACAACAATGAATATTTTTGTTTGGTTGGTTGGTTTGGTTTTTTGTTTGTTTGTTTGTTTGTTTGTTTTTTCAAGACAGGATTCCTCTGTATAGCTCTGGCTGTCCTGGAATTCACTTTGTAGACCAGGCTGGCCTTGAACTCAGAAATCTGCCTGCCTCTGCCTCCAGAGTGCTGGGATACATTTTTAAAAGATGGGGTTGAACGATCTGAACCTCGACAGCAGAACAGAAATGGGATTAGACTCTGCGAGGAAGGGACACCCTATCCTTGCATCCCAGAACTTCTGAAGGCTATGGGGTTTTGTTTGTTGTTTTTTACGACAACATCATTGCTTGAAAGCCTTTGTAGCTGCCAACAGCCTCCAGGATTAGACCTCAGCCCTTCATGATGGAAGACAATACCAATGCCTTTCATATCTGCCTCACTCCAACAGTGAACTACCCTGACTAGTGGTGCAAGAATGGGTAAAAAGCTGCAAGGATTCTGAGAATAGTTATAGAATCTTGGCATATCTTGGGTAGTACGCAAGTCATACAGAAACACACAGAGATCTACATACCTCTATATGGAAATAAGCAAGGCTTCTCTCCAAGGTGCCCACAACTACCAAAAGAGGCGGTGTGTCCTTACTCCACAGGCAGAAAAACCACGCATAGAACTGGTTTGGAGATGGTTCAGGCCTCAGTCTGGAGCACATAAAGGAATTTACCCCAACAGGAAAGGCACTGTGGTGTGTAGCTCATCTCCCAGCACGTTTTGGGGCTGGCAATTATTATACCTGATATCTTCTGATTCAAACTCCTATTATCTAGTTTGGTTGTTTGTCTTAACCCAAACTGAGCAAATTATTTCCTTTACTACCAATTACCCTCAACAAAACTGTGTGGCCAGGTAGCAAAATTCTTTCTCCAGCCAAAAGCTATAAGCAGACATAGTGGGATTATTTTTGGTCTGGTCTTTTGGCAAGAGAACTCTGTGCAGAAGGACTGGGGCTCTGGGGTTCTCAAGCCCTGTAACACATCTTCCACCTCCCTTTGCTCCTGTGCTTTCTTATTATTTACTTTCCAGAAAGTTGATAATGCTCTGGACTGAGATTTAACAGTTGAAATGGTAGCTTCCCGAAGCTGGACTGTGACCATCTGACAAGCGTGATGTGGGAATGCCGGGGAAAAAACAGCATCACAGGACCTGGGACCTTCAGCGGAAAAGTAACAAGGAGTAGAGGTTACTGGAGATCAAAAGAAGTGCTTAGGCCTGTTCAAGTTGTTAGGTTACTCACCAACTCAAGTCAGCCTTGAAGGTGTAGCATCCTCTATTTTCCCAGCTGATTACCTCCCCCACTGTGCCTTGCTCTGTTGCTTTGCTGTTGCTTTTATAGATGAACTCACAATTTGAAGGGGACATTAAATAGCAATAATTGAACCTGATCTTAGGGTCATCTCAGAGCCATGATAGGCCCTCCAGCTGACAGAGAGACCAAAAGACCATTCTCAGATGTCCAGGAGTTACAAGTAGGAACACATCTCAGTCCACTGTCACCAAGGCAGGAACTACAGGTGATTTCCAACAGGTGAATCCAGTGGATCCAGGCAAGTTTGTGTTAGGGCAACACGTTGACCAAAAAAAAAGTGATTAGCCTCACACCATCTGCCCTAAATTGACTGGAAGATGTGACTAGTAACCTCGCATCAAATATTCCGACATTAGAGCTATGAAAAGACAACCAGCCTAGGGAGTTACCTGTGCTATTCTACAAATTGAACTCCAGAGTATGAGATAAACATTATTAAGAAATACCCTAAAGACAAGCTGATTTAGAAAAAAAGAAAAAAACTGCAACTCCAAAATAAGCATTGACATGGATTATGAAGTTTGTGAATGTTTATGTAAAAGAAAGGTGCCTGATGTGTCAGTCTGTCCAGGAAGGCCCTCTTTGGAGGAAATGTGTTGGACCTGAAATTTCAGGAACGCATGAGCTGCCTTGAGCATGGTGCTCCTTTTCCTGTCCCAGTGAAATGCCCACGAATTCCTATCTGTTATGGAACAATAGAGTCTTTCTTTGCCCGGTGTTTACTGAAGGCATCCCTTAATCACTTTGAAGAACAGTTCCCCCTAGCCCCCCACAAACACTGAGATCACAGGCACGTGGGGGTGGAGATAATGAAGGTGCTTGTTCCGCATTCAAGCTGTAATTGGATTAGTGGGACTCACACTGGCAACTTTGTTCCACTTTGTCCTCCTCAGGGCAGGGAAAGTCCGGAGTGGGAAGACACACCAGTGTCTAATGACCACAGTGTTGCCGCCAGGCTATACTTTACACAAAAATAAGTAAGTAAATCAATCAACCAATCAATCAATGAATAATCTCTTTCCAAGGTTCAAAGTCTGCCCCCTGTCTTACTTTACACCCTGCCCCTCCCCGTCTTCCTCCCCCACTTGTTTTTTTGAAAACAAGATTCTTCTGACAGAGACAGGGATTTTCTTCTCAAACAAGTTGTGCTGATAAGACTATGCTGCCAAAGCAGGACAAAGAACAGGTGACCTTCAGCCTTGTGCTTCTTCCTTTTTCAACTGAAAGGGTGTGGTGATACAAACTTCTCTTCCCAACACACAGGAGACTGAGACAGGAAGGACAGGTCGCTCAGCTCCATAGCAAAGTCTAGTAGTCTTGGCAAACCTAAAACTCTTTCTCACAACACTGGAAGCAAAACGCCTCTCCAGTCTGTTGGGGGAAGTTAAAGAAATGGGAGTCTGTGTCTCCTGTGGGTAGAACTGTAAAAGGGTACCCCAGTGGTGGGAAACAATATGGAAATTCAACATCAGAAAATTAAACAGTATCATCATATGACACAGACTCTCGACTGATGCAGTAAAGGGGAAAACGGCCTAGTACCCAGTGATGGATGAAAACATGCATGGACCTTAATGTAATCACATGGTAGAATCATGTCTCAGCTTTTAAAAAGAAGCTTCTGAAGCACCGTGGGCTTACAGTGTAGACCTTACAGATAGCATGGCAAGGGAAATGAACTCTGGCAAACAAATGACAAGCACTGCAGGGTCCTCTGTACGTGAGTTGCTGAGAGATGTCAAAGTATAAACATAGGCAGAAGAGTGGCTGCTAAGGACTGCATAGGGGGTGTGGGGTGGGTGTGGGGGTTGCTTAGTGATAAGAAACGAGTCAGTTCTTCATGTCTGTGCCTGTTCTATTTGTCCTTAGTTGAGCATGTAAGTGTTTCAACCATTGGCTCATGCTAGATGTAACACTCCAGGACTTCTAGTTAAGTCACAGAAGATTGTCCAAACTGGGTGCCATTTTCTTGAGACTCTTTCAGTGGAAAGAGAGCTGTACGTGGTCAATATAGCTACCTGGACTGTTAATGCAGAAAACCTCATATGTGCCACCAAGGGAATGTCCAGTTGAAATCTCTGCTCGGAACACCCTTGAAAAATTGCATGAGGTGCCCATTTGAGAGCTGGATAAGGAAATCTTTCCCATGTTTCTGATACACACACATAGACACACCACAATCATAAGGAAAATGTTTTAATAATGCAAAAATTGAGAAAGGAGTGTAAGATGTTATATAGTGTACTTATTGATTCAGACTATTGTTTTTTTAAATACCACATTTAGGATAGTTTATCAACAACAACATTTATTTCTCATGGTTTTGAAGACTTGAAATTCAACGTCTTCTAACAGCATATTTGATGCCTGGTGACAGTTCACTCACTGTTTTTCAAATGACCTAAATCTATCACCCATGACATGGCTGGATAAGTTTCTACCTATGTGGATACAATGGGCATTAATGCGTGGGTGTGCACACATACACACTAATATCTATTCAGTGTGCGTAGTATGTGTATAGATGCATGTGGGCGGGGTGCACGTGTGAGTATGTACATACAGGCCTCAAGACAACCGTTTCCCATGAGCTTTCCACTGTTATGTTGATACAGTCTTTTTCACTGGTGTGGAGCTTGCCAAGTATAGTAGGTTGGCTGACTAACTATCTCCAGGGATCTACCTGTCTTCCCCTCCTGGGTGCTGGGATTAGAAGGAATTGTAAGCAAATATCCTTTAACCTATAAAAAGCAGAGGGTGAAACCATTGCTTATTGTAGCCATATCTGCAATGGCATAACAACATCAATTCAGAGAGGAGAGGTGGACAACAAAGAGAAGAGTCCAAACGCCAGTGCGAGAGGGGTATAAACAACATCAAACTTCCTGCGTTTTCTGAAGAAACTTGGGAATTTGAACAGAAAAAGCAAAACCCCGAATCTGTGAAGAAGCTGTTCCTGGAAAGCATTGCAATAACTCTAGTGCTAATTCTACAACCACTCGTCACGAGGCATCAGTGTCACCGTGATCTGCCGCAGGGACGCTTTTCCTCCTTGTCCCAACCTGACAGTTAGGAGCTGCATCCTAATAAAGATGGAATAACATGAAGTCATTTAAACTGTCAAAGTATGTTAGCTGACAGATGCTCACCTAACTCACACAGATGTGCTCTGTCACCGTGTGACTAATGCTCCCCAGAAATGAGGAATCAAGTGTTAAAAATCCAGAGTAATAGAGGCTTTTGAATAGGTTCATATTTTTGGTGTAGTCATTTTCATACGACAACCCACCCAAAACAAAAACAAAAACAAAACAAAAAAACCAAATCCATCTGCCATACATGTGATTCTCTCATGAGGAGAGGAAAAAGCTAGCTATCAAGGACTTCTTTATCACAATATTCAAGTCTGTATATTATGATTTTGTATTTTATATATATATATATATATATATATATATATATATATATATATATGTGTGTGTGTATATGTGTGTGTGTGTGTGTGTGTGTGTGTGTGTGTGTGTTAGTTAGGGGCTGGTTTTGTAGCACAGCTGGCAGAGTGCTTGCCTAACATGTATCTTAAGGCTTTGAGTTCATTTCCCAGCTCTGCAAAAACCCAGGTATGTTGACACATGCTCTTAACCCTAGCACTCATGAGGCAGAAGGACAAAAGTCACCCTCCATTACATAAGAGCTACATGAGACCCTGTCTCAAAAACAAAAACAAAGCCTAACCATAAAGAAATGTAGCAGTGTTTTATTTTTCTTATAATATTAAAAAATAACTGTATTAGAAACAGTTAATATTCTGTGCATTAAACTATCTCCAAATATCTTAGTGCTAGTGTGTTTTAACTTTTATTTCAGTTTATCATTAACATATAATTTTACAATAAATTGTAGCAATGACTTTCTGATACAGGTATACACTGTATGATAATAGGCCCATCCATCACTGAAAACATTTATCATCTTTCTAAGGTGACTGGAGAGATGATTCTCCTCCAGGGCACATTTAGAAAACTTTAGATCATATATGTACACCTGTAATTGGTTAATTTTATGACTAAACTCATTTTTTGTGCCACTCTATTCAGAGATGTTATAAGCCAGCAGCCAGTAGCATTGTTTCCCTTATTTTTCTACAAACACAAGTTTTAGGTATAGGGTCACTAAATTCGTTGCTCCCCACAAGAGGTAAATCACAGTCATCACATATATTTACCTCAATTCCTTCTTTATTTCACAGTATGTGCTTTCAGTACTCTTTGTGGTACCAGGGGAGTCTTTAGAATCTGTATATTTCATTGAATTGGAGAGACAGCTCCAGATACCACCAAGCCCACTACAGAAATTCATCCTTATATTCTATTCCTTTTGAACCCCTCCTGGGACTATAATCTATAGTAATCAGGAGTGAATACATACATTACAAAGGGATTAATAGATTAGCTTTCAGAACAAGGTTTGGCTAGTCCAATAATGGCTGCTCTGCCCTGAAGAGGCTAAGAACCTAGAAATATCTCAGTCTGTGAGGCCGGCTCTCACAGCCTTTGCAAGCTGACACTGGAGGCCTGAGAAATGCCTAGAAAGCTGCTGCTCTTCAGTCTATGTTGAGCTGGTTCTAATATCAACAAAAGAATACATCAGCAATGGGACATTGGCAACTAGTAAGAGTGAAGGAAAGCAGGCAAGAGAAAAAAAGTTTCATGTTCTAAGTCCTTGTATGGGAGTTAAAACAGAAAGTGCTGACCACATATGGGTTTGTCTTTGTACTTCAAATAATCTGATCAAAGAACTACCTCTCCGGAGTGTCTAGAGATTTACATTTTAGTTGACTGGAGATCTACTCAAGTTGACAACCAAGAATAGCCCTCACAACTGGTATGCTCCATGATTACAAAGTTAATATATTTGTGTATATATTTATTATGTAGGTTCTTACACTATGGAGTTAAGAATAGCCCTGCCAACCTCCCAAAAGCTTGAATAATAGTCATGTGTTACCACACCTAGCTCCATCCCAATCTTCCAGTCTTAGCAAAAGGGATATCAACTTGAACCTGAGTGCATTTCTATGCGATGTTTGCTTATTTTATATGAACTTAATAATTATGCATATATATACTTACTCATCAATAGAAGATAATATACATAGTTATATTCTTAAAAGAAATTAGTTAAGGTAGATGCAAAATAAGCTTGAAAGCTTAAGCCAGGCCTGGTGACCTGAAAAACTTAGAGAAACGTTGTACCAAAAGAAAAAAATATTAAAAGACAAGGGGTCATAGCTAAGTGGTGGGGCACTTGCCTAGCCTTAATACAATGAGGGAGGCATGGGGATCAAAACTCAGTATTACAGAAAATACAGTGGGGACCTAGGTTGGATTCACTAGCAGTGACCAAAGCAGCCCCATTACAGAAAGATATAAGGCTATTCCTTCCCCAGAGACTCCACATCCACAAAAGTACAACCAGCACAACTGGTCCAGCCACCTCCAGCTTCAAGTACCTTGTCTCCCCTTTGTACATCTATATTTTGTAGCTTTTCTATTCACAGTAAGAACTATCATACAATTTTCAGTTAGGCCCAAAGACACTCAGCATTACCCAAAACTTTGTATGAGTTCCCTGTTCTGGATCCAGTATCCATTCTGAGTCGTTAGCTCTGGGGTTGAGAGAGTTTGGCACAGCACCACATCATTTGGGGCTAATTTGAGAACTGTCTGGTACTTGGTTACCATCTGTTAAAATAATCTAAACAACATAGACTTAGAAGCTGGAATAGAATCACTGAAGTGTAGCTTGAAGCAATTAGAAAAACAAGTCAAGAATTTATAGACATTTTAACTTCTTATTCAATAGATATATTTGACTCATTTGTATTTTAAAATGTTGGCTTCCTTCTTCCTCTAAATTCTTTCATGCACAGAAACATGCTGTCTGTGGATACCATCTAAGTAAAACTGTGCTCCTCCTATTAGAAATGTGAAAATGTAAGGCAATAAGCTGAGACCCTACCAAGACAGACTAGGTAAAAAGTCTACCAGACAAATAGCCATAGGCTTAGGCAGCATAAGAAATCATGCTATACTTTTGCAAAGTATCCAAACGTGCACTATCACATTGGAACAAGTACTCAAGTTTTCTGTCTGCAGTTCCCTCGTGTAATATAACATCAGCCAGTTCTGTCTACTGCTATGTAGCACACCACCCACAAACACAGTGACTTAAAACAATGACATTTTATCTCAGTTCCTTACATTCCGGAGACCCAGAGCAGCTTAACTGGGTAGAATGTTCCAGGAAGTCTCATGAAGAAAATGTCCAATGAGAAAGCAATCCACAAAAGGACTGGAGAATCCACAGGCACTATGACTCACTCCTGAACTGTGCAGAAGGGCTTCATGCCTCAGGGAACCTGTGAGTCCTACAAACATGGCTGCTGTCTGGTGAGTCATTCTGAGTGGAGGACCAGGAAGAGACCACATGCTTCTCTGACCACGTCTCACAGTGACACATTATCACTTCGTTACATTCCACATGGTAAAAGTGAATCCTGCATGCTCCAGTCCACACACAAACAGAAGAATTAGGATTTGTTGTTATCGAGAAGACAGTCAAATAATGTACACCCCTTACATTTAATAGAGGATCCTGTCAAAAATTACTTTTCTCATTTATATTATTCAGGGGAGTTACAGACTCACTCCAGAGGTCTAAGCAACTCTGTAAGTCTGTTAAGGGGAACCTTGGGACTGGCTGTGTAGCACAGTGGTAGAGTACTTGTCTAGCATACACAAAGTCCTGGGATGGATACTCAGGAAAACATAGCATGTTTATGGTAGTGCATGCCTGTAATCCCAGAACTTGGGAAGTAGATGCAGGAGAATCAGAAATTCAAGGTCATCATCAATGTCTCAGTTTGATTTCCTATTGCTGAGACAAACTATCTTGACAAATTCAACTTGCAGGAATTGGTTTATTTTAATTTATAGTTCTGGGTTACAGTCCATTGATACGGGAAAGTCACAGCTGAAGAATCTTGGGACCATTGATAGGTCACGCTGAGTCTGTAGTTAAGAAGCAGAAAGCTGGATGCTTGGGTTTAGCTTCCTCTCTCTCTCCTTTTCTCTCAGTCCATAACTTAGGACTGGAATGGTACCACACATCATGGGAGGGTCTTACCTCAAAGTAATCAAAATAATCCCCTAGAGGCATGCCTAAAGACACATTTCCTGGGTAATTCTAGAGTCTGTCCAGTTGCCAATTAACACTAACCACCACAATAGGCTCCAGAGTTCAGTTTTAGGAAGGTAAGTGAATTTCAAACTATTCCAGTAGACACTAAAGCCAAGAGTCAAGTCATAGAGCCAAACCTTGGCTTCTATTATCCTCATAGTATTTTTTCTATGAAAGCCCACATCTGCCATTCAGGGTTTCCATGTTGTACAGACAGCTCAGCAAGGATTGAGGGGAGTGGAGAAAACGAGAAAATGCATAGACTAATAAGAAAACAGGATGGCTAAGTCCAGTGGAGAATAGAACTCATTACATCGCTGCTATTCATCGTTTCTCTCTAGCATTGTTTTAGACAGCTGAGCAACTACAAGTACAATACTGAGTTGACACATTATGGAAAGCAGGCTTGTGGAGTCTGTAACACAAGCTCATAGAAAAGAAGCCAGACCATAGATTAAAACTTATGCTTTGGATATGCATAGTAACCGATTCTTCAACATAGATATACTCTTTAACCACCTACACAGACACATGATTACTGCCACTAGATTGTCATTATGCACTACGGGTGACATTGGAAGAGAGTTGTCTTTGGGGACACTTGTACTGGAATGAATGCTTAAGTGAAATGAAAAGTAGTTCATCATTTTGGGCATTCAGGAGCCCCAAAGACACATAAGTTTCCACATAAAAGACAAACCAGTATGCCTTATGCTGGCTGGTTTAACTGTCAATTTGACACAACCTACAGTCAACTGTGACAGTGGTTCTCGATCTTCCTAATGCTGTGACCCTTTAAAACAGTTCCTCAGGTTGTGGTGACGCCTAACCATACAATCCTTTTCCTGCTACTTTATAACTGCAATTCTGCCACTGTTATGAATCTAAATGTAAGTATCCAACATGCAACCCCCAAAGGAGTAGAGACCCAGTGGCTGAGACCCACTGGGCTGCAAGAAAGTCTTAATGAGAAATTAGCTATAGGTGATTAGGTTAGCCTGTCTGTAGAGTATTGCATTGGTTGAGAATTGATGTAAGAAAACCTAGCCTATCGTGGGTGGCACCACTCCCTAGGCAAAGAGTCCTGAAGCGCTTAAGAGTAAAGATACCTAGTTGAACAAAAATAACAGGCAGGCAACATGGCACATTCATTTCAATCTGTTTTTGACTATGAATATGACATGATTAGCTGCTGATGTTTCTGCCTTGACTTCTTACTCATGATGGTCTATAATCTAAAATTGTAAGATGAATAAACACTTCTCTCCTAAACAGCTTTTGTTCAGGATATTAACAACTGAAATAAAACCATGACAGGCCCCACTGTCAATGAAGAGGACATATGAAATATATGTAGTATGTGTGTTTGTGTGTGTGTGTGTGCGTGTATGTGTGTGTGTATAAAGTTTTAGTCTGGGGAGATGTCTCAGTTATTAACACACTTACAGCATAAATATTATGGGAGAGGTTAAGAGAGAAAAGATCGAGACTAGGATCAATCAGTTTGAGCAGCAAAGGGAAGCTGCAGGTCCATAAGTTAGGCACATCTTCAGACTAGGCAGAGACAGGGAAAGTGGGCATGGTCAGCTACTCAAAGGCTAAAATGCCCCAAAACTTACTTATCTCTTTCTCTTTAATATAGTTGTCTCTGAGAAAATTTGCAGGCATATGGAAATAGCATGTTTAAGTGCTGGCATACACATGCCACACAGCATGTGTGTGGAGGTAAGAGGATAACCTCAGGTGTCTCACAAGAGAGAATCTCTTTGTTGGTCACTGTTGTGCATGTCAGGCTGCCTACCCATAATGGTAGCAATGATGTTATGTGCTGTCCTTTGTACAGGACAGCATGCTGAGGTTACTCAATCCAGGGTTGTGCCTCCATGGCATCTTTCTGGGTGTCAGTGTTTTCCTGTTTATTTTTTAAAGAAGACATTTGTTCTCAGCTATTCTGCCAAGGCAGAGTCTTTTCTTGAAGGTGAAAAGAATTTAAAGGTGATCTATGAGTGTTAGAAGACCTTATGAGCATTGTTACAATCAAACTGGAGTTCTCTCTGAGCTCTCAGCAGCTTCTGAGTTGTTCATCGTGAGTGTCAGCTGACAGTTTGTATGATGAGGTCAACCTCATCCTAGGATCCGCCCTGAAAATGTCATAATTCAGAAGCTGACTTCAGTGCCATTCCCAGACTTGTGAGGAAGGCTATATGTGTTATGTACCAAGAGACACTAATTAATTAGCACTGATATATTACTACTGAAGTGAAATTATCTCCTGTGCATTTACTGACATATCTATGTTTACACTGTTACAGCAAAATCACTTTACATTAGTAAGAACTTAATTTACTCCATGAGCAAAGTTATGTAACTAGCTATAAGGAATGCAAAAGCAATTTGCAAATATAAAATTGTTTGAAGGAGCAAATGTAGAGAATGATGCTATTAAGATTATCATCAAAATTCAATTAAATGTTCACCAGCTTTTAGTTATGAAAAGGGAAGACATACAAGCCTGAAATGCTAGCCAACTGTTAAATATTAATTAATGGAAGTAATGTTTCCTGATTTAGCCCTGAAAGTTGGTAAAGCATTTCAAATAAATGTTGACTGAAAGCGAATTCAAAAATTACCTAGAGTTTCATTTGGCAAATCTTAGGAGCTTGAACTCTCACACATATTTACTGCTTAAACTTTTTTTTTTCTGCCATGTACATACAGTTTCCTTTTATTTCCTCCTGTTGAAAGAGTTACTTTCAGCCATATATGGCTTTAAAAGTATAAACCAGTTTAGAGTGGCTGTTGAAAATTATTCACTCATAGCCTAGAGCTAATTTTGGATTTTTTCTTCCTAACAATGTCATCTGAGAAAGTCTCAAGTGAAAATAGGATTGTAACACACACGTAAAAGTTTTGTGGTATTGTCAAAAGGAAATCAGGAGTATTGTTTTATTTGTGTAAAATCTTAGCCTGACAGTTTTCTATCACTATTCACTTTTTAATCCAAGCATGTGTCCTAAGGAACTTTGAACATGCTTACTAATTTCAAAGCCGGGCCATATCTATGCAATGACATCACCTTCCACTCCCTTGTACTGGGAACTCACTGTTCTCTGAACTGAAAGTCTGGAGCAAATGCCAAGTGTTGTCTCACCTGTGAGCACATTTCCCATAAGCCCGGTCAGACCTGCCTGGGCAGATGAAGAGTTTAGGTGCTTCTGACCTGTTCTAGACTGATTCTTCAGTCTTGTTAAGACTATGGTCAATGCCACAGCAATAGACAGTCATGGTTGCCAGCTTATCATTGTTCCCACGTGGTTGACCTGTCTAAATAGCTAAAGATAGACATTTCCTCTAATAATTCACATTATTAGATACATATGGCCTTCTTTAATAATCTTGGTTGTTTCTCCTGGTAGAGAGAAAAGCACTGCAAGTGCTCAAGAATATTCTAGAATGGCAAATAAAAGAGACTCTGAGCGATGAGAGGAGGAAGTTTGAGGATTAGTTATTCTGAACATAAGAGGACTCAGCCAAAGGTTCTTGTGTTGGTCTCTCACCTGATAGATGATCCTCGGATGATGTCCCTAGGGACAGAGACACAATGCATTCTAGAGCTTCAGTAGAACTCTGCAGTAAAGTGACAAACTGTCGCCTTGTCTGGCTTATACTGTTGACACAGCTTGATAAACAAAGACAACAACAAAAATGTAAATAGCATGCAGTGTGGCTCCCCCTGAAAAGGGGGAGCAGGGCCTGCTGCTTCTTGACAGGGAGTCTCACACTGGAGAACAATAGTTGATAAAAATAACCTCAAACATTTCAAAGATGCTAATTTTCAAATGTACATTGTGATTACATTTCCTTGACAGAATTTTTTAGTGAGTAGGAGACACCGTTTCCCGGGATTATAGGGAGGTAGGTGGGAGAGAAAGAAGGAGGAAGGAAGGAAGAAAAGAAAGAAAGAGTAAGAAAGAAAACATCACACCCAGAAAACAGATGAACACATGAAAAAAATCATATACTATATACATGATCACCACCACATACAAGCACATTCATTATATATACACAAACACAACTGTGTACATGGACACAGAGAAGCATGCACAAATAGGCATACACACACACACACACACACACACACACACATATATATATATATATATATATATATATATATATATATATATACAGACACACTCACATATATATATAACAATAAATGCATATGTATTAGAGATATCACAGGCACACATAGATACATTCACATTGACACCCACATAGACACATATAGACTAACACACACAGAGGCACACATGCATATATACAGACTAATACACACAGACACAGGACATATTCACAGAGACATCTGTGAATATCTAAAGATAGACATTTCCTCTAATAATTCACATTATTAGATACATATGACCTTCTTTAATTTTACAAGTAAAAAGAAGAAACACTTCCTAGGATATGACTTTATATAAAAAATGTATTTTTAAGATTCTAAATGGAGAATGAGATCTTTTTCAAGTTCTTTCTGACTTTCATTTTCTCATTGGTGGTGGTATCTTTCACTGAGTAAACTTGGACAAAGACAGTGGATGAGCCACTGGCCTGACACACCATGTGGAGCCTGCCCTTTTAGAGCGAGTCAACGCCAAAATAGACAGCAAAGGAAAACTAAATCCAGCTTGAACAATACTGGCCCTAAAATAGCCATGGGGTTTATGACCACAGCAGCAGGAAAGGCTGTTGATCATCTGCCAGAATCTTTTCTTTTCGTTTGTCACTATTGAATGACACAGAGGGCATGAAGCCCCTGTCAAACATACAGGTTCAGAACCCCAAATCAGAGATCCTAATAATAGTGCCTGGTGTATAGCTGTCTTCTCTTAGAGAACTAATGAGCCCAGTTCTCCTATGATCTTAACCTGGTATCTCCAGAAGACCTGCTGGATATAAGCTCCCTACTCTTTTTTACGTGTTCCCTCCCTTATCCTTCACAACAATTCTTGTCAGGTAGGTTTTGTACTCTCGTGGTACACATAAGGAAACTGAGGCTTGGAGAGGAAGCTGACTTGCTTATCCATAGAAACATATCTGGAATGTTCTTTCTGTATTTAGAGGCATTTAAATGTGCTGGGATGGAGAGAAACTCTCACTTTTGACCATCTACACGGAAGACACACCACTAAAAGACACGGAAGACACACCACTAAAAATGTAGATCATTTTCAAGCCAATCTCAGAATCATTAGCAAAGGAGAAAGAGACCCATTGAGTCCAGAATGACAGCAAAGTAGTTCAGAGAGACAGAGTTTAACTGGTGCTAAGTGAAGACCAGCAAATGGAAGTCAAAGAAGACACAGCAAGAGAGGTAAGGGAGAGGCTGCGTTAGCTCTTTGCTGTGGTCCAGGCCAGCAGGGAGACATATTGACTGGAATTTAGGTTATTGTGGGTAGAGACTTAAGACTGAAAGTGGTCTCAGCACAGCTCTGAAAGCTAAGGATTTAAGAAGTCTTTTGAATTCCTTATCGGTTAACAATCGATGTATGGTAAAGGTCAATTCTCTGGATGCAAAACCCTGACCACCAAGGAGGGAGCCTGAAGGGATAGGACGAAGTAGAGATAAGTACAGGATTGAACCGGTTCTGTTGGAGGCAAAGCAGGAAATGAGTAGCCTGGTTGAAACTCTGCCTGTAAACTCTTGGTAAATCGAAGTAATTCTTGGTAGTCTTAGCATTTCTTCCATTCTTCATGGGACTGCTTCTGACTGCTGATGAGGGACCACACCATTTAAATGGACTGAAATCAAACTATTTCTCTATCCCCAAATAGTAGCTTTGAGACTGGGAATAATCTGTGTCTGTGGCCATGGACAGAAGGTGGGCCACCTCTTCAGAAAGAGTTTTTTCCCAATATGAGCATCACCCTCCCCTAGGAGAATGTGGGATTAATCCAAGGGTGTTGGAAGTTACATAGCAACTAATTCTTCAACGGTGTTTATGAAACGGAAGCCTAGCAACTCATGGAGGAGTCAGATCCACAGAATCTCAGTCCATGAGGCTTACAGTTACAGTTGTAACTGATTCAGAGGCGGTCACATGTTGCTCACCCAGAAAGTAACCCCGGGCTGCAAGTAACAGGAAAACAGCCATGCCCATTTTATTCATATTTTATAACCTACAGTAAACATTTACTTAGCAATTCCACCCTGCCTATCACCGCCTTAGACACTTATGCAGAATTTAGAGTCATACTGAATGTCAATATGATGTTAATTGTTGCAACCAAAAGAGGCCTGTATCTTTAGACTGATGAATTTTTACGATACACTGGAGGGGGGAATTGAGTCATAATATAATTCTCTATGAGGGTTTTGAAAGAGTGATCCTTAAGATCCTCTGCTTCTGTGTAACAAGCAATCCGATTTTTAAGCTAGGACAAAAGTGGATGTCTTTTGGTTTGGGGTTCTCTTTTCAGCAGGAAATCCCCTCTTCTAATAGCATTCTTTTTGTTTTGTTTCAATCCTTATCTAGGGGGAATGTCACATCCCCATGAGTCATCAGAATGGCTTCTCACAGGTAAGACCTAGAAGATTCCTGAATGCTTCCCCTGATACTGAGAAAAAACGAACTCAAGCCAATAGAGAAAGACATTAAAGGGGTCTGATGAGAAATCTAAACCCTGCTCCTCCTACCCTTTGCGGGGATGTTGCCTGAACCCTGAACAACGTTTCCTGGATGATAGAAACAGGCACAGAGTTTGGAATCTGCAGCTGCTGGACAACACCAATTGGGAAAAATAGTAGCACAAAGGCAATAGATAGCCATCTCTGAAGACGCTGACTCATGCAGATGAGTCATTTACAATCGGCATGGCGACGGGTCTCAGCGGGACCAACTCAGTGAACACTGTGCGCTGAGCGCTGACCATGTAAACAGTGCAAACTCCCTCTTGTGATTCTAGGAAAAGAATCTTAGAACCTTTAGAGGAAGAAATCAGAGAGGAGTGTGGCTGCTGTGTGGGTCACTCAAGCAAATCCAGGCAACATCCGGACCTTTCCATTCTCAGTTCTGATATCTGCTGGCACTGGAGCCCAGAGCTCAACATTTGGGTAAACATTCCACACTGGAGTGAACCACCTTGGTGACCTGAGTAAATTATGAATTCCCAAGACAGAATTACGGTGTCATCGAGTGTGACTGTATGTAGCTGGGCATACATTCATTTCCCCACTCGGATTAGCTATAGCATAAATAAAACAGAAGCACCAACCAGAGCCAAAGGTGCTCACTGGAAGGTTCTTTTCTGGTATTAAAATAATGAGTGTACTTTCCTTAAGAACCTTCTAGCAGCATGTACAAATAAAGCCACACACAGTGACAAACTGTGCTGCTTGGAGTTTAGCTGATGACATCCTTGTTATTGAAGCAGGAAATGACTCAGCCTGGGCTAGACCAGAGAAGATCATGTATTATATTCCGTTTTGTTGGCTCGTTTGAAAAAAAAAAAAAAAAAACCTATCACAAGGCAACCATGCTTGTTTTCAGGTTTTTAATTTATGCATTCTAGCAAATAAGAAAGAATTTCTTGATAAGCCATTATTAAAATGTTGCAAAACAGGTTTTTCACAAGTGTTAGGATCAAATGACTGTTATAAGTTACAGAAGATATGTTTAATATTTTTAAAGGGGATGGGTTAGGGTATTGGAGTCCAGATAGAAAACCTCTCAGCACTAAATACTAACATTTTTATAGTTAGCTGGAACCTGGTCTGTTTAGATAAACTGATTTTGAACATAATTTTATGTTTATTGGTTTTTTGACTGCATTATGTCTGTGTGAGAGTGTCAGAAGCCTGGAACTGGAGTTACAGATGGGTATGAGCTGCTATGTGAAGGGTCAATGCTCTTAACTGCTGAGCCATCTCTCCAGACCCTAGATAAACTTTAAAAAAATTTTTAAGTTAAAATATATCACTTCCGTCCTTCCTTTACATCTCCCAAACTCTTCTTTTCTAACTCATTCAGTCTCAAATTGATAACCTCATTTATTTTGGTTTTGTTGTTATATATGCACATGTATATACACAAATACATAAATATAACCTTATATATAATTTTGAACACATTACTAAATACTAGAGTTTTACTAAAATTCTGATTTTTTTTTATTATTACCTGGCATAATCTGAAGTTTACCTTTGTCTATTAAAACTTTGCAGGTATGATAATTGGCAATCAAAAGCAATTAATCCAACAGACAAAAAAGTTGAACATAGATTAAACACTATAAATTTTTACATAAATAACTGAAATATTTTACCCATTGAACACTAATAATAATAATATTCACTAAGATAACAGTTTTAGAACAATACTTTTACTTCTGAAATATTCTTAATTAGAAAATTATATCTTGCATTCAATAGTTAGCAAATAGTAACGAAGTCACCCCCTGCCCCCCCATCCTGAGAGCTCAGATGACTCAAATGGAAAGGGTTTCTGGTCTCTAACCTTAAATGTGTGACATCTTTTGCCAATCATTGGCTTTCTTGATCAGATAAATCTCCACCCAATACAATACACGTATTTTTTGCAAGGTGACTGTTACTGTTGGATGCTGTGTTAGAACATGAAACCACACACAACCACAGCATACGACCACTTTGGCCTCTGTGTACATGCAGAAGAAACAGGCCCCTCAGACAAGGTTGGTCAGACTCAAGTTCGACCTCAGGACACCCATGGCTACCTCCTGTTCTGCTCTTTGTAAATGCATCAGCCTGCTCAGAGCTTAGAAAGCTCTAGGCTTTAACAAAAAAAAAAAAAAGTCTTTTCCCTCCTTAAATCTCAGAATGAATAGTTTCCATATGTAATTGTTAGTTTTATATTTTTAAATAGTGAACTCTGAAACAGAATGTCTCATTATCAGTGAAGTGATTCAGGCGTCTGCTGTGTACAGCTCTTTCGGTAGAAACACAACACAGTCATTTTTCTTGGGTGGGGGGCGGGGGGAGAGGCAGCACTTATAAAGACATTTCTTTTTTTTTTCTTTCAGCTATGTCTATATTGCCAGTTAGCTGCTGTTCCCGTGCTCTGCATAGATCTAATTTAGAGATTAAAAATAAAAAATTACTCTAGGCATTATCCTGGATTGGCAGGTATGTACACACATGTGGTTTCAACCCTTCCTTTTAAATCTGAAGCCGATTATGTCTACAAATGCGTAAAAATTTGACTTTCCTAAAGTGTGGTTTGTGATGCCTACGAGTCTATTCAGGAAAACCGCACAGTGCCTGACATGTCTTCTCTGTTATTTTCCCTAAGACATGAAGAGTCCTTTGCAATTTTAGATTTTTGAGATGACAGCTTTTCAGAGTCTTCCCTGTGCTCTATCATGAAAGGTTTTACCTTAGCGATTTAAGAAAGTATCTATCTGACCCTCCATCTGGCAAGGGCTTCTCTCTACTCTTGAGACTGGCCTGTGCTATCTCACCAGAGACATAGATGGTATTGCAAGGCGCTCAGTTCACAGACCATCAATCACACCTCCAAGTTTTCATGCTGCCATGACAACTTGTTTGTTTTTTAAAAGTATCCTTTTGGGATGCAAGGCATCAGATGGTTCTAGGATTTAACTCCTAATGAGACCCTGTATTTGAATAGGATAACCTTTGTAAGCAGTTATAAATATCACGCCTACAAGAGGATTTTCTTTCAATTGCACGGTGTCTGAGCAATTTCAGCAAAAATATTTTTTCGTCCGTCAGTCTCTAAAAATAATCCCTGGAAGTATTAAGGCATAGCTTGTGTTTATGAATTGGTTAATCACACAATATAACACCTTTTTTTGGAACATAAATCAGAAGACTTTCCTTCAGTCCATAATTCACCTTTACTTAGATATAGATTCCAGCATCCCGTAGACTTCATGTCATGATAGCCACGAGTCCCTTCCATGTTCGTGTATCTTCATTTGTGTGTCTACAAGTATGTCTACCTTTGTGAATGTATCTGTGTGTGCATCCTTACCCCCAAATAAGGCTTTTCCTGGCTGAGAAAGAAATCTAAGCAAGCAAAGAAACCAGTGAGAGAAATGTGTATGTGAAACCAGGTGGAATAAGCAAGGTCCAGGTTCAAAAGTAGAGTCAAGAAACTGGGGCAAGCCATCTGGGGCCAGGAAGATACCAATGCTGAGAGGGCCACTTCAATATATTACTCTGGTTGTTAATTGTTTGAAAGACAAAAGATTACCTGGCATATCTGTAACAAAGAAGACAAAGAAGTGTAAAAGGAAAAAGAGAAGCCCAATACTCAGCCTTTAAATACTGCCCCTGCTTCCCGATTCCCATGTTCCCATACCTCCATGTGTCATCAAACTAGGGAAAAAATATCTAAAGGATCTTCCTGTGGGATAAGTCTGCATTTGCCACTCAACTTTTTTATCTTCTCCGCCCCCCAATCTGTCCTGTTCTCTGTCTCTCTGTCTGTTTCTGTCTCCCTGCCAATGTCTCTCTGCCCTTTGTCTTTTTGTATCTCTGTCTCTGTGGTGTGTGTGTGTGTGTGTGTGTGTGTGTGTGTGTGTGTGTGTGTGTGTGTGTGCAGGTGCAGAGGCCAGTAGAAGGAATTAGATGACTTCTACATATCTTCCCTCTACTTCCTTGATACAGTGTCTCTCACTGAACTTGAATGCTGCCATTTTTGTCTATGCTGGCTGGCCAGCAAGTGCCACAGATCCACTTGTCTCTGCCCTCCAAAGCTAAAGTCACAGGCACAAGCAACCATGCCTAACTTTTAAGATATGTGCTAGAGATTCAAAACTAAACTCCTCATGCTTGCAAAGAACTCTCTTTGCCACTGAGCTATCTCTGTCACCTGCCTTGGGTCTCTGCCATACAAGAGTTTTAGATTTAGTAGGATGTCTACTATTAGGTAAGTCACATTATTATCCTGCTTAGTCACTAAGCAATCCTAGCAGGTAAGTAAGTCTTTACCAGAAACTGAGAAATAGGAAAGACTGGGTCTGTATTGAGGCAGGTGGTTAAATAAGGATTAGCTTCCTAAACTATGTTTATCTCCTTTTGATGACACAAAGTGACATTAAATAATGACACCGGCTTGAAAATCTTGTGTTTAAGCTCCATATACATTAGACAGGAGAATGTTGAACCCAAGACCATATATACTAGCCTTTGAGTTCTTTAACAATAAATAGGAAATGGTAAAGTAACTAAGTCTGTTCATATGAAGTTTTCTCTGGGGAATGAGCCTAAATCTACCATCTCAGTCATGCCTAAGAATCCTGGGGAAAGGAAGAAGAGCAATAACTATCTATTGTATTATCGCCTAGAACGTTAACTTCACCTCTGATGTGGGAATGAACATATACCTTCACATTGACTGCATTTTCTTAAGATGTGGGGCAGAGAACTACAAAGGTGTTCTATTTGTGCTCTGTGACAATGAGAGAAGCGAGATCAGAACAGAGTCAAGTGCACATCCCAGCAGTGGTTGGTCCACTCATCTAACCTTCACAGAGCAAGTGAATCTTGGAGGATATTCTAGAAAGAATAAGACAGCCAATCTGGGAGGCTGAATCTTCCAGAAGAGTCTCTGTGTGGATTAGGATGTTCTCTGCCCTTTATTAGATAAACAAACTGCAGACAAGAGTGTGATTAAAATGTACAAGGGGTAAGAGGGCTTTAAAGTTCTTTGGACCCCACCCACCACAGGAGTCATTGGTGAAGGGACAGGGACTGGCCAAATCTCTTACTTGAGACCTAGGGAAACAACAATACATTAAAACAAACAAACAAAAAATGCTTTCAAACAAAATTTGCGAGAAATTTTATTTTTCTAAGTCTCATTTATGTCTTCATGACCTCCTTGAAGTTCCTAGTTGGAGTTGCTAACAATCAAAGTAACACACCATTTGTACATAAGTACCTGCTGAATATGAAATCCATAATAACTGTCTTTTAAAGTAAAGGGCAAAAGAGGAAGTGCCTTTTTTTTATCACTTGATTGTTACATCCTGCACACACTTCCTGCCAGATAATACTGTGCCTCGACTTTATCTGACATCTCAAAATTTGTTTTACACAAAAGTCACCTCATCTAAATCAACTTTTATATTGCTCCATCTAAGGTGGTCATTTTCAAGCTCTTCACCCATCAATTCCCATCCTGTGACTATGACATGTCCTCACCTAGGACATTATTGACTTGCACACATACCACTCCTCACATATATGTAGCTGGGTTTAAGCTTTGGTCTTTGTTATTTCCTGAAGATGCAAGTCAATATTTATTATATAATAAAAACATGCTTCCAGTTAAACACTCCCGAGAATTTTGTATAAGAGAAAAGGACCTACTTGCAGGTAGAAATGTGTTACCACATAGGTGATACAGACTTCTGAGTCATCTGACTTATGTTTCATGGAAATAAGAAAGTTGCTTCGAAGGCGGTAAGATCTTCAGAACTGAGCAAAGCTTAATATCTCTATAATTCAGATGAAAACATTTTTTGTTCCAAGAAAACCATCACGAAAATTGGACTCATATAAATGTTTGTCAAAAATCATCAATGTAATCCCATTGGGTTCAGGAAACATATTTCAAAAACCCCTAAAACTGTTAACCATAGTGAAAAGTTGTCTTTTTCATTCTTCCTAATTCTAATTATTTCTCTCATGCTCCATCTTTTATCTTCTGTTTTGTTATTTTTTCTTTAGGATTACTAGGCCTTTAAAATCCAGCACAATAAAATTGATGTCCAAGAAAAAAAAATTGTCTATCATTTGCACAATAAAACTAAAACTGTAAACACATAGGTAAATTCTGAGAGTTTTAAACTTACTTCTCAGTGAAATTCAATTTGTCATATTTAATCAGCAAGACCGGAATGGCAATTTTTGTGACACTTCTCTCTAAATTCCATTGTAATAAGAAAACACCTCTCCAGAAGGAATATGTAACAGAGACAAAATAAGGGCTCTCCAACAAACAGCAGCCTTCACCAAGTTCTAGGAAACAGAATGCACACTACAATGGGTCACACAAGATTAACAGGCAGGGAAGTCTATCACCTGGAAGCCTTTGAAAGTGCCCATCTTGGGGCCAGTGAAATGGTCTAGCTGCAAGTAACGGTGCTTGCAGCCAAGCCTAACAAGCTGCAAACTGTCCTTTGATCTCAAAGAAATGATGTGGCATATTTGCGTGCCCTTCCCCCACTAAATAGATGTGACTAAAATCTTTAAAAACATAAATTCTGTGTGGGCAAAAAGAAGTGCTCTGAATCATTGAACCATCTCTCCAGCCCTGACTTATATTTTTCTTTTCAATAATTTATTTTTTATTCACTTTACATTCTAATCACAGCTCCCTCCCTCCTCTCTTCCCAATTCCACCCTTATAAATACTCACGACATTGCCCCCTCCCCTTTTCATCAGAGAAGGGCAAGACTTCCTTAGGTACCAACCCAATCTGGAACATCTAGTCTCATAAGACTAAGCAAATCCTCTCCCACAGGGGCCTAACCCTTATTTTTTTCAAAGCATATTGAACATTTGTACCTGCTTAATACATGAAGACTATTTGGTTTACTTCCTTTTATAAAATTTAGTTTTCTTAGAAAATTCCCAGTGATTGCTAACTTTTTACAAGGCATTATTGGCACTTCAGTTTTCATTATCATTTAGTTGTGAGCCTTTAATGGCTGAGCCATCTCTCCATCCCTTCACTATCATTGACAACTTATTAAAATGAGATTAAAAGTAATTACCAACAACCACAACTATAACTTAGTAATGTATAAGGATATGACTTCATCTTCCTTGAAAATGGCAATCTTCCATTCTTTTACTCAGTGGATATTTTCTCATGTTCTTACTCTTTATTTATTTTTTTTTTTGAACAACTTAAGAGTTTATGATGACATCTTCTTGTATTTATTATGTATGACCATCATTCTTACCTTCTGCCTCCAAGTTCTTGCTGTAAACAACCTTAGAATTCTGCTACTGAGAACTGTTTAATGGAAATTTATCCATACATTTTATATTAAGTATAACAGGCCCAAAACTAACCTCCTTCAAAACATTCATGTCTCTAGCTCTTGAGCATGAGTACAGAACAGGTCTTAGGAATGGAATCCAGTGACAGGCTGGGAGAGGAGAGAGAAGAGAAAGGAGGAGGAGAAAGGACAAAAGGGGAGGGGAGATGAGGAATGAGAAGGGAGGGGAGGAGAAGAAGGTGGGGAAGTAAGAGTAGGGGAGGGAAACAAAAGGAAGGGAGGGGTAGGAGGAAGGAGGGGGAGGGGAGAGAAGGGGAGGGGAGGGAATCAAAGGGAAGGGAGGGGGAGGGATAGGAGGAAAGACTGGTAGAGAGGAAAGAGGGGGGAGGGGAGGTAAGGGGAAGGGAGAACAAAGGGAAGGGAAGGGGAAAGAGAGGAAAGGAAAAGAAAGGAGAGTAGGGGAGGGGAGGGGAGGGGAGGAGAGGAGAGAAGAGAAGAGAAGAGAAGAGAAGAGAAGAGAAGAGAAGAGAAGAGAAGAGAAGAGAAGAGAAGAGAAGAGAAGAGAAGAGAAGAGAAGAGAAGAGAAGAGAAGAGAAGGGAAGAGAAGAGAGAAATCAAGCAAACATACTTACTTCAGTTCCCAGGGGAGCTGACTTCATCTGCAGCAAACTGTTTTCTTATCCTAACATACTCAAGAGGATCCTGAGACTTATGGATAGTAGATGCCTTCATCAAACTCACTGTCAATCTGTTTCAGAATAGAGAGCCAGAGCTGAGGAAGCAAGCCAATGGCAGCATGGCCTCCTTTGTTTCTCATTCTATATTTCCCCCATCATTTCAGATGCAACATTTTTAAATACATTAAGTAGTTTAAGGTTGAGTGAATGCCCATGCCTACTGGCAAGATTTGTCAGTTACTCTTGACCCTCACAACCCATCTATCAGTTTCCAGTCTTTCTCTAGCCATCTTGGATCCTTGTCCCATTCTGTGCTTTTTCTCTCTCAATATATCCAAGTTTTTCTCATGTTTATTTCCCTTTGGTGTTTTAAGACAGGGTATTTACCTGTGGCTATGCCTGTATCAGACTTTGTCCAAGCATGCTACAATGTGATGCAACCCCTTTGGAGCTGCTCTTTATCAGCACTGCACCCAGCAAGCTTTCTGAATTCTTCAAATTTTCCTGTATATATGTGGGGAAGGCATGTCCGTGTTCACATATATGTGAAGCTCATAAGTCAACTTTTAGTGCCTTTCTTAAGTATACTGAACCTTAGTATGTGAGACAGGATTTCTCACTCAATCTGGAGCTTACCTGTTGTTAGCCTAGCTGGCCAGCAAGCCCAGTGAGCTCTCTGTTTCATGCCATCCCTAACAGTAGGATTATAGAGACTTGTCACAGGAATTAGTCTTTCTAGATGCATGCGTGCTTGGGATCTAAGCTTGGGTCCTTATGTTTGTGCAGCAAGCCCTTTTTCCAGCCCCTTTTTCTGATTTGCAAAGCATGTTCCCTTAAACACAGCAGATGACACATCATCAACCAGAATTCAGTCTATGCTCATGGTTCTGTGTGTGTGTGCACATTTGCTGAAAGTTGAATGCATAGGCTTTTGTGCGCCAGTCAACTGATGGGGATGCATGCAGCTAACTGTCTGTGCAAACATATCTCCATCCAGACACTGAATGTGCTCAACCCTTGGAGAGCTCCCTTAGGCCCCTTCCAAGTCAGCTGGCCGCCTGCCCAACCATAAGGAGCAGGCCTGGCAGTTCAGTTCACCAAACATGAGTTGTGTCTCTTGTAAACTTGGGCTTTGAGTTTTGTCGGAAATAATCATATATGCAAATCTTCTTTTTCCGATGTTTCTGAAATACTCTCAGAATCATCCCGTAACATGGCTGCCTGTGTTTTCTGGAATAGTCAGCATCATATCCTATAGCATCGTGTGAACTTGTCATGGACTCACCATGACTCTCTGCCTTTTCTTTCTCTCTTCTTTTATTATGAGTAGGTTTCTATGATCAATATTATTCTCCTTGGAGACATATTCATTCAGTTCTCTGGTTAAATTCTTGAAAGATGGAAATGCTGATTGAGAAACTAAGTACGTGTTCCATTTGATCTAAAATGGCCAGACCTTCTCCAAAGAGATAGCAGCCGATGTATCCTCATTAACACCACTAGAAAGTATTGGCCACTCACGCAATTCTTATACCAACTCTGGTGGCGGTAATAGTCTTCCTTTAGCCAATTCCATTGATTTTGCAGCATACTTCCCTGGTTCGGAAGGCTAAGACACACACACACACACGTAAGTAAAGTATATTTTCAAATATTTTGATTACTTTCTATATGTAATTTGATTTTTACTATTATATGTCATGTGCATGTCCTGGACACTTGTTCAATTTTAAATGCACATTTTATGAATATTTTCCTCTCAATACTGTTGTCTATTTACTTACTATTGCCTTCTGATAAATTTTCAATTTTTGATGAAGGATAAATTTATTAAAATTAATAATCTTTGTGCTATTGCTTTCTGTTTCCACCCACAGAGGTATTGCTTATTCTCCAAATCATGGTGATTATTTCTGTTTGGCACCACTTTGGGAAGATTATGGTCTGATCATTTTCAATCATTCTGTAATGATCTTCAATATGTCTATGGTATGAGACAGGGTACATCTCTTCTTCTCCCTTTTCCTGCCTCTTTCATGCTGTCTGTTGTTTTTGCTTTTTTTTTTTTTTTCCGAGACAGGGTTTCTCTGTATAGCCCTGGCTGTCCTGGAACTCACTTTGTAGACCAGGCTGGCCTCGAACTCAGAAATCCGCCTGCCTCTGCCTCCCAAGTGCTGGAATTAAAGGCGTGCGCCACCACGCCCAGCTCTGTCTGTTGTTTTTGTAACCTGGTATGTGTTCTTAGGAGTTTAACCATCATCCCTTGAGGACTTTTCTCCCCCGTCAGATTGTTGGAGCTTTACTCTTAACTGAAGAAAGTATAAAAGGAAAGTAATTCCCACCCAGATAACCAGACAATGTAGGGTAGTCTACAAACTTTTATTTCACTTTCTTAAACACGTCAGTCAGAAAGCTTGGATCTGGAAGAGGCTAAGGCACCTGAAAGTGGCTTTGACAAAGAGGGAAGAAATAGACACCACAGGCAGAAGCAGTGAGCAGTACTATAACTCCTTAATAACTATAGTTGGGCTACTGTGGATAAATGGGATTCTATTCTCACTTTCCAGCTCTTTTCCACATGTCTCCACCAGGCACTCCAGAGGAGGAACGGGGTAGACAAGGTGGTAGATGTGAGATGGCAAGGTCTTCCACTACATTTCCAGAATCTTCTTTCAAAGGAAGTGCTTCTTCAGTGCTGGTGGAAGGGAGGATTCCCGTTACATCCAAGTTCTGTAAACCAGAAAGCAGTTTTCTTGCCGGGCCAGAGAAGAAAGTCACTTCCATAAATCCGTCTACAAGAAAACCTAGTATTCAAGGTGGGAGAGGTAGGAAAGTTAGTTCAAGAAGCTCCAGCCCCAAAGCCCACATGTACAGAGATGACTGAAAGGCAGCTCTAAAGGCGTACCCTCCTGCCCCTAGGACCCTGCTCTCTTTTCTGCTTTCCACCTTGCCCCCAGCCACAAGAGCTATGCGGGAATTGGGAAATGTGAGCTAGATATACACTGGAAAGTAAACATAGATAAGCCCAGGCACCCAGGACCCCTAGTAGCATAGGCAACCAGAGTCAAGAGTCCCTTGTAGAATTAGTCATTTAATGTCTCATCTTGTTGGTTTTACAAAGAAGACTACTAAAACACACACACACACACACACACACACGCACATATGTATACATACACATACATACCTACACATATATGTATACCCACACATATACATAAGTATATGCATATATATGTATACTTACACATACATGCAAACAGATATACATACATATAATCACAATAGACACAAATAGACCTATACATACACATATGCATATATACGTAAACACACACACTAGACATAAATACACACACACACACACAAATACACTCCTCTGCCAACACAACTATTGCAATCACTGGGCATAGCACATTCATCTGATGAGAAATTAAGTTAAACATGTACCAAAACCACTAGCAAGGCTCACAAACAAACCCACACACACACAAGTAAATTCTTTATTAGCTTTCCTAACTCATTAGCTAGTGGTCACAAAGTAAGGCACACAAACCAACAAATCCTTCATTAGCTGTCTAAGAGCGAGCATTGATTTTGAAGAGTGGAGGTTTAAATTTCAACAAATAAGACAATTGTGAAACTTTACCTGACACAGCATATAGTAATTGAACCTTTGTTTTTAATTTTTCAATGGGAAATTCATTACCTTCTGAGAGGCGAATACAATGAGAAAAGGCAACTCATGCTTTTGAGTAGAATTATCTGCAAATGAGATAGTAGATGAAGAGGATCATTTTAGCTCAGAGCACCATGCAACGTCTCACAAATGCTTTGTAAAAAAAAAAATATTTTAGTGAACAGCTCAAGAAAACAATCAAATGAAATATTAATTAATCCTCTATGGTAGAGGTGATATATTGTTAATGATGCCCCGGACAAACAAAACTGGCTTCTTGACCAATCGAGAGAATATTCGCTTCCAATATAGTTAGGAGGGAGTGTCGCAATTACCTTTGACCTTTTGAATTTTCTAGAAGAACAAGAAAGTCAGAACCCATATTCCCATCTATGATCTCTAAGCTGAAAGCCCCATCTAATTACAATCATCTACTTGTAAGCCATTGTTTTCGCTGCCACGACATGCAGCAAAGGGAACTTCACAGGGAGAAACAGAGCTGCCCAGCCTGGAAGCCTGAGAAGAGACAGAACAAAAGTGGAGACCAGCTTGGAGGTGGCTGGTGGCTGAGAATATAGCCCCGGAGTGCCAGGGAGGGCGACCTCGCCTGCGTTCAGGGATATGTCACCACACAGACCACAGGTTGGCTTGTGTGGTGACAAGATGGTGGCTGGTGAAGGAGGATGGACCCACAAGGAGTGAACTGCTTCCTAGGAGGGCGGAGGAGTGAGAAGGGTCTGGGCGTGCCAGCATTGTGACAGGAGAATGAGCTCACACTGAAGTTAACGCACAGCCCCAGGCCCAGATTCTCATTCTATTTGCTGTGTGCTCTGCCGAGTTGACTTCATTTTACTGCCTCCCACCACCCCCCCCCCCGCCCCTCAGAGAACAGTTGAGAATGGAGATCTGTTTAACGAGTGAATATTGCCTTCGGTTTACTACTTGTACAGACGGCGGTGGGGGGGGGGGGGGTTGGATAGGTTATTATCATTTTTCACGTTGCAGACTCTTCTCCACAAACCTCCACCGAGTACTCCTGAGATGGGCACGCTTGAAAGTGGGCTGCAAGGGGCCTCCACTCACATTCCCAGAATTTCCTCCCAAAAGAAGCGAAGCTCTTCAAAGGCAGCAGTGTCCCCCTTAAATCTGAGTTCTATGACCAGGAATTAGTTTTCATGCCTGATCAGAAGAGAAGAAACTCACTTCCAGTGTCCAGCATTGCATTTAGTTCTTACCGAAAAAGCTCACCTATCTAGGGGAAGGGGCAGGAAGGCTTAGAAGACTCCAGTCCCAGAGCCCACCTGCCGGGTGCTGACGTAATATCAGATCTGAGATATACCCTCCAGCCCTTAGCAGTCTGTCTCTGCTTCCCACCCTGCCTCAGGCCACAGTAGGTAAGCAGGAATTGGGAAATGGAGCACAAAACCAGATACCCAGGGTCACCACTAAACAAAGGCAGCCACAGTCAAGAATCCCTTATACATTGGTTTGGGGATTGAACTTTGGGCCTTGTGATTCCTGGGTAAGCACTCATCAGTGGCTCTATTCTTACCTACTCTCCCCTCTCCCCCTCCCCCTCCCCTTTCCCCTCCCCACCCCCTCTGCTCTCTCCTTTTTCATTGTTTAAGACTTTTGCAACAGTCTCATCATATTAGCTAGACTGATCTCCAATCCCCTCAGTAGTCCAGACAAACCTTGCACTTACAGTACCCCCTACCCCCACCCCCCACCCCTGCTTGCTCTCTCAAACTGATAATCCCAGCACTTGGGAGGCAGAGGCAGGCAGATTTCTGAGTTTGAGGTCAGCCTGGTCTACAGAGTGAGTTCCAGGACAGCCAGAGCTACACAGAGAAACCCTGTCTTTAAATAAAACCCCAAAAAACAAACAAACAAACAAACCCCCAAAATCCAAAAAACAAAAACCAAACCACTGCAGAGATTCTAGGGGGCATTTCCATCAGGCCAAGTTAAACCTTTCCTCTTCTTTAGGCACACTGACTGAGGTCAAACCTATAGAACAGACAAGGAGTTTAAAGGTCATAGTTTTCTTCCATTCCATACTTCCCCCTCTCAAAGTCTCTGTGATTGTGACTTATATTTAAATCAAACAGTGTCTGCATTTCTATATTACTCAGATCATATGGATAATCTTTCTTACATACAAAGCCAAGACAATTTTCCCCTCAGTTGTCAAATGCTCAGGAGTGCAAATGCCTTTCTTTCAAAACATCTTTGGAGCCCTGCCCCTTACCCCGTCTATGACATGGACTTTTGCTTGCTTTGTAAATTTCTGTGTACCTGGCTCGTCACAGGATATGAATAATCCATGCTGAATGCCTAACGGGTGCATCAGGAAGTCATAGAGTTTATTCTACTTAGGATTCAGTATGAATGTACTCTACTCTTACACTAATTAATTTTTTTTTCTGAAAATCACAGTTTTGATTGTATCTCTATTATGTCCAATTAAATTCACTCTTGTAAAAATAAACTATACAAATCTGTTTAACTGGCAGTGCTTTTAAGAGACTGGGAAATTTCTTCTTCTTCTTCTTCTTCTTCTTCTTCTTCTTCTTCTTCTTCTTCTTCTTCTTCTACTACTACTACTACTACTACATTCTATGGGAATGTAAGGGAATGTATTAAAATGATGACTAATTCTCTATCCAACAAGGAAAGTTTCAATATCTTCATTATGACACTCCTAAGAAATCACAGCCTCCTCCAGGTTTGTTAAGGCCCTAACTTAGTCAAAGCCTTCTACCTTCACCTGAATCCTTTACCATGTGTTCTGTGGCGCTGGCTTTCAGTCACAGGTTTGATCTCATTCTTGCTTTCTTGGTTAATTCCAAAGTCACATGCTTGCTGCTAATTATTAAGCTCTTGCCCATATAAGGGCCACCCTGGGAAGTTGGTTCAACCTACGCATGTGTATCTATCCTAAAGCCATTTCCATTCCCTTCAGAGGATCAGAATCCCAGCACATAAACCAGTAAGGGACAGGCCTGCCTCTTTGTCACTAGGGTAAATGGGATGAAGGCCCATGGTCACCTCCATCTCTTCCATACAGTAGGCACGTAAGATAACTTTTCCCATCTTTGCCCCCATACATATGCCTGCCTACGAACCTGACAAGCCTATAGTTCTGGTACATGCATCTCTTCTAGACTTCGTAAATTAAACAGCAAAACTCCCCTCAACTTATTTTACATATTTGACAACTTTTAAAAGGATACTATTCATTAAAAAATTATATTCGAAGTTGTTATAATTGGATTTTTATTCAAAAATTTTAGTTGCTCTTTTTTTTTTTCTTTTTAGATGAGTATCATGGTGTGCTTTGGTAAATAATTTGTATGAAAAAAAATTGTCATCTTCAACCTAATTTAAATTGTTTACACATCCATAGGAAAGCCTGTTAACCTTGGTGAGACATCTCCGAGACTGCCTTCTACGAGATAAACAGATTTATACTCTATTAGCAGCAAAATCTGCATCTTCTCTGAATTAAAACTGTGCATCAAGAAAAAGGGGGGTTTTTAGCTGTGAATGTCCAGGTTTCCAAGTACTGGGTGGCCATGGCGCCAGGTCACGGATGCGATCTTAAAAGCTACATTTCCAACTTTTGAGTAGGTAAAATTCATTCCTGAGAACTGAGTGTATCTGACACACTGGTCAGGTAGGGTGCTTTTGAGATGCTCCCCTCTCTCCCTGCGTAGGAAGTTGGGGTATTTTGGTCTCAGGCGCCTGTCATCCTCCATCCTAGGGATCGAGACAGAAACTACCACACAGTGACTCTGGAGTATCAAGTACCCCTGCTGTTCGGTCTTATTGTCCCATCGCCACAGGGAAACCTGCGGGCACGTTTGCGCCCACCCCGGGGCACCTCTGCATCTCTGAGTATGGAGGGGACTCCGAACAAAGAGAGAAATCAAGGGACCAAGGAGAATGGAGGGTCAGGGAAGGATCCGGGAACTGGGGAACCCAGCGGGAGGAAATGAGGGGGATCGGGAATGTCTGCTCCTTTGGTTTTTTTTGGGGGGGAGTGACGGTCCGGGTGACCGGATCAGAAGGTGCAACCAGGCAGCCGGGCGGCGGGGACGGGGACAGATGCCCGGTTGCCCGGCTAGGCTCCCCCAGCTTCGGCCGCTCCGGCCGCACTTCTGCAACGTTAGGCTGTGCACCTCCCAGCGCCGACTCCTTCGGTGCGCCGTAGCCCTCGCCTTATATACCCTGCTAAAAATAGCCTGTGAGCCGTCTTTCCAATCAGCGCAGGCCGAGTTCGAATTGCACCAATAAGGAGGCCTTTAATGAAGAGGCTCGGTCACGCCAGGCGGGGCCGCTGTGTGTCCGCACCAGCGATTGGTGCGAGCTGACATCATCGTCGCGCAGCCCCCGGTACAGGAGCGGCAGGATTGGGTACCCTGTGGGGCGGAGCTCCAAGCTCGTCACGTGGGGGGAGAAGGGGGGAGCCAAGCGGGGGAGGAGGGGGGAGGCTGGCAGCGGAGCTTTGAATAGGGAAGTTTTGCAGGGGTTACGCTTGCAGTCAGTCCGCTGTTTGCAAATATTGCGTGGGCTCGGCGCGCTGCGGGCTGCGGGAGGGTCCGGACCCGGCGTCCGATTGCAGCGCCATCCAGTTTGCATGAAACTTTCACCTGCGCTCCCGGGAACAGTTTCTGCTCCGACTCCTGATCGTTCACCTCCCTGTTTTCCCGACAGCGGGGACTGTCTTTTCCAACCCGACATGGATGTGCTCCCAATGTGTAGCATCTTCCAGGAACTACAGATTGTGCACGAAACGGGCTACTTCTCGGCTCTGCCGTCCCTGGAGGAATATTGGCAACAGGTAAATACGGATTTTTTTTTTTTTTTTTACCTGCCCAGTGCGCCGAGGAGGGAGTCGCGCGGAGGAGCAGGCAAGATGGTGTGTGCTTGGAAGTGCATCTTTTTTATGATGATTAGCATTTGCCTAATTAAAAATATAAAATAATGGTCTTAAGATGTCCTTCTGCTGCCTGGAATGATGAAGGCACTGTAGAGCAAGCCTTCGGGAGCGAGGAGTAGAGTTGTCATTTGTGTGAAGGCGAGCTCTCCTTCCCACTACGTTTTTATTTCTTCATTTTTTTCCCGTGTTTTGCTAATTCCGAGCTTACGAGCAGCATACACCTGGGTGGGGGGACCCCAAATTCTTCTGACCGATCCAGACCTGAGCCCTTGGCACAAGTTTGGGGCTTGTACCAGCTCCAAACTCCACAGCTGGACCCTGTCATATGAACGAGCTTGCCTTGGCTGCCAAAAGATTTGATTTAAGGATTTTGGTTTTGTTTTGATATTTGTATGTCCCAAATATAAAAGTCTTAATATTTTGCTCGCGGGACTCAGTAGTTCTTTTTGAACTCAAGGCCATTTGCAGTTTCTTTTCCGTCTGGATAATTTCTTATCATTCACGTATGCCTGCCTTGTTTTTCTTACCTGCTTTTCTTGTTGACTGCGCGGCGGGTGTGTGTGTGTGGGGGGGTGCTGTTTGCACACAAGTGACTTGTCAGTCATATGACAATGAGTCCATTCCTAGTTGCTTCGGGTCTTACTTTGGGCAAGAAAAATCTCTAATTCCGGCATTTTAGTGGAACTAGAATTTGGGGCAACCGGAATAAAAGAAACACCCCCTACCCCTTCTAAGTCATAGGATTCTGTGAGTGGCAAAAAAAAAAAAAAAAAAAAAAAAAAAAAAAAAAAAAAAATCTCACTTTTATCATTGTCTTTAAAAACGATGATTCTGTGGCCGACTCTCTACGCTTCTGGGTTTTTTTTGTTTTTTGGTTTTTTTTCTCCAAGTGAATTAGCAGATCAAATAAATTCCGTCGGTTTCACAACCTCCCAGGCTTTAAAACGCAGGAAAAGCGAAGTGTTGGCTGAAACCTCCACATGCCGGCTTAATTGTTCACAATCCTCTCTGCCTTTCTCTCCCCCTCTCCATTTTTCCTCCTCAAAGAAGCTGCTCCCTGGGACGTGATTGAAATTGATCTTAGTAGTTTCCTTTAGGCATTTGGGATTTGGGCAACTAGCCAGAGTTGGCTCCTGGTCCCCTTCAGAGCCTTTTAAATTCCCAGAGAGCTTCGATCAGGTCCCCACTGCTCAGCAGTATACTGGAGATTTTAAATTAGCCAGTTGATTAAAGTTTAACAAGATCTTCATAAATGTGTTCGCCATTTCTTTGGAACATCAATAATAGGTATCGCCGCTTCGATTCCTAATACTGTACACACTGTAACAGACATCGAATTTTGGGGGGAAAGGGAAAACAGGCACCCCCTCTTCCTTAGCTTGCTTGTGCTTGCTGTGTGAAGCCGGGACTTAGGATGTGTATACACTGTGATAGAAGGCACGTTGTTAAGTAAGCATTAGCCCTTTTGCTGGTAGCCTGTGCTCAAGATGGTCTGTACCCTGATAACATTTTTTTGTTGCAGTTTAGTGCCGAAATTTCTGTCTGTAGAATAAAATACACAGAGGCACAGACAGCCTTATATGGGCATGCAGGCAAAGCTAGTGAAAAATCAGGGCCTACATAATTGAATCCTAAAATCTTTCCTACCGTTTTTCTTTTCCAGTGGCTAGAAAGTTTGAGATGGTGGGGAGAGGGGATTGCTGATCTCTGCAGTGTGTAGCTCCTTGAAAGGTTGGTGGCAGGGCTGGGAAGGGGCACCCTGTTATGGCACACTGCATGTATATTTGAGCCGGGTCCTTATTTGGCTGCAGGTCAGAATTTCAAAAGGAAGTCTCCTTTGGCATTGCGTGAAAGAAAAAGGAGTGATGACTCATACTGTTGTACCCTTGGCCAGGAGATAAAGTCCTTGTTCATTGTGGGACTCCCAGAAGGGCCAGGGAGTAATTTCCCCTTTCCATCCTTTACAATAGCAGATAGCTACTCTGGAAGAATTCACTTCTGTTGTCAAGGTTTCTTGTTTCCCTCTGGCCAATGCAAAGAAATCATTAAAGTTTGGTGGTATCCATAGTCCTGGACTTGGGAAATGACATTTAAAAATATGCATGTGTATATGTGTGTGTGTGTGTGTGTCTGTGTGTGTGTATATATATATATATATGCATGCATATGTATATGTATATCTCTTAGGTCCCAGCTACACAGAAAATGAGAGGTTTCTTTTCAAATTTATCGATGCCCATGAAGTGAATACAGACAGATATCTGCTGTCTGTTCTCTGACTACAGCCAGCCCTATATTGTCAGCTGTGCCCCCCAAGGGGGGTCTTCAGACCACACTGCACACTGTGCAATAGTTCTGTCCTGTTGTGTGAATACTCTTGGATGGCTAGGACTCTCTCATTGATGCTCATAGTTCTAGAGACTGTCAGAGGACCTGGTTAAACCTGTTGGGTTGGTGGGAGGGGGAGTGATGTGTGTAGGGCTGGTTTTCTTTGTGTGGTTTACCAGGATCGTCATTAGAAATGTCAACACTTGTAACTATAACAACAAAACAGGCTTAGTGATCATCACTCACTGTGACCATTGGTCCAACACTGGAGAAACCAAGAGAGGTCTCACCTCTCCTTTTCCTTCAGATTCCTAGAAACAGCTTTCCTCTAGAATTCTTGGGGAAATAGATTCACATTACAGAAGACTGTGTGACCCACAATACCTGACACAGAAATAATTTACTTGTCCTTTGTTGCATGTTTCTTTTTTTTTTTTTTTTTATTCCTGTGTGCTTTCAGTTCCACTTTCAGTAGCCTTAACAGTCACGTGCCTTCTTGTGGTTCCTTTTACACAGACCTGCCTGGAGTTGGAACGCTATCTTCAGAGTGAGCCCTGCTATGTGTCAGCCTCTGAGATAAAATTTGACAGCCAGGAAGACCTGTGGACCAAATTCATTCTAGCTCGTGGGGAGAAGAAGGAGGAATCAGAACTGAAGATTTCTTCTAGTCCCCCAGAGGACTCTCTGATCAGCTCCAGCTTTAATTATAACTTAGAGACCAATAGCCTGAACTCTGATGTCAGCAGTGAGTCTTCGGACAGTTCAGAGGAACTTTCACCCACGACCAAATTTACCTCTGATCCCATTGGTGAAGTCTTAGTCAATTCAGGAAATCTGAGTTCCTCCGTCATTTCCACACCTCCATCTTCTCCAGAAGTGAACAGGGAATCTTCTCAACTATGGGGCTGTGGGCCAGGAGACCTGCCCTCACCCGGGAAGGTTCGAAGTGGGACCTCTGGGAAGTCTGGTGACAAGGGTAATGGCGACGCCTCCCCAGATGGCAGAAGACGGGTACATCGGTGCCACTTTAACGGCTGCAGGAAAGTTTACACTAAGAGCTCCCACTTGAAAGCACATCAGCGCACTCACACAGGTCAGTCCCCTCTTGGGGCCTGGGTGGTCAGCTGCTGGTGGGCGCCCTCAATTGATCAGCGCTGGGAGGGAGCCAGAGCTCCCCCAGGATGTGGTCACAAGCAAGACAATCCTCACTTCCTAGATTCTTGTCTCCAAGGAATTGGGTCGTTTTTTGGAGTTCAGAGTACAATCTTAAAAGACTGAACATTTGAATCAGATGAATGGTTCATGCTTTCAGATTAAACAGGAGGCCAGATCACATTCTCCATGGATACCCAAACCTTCACCCACTGGGTGCTCATTTCCCATTGTCCCATGCATCTTGCTATGTTGGGTTACACCTCTTTCTTTGTCATGTAAGTGCAGGCTCAGGACAGATGCGCCTTGGGCAGCCTGAAGTTTGCTGATGTTGACAGTGGTATTTTGAAGCCTCAAAGTGAGCAAAAGTCTTGGGCCAGTGGGCATTTACTGTGAATACAGCCACATAGAACAAGGGCTTTCTTAACACAGTGCTACTACTTAGATTAAATTCTGATTATTTGAAACTGGCAGCACAACATCCAGGATAGGAGGGGAAGGATAAGAGGATAAGTAATTGTAAACTCATATCTTACCGAGAGGAGAGTCAAATTCTTGAGAGATGAAGTCAGGCACAGAAGAGACACAGAGCTAGGAGAGGATATGAGTGTTCCCCAAGCAAGATGGTTTTTGCCTTGGGTTGATTTGAGCATCATTTTTCACTCATGGGTAGCATTTTATTCTGTTCTACACTTATAATTTAGCTAGTGAGTGATGTCAATTTGGTCGTTTGATTGCCATCTAGAAACTGATCCAAAAGCCCTCTGAATGAGGTTTCTCAGAAACGCATGATTTCAGTTTTGTAGAAATGTAGAAGGTCCCAGACGACTCATTCCACAGGGAAATGAGTAAGGAACCAGATAGTGCTGGAGGGGGCCGTCTCCATGGAGAAAGCAATAAATCTCCTCCCTCAGCAAGGCTGTGGGTCCTGTGGGCTGACATCTCACCCTGCAAGTATGTCATCACTCTGAGTAATTGTCATTGTTATGAGGTAACTTTGATTCGGCCAGCATGACTTTGTCAAACCTGGATACCTGGAATGAACAGCCTAAGTGAGCCCTTCAGGCTAGGTTAGAAAAAAAACCTATGCTTGTGACCTTTAGCTTGCCAAAGGTACCGTCCTGCCATGAAAGCATATGGTGAGGTCTGTAGACTGAGGGGACCCCACGGTATATATGTTGTTCAATCTTCTCCCTTACCCTATCTTGTCAGTGAAGTAATGGTGCCTTTGTCGTGTGCTCTTTTTCCTAGGAGAAAAGCCTTACAGATGCTCATGGGAAGGTTGTGAGTGGCGTTTTGCAAGAAGTGATGAGTTGACCAGACACTTCCGAAAGCATACTGGTGCCAAGCCTTTTAAATGCTCCCACTGTGACAGGTATGTCAATGAAGGCTTCACAGGAAAAAGAAGTGTGGGGTCATGGGAATGAGGAAGAACCAGGGCAGAGTAGGTGTGTGAAATAGGCCCTGGGAAGAAGGCCAGGAGTTTCCCATTACTTGGTGCCATTTCTTTTAAGTCTGGGGCTTTTGCAAAAGTCTCTTGACACCTTGACTAGCTCTCTTAGGAAGCACTGTGCCAGATTTCTATAAGAAAATGGTCTAGGGCAAGGCTTTCAAAATGGGTTCCAATAGTTTTCAAATTCAAAATGTAGACCCTCCATGGGACTTCTGGGACTTCCTGGGTGTTCACTGAAGACTTGTTGAATATGTATTCCTCTGTCTGGGGGTTCCCTGTCCCTAAAAAGTATTGGTAAAGACTCAGAGGCCATGTCCAGGGACTGTGGTATCTGGTGGGCCACACAATCCACGAGACAAAACTCACTGCTTTGTTTCTGATTTGCCCTTGCAGGTGTTTCTCCAGGTCTGACCACCTGGCCCTGCACATGAAGAGGCACCTCTGAAGGAGCAGAGGGACGAATCCTGTAGGCTAAAAGAGGCTTCCAGGCTAAGAGGCGGCCATGGAAGGAGGGATGCCTGTAACAGCCAAAGCATGCCATTTTGCTTCCTATCCAGTTACCTCCAGGGTCCTCTCTTTGGAAGGTCTTTTGAGGGCTACAAAAGTCATGTCAGGAGTGGCATAGCACCCATGGTGCATGGTGTTTGGGTGACCCCGGACTCACCACTGGTTCCTAACCTTCTGAGAGGCTCTAAGCTTTTGGCCGTGAGCATGCGCACTGAGAATGTTCGTGGGTGGGATGATTGTGTTGAGGACCTATTACTGACTGTATGGTGAGGCAGACTTTTTTTTCTCCCCCTTTGTGGTATCAAATAACTGCAAGAGACAGAAAAAAAAAAGCAGTTTGAATGTTTTGTGTGTGAGGAGTATACCAAGGGATGAGTTGACCACCAATCATTTCCTGAAGGGTGTCTGCACCTTAGAAAAAAATAAACAAAAACAACAAAAAAAAAAAAAATAAAAGTTAAAATAAAAAAAAAAAAGATGGAAAAACATGGAGGGTGGGAGCGGGAACTCAGGACCCATTGTGGCGAGTGTTAAGGGCAGGGGGAGCCCCTGTGCCCCTTTCCTGTGTGAAAGGACTTTCTGGTGTCTGGTGCAGCTATAGAATGTGCAGTGTGTCAAGTAGCTTGTTTTACGGGCTACATGGAGCTCATTTGTAACCCATTGTATAAGCTGTATTTACAAATCGCAGTGGTCATTTTCCCTTATAATACAAAAAACAAGTCGTGCATGGTCTGGGGGAGCTATAAACGTTTAACATTTTTAAATCGGGTCTCCAATCTTGATTCCAATTAATAAGCAGCTATAAGATCTAATTTGTGTAGAATAATGATTCCTTAAGCCATTTAGGCCTGGCAAGACACGGTCTCCCCCCCCCCCCCCCCCAGATCCTTCTATTTTGTAACACTCCCCATGCAAAATGATCTTGTGCAATGTAGGGTTGTATTTTCAACGACTCAGAATTTGAATTTACTTTTTTTGGAGAATCTTAAGGTACCCTTTGGAGAAATTGGACACTTGTCAAATGTCTAAATGCTAGGGGCCTGGAAATTACCCGTCTAATATCACATTAGGCTAAGAACACAAACTTTTTTTTCTCAGAGTGGATCAAACCACTAGGCTTAGAAACCGTTTTTTCTCACGCAGCTACGTCTCTTATTTATGCCTTGAGGACTATTTCTGGTTTTCTAGCTGTTAATGCACTGTTGACCTTCATAATGGTGCCTTATGCAACTGGCCCTTCTGTGGGGTCAAATACAGGGGAATGGGTGACGCATGCTTAATTAAGGCTCTTTTTTCACCTGGCATTGTACTGTATCAATGTATAATATGGACAAAACAAACAAAGAACAACAACGACAACAAAAAGAACACCTCTTTAAGATCCTCCACAGTGACAAAACGAACGGGTGAAAAGTCCTTTGACATGTCAACATGTGTTCATTTCCAACAACTTGACTGTCAGTGTTAAAATGGGGAAAAAATAGACATGGCAATTGAAAACTAATTCTGCTACCATGAGACTCTTTTAAGAGACCTTGCACAACTGTACAGATCTCACATACCCACACACACCCACACACACATACACACACACACACACACCGGCTGTATTTATTATGTAACATTGTCACACATAAAGATACAGAAGTATTAAACAAACAAGAAAAACCAATGTCAATATCTTGCTCAAAAGGCACAAGTTTTGAGTACCTGTCTAGCTATCTGTTGGTAATACTGAACGTATACTGCTTTTTGTTTTGTTTTTGTTTTTGTTTTTGGAAAAAGTGGATGAAATTTTTTGTGTATGTATATTTGTGTGTATAGTATGTGTATGTATGTGTGTATATATATATTATATATAGATAATATATAAATATTTTTTTAAGAAGAAACTAGAATGTTTAGCTAGAAAATTCTACAGCCTGTGAAGAAGTATTTCAAAATGGCCATAAAGGAGGTTAAAAGAAATTGAAAACTATAACCTAACTTTTATAGAGGCTTTATCTTTAATTTAATAGTTTGTTGGAGACATTGTTGGCGTTGAGTCTATTCCAGGCTGCTGATTCTGCTAGTCACGATTGGCAAGCCTGGAATAGGGGACCTTCGGCCATTTAGAAGGGGCATGAACAAAATACTGGCCAACCAGCTGGACTCAGACACACAAAGGTTTTAATTTTCCTTTCAGCCTTACTAGAAGATCTAACCTAAGAGTAAGCTGACCACAGGGATTGTTTTTTAGAATACTTTTTATGCAGATGAAACTATTTTTTCCAGCATGTAGATTCTTCCAGCTTTTTCAAGGAGTACTTTCCCGGAATTTGGCATACCACAGCGTAGACAGCTGATATTTCTGATATTTCATCCAGCTGCTTGGCTTTTTGGGTGTGGATCTTTACATATATGAGAATGAGTCTGGCTGGGCTGGTATTTCGTTTGATCTTCCTGGAAATGAGCAATGATTAAAGCTCCCTTAACTGTTTTTTGTTTTGTTTTGTTTTATTGTATCTGGCCTGATGAATACATTTCTCTACAGAACTGATTTCATTTTGCTCAAGGGGAAAATGCACTTTTGTTTGGCAATTCAAAATCCTAGCACTTGATTTGCTGGGTTTTGGAAAACTCCTTTTTTGGCCCTGCTGTGTGCTTATCCATAGCAATTCCATTAAGTAAGAAGGTAAACAGAAGAGAGAGGAAACTTGTGCTGGCGCGTCTCGCTTATGAAACACATCGACGTTGCTGGACTGGGTGGGGCTGGGTGCCGTCCGTGTCAATGCCTGTAACTTTAATACTAAGCAGTCCATTCTGTTCAGGTGATAACTGAGCCTCAATCAAGCAGAAACTTTTGCTTGAAATTAAAAAAAAATTTCTATTAGTGAAATTTCTTTATTTCTTTTTTTTTTTGAAGCACCCTGTTATCTAAAGAATCTTTGTAAGATTTTTGTAAAATTTTGTTTTACAAGATTTTATTTGAAATTGTTTTTTGCGAGATTGTTATATTTCTGTATGAATGTATTTTTTATTCGAATAACATAAAAAGAATTCTTATCAGCATCTGGAGCCTGATTGTTTTTCTGGGGTGCAGTGGGGGAAGGGGGTTGTTAACAAATTCCTGCTGTGTTACTCAGCCTGGCTTCCTCCCCGGGAAATCACCATTGTGTAATTCTGAGGGCCTTTTGCCTGGCTCAGTCCCTGCCTTCCCTGTCTTCCTACTTACCACAGCTGTCTCTGGAGGAAGGCTTTTGACATTGCCCCCCCCCCCCCCCACTCCCCTCAAATGTACTGAATGCGTTCCAAAGCCTGACAGAAGCAGCCCTAGGTGGGGGGGGGGGGGGGGTGCACAATAGGAAGCCACTTGTTGCTTTTTTTTTCTTCCTGTCACTCAAGCCCGGGAGACGATTACAGTGCAGAGAGGCCCCAGTACCGTGGCTAACTGCTCGTCCAGTTCACTTCTGAAATCCAGCAGATTTCGTCCTCTTAGCTGGTTGAGCTGGGCCAGTCTTTCTGGATGGAGCTGGCGTCACACCTGGATGAGTCCCATCTGGGAAGGTTAGAAGTGACCAGCAATCAGATGATAAAGGGAAGTCAGGCCAGAAAGCCCTCCCAATGGACTCTCTGCATCCACTGTTTCCTATTCCCAGATTTCCCCCGGTTAGTTCCGTAAAGCAGGGCAGAAAGTCAAGACTGCTTCTCCTCACGTGGTTTCGTGACTTAGGAAAAAAATGCATCGCATATAGCTCGATTTAAGAAAAAATATGCAGCCTGTCTCAGAGCAGTGCCTTCAGTCGCTTGAGATACTCGCAGCCAGTTTTACTGTGTGGATCAATGTGAGAGATGCATCTTGGAATCTGTTTTCAGATTCCATAAGCCAATCAGTAGTCACAGGGTAAAATAGATGAGTTTCCGTGGGGCTTCTTCAATGCATTTTCCTTTGATCCCCCAAAAGGGTGGTCTCCACTTTAGGTGTGGTATAGTCATTTACTTCAGAGTAGGTCTTCGTTTTGCTAAATGTGCAGAGTTTACGGGATTTTTCTTCTTTTATATATGTTATAATTAGGAGGGAAACTTTAAATGTGTACCAAGATTAGCAGATTTTTTTTTTTTTTAAATATCAGAAACTTGGATGTGTGGTAGGCTAGGTCATACAGAGCTGGTGACATTTTTTTTGCAAAATTCATGGGTGTGTGGCATTCTGAAGCACATGTCAGGATGACTAACAGTTGGATGACTTTGACTATACAGTCTAAAAAAAGTCTCGATAATGCATTCTCTCGGCTACTATTAAGACCGGACCGTGTTGTCATGCAAAGTCTGCTGAACAGCTAAGTTATGCTCAAATAAGGCTGTCAGGAGAACCGCAGTGCAAGGAATCAGCCACAGGCTTGGGATATTTATAGACATATAAAGCATTTTCAGTCTGCTTAACAAATTTTTTGAAACCTAGCTAAAAGGAAGGGAACACTTTTGCTCTAACAAGCTGTGTACTTTGGGGACAATTCGCTCAGCAACAATAGGCTCCCATTTACTCCTTGCTAAAATAGTCCGGGCTGGGTCACATGCATCTAGATTTTTCTATAGCACTACCGTTGTGCGGTTTGTGAGTGTAGGGTGGACTTCAAATTACACGTTCACCATCCTCAGAGTTCTTGGCCCAGGCCTAGGAAAGCTTTTCTTCTGCTACAGGAGAAAGTATTGTTGGAGAAAATTGCTCTGAAAATGGAAAACAGAATTTCTCAAACTGCCCATTACTTCTTTAATTAAAGTTAAGTTGCTCGGGCATTTGATGCTTGACAACATATAATTTTATTTAAGTTAAAAAAAAAACTTAACCTCCTTTGAAAAGTGCTATTGTACCTATAAAGGAACCTAAAATCTCCCCAGTCCTCCCAAGCCCCCAATTCTATTTCTTATCTAATAGGGCCTTTGTACTGAGGGCAATGGAAGTGATTAAAGTCTCTTACTTTTATATTTTAATTGCCATAAAGAACACAACTTCCATATGCGACTCCTTTTTAATGTATGCAGTATATTACCAGGAGCTATTTATTAATCTTTGCTTATTATATTTATTTATTTATATGTCTGAATGTGTGTGTGAATATATGCTTGTGTGTGTGTATGTGTGTGTGTTGTTTAGAAAAGGTATCAGGTGGCCTCCTCCATCAGAATCACCCGATTTATTTGAGGCAGGGTCTCTCCTGAACCCAAGGTAGGTGTCTTCCTGGCTAGGTTGGAATCATCATATCCTGTCTCCACCCCCTTCAGAACGGGGGTGGAGCTATTTGCCTGGATGCTGTGATATGAACTCTCATCTTCATGACTGCTCTTAATGTCTGAGCCCTCTATTCAGTCCCTGTGCTATTTTGTTTTTTAATGACTTCCTTGCCAGCTGTATTATTATTAATTATCATTTTGAAATTTGATGATGACAAAGATGATATTCCCCATCTTCTTATCAGATTTTGGGAAGTAAATTCATACATACACTCTCTATCCATTTATATACATGCAGATATGTGATACTCTGGACAATAAATGATATGTCCATTTCCCAAATGGGGAAAACTGAGACATCAAGATAGTATGCCAATTGACTAAGGTGCTGCATTCTGAAAACACCAAACTTACTGTTCTGATCCAGAGCAGTCGATACCAAGGAGCATTTTTTTTTTGCATCACCCCACCCTGTTCTCTGCCTCACTGTATCTCTTGTGAGTCTTCTGTTCAGTTTATAGGATTCATCGAAACGTGCTGCTATTCTCTGAAATAGAGACAGAGTGTCTTCATAATTGACAGTCACTAAGGCTTTAAATCTTGTAACCTTAAGTAAACAGAAGTCACCAATTCAAATTGCTTTCCATATATGAGACAGATGGCACGTATTTACTTTTAATGCTTAAGAATAGAGATGCACCGTCAGGGATGTGGCACCCTGTCTTCACTGGCAGGGATCACCTAATGCAGAGAGGAGGTGCAGAGAGAAGAAACGAGGCTCGTGCATCATGCAAACGAGGCAATTCAGCAAAGTGTATGTAACGAGATTTATTTTACAACAGGGTCTTTTCTATTTCACTCCAACTAATTTTAATGAGGATTCTCCAAACATCTGTGAAGAAAAGGAGACAAAGAAGAGGAGAAAGCTGGGTCCCATGTGTCCTCTCAGGAGGCACTTTAGGCTGAACAGTCACCAAGGCATTTTCACTGAGAGACAGATTGACTCATAACCCATATTGTTCATGGGAGACCCTGGCAAACCCCGGTTCAAAGCCTACATCCCTTATAGAATCCGCACAAGGAAGCAAAGTGTCATATAAACTCTGCAATTGTTCCTTAAATGGAGACCCCCAGAATCACATATTCCATATACAGTAAACCTTTTAAAAAATCTCTGAAATCTACAAATAATAAGTGGAAACCCATTATGCTAAGGATTGACCCTCCAAGAGGGGTCCTTTGTCGTGACACAGCACATTCATAAGGACCTTGCAGGTTTCGGCTACACTGAGCTCTGTTCCGTGGATTTCTTAAGTTTCACATTGCCACACTTCTTTTTTGGTTGTGTAAGACTAGGTTCCAGTTGTGTAGGATAGTCAATGCCTTTGACTGGTGCGATCAATTAACTCCCTCAAGCCAAGCACCTCAAATGTCATTTTTCCCTTTGTGCTGGTGAGAAAAGAAAACAGGGTAGGGATGCCAACGAGATGGTGTAGCAGATCTCTTGCAGCCAGGAATCTGAAGAGTCCAGTTCTTACGACACACTGTAAAATAGCTAATGTATAAGGCCAAAAGCCCTAGCAAACTATCTTGTGATGAGGCTCACATGAGTCCGTGAAGCTTTCCATTTACCAAGTCAAACCCTTTATGGTAAGATGGCCTTTTGGGCAAAAATCACTCATTTTGAAAAAATGTCTTTATTAATTCTCAGAGAATTTTATACAAGGTATTTCGATCATATACCCTCTTCACATAACTCCTCTCAGATGCCCCCACTCAATATTATGCTCTCTCTCTCTCCCTTTCTCTCTCTCTCTGTCTCTTTCGCTCTCTCTCTCTGTCATAACGTAATGTAAATTAAGGAGAATAGTTGATAAAGGACAGATACTATTGATGGCTAACTGAAAACATTGACTTGTAATGTTCCAGATTGAAACATTTGCTTCTCACCATACCTAGACATTAGACAGTAGAATCCAGGAGCTATGAAGTGGTTTGTTGGCTAACAGACCAGTGGAAAGTCCTACTTTCACAAGTCACTCCTGATAATATCCCTTAGACATGAAGAGAGGTAAACTAACAGTTGAATGTAGACTTTCCGCACACAGCTTTGGTTTCTCAAAGAACATGTCCCATCTTTAGGGCTTCTCCAATCTGAAAGGAACTTCCAGCTCCAGTGAGGTTAAATGTAGTAGAGGTAAACTATGGAACCAGGCACAGTTGCTTTTGTTACCTTACAAAGAGATTGACAGGACTTAAGAAGAGAGAGAGAGCTGCCAATAGCTTCTGATGACTCAGTGTTAATAATCATGACCCGGACACGGAGCTTCCAGCATGAGGTAATGAGGAACATTGATTGCTCTTAAGGACTTGTGTGTTTTCATTATTAGTGTGGGCAGAATCTGATAGACAACTGTGTAAGGAAGTATGGAAGGTTTTACCTACGGCACCTCAGTCTCTTGTTTAGTTGTGAATTTCCTTGGAGACTTGTAACAGAAATACAACCAAGGAGCCACAGTTCTTGAAGGGTTCTGTGATGGCCTAGCCACAAAGAGTGGCACTTGTCACATGGCTGCTTTGAACTGTGGTGACTTCCTGTATGGAATGGAACCTATAAGAAAACACTTCACTCACTTCTGGGCCCGTATTTTTTCTTAAGCCATTTTCAGCTGATTTTTCCCATCTCTAAAACAGACACAGTGCAAGGACACAGGGCTGTTGGAGTCTTAGAGATAAGGTAAATAGAGAACTGGATCCAGAATATAGTCAATAGTTGATAATTGATCACCACTATTATTATGGTATAGCAGATACCTATTTCTTAATCAAGAAAACAATTATACAAGGAAGTGTGGAACGTAAGGTACACCACAGTCACTTCTTTAGTTGGGAATTTCCTTCTCATTACATTTAATTATACATGAATAACCCTTCCCCTTTCTGAAGATCAGCAGTAGACGTCATTTATTCGCAGTTACTTTTGACAGCATAATTTCCTTGTACATTCAGGGGCTAAGCATAGACTATTATGCTATTTCTTAATGATCTACAAAGTAGTTTCCTCTGGAAGCTCTTACTACACTGCTGAAATCTTTCAGGAAGGAAGTGCTGCAAGTCTTTGAGCAAACCACTTTCAGGTCAAAAGCCAGGAACATATGGTCCAATTGCAGAATGGAATTGGCCAATAGACCTCAAATTCACTTTTGTTTGAACAAAGGACAAATGGTCCAGAAGTTCCACTTGTTACAACCATTTTCTTAAATACCTCCGAACCCCAAGGTTGGAGCCATTCTGACTCATATAACTCATGTGATCATTAAACAGATGCTGTGTCAAGGTCACCCAGAATTATTGCATTATTTGTCACTTTCTTTCCAACAAAATGAATAATCTGTACCAGCATCTTATGCAGTGCCTCGTATGCTGTATGTGAGATGCCAGTTTCATTTGGTATAGGTTCTGCCCAATTATAACCGGCATGCTTGCAACTCTATACCCTTGGTTCATTTCCTTTATTTCACTCCAGGTTAATTAATTGGCTTTTGGTTTCTTGCTTGTTGTTTATTTTTACTAAATCTCTTCCTGTGTGCATCACTCCCATGGTTGTACTTTCTAAACCTGAACCTTCATTATCCTTGATTATCATTAAAATATCACAAATTTGCTTTTGTTTTATTGTACAATTCCTTGCATATTTGTAGGATAGTCTCATTGGCAGCTCCCTGTTTCCAGTAGTATGAGCTTAGGTTATCCCTCTGAAGGACAATGGACTGTTGTTCACCTGGTGGTGACTCTTCTCTAATGAATAGTGAAAGATGAGCAGGGTGCCATTAGCATTTTGCAAGAACCAGCTTGAGACAATGAACCATATACTCATCAGGGACAGAGACAGAGATACAGACTGGCACATCTCTTTCCACTACATTTGTACACTATTTTGAACTCTCCTGTTAAATTCTCAAATTAGATCCTACAGAAGAGACAGGTGTACCAAAGCACAATGTGTGACAGAACCATGTCTGTGTTCTGTTGTCTTCTGGCTGGGCTCTGCACTTATTTTTTGTTACCTACCAGTGAATTTCATGCAAACCAGTAATAGAGAGTCATGAAACCAATATTCTGACTCAGCAAATAGTGATTACTGCATTTTCACTCAAGCTCAGTATGTATAAGCATTCACTGCATCCAGGGAGTCTCTTAGTTTTCCGTGCCATGTTGCGAACAGAGCAGCCATGCTTAAACTGTGGGTCCTAATATATGAGGGGGAACATCATGTAACTGAGTGTGAGGGTGGTAAAAGATGTGGCCACAGTAAAATGTTTCTGGCCATATTATCACCAAGAACTAATTCCAAACCAAATGTATAATGCATCCAAGGTGTACGTACCCATAGCCCTCCTCTGTGCTGCAGCCTGAGTTTTCTGAAGTCTTGACGCTGGAGCTCACAGTGTGTGTACTTTGTGTTTCGAATGACCCATTCTACAGCTACAGAATGCCAGTGAACGCTGCCTGGAATATCTTGGTTCGGAGTCAAGACTGCCGTATGTTATGAATGGCAGAGATTTCACCACATGCACAGGGCTTTCTGCTGTAACAAATACACAACCGTTTAATTACAAAGAACACAGACTTTTAGTAGCTTCCAATAGTCATTCCGTAGCATGTAGAGATTAAATTACTATCTCATTGAACTCCATTGAATGCTGGGTTTTGAAAAATTACTATTTGAATCACTGGCCTGAGTTTCATAAATATCTTCCATATAATTTTGGCTTGGGATTAGGACTGAATTTTTAATGATTGCTGAAATGACCCTAAATATACTTCCCTGTTATGTGAGACACACTTATACAAAGCAACATTCTCAACGCTGATGATTGTAAAATAAAAATATTGATCAACATAGGAAAGCATCAAAAGGACTCTATGCCCTAAATATTAAATATGTAACTGATTTAACTTATTATGTTAACATAGAAAATAATACACCTGTTTGCTTTCATCTTTAATAAATGGTAAAATCACACGTATTCAAAGAATTGTTTCTTAGGAAATTACCTTATTATTTATTATCAATAAAACTTTGATTTGTAAACTGACTTTATAAACTTATATATCTAGGGTGGCATAAAAATTTCTCAGGCAAAATAAGGTCATGGGTGAAAAAACTTCAAGAAGCCTTGCCCTATAGAAACAGAGGGTGGAGGCTGCCTGGGATGTCTTTCCTCTCCTCAGGCTTCATTTCTATCCTGCTCTCTGGGGCCAGGCTTCAGACCCTCTCTCTGTATGTTGACCTTTTGCTTCTTCTTTGCATTTTATTTGGTACTTAGCATGGAATCACCTGATTTCCTTCGTCTTCGGCAATGCATGGGTACTAGGCTGTGCTACTTGAGGGAAGGTAGTGTGTGTAGCAGAAGTCCCCATGCCACAGTATTCACGAGACTTGATATTCAGTAACTATCCTCGTCTGACACGAGGTGTAAGACCAGTGGCTTCTGCACCATTCTCCCCATACTTCCTTCTGACTTATGTGATGTAGTTGGATAACATCACTGAATCTATAAATTCTGGGCACACAAACCCACTCTAGGGTTCAGAAGTTAGGCAGGCCTATAAGAGAAAGCGACATAAGAATGTTCCTACTTCTGGACAAGTTTTTAACCTTTTCTCTACAAATACTCAGTATAGAACCATGCAAGGTACAGACAGAATTATTTTCATTTTTTTAATGTGACCTTGAATCACAGTGATTTCCCAGTTCATCTTTGCAGAGATGCAATAGCTCCTCAGGAGTGGACACAATGCTGATCTGTTCTGGGGTTCCTTCCTTGAGCTTTTGCCTAGGCTCTGGGGTCCTTCATCGTTCTCTCCTCTCACTTAAACACAGCATTTCGATGCATAAAGAGCTATGTGTAAATAGTTTAACATCTCAGACTTCTCAACTTCTAGAAGTATTTTTCATTGCATGAATGAATGAGTGAATGAATGAATCTGCTTCTGTCACTCCTTAATCTTTATACCAACAGAATGAATATATCCAGTCTAAAGGAGACCTCTGAAGAAGACACAACTCATTTCATCCATAATGTAAGCCCCACTCCTGGTAGATGTTTTACCTAGAGGGTCTCTGTTGGCTACTTGTCTTGTTGCTATGGCAAGAAAAAAAAAACGGACAAAAGAAATTTAAGGAAAGAAGAGTGTGTTTGGCTCACAGTTCACAAGGATAGGGAGTCAGGCCTGCTGATCATAGTTCACGCAGAGGTGAAAAGCAGAGAGTGATTGCATATTGGTGCTCAGCTCACTTTCTTCTTTTTATTCAGTCCTCAACCCCAGACCATAGCGTGGTGCCATTCACATTTAAAGTGGGCACTCACCCTCTGCCAGCTAAAGCATCCTTTACAGAGCACACCTGGAGGCTTGCCTCTTCAGAGATTCTAGAGCCTGTTAAGACTGACAATCAGTAGTTAGCCATCACAAGCTCCAGAAGACCATCCCCTCCTTGAGGGTCTTCTATTCGTCTTTCCCCCTTTTAACTTTGATAGAAAGGCTATGGGGGAATGATGTAGAGAAGGATCACAGGAAAATGATCAGGGAGATTCTCAGAGCTGTCACCTTGGCTCGGCGTAATACAATGTTAACAAGAATTGTCTCCATCAGGCAATGTCACCTACATGAGCTCTGTCTGCTTCAGCTGTGTATTAATTAAAAAGACTTATCCCCCGGACCAGGAACTCACTCAGGGATGTGGGAAGAGCGCCATGCTTATGGAAAGAGCTACTCAGGGAAACAACGAAAGGGAAACCTTATTAAAGCAGATTCTGAGCTTGTCATTAAAATTTAAATCACCAAGTGTTTTGATGACATCTCTTCTACAACTAATACAACCCCTTTTTAGTCCCAGATCTGATCTTCTGCACATGAGGGATAAAGAGGCGGCTCCCAGATGACTAGTCAAATGTCACAAATCACAAACCTATCTTTTCAAAAGCTGCTGCCTTTTCCTGCTTTTGATCTGTAAGTCACTTGATGTTGATGTTACGATACTAAAACAGAAAAGTTGCTTTTTTCTTCCGTTCCTTCTTTCTTTCTTCTTTTTTATTTATTTTTTAAACACAGGATCACCTGCATGACTAAGCTTTCGTTCCTTATCATGTATCCTTTTCATTCAAAGCCTTGCAAAGAGCATGTAGTCTTTTTCCCAGTTAATGGTCACATGATGTAGTGCGCTGTTTGAGATAGAAAAACAAGAGTTCAATTTCCCTCTTAGACATGAGTATTCCTGGGCACGTTTGACAGCTCTGCATCTGCTTCTGCATGCTGGAATCTGCACAGGGGATTGCTGTATAGATTAAGTAGAAAAACCTGTGCATAGACACCTGCCAAAGCTCCTGATGCGCATGCCACCTGGAACGTGCCCACCCTCCATATTAACTTGAAGAGCCATGTTATTTCAGTAAAGACCCTCACCTGTGCTTCATTTCCTTTGGCGACTCGCTTCTACTCTGTCAACTTTTGTGAAGAGTCATAGGGAAATATCTATTTAAGGATCTCAGCTCATATTCTACAGACTCAGGACCTGAGCTTTACACAGCATCTTCATTTAGCAGGCTTCAGATTATTATTGTAATTTGACTTTTCATAACACAGGAAACATTTTTTTAAAGAGCCTACTAGATTTGGCCTGTCAATGTGGGAGCTAGGTTGGTTAAGTTACAAGCAGAACCTAGAGATCCGCTGGCATTCTCAGTATGACTGGAGCTTTTTACTCTTCTTAGATAGCAAATACTTTCTATTCTTGTACCAGCCTCCTCATCTCCACTAAACTACCATGGAAAACGGCGGAGAGTTTAGTCTTGCTGCAATTCACTTTGAAAATCTGTCTGTTCTTATTCTCCTGGGATATAGAGTTCCCTCTGTTGAACATACTCATCATGGAGGTGATCTTCATCCTCACATGGAATCATTCACAGTTTTGATGACCAGCCCACTACTGAGGTTCTTCTCTCATAGGGGAGGTAGGTATTTCTGGCAGAAAAGGATGCAGCTATGATAGATACATTACTAGACACTAGCGACTTTAGTGGCAGCCATTGTATTTTGAGTGCTCACTCATCCTTGTCCCTAGAACTCAGGAGAACATCACATATTCATTGTATTGCTTACTTTTCTATGACTGTGATAAAACACCACAGCCAAAAGTGACCTAAAACAATGAGTTGATTTTGGCTTATGTTTCCATGCAGATAAGAGACCACCATGGAAGAGAAGCATGGCTGTAAGCAGCAAATACAGTGACCAGTGCAGGAAGTCAAATGCTTACATCCTCAACTACAGCCAAGAAGCAGAGATCTTGAACTGGAAGTCTTTGATTTAAACTTGCAAAGCCTCCAGTGACATATTTCCTCCACCAAGGCTGCACCTTCTACAAGTCCCAAACAACACACGACTGACTGACTGTGCACCAAGTATTCAATGCATGAGCCTATAAGGGACATTTCTAATTTAAACCATCTGTATAATTATCATATTCTGAGATGCCATTCTGAAGGAAAGAGTTACCTATGTTTGAGAGATGGACTAAACTTCAGATGAAAGTTGGCCTTCAGGTCTGTAACAAAGGAAAAGACACCCAGAGGCCACCATCTCCTTCCTCTGCCTAAAGAAAGCACGAAAAGTGACAGCCACAGAATAAAAATGGAAATGGTCTTTGCTGGGCTCAGAGCAGATGAACTTTCATTTGCACACAAACTGGATGGATGTTGTCTTGGTGAAATATCTCCTTTGCCTTTAAAGTTTCTTTTCTGTGTCCACTCCCAGCAAGGGGTCACAGCAGCACCTGCCCTCTCCTTACTGTTTTTATGACTACAGGGACATTTATAGCAACAACGACTCCCATGTAAAGGATAGAGGCATGGAGATGTAAGTGTCTTGTGTAGGTGTTGAGAGCAAAGATGAATGTGCCTTAGAAGCAGAGAGTTCAGTATTTCAGTGGTGGCTCCAAAAGCTACCAACTATAAAAACAGATTTCAGTTCTTTGAAAAATTTATTTTCCCTGTATGTGGATGTGTGTGTGTGTGTGTGTATAGGAACATGGGAACATGTAATTCAGGAGAATTGGGAGGGTATAGGAGATGCCACACTCAATCCTCAAAACCATGAGGCCACGGCATTAGATTTTAAAGCTCAGCATGCCTTTGGTATATGAGAATACCCCTTTGTCAAGAGCACAACACCCAGGAATAACACATAGAGTGGGACCCAAAGCTTTTCAGCTATTATATGTAACTCCTATAGAACTGAGACCCATAAAAAGAATCAATTGAATATATTGCTTTCTGTTGTTCTACTGGTTTTAGCAGAGAGACATGTATCTCTATTATTTCCCATGTACCTGCACAATGAATAGTATTTAATCTTATGTAATAAGACTAATGTTAGTGTCAGAGCTGAGATGGGAATGTAGGCTTTCTAGTTCCTTTCCTGTTGGCTTTCTATGGGATCCTTTCTGCCACAGCTCTGTGACCTTGGAAACAGCAAGTGAGTCACACCTGGGAAACAAAGAATCAGCATGGACAGTTTAAACTCTCACCCCACCTCCGAGTGCTTGCAAATCCCCTGGCTAGTCCCTGGTTTTCACACATTTGTTTCCACATATACCTAGGAATCAAGGACCTTTACAGTGCATTTTATGTATTTTGCGAGCACCAGAGAATCCTTTACTCCATGAACACATATAGCTTGCACTCATGATTCCTTGGTTCAGTCTCCCAAGTGCTGGGGTTGCATGCATGCTCCTCCACACCCAGTTTTGTGTTTTTTGTGAGAACTTTTCCATTTTAATCCTAACCTTGCCTTTATCATAGAACACTAGTGATATTCAACAAAAGAACAGATGTGTAAATGTTACAGTTTACTTGAATCATATAGCTGAATGGAAAGTTCAAAAAAGGATTTTTTCCATACTGAATAAGCTACCACAATAAAACATATACTATTGCTTGCTGTGCATTGTCAGGTGCTGGAGTATATATAAAAATAATAAAGGAAGATATTATTACCTCTTAAGTTGTATTTTCTTTTTTTCTTTTAGGATGTACATGTACACAAATATACACTGAGAACAGAATTCAAGGCTTCACCCGTGTTAAGTGCTCAACCATTACCCTTTCGAATTTGGGAATCTACTACAGAACCATTTTTGAACAAATCTTTCTGTTGTCAAAACTGACTTCAATGCCATTGGTGGTTGCCAGAAACCCTGGTGGGGAGCCGGACCAGGTCCAGACTTCTTGTAACAGCACCAAGAATAATCACTTCTACTTTTCTGGGAGATTATCTATAACATGTGTTTTATTGAAAATGTTGCTTTGTACCTTACACTTAAACGACAGGTAACCATACAGTCTTCCCTCTGTGTAGGACAACAGCCTAATTTTTCTAAGATTGCTTATCGGAACTTGTACTGTCCAAGTTGACCCACCTTGCTGGTGAGATCCACCATCATACATTGATTAAACATGTGAGTTCATTTTAGACATTGAACAAACCAGTTTAATAATGTAGCTCAATTTGGCAGAGGACTTACCCAGCATGAATGGCAGCCTGACTTGGATGACCAGGACTGTCTGTACACGACTGGGTATAGTGGTGCATGTCTGTAAGGTCAACACTCAGTAGGTAGAGAGAAGATCAGAAATTCAGGATCATTCAGGGCCAGCATGGGCAACATCAGACCCTCCCTCAAAACTACAACAGCAGCAATAACAATCAATAGTCACTAGGACCAGATACTGTGAAAACAAATAGATGGTAGAAGGTGGACTAATGAAAATTTCTTGTGTAGCTAAAGTTTGGAAAACACAAGTGGAGACCCTGCCTGTCTGTTTCCAGTCAGGAAATGTGAAGGATTATTACCAATTTCCAAATGTTTTTATAAAGCTGACTGCTGACCTTATTGACCTTGTGCCATCCAGTTCCTAGTAGAGATTACTAAGGATCAGTAGAGGAGATGCTAGCAAGATTTTGTATAGTTGTCGATAATAAGTCATTTCCCACATTTCAACAACAAAAGAAAAGAAACCAAGTTTGAAAATTAAAAGATGAAAAATATTTTTCCTACTCATCAAACTGTGAGAAACCCCTGAGAAGTTCATGGATGCTTTTGGCCATTTTATTACAATGACCTCATATTCTATCTATTAAGTGCAATCACAAATCACTCTTTAACATCATCTGAGAGTATAAGGGTTATTGATCACACCTGAGACTGAAGTCCTTTATGTTCAAATATCCCAATTCTCTTGAATTACATAAGACTATTATTCTATAATTCAGGTATTTCCATATCTACTATACCCATGACCTTGCTGGACTGTAGCATACTTGTTCTTTAAATGTGTCTATTTAAGTGTAGATGCTGTTCTTAGACCTACTGCCCAACCCAAGGAGTCCAGTCTGTGTAGGATGATTGAGAAAGAATGTGGTGATTCACTTCACCTCACACCCTACAATGGTCCATGAGTCAGAAGAAGGCTACCTGGGTGTGGCCATCCACTGAGCCTCAGTACTTCCAATGCTCATTATTTCTGTTCTGGGAAAATCAGTGAAGCTCCAGCAATGACAGCCTGACAGGATTCCCTGGGCTTGAGCTTCTGTTCTGAGGTATGTGTACAAGACACCACACCTTTCTTCCTGAAAAAGGAAGGACCCTGCTGACAAGTATGATAGATATGCAAGGAGTGTCCTTCTAAATATATATTGTTGGGTAATGTCTTATCTCGTAGGAGGCAGAATGGTGACAAAGTGATTTGGGGACGGAGACCTGTGTTCTAATTGATATGTCACCAGCCACTCTTGGCCTATTTGTGTTCTTAGTGAAATATATAAGTATAGAAAAATTATTTCACCCCAAAACATTATTGAGATTATATGATATATGTACTCAGCAAATATTAATTCTCTCTCCTTTATTGTTTACAGAATATAATTGTTCCAAAGGAAATCAAAGAATTATTCAGGGAAAAAGAATGTTCTGGGTGGTAGTAACTAGACAGAGTGAAACATTACTGGAAAGTGTCGCTCACTGTCCTCCTGCTGCAGGGTCTGTTTAGTGTGTTGGAATCTTGAGCCCCGTGAGTGACAAGCATGGAAATGACAACTCTTTCACATCAGTTCTGCAGATGAGCATCAGGGAGATTAATTTATTCCTGGAATAATTTGTTTGAGAGGTGGTTTGATCCTGGTGTTCGCTGCTCTTGCCAATGTGATTTTTATCTCGTAAATTAATTTCAACTATGGAGCAGTTACGGTTTCCATTTCCCAGAGAGTTTGGGACTTGCTCAAACATTCTCAGGCCTCAATCCAGCCTATTGCTCTGCCTGTTTCTGCTAAGACAAGTACAAGCTTGCCTTCCAATGACCTCCAATCAAAACCAATCAAATCTGCAAAGTTAATTGTAGTATTGCCTAAGCACTCAGAAGCCCAATAAATAATGAATGCTTATTAAACCATATTGACATGATAAATATTTTACACGGTGTGTTTATAACCTGCAAGCTGGGGCTTGGCGGTTTCTTCTCATTTGTAGTGCCCCAACTTGCTGTGTTCTCTATGTAGAGAAAAATAAATGAACAAACAAAATCTTATAGGGAAAAGCAGGTCTGTGGGAGGGTCATATGCAAATTGCAGGCTTAAACTCTGCTACTGGGTTCCCAAGACTGAAGAGCAGGGGCTGGAGAGTGATGCCAGGATCCAGGGATGCCTCAGTAACTCTTAGCTTTCCAGGAATGATAGAAAACTAGCAATGACTAGTCTCCTCTTTTTCCAAAATACAATGGTTTGCAGAAAGGCTAAAAATGCAAAAATGAATTTCCAGAGGTTGCAAAAAAAAAAAAAAAACCAAAACCAAACCAAAACAAACAAAAAACAAAAACAAAACAAAAACAAAACTAGCCTGCACATATACCCATGTTTTCTAATAATATTGACATGACAGATTATGATTAAGTTAAAGGCTCAGTCACCTGAAATAGGGAATTTGAATGGATGGGCTGGCTGGAAACTGTTGTTTAATTTAGGTAGTATTGAATTTCTAATAATTTGTCAATTCTTAAATTTTTAGTGTGTGTGTTTGTTTGTGTGTGTGTGTTGCATGGAGTATGAGCTCACATATGCCACAGTGTATAGGGAAAGATCAGAGGGTAACCGTTAGAATTCCATTCTCAGGAACTTCCTGTGTTTTCTGTCTGTCTCTCATCTCTCTGCAGGAGTACTGGGATTACAGGTGCACTTCTCTTCACCTGGCTTTTTATGAAGACATCTACCTCAAGTTGTGTGGCCATCTTCCTGGCTCTCAAATGTATTTATTTATTGCCTAAGATTTCTCCCAGTGGAGACACTGTTAACCTTAGGTCCATCTATTTCTGAGGAAAGTCCTAATATAGTTCATAGAAAATGACACAAAATGTTGGATATAAAGTTTTCTATTTCTTAAAAAACACACAAGCCTTGTGTGGTGCTTTACATGTGCAGTCCCAGCCCTTGGGAACATGAAGCAAGAGGAGCATCATGAGTTCATACCTAACCTGAACTACAGAGTCAGTTTTAGACCAGTTCGGGCTGTATAATAATATTCATTTATATGTGAATGTCATACATAAACGAATACCAGAGGGAAAATCTTGAGCTTAGCAGAAACAGGTTATATCAGGTAAGCAGTCTTCCAGTTGAAACTCTCAGTGGATAAAAATCTTCACGGTGCATTTCATGCAAAGTAAGGGGAAGAAGTGTGGCATAGTTACCATTTTATTGCTCTAGGGGTCAATTTTAAATCAAGAGGCAGAAACCACGACCACGATGATTCAAGAGGTCTTGAAGAAAAAACAAAAACAAAAACAAAAATCAGTCTCTTAGGGAATGACATTGTTTTTCTACCACCTGAGTGGAGCGAAAGCTGTGATTAAGGATCTATAAGTTTTATTTGCAGACTTTCAGTTCTGCCCTAACTTGGTTGAAACCATGGGTTCCGTCTTTCATTTCCCGAAACAAGTTTATTGCTGAGACCAGCCTCTTGGCATCTGTATACAGCCCTGATGACTGACCGCTGCTCTAAGACCATCAAGGTCTTCCCAGTGTCTTCCAGCAGGGGCATTTGGGGGGCAACCATGTCTTGATGGAGGTCTTCAGTTCGTGAGGGAGCTCTTGTGGAGGGAAGGCTGTAATGGGAGAGTTTGTGTTAGTGGTGTGTGCAGTCTCTCCCACACCCTCACGCATAACCAGAGGTCTGAGAGCAAATGAGGAAGGAGTAAATGCAAGAGGTTGTCATTTCAGTTGTACATAGAGCTGTGGCTGAACCACGAACTGACCAAGAAAGGCTCGGGAGAAGTGGAAAGTCGTCACATGTTTCTAGTTCAGATGAAATGCTGGAGGCAAAGGAAAACTAAAAGAAATAGGGAGAGAGGGGTGGGGGAGATGGAAAGAAGAAAGGAAAAAGAAGGAAGGAGGGAAAGAGGAAGAAACTGAAGAAGAAAGAAAGAAGGAAGTAGGGAGGGAGGAAGGGAGGAAGAGAGAATGAGGAAGGAAGGATGAAGGGAGGAAGTGGGGAGGAAGAAAGGAAGAAAGGAAAGGCAGAAGGAAACAAAATGGGGAGTATGCATCTCTGCTCCTGAGAAAGAAGAGATTGGCCTTCACTAGACTCAGGTTGTCTAACTCATAGGGCCAAATAAGTGGTTTGAAAAAGCAATACTGGCCTGAGCCCCAAACTGTGTTTGGGGAAGTGTGATGTTCACTCAGAATGAAGATGTTGAAGGAGACCAACTTCTCTTTCTCCTCTGCAGTTTGTGTCATCAGTTTCCAAGGATCTTTACCAGATCATTTGATCATATTTAGCTGGACATTCAGAACTGTCTGGATCATATTTAGAAATCAAAAATGTAAAAAATCTTTTTAAAAAATTTGCTCAATTGAGCAAACGTGGAGAGTAACCAAGAATGCAGTGTCTGATCAAATAGCCTTTGATGCTGTAACCTGAAACTGGTCTGTTGCTGCATCTTGAGTTCTAGGTCTAGGAAAGAGGCAGGAAGTGCTCCTGCACTCGTTCTTGTATGTCTTCAGATGCGTGGAACGTGATATATACAAACTCCTTAGCTCCAGAAACACTGGAGAGCTTGGGGCAATGTGAAGGCAGGGAGAACTGTATATATATATATATATATATATATATATATATATATATATATATTTCTAAATCATACCTATACCCAAACTTCCTGTCAGCAGGAGCCAGCTCAAGTACCATGACCATAATTCAACATTTCATTTTCGATTGCTTTCCTTAGTCAGCGGACTTTCACTACTCTCCCTTTATCCTCTAGTATCTCTTAGTCCTACATTTCCCTGTCAAGATTCTCTCCTATATTCTTCTTTATGCAGACTCTAAAGCCTACAGATTCAAATAGCCTTTAGTCCACTTGGCCACTCTTTTGAAACTATACATTTAGCTCTGTCATGAGAGGGTTATGAGAGAAAACTTTGGCATAGAGTTTACTCTTGTGCAACTATTATGCAGACATTGTTTTGTGCTGGGCATATGCTCAGTAGGTAGAGTGCTGACATAGCAGACCACAGGCTCGGGATTGAATCCCTAGTACCAGCTTAAACCAAGGTCATGTTCACCAGCCTGTAGATCCAGGACTCCAAGGAAGAAAGCAAGAAAATTAAAGAGTTCCAGGTCACCACAATCCTCAGCCCCACTTCACCCAGTTGCTGGGCTACCTGAGCTATCTGAGATCTTCTCTCTAAACAACAATGACTTTGCTAAATAAGCTATTTTCTATGCTCCCTCTCCCCCTCTGTTTTCTTTTCTTCCCTACATCTCTTCAATGCTTGCATCTTTCCATTCCACTTACTTCCCTTATAATTTAGAAACTTCAGATTGCTGGAATTTGACACCCTATTTTGAACTGCCATCTGAGGAAGGATGGCACACATAGGCTGCTATGAGAGGTCTGTTGAGTCATTTTGTTCTCTGTGGTTCTGAGAAGTCTAAGTATGGTGGGAGGGCTGTTAGCACTTTCCTTACAATCACCCTTTTCTACTAATGATGACAAACGACACTTTCATGAACAATGCTGGAGTAGCCCCTTTATTTCAAAAGCTAATTTGCTGTTACCATGGTGAAAACACACACACACACAAAAACACCACCACCACCACCACCAAAAACCAAACCAAACAACCAAACAAAGCAAATAAAAAAGGAGATTGGTAGGGACAGACAAAAACAAAAAAACAAAACAAAATGGTTTGTTTTGTTTTGTTTTGTTTTGTTTTTGATGCTGCTTAGCAATCTTGAGCAGTCATTATTGATACTTTCACTACTCTCCCTTTATCCTCTAGTATCTCTTAGTCCTACATTTCCCTGTCAAGATTCTCTCCTATATTCTTCTTTATGCAGACTCTAAAACCTACAGATTCAAATAGCCTTTAGTCCACTTGGCCACTCTTTTGAAACTATACATTTAGCTCTGTCATGAGAGGGTTATGGGAGAGAGACCTTTGTGGGTCTGGGAGAGAGCTCATTTAGTAAAGTGCTTGCCTCATGAGCGTGAAGACAAGGTTTGATTTCTAGAACTTACATAAAAAGCCAGGCACATCCAATGCCCTTTTTAATCCCGGTGTTAGGGAGGCAGAGAGAGGTGATTGCTGGTCAGTCAGCTTAGTCTATCTGGCAAGATCCAGGCTGGCGTTAGATTCTGTCACAAAGAAGATAGATGCACCAGAATAACAGAACAGAGAACTGTTCTCTGGTTTCCATATGCATGTCAAAATATACACACACACATCTTCACCACATCCCGTACCCATAAATAGTGGGTGTCTGTTGCCTTAAAGCTGAAGGGGTTTGCTTTTGATATAATTGTCTCTGACAAGAAAGACACGCAGAGACCCACTAGGACCCTTTCATTCTTCAGCATCCTTTCCTAGTTTCTCCCTTATGGAGCTTTAGTGAAGGACAATTGTTCCTCTAGGAGAATACAGGTGCAGATGTAAGCTTAACTCATTGAAGGGTCAACTAGGCGACTGCTGTTTTGTTGCAAAGCTGCATGCACATGGCCCAGTGCAGCCAGAGGAAGTAGGAGACAAGAAAGGCTGATGCTGCAGCTCTTGTTTTTGGATTTTGTTTATGTGTTTTTGTTTTGTTTTGCTTTTTTTTCTGCCTAGAAAACACAAAGTTCCTCGTTTTTCATCTCCCTTCACATATTTATTGGATTTTTCACATTATTGCATTTGCTTAAAGTTCCAGAGAATAAACATAATAACACCATTGATTGAAATAATTAAAATAGATAGCTTCAATAACAGCAGAACCAAACAGCGATGAAGCAGCTGACTTTTCTTTTATCATTCTCTTGGGAGACTAGGTTTTTAAAAGCCAGTATATTCTGCTATTGGAAATGACAATGTCACAAGGTACAAAGCTCTGTGGGCAGAGGCAGGACCTGCCGTGTTCTTCAGAGATCCAAGCACCTGGAAAAGACTCCACAGTGGTCCTTCATTTGTGACAGGAAATCTTCTCCTTCTGGGAGAAGATCATTCTGTGAGTTTAATTACATCCTACAGGTCCTTCCACAGTCTCGGTGTTTGCCTATTAGTAAGTGAATTAGCTTCAGACATTCATGCATGATGAATAATAGAGAATTCTATTTTCCTTTTAGGGGAAACTACACTTACTGAGAAAAATCTTTAAAATACATCACTTGATTAACCAATCAAGAACATTAACACATAAGGGGAAAATCAAAATAGAAGGATATGCCCTGTCCCCAGTGGAAAGGGCCTCTTTCTAGGCCCTTCTAAGACATGGGGTTGTGGATCCTGGAAGAAGAACTTCAAAGCAGGGTCCTCCTTAGGGAAATGGTGACGTCTGCAAATAGGCAGCAATTTCACAGAAGGCCATTTCTTTGTCCTAGCTGATTTCTGGTTAATTTGAAGTTTCCTTCTTATGTGTATGAGTGTGTCTCTGTATGTATCTCTGGGTATGTAGTTGTATTTGTGTGTATTTGCGTGTGTGTGTGTGTGTGTGTGTGCACATGTGCACAAATGTGTAAGCTGTCTGGCACTTGAGCATCATTCCTCAGACACCACGGAAAAAGTTATCATACTGAGCTAGAACTTCTCCAAGTAGAGTAGGCTGGCTGGCCAGGTAGCCCAGGCAGATCTCTCTATCTGCACTCTCCCACCATCTCTGTTTGCTTTATATGGATTCTAAGGATAAAACTTGAGGCCTTGCATTAGTAAGACAAGCCCTTCAGACCCCGAGCCACCTAACTAGTCCCTAGTCTTTTCTTTTCAGTAAGGATTTCTCCTCTACTACCACTGGGTCCCATTGTGTTGCATGATTTAACATTTATTCTAGATGCTCCTTCATCCAGCTTTTATCTGTTATTGTCCTGGTGGTATCCACTTGTGAGCTAGGAAGAAACATTTTTCTCTTTCATACCTTTTCCCTTCAAAGACAGTCCTGGTGGTTTCGGATTCCAGAAGCTTAAGAATCCTGACAATGGGAAGGAATACGGTTGTTTAGGAGCCCAGATACTCTTCCAGACCCCTAAAGGGTTGCTGATAACAGTCTTAAATGAAAGTGCAGGCTATAGCCAAATCAGCTAATCTCATCTCTGGCTGTCTGAAGATCAGGACCCCCCAGGATAAGCCAGGCAAACAACAGAAAGGACTTTGGTAGCTAGACACCAGAGCTTCTTTGAAGTTTGGGGCCTGATAAAGGAGCCAGGTCTCTAGGTTTGTTCTTTAATGTGGTCCTTGCAGCTTAGCTTGGAGACAGGTTCTTTCTGCCTGGATTAATAGTAACCTCAGCACATAGGGTTGGGATGCCACCGAAAACAAGAGAAATGAATATCTACTGGGATATTGAGGTGAATGAAGATAAGTGTGGATTGTTTGTATGAAGGACCCTCACCTCTCTCATCATATGTAGGCTGTTTATTTGAACAAGCAGACAGCACTTGCCAGCTGTACCTCTGGGCTGTCTCCTGGTGGCTGGGTATCTGTATGCATTCTGTGTTTCTGCACAGCTCAGCTGTGTGAGTCACAATGATCCCATCTCAGACAGACAGTGATTAGGTCTGTGACTCAAATAGCACCATGCATTCCTTTTTGTCTGCGCAGGATTGTACTACCTGATACCACAAGTAACAGCTCAACCTGCCGAGGCAATCAGTTTGAGTTTCATAAAGTTCTTTGCATGAATCACAGCAGAGAATGACAAAAAAATTTTTTTTTTCAGTATTCAACTCAACTAGAACCGTCAAGCAACTACATCATTTCTAAGTAATTGTCTTAGACTCTCCTTGGGTACATTATAAAGTGAAGTTTGAAGGGTGATGTCGTAACATAAGTAAATAGGAACACGACTGTGATTCAGCAGGACCCAGACTCTCTCTCAGAGTTCAAAGTCTGCTATCCTGCGCAGTGAGTCCTTCTCCTGGTGAGAATATGGAATGTATACCCACAGCTTCCTCAGGTCAGGATTCTCTCAATGCCAGTGTGGCTTGTTTTACCACCTGTGGAGGAGGCGCAAAAATATAAGAATTCTGAGAATTCCATTAAACTTTTATTCAACTCCAGAGACCCCATGCCAATACATTATTTTTTGTTGGGGGAGTATGGGTTTTCATTCATTGCCCGTCAGGATTCAGGTATGAAGCTCAGACCTTCACAAACCATAGTGAAGACCGAGTCAAGGCTGGCTCTGAGTAAGGCAACACATGTGTTATTTTATACTCCTGGAGACACTGACATAGATGTAACTAATGCTCTATTAGCTAAGGAAACTGACGCTGAGGCTGCAGTTACATAGGGTCACATATCACTGGATTCTACTTGCAAACCCACAAGTTAAAGTTTATCATCAGGCACACTGTTTTTCCATTCTCATAAAAATAGATGCAATTTTCAAGAAAACAATGCTTTGTATGAGCTGACTCCAGAGCAATGTCTAGAAATAACTTAAAGGTCTAGGATTATATGCATAGAAACATTTCCTATATATGTGACATATTATTTTTACAATTTATATATTAATTATATTGATATATTCGACTTTTTTCTTGGCTTCTTTCTTTCTGTTACTTCTACCCCTCTCTTCCTCCATCTCTCCTGCCATCCTTTCCTTTGCCTGCTTTCCCTTTCTCCTCCTTTTCCTTCTGGTTTTCTTTCCTTCCTTCTTTCTTCCTTTTTGACAGGATCTCATGTGTTTCAGCCAGTCCTTGAAATTTACTATGTAAACTAGGATGACCTTAAAACTTCTCATCTTTTGTTCTCTACCTCTGCAAACAATTCTGAGATTATAGGGAAGTGCCACCATGCCTTTTTGTCATTGTCCTCCTCCTCCTCTTCTCCCCCTTCCTCCTCCTCCTCCTTCTCCTGCTCCTCCTCGTCCTCTTCCTCCTCCTCTTTCATTTGTTTTGTAGTGGGAATGGAATGCAGGGCTTCATACACATCCACCAAGTAAGCAGTGTACCAACTGAGCTACTTTTCCAGCCCCTTTTGACTGTTGTCTTATACCATTTATAGTGTGATAATAAGTTGGGGGTTTAAAGAATAAGCAGTGATTTCTTCCCACTCATAAATGGGAACTCCAAGACCAAGGTTGTCAGATACAATGACTCACTGAGAGCCTATTTTCTGATTCTTGTTCTTGTATTTTCTTTCAGTGCTAAGAATCACACGTGGACCTGTTTATTTATCTATTTTCCTTTTTTATAAACCGTAGAAGACTTTTAAACCCTATGCTGAAGCCTAACACCTGTTCTGGATTGTTTAGTACTTTGTATAATAAAACTGTGCTCCTAAACAATGTCTGATAAGATTACATGACATTTTGGGACAGGCCAAAAGACCCCTTTCTAGTGAAATTTTTCTTCCTTCCTAAGGTTAAAAAAAAAAAAAAAACTGGACATTACTTTTTATCTATAGTCACCCCTGGGCTGAATTCATGCTTCTTCTTTTGAAATATTTAGAAAAATATTTTCATAAGACATTGCCTTCAATAGAGTATGATTTTCTCTAGTTCTCAAAACGGCTTTATTAAAGGAACCATATGGTATGAGATCTATTGATTTCAGTGTAATATACAAAGCACATGTTGGAACATTTAATCATGGATCTTGTGATTCATTGCAAAGGGCCTTGTGAGTGGTGACTGACGTGACAAGGTGGGCATAGTGTGACTCAGACCTACTCCCATCCTTCCAAAGGTCATGGAGGTTGGGCAGGAGTGCCTCCAAGCACCTGTTTCCCCCAACCACAGTATCTCTTTCACCTCCTGCTGTCATCTCCATACAATGTAGATCCATCATGCAGGGATTTCTCCGTGGGGTTCTGTCTTTTAGTGGATGATCTTCTGGGATGACTTGTTACTCCTTCCAGTTGAAAGGTCACTGCTCCATGGGGATCAACCTTTGAGACAGTTGCCCCGAGTGGAAAACTCATGTGTTTAATATCTGTACTTGGTTTACATTAAGTTTTTGTGTTGTTACTGAATTTTTGTTGGAAATTGGTGTATTCTATGTAGGCTTAGAAGATGAGTTCGACTTAAGTAGGATCCCAACCATTTTGCTGAAATCTTTTTAAAAGGAAGACTAATTGGAAATGAGGTATTCTGTGTTATTTTCAGGCAAGGAGAGGAAACGTTACTACTATTGGGTAATACGATGGAAAACATTTCTATGACTATGAGTAAATTTAATAGGAATATAGCTTAAAATAACAATACATCCCCAATATTATTTGCAAAAATATTTTTGATAAAAATAATGTAATAATGAGAATTCATAACAAATGAAAAATGTTGAAAACAACTTTTACATACAAGGAAAATCAAATACTATAACATTTTTTTTCAGCTGTGACATTCAAAAGTACTTTAAACATTATGTAAATCTGTAATTTTTCCTTAGCCAATTATATGATTTTTTTGCATTAGTAAAATATGATGTTATTCATTGTCTTTGTAATTGACTTAGACTCAATGTTAAATTCTTGGAGGGCAGCCTTATAAAATCAAACAATTTGGTATCATTTTCTTAGCTCTAATACAGTTTGATAGCATGAGCTTGATTTGCTTTCTCATTTTTCTCCATTTGAATGAAAGTAAACAGAAATATTTGGAAGAGCACCAGAACTCATAAATTTCCCATCTGAAAGCTCTTACAGCAAGACTCATCCAGCCGATCTCAGAGGCTGAGAGGAACCTGGTTTCAGGAATTAGACTTCACTGGACCCAGCAGAACATACTGTGCAAGCCAGTGTCTTCAATCACCCTTGAAAGGATGCGATGCAGAAGGGAGCCGGGCAGTCTGGAGTCCCAGCAGGGTGTGGAGGCCTTTATTTCTGAACTGTGGACACACACACACACACACACACACACACACACACACACACACAAAACACACACATCCCACACATGTATTTGCTTAGTTATATATAATTTTTTATTTTCAAGCATGCTCCATATTTATGTACAACCACAATTTAGTTTGACGCAGGAACATAACAGAAGCTCAGAACTCATTGCCACTTGGGTTTGCTAATGAGGAAGTATACTTTTGTCATTTCTATCAACCATGTTCACTCGATCCACTTCTTCTGCCTGTCCTTTTACTACCATTCAAAAAACACCAAATACTCACTGGATAGTGTGCTTAGAGTAAATACTCTTTGTGTGTGTGTGTGTGTGTGTGTCATACCCTGGCATTTTACAAATATAAATGGAGATTCAAAATAAGCGATATATTAGAAAATGTGATACTTTGTACCCAACCCAGGATAAATAAAAAATTGAATAAATGGATGATTGGTGTGTAGATGATGGGTAGATAAATAAGTAGGTAGATGGTCCATAGAAGGTTAGATATGTGAAAAATGTTAAACAGATAACTATAAAATAAATAGCTAAGTACATAGATAACTGACTTGTGACTAGATGGTAGAGAACAGATAATAGAGATACTGATAGCTAGTTAATAAATAGGTGATGTTTGATATTTTATAGATAAGTAGATGATAGATAAATAGATGGATGGTTATGTAGATAGATGATAGATAGATAAGATATACAGATGGACAGAGTACCATAATATTGTAGGTGGAAATGATCAGAGAAAAGCCATATAAAGAAGCAGCAAAGTGAAAGAAAATGGTGAACTTGCCCAGTTTAATGAGCTTTTCCGGTTTTTAAGTCAACCTAGGAAGCGCTTTTTTATACATACGTTAGCTGAATGTTCCTTAAAAAGTCAAAATTCAGCACAAAGACATTTTTTGATAAGTAAATATCAGCTATCAAATAATTCCTCCAACACAGAACTGTCTCCAGTCCTGGAAGAAGGCTAAATGATGGATGAGCTGCTCTGGGGGGAGAGAAAGGAGGCCTCTTTGTCTCCTTTAGAGCTAATTTGATTTGTGGAAAGTGCTCAGTGTCAGAGCCTTGGGAGAAGCCTGATGTGATGCCTGGGCTGCCCCTTCCCTGGTGGTCAGGGGCCCTGACCCCACCTGGGTGCCCAGCAGCTGAGCAGAGGGTCAGCTGCCAGGCCTAAATGCGTCACTTGTTTGGATGTCTCCCTGATGCTGTGAAATGGCCTCTCAAAGGCACGGAATACAATTTTAGACTCAGTCTTAAAACCCAAGGATTATGTCAGGTTCCCTACCACTTAATTTCTCTCCTTAAAACATCTCTATGAACTTAACCAATGGGGAAACAGCTGTCAAACTTGTCTTTATCAGAATCAAATCTTGAGTGGCCAGATTCAATTTTGTTCTGAATTTCTTGATGTTACTGATTTTATTAGATGAAGCTTCCCACTGTCCCAACCCTGTTCCCTGACTGCCCTCCGAAAGTGCAGAACAACTATTTTTAGATCCAGGCAAGCCCCGGAGCGTCAGTCAAGTAAATTATTAGCTGTGATTTTAAAAATAGTCTTGGAGACACATTGGGAACATCTGATTTCTCCCTAACATATGGACTTGAATTTACATCCCACCTTTACAATGCAGATCTCCAGAAATAGAATGCCAGGCAGCATGGAACGCTGCCCACACCTGATGCTTCTGGACTGAGCGGAAGCTTGGAAAGTTCCTGTTGGATAATAGTAATGCTTCATTGTACCTGAGTAGAGAAATGGTCATATGCAAGAAACAACATCCTGTCTCTCACTTCCACATGGCAAAGGTAGATTCATTATTCAGTAACAGAGGGAGGGAGAGAGAGAAAGAGGAGGAAGGGAGGAAAGGAGGGAGAGAGCAGGGAGGAAGAAGGGGAGGGGGAGGAGGAGGAGGAGAGGGAGAGAGAGAGAGGAGGAAGGGAGGAAAGGAGGGAGAGAGGGGGGAGGGGGAGAGGCTAGTTTACCAGACCTGAAAAAAAATGAGTGTTCTATTTGGAGTCCTCTATTTGGAGTGCTCTCTCTCTCTCTCTCTCTCTCTCTCTTTTTCTCTCTCCCTCTGTTTGTGTGCATACACACATCTACACATATGTGACTGTCCATGCTTGTGTGGTTGTTTACTCCTGTGTATATGATATACCTGGCTATATATGTGGAGTCCAGAGGGTAACATCATCTTAAGTTTTGAACTGGAGTCTCTCATTGAACCTGAAGCCCATAGTGTCACACTGCCTGGCTGATGATCTCCAGGGCCACGTCTGTCATTATACTCTAGTGCTGTTTTTTTTTTTTTTTTTTTTTTTTTTCCAAATGGGCACCATACCACCTAGATTTTACCCAGTGCTGGGAATCCACACTTAGTCCCTCAGGCTGGCATGACAAAGCTGCTGACGAAAGAAGCTGCTTTCCTATCTCTACTTTATATTTTTCCATATTGGTAACAGAATATTGATGGTAAACTGTGAGGTTTAGCTTGTTAATCTCAGATATTACGGGGTTATTCTACATGATCGAGGTATACAAAGCAAACTCCCACAAGTGATTGCTACATGTATTGATGCTTCATAAGCCCAACAATGTCAGACATGGACCATGTACTCTCCCAACATTACAATAAGGAAACTGAGGTTCTGAGAACATTAAAAACCTTCAGCAAATTGGTGGCAAAATTATGAAGATTTGGTTTCTAGTCTCTCCAAGTAATTCTGTTTGGGCAATGTACCATTCTGCTCGCCAGTGACAGAGAGCCATTAAATATGGTTCAGAATTCTCAGCTTCTAAACGTCAGCTTTCGTGATGCCCCTGTAGAGTTGCCTCTGCCATGAGCCTTCTTTGCCAGACTTGCCATTAGAGGCATCATTGCAAGCTACATTCTGGACATGTTGGTAAGAGCTAACTCTTAGCTGGCCTTAAAACTTTGTTATGAAGGAAAGGGAACACAGAGACCATCAGCAGCTTCAGGTTTGGAACAACTGGGACTAGGCTAAAGGAAACAGTCATCCATGCCAGATTCAAAGAGGAAGGTGTTTCGGAAGGGGAAGGGACAGATGCAAATGCCACCAGTATTGTTTGTTCAGGTTCAGGCAAGTTAGAGGTCAGCTTGCAGTTGTTGACAGGGAGAGGTTTAGTGAGCAAAATACCTCTATCACTTAGTTTTATCTTATAAAAATATTTACTAGGCTGTAAGTGTAGAACACTGTGCTACTAACAAGGCAAATTCATTTTGAAACTCTAGTCCTGTTCCAGAAAACCATACTCAGGAAAAGACAGTATTGTTATCACACCCCGATGCGCGTGCTTTGTTTTGTTTTTCTGTTTGCCCATTGGCTCTGTAGCCTGTTTTGAACTTCTGGCTTCATGAACTACTAGAGTTAACAGACTGTTTTATTATTCTGTGAACTTCTAAGATGTAAGTGTAGATGATATTGTAAAAGTATCATCACTTCTGAAAACTCTAACTAAAGTTCTACCTTCCACGTAGGAGCAGACTCCCCTCTGTCTTCTCTGCTTGACCCCCTTCTTTATTATGTAAGTTTCAAGGGGAAATAGGAGGTTCAGTCACCCAGAAAGGTTTGCTAGGAAGCAATGCTAATTCTCATTCTTTGAAGGCTTCGCCATACAGGGTTTCTCCCAGTAAGAAAGAGATGTGTGGACTTCAGGGGAAAACTAAGCTATGCTTTTGTGTCTTGTAAGTTCTAGAACCTTGGTATTTGAGCCTCCTACATTTCACTGTACTCTGTCAAGGAACCTGGTGGTAACCTCAGGAGCTATGGGGTGAAAATGTACATACTCTGACCCTGAGGACTGTGCTGGACCCACAGAGAGCTAGAAATATCACTTCAGTAACAATGCCCTCCCTGCTTTACTCAAGTCCAGAAACATAAATAGAAGTGGAAATGAAATCCATTTCCACCTTGCCTAGCACATGGTCCCTCCTGGTATTACAGCCTCATTCACACAGGATTACTGCACCAGCCTCTTGGCTGAGGCCTCAGCCAATACTTTCTGCATTCAGTTCCCATCCTGCACACCAAAGCCAGGCAGAGCTTTCCCAGATGCCATGTGTATCCTGCCATCCTTCAGCTTGACTATCAAAGGACTTTTCTCTGGCCTGCTTCATTAGACCATAATCCATCTATTTTTAAGGCACAGGCATGGACTCCTGGTCCTCACATGTGCAAGCTGGTCTCCCAGGATGCCTTGCTCCCATCCCATTGAATCTGGTGTCCTTGTCTTTCTGTGTCTCAAATGGTTTTGTCTATAGATTTCTATGCCTGGCCAGAAATTCTTTGAGATGCTCTGGAAAAGTGCATTCTATATGCAGATTTGTACTTTATCAACATTTGCTCAATGTTTTTACTACAAATATCCTCACTAGCTGATAGACACCAGAAGTTCTATACCTAGTTTCTCAAAGCATCTTGGTCATCCACATTCAAATTAAAATGTCAACATGTGTTTAAAGTGAGGTTCACTGAAGAGTTGGGGCTCTGTACTAACAGCATTAAGCTGGTTCAGTCTCTGGGCTGTAGGGTGTGTGACATTTTGTCCTTGAACAGTGAGATAAGAACATTTGGGTCTGATTAGCATGCCCTGATGACAGATAGTATGTCTGCAGTTCTGCTGTTTAAGCACAGAAGGTTACAATGTAGATAATAAAGTTAGTTTGTGTGCTATAGGAATAATAGGGCTTTAAAAACCCATCGATGTGTAAGAAAACATAACTACATATGTGTGATGATGCCATAAAGAAGACTTGTACTCTGTATGCTAACCTAGAAATTCAAACATCCCTTCAATCACATTCTATAGTTATAGATCTGAGAAGATATGCGATTGATAAAGTACTCCCCTTGGATGCATGGGGACTTGATTTCTATCCCAAGAATCTACATAAAAAAAAATGTCTGGCTAGTACACATTTGTAATCCTAGAACCGAGGCAAGAGTGAATGAATACAAGTGGATTACTGGGGTTTCCTAGCCACACAGGCAACTTGGCAAGCACCAGATCTGTGTGAGATCCCATTTCAATTAAAAAAAAAAGTGGACCAAATTTAAGCAAAGCTATATCCAGCTATTCTCTGGCTACTGCATGAATGCAATCCTGCATACATGTACAACTGCATAAACATGTATGTACATATCACACATATATAATTCTTCTCATACCTTTATAGTCTCCTCAATTTCAAGGTGGGAGAAACTGGCCCAGATGGTGAAAGGATTTTTTTTTCAAATCTCCTGACTATAAGACTGTAAACGGAGCCCCCCATTTATAGACCCTCCACTCAAAGTTTTCCAGCCAAACTCTGATGACTACAGTATCCTATAGAAGCCATATTTTATAAAAAAAATACATTAATATACTAATAAGATATATTTTATAACTACCAGAAATGCAGAATAAAGGAAAAACCAGAAAAACAATTCAATGTGCATTATTAACTCAGTCCGTTGATCCCACCAAGTTCTGTTTCTTTTGGTTTTGCTTAAGGTTTATGATAGGACCCTCCTTTCTCTTCCATTTGGAGCCCTGCTCTTCCTTCTAAATTTAATGATTATCCTCTCAAATAGATCAATACTGTTCGGCATGACCACTTTTCGGGTTGACATGATATTCTACTGATGGATATAATCTAATATATTTGATCCTTTCCATGTTGATGGCATTAGGCTGGTTCCCAAAGCCATTAGGCTTTTAGGAAGACTACTTTTCTCATCAATTTTAGATTTGTGTTTCCTTCATATGAGAATGATTTCCGGATATATATTTTTTTAATTGTGTCCCTGCTGAGAGTGGTCTTAGTATTATAGTGCAAGTGATGCTCACTTCTTGTTCTAATGGTCTTCTGAGCAAAAGGCTGCTTCCTAAGGGGTACAGCATTTTGTGAATTTGGTGTTAAGGTCCAACTCTGTGGTATTGTCTGTTCACTACGTGTTAGTCTTTAGCAGGACGTGTCTGCAGGACATTGTAGTCAGCATGAAAGAGACAGCTTCTTTTCTGATACAGGGTCCAGCTGTTAGTTTGGCTGCAGTGGGTAGTCCCTAATCCCCAGCAATCTTCATGCCTATCTCTCTCCAGCACAGATTACAAGTGCTTGTTGTTTTCCATAGGTGATGTGAATCTGAACTCAGATCTGCATGCTTGCCCACCAAACACTTTAAGGACTGCACCATCTCTACAGCCCCAGAACAGTGATTTTAGTGAGTAGATAAATATTAGTAAATAACACACGAGTGTATTATTTTGAATTAAGGTGGAGAAAAAGGAACACAAATTGCTGTCTGGATTGGTAATATTCAAGTAGATAATGAAGTGAACAGGAAGATTTTTAGAAACAAGTTCTGATATGTTTAGCTCCTAATTAATAAGGGGCTGCACTCAGTTCCAATGTGTCTTGAAAATGATGAAAGATGGCCAGATAAAATAAATGCCAAGCTTCCAAGTTCTGAGGTCAGGGACACAGATTTGTTCATCCATCACCAGTACATAGCAGAGAGCCGACGAGGTCCCTGTAAGGGTTGTATGATGCTCTCTGAATAGCATAACAATCTTTTATCTATTCACAGAAACTGTAGCACTACTTACTACATAGTTAATTTAATCAGCATTATTGACTAAGACATTATACAAGGTATTGTCTTTATTCTAACCTTGTTTCTCCTCCCATACATTATACTTTTGATATTGATTATGAGCCTTCAGAATGTCAGAGAGTCACATGTATTTCCATTTTAATTAAGAAAAATACAAAGACACAGAAAATAATAGGGGAAAGTAAAACACATAGATAACAAAAGCCTAAAAGAAAAACAACTCAAAAGAGACCAGAACAGAAGAGGAAAAACAGAATCTCAGACAGCAAAAGCTGAGAAAATAGACAATTATAGAAAAATACAAGTATGTTTCCCAAAGGCAAAGGAACATAAGATCTAAAAATTTAAAGGGTCTGCATCTGGATTTTGCTTGTATATTTTATCTAAAGAATGATACAAAAAGGAGGCAATAAAATGTTCCACAGAAAAAATATTTGTGATGAAAGTTGCATTAGCAACACTTAATGAAAAAATAAAGCAAATTCTTCAAATGCATATTGGGAAATTATTGTAAGATACTATTGACTGACTTACTCTATTTTCCCACTGGTCTGCATTAAGGAAGACATTATTTTATGTATTTTTCACTTGATGACTTACATATGTCTCTTTAGGATAAGGAGGGAGATAGCATATAGCAGTCTGGGCTGTAAGCACATCCAACACTTTCTTTTTGGGATGTGGGGATGGCTTCTGACATTGAACCCATTTTAATCAGGCCAGTGAGTGACCTCGGTGCTGCCTATTTCCAGATTTTTCTTCTCAAGGGAGGTGAAGAAGCCTTTCCATGTCCATTATTTGTTTAATTTGTCGACTTCATCTTATTATACAAAACCTCTTTAAAGAGAGACTGAGATGGGGGATGGTACAGTAACTCCCCTCTTTGCCATCCCTGTGTCTTAGTCAGGGTTTCTATTCCTGCACAAACATCATGACCAAGAAGCAAGTTGGGGAGGAAAGGGTTTATTCAGCTTACACTTCCATATTGCTGTTCATCACCAAGGAAGTCAGGACTGGAACTCAAGCAGATCAGAAATCAGGAGCTGATGCAGAGGCCATGGAGAGATGTTCTTTACTGGCTTGCTTCCCCTGGCTTGCTCAGCCTGCTCTCTTATAGAACACAAGACTGCCAGCCCAGAGATGGTCCCACCCACAAGGGGCCTTTCCCCCTTGATCACTAATTGAGAAAATGCCTTACAGTTGGATCTTATGGAGGCCCATGAGATCCAGCTGAAGCTCCTTTCTCTGTGATAACCCCAGCCTGTGTCAAGTTGCCACATAAAACCAGCCAGTACAATTGTCCCCTTGTCAACGTTACACACAAACACATCACTAGTAAGCCTCAACCCTTAGTTCTTATTCATCCCCAAGATCTAGACAACTTTAAAAGTCCCACAGTCTTTACATATTAAAAGTTCAATTCCTTTAAAATATCCAATATCTTTTAAAACCCAAAGCCTTTTTACAATTAAAAGTCTCTTAACTGTGGGATCCACTAAAATATTTTCTTCCTTCAAGAGGGAAAAATATCAGGGCACAGTCACAATCATAAACAAAAATTAAACTCCAACTGTCCAATGTCTGGGATCCAACTCACAATCTTCTGGGCTCCTCCAAGGGCTTGGGTCACTTCTCCAGCCATGCCCTTTGTAGCACACACCTTGTCTGCTAGGCTCCAGCTGCCTGTACTCCACTGCTGCTGCTGTTCTTGGTGGTCATCTCATGGTACTGGCATCTCCAAAACGCTATCTTCCACTGTAACTAGGCTTCATCAATAGCCTCTCATAGGCTCTCTTCATGGTGCCAAGCCTCAAATCCTTTGCATGACCCCTTCAGTCCTGGGCCCTCAATTGCAACTGAGGCTGCACCTTCACCAGTGGCCTTCCATGGCCCCTCACAGTACCAAGCCTCAGCTGCTCTGCTTGACCCCTTCATGCCGTCAAAACCAGTGCCACCTGGGTAACTCTTACACATTACCAAGTCCAGCCACAGCACAAGGTACAACCTTGGCTATCTCTGGAACACAGCCTCTGCGCTTTCAGAAAACACTTCCCAGAGGATGTCACCTTAATGATGCTGGCCTCTTTTGTTTGTTTGTTTGTTTGTTTGTTTGTTTAAGGTCAACTTTATTCTTTTTTTTCTTTTTTCTTTTTAATATTTTTTTATTACGTATTTTCCTCAATTACATTTCCAATGCTATCCCAAAAGTCCCCCCATACCCTTCCCCCCACTTCCCTACCCACCCATTCCCATTTTTTTGGCCCTGGCATTCCCCTGTACTGGGGCATATAAAGTTTGCATGTCCAATGGGCCTCTCTTTCCAGTGATGGCCGACTAATTTCTTAGCTCCAGCTAACCAGCATCAATAGTCCCAGTAATGCAAAGTTTTTGCTTTAGTAGTTCTGGTATCTTGTTAATCACAGCTGATTCTCAGCCCCAGCTAACGAGAACCACAGAATCGTCACAATCCAAAATAGCAATGGCCCTGAAAAGAGTCTTTAATTTTTCCTCTGAAATTTCATAAGCCAGGCCTCCATTTTCTGCACTGTTCTCAACGTTACCTTCCAAGCTCCTACACAACATCTCACAGAGTTCTTAACACTGAATAAATCTTCCTGCCCAAAGGTCCAAAGTCCTTCCACAGTCCTCCCTAAAACATGGTCAGGTTGTCACAGGAATACCCCCACTATGCTGGTACCAATTTGTCTTAGTCAGGGTTTCTATTCCTGCACAAACATCATGACCAAGAAGCAAGTTGGGGAGGAAAGGGTTTATTCAGCTTACAATTCCATACTGATATTCATCACCAAGGAAGTCAGGACTGGAACTCAAGCAGGTCAGAAATCAGGAGCTGATGCAGAGGCCATGGAGGGATGTTCTTTACTGGCTTGCTTCTCCTGGCTTGCTCAGCTTGCTCTCTTATAGAACCAAGACTACCAGCCCAGAGATGGTCCCACCCACAAGGGGCCTTTCCCCCTTGATCACTAATTGAGAAAATACCCAACAGCTGGATCTCATGGAGGCACTTCCACAACTAAAGCTCCTTTCTCTGTGATAACCCCAGCCTGTGTCAAGTAGACACACAGAACCAGCCAGTACACCATGTTAGAGAAAATACCTCTGCTTTAATATAATACCCTATTAACTCTTTAACAATTTCATACATGTATTTTACCATATTCACCCCTCCTTATAACTTTTCTCAGGTCTCAAAATTTTGCATCTTTTTTATTCTTTTCTTTTTAAAAAACAAGGCACAGAGTTCAATTTGTGCTTCCATATGTTCCTGGGTATGGGGTATGGAACTATCCACTAAAACATCCTTTAAGCAGTCTGCCCTCTCTTTTTACATTTCACACAGACTATGAGTCATTTACCTTTAGGAATTTTAGTTACATTTGATAGTCAAGAGATGGATCTAAACTACCTATTCTGAACTAAACCTAGAATTTATCTTTCCTTTCTTACAACCAGGGCTGCAATGATACCTTGAAGTCATGTTTATGCTTCTCTGGGTTAGTTGGAAGAAAGTCAAGTAATTCTATGTATGTGCTGGCTGTGCACACATTTGCCCTCCTCCTCCTCTTCCTCCTCCTCCCCCTCCTCCTTTTGCTATTTCCAAGAAAAAAAAAAAGAACTATAGTGAAATATTCCTACCACATCAGGACAGTTTGTATGTTACCATTACTGTACCCCTTTTCTCTTGTTGCTATTTTTTACATTAGTTTCAAGTTTCTGCATGCCTAGGTATTTGTTGAATAAACTCATGATAAAATATATAGTTAACTTAACCCCCTTTTGTCTTGGACTGAGACAGAATATAAGGGATTGTGTGTGTGTGTGTGTGATGCATGTAGTGCAGTTGTGTTTATAGACATGCAAGTTTGTTCGAAAGCATGTTAGACTGCAGCCTGAATTATCCACTCAATATAAAATTGTCTAATTAATTAATGATGTGAATGGTGACAGGAAAGACTCAGAATCAGGTATATTGCAACTAATAAACTCCAGTGAGTGATACACTTTAGTTGATCTGGTTTTTAGCATTTCTTGTATAATTATTACATTATAAAATTAATATTAATAAAAATTCACTAAAACAATTATTACAGGTTGCTTGTAGCATTGTAGAGTGAAGAGAAGAGAGGATATTCTCAGGAAGAACTTGAAGGATCAGGGCTTAAATTGATGGTGTTTAAGCAAGCTGAGAAGGGGAGATTTCTACTGCAATTGAAGTAACGTTTATATTTCTTAAACCACCCCTTATCTATCTATCTATCTATCTGTCTGCCTATCTATGAATTTATAAATATATGCTTATACTACCATATATCAAAGCTATATATTACACATATATGTATACAATTTTTATACATATTCAAATTATAACCTATAAAGTATGTGTGTGTGAGTGTGTAGTGTGGTTTCTCTTTTATAAACAGTTTCAAAACACATCAAGGAATGTTAGTTTACCAACTAGCTGGTCATCTATCAACCCAGTCAAAACATGAAATTAACCATAAGTTAAATTTTTGTTAATAATTCAACTAGAAAGTATTCTGTTTCAATCAAGGAAAATTGCTAGCACCACAAAATATCCTTCTTCCAGGCATGGTATAGCATGCCTATAATTCCAGTTCTTAGAAAACTATGGCAAAAAGTTCATGAGTTTAATGATAGCCTTGACGTCACAATGTTACCCTGCCATAATGAATTAATAAAAAAATACAATATGCTAGTGTGGATATTTTCATGAAGATTTATAGATTATTCAATGTGTTTTAATCTGTTTCTATTAATTTATAATTTTTCTGTGAACACACACACATACACACTCAGAGAGAGAGAGAGAAAGAGAGAGAGAGAGAGAGAGGAGAGAAAGTGATAGGGACAGATAAAGACAGAAAGACAGAGACAGAGAGAGACAGAGAGAGAGCATATATGCCCATGTATGTATGTAGAGGACACGGAAGGATATCAAGCATCCTTCCCTATTATTCTCCTTTTTCTCTTGAGACAATGTCTCCCACTCTATCTGGAGTAAGACTAACAACCACAAAACTCCAGAGACCTTTCTGTCTCTGCTTCTTACCACACTGGGGCTATAGGCCAGTCAGCACTCAGCCACAACAAGCATTCAATGGGATTTCTGACTATGAATTCAGAGTCTCACTCTGGCACAGTAAGAGCTCTTATCTACTGAGCCTTCTTCCCAGCTCATGGTCAAAACTTTTAGTAACTATAATGACTTTTCCTATGTATTGGTAATATAATAAGAACTATCTAAATAAAGATTACTGAAGTATGAGCTGGTAAAAGGCAGGACTTACCAATTTTTAACAGCTCATCTAAAGCACCAGACTTCCTTGCTTCAGTCTACATAGTGGCCAACTATCCATAAATAGATGGGTTGACTAGCTTAGTTGAGCTATGACTAAACTATTCTACACAGCCTTCATAACTTCCCTCTGAAACAAAAGATGTCCTGTGTTTAGGTTGATAGGGATGAAGGAGCATTAAGGTCTCTCATAGTTAGTCTGAGATTGTCTACCAGTGATAAACCCAGGATGTGAACCTTATTCTAATGCCTCCTTTTATGACCCATCTGGGGCACAGCTACAGACGTTCACACCTATTGGGCATGAACACCTTGGTCCCTAGTACAAGTCATCATTTCCTGTGGGTTCTTACTGTTGGTATGATTCAGCTTTTATGGACTCCTTTCCATTTGGCCTCTTTTGAAGTATTACATAATAGATCCTTCTCTTTTACAAAGGTGTGTAATGTCTGTATCATTTCAAATCTTTCAAAAGGAAATACCATTTCAAAAGGACAGTGTATTAGAAGGAAACGAGGTGGAAGTGATTTTGAGAAATGCCATGAGTCAGCTTCCAGTTCAGCTGGGGTCCCTCTATTACCAACTCAGCTGTTATGGGTGGAACAAAAATTTTGCTTTAATACCCCACCTCTGTGGATGGCAAACAAACCCTGATCTTTATTTTATCACAGACATGACTGTGCTCATATTTATACAGGGAGTCACCCTTAAACAAAAATGTTTGTCAAGTATATCACTGGGACAAAATATATTGACCTTCATGCTCCAACAAGACCAGTGATAAATTTAATAACATTTTCTACAGAATGTTCAGGATATAATAAGTGTACTGATTATTCTACTACCATGGAGCATAGCAGCCATAAATGTAAACTAGAATTTCTAATTCCTTTCTGTTATTATGTTTACTCATTATAAAATAACATAGGTCCATTGTAATATAGCTGAGAAACATAGAAGGGTACAACAACAACAGCAGCTGGAACAACAACAAAAAGTCAACAAAAAAGTATGACAACTTCCCATCTATCGATGACTTGGATGAAGTCTTTCCCTGTGCCCATTACTATTAGACACATTTTAGGTGGTGAGTCTTTTTCCTTTTAACCATGAGATCACAGATATGGAGTAATTTAATTCCATCATTTTTTAGAAATCTATGTACTGTAGTTATAAAATGTTGGGAACTATGTATGAATCATTCTCTCTTAAGACTTTATTACTTAATAGAGAAATATTCTTTTTTGTGCCTCAATTCCTTTATGTGATCATCATCATCACCATGACCATGGTCATCATCCCCATCAGCACAATGATAACAGTAACTCAAAGATTTGTTAAGTTCAGATGAAGTCTTGCATGTTAAAACACCTGACAAATGACTGCCTTAAACTAAATACTTAAGAGTAGCTTTCTAAAACACATAAAATAATTTTATCTATTACACATAGCCTACCATACGGAGAATATTTTTGTGTAGCCATTTTTTCTTCTTCAACATTTTCCCCCAAATCCACCAGTTCTAGAAGAATAAGAACATCTTGGATTACCCTGGTTATATCTTTAGGATGGGTCAACGGTGATGGAAACATAGAAATAGAGTCACCATTTAAAGATATTCATTTCAAAATGACCTTCCAGAAACACTCTAGACAATCATAGTTGAATCAGGATATCTCCTGGTTCGCTGCAACCACAAGGTGTCAATTAAAATCTGTTTTGATAGAAAGCAATCAGCACGCTTACACGGAAATTAGATAGTGAAGATAAGACTCAAAAGAAAATAAACATCTCCCATGATCCATAATTACACATGAGACATATTATGTTTTGTTTCTGTGATTCTGATGCTTTCCATGTACATATGAGCATTTTCTCTTTAAAGTAATCATTTTATTATGAGTCAACATATTATGAATACTTTTCTATTCCAAATTGTGTTCACTGATTTCTCTTAAAAGTACTTATTTTTTTATTTTATATTATTTAGCTGTGTGTGTGTGTGTGTGTGTGTGTGTGTTTGTGTGTGTGCATGTGTGTGTGTGTGTGTGTGTGTGTGTGTGTTAGAGTTCATGCATGGCACAGTGTCTCTGGAAGTCAGTTGGTTCTCTTTGTCCACTATGTGGCTTCTGGGGTTCAGTCTCAAGTAATCAGGCTTGGTACAAGCGCCTTTATCAACTGAGGCATCTTTCTGCCTACTATTTATTTTAATAACAAGGGAATAATGACTACATTTTACACTCAGTAAAATTTTAATAGCCAAAAGTACAAAAAACTAGTGAAAACACAGTTAATTTAGGATACACAGGAGGGAAAAATTCAAGTAATATAAAAATTCTACCACAGTGACTTCAGTGTGACCTCTTTGCACACTTTAGGAAAATAAAAGGCATTTCTATAGAAAATGTAGTTTGCTTTTTAAATAAAAATTTAGTTTTAGTCAGCAAAGTACTTTGTCTTTCAAACAGGAGGACCTAAGTTAGATTTCCTTAACCTACAGGTGTTTTGTTTTTGTTTTGTTTTATTTTTAAAGTCTATAGGCAAGTGTGGTAGTTCATACCTCTAACCCTAGCACTCAGCAGTAGAGGGATCTTTGAATCCAAGCCTGGATTACATGGGGAGAGTCAGACCAGCTAGGACTATATAATCATCTCAAACCAAAACTCAAAACATCACAAAGGGCTAATGTGATGACATTGTAGTCATGACATTCCCCTCATGTAGTCCCAGAAAGGGGAAGCAGATTTATGGTACTCACTCGCCAGCCAGTCTACAGTACTTGGTGAGTTTTGCTCTCAAACTAATACAGTAGGAGACTCCTGAAGAATGACAGCCAAAAGTTGTCTCCTAGTAGTCACATACATGTGCACCTTCAGATACACAGAGAAAGGCGGCATTGGGGGTGGGGGTTGGGGGTTGGGAAGGGAATCTAAATGGCAAAGTAAACCTGAAACGCTTTAGATATTTTTTCCCCTTGATTGTCTAATTGAGTGGATTCTGGTTCTAATAGACAGAATGTGGACTTAGTAGAGTTTCCCAGTTATAGATAATGAATATTTCCTACAATGTAAAATGCTTTCTATTTTAGTGAAAATATCTAGATAACTTTTAGATATTCACTTTCCTGAAAGGCTCACTCCTTCATTCAGTCTAGGTGCAAGAGGGAGAAGAACCAATGCCCTTTAGTCGTGCAAAGTTAAGATAAATGAAACTCCCCTGCTTTCGAGGGCAGTGTCTTTTGTGCTCTAATTTCTGTTAAGAGGACTCTCTTCAGTCACTTTTCTGTAGTTATTCTCTCCAAAGGAGTTTAAGATACACAATATCCCTAGGAGATCCTTGTTTATTTTACTGCTGAATTTTTAGTTCCAAATAAAATTTTACTAGGCAGTTATCTTATCTCATCTAGTAATTATCATGTTTTGTTTATTGATTGTGTTATGATAATGTCTGGTCTGTGAAATTTATAAGACCTTCTGCCATAACGTCTGCTAGATAATGGGACAATCCCGGATGCATGGAATGAATATTCCTTTAGTGATGATTCCAGCATTTGAAAAAAGTAACCTGCATGAACAATAATATTGCCTCATGATGTAGGAGAGGTACAGAATACAAAACACTCACTTTGCACTCCAAGACTGTGTCTATGATTATTTATAACTTAACCAATGTAAGCGAACTACATGGAGGATATGCAGATCCAGTGGGCTTTTCCAGCAATCATGAGGTGGGAAACAAATAGCCCTATTAAGAGTAATTATGATAAAGACACAATTGCCTTTGGTATTAGTCGCAAGTGTGATACAATTATACTCAAAATTGAAAGGGAATTCTCCTGAAATATTCATAATTGTTTTTTAAAATATACATTGGAAAGAAATGGGTCAGAGAACCTACATGAATCTTGGAAATAAAGATAGTAATGAAGAGTAATTTAACCCATTAGGGTAGGAGAATGTGCATGTGAATTCAGGGGTGGGGCACACACATGGTGAATGTTTTCTTATAAGACTATTTAAGCAAAAGTAAATGATGAATTCATACAACATTGTAACCTATATTAACATAACACATGGTTCCAGTAAGGTCTGGTCTACAGGCAAATCCAAATTCTTTGTTCCTTAAAAGTGTTTTTTAAAACTATCATATCCAAATCTCTGTTTTCTAGAAGGAGGTCTCATATTGATCAGGGCTACTTGGATACTAACATCTGAAAATCCAATTGTGCAGTCGGATTTGGCATAAGAACTCACAGGTTTCTCTTGCTTGAGTAATTAGAACTGTCTAAACATCATCTTGAGAAGCCGAGCTTAGCAATAGAGTGCTTTAAACACCACCACTAACCTTGCCCATATTAACATGAACCAGTGAGCAGAATCTGTTCTTTTTGCCAAGTTGATAAATTAGGTAACTAACTTTGTAATAGATAACAAGGCATATTTGTAATCTTCTTGACCTTTAAACTCCGGTTTCCTTAGAATTGTTGGAGTGTACACATACATAGTAATCATAATATGCAGCTATAATAAAACCATTACTCACATATATCCACTTATTTTGATGTATGAAGTCATTTGCTACATTTTTCCTTCTTTTTTCCTTTCTTTCTTTCTTTCTTTCTTTCTTTCTTTCTTTCTTTCTTTCTTTCTTTCTTTCTTTCTTTCACACCTAAGTCTCTAGAGCACAAATCCTGGGCAGGCTGAGCTTGTTTGGAAATATATTTTAATGTCACATTAGGCCGTTTCAAGCCAAAGAAGATATTAAAAGGTACAGAGACTAAGGCAGAAATCCACTAATTGGCTACCCTGATGCTCTGAGAGCACATCCCAAAGAGTTTAATGTACTTTTGGAGAGGGATTTGAAAACAGACAATATCTGCTTCATTATCTGTGGCAGCTAGCTCAAGTCATTTGGGAAACCTTTATTTTATTATTCAAAGGGGGTAATGCTTTCTAAATACTACATTAGGAACACTGTAGATAGGACTTCTAAATCCAGGACAATTTTACAACTAATACACACACACACACACACACACACACACACACACACACACGGAGGCATGCATGCATGTACACGCATGGGGAGGGGAAACAGAAAGAATAATAAAGAGTATAGTAATAACTCAACTGTATCAACAATTGAAGGTATACTCATTCATTTACTCAACTGTAACTTCTAAAATTCAACTATATTTGTGTTTTCCTGTATTTATAAATATATTTACTTATAACTATATCTGCTGTAATAGTCTATCTATTATTTATTTATATATGTATGTATTCTAAAAAAAAGCTGAGGATCTGGAGGTAAATAATATTTGCTTTCTCATGGTGTTTACTGCCTAGAAATGAACAAAACAATTACAAAAATTGATAGGCCAGCTAAAGTAGCTGGGAGTGACTAGGTGTGGAGTGACTGAGGAGAAAACTTCCTAAGAAAGATGATATCAGAGTTGGGAATATGTTGGGTATCAAATTGTTCCTGTGAAGTGGGTGGGAATTCACAGCAGGGTGCTGAGAGTGTAGAACCTACCCTGTGACCTGTGCATGTCCCATCCTATATTCCCTGTCATTCATTACCTTTGTTCTACTTGGGCCAACCCCATCCATCTTCTCAATACAGTGTACATGTTCATCTTCCGTAGAGTCTTCCAGTGGCTTTGCTGAAGTAGTATTTTTTTCTGATAAAAAATATCAAAGTAGACAGAGGAGCAATAATGTATTGTGTTTCTCTTTACAAATCTAGCATCCAGACTAAAATATGGTGTTTTAATTGCCATCATAAAAAATAAATCAAATACCTGCTAGCTAGGGATTCAACATTCTCTGAAAATGAAGTATAAATAAAAATGGTGTCATAAAAATATAAACAAATTAAAGGAAGTAGTTGCTGCTAAATCTTTACCGTGAGCAATGCTGAATGAAGTTGTACAACCCGAAGAATACCATGGCAGAAAGTATCTTGGATCTGCAGGAATAAACAAAAAGCATCAGAGTTGGAGAATTTAGGGACAAGTGAAAGGGATTTTTTAAATCACTTGACTATTTAAAATAAATATATACTTGATTTTAGGTAACTGGTGGAGGCAAATGTGTGTATGTGTGTGTGTGTGTGTGTGTGTGTGTTGAGGGAGGTTGTACGTACATTTTCCTGAGGGTGAATGCATGTGTGGGAGTTAGAGGTAGATGTCATGTGTCTTTCTTAATTGCCCTGCATCTTGAATGATTAATACAGGGGTCTCTCACTATATTGGAAACTTCCTAATGCTGGCAAGCTGATAGACCAAGAGCTTAAGGGATCCATCTGCCTCCATCACCCCAAGCACTAAATTTACAGGCATAAGCTACAATATCTAGAGGTTAGGTGGGTGCTGATAATAATCTGAACTCAGGTCACTTTTACTGACAGATCCATCCTTCAGCCCTGGAGGTGGTTTTTAAATGATTTGTGTTTTTGTCATGTCTTTGGTTGGTTTGTTTTAGGACAGGATCTCATTTAGACCAGGCTGTTCCTAAGCTTGCTAGGTAGTTAATGATCACCTTTACCTTTGGATCTTCTTCTAGCTCTCAAGTGCAACAATTACAGGCTTGCACAGGTTTGTACTACCATTCCCAGCCCACAATATAGAATAAAATATTAGACTGAACCCAAATATATCTACAGTTACATTAAATGTCATGAAAAAAAATCGACTCTCTACTTGAAAAGCACAGATATCTGAATGGTAAAAAGCAGGAAACCCAACCATTTAATATTCATAATTGGCAATATACTGTAGGTATATTCAATAGCTTGAGAGTAAAAGAACGGGTGAAAATGTACTATCTAAATGGTCAACATAAAAATGATTGCAGTTCCCATGTTAAAAGCAAATATAGATAAAGCTGTTATCAAAGAATCCACACTGGAGAGTCAATTCGTCAGAAACTTATGATAAAAGTTTTTAGGCAGCTAGAAGCAAAGCCTTACGTTCTATTGGGGAGATGGGAGGTGGTATCATAAGAAGAGTATAGGACTGGGCAGAGGGCTTAGCGGTTGAGAGCACTTGTTGCTCTTGCTGTGGGTCTGGGGTTAACTCATAGCACTCATATCTGGTGGCTAACAGCTGCTTATAATTCAAGCTCATTTGAGGGTACCTACATCTACATGCACAATCCCGCTCCATGTACACATAATTAAAAATAAAACAATAAACCTTTTAAAAAGAGAAATACACAGTCCTGTAAATAAGAATGGGAGACATATTTTTTTCTTTTAGCAACGTATAGAAAAACTAGAAAACAACAATTAGTAATGTGTAGAGTATGTAAATAACTCTATTATCTCTCTTGATCCAGAGTTGGCAAGGAATAGGAACTTGAACTAAGAAAGTGGTTCCCTTCGATTGCCTGTTGGGCATGTTCTTGTGTTCTTGATTCAGACAGGTGGTCCTGTGTTATACAAGAGAGCAGACAGAAGCAGCCCCAGAGAACAAGCCAGCAGTGGCCCTGCTTGAGTTTCTTCTTTCAGGTTTCTGCTTGAGTTTCTGTTTTGATTTCTCTCAGTGATGGAGTTTGACCTTCAATAAACCCTTTCCCCTTACAGCAATAAAAACATAATTAAAACAGTAGTGATAGGACAGTATGATTCTAAAATACATAATGCATGTTTCCTTGTGTTATGTTTATAAAAACAAATTATATATTACATGTATCATTACACAATATATTTAAAAAAATTGAAACCAAGAGTTTCCAACCATAATGGGATTAAAGTAGAATTAATGGTGATAAATCATCTTTAAACCTCTAAAATATTTGGAAGATATCCCACTTCTAAATGATCCTTAAGTTAAAGTGGAAACCACAGAGGAAACTATTTGCCTGAGTGATAAGAAAAATAAAACACAACAGCATTTGTGAAATGTTCCGAAGCAGCATTAAAGCATTTTATAGTTTGAAGTTTTTATTAGAATAAATGAAAACCCTGAAATTATTGATGCAGGTTCTACTACAAGGTAACAAGAAACCAGAGGACAGGTGTGCTCAGTGACTCGGTCCTCACATTACATGCACAATGTCCCTAGTTCAGTTCCCAGCAAAACACACACACACACACACACACGCACACACACGCACACACACACATGCACACACGCACACAATCGTGAAAAAGAGTATCACTACTCTGAGGGAAATTGAGACACAATGTTATACCACTCTAACCTTAATAAACCCTTTCCCGGACAACCCAGAGTGTGTACAAATGTATATAGCTACATTCCTCATAATAAAAAAAAGGAAAGGCCAAGTGCATTTAACCTACTGGCCTAAATAATCGTTGGCTTACTTAGCTGTTAACTATATAAGTTGTAAAACTGCTTAAATACAAATGTATCAAGACGGATGAGTCTCAGAAGCATAATATCAAATGAAAAAAATGCATAGAATTCAATTTTTACTATTCTCAGTGTAGTCCTGAGTAAAACAATATATTGTTTAGGGATATACATTATGCATAATAAAACAGTATATATTCGAGTGCTGGAATGAGAAACACAGATTTAGTTCTGTATGGATATGAAATATGTGATTCAAAAATATTTGGCACTTCTGGGCATGGTGGCCACACACATTTAACCTCACCATTCAGGAGGTAGAAACAGGCAGATTTCCATGAGTTCAAGGCCAGCCTGCTTTACATAATGAGCTCCAAGACAGTCAGGACAATATAGAGAAACACTGTCTTAAAAACAAAAACAACAACAACAACAACAACAACAACAACAACAAACGGAGGAAATAAAGAAAAGGGCACTGTTTTCTTTGAGACTTTGGGTGGAGCAGCCCTGCAAATTCTTTTGTACTTAGTATTTAAATCAGGCATATATGATGACGATAGGTGATCTTTTGTTTTAACTCGTGGAAAAACACACATTAGGTGTCATATACCATAGAATAAATGAAATAAAACAGTTGTACTATGTTCAACATTGACAAACTATGAAAATGTATGATACCTGGAAACGAGTGGAGTGATTAACCCTTATTTTAATATAATTATGTATTTAGGATACTCCACAGAAGCAGAACTCATAAGGTATTTTTGAATTTGAAATTCTATATAGCTGTATTGCTAGTAAAAATTATCTTTATGATAGATCCATTTAGGTAAATTTAATAAAATTTGGTTTACAAATTTGATGGGACACAAATGTTAAGCAGTATGCTATTTATTGTTAGTATACTAGGAATATTTACAAATGTTAAAAATTAAACTGAGATGCGTGAAGACACATTTCACAACATGGAAAAGTTAGAAAAGTACCAACTTTAGATGAACTGATATTAAATTCAAAGCAACTTTAGAAGACAAGAGAAAACCAATATTCTGGAAGAATGAATTGGAAAACTATAACTATAGACTAAAATCTAGAAAACTACAGTTTATAAAGGTTTAGGAGAAAATATGTGTGTGTGTGTGTGTGTGTGTGTGTGTGTGTGTGTGTGTGTATATGTGTGTGTGTGTGTGTATATGTATATAGATAGATAGATAGAGAGAGAGAGAGAGAGAGAGTATGTGTTTGTGTGTGTGAAGGCTTGTGGATGCATGTGTTCTTATGTGTGTGTCTGTGTGTATATCTTTGTTTGCTTGTGTGTGGGCATGCACATGCATTAGAAAGTCTATAAAGGTCAGATTTGACTTCTGTCTTCCAGTGTGAATTCTATGAATTAAACTCAGATCATCAGGCTTGGCATAAATTTGAGTCATAAATGTATTTTATTGAAAAATTTAACTTATTTATTGTTGCAGCCTGCCCGCAGTCCACAACACGAACGGTTCAACTGAGAATGGCAGTTCGAACTGAAAAGAGAGGAATCTAGACGGGGCGGAAGAAACAATGGAGCCGAGACAACAAACATTCTGATCAAGGCTCAATTTTACTATTTTCAGACACTCAGTTATAAAGGAAGGGGGAGGGAACCCAATATCCCGCCAAGTAACTCAGGGTCCAGTAGCAGGACGAACACGTGTGTGCCTCCAGGCAGCAAAGGCAGGTTCCAGCAGTAGGCGTGGCAGGACGAATGAGCCGTTAGCTCCACCCTTGAGCAAGCAGGTTCCAGGCTGGGGGAAGGGAGGCCACAATTTATTGGGAACATTTCTAATAAAGCATATAAAAATGTAACAGGCAACAATAGCACTCAGTATCTGCACATGTATTTATACACACACACATGCATTCACACACACACACATATGCTCATAGACTCATTTATTTGTAGGTTATATATAACTGACATTGAAAAATAGAAATTCACTCATCCCTAGCTCACCTGGAATATTCACACACAGAACCTCAGGACTGCACTCTAGTCTGTTTTATTATCTTCTAGCTGCTAGACAGAACACCATATACCATGTAGTTTATGAATTATTTCGCATAGATTATGAAGTCTAAGATCAAGATGCCAACACACCTGCACTCTGCTGAATGCTCGCCTAGTTTACATATAAACATCTCCACATTTATCCTTCCAGGCAAAGGAGGTAGACATTCCTCCAAGCATGGGAAGTTAAGATCAGTGATTAGGACTCTGCCTGATCCCCTCCCAAAGAGAAGCCAGAGAAACTCAGTGCCTCCACTATGGAAGCTAAGATTTTAACAAATAAATTTGGGGGAAGAGGGGACATAAACATTCAAATCCCTACAGTTTTTCTGTGTGTCTTAATATAATTAATGGAGAAAAGTTACTGAAGAATACACAATCACTGTAAGTACAACTAAATTAGAACTTACTAACAAAGGAAACTTAAAAACAATTTTTGTATAAAGAGTAGATTCAATCACACTACCTTAAACAACTTTTGGAAAATCATACTAAAATTTGAAAGACAAGGATAGAATTTCATAGTAAAATCATCTAACAGAAATAAAGCAAAATGAAATTGAAAAGTTACAAACTGAGCTGTCTTTAAGTACAGAGTATTTCCCAAAGCAAGGAAAGTGAAAAGCATTAGAGTCAAATCAAGTGGAAGGAAAGGAAGTAAAAACAGAAGTCAATACAAGGAAGAACCCAGTAGCTGCTGTCACAGTCACACCTAGCTGACACTAAAACCAGAATGATGCAAAATTCCAGAAGCCAAGACTCTGGAACCATTAGTAAAAATTTCATTTGCAGTAAGACTGATAAACCACATGTTGGGAGAGAGGGAGAGAAGCTGGAAAATGGGGAGGATGGAAGGAGGAAGAGGAGGGAGGAGAAGCCTAGAGTAATAAAAATGAAATTATAGTCACAAAAGTTTAGTCTAGAGGCTAGGAAACTGCTCAGTGGGTAAAGTATGTGCCAAGTAAATGTAATGGCATGAGTTACACTCTTTAGTATCTGTATAAAGACTCATGCACAGTGGTGTTCACTTGTCTCTACTTCCAGAGCTATGGAAGACATAACCTTCAGCTCTCCACCTCCACACAATTATATCCTTGCATCCACAAATACAAGTACACACACACACACACACACACACACACACACACACACACACACACAAACACTGCAAAGAAATTGAATTTCTTGTCTCACTATATGCTGAAAGCCACCACATCTCCATAGATGAAACTGTACATAAACTCAAAACTTTATAAATACAAAACATCCTTAGAAAACTAGTGGAGAATACTTGGAATTCGCCCACTTAATGTTTCCAAATTTCTACATTCCAGCAATCATTATGCTGAAACAGAGCTTTAGATTTAACTCATTTTCTTTTCGTGTCACGTGGATGTTCTCATAGAGAGACATAACCTTCCCAGGGAACATGACTTATCTATGCAAAACAATTTATTTAAGCAGCTTATGAATGGCAAATTACATCACTGTTTTTCCCAGCCCAGAAGTTTCCAGCATCTCTACACATTATAATTTCACGTTTTCTGCCATTGTGAGCCTCAGCAAATATTAGCATATGTATTGAATGTTATTTCTCAAGAGTTAAATCAAGACCCAGGTTATCAAGCTATAGCATGAAGGCCAGGCCATTGGAAGTGAATGTTTGTTGGTTTTGATTGTCTGTATGGGTGCACGTGTCCACTCTGAAATATCCAAAATCTGCTTTAAGTTTGATTTTTGTCTTCTTTGAGGAAGGACAGGAGACATTCCCAGATGGTTCTTTATATTTCCTGCATTTAAAAGTAGCTCAAATCTAAATGTGTGTGTGCACATGAACATGTGGGCACTCATGGGTGTTCATATGTATGTGTATGTGCATGTGTGTATGTGTGTGTGTGTGTATGTTTTAAGTGCTAAATAAAATCAAGAGGAAGCTAAACAGATGATCATACCCACCCCCTTCTCATCTGAACTAGTCTGCCTGACTAAAATGGTCATTTTTCCAAAACTTTCATGTCTTACACAAATGTATCAAATATTTCTCCAAACCATATGTTCTATATTGTAACTTGAACATGAGTGAATTTATCAAAACTTAATATTGACATTCAACTTAATAATGTACTCTTCAAGATTTCAGATGAATTTTGATGGGGTGTTTTGTTTTGACACATACCAATCACGTGTAGAGAATTCGATGCAAACATTTAAATCAGTTGACTACAAACCAGAAGGAAATCTACTACTTAAGTAGGTGTCTTAGGGTGACTATTGCTGGGATGAAATACCATGACCAGTGAAAGCTGAGGAGAAAAGGGTTTATTCTGCTTTGAGTGTCACATCATAGTTCATCTTCAAAAGCAGTGAGGCAGGGACTCATGAAGTACAGGAAGCAGGAGGTAGGATACCTAGGCCATGGAGGAATGCTGCTTACTGTCTTGCTTCTCATGATTTGTTTAGTCTGCTTTCTTAGGACATAGCAATACCAGTCCAGGGATGGCACCACCCGCAATGGGTTTGGCAATCCCACAATGAAAACTAAGTAAGAAAATGACTTTTGCAGGCAAATGGATAGAGCTAAAAAGTACCATTCTGAGAACTGAAGACCAAATGAACCCACACACCTTAATCTTTGACAAAGTAGCTAAAACCACCCAGTGGAAAAAGATAGCATTTTCAACAAATGATGCTGGTTCAATTGGCAGTCAGCATGTAGAAGAATGTGAATTGATCCATTCTTATCTGCTTGTACAAAGCTCAAGTACAAGTGGATCAAGGACATCCACATAAAACCAGATACACTAAAACTAATAGAAGAGAAAGTGGGGAGGAGCCTCAAACACATGGGCACAGGGGAAAAGTTCCTGAACAGAACACCAATGGCTTAAGCTCTAAGATCAAGAATTGACAAATGGGACCTCATAAAATTGCAAAGTTTCTGTAAGGCAAAGGACACTGTCAATAGAACAAAATGGCAACCAACAGATTGGGAAAAGATCTTTATCAATCCTACATCCAATAGAGAGCTAATATCCAATATATAAAAAAAAGAACTCAAGAAATTAGACTCCATACAATCAAATAACCCTATTAAAAATTATGGTACAGAGCTAAATAAAGAATTATCAACTGAGGAAACTCAAATGTTTGAGAAGCACCTAAAGAAATGTTCAACATCCTTACTCATCAGAGAAATGCAAGTCAAAACAACCCTGAGATTCTACCTCATACCAGTCAGAATGGCTAAGATCAAAAACTCAGGTGACAGCAGATGCTGGCAAGGATGTGGAGAAAGAGGTACATTCCTCCATTGTTGGCTGGATTGCAAGCTGGTAAAACCACTCTGGAAATCAGTCTGGTGGGTCTTCAGAAAATTAGACATAGTATTACCCGAGGACCCAGCTATACCACTCTTGGGCATATACCCAGAAGATGCTCCAATATGTAATAAGGACACATGCTCCACTATGTTCATAGCAGTCTTATTTATAATAGTCAGAAGCTGGAAAGAACCCAGATGTCCTTCAACAGAGGAATGGATACAGAAAATGTGGTACATTTACACAATGGAGTACTACTCAGCAATTTAAAATGATGAATCCATGAAATTCTTCGGCAAATGGATGGATCTGGAGGATATCATCCTGAGTGAGGTAACCCAATCACAAAAGAACACACATGGTATGCACTCACTAATAAGTGGATATTAGTCCAAAAGCACCAAACACCCAAGAAAAAATTCACAGACCCCATGAAGCTCAAGAAGAATGGCAACCAAAGTGTGGATGTTTCAGACTTTCTTAGAAGGGGGAACAAATTCAGGAGGAAATACGGAGACAAAGTGTGGAGCAGAGACTGAAGGAAAGGCCATCCAGAGACTGCCCCACCTGGGAATCCATCCCAAATACAGTCACCAAACACAGACACTATTGTGGATGCCAAGATGTGCTTGCTGACAGGAGTCTGATATAGCTGTCTCCTGAGAGGCTCTGCCCGACATATACAGAAGCGGATGCTTGCAGCCAACCATTAAACTGATTGCTGGGTCTCCAATGGAGGAGTTAGAGCAAGGTGTGAAGGAGCTGAAGGGGTTTGCCACCCCATAGGAAGAACAATATCAACCACAAGAGCTCCCAGGGTCTAAAACACCAACTAAAGAGTACACATGGAGGGACCCATGGCGCCAGCTGCATACATAGAAGAGGACGGCCTTGTTGGGGCATCAATGGGAGAAGAGGCCCTGTGAAGCCTCGATGTCCCAGTGTAGGGGAATGCCAGGGCAGGGAGGTGCAGTGGGTGGGTGGGTAGGGGGAGGGAGGAGGGGTGTGGGAAGCAGGTGTGGCCACAGGCCCCGTGAAACTCACTTGTTTACTGCCTTGCCCGAGCATGCGAGCATGCGCAGTGAGGCTGCATGCCTGGGCTGCCTGCCAGGCTGGATAGTTCCTCGTGATCCAGATCTGTCAGCCAATCTGTGAACGACCTAAACTCATGCCTGGAGCGTGTGTGTGAATTCTGATTGGATGAGGTGGGGTGGAGCTAGAGAGAGAGTAGTCTCAAGTAGCAAGGAGAGAGGGTTTAGACTTGCCCTAGGTAGAAGCCAGAAGTAGAGTAGTGAGGTTTTTTAGCCCTTGCCCTAAGTAGAAGCTAGAAGTAGAGCAATGAGGAGTTTTAGCCCATGCGGTGAGTAGAAGTAGAATAGGAGTAGTTTAGCCCTTGCCCTAAGAAGAAGCTGCTGGGGAAGGGAGCTGTAAAAGAAAAAACCTGAAATAAAGTTGGTGCGTGAACCCAACGCTTCGGAGACTGCGGAGGAATTGCGACAGAGAGGGATGGAATAGGAGGTTTCGGGGGGGGGGGATTCTGGAAAGGGGATAATATTTGAAATGTAAATAAATAAAATATCCAATAAAAAATACCATTCTGAGTGAGGTTACCCAGACCCCAAAGCACATGCATAGTATTCACTCAGTAAGTGGATATTAGTCATAAAGTACAGGATATTCATGATACACTTCACAGACCCAATGAAGCTAAACCAGAAGGAAGACACAAGTCGTCTTTCTGGGTGGGAGAGGGAATGGGGATGGGGATGGGATTGGGATTGGGATTGGGATTGGGATTGGGAATGAAAGGGTTAAGGGTCAGATGTAGGGAGAGACAGTAAAGGGTTCCAGATAGCCAGAGTGTTAAGAGAATGGGGGTGTTGTGGGATGGAACGAATCTCTAAGAAGTCCCAGAGCCCTGGGATGGAGAAGGCTCCTTGGAATCAATGCGGGTGACCTTAGAGGAGACACCTAAGAGTGAGGACATGGTACCTGAAGAACCCACCACCTATAGCCAGGTAGGACCCCTAGTGGATGGATAAGGACACCAACCCACAAACAAATCTTTTGACCAAAAATTTGTTCTGTCTAAAAGAAATGCAGGGGCAAACATGGAGCAGAGGTTGAAGGAATTGCTAACCGATCATGGGCCTAATTTGATACCCATCTCATGAGAAATCACTAATCCCTGACACTATTAATGATACTCTATTATGCTTGCAGACAGGAGCCTACCATAAACTGTCCTCTGAGAGGCTCTACCCAGCAGCTGACTGAAACAGATGCAGATACCCACCACCAAGCGTTGGATGGAGGTCAGGACTCTTATGGAAGAGCTGGGGCAAGAATTGTACTCCACAGGAAGACCAACAGAGTCAACTAACCTAGACTCCTGGGAGCTCTCAGAGACTGAGTCACCAACAAAAGAGTATATGCAGGCTGGAACGAAGTCCCCCCTCCCCCAGTATATATGTAACAGATGGGCAACTCAGTCTACAGCTGGGTCCCCTAATAGCTGGAGTGGGCGCTGTCCGTAAGTTGTAGGCTAACTGTGGAATCTGATTCCCAACAGTGTTGCCTTCTCTGGACTCAGTGTGAGAGGATGCACCTAATCTGAAGAGACTTGATCAGTCTTGTAGTAGTATACCTAACGGGTCCCGATCCAGAGTAGAAGGGGACGTGGGTAAGGGACTCTGTGATGGTTGGGGGAAACAGGATGCGGGACAGCATTTGGCATGTAAATATATAAATAAGAAACTGCCGTTAGGTCTGGTCTTATGGAGGTGGTTTCTTAATCTAAGCTCCCTCCTCTCTGATGATTCTTGTTTGTGCCAAGTTGACATAAAGTTAGGGAGTACAGTAGGCAATTGCAGAATTGACAAAAATTATATATTTATGCTTTCTATGACAGAATAGTAGCATCATGGTCGTAACATATAAATAATAATAAAAAATTCACAACACAAAAATATTATATTCTTTTCTTTTGTTCAATATGAATTTAATCAAACCCCACTTTTCCCTGGAAATATTTCAGACCAGAATATTTAGGGTTTTGAGCTGGCAGATTAAATTTTCTGTCTTGATGGCTAGAGTGCTTTAAGTGAATTGAACTGACCAGTTTTCCTAGTCTTGTATAGGTAATATTAGCAAGATGTGAGGGCTATTGAAGTTGCTTCTTCCAGATATATTTTCTTATGTAATTAACATGCACATACAATTAAAAGAATACTACCACCAGACTCCTGGTTTAATCAGTTTACTCTACATCATTTAAAATATACAGTGTGGTAATTTGAATGATTATGCCATCATAAGGCTCGTGTATTTGAATACCTGGTTCCCAGTAAGTAACTAGTTCGGGGAGGATTAGAAGGTATGGCCTTATTGGAAGAGACCTGTCACTGTGTATAGGCCTTGAGATTTCAAAAGACTTGAGCCATCTCCAGTGTTCCACTCACTGCCTACAGTTTGTGGATGAATATGTAAGCTCTCAACTTATGCTTCACCATCATAGATTCAAACCTTCTTAAACCATAATCCCCAAATTAAATGCTTTCTCTTATAACTTGCCTTGGTTTTGGTGTTTTATCACAGCGGTAAAAAAGTAATTCAGACAAAGAATGCCAAGAGAACAACGAGAGCTCTGGATGGGGTTGTGTTTAGTGATAGGAACAGAAATTCATTCAGTAGATATGGTTAGAGTTTAGGCTATCGTTGCTAGAAAAAATTCTAATCTTTCCCTGGATAAATATATCTCTTGGTATGACATGAAGTTTAAATGAATATATAAATGAATAAGTTATTGTTTGCTCATTCTATATTATATCAAAGAGAGCCTGATTGCTACATCTAAATTGTAGGTAGGCAGTGGACAGTCTTCAGGAATCTGAAACGTATCTATCACTTACTTAATTCTGTTTCTTTCTCTCTTTCTAGTTGTCTATATCTACTATCTATCTATTATCTTGCAATTATTTATCTCATGTATCACTATCATCTACCTATCATCCATCTCTCTCTTTCTCATCTATCTATCTGTCTCTGTCTGTCTGTCTGTCTATCTGTCTGTCTGTCTGTCTATCTGTCTGTCTGTCTGTCTATCTATCTATCTATCATCTATCTAATTCTATCTATATGTTGTTTATTTGTCTGTGTGAATGTATCTATTATCTTTATACCTAGCTCATCTATTCTTTATCTATCATCTATATATCCATCTCTAATCTGTATCAGCTATTTTCTATCTCTACCATATCTCATCAATATTATTTATTATGTATTTATCTTTCTATATATCCCCATCATCTATCTAGCCAACTCATATATTTATTTTTACTGATCTGGCAACTGATTTTGAAGGGGATCTTGGCAATCGTAGATATTTTACAATCCATAATATATCAGAAAGACAAGTTGTAAGAAAATTCATTCACTTCCTGCTTGGGATGCCTGTACATGAATCATGTTTGCTCTCGCTAAATTCCTTACAGGAAGTCCTAGGAGACTGAAGAATGTATTTATCCTGAGGATAATCAGCCTGAAAAATTCTTGCATGTATTTCTTCCAGCAGGCATTTCCTTTTCTCATGACATCCTTAAAGCACATTATCAGGTCACCCTCCTTAGCTAGTTTTCCAGATATTATTTAGCAGGCAAATGGAAGAAACCAGGTCTCTGGTTTCAGGGTTTGGAGGGAGTCCTATCATGCTATTTAATTTAAACAAATACTTAAGTACTTTGAGATTCAAGTTCTGTATATGAAGATTATTACATCCCACTGTACAGTAAGAATTAGAATATTAAATCCAAGCTATATGCTGATACTCAATATATTCTTCCTGTATATTGGGATGTTGGTATCCTGATAGCCATTTTTTAAAAAAGTATTTGCTATGTATATAGAAGAATTAAAAATAAGACACATTCCAACGCAAGAATAACATCAATAATTTCTTCTGTACAGATTTCTGTCCACTTTTCCACCATCTCTATCAAAGTGTCTACATTTAGAAAATTCTCTTTTTTTAATTAATTTTTAAAAATTAGGTATTTTCTTCATTCACATTTCCAATGCTATCCCAAAAGTCCTCCAGACCCTCCCACCCCACTCCTCTACCCACCCACTCCCACTTCTTGGCCCTGGCATTCCCCTATACTGAGGCATATAAAGTTTGCACGACCAATGGGCCTCTCTTTCCACTGATGGATGACTAGGCCATCTTCTGATACATATGCAGCTAGAGACATGAGCTCTGGGGTAGAAAATTCTTAAAGGAGTTCTATGCTGTGTGGGGATTCTTGATTTTTAGGTTAATTGAGACTGCCAAATATTCTCTTAATTGGTCTGAAATTAAATTTTCACGAGTTCTAAGGCAATGAATACTGTACTTAGTCATAAGAACATAGGTCATTGGTGTAGTCCCATGCTGGTCCCCTGGCTCATGTCTCTTATTAGAAGGAATTATATATACACACTCCTACTTTATGCTTCAGGGCTAATAAGTGTATGATTAAAAATGTGTGATTTTTAAACAAATCTACAGTTAGCAAAATATTTGAATAAAGTTATTTTTCAATACATGTTTTGCAAAATGTACTACTTACATTAGAGAATTGCATTTATTTGTAAAAAAATTGTAACTTTGTTTTTAATAAAGAAATTTCTAATTTCTATATTAACCTTTAGTAGCTAATCACCAATTTATATTTAGTGTTATATAATTAATTTTTAATCATTTTACAAAAAGTAAGACAGGTATTCTTACAAGAGATAGTAATAAAAATATGCTTTAAAAAAATCCAACAAAACAAAGAAATAGAGAATTAAAATACTATTCTGGGGAATGGGATATCTGGGGGCTGGCTCAGTGTTGAGTGCTTGCTGCTCTTCCAGAGAACCCAAATCATCTTGCTAAGCCCCATGTCTGGTGGCTCACAACTATCTGAGACTTCAGCAATAGGGGTTCTTACACCTTCTTGGGTCTCCGTGGGTATGTGCACATAGGTGAAGATACAATACATACAGAAATAAAAAAAAATTTAAAATCTGTAAGCCAAGAGAAAAAAAAAAACCTATGCTTTCTGGTTCACTGGTCTTATTTTATATCTTCCCATAGAGGAATAAAGTTTTGCAATATGATTTCAAAGTATCAATTTTTATGTATACAATAGAAAAATCTTAATGTCATTTGGTCACAATATATCTCCTTTGTATTTTCTTGTTTAAAAAAGTTAAAATTTTCCATATATTTTTTTCTTGCAAGTGTTTGTCATCACAGTCCTGGCAGAGGCCAGAAAAGAGGGTCAGAACCTCTGAAACTGGAGCTGCAGATGGTTATGAAAGGTATGAGGGAGCTGGGAATGCTGGGAACCAAGCCCAGGTTCCAAGAGAAGTCAGTACCTATGAGCTCCCGTTCCAGTCCTCTTGAGTTTACCAGAAGAATTTAGAGTCATCTGTAAAGAGAGTCTCAGTGAGGGACTATCTATACCAGGGTGCTCAATATATGCGTGTGTGTGTGTGTGTGTGTGTGTGTGTGTGTGGTGGAGCGATATTGTTTTGATTGTGTTAACTGATGTGAAAAGACCCATCCAAGGTGGTTGTTACTGTTCCTTGAACTGTCTACAGCAAGAAGAAATAGCAGAGTGCTGGCATGCATGCATCTTTTCTCTCCTAAACTTGACTGAGGATGTGATCAGCTTTTTCAAGCTTCTGCTACCTTTACTGGACTCTCGCCTGGAGCTGTGTGCTAAGCAAATCCTTTCTTCCTTAAAGGTGCTTCCATCTAAATACTTTATCACAGCAGAAGGAAATAAAACTAAGACATGAATTAAATTTTATAATAAACTTTTCTTGGAGGGCTGAACCATTTCACTCAAATTAGACACACATCATCACCCTGTTGCAGAAGCATATCATAGACTTAGCTTATTGTTTCTTGAGATTTCTTCCAGAGGTGGAATATCTTTGAAACCACAGTGGTCAGATATGTTATCAATTGTCCCCTTACACAGTTCACAATTAATAAAGATGGACAAATTTTTTTTGCCACTGAAATTGGACTACTATCCAGACACCCATACTCATTATAGAAAAATAAGCATAAATTTAAAATATTCTCAAACAACGATAAATTGAATATTGAAGGGATGAATTTTTGTGATATACAAAGTGCCCAATAGGAATTCCAGAATCTGATTGTCTTGTACATAGTGTCAAAGCGCTACCAGAATGAAAGCATTTTACGATAGTGACTTCTTTTGACTCTACAGGAAAATAGAGGTTCTCATTAGGTATGCTCATAATAATTAATCTCATCCTTACTTTGTCTGCTTTGTGTCTAATAGAGGCTTCTGGTTTTGTTCTCTATTGTCTTTTGTGTGTACGTATGTGTGCATTTACAGGAGCCAGAGGCCAACGCTGGGTGCTCATTGAACATGAAGCTTACCAACTAACAAGACTTACCAACTTACCAACAAGTGAGTGCCAGAAATCCCCCCCCCCTTCTCACTTCCCAGCTGTGGCATATGAACAAAGGCATAAGCACCAAGTTATGTTTTGTTTTTGTTTTTTTGTTTTTCTTTTTAACTTGATGCTGGGGATTTAAACCCATCTTTTCATGCTTGCACCACAGGAATTTTATCCACAGAGCCACATCCCTAGCCTACTGTTTTTCCCTCTTTTTAATAAATTATGGCATCTTTAGTATACAAACGATTGACACACATTTCAGATACCACATAACTTTTCTTTCCCTGCTCCGTGATATGATTTCCTATGAGGTCTGTTATCATTACAGTATGCTCTTGATTCAATCATGGAGTGACCCCAAGTCTTATCATGTGATAAAAGAGCTCCCTCCCTCCCTCCCTTCCTCCCTCCCTCCCAGCTCAGTCCCAACCCCCAAAATAACTGCTTCCCGTAGTTGTCTATCTTGGGGAATTCTAGAAGCCATCATTGCATGGGGCACACACAGTATTTGTACTCATGATGGGATTTAAGCCAACCTCTCTAAATCCATAAGGACATCCATATGTCTTTGCAGCTTCCATGTGAACTATTTAGAAAGCCCTGGGTATGAAAGCTGAAAAGGCCAACTATATATTTGGACTGCTCACACTGGCAAGAGTTTGTCTTATGAAACTTTTCCTGCTTCCTGTAATAGAACCCAGTGTGTCTTCCAGAACTCACGCAGAATGACTTACGTAAGCAATAGGCATTTGGAGAGTTAGCCTCTGACATTTTTTAACTTGCCTGTGGTGTGACCGTGTGGTAGTATGATTAAAATATTTTGCAAGCTAGTAATGTCTGATGATAAGTCATATTAACAATGTCTATTAGCATTCTGTATCTTATGGCTGAATCAAATACACTCCTTGAGTAAAAAACAATCCCAAGGAAGTTGACTACAATAGCAGATTATTGTGAAATAAACAAATAAATGGAGTTTCTAAGGAGAGTGAGGTGGGATAGAAATCTGCCATTTCTAACAGTGCTTAGAAAGTAGTCTAAACCCAGTAGATCTCTTTCAAGAGACTCACTTTTTAATTGTGTTCACTATCCTGGACCAGTTAGAAGCTATTATAGTGTTTTTAGTTTTTTATTTCTAAATCACCTTCAGAATAGTAAAATATTTTGGGATGGAAATGAAAGTCACTTTAATCATCATTTGCTTTGAAGTTAAATCTCAATCTACTATTGCCCAGAATCTTGATTTCCAAACTACAATCTCCTATTTCTTCTAAATATAAATGCTGGTCTGCTGTTTACATGTCTTGGAGACTGATCTGGACCAAGTCTATGCCCATTTTGAGACAAATCTAACACTATGGATTTGCCTATGAGTCTTGAGACCCCACCAACTCATTAGTGCTATCATCTTTCTTTCCCATTGCATCTCTTCCTCTACTATTTCTTTTATCTGTTCATGATTCTCTAGGATGTCCATCTTCTTCTTCTCCTATGACACAATTACCATGGCAGTAGGTATACATCTTGCCTTCTTACACAGGTACCTAGGCACAAGCACAAGGCATCAACATCATCCCTTTATTAAGCCTAGTATCCCTATCCTGAAAAAAAGAGCTATGAAGCAAACACATGTTGGAGCAAATCTAGATTACCCAGATTCTTATAAGTAAGGGTCTTTAGGAAATGGTTATAGCTTTTATGGTTAGCATGCCAGGGTTAGGAACACTTCTTGTTTTACTTGCATTTCTAGCTGTTCTTTTGCATGCCTACAGACCTTGAAGGACCTGTCCTCTAAGAAGAGAAGAACAGTGGTTCAGGTTTCAAACATCCTTATACCCATCCCTAAATGGAGGTTTCTATCTCATCTTTTCCTTGTATAATTGTGACTGTTTTTTCCTACCAGGTTCTTGTCTTGTCATCAATATGACACTGTGAACATTATGAGGGCTGATTCACATTATCTCTCCTTATCTCCTGGGGAAACTGTACCACTCCAGTCCAGGGGCTAACTGGTCCCTTTGCTTGATATGATACTATCAAAGAAGTCACTGCTATCTCTACCTTAACTCACTGTATGCCTTCTTCTTCTTCTTCTTCTTCTTCTTCTTCTTATTATTATTATTATTATTATTATTATTATTATTATTATTACTCTCCTTACTCTTCCTCCTCTTCCTCCTCCCCCTTCTCCTCTTTCTTCATTTGTTCATTAGGAATCAAAGGAACATAATAGAAAATGCAAAGGATTTGGAAGACTAAAACACTCAGATTGATCTCAGTTTGTACTCAACTTGGATAAATTGTGCATCCTCTGCCTCCTCACCTATAAGTTAGGCCTAGTAGTAAACATTTAAAGTCCTGTTGGAAAACACAGAATAAATGTTACAGTTAGACTGTGCAATATACATAAAGGCCTGCAGACATTGTCCAGTGCTCCAAATTTTTCCTCCTTTTTAATCATTTTGCTGACTTGCATCTCAGAGTCCTGTATCTAAAGAAATTTGGCTCCCTAATTTCTGCCTCATGTGTGGCTCTTTCTATACATTACTGCACTTAGTCCTTTGAACATGAGGCTTAGAGTAGCAGAGCTGCCAAGGAATCGTCACTGTACATGTAAGTAAAGCTATCCATAATGTTGACGTTACCAAGATTTGTAGTTACAGAATGTTAGCCAAGCTTTCTAGGAAGAGGAAAGGAAGGAGCTGAACTGGTTGTCAGAAATTAAAGTTCATAGAGAGTGCATTAGAAAGTAAGAGAAAGTTGCAGAAAACATATAAAATGGACACACCAGCTTTATGACCTATGGAATGTGTTTTGATTGTACATTAGGCTGAATGTCCTCTGATGGATGCAGATGGAAGTTGATTCTTGAATTCCCACTCCATCCTTGTCCCTAAGTATGTCCTCATCTACCCTAAATACTCATTTAGATTATGTGAGTTATAAAAGAAAATATGACTTTATAATGTATTAGGGGGCAAGCATGAACAGTTATGGTGACTGTATTTGTTCTGTGTTCAGGGTTCCCCTCAGAGAGGCTTAAACATCAATTCTGCAATCAGATACATGGCTGGGCCTCCTAGGAAAATGTTGACATCACTTTACCCATCTAAAGTCATATCTAACCTATTGAATAACATAATTTTATGTCTCTGAGATATCACTTGAGACCTACATAGCATGATGCCTCTGGCAGCTGAGGAAACAGACCAAGCTTGATGATGCTTCCCTTGAAGGACATGTTCATGAGTACTGAGTGAATTTGGAAACAGTCACAGACTGTCTTTGCCAATCCAAGGTCTGGGGTATACTGCAAATCAAGGAAATAGGCTCAGCTGACCAGGAAGAAATGCATGAGGCAGTCTACCTGTGTGCTGCTATTGTTTCTGCAGGCCTCTAAGAAGTCCTAAGAGCTTGCCTGTGGATCTGGGTTTCCTACTTCACCTTTTGTACTTCCTGCCTTTCTGATAAGGTAGGACCCCTTTTTAAAGCTGAACCCACATACTCCCCAGCCACCATTTAAGTTAGGCTTTCTAGTAACATAGACCAGCTATCTTTATTTTCTTGTTTTCAAGTTCTCTCGCTTAAGAATTTGCCCTTCCATCAATATTTAAGCCTGCATAAAAAAGCTGTTTTATGGAAGAACACATGAATTCTCCCTCCTCATGTCTCCTCTACTAGTCCTTTCCAGACCCATTAGGAGGACAGGAGTATTCATTGAAAGGTACTCTATCCCATTTCTCACTCTTCATCCACTGTTCCTGTATTAATACAACCTGTGTTATTTCCAATGAAATTCCATGTTGTCGAAATTCAAACCCCTCCTTTGCTTCAATCGCATTGCCTTTTCCTGATGCCACCACACAGCCTGGTCTGTTCCATTCTCTTACACTGCTTTACATTTCTTTGCTTTGTTTTTAAGCGGGAGAAAACCCTTTTCCTCGGGTGATCACATCTAACCTGGCACCTCAAAGATCAATTGAACACGTGCAGCTTATAGGGTTAAATGTCAATGTCTCATTACAGAGCTTACAGTAGTATGTGCAGTTCTAAAGCTGACCATTCCATGTGAAGGTAGGATGGGCACTTCAACCTCAGCATGGCAAGAACAAAAGCTGACTTCATCCTCTGAAGTTGCAAAATGGTACCTGCATAACTATAGAAGCCAAAAATCTGGAGGGCATCCACGTTACTCAACACTCCTCTCTCTCTGTCCTGTTTAAAAGGCTCTGGAGGCTGGTGGATCTCATTGTCTTTCTTCTTTGAATATTTTCCTTTAAATTTTTGACAATTCCATGCGTGTATGTAATATACTACAAACATATCCATCTCTCATTGCCCTGTTATCTTTTTCCAACACCCATAGACCTCCTCCTTCCCAACTACTTTCCTGTTACTTCCATGTCTAATGTTTTTGTGCAGGTCATGGGAGGCAGCCATAATGCTGATGTTCTTGATTACATCTGCTGTATCTTACCCAGAAGTCATAGTGCTGCCCATTCTTCAGTTCTTAGTCTTTCTACTCTCTTTTTCATGAGGTTCCTGGGCATTAGAGGGATTACTAAAGTTGCTGTACTTAGGGATGAACACTCAACTATCCTTCATTCTCAGCATCTTGACTGGTTGTGCATCTCTTTTCTAACCATCACACCCTGGAACAGGAAACTTCCTCTGGTCCAGCTGGATAGCACCACTTAGTTCAGCTGCTGAGTTCCTGGGAGTTCAAGTGGTCACCACAGGGAATGGAGGGAGTCTAGTTTTGCACACTCAGGCGCCAGACCCTTGAGAGTTTGTAGAGGTCCTGTTCATAATCCTTTAATGGAGGGCAATATCCTTATTGTGACGGATACTGTCCCCTAACACCACAGCCCTCAACTGCTGTCACCTCTCCTCTCTTCTTGGGTTGCTTCTCACCTCCCTCTGAGCCTCAGAGAATTTCTTCCACTCAGAGTCCTTTGCCTTCTTCAGACCTAAGCCACTAGAAGAGTGATAATTCCTTTTGCACATTTTTGAGAAAATGTTATTGCTTTTCAGCTGTTATCAGCCCAGGACTCATAGGGCAGCAAGGGACTAGAGAGATGGCTCAGTGGTTAAGGGCACTGATTACTCTTCCAGAGGATCTGAGTTCAATTCTCAGGACACACATGGCAGCTCACAACTGTCTGTAATTTCAGTTTCAGGGGTCCAACATCTCTACACAGACATATGTTCAGGCAAAACACCACTGCATTCTGTGTTCCCCATGGTAAATATGTTTTCACAAGTTATAATTTTCACCAGGCCATAGTGTCTATTCTACTAGTCATTATTGACTATGTGAACATGTTAATAAGCAAATAAATTAAGAAAAGTGAAGGCAAACACATACTAAGTCATATGTTAAGGTAACAATTCATAACTTATGAGAAATGTTCATTGAATATGAATTTAATGTTATACATGTTTGGTTTTTTTCTTATTAATATTTTTATTAGATATTTTCTTTATTTACATTTCAAATGTTATCCCTTTTCTTAGTTTCCTCTTCAAAAGTCCCCTGTCCCCTCCCCACTGCTTTGCTTTTTATTAAGTAATTTACCAAGTAGCCCAGCGTTGACCTCAGACCTGTGATTCCCTCAGCTCAGCCTTCTTAGTGCTGTGGTAAGGTAATTTCATAGATATTTCATTTCCAGAATACACTTCTCCTCCAGCTGGTCATGATAGTATATACATATAGTCTCAGCTATTCAAGGGGCTGGGGTTAGTGGATTATTGGAACACAGGAGTTCAAGGCAAGCTTGGGCAATGCAATTGAGACCCCATTTAAAAACAAACAAGCAAAGCAAGTAAACAAAACCACTTAGCTCTAAATCCTCAAATCCTAACATCTTTGTGACTGATTTTTTCTTTGAGGGTTGCTGACATAGATTCTTATATTTGTCTTGAAGTAGCTCAGATGCCCTTAAACTCTGTACACATCTGCTGGAGCCAAATCTGTACTCTACTCAGGGAAGGAGAAAGGTGATGGAGATGGAGCTTTATCTGAAAGATGTGGTTGACAGGAAAGAGCCACTTCTGCTTGACAGCATGTCCCTGGGCATGATGTTGATATTCTACAAGGCTCAGCTTTGGGACAGAGGTATATGTTGGGGTTCTGTGCATCCATGCAGTGGAAAGGCATCTTTCTTCCTTTATCTTTGTCTCCCTTGCATTTCTGAACACCATAAACTGGCCCTAAATTCTTCTCTGAGGTGAATTTGAGTGCAAAGGAGGAATTATAAGCCAGGACAGATCGTTCCGAGAGATGGCTGTGTGAAGGAGTTTGATATAGGTTTGTAAGATTATCTCTGGAGAAGTGGAATGGCTCAGGTCCAGGGTCTGCTGGCTGGCTTTCTACAGAGTCAAAATCTGTCCAGGCACAGCTTAACAAGAACAGATTTGTAATTTTCTTAACAGTTTGTCAGTTCCAGAGGGAAGAACAATGCTTCTTGTTTCACACACTGCTCCTTTAAGAGGACCGAAACTAACAGTTGCTTGTGTTTGACTCAGAGATGACATTGTCCAAGAAGTATCCCTCAGGCAACTTCAGTCTGTCTGAAATTAGTGTTAACCAGATGTAGGGAATTAGCAGCACAGATATACACTTATGAAGAAGTGAACACACACGCAAACATACATAATGACACATATACAAGCACAAACACACATGTACATACATACAAACAAACATATAGAACACACACATACACTCACACATGCTCACACATACAAACATACATAAATGCATACAGACCCAAATATATCAATGCACAGAGACACACACACATACAGGCTCATTCATAAATACACATACATACATAAACTACAATGACATGCATATGCATACAGACATACTGTGGTGGTTTGAATGAGTATTTGACACTTGGTCCCCAGTTGGTGGTGCAGTTTGGAGAAGTTATGGAACCTTTAGGAGGTGGAGGCTTGCTGGAGGAAGGATGACACTGGGAGGGGCCTTGAAAGATTATAACCGCATCCCCTCTTCCAGTTTACTCTGCTTCATGATTATCGCTGAAGATGTGATTTCTCAACTTCCTGCTCCAGCAATCTGCTGCCATCTCTCTCTCTCTGGAACTACAAGAACAAATAAACCATTGCTTCTATAAGTTGTCTTGGTCATGATGTTGAATGACAGCAACAGAGAAGTAGTATACACACTCATACACATAAAATATACAGGTTTGCTGTCTTGAAGCAAATACAGACACTCACATACAAATTTACAAAAACATGTCCACACAATATACAGATGGCAGCATCATATCTACCTACGTAAGCATGTATAGAAACATATGAACATGGACAATTGAAGAAAGAGGAGCAGGAGAAAGAGGGGGAGGAGAGTGATGAATGAAGAGAAAATGCAGACACGAATAAAGATGTGGAGATGGAGGGAAACTTGAGTAGCTCTGACACATGGAGTTCATTCCTCATGTTCTTAAAAGTAGGAAACCGAATGCTAGTCTAAGTCACTCAAATTCCTTTCCTCATGTTTGGTTTAGATTTATTCTGTTTATGTTTAATTATCCCCTTACCTGTTGGTGAGTAAAATTGCCTATCCCATGAACATTCTGAATTGATACATGAAAAAAAAGTCTGCCAGAATATGTACACTATGAGAAGTTCTTCTCTTGTAATGAGAAGTAATAGACATGTGTTTTCTCATATTCCCCTTAGACATCTATGAATGGGCGTGTTTGATCTCTGCCTCCTAGACAGACTCTTCTATGTATGACTGGAGCAAAAGGAGGATTCAGAGTTTATGTTCTTGTTTGCTTGGTGTGTTGTTTTGTTTTGTTTCGTTTTGTTTTTGTAGCAACTAGTTGCAGGCAAAACCCAACAAAGTAGACATTGTCACTTAGAGACACTGGCCTTGTAGAAGACAGGGTCTGTCATCCATCCAGGTGAAATCTATCCTTTTTTATCACCTTATTTTTTTTTCCATTCAGCAGTGAGTTTAACCTTCAGATGCTCTTAGTTAGGGATGACATTTGGTCTTCTATTATTATAGAAATTTTTAAAACAACTTTTTGTGAGGAATAGCGTCTCTCCTGAGATAACTTTATGGAACAAAAGAAGTTAAGAAAAACTGGATGCTGTAATTAACAGTAAGTTACAGGTGTGTTGTTCGGAGTTTTCTATCTCATTCTCTACAATTTAAGCCTAGTTGTCTTCTTGTTATTAGATGAGTTGATTTGATTTTTATTTATACGGGTGCCAGAGAAGTGAAGCAATAATATATTTTAGAAACAGCAGGCAGGATGAACTTTTAAAGTCTGTCGTCACTTACTGCTGCATCCTGGAAACCTTTAACTGAGGGAGCTTCTCACTTCCCTTTCCAGTCTGCAGCTCCTCTGTGAGCCACAGAAGAGGGGGAGATTAATGGCAGTTAAGTTGTGACGATGTCTTCCTCTTTACTCATTTTATGAATCCAGTATTCATCTACTTAACTTAGTCACTCAAGAATATGCATTCTTTAGATTTTTGAACATGTGCCATTTTTTTAATTTGGATATATAAATACTAAAATACCCAATTTACTATAGTGTTCATAATATATATGATAGTACTCATAAACAGCATACAGTGTTTCAATATCTGATTAAAATATATGTGCTAAATATTATGACAAAAAAAATGAGAGTTCACCCTTCTACATATTTATTTTTGTTTATTTTACATCTTAAAATGAAGCTATCCATTCAGTACATTGATCTCTATTATGTTACACCTTATATTTCCTTCCTTTCACATATTGTAAATTTCTATTACATGATCATGGTAAGACTCTAGCATGATGGGTAAACACGATAATCTACTGCTGTGAACAACACTCACTGCTTTATTAGCATGAAAAGTGACAGCAACCGTTTTCGAGATTATTGAGACTTGTGGAACTGATAATGTGTTGTTGACTGAGTCTCATACGTATAGGTAAGTGTTGACGTTGATTTTTCAAACAATACTTTAAATCATGGTACTTAAACGCTTTAACCTCCCTTAAGCTAGCCCACCACCCACCAGAAGTAGTGGGAAAGAAAGGTAATTAAGATTCTGAGGGTCCCTGTTCCCAATTCGGTTTTGATTGGTTAATAAAGTTACTAACAGCCAATGACCGGGCAGGGAGACAGAGGCAGGACTTTTAATTTTTCCAGACAAGGACTACGGGAAGAAGAGGAGTGGAATCACCATGATGGGGAAGCAGAGAAATCAGACTTAAGAGTTGCAGGAGAAAAATCATCCAGCCATGTAAGAGTTGGGGGAAGTGGCCACTGGGCCTGGGGGGAGCAGAGACTTAGTAAGTATTAACTCAAGAATATTGGAGGGGAGTGTGTTAGGCACATGGTCGGTCAAGACTGGCACAGCCATTCTAGCCACTAAGCTAGTTAAGACATATTTTAAAAAAAGATATGGGGGAAGTGGACCTATTTAGAAATTATTCTTTGGAGCAAATCCAATCTGTGTTGTCAGGAAATCAGCAGGTTAGTTCCCAGGAATCAGCAGCTGCAGCTCAGTGCACTCGCAAATACGTCACGAATACAACAGCAGTCCGGTTCAGGAGCGTCAGGATAGCAAACAGGAATCAGCAGCAGTGGCACGACACGACAGAAACAGCCAGGTCTCTGCGGAACCAGCATTTGTCAGTGGGAGTGACCAGGACCAGCAGGGACACCAGAAGATCTCTGCTGTACTTCTCTCAATGAAGCACAGATCAGTGAAAACCAAGACGTGATACCAAAAAGCATTGTAAAGCCAGCTAGGCAAGCTTCTCTCACAGTCTGTTGAGTTCTATCTATAGGCCCTCCAAACATCATGTGTCCTTCCATGGATCTTGCCTCAGTACGTGAGTTATGAGTCTATATCTGCTGACATCACTCTGTCAATCTGCTCAAGTCTATGGAAGCGACAAAATACCACCAGAAATTTTTTTAGAGTGTTTCTCTCTATGAAGGCACAGAGTCCCTCATCACCTGTTCTTTCATGTGCTTCCTTTAGCAAAACATATTTTTAGTTTTATTTGCTTCAGCAAAACGTACCTTCACCTGTGTCTCCTTCAGCAAAACATTATCTGACATAACTGACTTTCCTAACAAACCAGAAATTTCCGCCTCAGGTATGGATCTATACCTCTAAACATGACACTCTTTCATAAGATACACACCCAGTCAGCCACTATCCCTGCATTTGGCACAGAAGAATCTTAGAGTATGAAACTTGTGGTCCCATATCTCTGTGATTTTTGAGAACATGTGTCATGCAAAGCTGATATATGCCTCTGAGAAAGACTGCTAAATAGTGTTGGCTGGTGTGTCTGAAGTCAGTGAAAAAAATCTTCTCTAGAAGCACAGGTTCTCTCTCTCTCTCTCTCTCTCTCTCTCTCTCTCTCTCTCTCTCTCTCTCTCTCTAGTAAAACATCCACAAAGGATTCAAACTGCAGAAACATCAAGACTACAGTAACATCATTTATCATTTTGCATAAAATATGAAAGATGTTTGAAAATGGACATTCCAAAGTAGATAAAACTTTCAAACAATTTAAGTTCTACAATTACCTCTGACTCTTACATGCATCAGTTTCCCTACCCTATGCTAAGAGGAAAATTTTTTTAAAGTAGGTTTATTCTTTGTCATTGCCTCAAGTATACAAAAAAATGGACTGTAAACCCCAAGTCAATTTCTGCTACTACATTATTCCCAACACTAGTATTTTTCCCAAACCATAAATAAAGGTTCTGCTATTTTCAATGTAGCTAAGAAAGAGTTGAGAGATAATTTAACAAGACTAGTGTTATATCAGCTCTATCTTTTCCAATTTTTTTTCATTTCTTGTAAATTAACAGCCAAACCTGTCACCTTGTAAAAGGACTCATACCAGAGATTAGATGAGAAACTTAAACAAAGGTAGGGTTTCTGTTGAAGACTCATAACCATATAGGAGTCCAAGGCAGCTACAATGAACAATGTTAATTATAGCAGGAGCAAGGAAGAGTTCCTGAGATCATTAGGGGTTGGGGAAAAGGTCTCTTCATAGGAAGCAAATTAGACAATTATGGGTATGGAATGGGACTAGGGAGAGTTTCATTTCTGCCTTTCAGAATAGACAAAGCATGTGTTAGTGTCTGAGACACACCTTAGCTGTGGGCGAAAGCAGCCCACTGATGACCTGGTCTGCCACAGACAAAAAGCAATTTCACAAAGATTCAGACGAACTTCAGCAACCTAACTGCATGCTGGAACAACGGCCAACAAACTCTAAAGAATGGAAGGTTCACAATGCCTAGCTTCTAATCAAAACTCACTAGGCACAGAAAGCTTATCTAGAAAGAATGAGCTGATACAGCAGAAATAACGTAGAGTGATAGATAGGAGAGAAAAACTCAAAACAGCCATATCAATCCTTAAGCATGCTAAAAACTGAAAAGGAAAACACACAGGAGGAGTAGGAGGCACAGAAAGAGCAAGGTGAATCTTCTAAGTATGGAACACAGTATCTGGAGGCAGTTTGCAGTCTCTGGAGGATGACAGGATTTATTTGTTAAAATATTTTTGAAAATTAAGAATAACTTTTATGTATCCAATGCACTGTGAATACATACATCTCCATTACAGATTCACCTACCTCTCAAAACAGCAAACTCAGTACTGGGGCCATTTATGAACTTTGACCATCACCTACTTCCAAAAGAGGTTTCTCTGATAGAGGTTTGAAACTGCTGCTGTCAACACATGGACACTCATATCTTTGGAAGGCAGTTTACTGGATGATCATTGGGAAAAAACCATCAGTGGTAGATTCCCCATAGGGATTGGGGTTCCTTCATCACAGACCTCACAACCATTCTGGTTATATCCAGAAAATTATGTCACTACTGTATTAATGATATTGGAAGATAGTACCTCCCCAACTTTGTAGTTTTAAGGCTAGAGATTCTAATATAACAACAACAACAACAAACGGAACTCACTCAAATTGCTGCTAACATTGCTGCCTAATAAGGCATAGCCTTTCTATTTTCCAAATGCTTGTCTTCTCTTTTCCCTAGAAAACCTTAGATCTCCAGGACTGTTCTCTTAAGGTAGGAGGATGAAGCCTCATGGGCATCATTGTTGTAAATATTTAATGTCAGAGTTTTAGGAATAGTGTAATCATAAATCACAACAGACAAGACAGTTCCTCTCATTTCCCATCCTTGAAATTCAGTAATAACTAATTTAGTGACATTTTATCCTCAATCACTATATACATATAATATATATATATATATATATATATATATATATATATATATATATATAATCTGGACTATCATAAACCCACATCTAATCCCTCATGTGTGCACATGTATCTACATCCAAGTCATGTGTGCTCACAAGGATTTTGCATGTATGTTGTGTGAAAATATGTTCTGTGTTAGGCCTGAGACATGAAAGCTGAAAATATATGCCCATGGTATACCCATGCCAATTGTGTGTGTTCATATGAATGCCTGAACTACAATTACATGCTGCACTGTGCTTGTCTGTTCATGCACATGTACATTATTGTGTTTGTGTGTATGCATGGTACAGGCTTGTGTGTGTAGGTATATTTTTTGTCATGCTTATATTTGTCTATGCATGTATTTGCATGTATGTCTATCTGTGTGCTGCACATTCAACATGCATGTATTGGGTATATGTACACATACAGATGCCCTTTTTGCATGCATGTGGAAGGCATACACATTAAATTCTCTCTCTTGCCCCTGAAGCCTGCTCTGCAGATCACACTTTCATCTTTATCTTCTTGCTACATCTAAGATGCAGGGCTTTTGTGGGGGTCAAACTAGTATCAGTCCTTGATTCCCTCGGCAGAACTCGCCGTCTTTCATCATTTATCGTTGTTTACTGTTTGTGGGGCATGTGAAAGATGAACTGACATTTGTTTTGCCCATAGTCATAAAGGACAGTAAAAAATAATTAGATTTTGAATACAGAACTACTAACCTTGAGCAAACATCTAGCAACATTCACTCCTATGCTTATAGCCAAGTACAGTAAAAAGGACAGAATATACCCTTTCCAGTTTAAGCAGAAAAAAAATGTTCCATAGCACTGAATGCAAAATAATGCAGGTAGTTTATGTTTTGTTTACTTTTGTTTTAAAAACGGAATCTAATTCCTCTCAGTGCCAGTTGTGATTCAAATTATATTTTCTGATAAATACTTTAGTAGATTTCCTCATCGACCCAGATGGAGGCTTTATGTTCCTCTAGTATTTTGGTTTACTTTAAAAATATATCATTCAATCAATGTGTTAGACCATGAATTTTAAGTCAGCTTATTAGTTTCTTTCTTGGCAAACCATTAATGTGACTCAAACACTTAAGTGGTGACTTTTTGCTTAAACTGCTATTGCCAGGTTTACATCATTGATATTCTCACAAAGTCTTTTACACAGGTAGTTCCTAGAAGGAACCTTTTGCTGGAGGCTCAGAGCAAGCTGTCATTCCCAAAGGAAAACACCAGAAAAAAAATCATTTATCACTTCATCCCTTTCCTTATCAAGGGTTTCTTCTCAAAGAATGAGGCTTATCCCTGAGGCTGTTTGGAAATTGACAATTCAAGAAGAATCAATGGAGAGCTGCATTTTTGATGGATGAACCATTAGAAAATTCTATGGCATTCTTCCCATGACCTTTTCTGGAGACAGATGAATAGCCTTCCAAAGGTTGCATTTTATTTTATGTTCAAAAAAAAAAAAAAAAAAAAGGAAAAAGAACAAACCAACCACAGTGTATTGGAAACAACAGAAGGAGAGAGGTAATGAGAGAGGAAAAGGGAGAATGATTTTCAGACAGAGCTGACCTTGATACAGGGTTTTGAAATCAAGGAAGTTCTCCATCTCCTGGAAGAGAACATTTAAAGCAACACCCCCACACAGTTAATATATTCACAAGCAATAAGTTTAATTTACATAGTTCCTTTTCTAAGTGCTACTAACTCTATAGGTACAGTTGTGATTTTTATGGCCCATGCAAAATTAGCACACATACAAAGTTAAACACTGTAAGGTATAAACATATCAATAAAATGATGCATGGTATCTAGAAATATTGATTATCTAAGTCGGGATGGAGTGTGAGGGATGTCTGTGACATGAGTCAAGAATCTATAGTGTTTCTCATGGGATTTGAATGTAAAAGTAGAACAAAACCTCGGAAGAATTTAATTAATAGAGGCAAGTGGTGTGGCAGAATACTTACCTAGCCTTTGCATGGTCCTGGATTCCATCACCAACACTGCAAGATGGATGGATGGATAGATAGACATAAAAAAGACAAACAGAACCAGGTATGGAGGTACACTTTTGCATTCCCAGCACTCAGGTGGATGAAGAAGGATTATGGGTAACGCAAGTCATCCTGAGCTACTGTATTAGTTCCTTTTGTATTGCTGTGATAGATATCATGATCAACTTATAAAAGAAAGAGTTTCATTAGGTTTATGCTTCCACTGAGTTCGAGTTTATGATTGTGGAGAAAAGATATGGTAATAAGTGCCTGAAATAGCATCTGAGAGCTCACACCTTGATCCACAAGCAGACAGCAGGAAGCAGCACAATGGCAATGATCGGAGGCTTTTGAATCCTTAAAGTCTTCCCTGAGTGATACCTCTCTTCCCAGAATGCTATCCCTCCTAATCCTCCCCAAACAGTTCTACCAACAGCTAATATTCATATGTTCATATTCAGACATATGAATTTATGGAGGTCATTTTATTCAAGCCACCATACCTACCCAGTAACTTTGGCTATCCTGGGCTACATTGTTAAATCTTATCTCACTGAAACAAAACAGGAAAAATAGAATCCGAGTGTTGGCAGTAATAGACCAAGGACCTGGGGAAGAAAAGTAGTGACAGAGCTATCTCACAATAATGGAGAAAAGAGAATGGAAAGGGACATTTTTCTACTTGGGACATTAACAATTCCATTGTAATTAACATGCCATAAAATATTCAAATTATTTTTCACAACATATTCAAATCACTTTATTTTTGTCTTATGATATATAGAACTTAGCTGAAAAGCAAAACAATTTTATGTTTTCTAGTTCAACACTAATATTTTGTGCATAACTTCAACCAAACTCCATTCTTAAGTCCTGTTTCTCAAGTTATTACTACACTATTAACCACTAATGAGGTCATAGCCTTACAGGTCAACTGACTTAGGATGAATGAACTATTCTGCCTGATTTGTAATCTTAAACAGTGACAATTACAAGAAGAATGAAAAGAATGTCAGAAAATGATTTAGGAGATAATTGTCTTCCTTCCTGTGTTGGAAGGTGTTATTGATGTTTCTGCATCACTTTGGGTTGCTTTGATAAACTCACCTCCAACAAATCATGTGTTACATGAAAGGAAGAAGGCAACGCCGTGGTATTAAAAACATAGACAAGTGTTAGCAAGAGCTTCCTCATGAAATAAATCTGCAAAGTCACAGGGAGTATAACAAAACCCAGGCACCTTTACACTGAAGACATTGACAGATTTTAAGAAATTTTAAAGTGCTCAGTTGGAAGTCAAAACAATGAGAATGTTTGAGAATGAGGTACCCCTCCCCCAATCCATTAAAAATGGCAAATAAACATTTCTATGTCTTACAAAGATCTTCACTGCAATAACAAATGAGTTGGCAAATAATAAAAATTGGGGGAATTTTCCACTGTAAATATTAATTTTTTATGATGTTTTCTTCATCTCAAGAAACCAATTTCTTAGTACTTTAGAGTGCATGTTGTAAATGTTCAATCATTTTGTCCACTTCTAGCCTCTTGAAATTTTCTATGAATAGTAGCTCTAAGTCAGGCACCATGGAGGAAAAAGACTAGCCAAAGGCAAGGGGAGATGGCTCAGTGGGTTCTTAAACACCAAAACCTGAGTTCAAAACCCAACCAACATAAAAAGCTGGGCATGGCTAATATGTGCTCCCACGGGGATGGAGAAGTTATTAGCGGTGCTTGCTGGAAGAGGTGGTCTCAAGGGATAAGACTGAAAGTGATAGACAAAGGTACCTGTTACCTATACATGTGCTTTCATCCCAATATGTACACCACACACAGTCACAAGAAGAGAGAGAGAGAGAGAGAGAGAGAGAGAGAGAGAGAGAGAGAGAGAGAGAGAGAGAGAGAGAGATTATAAATCTCTTAAGATATTCTTACAAGAAGAGAAGCAGAAGCTGTTAAAGAGTCAAACCTAATTTGACCTTAAACACACAGAACAATTAGACCATGTCTGTGGATAACTGATAAGTCATTTAGGTTAGCTTTATGATGGATTCAGTAAGTTACAGTTTAGAAAATGCTGAATTAGGTTATGATGTTAGTGCAGAGTGTATTGGTGATATGCATGTCCAACTAAGACACAATTACTTAAAAACATTCAAATAGTGGCAAAATCTCAGGAGGCATAAAGAAAAAGTTATACAGAGTAAGGCTTGTAGCCCCGCTCCTCTGGAGGTTCCGGCAAAAGGACCATCTGTACTGTGGACTAGTGAGTGGTTTCAAAGCCAGTTTGAGCAATGTAGTAAGATCCTGTCTAGAACCAGCAAACACAATAGGCACACTGCAAAGACACTTGCACAGAGATGCCTGTTACAGCACCTTCACAATGACTGAGTGATGGAAGCAACCTAGGTATCTGTCAGTAGATGAATGGATAAAGAAAATATGGTACATGTCACAACAGAACTTCACCTAGTCATAAACAGGAAGGCCACTTGAAGGAAAATTGACACAATGGGGGAGAATCTCATTTAGCAATATAACTATGATTTAAAAGATAAAGATGACATTTTCTCTTTTATAGTACCAAAAATTTGTATTATATAGACATAAACTCACACACACACACACACACACACACATATGTATACACACACACACACACACACACACACACACACACACATATATGGCCTAAAAATAGAAATGAAACTCTTTAGAGAAACATAGAGGTCTAATGATATGGGGAAGGGAAGACTAGAAAGGGGGAGGCATGGTGTATAGAGGGACATAATTAAAGGATATTAGATACTAGTCTAAAATGTCCTATGAAATACAGTTCCATGTATAATAAATATATTCCAGTAAAATATTTTATAAATTGATAAAAGGGACTGGAAATGTAGCTCAGCGGCATGTGTGAGGCCTTATATTTAATTCTCAATAAAAGAGAGAAAGAGAGAGTAGGGGGGAGATGGAGAGAAGGAGAGAGAGAGACAGAGATGAAGAGACAGAGTGACAGAGAAAGACATAGTCAGAGAGACAAAGACACAGACAGTCAGACAGACAGACAGACAAAGATGGAGAAACAGAATGACAGAGAAAGACATAGTCAGAGAGACAAAGACACAGACAGACAGACAGACAGACAGACAGACAAAGATGGAGAGGCAGAGTGACAGAGAAAGAGAGTCAGAGAGGCAAAGACAGAGATAGACAGAGACAGAGATAGAAATAGAAAGGAGGAGACAGACAAAGACATACAGAGACACAGAGAGTATTTTGTGAAACATCCTTAATCTGTTATGGGACAATAAGAGTGGGATCTCCTGGGACAGAAGCTAAGTCTGCTGACAGGCCTTGGTCTCTACAGAAGAGATCTAGAGTCAGTTACAATTCACCCATTCCAACTTCATGTAATGTGAGTGACAGCTTGTCTCCTTGGAGTAACATATTTAGGGAAGATGATGTAAATTGAGGTAACTTCAAATCAGAGAGGAGTGCTTCTCCTTGAAGTTTCAGAAGGCCTCTACACATTTTAAACTTCAGGTGCTATTTCATGAAGGATGACTCATCTATGTGTGTCACCAGGGAACAAAATATAGTTTTGTCCCTCTTGTGGTCTCATTTGCTTTGGAATTACAGGACACACTAAGAGATTTCAGGGTGGACTTAAGAGTCAAGGGAACCCATTAGCTCTCTGAGAACATGGGATAGGCATCCTATAATTCACTTAAGCACTACCCAGAAGTCATGTAATTATCCTGTGAAGTAACTCTTCCAGTGGAATTGGAACATTAGAATATGTGTGTGTGTGTGTGCTTTAAAGGTGGAGGATATTTACCACACACAAATCTGTGTGCACAGTGGCATAATATCTTGCTTAACTACAGAACCTCTGAGACCAAATAGAGTTACAAATCTTTACACCATCTTCAGCCATCTCCTAGCAAGGCTTACTGATCCCTTTGCCACATGCCTTTAGGTACACCCTTCCATTTCTTTCTTACAATGGCTCCACGGAGAGGCTCCTTTCCAATCTTGTACAAAGAAATGTGCTCTGTGCTCCTGCTTAAAGGCTACCGATGTAATCTTATTGGTGTTCTGCATGCATTATCTCCCAAACTAAATCTTACAATATGCTAAAATTTAGCAATTGCTAATTTGTTTACTGTCCGTATCTAATATTATTAGGAGAACACAGCTTAAAGCATTTGAAGAGTGACTCAGACTTAGGCAAAGGAATAAAGAAGATTGTTGTAGCATGAGCACATGCAGAAAGTAGAGGTTTTTTTTTTCTTTAAATAATTTAGAAAATAATTTGTGCTTTAAATTGTGAAAGAGATTAAGGAAGTATTTAATAGGCTGATAGAAAAGAAGGCAGTATAGTGCAAACGAAGTAAAAAACAGTTATTTATTTCTATTTCCTCACTATTTCCTCAGTAGACTGATCTTAAAAACACTCAAAAAATCTCCATTGCCTCTGAAAGTTGCACTGTAATATGCAAAGAGTAGCTCATATTTAAAGAACACTATGTATCTCTGTTCGTTTGTATTTAATTTCTAATCTGGAGTTGCCAAGGTAATGAAGTGGAATCGCTTGTGTTAGCTTTTAACATTTAAGTTTTATCATTTCCTGGAATTTTTTGTCATGAGATTCCATTAAATATTTCCATTAAATAATTGCAGATGAAAATTTTCCATTGGCTTAAAGGCAACAATAGTGGCTAAGAGCTGAGTGATGGCCTCTATATCAGTTATCAATTTTTTTTTTCTACTGCCAGGAGGTTGAACTCAGGACACTGCAAATATTAGGCAAACACTCTACCACAATGCTAAATCCCTAGACAACTGTCCATCCATGGGTGAAAGCTTCACAATCCTCAAGGTCAGAAAGGAGAAGCAGACTGCACAAGCCACTACCCCATAGTTACACAGTTTGCATAATTGCAAAAACTTCTCAAAATACAAGCATGCCAGTGTGTCATGGCCGACTCAGAGCTTGTTCCCTAGAGCTGAGTAACATCTCATAATTTCAGGCCTTGGTTAGAGGAGGAGGTTTTCTGTAGTTGGATTCCCTTTTCATAAATTGTTTGTACTACTGTTCAAATTGAATGAAATGCATGGATGTTAAGATAGTATTTTTTTACAGAATTATGCTTATGTAGTGCATTTAAAAACTATTAAAATAAATTTAAAAATATTCACACAGGCAACTACTAGTAAGTCATCCTCCTTGTCTATGCCCTCCTCTGGGTGGGGGTAGCTAGTGACACTTTATTACTTGTCACTTTTTCTCCTTTCTACCCAAGCAGCAGCTCCTTTCCTGTGTGAAATAATTGTATTTCTCTCATAGTGCTATTGTCTCTGTGTCTTGCTTTGTTTGGTTTTCTTAGTCTGACACATCCATGTTCACCTTGAGAAAGAAATTCAGGCAGTTGGCCAAGTTACATATTGTTTGTGTAAATATTTATGTTGCTGTTTCCCTGAGTCTACTCATCCTTTAGAATTAATTATGTTCTTCAAGAAGAACTTGAATTAGAAAAAATTGTGTTTATACAAAGCTGGGAAGACTTTTAAGGTCAGAAAACACTATAAAAATATTTTTGCGAATATCAACAGTGTGTTAGTTTAAAGAAGAAAATATACCCATAGACTTGGGCTGCTCCCACCTCTGGCCAGATATGACTAATTTTGGAGTGGACAGAAAAAAAAACCAGTGGAGAAATGTATAACTGGTTGCAATGCTGAGAATATGAGACCCAGAGCTCATTCATAAACAGGGCATCTATACAGCAACTCACCTGCTTCATCGAGGCTAGGGAAAATCTTAGACGGGGAGGTAGAAAAAAGGAAGAGTTCCAGGATGAGGAAGAATGCTGTCTTCCAACATCACATGACTACTGGAATCAAAAACTTGCAGCAGCTTGGGCTACTGATAAGATGAGGACAAGATCAAACCAGCAAAGACTATTGCATAGGTGAAATAGATTCTCTGTATCCTGCCCTTTCTGATGAGCTACTGTTCACTGATAATTGAAGCAGGAGGTACATTCAGGCTTTTCTGAGCATGTGGCCACTGGTAGGTTTCCTGACACTCAGGGATATGTGTACAGTCCTAAGTATATTGAGGGGTTATTAAAATACCTGGAGTTGGGAGGTGAACAGGCTGAAGAGGCTAAGGTTGAGTTGTAATGGTCTCACATTCAGTTCCTCAGTGTAATATTCATAGTCAGCCAGTTCCTGAAGATGCTACCCATCAAGGTCAAGGGTTTCCAGAGAGTCTGTGATATTTCAATCCCCTGACAGACAAGCGATCCTTTCCTAAAGCTGCTATCCAGTGTGCAGCACTGTGATAATGAGAATCATCTTCTTTCATCTTCCCTGAAATATACTTGACCAAAATAACTTAAAGGTAGAAGACTTTGCTTTGACTTATAGGTTAGGGGATGCAGTCTACCATGGAGGCAGCTGGTCACATGGCATCTGTCCTCAAGAAGTGGAAAATAAGGGCCGGGCGGTGGTGGCGCACGCCTTTAATCCCAGCACTTGGGAGGCAGAGGCAGGCGGATTTCTGAGTTCGAGGCCAGCCTGGTCTACAAAGTGAGTTCCAGGACAGCCAGGGCTATACAGAGAAACCCTGTCTCAAAAAAAAAAAAAAAAAAAAAAGAAGTGGAAAATAATTCATCCTGGTGCTCAGGTAAATATCCCCTTTATCTGTAGTCCAGGGTTCCTGCTCATAACATACATGCTGTTCACGTTTAGGGTGGATCTTCGACATCAATTTTTCTAATTAAAAAAAAAATTACAGATACACTGCGGGGTGTTTATATGGTGACTCAAATTCCAATGAAGTTGAGACTAAGGATTAACCATCATAGGAAGGAAGACTCACCTTAATCATGGTTGGGGATCATTCTGTGAGCTTGGGACCCAGACTGAATAGAAACGGTAGAAAAGGAGACAGTGAGTTTAGCATCACCATTCACCTCGCATTGCCATTTGGTTTCCGACCAGCTTGCCTCCTTTCCCTGCATAGCTCAAGTCACTTTCAGCATCATGCCTTGCATGCCATGATAGACTGTACTCCTCCTCAAATTCTGGGCACAAACATACCCTTCCACAAGTGGCTTCCTGTCAGGTATTTTGTCACCCCAACTAGAAAAGAAACTAGCACATGGCTGAATCCATGGAAATGAATCCCTTTATCATATTCACTTGGAAGCATCATGTAGCAAATATATTTAATGTAATCTTGGTACTGTCAGTCAGTATCAAGTTTACTTGGCATTGGTATTTGAGATTTAACATGCCCAAAGAACTATGGAGAGTTCAAGTTTTCTCTAATACATAACCAAATCTTCCCTGCTCCAGACATTAATGTACTTTACAAGCAAATACAGTTTCCCTACATACACATTGATCTTTCTGCTGCTGTTTTTGCAACTTTGTCCTACTTTGCCATTTTGGAATACTTGTAATCCCAAAGGCATTGAATATATTGATTCTATGCCTAAATGTAATTTAACTATGAACAACCATGTGAAAAGCCAACAGGTTTTCAGATATGTGGTTGCACAAATGAAGAGGAGGAAAGAGAAAAATATGGATGAATATTTAAGAAATAAAATATGTGCTGAGGAAAGCTACCATTGCAAAATATGCAAATGTCTGAATTTCTGGCCCTGGTTAGTGTGAAGAATTAAAAGCTGTGATGTGTAGTGTGAAAAATTCTAGGCTGATTTGGTGTTTTTGTGATAGATGATGCACAGTTAATGACAAAGCATCCTTGTTAGCATGCTAAGGACCTCACAACTGCCGCCCTGCTCTTTCTATTTTATCATTACAGGAACAACACTCAAGAAAAATAAATCACTTAGAAAGCTTAACTCTTCTCTGTATCTCTTGGGGTTGGGTTGACTGTGTTGAAGAGTAACTTCTGTGGAAGAAAGCTAAGCAAAAGGACTGTAGGTGGCAAGGCAGTACCCAACCACTACCAACATAAATGTCATATTAGTGTGATAATGAAGGAATCAAAATGAAACACACATAAAATAAGCTCAAAATATTGTTTGGCTTTTGAAGGGGGAAATTACTTCAGTATACGCGGGTTTGTTACACTCATGAAGCACTAAGTCTGGCTTTTGTCCTCAAATGCCCCATGCAAATAGATTTTTGCATAGGTTGTCTCAATGTCGCCAAATAAAAGGGGAAACTTTTTAGTCTTTATTTTTCACTTGCAATCCAGCAATGCAATTTCCTGCTTCCTAAAATATTCTCCAACCAGGATCTCTATGCTATCCATGCTTTCTCCTTTTAAAAAATTATTTTTATTTCAGGTGAAATGTGTTAATGCTTGCTTATATATATTCATACCATATGCAGAGGCCAGAAAAGGATGTTGGCTCTTGTTGATCTGGAGTTACAGGCACTACTGAGCAGCCCAATATGGGTCCCAGTAATTGAACCCAGGTCCCATGAAAAAGTACCAAATAGTATGTCCTCATGAGGCATCTCTCCTTTTCCTACATCCCAAATTTTTAAATTTCATGGATCACCCTGAGTAGTCTTCTCTGATGTGTTCCACTCTGTTCTTATCCAGGTTGAAGGAATCAACTATCTTTTTAACTGACAATGCCCTTTTGTTTGGGTTTGTGACATAGACTTATATATACAAGTGTTAATTATATATTTCCTCTGAGTGTCTCAGAATCTCTTCAATGCAAGCAGTCACAGGGAGAATGTTGGATTTCCTTGTTTCTACTACATTGCACCCAGAACTAGCCTTCCTTTAAAGTTTCATAGCTCAGGAAAAAAGATTGTCAGTTAGCAGTCTTCAATGATTTTCATAGACAATTGAGTCTCCAATCAGTGACAAGCTTGAACACGGATGTTTCTTCCAAACTTCCTGGGAGCAATAAACATCTTATTAACACAACATCTGTACACTGAAGGATGGACAAAACCCTCCTTTTCCAGGAATCTTGGGTCTCATACATTAACAAAATACTATTATAGTTTGCTACCTAAAGAGATCATAAAGTAGAGGTAAAAATTAGATTTATGGCATAAATTAAATAATTAGTTTTTCCACCTATAGGGGAGCTCGTGTCTCTAGCTGCATATGTATCAGCAGATGGCCTAGTTGGCCATCATTGGGAAGAGAGGCCCCTTGGTCTTGCAAACTTTATATGCCTCAGTACGGGGGAATGCCGGGGCCAAGAAGTGGGAGTGGGTGGGTAGGGGAGTGGGGGGGAGGGTCTGGGGGACTTTTGGGATAGCATTTGAAATGTAAATAAAGAAAATACCTAATTAAGAAAATAATTAGTTTTTGAGACAGGGTCCCATGTAGCATAAAATGGTCTCATGCTGACTGGTTACTGGAGAAAAATCTTGACTTGAAGGACTATGATTCTCCTGCCTCTTTCCCAAATACTGAGATAAATATGTGCTACTTTGTCTTGTTTATGAGATTTGGATAATTGTACCCAGGGTCTCATACATTAGCAGGTGCTGTACCAACAGAGTTACATTCCCAACCCACAGTATGAACATTTTTTCACACTGGCTCCAAAGAGGTTGTGGTCTCTTGCAACTATTTCTAAAGTATTAGAGGCTGTGTATAGATTTAGCAATCAGTTAACAACACCATGAGTTTTCATGTCCTGGGAACAAACCCAGGTAGAAAGGACCCAAACTGAAACTTCTGCAGATTTCTTTACCCTCACATCATAAGTGAACGTGGCTGGGGGTTGCAGGGTTGAGTGCCTCTATTAAGACTTCAAGGTGCAGATGTGGAAATTCCTGTCACATGCACCTCCATTTAACTTGCTTTTTGTCTGATAAAGAATCCAGATGAATTTTACAGACAGACTTAGATTAGCACAAACTTAATCAGCAGTGATAACAATCACAGCTGTTATACCAGATGTGGTTTCTTCCTTGGAATAAATCAACATTGCCTCTGGCTGCTGATATGCACCATGCACCCATTGATTGAGTAAATGCTGTCTTTGTGACGCTCATCAATAAAGAAAACCAGACAGAGCCTACCTTCTTCTAGGGAAGCAGTCAACCCCACTACCTTATCACAGGATTACACTGTGCCTCTGGCTCTTAAAACAATAGAGTCTGGAGAAGATTTGACTGCTTAGATATCCTACAGAATACCACGCTAGACTGTTGCCCTAAAAATCTCATATTACACAGATCTGAGATTATTATGAGCACCTTAATAGCCAAGATGAAGGGAGCACTGAGATATCTATTGTTTTGGAAAAGCTCCCAAAGATGATGATGTCTGGGAATACTAGGGAAGAGTCCTTCAAAGTAAGAGGCCACTAAGATGGGCTTGCTTCTCAATAATCTCAAGATTATAGTATAAGTCTAGATCTTGCTACTCTGGCATACTCTCCAGATACCTTTCCAGTTATTAGCTTTGAGAGAATTGTAGAGCAAGAGAAGGCTTACTTAAAAGCAAGCTATGGTAGAACTTCCTTTCTGGACTGTGTTACCCAAGTTGACTCATTGTTACTGAGCTGCAGATGAGCTTTTCAAACCAGGGAAAGCTTCAAGTGAAGAATAAGGAAATATCCTAAAGATTTTAAGAAAGAGTAGATAGTTTCCATTGTGTTTGTATGAGCACGGTAGCTGATATAAGTGACTTAAGGAACAAAGGAAGGAAGTATTTTTTCTTGGCTCACAATTTCTGACTGTCCTGACCACAGTTTCTTGAAAGTATATACTTCAGCCTAGCACTGTGGCATTGGGATGCAGCTTTTCACATTATAGCCCACAGGAAGTGGTGGTAAAAAGTGACCATGGATAGTGTACCTGAGGGACCTCACTCCTGTGGTCTACTTATTCAGTAGGCTGTATCTCATGAAGCTTCCAGAACTTCTGAAAATAGACACAGCAACTGGAAACTGCATCTAAAACATGTCTGTGAGGAACATTTTAGATTCAAAAGATAACAGTGGGACAGCAGCTAATGACAGCATTTTACATCAGAAAAGTCGTTCTTGTTTGGATCTCAGGCTCAGAGGCAGAATGAATGTCTGACTATGGGATGATAGTAATAGTAATTATGTGATACAACTTTGTAAACTAGGATTTATCTGACCTACTTAACCATACATTTCCCATGAATATGCAGAGCATATTTCATTATGAAATAGAAATTGTATAAGTGAGAGAGAGCCCCTGTCTGAATAGGTATGTAGCTCACAGGTAAGTTATCTAAAGATTGACTTTTTCTATGACAGAGCTCAGCTTGCCATGAAGCCTACTACTGTATCTTTGCTTCTTATCTCCCAACACCTCTTAAAAAACAGAATGTCTCCAGAGGAGGGAAAATATGAGTCTGGCTTAGAGATGGACCTTTATAGCATGTCTCCACAAGCACAAAGTAATGGCTTTGAGGAATACTGTATCACAGCCTACCTCTAGAATGGCCTAGAGGTTAGTGGCTTTCCATGTCATACTATGGAAGATGTCTTGATGCTCAGATATGATTTTCTTTTCTGCGTACATAAATCTTCTTTCCTATTGAAGTGTCCATCAATGAATGGCTATTGTGGTAGAGAGGAAATCAAGACAACAGAAGTAGCCAAGAACAGTATAGCTCTTAGGCCTACTTTCAAAGACTTATTTCTTCAATGTAGGCTCTACTTTATAAATTTTTCAGAATCTCCCAAAATAGATCTATATACTAGAGATCAAACATTTAAAATATGAGCCTGTTGGTGTTCTTCAGACCTGAAGCACCATATCAGGCCAGCCACTAATGGCAGATGTATTGGAAAAGCACACATCTGACCAAAGGATGTAAGGACTCATGCTTGTTTTCCATGCTTCCCTGTCCTCTTTCAATACTTGCTATAGTGATGAAAATAACATCTTCATTGACCTAGGCAGTGAGTTCTCCTTCTGTGTCGTCAGTCCTTTGTTTCCTGCCAGGACATAGACTGACATATTTCATAAATTTCTGGAAAGTCTACCTGCTCTAAGTTTTTATTAGTAATAGCACTGCCCAATATTAGTATCAACTGTTCTCTGACTACCACTTCTAAAAGTTTTCTACTCTGGTCATCTTCTACTTGCAAGAAGGTTTGTAGATGATTATTTCTTCCATGTATCACTTCTTTTGCAATAAGATCAGACACATCTGATCTAGCTCTGCTTGCTAGAGAAAGAGTACATGTATGTATTTTTTAGTAAATTAACTTAGCATTTGTCTTTACGCCTTGTCCAAGCCAATGGAAGTATAGATGTGGGAGATAATAATTGAAGATGCTATAAATATAATTTTAGGATATGATCTGCCCACTTGGACTTCTACATTCACATAAGAAGAACTATATGGCTGTAGAATCAATGATATGTGTTGTCATCCTGAAACTTCCCTATAGCCTAAGGGATAAATTCAGTTCACAGTAACAGAGAGCACCAAACATATTTTCATTTGTCTTCCTCCAACTCTTGCTACACCTACCCACAACTATTCCTTTCTATTCTGTAGTGTGGTTTGATCTTATGTAAGTCTTGTGTCAATAATCACATCTGCTATAAGTTCATGAGTGCAGAATACTGTTGTGTCTAGAAGATAGTGATTTCTTTTGTCTTTCACAATTTCTAGATCTTAAATACATCCATCCCCTCTTCTGTGATAATCCCTGAGCACTGCAAATAAAGGAATGTCATATACATGTCCCAATCTGTAGCAGAATACTCCTCAGACATTTCATCTACACATTATGACAAGTTTTGGCATTAGCTACTATCCACTGCAACCAAACCAAACCAAACCAAACCCAAACCAAAACCTTCTCTAATGAATGCTGAGAGCTACAAAGAGTTACATTTTTTTAAAAACACAAATATTTCATAGATTTTTGTGTTTGAGACAAATTAGTATAACAAAAAGAACAAGCATTTGAATTTACACAGGGCCTGTTCTTGAACAGTGTCTCATACAAATGTTAGTTGAATGACTTTAGAGATTTTTGTACTCTGAGTTTCAACTCCCTTATCTGTCTTTACATATTCATTTTATTTATTTCTAAGATTATTGGGTATAATTATGAGAAAATTTGTGTTAAAAACATCTATAATTAGTTGTTCTCCAGTTTCTTCTTAGGTTACTAGCATCTCATGAATACATAATTTAGGGCCTGGGGAGATACCTCAGTAAAAATGCTTGTCATGCGATCATAAGGACATGACATACAAGATACTCATGTAAAAGAGCTGGGTGTGCCCTTGAAGTACCAGTACTAGGAGAGCAAAGACAGGTAGAAATCTGAGACTCAGGGACCAGTCTGCTAGCTTGCTTGGTGAGTAGGTAAAGAATTGGTTTCTACAAAATTAAAGTGTACAGCATCTTTTGTTTTTATTGGATATTTTCTTTATTTACATTTCAAATGTTATCCCCTTGCCCAGTCACCCCCTGTAAATCCCCTATCCCCCCCTTTGCTTCTATGAGGGTGTTTCCCTACCCACCCTCCCTCCTACTCCCACCTCCCCACCTTGTCATTTTCCTAAACTGGGGCATTGAGCCTTCACAGGAACAAGGGCCTCTCCTCCCATTGGTGCCCAACAAGGCCGTCCTTTGCTACATATATGGCTGGAGCCATGGGTTCCTCCATGTGTACTCTTTGGTTGGTGGTTTAATCTCAGGGAGCTTTGGGGGTCTGGTTGATATTGTTCTTCCAATGGGTTGCAAACCCCTTCAGCTCCCTCAATCCTTCTTCTAACTCCTACGTTGGAGACCATGTTCTCAGTCCAATGAGTAGCTGTGAGCACAGCATTTTAAGAATCATGCCTGACTTTAAACAATAGCATCCATATGTATATGCATAAACATGCACACAACCATATATGTGTGTGTGCTTTCACATGCAGCCCACTCATTTACATACATTGAAATACATATATCTTAAAAGAATATAAACAATAGGGCCTGGATCATTAATGAATCAGTAGTTAAGAGCTCTTGCTTCTCTCTCAGAGTACATGTGTTCAATTCCTGGTAGCTAAATAGTGGCTCACAACCATCTATGACACTACTTCCAGGGCATCTGATGCACTATTCTGACTCTGCAGGCATGTGCTTTGTGCACATATATACATGCAATCAAGCAATCATATATAAGATATAAACACATCTACATAAAAGATAAACAATAAAAACTATGAGGAAAGGAGAGGAGAAAATAAAATACTTCCATCGCCTTAAACCTCCAGGAAGGCTTTTCTGAGGGAATGGTCTAATTCTTTTCTAGCAATGTTAAAAGTGAAGATGGGTCATTGTGTTGATGCATCACACCACTCATTATATTTTATAAAGTTTTATAGGTACTACTTTAACACCTTTGTAGGTACTACTTTAAGAAACTACTTTAAGCATCACTCACCCAAATTTCATAAGAACTGTAGTATCCTCATAGGATATCCTAGGGAAAATCCTTCTGGGAAGTGATTTGAATATTTTGATATGGCTACCCTGTTCAGACCTAGTTGAGTTTCTGATTAACTTCTATGAAACCAGACCAATTTGTGTGTATGTGTGGGTATGGGGGGGGGGGATATGTTTGAAAACAAAGACAAGAAAGCAAAGGAGTAAATCAGCAATGCCTTTAAAAGGCAACAGCACAAGTCTTGTCCTGTTCCAAAAGCACAACCAACCAAAGGGTGAGTATGGGTTTTTTTTATTGGCAACTGCCTTGTGTCTTTTATTTTCTGTACTCTGTGCTCAGAAAGAGAAACTGCCACGGCTCTAAGAAACCTATTCACCTGACATTTTATGATTGAGTTTTCTGATGCAGAAAGCTTCAGTGGTCATTGGGCAAAATATTAAATGAATTCTGGGCAAAGATCTCTGACCCAAAGCCAAGGTATCCACAACTAGCCATCAATCTGCCAAGTTCTACCCTGAGTTTGAGGCATAGTGTGCTGATTTCATGGACCAGAGAGTCTGTTCATCTGGGAGTCCTGCTAGCATCATTTCTGTTAAATGGGGAAAGAAATCAGTGGCCATAGCTTGTCATGACTATACTTGGAAGGACTGCATTTGACAAGCATTGAAAATGAAGAAGACTGGACAGTAGGAAGCAGCTTTGGTACCTGTGGATGAACAGTGCTGTGCAGACAAATGAAAGCACAGCCCTAATATATACAGTAGATGTAACTGTCAATTGTCCAGTAAAAAAAAAAAATGTTGTGTAGTTTCTACAGCAAAGAGATAAATCCCCCAATGAACCACAGATAAGCCTCATAAGCCACAGCTGTTTGAGATGTTAGGTCTTTTGTATGGTACCTGCAGTCGCTCACTGTATGGAATTGTCACAACATCTAAAAGGAGACACTTGCCGAATGTTAAAACGAGATAATGAAATCAGAGAATGTGTGGGAGCTCTTATGCTTCATAGTTAATAGGCTTTCCATAAATCTATTATGTTGAAACTGTTATTAAAAGGAAAGCTTTGACTCCTAACCCATGCAGCTAGAGTCACACAAGTATCTCTAGGCACTATGCTTTAATAATAAAATGAATATTTGGGAAATGTGATATGTTTTTGAAGTATGTTTACAAGGTCACACAGTCAATCGGATTTGGAGCTATTCAAACTTCCCATGGAAATGGATCAACTGATTGTAGTAGATTATTTTAAGAAGTAAAATTCTCAAAAAATACATCCAACATTCCCAATAATGTCCCCTTGAGAAATGTTCAACTATTTATAGTGTTCTTGGTCTCATTCTTCTGGTTCTATCGAGTTTGGATAAGCTAGAGTTTTCTAATCCATCTGAGCCTCTTTGGAGCCAAACTTTCTATTTTACAGGAAGTTGACTTTTAAATGAGTCTCAAAGTTCTTTTTATTCATCATTTGAGAGAATTATTAGTGTCCCTGGCTTAGTTTATAACACCCTTAAAGACAAAGGTTGCTGTGACATTTATTATCACCCATGCCTCTTGTGAATATTTATTTTCAGTTTAAAGAAAACATTGAAACCTCTCTCTTGAGAGAGTCTGACCCTGTGATGGCTTCCAAAGTAGGTTTTAATCTTTTTGCAGCCACGCTGACTAAATGAACGAGTTGGTCACATTTCCTTCACTCACCCCTCATCTGTTCTCTATCTCCCCATCACTGAAAAACAAAAACAAAAAAAACAAAAACCTCTGTATAAAGCATTATTTCAGCATGTAATTTTGAGTCCCCAAATCAGAGTTTCAGAAAGAAGAAAGTAGGCCTAAACAGAAAACTTCTTCAATCATCCATTAGGCTGGGTTAGCACAAGGAAACTCGGCATCAAAGCAGTTATTTAGATGTTTTAAGACTGAGTAATGAAAAGCTTTGAGACCACTCCTTTGATTGTCTTTACAACTTCTCTTGAGAATCACTTAGCTGTTTTTATTACAAATATAATCTTTGAGTTTATAGGAAAATGATTGCACTTCTAATAAATTCTGAAGTTGTACATCTTCAACCCTGGTGACCAGAACAGTAAGTAAGGCACCAAGTTGACCTAAATAATGTGTGCCCATCTCTCCCTCTCCCTCTCCCTCTCCCTCTCCCTCTCCCTCTCCCTCTCCCTCTCCCTCTCCCTCTCCCTCTCCCTCTCCCTCTCCCTCTCCCTCTCCCTCTCCCTCTCCCTCTCCCTCTCCCTCTCCCTCTCCCTCTCCCTCTCCCTCTGACTCTCCCTCTGACTCTCCCTCTGACTCTCCCTCTGACTCTCCGTCTCCGTCTCCCTCTCCCTCTGACTCTCTGTCTCCGTCTCTGTCTCTGACTCTCTATCTCTGACTCTCTGTCTCTGTATCCCCCTCTCTCTGTATTTTTAATGCATGTATGTGTATGTGCAAGCCCAGGTACAGTTGCAGGTGTAGATATAGGTATATGTATAAGTATAGAGCATGTGTATTTGTATCTGCACTGTGTGCAGAAACCAGAGGAGGTCTTCAAATGCATTAGTCTCTACCTTAACCGACTGAGACAGTATCTTATTGAACCCTGAGAGGCCAGTTTTCCAGGTAGGTTGGTTGTCCAGAAAACCAGTGTTCATCTTGTTTCAGACATCTCTATCTTTCTTCCCAAATCTGGCTTTTCAAGGACCTGTGCCTATGCCTGGGTTTTACATGGATGCCTCAAACCTGGACTCTGGTTTTTATGCTTGTACAGAAATCATGCTTACCTACTCCCTCCAAGCTATCTCCTACCCTCAATCTATCCCTTCCTTTCTTTCAAGACAAAAGATGTCACCTGCCTCAGCAGAAAGGAAAAATATCCATTTTCATTCTCTAAAGGATGAGAGTTGCTTGTCCTCAGCATTTTCAGTATTTGGTCCAGTGTGGAAACATATTTTTCTACCAAAGAGACACTACAGCTCCAAAAATCTTGAGTTCTGTGTTCTAAGAAGAGGTATATTACAGCTAGCTGATTGATGGATGATTCTGGAAAACCCAGAAAAGTTTCAATCTTGATAGAAGAAGACAGTAAGAATGTTCATGTCTCTCTTATGGATTGTCCCATCCCACTGGTGTTGTTTCTATCTCAGTGAAATGATAACACCTAAATAGCACTTGACTTGAATTCAGCACACCACAGTCACATACATTATAGAGCCCCATGGTGAAACTGATGTCAACTACAAGGTAAGAAATTCAACGAGTAAACATTTATCAAGGGCTTTTGTAGGATACCGGAAGACTTGCGGGTACTATATTCAATGTTCTGTGTGTTGTCTATTCATCCAAACGGTCATGTTCTGATAAAGAAAACCTTGTGGTGAGTGCAGACAACAGTCTTACCTTGTTTCACATAATAGTCTAGGAAAAGAAGAGATATTTATGCAAAAGATGATGCAAATAGGTGAGAATGTCCTGTTTCCCATCCCATAATAGATCTCCCTTGATCCTTCTAAGATGATGTTCACCTAAGAGGCCTTGGATTTCTTGAGAATTCATTTGAATCAAGTACACTAACCAAGGCAAATTATATGGTCCATGCTGCTGTAGTATGCAGGCAGATAATGTTGAAATGTTTCAAGTAGAAGCACCTTCCTCAATTCAAGGGAATTACTCATTTCACATTAAAGTCAGGAGACATTGTAGATGATGAAAAACAGCATTATTGGCCAATGTGAGTTTTGTCTTTATGCGATAGTACAGAGTTTTAGTTCTTATTTCCACCAATTTTGATTAAATAATTTTAAACATTTTTCTCAATTAGGTAGTTACTTTATTACCATTAACAATGCAATATTAATTTCTGACTACTTTGAAATCATGATGCATTTTTTGCCCTTAAGTTTTAGTTTTAAGAATTTAATATGCTTGTAACCCAAGGATAATTAATATGTATTTATTTATTGGTCTAGTTACAAACACATGACTTTGTCTTTATACATATGTAGTAGTTTTGTTGGTATGTATATGCACTTGGTGTGTTTGTGTGTGTTCACATGCTCATACATGTAATATATGTGTGTGGATGTGTGCTTGTAAACTTTCCCCTGTATATATGTAAACATGACAGGAAGATGTTAACTGTTCTACTCTCACTTTCTCCCTTGATACTAGGTTCCTCACTGGACCTTCAACTAGACTGGCAGCTGATATTCCTTTCACTATTATTTCTTCTGCTGTCCCTTAAGGTGCTAGAGTCACAGGCATGTCCAAGATCATTCTTAGATTTTTTTTTTTAATATGGGTTCAGAGAATTTGAACACAGGTCATCATGCTTACATAGCAATTGCTTCTACTAACTAAGCCAAATCCTCAGCCCCAGAAAAGGCAGTTTTGTAGTTTACCTTACAATTCTTTTACATCACTAAGAGCAATAATGCACAGAGGAAATGAAAATGCACTAGGGCCTGAAGATTGGATTTTAGCTCTAATTCTATCTGTAAACTTCTTTAAGCACAAGCTCATTTATTACCAGAATTAAATGTGAAAAAAAAAATCATCTGACTGAACACCTCAAAAATTGATGAGAATCCAAAGGATAAGTGCGACTGTCCTGAAAACCCTAGAGAGCTGCTCAGCTGTGAATAATCACCTTAAGCAAGTAAAACAGAGTTGCAGGGGACAGATTGCTTAGTTGCTTATCTCATGAGTTCAGATTTCAGTTTTTTAAACCAACATGTGAGATGTAATTATTACCTTTTCTGGTTTGAAGCATCATTGTTGAGTACATTAGTTGTTTTCCTTGTTGCTGTGACAAAATACTTGTCTCACAGTTTGAAGGCACACTCCATCATGGCGGGGAAACATGGTGGCAAGAGTGTGGAGTGCTTGATCCTACTACATCTACAGTTGGGAAACAAAGATGAATACCGATATTCAACTTACTCTTCCCTTGCTCCCTTTTGTTAAGTCCAGAACTCCAGCAATAGTGGTACCACAGGCACTCAGGATGCCTCTTCTTGCCTCAGCTAATCCTCTCTGGAAATCCCCTCACGAACCCACACACAGATGTTTTTACAAGGTGATAATAAATTATGACAATGAAGATTAACCATTGACCACCACACAAACTCTCTCTCTCTCTCTCTCTCTCTGTCTCTCTCTCTCTCTGTCTCTCTCTTTCTCTCTGTCTGTTTCTGTTTCTCTGTCTCTGTCTCTCTCTGTGTGTCTCTGTCTCTGTCTCTCTCTCTCTGTGTTTTGTGTGTGTGTGTGTGTGTGTGTGTGCATCCATGGAAGTATGAGCATGTTTTTGTCTGTGTCTATGAGTGTGAATGTTTGCTTGCATATGTGTATGTGTTTTATAGGAGTTGAACTAAGATTTGAGATGATTTGTGCAAGAAATGAATTTAGAAGAGAAAAGTAATATAAAAGGGAACAAAGCTATCTTTAGAACATCTAGGCAACTAATCCTGTTTTGTCAGTATATAAATTTTTACCAGAGTCCTGTTTGCTCAGTACTATCCTAACTTCATGGCAAAATGAGGTGCTCAACAAGCCACTCCAGGTCCTCCAATACAGTCACCATCTATTCCCCACTTAGTAGTAACAGAAAGATGTCAACAAAATTGAATTCCAATCAGCTTTCCTCAAGTTACCACCTGCAAGGAATTCCTCACTGCCCATAGTGTCTCAGTGTGTATTCCTCCCACAAAAACTGACTCTAAACTGTATGTGAGTGTAAATTTAAGAGCTAGACATCCTAAGATAACAAATGCAGCCTTTGCCCTCTTAAATAACCCTCTCTAAGTGATGATGAATACATGTAAACAAAATACAGTCACAGGGTGCAGAGGGAATTATGGTCCTGATACTGTAAAAGGAGTGGAGGGAGACAGCATTAAAAGAGCAGTTGATGTTCTCTGAGAATTAAGAAAAAATTATTGAGGAAAATGTTGCATTTATCCAGAAAGAGGGGGAGATCACAACATTGTACATTGAGGTGAAGCATTTAATTTTCCTAAAACTCCTTTATAAAACAGCATATTTTCTAATATCAATATCTAGTCATATATTGTTGGAAATATTCATCTATACAGCTTCATTTGTTTTAAAAATAGTGTTTGATGTTTGTGGATCTGTTAAAAATCCTAGTTACTTGCCAATTAAGTAGCCAATACTAGGAGCTAGAACAATAAAAAATTATTTTGCTGCCATAATTCTTACTTGTTATGGAAATAACTCTAGATGCCTTACCACCCACTTAAATAATAAATTCATTATATATTCATAACTAAAGTATTTTGAAATTATTATAATGCAACTGATAAATCTCTTAGCCAACAGTTTTTGAAATTCACTGTGAGCTGGTATCCAAAAAAAAAAAAAAAAGAACTTCATTTTTGCGGTACTTTTAGACAACATGAATAAAAGCATGGAATTGTTTGGATTTGAAATGTCCCTACCTTGCATGCTAGGTCTTTAATGTAATAACACTCAGAGGTGGCCTTTTTGGGAAGATAATTAGGTTCTGAGAGCTTTGACATTACCAGTGGTTTAATTTGGTGATGGAATAAACATCTGATGGCATTCTTTGCAGGTGGTGGAAAAACTAGATGTGTCCTTGCTGGAGGAATGCTACTGGGTCATTCCCTGGAAGTAGCATTACTTCTTGCCTTCCATTCCCCCATCACTATTTATTCTCTGGCTTTCACTTCCACTTCTGTTCTCTCCCCTTCCCCTTTCTCTTTCTCCCGCTTCCTCTCCAACTCCTCCTTTCCTCCTGCTTTGATCTTCTGCTTTCCTGTTCGACATTATATTAGCTGATTCACATTATCAAATTCGATAAATTTCTCCATTCGATAAATTTCTGCCTCAACACAGGCCCAGAAGAAACGTTGTCAGGTAACCACGGACAGAAAACCAAAAGGAACATTTCCTCCTTCAATTTGTTTATCCCTGGTACTTCCCCACAGTAATGAACAGATGACTGACACAAGATCTATCCATGCACGTGTTATCACAAAGTTAAACTGTCCAGTGAGTCCCACGATGGCAGCACCTCTTTCTTCTTAGTTACTTTCCTTTTTGAGACATTTCCAATGGCATGCTTGTGACTTCAGGAAGTCATAACTTGAAAAACAGGTCTGTGACTTGCTTTAAGGATTAAGTCACATAGAAATTTAGTTTGTGTGTAGATGACTTCCGATGTATGCTAAACCGATGACAGCATTCCAGAAAATGCTTCATAATCTGACCTTTGCTCAATTTGCCCTTTAGTTCTCCTCCCACATTTACTAATCTATAGAGTGAGTTTGAGTTTTCCTGCAATGTCATTCTAATTGACAAGATGGTGAATTATGCTAAATTCTTGAAGAATTGAAAAAAAAATTCCCAGCTCAAATGATTGAGCCATAATGTTTAAGTTTAACATCAGAGCATCTGACTTCGTAGTAGCATATGGCCATTAAAACAGCAGTACTTTCTGAGAAAGGATTGCCTTGTCCTTAAGCCCTCCTGAATCCCAATAGACATTCCTGCATGCCTCAGGATCCCCAGCACAAAATGCCCATACTCTTTGTCCATGTCTGTGTGCATCCTCATGCATGTGTGGTGCGTATGCTGGTGTACACATGTTCGGGGGAGAGCAGAAGGCAACCTAGGGTATTGTTCTTTGGGTGTTAACAAACATTAGAAAAAGAAGTTAAGCCAGGTGGTGGCACACGCCTTTAATCCCAGCACTTGGGAGGCAGAGACAGGTGGATTTCTGAGTTTGAGGCCAGAATGGTCTACAAAGTGAGTTCCAGGACAGTCAGGGCTATGCAGAGAAACCCTGTCTTGGAAAAAAAAAAAAAGAAAGAAAGAAAAAGAAAAAGAAAAAGAAATTAGAATTGATCACATTTAAAGAACACAGAGCAAGAGTGAGGAAGAACCAGTTCTCATTGTCAAAAGGGCGTTGAAACTAAAACAGCCGAGCAGCAAAGACCCTATGAACCCATCCCTACAACTTGGAGCAAATGTTGATTCTTAGTGAGTGGCCATCCCCTTACAAGTATTATGGAAAAACTATTTTGATTATGGTATATGTCATTCTTGATATTATTTTCAATTAATGTGGCCATAAAGATGTATAGAAATATCCCAGTATCTACATCTGTTAGCAAGGGAAAAGTCCAAGAACATCAAATTCAAGACAGACAAAGACCAATGGTAACTGTGTAGCACACATGCACTAGTGGGCTGCCTGCCATATCCCAGAACATGCAAGAGCCAATTACAGTAGCAAAGGCTGAAGTAATTGTCATTGAAAATACACCAAAAAAAATCTTACTACATAAAGCTTTAAAACATATTCATGCAATCGCTTATAGTTGTTTGTAACAATAATTTTAGAAAGAGCAGGAATTTGAGAGAGTGTGAGGAAGAGGACATGGGAGGGGTTTGAGGGAGGAATGGTCAGGGGGATGAAGTAATTATGTTTTAATTAAAGTCAAAAAATTAAAAGTATGCAGGCAAATAAATATTTCATGTATGTATATATGTATGTATGTATGTATGTACATATTTTTCTTCCCTAGTGCACAATACCATTGCAATGGATAAGTTTGGTCACTAAGTTGATACACCTGAAACTAGAGAACCCTAGTTGAGGAACTGTGTCCATCTTATTGCCCTGCCATGTCTATGAACAATTTTCTTGATTGCTAGTTCATGAAGGACTCAACGCCCATGTGTGCAGTAACATCCCTGGGCAGGTGGGCGTGGCCTATAAAGGAAAGTTAGCTGACTACAAGCCTGAGAGAGAGAGAGCCATAAGCAGCATTTCTCCACGGTTCCTACTCACTGGACCTGCTTATAATGTTTAGATTCCTGTTTTGAGCTCTAGTCTTAGCTTCCCTCAGTAATGGACTGTAACTTGTGAGTTGAAGCTGAACCTTTCCTGCTTCTGAGCTGATTTTGTGTTTTATCTGTGCAGCAGAAAGCAATCTAGAACAATCATAATTCACCTGTTTAGACAGAGTTTCAAGTTTTGTATAGAAATAGGATGTGTCTTCTCTCAAGACATTAACCACCCCTCCCCATTCCTATATATCAGAACCCATGTCTGGTTCATCTTCCGTGGTATACACAGTCCAAGCGTTTATTCTATGGATATATGTTTTCTACTGATGGGGCTACTATAGGCATACTATTCAGAACACAATCACTCAGATTCATAAAGGAAGCTGAAAAGTCTTGTAAGATGGCAATGAATTTGCTTGGCAAGTGCCTTGATAAGAGATATTAAGTTACTTGACACTAGTGCCCAAATTCATAACCAGATATAAAAAGAAACATTTATATTGAGACATTTTGAAACTTTCTTTCCTTCCTTCCTTTTTTAAATCACTTTTAAAAAAGTAACTTTCTCTCTTACTCTTTGTTTTCTATCTCCAATCTATTCAAATATTTCTTTTTAATGGATTTTAACCACAGTAGTAAGAGCTCAAGTGGATAGAATATTTTTACGTGTGTGGAATTATATTCAACGCACTGTTTTAAATGTCAGTTTAATTTAATGTTAAAGTGTAGTTATGAGAAAGTGTGTGCGTGCATCATTAATTTTTCTTCTGTGGCTCAGAGATTTTCAGCCCAGAGTAGATTCTTTCAGATCATCGGTATTTCTTAGGAGGGTGATTAACTTCTGCAGTGTGTATCAGAAGACAGCAAAAATGAATCTCATTTAAATAACTTAGCATTCAACCCTCAAATAAACTTGGTTTGGCCTTTTTCCATGCTTGTCTTTGATACTGTGATCAGTTTAATGGAATATGTAGATAAAATACACCAGCTTGTTAAAAACCTTTCCTAAAATAATCTTAAAATGGAACTAAATGCTAGAATACTCTGTCAATGAGAGATCCATTGTAAGACTGAATAATGGCTTAAGGCCAAAAAGTTTCTGATGTTTCCTATTTATCACTAAAACTCTTTTAAAAAAGAAGCTGTAAAGCACACTCTGTAAACACACACGGGGACCATCCTGATGAGGACAGGAGCGGAGTCATGCATAGTAGTTCTTCCTAAGGTCTCCACCCTTCCCATTTAACAAACCCTGCAAGTACTCAGGCATCCGCAGCTCACCACAATAGACGACTGAGAGATCAGAACAAAGATGGTGAATGACTGACTGCCTTAATGTTGGATAGTGTCTTAGTTTTCTCATCACTGCGACAAAACACCTCTCCTCCAAGCACAACTTAAGGTGGGAAGGATTTCTTTTGACTCAGAGTTGGAGGTATAGATAATTACCATAGGAAGTCAAGACTCCGAAGCTACTTCTAATTCCCATCAGCGCTCAGAGTAGAGAAGAGTGAAGGCCTGTGCTCAAGTCTCATTTTTATGTAGTCCAGCATCCTTCCCCAGGAAATGCTGCCACCTACAATGGGTGGGTCTTCTCATCTTAGTGAACCTATTAAGGTAATCTCTCATAGGCATGTCCAAAGGACATCCTATGTGATTCTAGGTTTTACAAAGGTGACAATTGAAATTAACCATCAAAGGTAGGTTGAAACTAAATATAATAAAATTAAAAATACACTCCCTAAATTTCGAAGTTTGCCCCTACCTCAGTCAGTACACTTATACAGATTCATAAATGCATGTGCCACTCATTCACTCTGACACCCACAGCCACAGGAAGCTTTCTGTGCTCAGTGCAAACTACGGTCCTATGCACAGAAATCCCAATTTATGACCTAGTTCCTAACAATTATGCTTGTTGTTTTAAAACAAGTTTTAGATTTCTTGAGACAAAGTCTCCCTTTGTATCCATGGCTGGCCTGGAACTCACTTTGTAGTTTCCAGCTAGCCTTGAACTCAGAGACCCTCCTTCCTCTACCTCCTGAGTGCTGGGATTAACATCATGTGCCCCTACACCTGGCAATGTGGTTTGCTCCACCTTAGTCCCTATCAACTGTAACAAACACTCAAATTGATAATAGTCAGGTATTACTAAAGTTTTATCTTAAAAAAATGTCCTTTAATTTTTTTTAAATCAATCTTTTCTAATGATGATTTTTTTTTTCCCTAAAAGCTGTTTATCTTCTGGTAATTCTTTTTTATACTTGTCTGTGAGGATGCATGTGTTTGTGTGATTGTGTATGTGTGTGTGTTTGTGTGTGTGTGTGTGTGTATACATGTGTAGGAAAGCCAGACAATAAGCCTGGGATTTATCCTCACAAAGCCTACCCACCTACTTTGAGACAGTATCTCTTATGGGCCTGAAACTCACCAATTGGACCAGACTGATGGGCTGGTGAGCCCAAGTAATATGCCCGTGTCTGCTTCCCCTGCTCTGGGATCACAGATAGGGGCTCCCATACGTAGTTTCTTTTGCACTGGTTAGTTTTGTTGACTTGACACAAACCAGAGTCACTTGGGGAAATGGAATTTCAACTGCCAAATTGACTCCATGAGATTAGCCTGTGCTGTGTCTGTGGAACACTTTCTTGAGAAATGATCGATATGGGAGAGGGAGTGCCATTCTGGCCATGAGGGCCCTGCCTGTGTAAAAGACCAAGCTGATAAAAACTATGGAAAAAGGCCAATAAGCAGTGTTCCTCCATGTTCTTTGCTTTGATTCCTGCCTCTAGGTTCATGCTCTGAATTTCTGCTCTGACTTCCCTTGGTGGTGGAGTGTGACCTGGGAATTGTAAGATGAAATTAACCCCTAGCCTCCTCCAAGTTGCTTATGGTCCTGATGTTTATGACAGCAACAAAATGTCCCCATTTGCATATTCAGTGTTTCATCATTTGAGCCATATCCTTGCCTTCCCTGACTTCCACGTTACTCCAACGTACAGTCACGCAGAGACACCAACAAATAAACCATAGTTCAGGTGGGATGAGGGGGTTTCACTATGACTGAACTCAACACACTTCACAGAAGTGAGATGGGTAACTAGACAGGGAGTCTCAAGCCAGGGCTGCAGCTGTGTTAAAGAACGTCAAGGCTTAACATTTGAAATGTAAATAAAGAAAATATCTAATAATAAAAAAGAGAGAATACATGAATTTTTCCATGTCTCCCAGTACATATGTAGCAGGGGACTGCCTTATCTGTCAGTGGGAGGGGAGGTGCTTGGTCCAGTGGAGGCTTGTTGCAAAAGGGGATGCTAGAGGAGTGAGGCAGGAGTGGGTGAGTGGTTGGAGGAACACTCTTTTAGAGGCAAAGGGAGAGGTGTGGAAGGGAGACCAGGAAGAGGGACAACATTCGAAATGTAAATAAGTAAAATAACAAAAACAAAACAAAACAACACAACAACAAAAAAAGGTCAAGGCTTGCTCAGAAGGTATCCATTTTCATTCCCTCCCACGCTTCAGCCTCTGTCCTTTGTCCTGACCTCCAATATCCCGTTCTCCCTCACAATCCCATCTTCACTTTGTGCCTCTGTGTTGCATTCAATCTCCATCTTCAGTGCACAGGGGTGGAAGCTTAGCCACAGGCCACTGGAGTCATTTGTTTTGTTCCTGCAGCATCTTACCTGGACTTGTGTCTCTGGCTTGTTTTTGTCCTGCCCTCCTCTGAAGCTCCAACTTCTGTTGACTCATCTATCATTCTGTTCTGTCCACACCTATGATAGTCTGGAATTCACGTGTAACCCAGGCTAGCCTTGAGCTCACAGCAATTCTTCAGCCTTATCCCTTCTCCCTCCATGCTTTTAACCTTCACCCCATGGTCTTTTCTCTCAGATTTATCTAGAATAATTTGTGGCCTAAGCATCAGAGCCTTGATCTGACATTATCCCTAATTAGTCATTTCTTGGAGGAATGGTATGGTTTAAAGCAATAGATTAGATTGAATTTTCATGACTTTGCCTAGAGAAACTTGTTTTTATTTCCAATTTACAAATATGAAATGCTAAGCCTCCTGTTGTCAGAAGAAAATCTGGTTAAGTCTGACCTTCTTGTCAGACAATCTCCTGCTAAGAATATTTTAAGTTTCTAAGGAAAAAGTCATTGCTCCCGAATGCATATTTAACTACAGCACTCAGACTGTAAACAAGCCAGTTAATGTTTACAGTGGACTGATTTGTGTCTATAAGGGAAACATTTGGTACATGGATTAAGGAGTTATTTTGAATTGTTGAAGTTCTGTTGAACCATATAATTAGCTGCCAGCCCTGTCAATTACATTCAATAGTTAAAAGTTATTGGATAGAAACCTATTTTTTTCAGGATGTATGCTACATGTATGTATAGGAGAAAATCTCTCCTATAAATTAAAGGAAGCTACTTACATTTTATTTCTATTATTGGAGTATTTAAAAATATAATCAAGATATCAATTTAAAATAACAACCTACTTTTCCCGAAAAGAAAATGCAAACTATTTCTCCTCTTATTTGCTAGTGGAACAGAATATCCAGTTTAACTAGTAGATAACACTCTATAGTTGTGGGCTTTGAATATAAAGCATTTCATTCTAGTGGGGAAAGTGGAATCAATTATCAGTTAAATGTCCCCTAAATTCCTTGGTCAGTAATATTGGACCCAGTGTAGAGTTCTTTATCTTACCCAGACACTAAGAATTGCTTTCAGGGGTTCGTGGACTAAACTCCTGCTGTCCAGTCTGTGGGCATCATCTCTGAGGCTGCATGTTAATATGCAGACCATAACCACCAGTCAGAGACAGACTGCAGAGGATCAATAAGTCTCGGCATGCCAGCCCTGCAGGCTTTCAGGAAGTCGGCAGCATCCACCTTCGGTGAGACCCTGTAGACCTTCTTGATTTCCTATTCTGGTTGTCAGTGTTTTATGCTTGCTCCGAGGTTTGCTTTTCATTCTGCATTCTCCATGTTCCTTTTCCAAATGCGAGCACAAGCAGGAAGCATCATCAGCTTCGTTGCTGTGACTCTGCTGTGACTCTTCTCTTCAAGGACAGTGTGAGACAAACCATAGCCCAGGTGTGTGGGGCTACTTCTGCCTGCCAGATGACTATAGATGTCACTGTGAGATATGGCACTCAGTTCCAAATGACAACACACAGAAAAGAGGAAGGAAAAGGAAAAAGGCACAGCATTAAGTGGGAAGAAGTCATCAGTGTCTTGACCTGTTCCTTTCTTACCTTCTTCATTGTTATTACTCTTAATGTGATTATCTGCTTTATGCTTTGTTTATATACAGCAGCCACCATGGTTTCGATAAGGGGAAAATTGTGCTTGCAAAACACAACAGTCTCGGCTGACACCCCAATCTCCTAATTACAGAGCAAGTCTTTAAAACACAAAAGCCTGTTTCAGTGTAGAACCAACATGCTTGACATGTTGGTTACCACTGCCGAGACTCTTTCTCCCTTTCTTTGCAAGGCAATGCCTCCCTAATTACAGTTTTCCTAAAAAATTTTCCACACATTTAGACCCTTTCTCTATAAAGGATGCAAATAGAAACCACCTTGTGATTTTCCTGCTCATTGTCATTCTGACATTCTAAAGTGGAGAAGGCATAAAAATCAGAGGACAGCAATTAACAGAAGCCTGCAGCTTGCAGCCTCTCTCTCATCCTTAATGGCATTTCCCCGGAAAGGGGGGCGGGTCAGTGGCCTGTGGTTTCATCAAGAGTCCAGGGAATAGCATAAACACTTTAGCCAGCTCATGCTAAAATCTGCAGAATCAGTTGTGTTTATCATAGAAAAGTTTTGTGATGGATTTTACCATTAAAAAAATAAACCGTAAAAATGAGTGTAGCTTTGTGCAGCGTCCTCCCTCAGTCTTTATACTATGCTGATGGGATGGATAGGCAAGCTGTTCTCTGGGAATGTAGGGCCTTCAGGACTATGCCTAGAAAGTTAAAGTTTATCTAGGGGTTGTCAATATAGCTCAGTTGGTAGAGTGCTTGCCTAGCATGCATGAAGTCCTGAGTTTGATGGCTGGGCCACATAAAATTAGACACAGTTAAACAGTTGTATATATATGGGATCCCAGTATTTAGGAGGTAGAAGCAGAGGGTTCAGAAATTCAAGGTAATTGAGGCAAGTCCAGGTTACATGAGACCATGCCTCAAAAACAAACAAACAAACACACACACACACACACAAAGGTGAGAGAGACAGAGACAGAGACAAAGACACAGAGAGGGATTCACACAAATTAGAGTTCCAATTCAGGATATCAAGCCAGGAAGCAGGCAGGTTGAAAAACAGTTGTATACTTGACCATTATCATGGCTTTAACATGTTAACACAGGATGCATCATGGTATAGCAAAGGTACAATTGATGATAGTAGTGGGATAGACTTAGGAATTAACTCAGATTTCTAGACAATCAAATTGAAAACTGTGGTCATCACCTAGGAGGTGTGATTACTTCAAAGGAGCTGTTGAATGATTTCTAAACTCTATTGCTAAGGTCCCCAGAGTTTCTAGAATTGAGTTGTTGCACTACTAATACTTCCTGCCCATCTCAAATCGCTACTCTAGCACTGCAGGCTGAAGAAGAAAAATGGAGATGTCGCTTAATTATAGAAGTCTGATGACCCAGATGATGTGGGAAAAAAGTTTCAGTATTTCTTTAATATTGTCCTAAGTGCACAGATGGGGCTGCAATTATGAAATCTTTTGTACTTTCACATTGTCCCCACTATAATTAAGATGAATGTATATGATGAGTCATGGAATGGTTATGGCTATGGTTCTGAGTCCATGGGACATTCACTGATATTTCCAGGTGCTATCTCCCATGATGAGGAAGTACATCAGGGATAGTTAAGGCATTTTCTATCAAGACTGACAACCTGGGTTCAATACCTGGAACAGTAGAAGAAGAATTTGGAAAATTGTTCTCTGACCTCTACATAGGTGTTGCGGCATGTGCATACCCATTGTTACCTCAACCCACCCTCAAAAAATTAAGTCAATGTCATTTTTTTGAAGAGAGAATGAAGGTTTTTTTTAAAGTTTGTTATATGAGATAATGTTTATATTGATAAGGTATGGTTAACTGCACAGATAATAGCTATTTGATTGTTATAAATACCAATTGTATTTTACAGCCCTGGATTCTTATGAGTAGTTGATTATTTTAGGGGTGGATCTACTATCTTCATAATCATGTGACAGTCATTTTTTGGAATTTCTCCATGATTTGGTATATTCCAACAGAAATATTTGCTATTAAATTTTTCTACATTTTTTTTATCACACTACTGTGCTGTCTTGCTGTGTAAAAAAAGGCATTCCCACACACAATAATGACAGAATACAAATTTGGTAGAAATAATAAAGAAACTGAACAACACACTATTGTATAAAAGGCTTGTCTCACCAGACACATAATGGTTTTGAAATCACTCAGTAATTCAATTGGATTCTTGAAGGAAATCATGTTTTGTGCCATTAAAATCTTCTGAAATTTCATCAGTTGGAAGAAATGCCATAAATTTAAAAACTGAAATTCCCACTATTTCCTGATTGAGTAGCCAATTATGAGCATCCAAATTGTTATTAAATATATTGGTATGGATAGAAATAATAATATCATCATTTCTTAATGCTGACATCTAAAGGCCTAGATTATATCTAAAGTCCACAGTTCTTATTATGATACAAGAATTCAATTAAAATCTATTTTCTTCTGTAAAAGCAACTAAATTTTTAATTAATGTTGATAACAATGTCTCAGTAGGCTTCTAGGTATTCATTCCAGTGAACATGATGCAGCCATCTTAGAGACATCCAGAAACACACGTGCAAATTCAGCTTTATATAACTGAATCCATTTTGAATTGTAACTGCTAAAAGTGTTCTTGAGTCCCACAGGTCAGTTTTCCTAATGTAGTTTCCACAAATGCTATAAATAAACCATTGGAATGACATGCAGAGATTTATAACTAGATTCTGATACCACTAGCTCCTGAAATGTGGCTGAATTCTTTGATATTCGCTTGGTATCATCCAGAAGCATCCCGATTTATAGTGTTACTTCACTCTGATCACTGTATAAGTCCATTTTTCTGGTCCATGCAGCAGAGATCAATTGGTTCTGCTGCTTTCTAGGGTTGCACTTCAGTTAACAAATCCCCGATATATTCCAGTTCTTGCAATCCTGAATCTGTCTGTGCCTCAGAGCTGGCCCCCAAACACTGGGGTTGACTTGTTCTGAAACAGCATCGTTATCCTTTTCTTAGAATTCAGCTTTTTACTCGTCTGTAGCTTTTTCCTCTCAGTGGGAATTGTGGTTCTGAAGATTTGGACTTTTGAAAGTTCAATGTTTGGGTGTTTGATCTTTGGGGAATTTTGAGAAGAGATTGTGACTTTCAGAATGCTAGAGATGAGAACTATTTAACCTCCTAGGAGTTTTTTTTTTTTTTAATTGAAAATAGAAGGAAATTGAGGATTGTATCTTTCAGGATTGTGACCTGCACTGGGACATTGGAAGGTGGTTGATGCATAAAACCCGAGTCCCATAAGTGGGAATAATATCCTTGAAAGGGGGCACAGACTGTTCTTTATTTGCTCTGCCATATGATGGTTCAAGAAGACAATTGTCACCTGCAATCCATGGGTGACCTCAGCAGATATCTCATGTTGCTTTCTAAAACTGTGAGAAATGAATTTATTTTCTTTATACATCATACAGTCTAAGATATTTTGTTATAGCAGCCTGGATACACTAAGGCAGAGCTCGGGAGTTTTCAAACATGATGAAATCTTAGCACTTATTTTATGTTATGGGGCATTCTGCAGGACTTTTGATAGCTGAGAGATATTCTTAAAGTGGTACTGTAGTAAGTTCTGATAGTGATGACAACTAGGATGTGGAGAAGGATCAAGGGATGGGAAATCATAGTCTGAAGGAAGAGGATAGAAGATTATGGTTAGCATCCAGTGCATGCACGTGGATGAATAACTAAGAGACGACAACAATCAATTTTTAGTAGGTAAACTAAATGCTTAAGAGGTGAGACAAACATGTTTAATTTTACACTCTCTACCCTTTTCTCTCCTTGCCAGTCTCTCCTGAGTTCCCTGCACAGGTGTGATTGTGTGTCTGTGCGGGTGCTGGCATGCCGTAGCACACGTGTGGAGTCAGAGGATGACCTTGGGCGTTGGTCTTTGCCTTCTGCTCTGCTTCAGATAGTCACTTTTTTTGGTTTGCTACTGCATGCAGTGGGCTCCCTGGCACACGAACTAGGCATTCTCTTACCTTGGCTTACAATCTCAGAGTATGGGCTTTAGAGGATTCCAAACTCAAGCTACCATGTCAAGCTTCGCTTGGGTATTGGGGATATGAACATGGGTCCTCATGCTTTCACAGCAGGTGAGCTAGCCATTGAGCTATCACCTCAGCTCATCAACAGGTGTGAGATCTGGAGGAAGGATGTAAAAGATGTAAAAAATAGTAAGGATGGTAGTGAAGGTATAGTTGAAAATAGGAAACACTTCCCAGTAATTGTTCATACAACCTAACTGTTCATAATTTTTTGTTTTGTCCTTGTCCAATTCATTGTACCATAATCTGAGCTAAGAGGCCTACAGAGCAAACAATTTTAGCAAACATAGAGGTGGCCAGAAGTGGTTCAGAGCTTAAGGGGCTACATTCCTTCCACTTTGTTCAGCTGTGACTCCAGACGGTCCTAGAACTTTAAGTTCAAGTCTTTCCTCAGAACGCAGGGTCAACCAAAGAGAAACCGTGCATACCTGAACCCACAGTTTTGAGTTAGTCTTACGGTAGTTTGGATGGGAGATTCCCCATGGTTTGGGGCATTTGAATCCTTAGTCCCCAGTCGGTAGCTCTTTTTGGAGAGGCTTGAGAAGTGTGATCTAGCTGAAGAAAGTGCACCATTGGGACTGAGTTTGGAGGTTTCAAAAGTCACATTTTCTTGATTCCCAGTCTGCTCTCTGCCTCTTGCTTCACGTCCAAGATGTGAGCTCTCAGCTTGCTCTTCCACCCATCACACCTGCCACCGACACTCAATCATCATCGATTACAATCCTTTGGATTTATTTAATTTTAACGATTTAATTTAATTTAATTCAAAAAATATTTTGCCAAAGCAAATCAAGGAAGGAAGAATTTGTTTGAACTCATAAAATCCACTGTGGCAGGAAAAGCATGGCCACAGGGTACCCTTTGTAATCCTAAAGAAATCCTTTCCTCTATTAGTTATTGCTTGTAGCATTTTAATACAGCACTAGAAACATAACTAATACCTGGCCCCCTCCTTCTGTGTAGTTACTACACATCCAAATGGTGCTAGCATCTCTAGACCTCACCATCACTACAGTGGGAAATGTCATTGATTACTTTTCCCAGGATTACTATCACAGATGCATAGTTTTTTGTTTGTTTGTTTTTGTTTGTTTTTTCTTTTTTTTGCCTCCATTCCCACTCTTTTCCAGGCTACTTTCTATTGATGTGTTACTTCTTTCATTGTTGTAATGAAATATCGGACTAAAGGAACTCAAGGAAGGCAAGGTGTTCATACAGTTGTTCATCGTGGTAGGGAAAGCATGGCAGAGTACAGTATGTGGAGCAAGGAGTAGTGAGGTGAGCAGTGGTGAGGGGTGAGGCTTTGTGATGACACTGGGGTGGGAACCACACTGGGACATTTGTCAGGGAGCTATAACATGGTGACCAGATGTATGATTAATCTTCATGACCAACTTGCATGAATTTAGAGTAACCCAGGAGACACAGTTGTGGGCATGTCTATAAGAGGTTTTATAGGCAAGGAGGTTTAACTGAGAAGAGAAGATCCACCTTCAGTGGCCCTTTCCTTTAGGCTGGACTCCTGGACTGGGTAGAAAGGAGAAAGTGAGTGGCTCTCCAGCGTTCATGGCTCTTTGCTCCCTGACTCTAGACACCATGCGGCATGCAGTCTCATACAGTGCTGTGCAATGCTGACGACTCACATGTTACTCTGGTGTGGAAGCTCACCGTCTGTACCAGCTGCTCTCTGGTGTGATTTCATTTCCCATTCTTTCGCCTGGATGACTATTCTTCACACCAGAGGATGCAGCGAAGCATCATTTCCTTTCCAGATGCTTCAAAACCCAGAAGACTTCTCTGCAGGCTCACATTCTTGGAAACACCCTTTAGATACACACAGTCTGTAATACAGTTTTCTCCCACCCAGTAGGGTAGGCGAGCAACTTAGCCCTATAAACTGTCTCAATAAAAGCCAAGAATGAGTAACAAGAAATATGACTGACTTGAAAACATATACTTAAAAAAATCCCTACAGACTAAAGTTGAAAAGCAAACAACACAGCTAAAGGAGACGACTCTACCAAACAGAGAAACTCTATCAACGGAGTGTTCTTCATCCAATCTTTGCAACTTGTGTTTAGAAAATTAGACAGGATCTTCGTGGAGGCCATGGTCACAGAAAGCATGTGTTCCCCAGTGAACGAAGAGATAAGTGTTCAAGGTGGTAGGAAGGCATTATTCCATTTTTAAGGAGATGTGGCCGATAGTGCAGAGAAAGGAGCATTTGTGTGCTACAGCTTTATAGTTACCAAGATAAGGAGGTTTTCTAGGGGAAACGTGGAAAATAAAATAATAAATGCTGAAGAGGCTTCAAACAGGAGGAAGTTTAAAGGGAAAATAAGTCAACTGTTTTCTATACAGAAGGGAAGAGTCTCCCTCTCTCTCTCTCTCTCTCTCTCTCTCTCTCTCTCTCTCTCTCTCTCTCTCTCTCTCTCTCTCTCTCTCTCTGTGTGTGTGTGTGTGTTGAATTTTGCTAATACAAACACCAGCACCTTTGTGTTCTAGAAAACTGAAACTGAAACTAACAGGAGATGGAAAATGAATTTCAACCTGGCTTTTGTTCTATTTCTCTGGAACTTTAGAGTGGGTTGAAAACAAGATTCGAGCTGAAGCAGAATAAGAGATGCTCAGAAAGGGGCAGAAAGAGGTTCAGAAAAGCAAAAGGTGGCCATAGTAAGGGCAGAATGACATTGTGAGTGAGTGAGTGAGTGAGTGAGTCCAGACATTGGATGTGGACAGAAGTGGATATGAGAGAGCTGAGCCTATCAGAAATGAACTCATCACAGGGGAAGAAAAGCTCAGGCAGGAGAGATGGGGCTTGAGGAACAATCTGTGAAATAAGGATCAAGGAACTCAGGGAAGTATTTTGTACTGTGACTGTAATTCCTGCAAAAATGGTCATTCGATACTAAAACTGTGGGTGAAAGGCTAACTGTAAAACAATGTATGTGACAGATACCAACTACCAACACCCTTCTTGTTAGTTACAGAGCAAACAGAGAGGTGGAGGAATGAGTAGTCACACCTCACCCATTAGCTATCTGAAACTTAATATTGTCACTAGGGCGCACCTTAGTGTAAGGGTATCCACCTTCAGGGCAGGAGAGTTGAAATGAAAATATAACTAGCAATGGTAACCTATCTAATCATGTGTAGACAGTGTTCTGGCTTTGAGACATTCTATAAAATAAGAAGTTTGCATTGTTCAAAATATTGTTATTATGTAGGACAAAAAAATGAGTAAGGAGTCTAAAATTCTGAAACCAGTATGGTGTGCAATCTTTGATTAGATGCTGAATGGAGGTGACATGGCTGTCAAGGCCATTGTTGGAGCAAGCAGGGAGAGTGAACATGAGTTGGAATTATGTGTGTGTGGCACTGGTGGTATGTGGGTGAGGAAGACTCTTTTTAGGAGATGCATCTCAGAATCAGTAATCTTAACAGAAAACCGGTGTTTAAAAAACAGGGTTTTCTGTACAAAGAAAAAAAAAGTAGGAAAGGACATGTAATGATGAATTTAAGTGAATAGGCTCTCATTCACCAGCCCTCCAGTTAGTTGTTTTGTAGATTTAAACATTTTAAGAGTTGAAAAAAAATAAAATAAAATGAGGATTGGGGAGGTAGATTCGGTGGCAAAGCCACTCAGGCAGGAATACCTGACTTTGATCTTCAGAACCCGTTTGTTTGTTTGATTGTTTGTTTGTTTGTTAACGTGTGTTAGCACATGTGTGTAATCCTGGGAGAAGGGGGCCTGGGACAGGAGAGCGGTGGAGCTGGCTAAGGAGTCAGTCTAATATAGTTGGTGATCTCCAGGCTGGGAAGAGATTGGATCCCTAACAAACAGAAAGCACACACATAGAAATGAAATTATATATATTAACAAATCAAGGTGGAAAAAAACCTTGAAGATTAAGATTAGACTTGAGGCTGACACTGGCCTACACACTCGCACATGCGCGTGTGCACACACACACACACACACACACACACACACACACGTTCATGCAAAGCTTTCCCTGTGTGTATCTGCAGAAACATGAACACATTTAAAAAAAATAGAAAATAAAACAAGACATTTGAGGCAATGGTACCGGAAGTGAAGGAAGGCAACCCTTTCTCTGAGGGAAGGAGAGGGTGAGCCCGGGAGATTGCAGCCCACCTTCCACTGAGGAGTGTACTTGGCCATAGCAAATCATCATGAGGCCCAAGGATGGTTTTCAGGGCTCAACTTTTATTCTCAGTTTCCATAAGAGGAAACGGAAGCTGAAGAGAAGTCATGTGCTGCAGCCGAGTCGGCATGAAAGAGAAAATTTTGTTCTGCCTGCTTGCAAAGCACACTCCCTTCTTTAACAAGATTAGGACAGGCTTCCTGTCCTTTGAGGGCTCTATAGAGGGACAGAAGGTGCAGCTACTAAGCAGAGGTATCAGCTGTGACCTATAGGGTTGCTGGAGGTAAGAAAGGAGGAGCTTGTGTGCCCAGCTTCCAAGAATGATCTCTAGAACACCAAGCAAAGGTGCAGTCCCGTGACTGTAGCAAGAGGCTCAGGGACCCTAAATCAGATCCCCAGATCTTAACTGAAGGCCACACTAGCAATCATGCACTTGCCTGACACCTAGCAAGCTGTCAGTTGAGCCGATTATGTGTTTCAGAGAAAACTAGTCTCATTGTCAGCTTGACCTCAGACCCCAGGCAGGATCTCCCCTGCCAGGGACCAGCCTTGGCATGGAGAGGGGTTCTGAGAGAAGGGGTGTCTGGGAGCTTCAAAAAGAACAACTGGAGTCAAAGCATGGATCCAAGCTGATGAGTTCTATTCTGCTTGATCCAGCTTTTGGATCCAGCCTGCTTCTCTCTCTATGTTCTGCTTTCTCGAGCAGATGCCTCTATCTTTTGCTTGCTTGGTATTCTAAGAGATCTCTCTGTCCATGTCCTGCTAGTGTATTGTGTGTGTGTGTGTGTGGTCTGTCTGTCCATCTGACTCTGTCTCTCTGTTCTCCAAGCAGGTCTCTCTTTTTATCCTAAACAAAACAAAACAAAACAAAGCAAAACAAAAGCTCTGGGTAGCTCAACTCCTGCAGAACCCAGGTGCAGTCTTTTATTTTACATTTGAATACAGTCATTTACTCCAAGTTGCCTTTAGATTATCCCATGAATCAGCATCCCTTGACCTCAGCCTTTGATTTTTTAAGAGACAGCAAGCATAGTTTTCTTCTTAGTATTACAAAAGAATTTGGAGCTTTGTCTGACTTTGTTAGGAATAGGTCATAAGATAGTTGGTTGGGACCCTGCTCTGAAATTACCATTTCTGCCACGCCTAGTCCTAACCTTGCTATATCCCAGGTTGACCTTGAACTCAGGGATCTGCCTGTCTTTGTATCTTTCTGAGCAAGCTGGCTCATAGCTTAGCTGCCTTTGTTGCTTTATATTCACGAAACCCCTCATATAATTCATCCTTATATTTTTGTATAGTTGAGAAATTATTTTAAAACTCGTGTTTTTTTTGAGCTCTTTCACATAATCTTAAGAGTGGTCCCAAAGATCCCAGTACCAACCATTTTGCTGAGACATTAGCTACACTTTCAGCTCCTGGACTCATGCTATCTCAGATTATCATGGAGTCACTCAAATTAGAAGAGAGAATGTGAAAATATGTATATTATTATACAAACAAGGCTTATGCCCACAGCAGCTGTCCATACTGGAGGCTCACAGGGAGGCCCTGTAGCACGGAGAGCAACCTTGTCCCGCTGATTCCACCAGGGCCACACAGGGCTCCGCACTCCCCTTTAGCTCACCTCTTCTCACAGCAACAGTTGTCCCATTTTATACCTTTAAGTAAGGCTGTATGAACACCTTTTGGGCTTCCAAGTTATCAGCAGTCAGGGGTGGGAGTAAATATCTGTGGCAAGGGTTTGCACTGGTCTAGGTGGTATTTGCTAAAAGTTATAAGGGGAAAAAAGAAAGAAACTAGTGGGGAGAAAGATGTGTGTGGGATTTACGATTTTACCAGGGATGATACAGTGGATGTTCAAGCAAAGAAATGGGGACAATAGGAGATAAAAAGTAAGTGAATATTCACACAGTAGCTGCTCACGTTATAGATAGTTGGCTTTGGTCTACTGTAATGGAAAGTGGTGGGGATATGTGTATAAGGCTGATATCTCACAGGTATTGCTAGTTCCTAGAAGAAAGGTTGAGAGAACATGTACTTCACAGATTAAGGGGTCTGGATTAGATCCTAGAAACAGATCCATAAAACCAAATAAACTAAATTGTAAAAGTAAAAGTTTAAAAGGAGGAGGACAGAATTCACATGGGTGAGAAAAAGAAGAGATGCAGAGAAAGCAGAAAGGAATTTGAAGGGCTTGCTGTACTGAAACCTCAGTCACACCTGTCGTCTCTGTATGGTACTAATGTGTCCTACCTACAGAGGCTGGGCTCCATTGTGGTGGTTCTGAACATTTCCCCTAGCTCAGAAGTGGGACTTGAAGGAAGGCCTAGGGCAGGAGTGTCTGACTAGCTGTCACACCATTCCATCCACCTTAGCCAGTGACAATCTTTGAGAACTACATGCTGAGTTTGGGATCTCTCAATTAATTCTAGGCATCAAGTCACACCTCACCTCACTGCTGTAGCTCACCCTCAGCAGACACACAGGAGATGTATCATGCTCCTGAGCTAGTGGCTGCATTAGAAAGCCACCAGAATGGCTTAGGGGATAGTTCAGCCAGTAATGTTCTTGTCTTGCATACACAAGACCTAAGTTTGATGCCTTAGAACTGACATTTCCAAAGCACAGCATGGAGGCATGTACTTGTAGTTTCAACACTAGGGAGCTAGGGCAGGAGGATCTCTGGAGCTTTCTTATCACTAATCTATCTTACTTAGAGTACTATTAATGATTTCTGGGTGAATGAGAATATCTCATAGGAAAAAAAAAGGTCAATGGAACCTAAGGAATGCCATACAAGGTATCCTCCTTGAAGAGTGAGGTTCCCAGCCTGCTCCACACCCTCTCTTTAATATGAGGAGTTAAGAATCTTTACACTATTTTATTATCTTTGGAAAAAAACTGTTGAAGTTTAAAGCTTCCTTTTTTTTTACTCCTGCAGAATGGATTAAAAAGGAATAGGGGTGTGTGAAACCTGTATAGGGCTGTGATGCTAGTTGACCTAGGCAACGTTAAAAAGACTTTATCCAAATGACTTCCCATTGCTTCATCTGGTCATAATGACCTAATATGGCCATCTGCCTCATCTGTCTAAGTTAATACGTTTGAAAGAGACTATAGCTTATTCTCATGCAGTGAAGTAGGTTGAACATATTATCAGTGCAAGCATCCCTAAAAGGGTCCCACCAGCCAGGGGGAAGTGAGGTGAGTGGATTGGTAAGTTGACATCCCAAGAAAAGCATGTATTGTATGGGAGGGAAATGGCTGCCAGATAGAAAGGGAGGTCCCACCCTGAAACCACTGTCTGGTAATACATTTCTCAGAGATGGTTGAAAATATAAACACCATTTCTTAACATTCTCTTGGTATCTTCTATGTCTAACATAAAGAAGGATTTGCAACAAGTATATGCTTCCCTTTAGCATGGAATGGTTATTAACCCTTTGAATGGTATGGTAGAGGTGGTGTGAAGTCTAGCAACAGAGACCAGTTTCACAGACCATAGGGACCAGAGATAGTCCTCCCTTGCAAACTTCCTGCATGACTAGGGGGCCTTGTCAAAGAAAGTCTAACTACAAAGGATGTAAACTGTTCTCTACTTGTGTATTTATAAGCTTGCCTAGTTGACGTCTGGAGGAGACACCAATGGTGTAGAACTAGGACTATATTGGTCTGACAGTTCCAGCAGAACAGGCATTTAGCATGACAGCTGAATAAAAACTCCATGAAGAACACAGACAGTCATAGTTAAAGATCAAGAATCAAGCCATTGAAGGAGAGTTAGGGGACTTAGGTAGACTAGGATCATGAATGAGAGCTTCCTGTAATGGTTGCTTCTTGTTTTCAGTAATCACTGAGAAGAAACAATGGCAGGAAGAATTGGGGGCAGGTATCTAAACAAGCTCAATTGGAGGAAGGCAGAGGACCCAGGGACCCAATAAAATACTCAAGCCAACTTCTGTTTAGGGGACCTCAATTCTTAGACTTCCTCTATAGATGTACAAAGACCTACTTTCTATTTCTTGCTGTCTTGGTCTTCTGTCCTTCCCGGACGTCCAATTCTTTGTTCCTACCAGGCAATAAGCTGGACAATCCTGTAGACAACTGGGATCATCCCTGTTACAGAGTTGGATCTGCATCTGATTAAAAATGGCTGTTACTCAACTTGTCTCTCCTCTGCTCACTAGGTTAACTACACACTCAGTAAAAGATGCAAAGAAAACATGGAAAGAGCAGGTTACAAAAAGCAGGACCTTGCATTGGGGTAAGTGGGGAACTTCTAGTTCTCAGAATTGCACACTGCTTCTCTAAGAAACTAGACAACTCAAGTTTAAACTGAAACATTTGATAAGTCCACTAATATTTTAATGTTTAATTTAATATTTAAATGAGGTTTGGGGTCCATCAGTCTCCACTACATGGGACATGGTCAGTTCAAAAAGCTCTTGGCCACAGTCAACTGTTCATGGCAAGACACTAAACAAGACTTTTAATGCAAGATTTTTGAGGTAGTGGACAATTTCAGTACACCAGGAAGTAAAATAAACAACGGAGGTGGGACTTTTCTAGAACTCACCTAGTACCAGCACATCACTGGTATGAAAAAAGAAGGGTCAAATAAGGAAGTGGGATTTAATTTAAATTAAAAGAAACTAAAAATGAAATCAACTAAGTATTGTGCACATTATATTTAAAACATTTTTGAGAAAATATGAAGAATATATTTGAGTCATCACTGAAATCAAATAGGGATTCAATGTTAGAATTTTACTAAGGAAGTGATAAGTTTGTTGGGTATAAAAAAATAATATGATTAAAGAGCTGCTTTCCAAAACATCTAGGGGGAAATTATCATGCTTGTGATCATCTTTGCAGTGTATCATCAAAGAAAAGAGAAAGGAAAAATAGACTACACAAAGAGTCAGAACACTTCTTTAAAGATGAAGGTTTATGTCATTTTATGTGTATGTCAGTTTGCCTGAATGTATGTATGTGTATCAAATATGTGCCTGGTGCCCATGAAGGTCAGAAGAAGGAGTGGTATCACCAGGAACTGGACTGACGAGTGGTTGTGACCCATCATGAGGGGTCTGGGGACAGAACCTGTGTCCTTTGTAAGAGCAGTAAGTGTTTTTAACTGCTAGCCTTCTCTTCAGCCTCGCTTTAATAAGAATTTACAGTCTCTTGAATCTTGTATTTGAATTCTAGACAGATTGTTACAGTTATGCTCCTTACTGGGACAATTTCAATAAAGCGATCCACTTTTCAGAATTGTCTTCCACATTCATCAGTTCATCTTTGCCACTTGACAATAAACAACCAACAGCAGGATTCAAGCAGTATCTAGGTATGTCTGAAAACATTTTGCAAGTGGAAGCATAAGGTCCAGAAGGCAAGGCTATCCTGGGCTACATGATACCCTGTCTCAAATGAATGAGTGCATACAATGCGCATTCCTGTATACATGTACAAATGTATGCAAAATTACTCTTACAGAAATCTGGGGGTGGCACGTAATACCTGGCAGGTTAATTTCTTACTAGGTTACCCATCCATGATTCTTCAGATTTCATTCATACTCTGTTCTGGGGAATTCCGAAAATAGAATCAAGCAAATTATTAATTCTTCATTCTGTTGTGTCCTGACTCAGCCACCTGGAAAAGACTATGATCTCACTGAACCACAATTCATTCTTCTGGAGATGTAAACAATGACATCTACCTTTGGTTATGTTGTGAAAATCAGTGGTTTAACATATATAAAAATATGAGTGTACCTGCTATGAGACTGAGTATTAGCAGTTGCCCGCAACAATTCTTGGTCCTGTCCCAGACATTTAAAAATAAGTATATTTGTGTATGATGCAGGAATAGTGAAATCCGTTTGTGTTAGGTATATGCTTCTTCAGTCTCTATAAAAAACTCCCATCATTCCTTCAGCTACCCTGGGCTCTCTCCAGTTACTATCTATCTCTAGTGCTTTGTTACTTTACTCATCATACTTTAATAAGTACCATTCCAACATACACATGTCAGAAGTTGTTCATGTACCCATGAGCTAATGGTTATGTGAGCTGTTGGCAGTTTGAGGATTTTGCATTTCAGTAAGCAGATGACTAAGTAAGTGTTTAGCTTTTTAGAATCTGCCAAACTTTCCAAAGTGGCTCTGTATGATGCTCCGTAACCTCACTTGCACTTAAACCATACAAACATCCTTCCTTTCCCTCTCTCCTGTTTTCCTTTCTCTTTTCTTCATCTCTTCCCCTCCCTCCATTTTCTTCCTTTTCCCTCCTTCCTTCCATCTTCCTTGCGTTCTATATTTTTATGCTGTTAATATAGCTGGGCTAATGCATGAGCAGTGGAGTCCCACTGTGGTTTTGATTTGCCTCTGCCTCATGACTAACAGTGCAGAACATATTGCTTATCCTTAGGATTTTTAGGGATAGTTACTTGTTTTTGTTTTTGTGGTTTTCTAAAAATCAGATAAATGTATTATAAATACTTCTCCACATCTGTCATTGTGCTCTCATTTTCCTTTTCAAATTAATTAATTAAATTGTTTTACTTATTCATGCTACATCTCATTCTCTGTCCTCCTCTTGGGTCATACCCTTCCACAATCCTTTGCCCATCCCCACCCCCTTCTCCTCTGAGCAGGTGAGGACCCCCTGGGTATTTTATAACATAAAAGCATTATATTTTGAAAATGTTCAATTTACCAGTTTTTTTTTTCATTTTATGGTTTCTTTGCTTATATCCTATCCATAAAATGTTTCCTTATGATTCAATTAGGTTGATTCTTCTCAGATTCCCTCCTATCTGTGGTATTAACATTTACAAATTTTAGATTGAATACTTAGGTATAGGGGTCATTTTTCATTAGATTTGATCCTTCAATTGTTTGAGCACAGGTTTTGTTAAAAAATAAGTTTTCCTCATTAAATATATTTAGTCTTTCCTTCAAAGATCAATCAGCTACATAGGTATGTCGACTTGCAATTATTCTATATTGGTTTATTTATGAAATCTGTCTTTACAGTAGTGACCCACAATCTCAATTATAGCTTTGTAATAAGTTTTATAGTCGGGTAGAATGAGGAAACTCTCATCTTCAGTTTTGTTTGTTTTTAAAGAATAACAAATCCTTTGTTCCCTTGTGAAGTTCAAGTTATGTTTACACATTTCTACAAAGAGGCAATACTCTTATGTGGTTTTGTCCTGGGTTGATAATCTGCTGGGTAGGATGCTATTCATAGAGCCCTGAGTTTTCCAGTCCTCAAATCTAGCACAATTTTTCATTTAGTAAACTCATCTTTAGTTTCCTCGGGTAATTTATTACAGTTGTCAGTCTGTGGATCTTGTAGGTTTTTGTTGAGTGTATCTTTGAAATTTTAATTCTTCGGGATTTTATTGTTGATAGCACTAAGAAATGTGATTCAATTATTTGTTACTGGTATACATAAGTTCTCCTAACTGTTAAGTATTAATTTGTCCTGTGACCTTGTAAAATTGTCTGAGGACACTTTTAAGAGTTAGAATCGCCAAACTGTCTGCTATATTATCTGCCCGAATGCAGTCACAAGTCCTTTCACACATGTTCATCCTTTACTGCTTCTTAGCTTCCCTCGTCACACAGGCTAAGATCTCCATTGAACACTGAGTTTTAGGATGGAAAAGAGTTTTCCTTTGATGTGTGCTGGATCATATGAGGAAGTAATCTAATACTAGAAAATAAATAAAATATTAGCTGTAGGTTTTACTTGGATATTTCTTACCATATTGAAGATACTCTATTCTCAGCCTGTTTCTTATATTAATCATAAATATTAAATGCTATCAGATCCCTTTTTGCATCTATTAAGCTAACCATGGGATGCTTGACTTTCATTCTGTCAATAGTGAGAATCACGTTGATTGATGTTTTGATTGATCAACAGAATTGTATTGTCCTTTGGCCATATTGACTCATATTGTCACCTGGGCAGATTGATGCATTTGTTTCACAAATATTTGATGAAGAGATTTTTACTTATGTTAAGCAGAATGTTGGTCTCTGGTTTTCCTGCTTTTATATTCTCTTTCTTCTGTGTTTATCTGTTCATTATATTAAAAGAATTCTAGACTCATTAAGTGAGTAAGTGAATATTCTGTTATAAGAATGTATTCATATTTTAAAACTAATTTCTAAATTGTAAATTGGTATTATATCTTTTTAATTATTTCTCACCAAGAAATTCATCTGGTCCTTGACTCTTCACTGTGGAATAGTTTTTTTTTTTTAATTCAACATAATATTATTGATTCTTTGGGAATTTCATACCATATGTCCCATCCCACTCAAATCCAAGTCTATCTATGCTTGCCCTGTCCCAGCCTCTGTGACCCTCCCCAAAAAACAGCAGCAGCAACAAAAACAAAACCTAAATGAAACCAAGACAATAACAATGAAACCAAATCCAGTTTGTGTTAAATGTATATGTATGTGTATATTTATATGTATATATGTATATACATGTGTCTACACACACACACACACACAAACACACACACATACATACACACACATACACAAACACACACACACACATACACTAATCGTAGCATGTTCAGTTTCTACCCCTTAAATAGATCTGAGTCCTTTCTGTCTTGAACCCCACACTGGAAGATATCAGTTGTGGAGAGCTACAATTTCGCATTCTTATAATAGTTTTTAAGGCCTCAGTGGGAGAAAAAGCATCTAGCCTCAAAGAGACTTGAAGTGTCAGGTGGAGGGATACCCAGGGGCTCCCAGTCTGCTCAGAGGAGAAGGGCAGAGGAAGAGTATAGGGATTGCAGGAGGAAGTGACCAAGGGTGTGTGTGCAATGAGTGGGATGTAAAGTAAATAGGTAAACAATATGAAGTTAATAAAAAGAGTTCTCTTTGATGGCTTCCTGCTTAGGCTGTTACTTCTCGAGAAGGTTGGGAGTTGGTAGGCTTCCATGTCTGTTTTTCTCAACAGTGCAACTGCAGTAATCAATATTACTACCCAAGAAGATCCCTGCTCTCTATAGTCAGTGGGAGCAGGAATCCTGGGCTTCCACTTGGTTTCTGGTGATAGCACAGACCATTGACATATCCCCCAGTTGATGTAGGATCACAGTCCAAGATAATGCTCTCAGAGACAGCCCTGACTCCAGAGATCAAACTGGTCTCAGGTGGTACTGCAGGCCACTCATGTCAACGGCTCCAACAGCAGCATAGTCCTTGAACATCAACATGGCCTCACACTGTAGATAGACCACAGACATTCAGAAATGGCCCTCTCGGCAGTGCCTCAGGTGGCTGGGCAGGCTACTCAGGCCAGTATGGCCCCAAATGCCAAGGCCTATAAGAAATCAACAAGGCCTCATGAAATAGTATTTAAATCATAGAGTCAGCTTTCATACAGAGGCTATCCCATTTCTTATGCTTTTAAATAACTTGATATATATGTATATATATATATATATATATATATATATATATATATATATATATATATAGAGAGAGAGAGAGAGAGAGAGAGGAGAGTTGAGTTTTACCCAATCCATTAAGTTAACTGGCATTATCCTTTTCCTCTGTATATTTTCAAAGTCATATGTTAAGCAACTGTATTATTTTAGTTAGGAACAGATCAGTAACTCCTTGATCAAGAGAAAAGGAGAAGAAAGGTTTACATTAAAGATCTAGGCGCACGGGACCTGAGACTGCATTAGTTAGGGAAGCAGAAACCGGCCTGAGTAGAGCCACAGGCCTCATCTGGCCAGATCAGCACCAGGGTAGCTAGAGCGCAGGGTCAGCCGACACCCGCCAGCTACCCACGACCCCCGCCACAGGATTTTGAGACTGCTGGTGAGTGGAACACAGCTTCTGCTCCAGTCTAATCACGCGGGACCTGAGACTGCTCTGGTTGGGGAGAGAGAAATCCGGCCTACATAGGGCCTCAAGCCTCTTCCGGTCAGAAAAGCACCGGGGTACCTAGGGCGCAGGGTCCGCTGACACTCGCCAGCTACCCACAACACCCGCCACAGGATCTTAAGACTTCTGGTGAGTGGAACACAGCTTCTGCTCCAATCCAATTGCGCGCGGGACCTGAGACTGCATTAGTTAGGGAAGCAGAAACCGGCCTGAGTAGGGCCACAGGCCTCATCTGGCCGGATCAGCACTGGGGTAGCTAGAGCGCAGGGTCGGCTGACACCCGCCAGCTACCCACGACCCCCGCCACAGGATTTTGAGACTGCTGGTGAGTGGAACACAGCTTCTGCTCCAATCTTTAAACAGTGACAACTACAACAATTAACCCCAGAGATTACCAGATGGCGAAAGGTAAACGTAATAATCTTACTAACAGAAACCAAGACCACTCACCATCATCAGAACCCAGCACTCCCACTTCGCCCAGTCCAGGGCACCCCAACACACCGGAAAAGCTAGACACGGATCTAAAAGCATATCTCATGATGATGGTAGAGGACTTCAAGAAGGACTTTAATAACACACTTAAAGAAATACAGGAGAACACTGCTAAACAGGTAGAAGACATTAAAGAGGAAGCACAAAAATCCCTTAAAGAATTGCAGGAGAACACTGCTAAAGAGTTACAAATCCTTAAAGAAAAACAGGATAACATAATCAAACAGGTAGAAGTCCTTAATGAAAAACAGGAAAACACATCCAAACAGATGATGGAAATGAACAAAACCATACTAGACCAAAAAAGGGAAGTAGACACAATAAAGAAAACCCAAAATGAGGCAACATTGGAGATAGAAACCCTAGGAAAGAAATCTGGAACCATAGATACGAGCATCAGCAACAGAATACAAGAGATGGAAGAGAGAATCTCAGGTGCAGAAGATTCCATAGAGAACATCTGCACAACAATCAAGGAAAATGTAAAATGCAAAAAGATCCTAACTCAAAACATCCAAGAAATACAGGACACAATGAGAAGACCAAACCTACGGATAATAGGAGTGGATGAGAATGAAGATTTTCAACTCAAAGGACCAGCAAACATCTTAAACAAAATTATAGAAGAAAACTTCCGAAATCTAAAGAAAGAGATGCCCATGAACATACAAGAAGCCTACAGAACTCCAAATAGACTGGACCAGAAAAGAAATACCTCCCGACACATAATAATCAGAACAACAAATGCTCTAAATAAAGATAGAATACTAAAAGCAGTAAGAGAAAAAGGCCAAGTAACATATAAAGGCAAGCCTATCAGAATTACACCAGATTTTTCACCAGAGACTATGAAAGCCAGAAGATCCTGGACGGATGTTATACAGACACTAAAAGAACACAAATTCCAGCCCAGGCTACTATACCCAGCCAAACTCTCAATTAACATAGATGGAGAAACCAAAGTATTCCACGACAAAACCAAATTCACACATTATCTCTCCACGAATCCAGCCCTTCAAAGGATAATAACAGAAAAAAACCAATACAAGGACAGGAACCACGCCCTAGAAACAACAAGAAGGTAATCCCTCAACAAACCTAAAAGAAGACAGCCACAAGAACAGAATGCCAACTTTAACAACAAAAATAACAGGAAACAACAATTACTTTTCCTTAATATCTCTTAATATCAATGGACTCAACTCCCCGATAAAAAGACATAGACTAACAAACTGGCTACACAAACAAGACCCAACATTTTGCTGCTTACAGGAAACTCATCTCAGAGAAAAGGATAGACACTACCTCAGAATGAAAGGCTGGAAAACAATTTTCCAAGCAAATGGTATGAAGAAACAAGCTGGAGTAGCCATTCTAATATCTGATAAGATTGACTTCCAACCCAAAGTCATTAAAAAAGACAGGGAGGGACACTTCATACTCATCAAAGGTAAAATCCTCCAAGAGGAACTATCAATCCTGAATATCTATGCTCCAAATACAAAGGCAGCCACATTCATTAAAGAAACTTTAGTAAATCTCAAAGCACACATTGCACCTCATACAATAATAGTGGGAGACTTCAACACACCACTTTCACCAATGGACAGATCATGGAAACAGAAACTAAACAGGGACACAGAGAAACTAAGAGAAATTTTGAATCAAATGGATCTGGCAGATATCTACAGAACATTCTATCCTAAAACAAAAGGATATACCTTCTTCTCAGCACCTCATGGTACCTTCTCCAAAATTGACCACATAATTGGTCACAAAACAGGCCTCAACAGATACAAAAATATTGAAATTGTCCCATGCATCCTATCAGATCACCATGGACTAAGGCTGATCTTCAATAACAAAATAAATAATAGAAAGCCAACCTTCACGTGGAAACTGAACAACACACTTCTCAATGATACCTTGGTCAAGGAAGGAATAAAGAAAGAAATTAAGGACTTTTTAGAGTTCAATGAAAATGAAGCCACAACATACCCAAACTTATGGGACGCAATGAAAGCATTTCTAAGAGGAAAACTCATAGCTCTGAGTGCCTCCAAAAGGAAACTAGAGAGAGCACACATTAGCAGCTTGACAACATACCTAAAAGCACTAGAACAAAAGGAAGCAAATTCACCCAAGAGGAGTAGACGGCAGGAAATAATCAAACTCAGGGGTGAAATCAACCAAGTGGAAACAAGAAAAACTATTCAAAGAATCAACCAATCAAGGAGCTGGTTCTTTGAGAAAATCAACAAGATAGATAAACCCTTAGCCAGACTCACTAGAGGGCACAGGGAAAGCATCCTAATTAACAAAATCAGAAATGAAAAAGGAGACATAACAACAGATCCTGAAGACATCCAAAACACCATCAGATCCTTCTACCAAAGGCTATACTCAACAAAACTGGAGAACCTGGATGAAATGGAGAAGTTCCTAGACAGATACTAGGTACCAAAGTTGAATCAAGATCAGGTTAATGATCTAAACAGCCCTATATCCCCCAAAGAAATAGAAGCAGTCATTAATAGTCTCCCAACTAAAAAAAAGCCCAGGACCAGATAGGTTTAGTGAAGAGTTCTATCAGACCTTCAAAGAAGATCTAATCCCAGTTCTTCACAAACTATTCCACAAAATAGAAACAGAAGGTACTCTACCCAACTCATTCTATGAAGCCACAATTACTCTGATACCTAAACCACAAAAAGACCCAACAAAGATAGAAAACTTCAGACCAATATCCCTTATGAATATTGATGCAAAAATCCTCAATAAAGTTCTTGCTAACCGAATCCAAGAACACATCAAAACAATCATCCATCCTGACCAAGTAGGTTTCATCCCAGGGATGCAGGGATGGTTCAATATACGGAAATCCATCAACGTAATCCAGTATATAAACAAACTCAAAGACAAAAACCACATGGTCATCTCGTTAGATGCGGAAAAAGCATTTGACAAGATCCAACACCCATTCATGATAAAAGTCTTGGAAAGATCAGGAATTCAAGGCCCATACCTAAACATGATAAAAGCAATCTACAGCAAACCAGTAGCCAACATCAAAGTAAATGGTGAGAAGCTTGAAGCAATCCCTCTAAAATCAGGGACTAGACAAGGCTGTCCACTTTCTCCATACCTATTCAACATTGTGCTTGAAGTCCTAGCCAGAGCAATTCGAGAACAAAAGGAGATCAAAGGGATACAAATTGGAAAAGATGAAGTCAAAATATCACTTTTTGCAGATGATATGATAGTATATATAAGTGACCCTAAAAATTCCACCAGAGAACTCCTAAGCCTGATAAACAGCTTCGGTGAAGTAGCTGGATATAAAATTAACTCAAACAAATCAATGGCCTTTCTCTACACAAAGAATAAACAGGCTGAGAAAGAAATTAGGGAAACAACACCCTTCTCAATAGTCACAAATAATATAAAATATCTTGGCGTGACTCTAACTAAGGAAGTGAAAGATCTGTATAATAAAAACTTCAAGTCTCTGAAGAAAGAAATTATAGAAGATCTCAGAAGATGGAAAGATCTCCCATGCTCATGGATTGGCAGGATCAACATTGTAAAAATGGCTATCTTGCCAAAAGCAATCTACAGATTCAATGCAATCCCCATCAAAATTCCAAATCAATTCTTCAACGAATTAGAAAGTGCAATCTGCAAATTCATCTGGAATAACAAAAAACCTAGGATAGCAAAAACTCTTCTCAAGGATAAAAGAACCTCTGGTGGAATCACCATGCCAGACCTAAAGCTCTACTACAGAGCAATTGTGATAAAAACTGCATGGTACTGGTATAGTGACAGACAAATAGACCAATGGAATAGAATTGAAGACCCAGAAATGAACCCACACACCTATGGTCACTTGATCTTCGTCAAGGGAGCTAAAAACATCCAGGTGAAGAAAGACAGCATTTTCAACAAATGGTGCTGGCACAACTGGTTGTTAACATGTAGAAGATTGCGAATCGATCCATTCCTATCTCCTTGTACTAAGGTCAAGTCTAAGTGGATCAAGGAACTTCACATATAACCAGAGACACTGAAACTTATAGAGGAGAAAGTGGGGAAAAGCCTTGAAGATATGGGCACAGGGGAAAAATTTCTGAATAGAACAGTAATGGCTTGTGCTGTAAGATCAAGAATTGACAAGTGGGACCTCATGAAACTACAAAGCTTCTGCAAGGCTAAAGACACCATCAATAAGACAAAAAAACCACCAACAGATTGGGAAAGGATCTTCACCTATCCTAAATCAGATAAGGGACTAATATCCAATATATATAAAGAACTCAAGAAGGTGGACTCCAGAAAGTCAAATAACCCCATTAAAAAATGGGGCTCAGAATTGAACAAAGAATTCTCACCTGAGGAATACCGAATGGCAGAGAAGCACCTGAAAAAATGTTCAACATCCTTAATCATCAGGGAAATGCAAATGAAAACAACCCTGAGATTCCACCTCACACCAGTCAGAATGGCTAAGATCAAAAATTCAGGTGACAGCAGATGCTGGCGAGGATGTGGAGAAAGAGGAACACTCCTCCATTGTTGGTGGGATTGCAAGCTTGTACAACCACTCTGGAAATCAGTCTGGCTGTTCCTTAGAAAATTAGACATAGTACTACCGGAGGATCCAGCAATACCTCTCCTGGGCATATATCCAGAAGATGTCCCAACCGGTAGAAAGGACACATGCTCCACTATGTTCATAGCAGCCCTATTTATAATAGCCAGAAGCTGGAAAGAACCCAGATGTCCCTCAACAGAGGAATGGATACAGAAATTATGGTACATTTACACAATGGAGTACTACTCAGCTATTAAAAAGAATGAATTTATGAAATTCCTAGCCAAATGGATGGACCTGGAGGGCATCATCTTGAGTGAAGTAACACAATCACAAAAGAACTCACACAATATGTATTCACTGATTAGTGGATATTAGCCCAAAACTTAGGATACCCAAGATATAAGATACAATTTGATAAACGCATGAAACTCAAGAAGAATGAAGACCAAAGTGTGGACACTGTGCACCTTCTTAGAATTGGGAACAAAACACCCAGGGAAGGAGTTACAGAGACAAAGTTCGTAGTTGTGATGAAAGGATGGACCATTTAGAGACTGCCGTATCCAGGGATCCATCCCATAATCAGCTTCTAAACGCTGACACCATTGCATACACTAGCAAGATTTTGCTGAAAGGACCCAAATATAGCTGTCTCTTGTGAGACGATGCCGTGGCCTAGCAAACACAGGAGTGGATGTTCACAGTCAGCTATTGGATGTATCACAGGGCTCCCAATGGAGAAGCTAGAGAAAGTACCCAAGGAGCTAAAGGGATCTGCAACCCTATTGTTGGAACAACATGATGTACTAACCAGAACCCCGGAGCTCTTGTCTCTAGCTGCATATGTATTGAAAGATGGCCTAGTAGGCCATCAATGGAAAGAGAGGCCCATTGGACTTGCAAACTTTATATGCCCCAATATAGGGGAATGCCAGGGCCAAAAGAATGGGAATGGGTGGGTAGGGGAGTGTGGGGCGCTATGGGGAACTTTTGGGATAGCATTGGAAATGTAATTGAGGAAAATATGTAATAAAAATATTAAAAATTAAAAAAAAAGATCTATATTGAAATTTTAAAAGAATTTATCAGTTAAATGAGATTTGAAATTTTCATTTCTCCAAATTTTAGCCAACCAAGGACTACAATGATAATCTAAATTATTCTGGTGGTCTCCTGAAGTGTGCTCTCTGACCATTCAAAGGGAGCTTCTCGTGCCTAAGACTGGGGGGCTTTCTTCGTCTATTGTTGTGGGGAATATTGTCGACCCACATGGCTTTCTACATGTATTTAATATTTTAGGTCTATTTAAAATAATAGAATTCTTTGAGGCTTTATTGAGCAACCTTAGTTTATTTGTTTCTCGTGCCTTATTCTCCTGTATTCATATTGTTCTCTGTAGAAGATGATTCTAATTTTTCTGTTTCCCACCTCCTATCACCTGTATCCTCTTCTCACACATACCAACCATGACATATGTACATTGGATAAATTATGGCAGCAGTGAGCAATGTTGTAGGAATATAGAGAAATTATGAAGAGAATCACAAGGTGGCACTTCAGTAGCTTGGCCACACTCTCTTCCTGTGACTCCACTAATTAAAGAGTGAGAGAAACAGCTAATATTTATATAACACTTGTAATACATTGGAGACTGTTATAATTTTCATTATTTACAGTACTTCTCTCCTCCATTCTGATTGTTAGTCACCACTGTGGCCATTTTATGCTGCAGGACAGAAAAGAACAGAGCAGGAAGGGAACATACTCAAAACACAGAGACCATGAAGTCACACCTAGGTAGTTATATCCTCTGTAGCTTGGGAGCCTGAGACACACATGAAGGTAGAAGAGGATGACAAGATCCAACTAAGTTTTCCTTTAATCACTACATGTGCTCCATGATAGGTGCAGCCACACACACACACACACACACACACACACACACACACACACACTATGGAACAATATAAAAATCAGATTAAAGCCTAAGAGTGTGAGAAAGCAGTATAGATGATTGCACTACATGGATACTTGGAAATTACTTTCTAGACAAACAAATTTATTGCAAAATGCAGCAACATAGAAGCAGAGGAGGAAATGAGATCTGCAGGAGGAAACCTTGCAAAGTCAAAATGATACAGCCCATAGGGAGTCTGGAGACTAGTCTTGGACTGAGTGAGCTGAGGAGTCCATGGGGCTGTGGGATGGGAGTCTGGCATCTCAACCTGCCTTTCTCCCTCACTATGGCTGTTATGAGACAGATTAGAAAGACTAGGCAAAGGTCATCACAGTGCACCAGGTCACTTCATTTCAGGTTGGCAATAGTACATTCCTCGTCATAGGACACTGGGCCTCTGTAAAATGTAGACCAAATTAAATCTGAAGATGAACTGAGCATCCACAGTGGAAAGATTGAAGGTAATAAGAACATGCCTGATCACATACCTTCCTACAAGAGGTGGTAAACTTAAGATTTAAAGTAAACTCCTGTGGTATTAGGATGACACCTGTGCATGCTGGACCTACCACTGAGCCACATCTCCAGATTTCTCTTATTTTCATACTTTTCAAAAGGTTCATGAAAAGATCTCATTAAGTTGCCCAGACTGGCTTTGAACTCTTTTTCCACTGGGGCCTTGAAATTGGCATCCTCCTGTCTCTGCTGCCCAGTGGCTGAGATGACAGGCTAGCACCATGAGTCCTGGTTGGCAACTATTCTTCGTGTCCTCATCCATTAAATAAAGATGAGAGCGGCAGCAGGTGCACAGCACAGCTGCAGCAGGTGTACAGCACACCTGTTTGCCAGGTGTGTGACTCTTAGCCTCACAAATTTTGATCCTCACTTTGATTTTGTGAAATACTTCTTATCATTTCAACCTAAGAGATGGAAGCAGAAAATCTAAGCATAGAAGTTTAAATAATTTGTCCAAGGTCAGATCATTAAATGATATGAAAGGCAAGATGGGACCTGGATAGAGTTCTGGGAACTTTATGGTGACTGCTAATAACAACCTCAAAAGACTTCAGGTCTGACATTGTGCTCTTCACAAATATGTGCTCTGCAAAAACATTGTAATACAGCAATGGCAGATGTTTCTTCTGACAGCAGTAAAGGCAGGAAGTGGGGGCAGGGAAGACTCCATGCACATTTGATATGTGGTATTTCCATCTTTGGGGTTATTATAACCGTGTGACTATCTATTTAATTCTACAGTGACATAACTCTTTTTTTTTTGACTCAGAAAATCAATATACTATTTTTCAAGGCTTCAGTTTGACAATGACCTGTGGCCTGAGAATCAGATTACTTAAAATCAATCCTGGCTTCCCACCACTGCTGTGCACCCTGCGGCATGGTACCTGCAATTGTACAACACATCTCAGGCACTGGCTGCTCTGCCTTCCACAGTGTTGGTATTGGCTCCACTTTCTGATTATAGGATGTGCTCAGAGGTACAGGTTTCCAGAGTACCCTGCCCTCTGTCCCGTGTTATCTAAATGCAAAACAGTTTATTTTACTGTGAGCTGTGTGATTTACAGGCAGACCCGATGTTCCCCAGCCTCCATGTATACAAATAAGAATTTCCTAACGTAAAACTGTCCCTGTTCTGCATCTCTTCTAGAGTGTCTCCTAGAGGACACGGAAGGGGCACTTTTCTATAACAGCATCGTTTGTCTTTCTGAAACAAAGTCTGCTCAAGAATGAGGACTAGCTTGCACAGTATTCTCCCAGTGCCAGCCTCTGATGATGACTGCGATATGCCACCATGTGCCCAATCCTCTACTTAACACACATTCCAGACAAACAACTTAAGATCTAATTTACTTGATTATTTGGTAGAAACTCCTGTAAGGGAGGTGGCAGTGAAAGCGAAACTGATATATAATTTGATAAGGCAAAAAATATAGATGTGATATGACATACCTATAATCACAGCATTGGGAGATTGAGAAAAGAAAAATCTAGACTTTAAGGCTAGCCTGGGTTACATGGCAAGATTATGCTCTGAATACACCTCCCCCAGTGCTCTCTCTCTGTCTCTGTCTTTCTCTCTCTCTCTGTCTCTCCCTCTGTCTCTCTCTCTGTCTCTGTCTCTGTCTCTCTCTCACACACACACACACATACACAAGTTACAAAGAGAAAGACTTATGTGAAAGCCTCTATTTTCTTCCCATTGTTCAGAATTAATCTCTCTGATGTTTAACAACGCAGTCTGCCATGATCAGATACAAATGATACTATTTACTCCTGTGCCCATTGACTCTTTCCCCTCCTCACCCAAGAACTTCTATAAAATATTTGCCACATGCCGTGAGATGGACAAGTGGCTGGATTCCATGGTGACTTAGGGAAATTCTTATTTCATGTTTGAATCTTTTAGTCATTCTTTTGCAATGAGACCCAATGGTATGCATGCCAAAAACGATACCTTAGTATGAACAAATTAGGGACATTCTGAGGGACAGAAAAGTCAAGTTTTCCTCTATCATGATTTATCGCACAGCCCAGCCACTGCCTCAACTGCTCCTTTGAGGGGGTCAGGAAAGGGCAAGGCTAACAGAAATCTTCTGTGGTTGGGTTCTGTCCAAGTCCTAAGTGGGAGCTACTCCTGTATTACTGCTAGAACCCGAGGCAATCAAACCTTGAGTTCCCAAGTGTGGCAAAGACAACAAAAGCTTTTATCTGTGGGATAAATTATTAATCATCAAGATGTGTCTCCCTTGACATCAATAACACCAGAAAAATCAATTTGTTCTGGTCCAATGTGTGCTCGTGACTGACTTGCCCCGTAATGTAGGTCAAACTTAGATTTGATGCTCTGATAACCAGAGGTTCAGGATGGATTGGGGAGTTCTTCAGTGTCTGTGCAATGCAGGTCCCAGGTAGGAAGTGCTGGGAGGTAGAGACTGGGGGAGGCAATCCACTCAGGGAAAGGAGAGTCACAATTGCAACTAGAGAGAAAAAAGAAATCCTCTCAGGAGCCATTAAAGCCATGACAGCTGTCACATGACTACTGTTCCTCTTACTACTGAAGGACTTGAGGGGAAAGCGCAGCAAAGTCTAATGCTTTTGCCCCTGCTCCACTTTTGTTATAGCAGTTGATGAAAAATAAGATGTGTTTCTTTGCCCAAGAGGGAGTACAAGAATGAAAACCGTGTGTCTTCCTGTCCAGATTTCTTTTTGAAAGAAGAAAGGGGATTCAGGCTTTAATCTCTCTCTGTCTCTCTCTCTCTCTCTCTCCCTAAAGAAAACTAGCAACTAGCAGGCAAACCCAGTTAAAATAATCCTGAGCAGGGTTTTTCTGTTTACTCTCTGGTAGAATGCAAACCTGCAGTGAGGCCCTATGGGCCTGGTGTCATCTGTCTCTGAAGGATAGCCCAGGTTGATAGACCACCTGCACGGAAATCAGCTTATGGGACAACAGGGAGCTCTCTGCAGCTTTGTGGAATGAGTCCCTCCTGTACATATTCACATATGTGTCCCTGAGAAGTCTTCATTTCAGGCCTTGAAGACTGTACCAGATGTACAGCTAGGAATAGCTCCAAGTGTGAAGCTGTCTGAAGTCATTTTGGCTCCCAGGCCTTGCTCCCATGGCCATCCCTGTGGCTGAGAAAGTACTGCTGCCGTGTGCCATGCCTCCTTGGAAATACCCTAGATCTCAAGTGTACTAGGTGTCATCTGAGTTGTGTAGACATGCAGGCTGGGGCATGTAACAATGACAGCAGTCTTAATGTGGGCAGGAGGGATTATTGGCTTTAGACTTGTGATGCATAGACTTTCTCTCTATGCATCAGATAGACTGACTTTGCATTAGGAAAGACTTGGAAGTTACATACTAGGTTCAAATCTGTATCACCACTTAGCTACTATGTTCCTTGGGTAGTTTTCTTAATGATGTATGCCTCAACTTCTTCACCTTGAGGTGTGCACATTATACAGTGAAGAACTGAATGAGAAAACATGAGGACTCCTCACTCCTGTTCTCATCAGAGGTGTTCATTGCAATTGATATTGCCAAAGAGCAAGCTATCCTGTCAACCGGAGCTCAGTGCTATGAACACCCTTGTTGATCTTGCAGGTCAGCAGCTCACACAGGTAGAGCATGACAATTTGCCTCTGTTCTTGGTGTCTAGCTCTGGTTGTGGTGGTCCCATGGCTAGAAGTCATTTGAAGGCATTTGGCCTATTAGTTCATGGGCTGCAACTTGTGCTGGTTTTTAACTGTTACCTCAACCAGACTTTCCTTGGCTAACCTGAGCCATCTCAAATCTGTATTTTGAAGGCCTGCTTTCCAGTAACTGAGGATATAACCATAGTATTGACAGAACCTTAAAGAGGTGATTGGTCTATAATATAATAATCAGGGTGGGCTCAGAGCTAGTCACTAATTTCCTTGTAAGAAAAAGGCTTGGGTATACACAGAGGGATCACCCAGGAAGACTGGAACAATGCAAAGATCTACATCCCAAGGAGATCCCTTAATCATGGATTACTGGTCTCCAGACTGCTGACACAATGCATTTCTGTTGTTTAATATGCCCCACCTATGGTATTTTGTTTTGGATACCTAGAGAAGAACTCCATAGTGGCCTTAGTCTTCTCTCACAGTGGCTCCCAAGGCTGTAGGTGGGTCTGGGCTCTCTGTTATGTGTGCTGTTCTGGTTAGAATGCTCAGCTATCCTTCTTCTCAGTCTTAAAGTAACATCCTTAAGAACCAACCTGTGGTTTAGTGAGCCCTTCTATAAGAAAGAGGAAGACTAGAAGCCATTCTTTGATCAAAACTTAAAGAAATTTCAGAAGGCTGTGCATAGTTGGGAGGCAGGAGGTTATTGTAGCTACTGTCAGAAAACTCTAACTGGCATTTGCCATTTGTATAATAAAATCACTCACTAAGCAAACCATTTACTTTTTCTTTCTTGCTTTAGTTTATATGTTAATGAATAACATATGGTTACTTAATCTTACTCTCTGATCCTAGAAAAGGAGATCTTTACATCTGATTACAACAAAGGTTTTTGTTTCATTTTGGACCTGCTCTATCCTGACAGCAGGAAATTGAAAGAAACACCCATGGGTGGGAAGATGTCTTCATATCTCTGCTTCCAAAGAGCAAGACCTGCCAATCTTGTTACCAGCTCCTGTGCTCAATGGAATGATTTTTTTAAACTCTCCATTTTTTTTTTCTGGATGATCTTGAATGCATCCACCAAGAGATTTGCAAACTCGGGATTAAGCTTAAAAGCGCTCACAAAAGGTAGCATGCCCATGACCCTTCGAGAAGATGGATCTCCTCTTAAAGGTCTTCTTGACTGTGACATTTTACTTACTTACTTATTCAATCAGCGAGTATTTATTGAATATCTGCAATATGTCACATTGTATACGTGTCACTGAAATGAGCAAGCAAAATGCCATTCTTTCCCCAAAGCTTACAAGCTAATGAGACAGCAGTCACATGAATTAAGTAGGTGAGTAAAATTGTATTGTTTACTGTGACTTTGTGTGTGTGTGTAAGATATGAATGGATACATGTGTGTGCAGGTGCACATGCATAGCTGTGCTCTGAATTTTTTTTTAACTTTAACTTTTTTTTTATTTAGCTCTTATTTTTAATTAGGTATTTTCTTCATTTACATTTCAAATGCTATCCCAAAAGTCCCCCATACCCTTAAGCTCAATATCAACATCAAGGACCTTCCTTGATCAGATCAATCTGCACTTTACTGAGTCAGGATCTTTCTACTGAACCATAGCCTGCCAATCAGCTAGCCTATCTACCTTGGGAATCCCTTGTCTCTGCATTCCTATTTCAGGGATTACAGGATACCTACATAGCTTTTATGTGGGGTTTTGGAGACTCAAACTCTGGTCTTTGTACTTGCATGACAAGTGCTGTATCCACTGAGATCTCTGTACATTCTAACTTCATCCATACCTTTCTACTATCACATATCACACACATATACATATATATTATATATGATATACATATAGTATCTTTCTGTACCTTTTTAAAAATTTCTCCTTACAATATTTCCTCTAATTTGTTTATGTTGTCATGAATAATAGCATTTTCTTCCTTTTAAAAGTGACCATGTATGTGTGTGTGTGTGTATAGTGATTTATTTATCATGTATCTGTTGATAAACACTTTAATTTCCTAATTCAGCTAATATGATTTGTGCTGTGATGAACATGGACATTCAGCTCTCTCTCCAGGTTGGCTGGGTGTAGAGTTTTACCTATGGTGTGACTAGGGAAAGGCACACTGCCAAGCTCTGTTGGTACTTGACAACACTCAGTGATTTTTCAGATGGTTAGATGGAGGGTCTTGATTTCTTGGTATCTGATAGCTAGTAGCTTCTTTCAAGTGCTTGCCATGTAGCATAGCAGCTTCCTTCATCAAAACCAATGAGAGTAAGTTTTCTAACAGGTATGATAAGCTCCAGTCTTTAAAAGTACAATTCTATACCTGGAAGCATCTATTCCCTTTTTAGCTTTTTTCCATATTCTGAGGGTATAAAGGCTTTACAGATCTTACCTATAGGTGCTTGGGAGGAGAAAGGAAAATTACACAAGGATAGAGCAACCATGGGCTGTCCTAGCAAGTTTGTCCTTTCCTTCATTTTCTGACTCATGGGATAGAAATAAATCTTCCCCAGCTACTCAGAATGAATTCCAAGACATTCTCATTTATATCACATATAACTTTTAACAAATTTAGCCAACACTACCTTTGAAGGTGTCTAACCTCTGGCCACTCTCCCTCATTCACCCAAGCTCCACCATTTAGCTTCTATCTGGACTCTCCATCTGACCACCTTCCAATTCTGCCCTTACCCTTTGGAGTACCATCAAAACAGCAGGCAGAATAATCATATATAAATAACTCAACTGTGACAAGCCAGAAATGATGGCTCACATCTGTGTTCCTGGCATCTGGGAGTCGGAGGCAGGAAGTTTGCCATGAGTTCAATGCTAGTCTGGGCTACATACTAAGTTCAAAGCCATCTAGACACAGAATAAGAGCCTGTCCTAAAAATATAAACCACGGGAGATGTCTCGGTGGGTAAGAGAATTTGCTACACAGCAAGAAGACCTGAATTCTAACCATCAGCAAGCATATGAAAGCTGCATCTGTACTTGTAATTGTCACATCACGAGAGGCAAGCAGGAGGTTCTCTGGCTACTAGCTCAAATCCTAGTTCAGTGCTATACTCTCTTTTAAGGGGATGAGGCAGAGAGGGATAGAGTTATCTTCTGCCTTTGGCATGTTCAAGGCTATATATACCTGCATACATACACTATACACAGGACACATAAAAATAAAGTCGATTAGCCGGGCGTGGTGGCGCATGCCTTTAATCCCAGCACTCGGGAGGCAGAGGCAGGTGGATTTCTGAGTTCGAGGCCAGCCTGGTCTACAAAGTGAGCTCCAGGACAGCCAGAGCTATAAAGAGAAACCCTGTCTCAAAACAAACAAACAAACAAACAAACAAACAAACAAACAACAAAAAAGTCAATTACATAATGGTCCATGCTGTACAAATCCTTCTGTGGCTTCCATTCTAAGTCCCTACATACCTATGAGATATTGGTCCCCCATGAACCTCTAGCTCTGCTTCCCTCTCCTGCACTCACTAAATTCCCATCTTCTCTTATCATTTCAGTGGCTCTTTCTCTTGTCAAAGTTTTGTCTATATGTTCTCTCTGCATGGAACCTTCTACCCATTTATCCCAGCTCTTGACTCTGAGTCTTCCAGCTGTATGTGGACTTGCCTGACCATCCTATTTATGATATGATACCCTATCCCTCTTCTCTTCTGTTTCCCAACAGTTCCATCAATTTCCAGTGCAAGTGGTGTTTTGACTCTTTCTCTTTCTTCTTTTCCTCAAGATACAGGCAGTACAACAGAACTCATCTATTTATGGTATTCACAGTCCTGGCATAACCTAGCATCAAGTATGTGCCAAACAGCTATTTATTCATTAAACTATGTAAAATGTATAACGTTTGTGAATTGCAGGCTGGTTTTTTTTTGTGAAAATAATATCTTTACCTGATAGTCATACCATCCATTCATAGTGTTTTGTAGCAATTTCCTTCAATATTAAAACATTCCATCCTTCAGAAAAGCTCCTTAATCCAGAAAGTAAACAACTCAAAATTGCTTCAGGAAGTTCCTGAAACTGACCAGATTCAGTAGTCTACTCCTTCTCTAGAGTAAACAATGAAAACTTCTGAGAGTCATTATCCAACAATGCAAGTTGGAAAGAATCATCAAAGACCAGAACAGCTTTCTAGAAGAAGCAGAAACTAGCAGAGCTCCATGGAAAATGGTTAGACCAACTGAGTCACTTGGAAACGACACTCTCCAACATTTGGAGATGCCTGATGGCTGTGCAATGTGTTCCAGCTGCTCAGGTTTTGCCAACTCCCATTCATCCTGGGGTGGACTCTGATGATGCAGCAGTTTTGAGTCTACTACTATAAGTAACCCCTAACCCATACTTCTGTAACTAACCCCAATAAAACTCATTAATTCACCAAGTTTGACTTGAGTGATAGCCATAATTTGGTCTTTTGTGGATTCCTATCTGAGGCAAGTATACATGTACATTGAGTCTCTCCAGGAAAAGTACATTACACAACACTTAGACTTTTGAAATGGCAAATTGTCTTACAGTGCACATAATTCTTAGACAAAATATCTCACAGTGGAAGTTAGTCTCTATAACTAGGAATGTGGTTGATCATCACACACATCTTCATATATCACTGAAATATTTTAAAACTTATTTCAGTAGCATGGAGCATTACACCTCTTCAGCCTCATATATTCCAACACTGCCCTCATTAAATAAAATCTTTCTTTTAAAATAAATTTTAATTAATTTCTTATTATATTACTTTCTCCTTTCCCTTCCCCTTCCTCCCTCCCAATCCGTTCTATGTCCTCTCCCTTCAAAATACAAAGGGGTGACCACTTTGTATTAGAAAACCAATTAGGATGCTCATTCCTGGGAGAGGCTAATTCACCTCCACCCAGAAGTCATCAGCTGCCTATAGTTCTTTGACTAGGAAAGCACTTAAGGCCCATGGTACATCTCAGAAGAGAGAATAGAAAGATGAAGGGCCAAAGAACCTGGAAGTTGGCTATGAGATTGTGTTTCCTAGAAAGAACAGAGAAGTTACTGCCAGGATACCTGAACACTGTGACTTCCCAAACAAGATCTGAATGATACCCATGCCAAAAGACAAGCTAATGTGGGAAAAGGAACCCTCTTTTCAGTATTCTTCTTTTATTTTTGAAATTATAATAAAATTACATCATTTCTTTTCATTTAAAACAAATATTTGGAAATATAGTCCTGCTAAATAGCCTAATCTAGCCTTGAACTTTCCTGCTGACGCTCTTTGACAGTCATTCTCCAGAATGCCTTAAATTTCAGGCCTATGCTGCCAGACTTGCCTCAGATGTCATTTCTCTCTCTGCTACACACTCAGCTTAGTGTATTATTTCTCTTTTGTGATAGCATTAGCTGAATGCTTGCTGACAGTAGTCTTCTCCTCATCCCACACAACTTTATTATACCAACTAAAATGAGCATTTGATATAGGAGTTTGAGTTTTCTGCATCCTTCGTGAGCCCATCAACATGGTCAGTGGATTCACAAACCCCTACATCTGACTTTGTAATAACCCCAGTTACTCACTTAGCACATTCTGCCTTATCATTCAAGATCCACTCAGGTGTGATCTACGCCAGTTTTTCAAGCCAGATCTCACTTTTCTAAAGATGTTTTTCTGGCTCTCCGTTTTTATAAGCCGTGTGCTCTATCACCATGGGAGTTCAACAGGGAGTGTAATTAAATGAGTCACACTTTGTAATGTGTCTACAAGTGATAAGCACTATAGAAATTGTTTAAAAATCAAATTAAAAGGACTACACATTCCCAATCTATGTAGTGTATCCTCGGGTCCTAGCCTAAAGTGGCAATCAATGAACAAGACTAAATGAATGGGGGAAACTGACAAGATGCAGATTAGCAGCAACAAGGAGGAGAAATCAGTGCATGAGTCAGAGCAACCCGGCTAATGAAACAGATCTGGGTCCCCACTCTTCAGGCCACATTCCAGAAAGAGATGCCCGGGCCCCTGCTGGCACCAGAGAAGGAACTTGTATTTGTTACAATTACTGTGACAAAGAACTGGACAGAAGCAACCCAACAGAGGAGGGGCTTCTTTGGCCCATAATTGCAGAGGCTTCAGACCACCAAGCTGGGCAGACATGGAGATGAGAATGAGTTGGTTCTTGGTAGCAGAAATGTATAGCTGTGGTTTCTTACATGGGCTGGTCAGGAAGCAGAGCCTGAACCAGAGGCAGAATTTGACTACCATCAAGATTTTCCATCACCAGTGACCTATGTCCCCCCACCTAAAACTATGTCCTAATATTTCTAGTGCCTTTAATAGAGCACTATTATCTGAGCACTGAATGGTCACACCACAAGCCCTCTGGGGACATTTCACCTACAATTCCTAACAAACATCTTAATTTTTTAAAAAAATGACACCATGAAATATTCTGCCCTTGCTCTGTGGAGAAGCGAACCTGGAGATCAGAGTTAGATGGTAGGAGAGGCCATGCTAAGGGGTTGTAGAGCAAGTGAAGCAATCCTGCCAAAGGAGGTGTTCTGAGTACTGCTGTCTCCAAGCTTTCCAACCAAACTTGCTCTATGGTGGCAGAGAAGCGTGGAAGGCACTGGTTCAGTTGGAGAACCTGGTGCAGTTCCTTGGTGCAGTTGTACAAAGGAAGCTTCTAAGAAGCTCTGATCAATTGACCTTAGCTGGCTAAGTTATACACCTGCCATCCCCTCGACTCAATTCATTTGCCTATCTCATTATTTGTGCTTTCCCCAGCCTTGTTGAAATCACAATTATTTGTGAATTAGTTGGATCCGAGGTAATAAGGTTTTCTCCGGTATCTTTAATTATATGTAAAAGTGGCAAGATAATTCCTTCATTTAGCATAAGACAAAGGGGATTAATTAAACATGAAAAAGAGAGAGAGGGAGACACAGAAGTCAGATATGGGAAGGATTTCTTGTATTCAGCATTAGGAATCTCAAGAGCACGAGGAGGAGGGAATCGCCATCTGTGAGGCTTTGAAAGGTTTCTGTTTGTACTTAGCTGGCATTGTCCATGTTTCCATCCTGTGGGCACAGGCTGTGGAAAAACCATTTAAGGACTCCATACTGGCCAACTTTTCCAGTTATAGGATGCTCAAAACTCAAAACTATGTCTGTGAGTTGACTTCATAGCACTTTCTAAGACTCCAGAGCCACAGGGTGAAAAAAGAGAATTAATTTTTGCCAACTACCCTCAATAGGCATGCTGTGGCATGTTTGCACCTGTTTACACACAAATAAAATAAACAAATGTAAAAAACAGTGTTATTTTCACAGCTGAATATGTTTTCCAATGGGGCTTCAAATTTTCAACAATCTTCTAATGGACTTTTTATGAGACCATTGGTCAGAAAAACCTAGTGCCAGAAAAAAACACATCATGTTTCACAAAGCATTCTGTCTTTATTTTTATTGATTAAGTTAGTGGTATAGACTTATGGGACATCACATGATATTATGGTACAGGTGTAATGACCAAACCGAGGCTACCAGCACATTTATCACATTTATCATTTGACATCTCCCATGATGAGAACATGTAAGAAATACAACATTGAAGCACAAAGTATACAATACTTGCTGTATTTATTATACACTGTGTGACAGAACTCAAAAGCTCTAATATTGGCAGGATGGATGAATAAATAATAGGTGCTTTGTTGCAAGTAGAATTCAGAGCTAAATAAACATAGTAAAGGAAATCTTAACACAGTTTTGCTAAGGTCTAGAAAACATGCATTTCTACTACCATCTCTCTTCCTAGAGAGCTAATCAGCCAGCCACATAAAGATAGAAAATAAATAGATGAATATAGAGAAATGGATACTTCTATATACAAAGAAGTATATTTAAAGAGACAGATATACACAGATAACTATGTAAACAATTTTTTCTAAAGGTGAGAGGCATGAAGGAATCAATATATGCATTTATAAATAGGTATGTACATATGCATATGCACACATGTGTGGTTATTGCACATGTGTGTATGCATATTATTCAATAGCTATCTTTGCTAGATTGGAGTATTTGGTATGTTAAGATCCATTGCTTTAGTTATATATGAATTTATGGAAGAGGAATTATCATAGTGTATTAAATATCATTGGATTAAAGAGAGAGAGAGAGAGTGTTTGCTTTTTCCCAGAGCAAATACTGAAGGTTGATGCTTGGTTCCTGCCTCATTTCATCTCCCATTTCTATTTGAAAGATTTACAGAATCCCTGAGATTTCAAAGTCGTGTTCTGCACTTGCAGTCTTTGAAGGCCAGAAAGAATTCTCACTAGGAAATAAAATGGCTAACAGTGATAAATAGGGAAGAAATGTTCTTGGATTTTAGTATAGTCAAAAGTTTTCAAAAGGAGCCTGAATTCTTGGAATAAGAATGTATAATCAGAACACCCATCCCGTGACTCAGGATTGTCAGAACAAAAGCAAATACAGTCACAATGTCCTCTCAGGTTGCCAAAACATGTAGACAATCATCCAGGAGTTGGCACTATCAACAGTGAAGGGAAATACTCCAAACATATGCACTTTAAATCAAAATCAAGGAGAGATCTTTTAAGTGGAGTATTTTAATGTAATAATGTTAACAGGAAAAAATTAAAAATAATAATAAGTAGCAACGGCATCTACAATTATAGGGTTGGGAAGATGCCCTGTGTGTTAAAATGTTTGCTATGCAGGTATGAGGACCTGAGTTCAAATCTATATACAAGTGTAAATATATGAACACAGCAATGTAGGTCTGTAATCTTCATCCCAGCATAAGGTAAGTGACAGGAAAGTCCTTGGGTTTCTCTGGTCAGCTAGTTTATGCTGGATTATCACAGATTTAGTGGTAGACCCTATCTCAAAATATAAGCCAGAGAACAGCTAAGTCAGATGCCCAATGTTGATGTCTCATCCCCACAACAACAACAACAACACAGAGAGAGAGAGGGGGGGGGGAGAGAGAGAGAGAGAGAGAAAAAAGAAAAAGCAACAGCATTATATTGCAGTCAGGAATGCACACAGAAGAACCGTGTGCACAGTAATACCTTTTCTCCTACAACAGGGGAGCACAAGATAAATAAAAAATAATAACAGGTGCAATAGGTAAAAGGAAAATTATACTTCACATTATCAAATATCACTTATAATTCCACGGTTTCATGCTCTGCAAGGTATTGTGCTTAGTAAAACCTCATTTGAAAACACCCAGCTTAGAGTTGGACATAGAGTTTGGTTGGAATTGAAAGGTAAGCAGGGTTTTACAAGTCTTTCCTGAAACACTGCTGTAGTCAGGAGGAAAATGTAGCTTATTCGGCCACCCTGTCCTGTAGACAGAGACTGGGAGGGACTTAGAAGCTGAATCATTTATCATTTTATTGTCCAACAACATCTGGAGTCCCGTTCATCACAGCAACTTTTGTGGTTGCCTTCCTCTTGACATTATTTGTTCTTTTATTTTAAATGTATTGCTTTTTAGAGCATTTTAGTTTATTTATATACAGCCTCCAGAATTGGATAAAATATGGAGGAAAGGTTTTAAACTGTTCATTTTAATTATATGTTTTTTCTTACTTTGGGGAAGATAAACCCCAGCAAAGCAGCAGGCTAAGGAAAACCTTAACTAAGAAGACCTAGGTGACAGCTACCTGCTTGACCTGTCCTTGTATCTCATTATATTTGGCAGGTTGGAAAATGTATAATCTTAGAATATCTGGAGGTTCAGAATGTATCCTGGGCTGAAAGCACAACTTCAGGCTCAAGAATTACAATTTCAGAAATGCATACTACTGGACAGTGGCCATGCTCAGAAATGCACACAACTGGACAGTGAGCATGCCCAGCTTTTTTCTGTGCATTTTTTCTGAGTCTATGTGAAGGATCCCTAAGTCAGGGCTCTGTGTGTTTATCTTACAGGAACAGATAGTTGCAAGATTTTGGATACTTTAGAAAAACTTTTGAAATTAAGATTTTGCAGAGATTACGGAAGTTTAGGGACTTGACTATTTCATAGAGACTTTGAAAACTTTAGAGAGATTAGACATTTTAGAAAACCTGAACTTTGAAAGAGACTGGGTGTTTAAAAGATGCTAAATTTTTAAGTGTTTCAATTTGGAAAATCTGTGGAAATTTTAAAGGTTGGGATGCATTTTATACGGAGACATTGATATGAATATGAAATCTTGGGGAATAAATAAGAAAGGAAAGGTTAAAGTTGAATAATGATGTGAAATCTTCCTCGTACAAGATTGGCCTGTAGGCAAACCTGTGGGCATTTTCCTGACTGATGATTGATGCAACAAGGTCCACCTCACTCCTGGGCTGTGAGTCTTGGGTATTATAAGACAGGCAGCTAAGAAAGCCACAGGGAACAAGTCAGCAAGTAGCATTCCTCTAAGATCTGTTCTTCAGTTCCTACTTTGGGTTCCTGCTTGAGTTCCTGCCCTGACGTCTTCAGATGATAGGCTACAAGCTGTAAAATAAAAAAAAACCTTCCTGACATCTGTCCAAAAAAAAAATCAATACTTCTTTATTAACCAATGTTTCATAACAACCTTTTCCCAAGATATGTATACTTTCTTGAATTAAAACAGCATATAACACATATGCATCAAAAATATAGGAAGTTCCTATATGCTTCATGAGGTTTTTCCTTTTGATTTACTATAAATTATTGAAAGAAAGAAATTTGTGTAGACTTATAGTCATAAAAGATTTAACTTTACATGAGTTGTTAGTTTCCTTAGCAGTTTAGAGATATAAGCCAGGGTCTCCGGCATAATATTAATAGATAAACACTCTGACACTTGCTACATCCACAACCTCAATTTGTAAATTTCAGGCATCTAAACTCTGAGACTTAGCTTTAGTCCTTTGAAAAAATTCTAAGCAAGGAATTGTAACATGCCTAAACAAGGAATGGCTACCAAATATCAGCTGTAGATATATAAATAGGCTAAAAATAATAGGTTAAGGAAGTAGATAATTGGTAACTAGATGAAGAAAATCTTGGAGGTCATATTTGATTACATCAACATATTCAAAACCAATATGATTTAAAAGTTATTTTCTAAAGGAGAAATGAGATCAGCAGAACTTTGTCCATAATGTAAGATGGGAGTCTGTGTTGGGAATGTAGCTCAGCAGAAGAGCAATTGATTACCATGCAAAAAGTCCTGATTTTATCCCTTACACTGCAGGGTAAAGGATGGAAAGAGATGGTAGAAGATATAAAATGGGCATGGTCCTTAATTTGGAAGAGAATAAGCTGTCTCTCTATATATTGCTATCTCAGCCTCTGTCTCTCTGTCTCTCTCTTTGTCTCTCTGACTCTCTTTCTCATGTGTGTGTGTTTTGACATCATTTAGACATGACATATTTTCATAAATAAAATACAAATTTCAGAAAGGCTATTTTACAATTGGAAAGAATCCTATTCTTCCACAAACTGCCTTCTAAAATTTTAACCTAAGATGGTAATAGCAATGGGCTTGGAACCCATAATTAAAAGAATATGTGGTATCTAATAAAACTGTACATTTGTAAATAAATACTAATTTGTATGTTAAAACACATACAGATCACTATACAAGGTGAGGAGTATACCTAAGGGGCAGAAGTTTAATTGATGATGGACATCATCTCATTCTAGACATATGCTTGGGCATTCAGTGCTAATCTTGTAGCCGATGCAGCTGATCTAGCTTGTTCTGGGATCAAGGAGACAGTGGATCACAATTCCAATCCTGGCAGTTGGCAGTAGCCCTCTTTCTAGACTTGGGTGTTAAACATATTTTCTCAGTGAATGCTTGATGTGTGCAAGTTTACAAGTTGGCACATAGTACAAGTAGGCATAGGATGAGACACATATGAATGAGTGTGTGTGCTCTATGTCTGTGCACGGTATGTGTTTTATGTATACATGTTCATTATTATGTCTGCATACACGTGATGTGTATATATATACAGATAACAATGAGTGTTATGTCTGCATAGAAGTGAGGTAAGAGGCAAACTCAGGTTTTGATCACAAAGGCCAATTTCTTTCAATTATAGAAGAAACCAATAGTAGAATGGCTATGTGTATTAGTACAAACAATTCCATTAATATAGAAGACATTGGGTTATCCCACAAGGATAATCATATCTCTAGTAACTATTGCTTTGTATTCAGAAGGTTTTTCTGCTCTCAATAGAACCACAGTTTGTAATTGTTGTTCTGAGACATAGTGTCTTTATGTAGTCCTGGCTGACCTGGAATTTACAATGTAAATCAGGCTAGCCTTGAATTCACAGACAAGCACTTATTGCCTCTCCCTCTTGAGTGCTGGAATTAAAGGTGTATATCTGCTACCATCCTTCCCTAGACCTGTAGTTATTGGGAGGATGACATTCCCCTCAGTGGTTCATCCACTGATAAGTTACCCATGCTCCAATAAATAACTTCCCATCTGTGCTCACACTAGTAACAATTTTCCCCATCCTCCTCCTCCTCCTCCTCCTCCTCTTCCTCTCCCTCTCCCCCTCCTCCCCTCCCTTTCCCCCTCCCTGTCCTCTTTCTTCTTCTTCCTCTTCCTCTCCCTCTCCCCCTTCCTTTCCCTTCTCTGTCCTCCTCCTCCCCCTCCTCCTCCCCCTCCTCTTCCCCCTCCTCCTCCTCCTCTGCCTCCTCCTCCTCTCCCTCCTTCTCCTCCTTCTTCTATTTCCTCTCCCTTTTCTACTCTCACACACTACATCTATACCACAGCCTCCCCTCCCTCTTGTTTGTTTGCTCCCTTCTTCTCCCCCAGATCCATGGCTCCTTCATTTCCCTTTAGAAAGCAGCAGAATTCCCTGGAATTTTAACTGAACAGAGCATAATATGAAGCAGTAGGGCTAGACACAAACCCTCATTCAAAGGCTGAAAACAACAACACAGTAGTAGTAAAAGGGTCCCAAGACCAGGCAAAAGAGTCAGAGATGCCCCATTCCTACTCTTAGGAGTCCCACAAAAACATCAAGCTAAACAGCTGCAGCATGTATGCAGAAGACCTAACACAGACCAATGTAGGCTTTCTGATTTCTGCTTTTGCCTCTGTTAGCCCCAGGAAACCCTACTTAATTGATTCTGTGGGTAATGTTCTCCTGGTGTCCTTGGGGAAAAGCACTGTAAAAAATAATTAAAATAAAAAATGTATCCTACATATGATTTGAGGCAGTCAACTCTGTGATGTGTTGATTTTTGATCATCTGTGTGACTTCTGAGATTACACTCTTGAGCCTTTCTTGTTGGCTGAGTTTAACAGCAACTGAACTTGGATTTCTTTTCAATAGGACACCCATTCCAACCTGGGTCAGTTCTCTCTTCTTCTCAGGAACATCTCACTCTCCAGGATGTTGGGTTTCCAGAGCACCTGACAATTTGCTTATATGCTTTCTTGTTGGAACAGCTAAATCTTCTAGTCCAGAAACTGTCTAGCAGAGTGCATTTGTTGTGGTGGTCTTCACCCACACCTCTTCCTCCTAGTTGAATTAAGCCCCTCAGTATGTGAGTGTCCTCTGTGTCTCAATTAATAGTGTCTTCTCTGGAAATGTAAGTAGTTTATACCAAGGTAATATAAATTTTCATGTAAAAAATGTGCTGACATAGCTTTCATGAAAAAGGGAGTACATTAGCATACTTAAGAATCTTTCTCTGCCCAACTCGATCACTAACTTTTTGAGGAAGGTTTCAAAACCTTTCATTCTACAAAAATTAATCCTGAATTTTGCCTGTTAAGTGATGAGGGAGAGGACTATTTCTGTTCAGGTACATCCATCTGAAGATAAAGTAGACAAGTATTCAGCATTTAGACACCGGGGCCATTCTTGCAAGAGTATCAATAACTGATATGATTGTATGTAATCTTAAATGTTGTCCACATGATGTACACACACCCACACCCACACACCCACACACATACACACACACACGGGGGGGGTTAAAATGTATATTTCTACAGAGCTTTTCAGGAAAACAGCAATTATCCAATGTTGCCTTTATACTACAAAACAAGCAATTTGGGATTGTATTTGTTTGTTTATACATGTTGGTTTTGTGTATCCTCTACTTTTCTAACTAAAAAAAAAATGGTTATCTTGCAGTTTTTTTCTAGCACAATTTTCACCTATAGAAAACAAAACAAAACAAAACAAAACACCCTATAGACTCAAGAAATTCTGGCAATTTGCTCTCCTATAGCCAGATATCTCCCAACATTCCTCTTTGCCTTCCAGCACACTTAGGTGTCATTATCTCTGTACTCCTTGCTTTGGTGATTGCAGTACTGTTGACATGTAGGACAGATGGTCTAAACTACAACTTTTCTTTTACTATCCATTTTATTAGCCCTGCTCTTTTATGGTTCCTTCTTTGGATTGTTTGACTATATAATTCTCACAAAATAATCCCAGGTCTCACTTGTCTCAGTGTCTCCTGCTTCAGTGGGTACGAAGCATCTCGTCAGCTGTGTCATTTGGAAGAAACCTATAGGAGACCTGCCACCTACCCTAGTGAGCCAGTGCTGCACCTGGCTAGAGTCACCTACTACATCACTAATTCTAGTACTCTCTGACTTTCTGTGGTACTGAATTCTTGACTCTTGATCTATGCATCTTTCTCTCTTCCCTCTTGAAAATGGATTATTGATAGAATTCAAATATTGAGAACTTTCACATCTAAATATATATATTTATTTTAAATTCATTTTGTTAGTTGAGCTGCGCATAGAATTCCATCTGAGGTATTTCATTTTCCTTTCTAATTGTCAATGTACTTTTCTGTCAGCTAGTTTCCATTATTTTAGATTGGAATTTTGACATTTTTTCCTTATTTATTGCTTTATATTAAATTGCTTATTTTCACTATGAAAACCAGGTGATATTTCTCTGTTTCTAGTGAGATCATTATGTTAATAATATGAAAAGACTTCCTCATTAGGAAAACATAGAGATGTATGAATGTTTTCTGCTCTGTGTGAAACACTCAGGGCCCTCAAGAAACAAAAGATATCCAGGCAGCACAGTCTACTCAGTATCAAGCGAAACGGTTTTCTTTATCTTCATGTGTGTTAGATAAATGCCCCCAGAGGAAAAACTAGAAATCAACAGCAATCTCTGGCTCCTCTATCTGCATTCTTTGAATTTTAAAAGGCTATTCTCTGTATACAAACCTTGATTTCTTTTTTTTAAAGCCAACACTTGCAACAAGGAAATGCAGATCAACTAGGTCAACCATGAAGCAAGCCCCAGCAAGTACATTTTAACAAGAGCTGCTTAATATTGAGCAGAGATGAGACACCAGCAAAGGCGTCGCTGTTATTACAACAAACAGAGAACTGATATTAATGAAGTCAGAGCGGACATGTAGATTTCACTTCTAGAAGATTACTTGATACTCCTCATCAACGACTTACTAGCGCTGTAGAATAAAATTTCCAATAAAAGCCAGGAGGGGCTTCTTTGTAATCACTCCGTCCTTAGAACAGCAGCTGCTGATACCAACAGCAGAGCCAAATGAACCTGAGAGTCGGGAGACTATCTTAGTATCCACCGCCGAAGCTTCCAGACACATGAACAAATCCAACAAGGGCAGAAATCTGACTGAACTGTAATTCAACAGCTTATGCACATGCAATTATTTTTTGAAAACTTAACAATTGGAAAATATGAGGTATGAAGCAAGGAGAGTGGGCTACGAAAACCACGTTGTCTAAGATTTACCTGAAGCATTTCACCAGGGTATGGACAGTGACCAGAAAAAATGTCCCCCGAAAACACCCCCAGGTCAGGAAGATATCTCAGTGGATAAAACACTTTCTGGGAAACTGTGATAACCAGGATTCATCTCCCAGGATCATCATGAGTGCCAGGCACTGCAGTGTGCCCCTGTAGCTAGGTAGTGTTCCTGCAGAGGGCCATCAGAGGCAGAGATAGGAGAAGCCCCAGCTTTCAGGCCAGCTGGCCTGACACACAGAGCATAAACAGCAAAGAGACTCTAATCAAAACGGTAGAAGGTGAGGACTGATGATATCCTAAGTTGTTATGTGACAACACATGTGTTTACACACACAGACACGCACACACACACACACACACCTATATTCACAGATATGAACACTTACACTTACACACTCTTGCATGCATGTACAAAGTACTTTCTCTCACATACATGTGTGTGCGTCCACACACACATGAGACACACAGAGAGAGGGAGGGGAGGGGAGGGGAGGGGAGGGGAGGGGAGGGGAGGGGAGGGGAGGGGAGGGGAGGGGAGGGGAGGGGAGGGGAGGGAAGGGAAGGGAAGGGAAGGGAAGGGAAGGGAAGGGAAGGGAAGGGAAGGGAAGGGAAGGGAAGGGAAGGGAAGGGAAGGGAAGGGAAGGGAAGGGAAGGGAAGGGAAGGGAAGGGAAGGGAAGGGAAGGGAAGGGAAGGGAAGGGAAGGGAAGGGAAGGGAAGGGAAGAGCAGCTGGCATGGATGTAGACCAGTTAGTGCATACATTCAGGGTGCCTACACCTGAACTCTTGAAAGGGCTTCTTTGGAAAGACAAATGCCTGGGCCCTATTCCAGGCATTCTTTATCAGAAATCTGCATTTTAATTGGCTTGCCCAGATGGCTAAGGTGTATACAAAAGTCTGAAAAGTTGATCTTGACTTTGAAGTAAGATGGAACTGAGACTCAAGTACATCCTGCTCTGAGGGAACTAGCGGTAGGAGGTAGTTTCCAAATGATATTTATGGCTCTCATTCAAGAAAAGGTGTGTAAACAGCATCTGCTTCCTTTCCCCTGCTTCTCTCTGTCTGTTCATGGACTTTGGGCTTCAAATCAGAATTGCTTCGTAACTTAAGGCTGCCTTTGAAATTCATTGTCATGATAGATGGTGGTAGATGTGCACACATGTGTGTGCATGAATCCATGTGCTAATTAACATATACAATAAGGCAAACAAATCCTTAGAGTCTAGCAACTAAGAAAGGACTTTGAATTATAGAAAACTGTAGTTATCAAGTCTGTTTTATGGTAATAGGAGCTTTGTAACAATGTCATTCATACACATTTTTTGAGTTTCAGAGTCCAACTTCAGGGCTATCTAAGCTTGGATCTATTTTTAAAAATTATTTTTAACTATGAGAAAATAATTTCCCCTCTCAAAACACAATTTCAGATATGTAGTATGATAGGGATGATGACATGAATTCAAGTTACAATTACACAAAACTAAATTAAATACATCGAAGAGAGGAATGGCACAAAACTGCGTAGTAAATATGGTGATGGTTAACTCTAAGCTGTGGAGGGAGGGATGTTCAGGATGCTGCAAGGCACACAGAAGGCCAGCTCATGCTGCTAAGGACACAAAGAGAATGAGGAAAGCTGCTGGGAGGTAGCTGGACTCATGTGGATTCTAGAATTGGAAATTCTGTCTTCTCTGTAGTTATAAAGAGAGATTTCTAATCAGAGTCACCTTAGCCCTTGGAAAGTCAGTGAATATACCCACTACACATAGTACTGAAAACACCATAACTATATAAAAGGTAAAACTAAAGAAAATCTAGTTGACATACCTCAAGGGAGCAAGAGACACGTGGTGTGAGGGTGAACAGGCAGTCATGGCCACCAAGAGGTGGCAAGCCTACATGATGTTCAGGAGTTGGACTTCATTCCATGTGATTCTTACACAAGTTATGAGCGTGAACATACAATACAATGTTTGATTCTTTGAAAGAGAATGTCCTCATCTAGCACATTAATTTTTTTGTGTTTGTATATTTTGTCTGTTTTGCTCAAAGGCTTGGACTTTTGTAAGAATGCGTGTCTATTTTTCTCAATATGTTTGACCTCCTTTTCTTTTCATCCTAGAAGACTGTGGAGATAGCACCTGGTGGGGAAGGGATTTACTGTGCTCTATGGAGATAGAAAATTTGCAGTAGGAGAATTTTTACTTGTAATGACCACAGGCTCTGTTCCTAGATATAACTGAGGGCTTATGTCATTGGCTAAATCATTGTCTAAATATCTCATACTGCTTGGGAACTTTGGAGCCCAATATGCTTAGAGCCCTCCCAGTCACTCACATACTATGTGATCTGGAAGTGTTGTGGTTTGGATATGGAGTGAACCCCACAAAAACCTCATCTGCTGAAGCCTTTTACTCTTACTGGGCTATCCGGTCATTGAGAAAGGATTGGATCATACAGTCTCTGGCCTTCATCAGTATAACTCATTTTGGATGCATAATTTGATAGCCTTATGGGGAGGTGGTAGAAACAAGCATGTATGGAATTCATTGCAGGAAATGACTCACTGGGAATGTGGCTTTGGATATACATACACATGGTACAATATTCTCTGTCATTGCAGTCTGACATTCTGCTTGCTGGCTGGCATCGGTGAGCACCACTCCTCTGCTGCACACCTCTACCACTTTTTCCTCCACTGTGATGTTTCTCCTTTGCTCCAGGTTGAAAAGCAAGGAACCAGTTGGTGATGGTGGGAGCTTAGTTTCTCTCGGGTATTTCTAGTGATGAGTGGCACAGAGATGTCATTAAACCCCCTGGCCTATTTTCCATTTATCAGAACTGTGCCATCATGCTTACCTTAAAATGTCACTGTTAAATGGAATCACATTAATTTCTTCATATGTTGGGATACATAAGAGCTCAGGACTGTTGCCCAATTTTAAAGGATACATTATTATTAGAGAAGAGATTTATTTATCGGGCACTGTTTCCAACAGTGGTTGTCCTGATAGAAAGAAAATATTATTCTGATAAACCACATCAGGATATCCCACCATAGAAAACCTTACTTATGGAATATCTAGCATTGACTAGAGGGCTCAGAACATAGATGATTGTGACCAAGCCTGATAATAACATTGAGTTCAATCACAAGGATCTACATATGGAAGAAGAGATTTCGACTTCTGCAAGTTTTCATCTGACTCTCACATGCATGCATGCACACTAAACACAAAAATAGTTTTAAAGACTCCAAGTACCTGCTACATTGTATAATAGGAAGATGAGTTTCCACGTAGTACAATCAGGGCAAGTAACACCAGATGGTGAAGAGGCTAGACTGAATAGGACTTCTGTAGTGGGTGGGACAACAGACTATGAAGAAAAAAAATGGGATGCTAGGGGAAGGTTTGAAAAGCATGGAGGAGACAAAATAAGGCTGTTTTGAGTCAGAGGTTCAGGTGTTATGAAAGACAAACTTTCTACATCAAACAGCGACATCAGAGAGTAGCTGGGGTCCTCTTCAAGCTGGGTCTATGAGATATTCTCACTGCAGGAAGGTATCTCTCTACTGAGGACTCAGCTGATCCATGCAGAGTCTGTGCAATCTAGGGATGAAAAAGATAGAGAGCAAAACGTGTGTACACCCAAAGCCTTTTATCCACGTAGTCTGTCAGCATTTATCTGTACTGTCCTAATTCACATCCATTTCTTGAAAGAAGAATCAGGCCCATCATTCCTAACAGCCTATTTCATACTGATGATAATCCCATGCTCTTTCAGTGTGAAATGGGAGAGAAAACTGATGAGTGCTGAGGGATGTTACAGTCCTGACATAACTGTGTAAGGGAGTAATGTAGGATATTATATAGTTAGGTATGCAATACCTAACTTTATAATCAGAACACTACCCACACCACCTCTGTCTATCTTTCAGAAAAGAGGAAAGTCATTAAATAGCATAGGCATTGGGTTGGGGAGATAATTCAGTCATTACAGTGAGAGAATGTGTCTCTTACACATATAAGAAAGGTGGATGCACACTCGAGCATGCACATGCATGTGCACAAACACACACACATACACACACACAAGAGAGCAGCAGAATGAGAGAGAAATAGGAGGGTATTTCAGGCTTATTATTTTCTGCACTGTACCTCTTGAATGCTTCATAGAGTCTGTGTACTTTCATTCAAGGAATTCTGCATCTTTTATTGTCATCAAAGTGTCCAAAGTGGCATCAAAGAGTGGCCAAAAATTAATCCATAAAAACAAGTGGATGCCTCTGAAAATCCTGCATCAAAAAGCAGAGTAAGCTGTGGTTAGGCATATCCCAATCATGTCTTCAGCCAAGCTTGAGTGATCTCAAGTGACTCTTTTGCTAGCACTATTTTTAACCCCGGGTATATTTTGACATGACCTAAAAAGATATCATTAAGCCTTCAGCTATTTTTGTTCCAAATAATGTACTCAACATACATTCTTTCTTTTCCCCAGTGCACCAGCCCTTCTTAAAACTTCTTGGGTCCTGTGGAAGGAATATTGCAAGAGAAAGGTCCAAGAAAGAATAAGAAATGTGGTTGCTTCATTAATGACACATCTTATGTTATAGAATTATTAAAATAATCACACCACTACCCAGCCTTGGGCAAGACCGGAGCTTCTGGAAAAGTATCTATACCTGGAATTACATGCCCTGATGCACCTAGCTACAGAAGAGGTCCTTCTGAGAGGTCGATGACCACCTTACATGGGAGGTTGCCACATGATTGAGGTATGAGCCAAGCCAGGCTATGGCCACTTCTCAGAGGGTGTCAGGCTCACCAAGGCAATGGTGTGGCCATCACTGACTGTCAGGCAAAACCTTCTGGCTGCAGGAAGAGAATAAGAAAATCTGAAATGGAGAATAAAAAACATCCAGTTAAAAAAAATCACACCATAAATACTAAGTCAAACTTACTATGCTACAACTGCATTTGACTGTTCTGGGCACAGGCAGATCTTGATGTGATATATGCAAAAGCCAGGAAGAAGAGACAGAAAAGTCTACCAATGGCACATTTATACTGTTTTTATTAGCCACCAAGTGAAACAAATATCATTAAATGTGAGCAACTGTATCAGGGCACTTTCAGGTTCCTTTTCTTCCTAGAACTGGTCCTGTACACCACCTTTATGATGCTAGTTGCTCATGTCCCAAAGTATTTCAGTCCTTTATTTCGACCTTTCAAACATGTGCTCCATGACCTTGACCTACAGATGTCCCCAAGGACATGACTGTTCTAGTTATCCTTTGCCTTGAACTGAAGCCTTAAAATGAACATAGTTGGGAATGTGTCTTTCCCTGAATTTCTTTCCTGCTTGAATACCTATAGATGCCCCAGCAAGATTCCCCATACTTCCCATTTGAGGAGGGCAGTGCCTTGAAAGTAATTCAAATCATTCTTGTTCTCTCCTCACCTTCTACAGGTAATACACTATTCTCCACTTTCGCTTCTTCCCTGTACCTGTTTTGATTCTTTTTGTTTACTACCAAGTTGCAAATGCATTCTCCTCAGGTGCATTTTCAAACCTCAAACTCAATTGACTCTGCCTTGTCATTTAAACAAGTATAGTATAGTAGGAAAAAGACTTATTTTCAATTAAATAAATAGTGAAATAAGTATTCCATGAGAAAGTGATTGGCTTCTGAATAACATGGGTGTTTGATTTCTTCTCTTCCTATTATTATTACTTCTTTATGATTTCACAGACTAATTCTGGGCCAGATTCTCTGTGTTTTGATTCTTTTTAGTGAATCATAACAGTTTTGTCATAGGATTACTGTAAGAGTGAATGGAAGCCATGCTATTAATTCCCAAGGATAATGCCCCGCCCATGATTGATGAGGACATCCATGGAACACATTGTAAGGTGTACTTGAGTTTCAGTCAAGTCCACTAAGCTGACAGCACACCCTCAGTGTGTTCACATCGAGCCCGGTAATGGGAGGTAGACGCTAGATCTGAACTGATCTGTTTCATTTGTTCCAGTTACTACACCACTTCTTGGCAAAAAGTAAATACTGAGAACCTCCCACATTAAATGACTCGACACTTAAATAGCAGAGATGGAGATCAGAGATGGGCTGAGGTTGCCAAATGCAACTAGTCAATACACAATGCATATCTAACTGAAACTGTGGATAAGAGAGAACTAGTTAATAAATGGCACATGATAATCCTAAAACAAAAATATTATCCAGCTGAAATCAAACACGGAGCATTTGAACTTTAGTCTGGCAGTCCGCCATTGGATGGGAATCCTCTGACTCAGAGCCCAGTGCCAGATTACTGTGCTCTCGTGGATAAGAGACATGAGAAAGATGGGAGTTAGGCAGAGTTTAGGGAGTTGGGGAGAGGGAAAGCAGGTGTGGATGGATGTGGATGAATGTGGTCAAGCATCCTGTCTTGGGGCTCAGAATTGCTGAGTTGTTTACAGAAAGGAGATGAAAATAAGACATCCACTCACCAGGTGGAAAAAGATGTGCCTGGGTGGGAAGCAGCATTTGACACACTTCAAAGAATATACGACTGATTGCTAACTCCTTGTCTAGTTGGCAGCTTGCCTGCCGTTCTTGCTGGAGTCACAAAGCACAGAGCTCTCAAAGGAGCCTGAATCGTCCATCCTCTTGGCTTTTGGTGCATTCCTGAGCCTATCTTATAAAAAGTACATGATTCTCCATGAGTCTGCATTGTCCATCACATGATTATTCTAGATTATTTATGGATGTTTTGGGTTGTGCATGGGGTTTTAATTTTTTTAATGAATCAGAACAGTTTTGTCACAGGATTAGTCTAAGAGTGTATGGAACCCATGCTAGTAATTTCCTAGGGTAATGACATATCCATGATTGATGAGGACATACACGGAACACGTTGTAAGGTACGCCTGAGAGTTTCAGTCAAATTATTATCTAAGATTGTTTTTCCTTCCCTGTTTAAGTCTCTTTGCTTCATGGGGAGTATCCAGTAGAGACATTTCCAGAGATGGGGAAATGCCTCAGCTGGAAATGGGCCTGTCACATCACACAGCTTTTGTACATTTGTACAAATGATACCCCAGCATTTGTACAGATACCCCAGCATTTGTACAGATACCCCAGCATTTGTACAGATACCCCAGCATTTGTACAGATACCCCAGCATTTGTACAGATACCCCAGCATTTGTACAGATACCCCAGCATTTGTACAGATACCCCAGCACCCATATGAAAGACTGGGCATGGTGCCATGTTTCAGTAATGATGGTGCCAGAGGGCAGCAGACACAGGACAATTGCTGGAGCTAGCTGGCCACTCAGTCCAGCTGAGGCAGTGAGATTCAGGGTCAGTAAAAGACCTCAAGGCAAAGAACACTCGGGGAATATATCTCCTGCCAACCTTTGGCTTTACACTTAATGCTCACTCCCTTGCAAACACACACACACACACACACACACACACACACACACACACACACACACACACGGTAGAAGTGGTGAGAGAGAGAAGAGAGCAGGAGAGGGGAGGGAGAAAATGCTTGTACTTAGAGTAGCTTAGAGTTTGAGCCTTGCCTTATCCCAATGAGGATCAATGATGAGCCACATCAAAAATCCCTTTGTTCCTCTTCAATGGCAGGCTATTTGTATTAAATCCACGCAAGAGCAATAGCACGCCCAGCACAACCCCTTTGCATAATCTTGTATAGGATTAACAGGGTTAAACCTAGAACACCAGGGATGGCTTTGCCCTTGAGACACACCTGTGAGTGAAACTGCCAAGCTGCCAGGGCAATCATTGTAAAACAGGGTTACACTTGAGTTAACTGACAAGTTGGTGCAGAAGCAGTCGAAACTTCGCCCTTGCCAGGAAAGAGATCTGCAGAAACTATGAATAGAAGAGAAAAAAAAAAAAAAAGTTCAAGGTAAATGGAGCTGTTCGGCCTGAAGAAAGGCTGATTGTTTTTGCAAAAAAATTTCCCCACAGACTTGGCAGCAATTAATAGAGAAGTGATAACCAAGGTAAAAGAATGGAGATTTCAGATGAATATGTAAAAGACTAAAGTCATGTTTAATGCAAAGAAGTAAGCAAACAGTAAAAATAATTAAAAGCTGTTAAGGCATATGTCTGTTGGCTGACACATATGTTATTAGACTACAAGACTATATGGCCAGTTGCTTCTAAGAATTTGTCATAAACCATTCCAATGAGTAAGAATGTACAATAACATTTGGTATCCATGAGGCACTGTCCATCCAGTCCATCAGAGTTTCCATCCTCGGTGTTGCTCTTCAGCAGCCGGCTAGGTTATGACATCAACTGTGGAAGCAATTCGCCTCTGCCTTTTCCAAAGCAGCTGCCTTTGGTTACCTGTTCCAGCCAGCTATTAATTGTCTGCAGATGGAGGTTGTGACACAGGGGTAGCCCCTTTCTGCCAGTCATCGAGCTCAACATCTGGCTCGCACCCCACCAACTCTTCTTTAATCTTGGCCATTAAGGGATAAAGGGAGAAATGGCTGCTGGCTTTATTTATTTATTTATTTTAATCTCCGATTCAGTTCTTTCCACTTCTCTCCTTCCTCCTTCCTCCTTCCTCATTCTCTTTCTCTTCCTCTTTCTGTTTCCTACTTACTCTGCTGATCCTCTTCATCTTGCTTCCTCCTTTTCTCCTTTCCACCCTTTCCTCCTTTGCTCCCTCCTCCTCTTCTTTTTCATTCTCTCTTTCTTTTCTTTTCCCTCCGCTATTTTTCCCTCCTCTCTTCCTTCTCCCTAGACAATCACAGGCTGTGTTATCAGATTAACTTCCAACTACCTGGAATGCCAATGTAGAAAATAAAAAACCTCAGAGTAATAGCCAACCATAAAGTAAGGTCTAGTTGATCACTGCAAGATTGGTATGAGTGTCTGTTACAGTCCTGCAGTTCTGTGGACTCCTGACATGTGGTTTCCATAAGGTCAAGGAGATTCCATGAGCCTCTGTCATCACTCCTAATCCACCATTTGGGAGGAGGGAGGGCAAGGAGAGGGTGTCCCTTCCATTTAAGGAAGTTTTTTGGAAGCTGTAATTTTACTCCTACCCACCCAGTAGGTGGGACTTAGTCATCTGTGTAAACCTGGCTATAGGGAACTGGTGAATGTGCTCTTTATCGGGGTAGCTACGCAGCTTCTTACAAACCAGAGGCTCCCTTACTGCAAAGCAGAAAGACAAATATTGCAGAACTTCTGGTTACACCTACAATGTGGCCTTCAAAGATCCCAAAATAAATATAGTATGGATGCTTGTTAACTTAGACAATTGACTAGCTCAGACATACAATAATTCCTATTGTAAAGTGGTCCCTGAGTTCCCACCAGAAAGGACAGACAAACACCAATTTTAGATAGTTTATTCGTGAGATGCTGCAATCCTTCACAAATGCACTTTGTTTCACGAAGCTCTTGATGGTACTTGGTTAGTACTAAGAAGTTATATGAATCTAATCACTAATTTACATTTTAAAAGTACCTGTCCCATAAGATCATTTGCTAATTCAATATATTATTTTATAATACATTTTATGAAATAATTAATTTCTAATAGTTATCAAAAGCACCATTATTCACAGATGTGCTGATATCAACCAGTTCTGCAATTGTCAATTGTTTCCTAAAGTCACTCAACAACCACTATAAAGGTTGCAATAAACTAAAATGAGGCTTTGCATGGTTCAAGGAATGAACTGATAAACTTTACCTCCCCACCTGAACTGAGACTTTACAGAGACTAGAAAATGAGTTTGTTACAGAAGTCGAGTGCCATGACTACTCTGAAAAATCCAACAGGACAGGAGTGGTCTCACTGTGTTCCATGATACAGTGAAGATGGCCACCTTGAGAGACTATGGAGTAGAACACAGTGATGCATCAGATAGTAGCTTTTGATGCGGTTATCTGTGAAGAACATGAGCTCAGAAGAAGTTGAAACCTCTACTATCATATTAGATTTAAGTGTGTGTGTGTGTGTGCGTGTAGAACTACAGTTCTTTGGGCTATTTATCATGCTCTCTTGAGCAAATTTGTTTCTAAGAACACTAGAGAATCTCAAAGACAGGAACTAGGAATGCCATTTTTCCAAAGGATCCAGGAAGACTCTGAGACTTGACATCACTCCTTGGATGAAAATTTGGGAAAAGTTGGGCAAAACATTTGAAAATATCCCCTCACTATTTTGAGGATGTATTCCAAATCAACTTATTCAAAGACCTTCATCAACAGTGGGTAGAAGACTAGAGAAAATGTGATTATAAGAATTTTGACCAGATGGTTTTTTGCACTTTCTTTCACAGCTTTACCCTATTTTCTTTATAACTCGTATGCTGAAATGTATGTCTCTAGCTTAAAGATTCCTAATATATCTACACCTCTCTCTTCTCTTGTGCCCACTTCAATAAGCAAGCTCCTAGATCCAGCACATCATGCTGCCTCCTGCCACTTTTACAAATGTACAGTTGGTCCCCTGAATCAGGATTTAAGACTAAAATTTGGCAGGGAACTCAGCAGCCCATTTATTAAGTGCACAGGTTATCAAGGGTATCAGTTACTTTATATATCAAATCTGAAAAGGTACTCCCACTGACACCCACCCATGCCTTACTAACTTTAATCATATATCGTGTTCAAAGATGAGAATCTTAGCCTAGATGAATGGGAAATTTATGTAAGGTGATCTTACTTTATTTCTGAAATTAGAATTTACTTACCGTACTGTCTAGCAAGCTGTGCATTGACATATTTACTGTCAATGGGTTTCAGAATTCGCCACTTCATCTTATCTCGATATGAAGGATCCATTTAGATGATTTGCATCTGAAGGACCTCAATGCCAGGGAAGGGGTGAAACTGAGTGTCGAATGAAATAAAAAGGATGAGGGGGTAACTAGTGAACCACATATCTGCATAGCTTCACTTGGAATTGCTCCTTTTTACAGGAAAGAGCCAAGCATGATTCTCTGCATTAAATCATGTATCCCTTTTTCCCTCACCTGCTTCCTTTTCGTACAGAATAGCATCTCCAGCATTTCTATATCATCTTCTGTTTGTTGAAGACTAGTTCTTCTTGTCTAAACTTCCTTCTGCTGACTCAGGAAAACCATGTCTCCTGTCCTTAACTACCAAGGCTTTCATGCTATATGACTTTTCCTGGGAGATTTCAACAAATATCTACGAAGCCTAGATAGGGTACCAAAGACAGACCAAACAAATAATTCTACGAATGTTCAACTTGGTAAAACAATGAACTAATTAACTGGTGCTACTTACAAGAATCAAGATGAGGGTTTGCTTAGAGAAATGTGGATAAAGTCACTGTATCACCAAATAGCCCTCCCTGGGGTAGATGTTGATTCATAAAACCTGCAGCCATGAAGTTCACTGCAAGACTTGCCAGCAGCTTGATATTTCGAGCATCTCTTCACCCAAGAATGTTTATTTATGTTTATTTTTATTTATTTTTATTTTTATTTTTATTGCTTATATTATAATATATTATATTATAATCTTGGGGAAGAAGTAACTGATGAATCTTATAAGTTTTGGGAATTTTCTGAACACTATAGTTGTTTACATAATGAGGTTTAGCAGCCTCCCTCTAGAATGGGGTGTTTCGATTTGAAAGATATTGCTACACAAGACAAATTTCAAAAGGACGCTCTCTACTGCCTAACCTGTTCTGTTACTTGGAAACCTTGGTTGACTTCCCTATGATTTTTGTTTTGTTTATTGTCTATATGATCTTATAAATTAAGGGATACTCCCTTGGCTTTCTTCATCTTCTCCATTTTGATTCCTCTTTTGATATAATGAAATTATATATGTATTACATAATATAACATATAAAATATGTATATAGAGACACATATATGCCATAATGTGTAATGTACAGTAATTTATGACTATGTTTGACTATTTTTCTTATTCATTACTCCCTTCCTAGGCAGTCATAGAATCATTCAGTTATCCATGAATTTCTGAATTACATTTGTCCATAAAGAAATCCCTGTATCTGTCTATCCATAGTCAGGGTAAATGATATGACCCTCATTTCAGAGGAGTTTTCATGACAGGAAAGATATTGCTCAGGGAAACACAGAACTTGAACAGACTTCCTGGAATTTTCCACCCAGTCCATTATCAGTAGCTATGCAGCAAGGTCCTCTGAAACACAGGAAACAGTTTAAAGACATTAAGCATAGTGAATCTCTTGGAAGGTCCTGGAAGGGGCCAGAGACAGCTGAATGTGGAAGTGCCTAGTCTCTTCTCATACACCCTCTCCTCAGTATCTGTAACTTCATCCTTGACCATCCCTTTCATATTAACTAACATTTATTGATAGGAATGCCCCTGAATTTTATGAACACCTTGAGCAAGTTAATCAAACCTGACATGAGAGGTTTGGGATACTCCAATGTATAGTGGTCAGTTAGAACAAGAGAAAACTAGTATGGAGCTTGTGGCTGCTGTGCACAGGGACACTAACTTCAGCTTGTGAAATGTAATGCAATCCCAGGAAGTCAGTATCAATTGGATTGGTCCCGAGGATGTCCTCAATGGCTTGCTTACAGAGAGAGTCTCACACCTCCCGACATCACAGGCGAGGGTTGTTTGAGGCGTGAGAATAGAGAACAAACACAGCTTTTCCAGAACACACAGTCACTTGGTTGTTTCAGAATGGGTTGTCTAATGTTGTTGTCCCTAGTTTCTTATTACTAGTTTGTGTCTCGTTTTAGTACATTATGCTCTGCTTCTGCAGTGTTCACTAGCTGCGCATGCCCACTCCAGAACAGCCAACCACTCTCTCACTCCTTCTGTCTTCTCGATCCACTTCTTCTGTCTTCTCCACAGCAGGGACTGACCTCCAAGCCTTTCCAGGCAGGTCTCCCCACATCTAATGTAGAGTGGAACCCACTTCTGAGTACTACCACACTTTCCTTTGAGTAGTTTCATCTTTTTCTGTGGCTTTGCCTCCTCTTTATGTCTTGGTGATCCCTACATCCCTATCTCCACCTCAAATGCCACTAATTCTCTTTTGTGGGTGCTGGTGGTGGTGGTGGTAGTGGTGGTGGTGTGTGTGTATTGTATGTAGTGCCCTTGTCGCACATGATTCTTGATTTTAACAAGTTGAGAAAACTTAGCCAGTACCCATGGATGAAATGTGTGCATGACAGGCATGTTTCTGACTGTGATTTCCTCAGCCCCATGTTCACAGTTTCCTATGTGAAATCTAAAAACGATGTTCACAAGAGGCTTCTTCATATCGCTGTTCCCCAGAAGATGATTCCATCTATCTTCCCATCTCTGCTATCTGAGATAAAACAAAAAACCTCTAAAGTATCCTTTCTGGATGTATAGGTCAGTGGTTAAGAGAGCTTAATGCTCTTGCAGATGGGCCAAGTTCCCAGCATTCATAGCATTCATACCAGGTGGTTCACAAATTCATTCAACTTCAGCTCCAGCCGGTCTGACACTGCTGACCATTGTAGACCCCTCTATTCAAAATGCACAACATCACACAAACACATACACATACACATACATCAAAAAGAAAACAGGTCTTAAAATTAAAAAAAAAAAGTTAGTCTCACTCTTTTATCAAGTTTCAGCCCAGCAGTCCTATATCTTCTTTCCAGGGGAAAGATAAATTATAAGACAAAGGAGAATTGATGAAAAAATATATCAAATTAAAGTAGAATCATATAAAAATTAAGAAAGCTATAATACAGGATGAATTAATAAAAAAGTGATATTGCTGGCGATTTGCATAAAAACAAATGTAGTGTAGCCCATAGGTCAAAGCAGTAAAAATGGTCATTTGTTAGCAGCGAGCATTTATGGGAAGCAACTGGCCCATAAGCTTCATTTGAGTTTTTGAGTTTAATTTTCTTTAAACTAAAAGAACCTTGAGCTGAAATTTGAATTGTGTTAACATGTTCAAATCACCAGAGAGTCCTGAACTTTCGAATGCTGTATAATTAAGTTCCTTTTTGAAGGTTTGATGATGCCTTTGGGTTAATATTTTTCCCTAAGACTCAGGCTTCAAATGTCTTTTCCTTTCTCACTGTAAATGCAGGATGAGGAACAATTATAGCTGACTTTTAGATCACTAAAAAATGGGGCTGGAGAGATGGCTCCTCAATGAAGAGTGCTAACCACTTTTGCAGAGGACCTGGATTTGGTTCCCAGTAAACACACTGGATTGGTCACAAACATGGATCTTCAGTTCCAGGGTATCTTAAGGTCTCCTGAGGTACCTCCATATATGAACTTATTCAGGCACATGGAAGAATGATTAAAGAAAAAGTGTCTTTACATCACCCCAAATTATATTCAAAGATGATGAGGTAGTTGGAGAAAAGTTGAGGAGGGAAGGGTTGATATCATGTTTCATTTCACACTGAAAAGGTAATGTGCATTTCTGTGAAACCCAAATATCAGGCAGCCTCAAGAAATGTTTGGATGTGGTTGATGAGATGCTTCAGAGGATACAGGGAAAAAAATGAACAACTTCTGCAGGATGTTCTCAGGTTTCTGCATGGATAGCATTCACGTGAACATGACATGCAGGCTTCCACAATTACACTCTTCACAAGACAAGGAAGTAAATGTAATTTGTAAAGTATGTTTCTGTGAATGAAGAGAGCATTGAGTTAAAAACTGAGACCACATTCTTCAAATGGGGTAAAACAACCAGCATACAAGGCTATATAGCCCCCAATTCAACCAAGTGTACGCTTGTATTTGAAAACCATATAGTCTTTGGCAAAAAAGAAAGAAAAAGAATCTCATGCTTTATATTATGAGGTTTTTATATGTCCATCATAGAAAAACATGAAGTCATACCTCATGCCTTATTTCAAAAGAAATGAAGATTTAATTGCAATATATAGAGAAAAGTGTAGGAGGCAGCCATAACAGGATTAGGTTATAGGTATGGGTCAGAGTCCAGAGGGCATCAGTGGAGACTGCCACTCAGGAAAAAAGGAATCTTAGATCAGGGAGATGTGTATAAGGATAAAAGGAGAGATGATTTATCCAGAGACTCCAAAGACCTGGGGCAGAAGCATCCTTCATATGTTATTTGTGAAGCTCCTTCTTTTCCGGGGTTGTGGTTGTTCAGTTCTCCTCCGTCTTCTCCTTTTCTTAAGAAAGATTTGTTTATAATTTTATTTATGTGTTTGGCTGTACATTTATGCATGTGACTGTATGTGAAAATGTTTGTGACTGTACCTATAGACTTCCCTACCCCCCTCTATCTATCTATCCTACACATTGGTATTTTTTTTTTAGGTATTTATTTCATTTACATTTCCAGTGCTATCCCAAAAGTCCCCCACACGCTCCCCCACCCACTCCCACTTCTTGGCCCTGGCGTTCCCCTGTACTGAGGCATATAAAGTTTGCACGACAAATGGGCCTCTCTTTCCACTGATGGCCGACTAGGACATATTCTTATTATACATATGCAGCTAGAGACACGATTGTTTTATAACATGTAGCTCCATACCAGAATAGTTCCTGTTTTTTTTTTCTGCCGACTACCTTCTTTCTTTAAAAAACAATTACATTGTGTGTGTGTGTTTGTGTGACATATGTAGAGGACAACCTGAAGGAGTTTGTTCTGTCCTTCTGAGATGTTTGTCTGGGAGACTGAGCTCAAGTCTTCATCCTTGGCAACAAGAACCTTTATTTACTGGGCCATCTTGCCGGGCCTAACTTCTTCCATACATTAATCTTGATGTCTCTTGCTCTATGTCTTACTCTCCTGACACAATATTTTAAAAATAGTTCGGAATGTGGAAGAATTGTCTACAACAGTCTAACACCTAAAGCTACACTAAGATTATTGATTTGGGCTAAATAAAATGAAAGTAATTAATCATATCTGCAATAATCAAAATAAAAATGAAAACTTAGGAAAAATAAACAATAAAGACTTCTTTTCCATGGAGTTTTTCTCATTAATATATAAAGAGTTCCTACAAATCAATTATAAAATGCCAACCACTCAATAAACAAAAGGCAAACTTAAGATTCAATAATTTAATGATGGAATACAAGTAGATCTTAAATAAGTGCAAACATTCTCAAGATCTCTTATAAAAATAGATTTGCACATTAAAACCTTATGGTGTTATTGTGTGGGAGCAACATTACTAAAAACAGAGTTTAATAAACATTCTTTTCACAGAGATATTAACTCTCCTCCATCAGGGATTAAATATGCATAGATATAGCATAGCAAATGTAATTTAGCAATGGCATAAATATTACAAATGTTTTGTCCTGCATACCTTCTTTTAATATTTCTCTACTAGATGTATACATATACATATGAAGAACTCCATAATTATTTATTATATAGTGACTATTGATGACAGCAAAAGGCTAAAAATAACTTGAATACGGATATCCAGGTCAGTGGTTAAATAATGTATGAAAATACTGTGGAGCTAAAGACAAGGAGCTGGTCATGGTGGCTCAGCCCTGTAATCCCAGCCATCAGGAGGCTGAGTCTGGCAGACTGGAAGTTCAAGGTTACTTGGGCTGTAGAGTGAGTTAGTTCCAAGGCCAGTCTGAGCAACTTAGTGAGGGTGCCTCTAAATGAGTTATTAAAAGCAAAGGCCTGGGTGGGGGATAGCTAAGTGGTGCAGAGCTTGTCTAGAACATGCAGGGACTTGGCTTCTATGTCAAATACCACAAAGAAAAAGAAAGATTAAACTCATTCCCCATAGACACAAGATATTGTTGCTCACTGTTAAATTAAAAGTATGTTGAGAGAAAGCAAATATTTCATCATTGGGCAACAAACAAAACAAAACAAAACAAAACAAAACAGAACTGCATGTGTTCTTTATCTTAATAACTGGCTCTATAATGTTCAGACAAAATCTGATCATATCAATTGCTTGTGGAGCCCAGAATGGGTGGAATATCAGTGTTTTTTCTGAGAATATAGGAGTGTGTGTGTGTGTGTGTGTGTGTGTTTGCCTATGTATGTGCATAGGTGCATGTGCTTAAAAATAAAAAAAATTCTAGTATAGATTTTTCAAACGTTTCTATGACAATGGTATCTCCAGGCCCATATTCTAGGTTTGATCAAGATATTCACAAGGAAGAATGGTTTTCTGCGGATTGGGATTCTTAAGGCTTTGATGGAGCCTTATGTCCTCATAGCTGGAGCTCCAGACTGAGAGCTGATCTGATCTTTTTTAGGTGGGAGGTCAATGAGAGAAGGAAGATGGCTGAACTCTTTGCAGAATAAGTAAGACAAATATCTAGAGAACAAAGCAATGGTGAGCAAAGAAAGTCCAGCAGCCTGGCTGGTAGGCAGAAGCAGAAGCAGAAAGTGCAGCTCACAACAAGTTAAGGTGTGGTGGAGAGGAATGGAAAGGGGCTGAAGGGGACCTGGAATGTTCTAAAAAGTTTGAGTTCATATCTAGATCGAGCAGAGAGACCACAGAATGCTTCTAGCTCATGACTAGTGTGAACAAATGTGGGCTTGAATTTGAAAACACTGGTCTGATAAAAATGGATGAAATTGATGGATGCCAAGAAGAAAGTGAGGTATGACGACCAAAGCGAACACAGGCAGCATCTCCTGTCTTTTGAGAATGTCATACAGCTCATCACAGCCCTCATTCCCACACCTTCACTAAAGGGGCTATGATTGTAGCCCTTCTTCCGGGGTGGGCATTTGATTTTGCCCCCGAATTCCATGAATGTTTTTTTTCAATCTCAGCATCTTAGTTGGTGAGCTATACTTTTTTTTGACCTATCAAGGGCCGAAATGAAGGGAATTGAAGTCCCATCTGTCAGAATTTCCTCAGGTTCTTGTGGTTGAGAAATGTTAGACACACAGAAATGGTAGAGAACTACTTCTGTGCGCATGCGCAGAGGAGGGGCGAATCCTACGCCTATTAGTGCCAAGGCTTCTGCAACCTTCTCCCAGCAAAACACTGAACCCCAGTCTTCCCTTAAGCTTCTTTGCTCAGTGATTCGGAAGTCCCAATGCAGTGTCTGTATTTATACTTGTGAAATCTGGTTGACTTCGTGTGCTGCCTTAGTCACTTCCATTTTTTCAAATAAGATATGTAGTTTCCGACCTGCATGGACGTGTAGGTACAGCGCGGACATAATACCACACAGTTATACATGCTGTACTCAATGCATGCCATTTTACATTGTTTTGAGTTAAAAGGTAGTTGGGGTTTTGCTGTGACTGTATTCTTACTATATGACAGAATTTTCTTGTTAACTTTTTATCGATTCTTTGTGAATTTCACATCATGCACACCAATCCCACTCATCTCCCAGTCCTTGCATGTCTGCCCCTCTGCCCTTGCAGCCTTCCCCCAAAAGAAAACAAAGAGTAAAAATAAAAAAAATAAATTAAACAAACAAACAAACAAAGAACAGCAACGGGTCTCCGGAACATGCGACGTGTACTCTTTTTCTCTCCAGTGCCTGACTTCAGAACTCATACTATTACTTACTGGAAATTAACTGAGGGCTCCTCTTTATGGCAACCCATCCTCCATTGCCTCCATTGCCATGCAGCTGTGTGGCCGACTCTGCTCTGACACAATTCCATCTTCTCCAGGAATGAGGAACATACATTACCTTCTTGTGCTTCAGGAAAATTCTCTGGGGACGCCTTTAAGAGTGTCAACATATTTGCTCCTAAATGTCATAGATGTTGCAATTGTTCAGTTCTCAGATATGTTTTATTTGAAATAAAGGCGCCCATTAACTGCCTGCGAAGCTCCCTCCTTTGTTCTAACAAGTAGCAAGCTGGACCCCCAGGCCTGCTGGCAAAGGTCACTTGGAGGTGGAACTGTGCCTCCACGTTAATCTGTACATGGGTTTTACACGCCGAGGGGTGATGGCTTGGACCGCCTGGGCTGTTTCATTGTTCTAAAGAAATAATGGGCTGTGGAAACTTTACTGCTAAGAAAATACAATGATCAGTAGCTTAATTGAGCTGAACATAAACGGCCCTATTTAAATCTCTTAAAATCTGCAGAGGAAACAAATCTCTCCCTTGTTGGATGTTAAATAAAAATAAATTGTTAGCAAATTTCTCTATGTTCATTGAGCCTCTTCCCCCACGCCACTAAGATCAGGGGAACACAGGAGCCTTCGATTCATTATTATTTTAAAAGCTTCTTTGAGCAAGGTGCATTGTATAAAAGTCAGAGGAGCTTTTCTGGGAAATAAAGTATAAATTTCAGTTCTAAGAAAACTGGAAAAGTCCTGAAATACTGACAAATTCAGATTGCTCAGCAGAAATTACCTAATGTAAGTGGATGTGGTTTTCACAGTTACTCTTTATTAATCTAGCATTTCACAAGCACAGATTTCTGTGTTACCTTCCCAACAGCACATTTCAAGCTGCCAAAGTCTAATTAGATAAACCAGTATTTTCGATTAATCCATCTCTTTATCCTACCCTGAGTGAGGATCTCCATTTGTTCCCATAATACTCTTTTCACAAACCTATTTTACAATCTAGCCTTTTAATTTATTTTTTAATTATATCTATAAATGGGGGTAGGTATGCATATGTGAATGCTGTGACCAAATGACACAGATGAAGGCATCAGATTGGACTAGAGCTGGGGTTACAGAAAGGCAGAAGATCTGAAACCACCTCTCATGGATGCTGGGGACTGAACTAAGATCCTCTTCAAAAACATTATTCATTCTTAACTGAAATCTCTAAATAGTCTTTCCAGGCCCTGAGTCTTCTCTCCCCATATCCCTCCCTCCCTCTGTTCTTCCCTTTCTTTCTTTTTGTTTGAGATAGAGTTTCACTGTGTAGCCCAGGCTGACCATGAACTTTGCCAACTCTGTAGAATTGAGATCACCACATCGGACTATTAGTATTACTAAACCAAGAGTTTTCAATGTGACTTCCTTTGTGCCAGTGAGCTTAAAACAATTAAAAGAAACTTCCTGATAAGCCAAATATCAAGTAATGCTGTACCACACAGAGAACTGTCAAGTTTGACTTCAAGAAAATATGCCTTCTCTGATCATTACATGCAGTGTTTACCTGTTTGGATTCTTCGGTGATTCATTTAAATGGCTTCTCCCTGGATGGCCAGAAACCCAGTTTGAGAATTGGTCTCTCAGTGCTTTTCCCAGAGGGACCTCTCTCAAGCTGACCTTTTGCAGGATTTCGAGAATCTGAGCAGCTCTTGCACTGTCTCCTTTAGGCAGATGAACTTAGGCAACTTTACTTCTGTAGGAGCTTGGCCGAGGGACTTGTTTCTTTAGAGAATCAGACATGCACATCTTACAGACCTGGAGACTGGGAAACCCACAGTCATTAAGCTTCCATCTGTTGATTCTCCTCACTGTGTCCCATGGCATGAGGTGGATGATCAGAGCCACCCCTGTGGTGTGCGTGCGAGAGAGCATGGCAGTCCTTCTATTCCATCCTGGCTCCCTGTGTCAGTGAGCAACTGAAGCTGACAATTCTGTGATCTTTCACACCATGCCATCATCTACACTTGGAAGTCTTCCTTGTCCCAAACCCCATTCCTCAGAAACACGTCATTTGTACCCTTGGTCCCTACAGGGAGTTGTTATTAGGAATTTCCCTAGAACTCGTGGACTCTGCTCTGACACAATTCCATCTTCTCCAGGAATGAGGAACATACATTACCTTCTTGTGCTTCAGGAAAATTCTCTGGGGACGCCTTTAAGAGTGTCAACATATTTGCTCCTAAATGTCATAGATGTTGCAATTGTTCAGTTCTCAGATATGTTTTATTTGAAATAAAGGCGCCCATTAACTGCCTGCGAAGCTCCCTCCTTTGTTCTAACAAGTAGCAAGCTGGACCCCCAGGCCTGCTGGCAAAGGTCACTTGGAGGTGGAACTGTGCCTCCACGTTAATCTGTACATGGGTTTTACACGCCGAGGGGTGATGGCTTGGACCGCCTGGGCTGTTTCATTGTTCTAAAGAAATAATGGGCTGTGGAAACTTTACTGCTAAGAAAATACAATGATCAGTAGCTTAATTGAGCTGAACATAAACGGCCCTATTTAAATCTCTTAAAATCTGCAGAGGAAACAAATCTCTCCCTTGTTGGATGTTAAATAAAAATAAATTGTTAGCAAATTTCTCTATGTTCATTGAGCCTCTTCCCCCACGCCACTAAGATCAGGGGAACACAGGAGCCTTCGATTCATTATTATTTTAAAAGCTTCTTTGAGCAAGGTGCATTGTATAAAAGTCAGAGGAGCTTTTCTGGGAAATAAAGTATAAATTTCAGTTCTAAGAAAACTGGAAAAGTCCTGAAATACTGACAAATTCAGATTGCTCAGCAGAAATTACCTAATGTAAGTGGATGTGGTTTTCACAGTTACTCTTTATTAATCTAGCATTTCACAAGCACAGATTTCTGTGTTACCTTCCCAACAGCACATTTCAAGCTGCCAAAGTCTAATTAGATAAACCAGTATTTTCGATTAATCCATCTCTTTATCCTACCCTGAGTGAGGATCTCCATTTGTTCCCATAATACTCTTTTCACAAACCTATTTTACAATCTAGCCTTTTAATTTATTTTTTAATTATATCTATAAATGGGGGTAGGTATGCATATGTGAATGCTGTGACCAAATGACACAGATGAAGGCATCAGATTGGACTAGAGCTGGGGTTACAGAAAGGCAGAAGATCTGAAACCACCTCTCATGGATGCTGGGGACTGAACTAAGATCCTCTTCAAAAACATTATTCATTCTTAACTGAAATCTCTAAATAGTCTTTCCAGGCCCTGAGTCTTCTCTCCCCATATCCCTCCCTCCCTCTGTTCTTCCCTTTCTTTCTTTTTGTTTGAGATAGAGTTTCACTGTGTAGCCCAGGCTGACCATGAACTTTGCCAACTCTGTAGAATTGAGATCACCACATCGGACTATTAGTATTACTAAACCAAGAGTTTTCAATGTGACTTCCTTTGTGCCAGTGAGCTTAAAACAATTAAAAGAAACTTCCTGATAAGCCAAATATCAAGTAATGCTGTACCACACAGAGAACTGTCAAGTTTGACTTCAAGAAAATATGCCTTCTCTGATCATTACATGCAGTATTTACCTGTTTGGATTCTTCGGTGATTCATTTAAATGGCTTCTCCCTGGATGGCCAGAAACCCAGTTTGAGAATTGGTCTCTCAGTGCTTTTCCCAGAGGGACCTCTCTCAAGCTGACCTTTTGCAGGATTTCGAGAATCTGAGCAGCTCTTGCACTGTCTCCTTTAGGCAGATGAACTTAGGCAACTTTACTTCTGTAGGAGCTTGGCCGAGGGACTTGTTTCTTTAGAGAATCAGACATGCACATCTTACAGACCTGGAGACTGGGAAACCCACAGTCATTAAGCTTCCATCTGTTGATTCTCCTCACTGTGTCCCATGGCATGAGGTGGATGATCAGAGCCACCCCTGTGGTGTGCGTGCGAGAGAGCATGGCAGTCCTTCTATTCCATCCTGGCTCCCTGTGTCAGTGAGCAACTGAAGCTGACAATTCTGTGATCTTTCACACCATGCCATCATCTACACTTGGAAGTCTTCCTTGTCCCAAACCCCATTCCTCAGAAACACGTCATTTGTACCCTTGGTCCCTACAGGGAGTTGTTATTAGGAATTTCCCTAGAACTCGTGGACTAAAAAGGAGCAACAGAGTGACGTAAGATCGATCATTTATTGAAGCTTTCCTCATCTTCACTTTATCAAACAAAATAACAAGTCACAATTAATTCTTCTCTTCAGAGGAAATGTTATTGCCTTAATTAGGCAGTGCCATGTTATTGCTGTAGAGTCAATGTTTTAGCTCTCTATGCATATAGAACCCATACAAAATATAATATTGCTGTGAAATATCATCTTCCTATGGAACACAGGATATGAAGCATGCTTTCAATGTATTCTTTATGGATCCTCCCCGAAGCAAATTTCCTGCTTAAGAGAGTTACATGGTTTCTTGTAACCTTTTCCCTGGTTGTTCTATTTATAGTCTACAAATTTTGCCCAGCTTGGGTCAAGAACTATGCCGAACATTCAAACAGTGTCACAGTGCTGAATTCCTGAACACGGCCCATCTCTTGGGCTTTGCTTTCATAACCGTCCTGTCCTCATGAACTGGAGGTTTGTGCTTCTATTTTGAACCAATATGTTAGACTCATTAGCATTCCTGTTTGCTTGTCCTACATAGCAGGAGCCCTTTCCCTCTTTAGGTGTGAAAGCGGAAAATATTCAAATTATATTGGTGACCTTGTTAACAAGGAACTTGTGAGCCCATTTACCTCTGTTGGGTCTATAATTTATAAGAAAAATATAGTTTGGCCACAGTGCTATTATTTTTATTATGCAGATCATTTTGTCTCATTCCAATTACGGTAATAAGGAAGTGGTATTTTACTATCTCATTATGAATCCAAGCAATAACTTAAAAACAGTGCATGGTGGCAAAGGCAGGAATTTTTTTTCTGGAGAAAACAAGGAGACAAAGGTGGTTCCTTTCTCCTGTCATGGTCCAGTGTGCCCTCTCCTTGGTGACCCTCACACTTCTGTGCTCCTCTCTCTGAACCACAGTAATGAGCTCTCTGATTTATGTGGATAACTTGGACTATATTAACATGTATTGTTTAGAGGTAATTGAACTTGTCCCATTCTGGTTCTAAATTTTTCTACCAGTTTCTTTCTTCTTTATATATCCCCATTTACCATGTGCAAGGCACGACATCAGACGTTGCCGTTTAAAACAACTATTTACATATATTTTATCAAGAGCATGCAGTGTTCAGGCAGAGAGTAAAAGGTAACAACTTCCTTTGGGGATTTTTGCTACTCATCTCACTCCAGGCTCCTCCCCTGCAAAGCACTGTAAAAGTCACACACTACTCACAAGGCTCAGTGCAAACCAACTGTATCCTAGGAGAGACTGGTTAGTACAATCTGCATCCCACCTTTCTCTTCCTTACCTCTCTCAGTTCTATTTTGCCTTCCAAAACTGAGGCTGTTGGAGATACCCGCAGTCATCCCACAGGCTGTACTTTTTAGCAATGTGGTCTCACTTGAGTCACTTATAAGGAACCCCAATGTCTGAGTTACTTTTCTGGTTGCTGGAACAAAGCAGCTCAAGAAAGGATGAGTTCATAATGGCTCAGAGTGTAAGGATACAGCTTAGCTTGGTGGAGAAGGCAAGAGGGCTGCAGCAGGACACAACTGGACACATAGTGGTGTTGGTCAACAAGCAGAGCAAAAGGAATGCTGGTGTCTGCCTGATTTTCTTCTTTTTATTCAATCCAGGATCAGGCCATGATCCCAGGCAATAGAATGGTGTCATCTATACGTCTTTCAACTTCAAATAATCTAATTCAGAGACTCTTTCCCACAGGCACGCCCAGTGATTTGTATAGGTAATTGTAGATCCTACCAAGTTGACAATCAGTATAAATGATTGTATCCAATAAACTCATTGGAGCACCAGGCTAAATATCAATGAAATCCTTTTTTTGTTTGCTACTAGTGGATGAATATCTGTTCACATCTTATCATCCTATACATGCACACACACAAACATACATGCAGTAGCAACAACAACAACATCAATAAAATGTACAAAACGAACCAACATGAAAGCGCCAGTTCTATTAGTCTCCAACTGTGAGAAATGTAAGTCTAAAGAATGCAGAACGAAAAATTCTTTGAATGGATGTGTAAAGTCCAAATCCAGAATTTTCCCTCCCCCTTTCATTAAGAAGTTTCCTGTTATATTATTTGTTCTCTAGGGAACTATATTCTAATGTGAATTTACATCCAAGAATTTGTTAAGCCTTTTCTCCCCAATCATGAAAGGTCAAAGTTTAGGTCAAAGTTCCCTCAGAGTACACTCTCAGCCACAAAGAAAAGTCTTTAAACTATAACTCCCCTTGTGTGTATGTATGTGGTTATCACAAGCTAATGGCTCCATGCGCCTTATGACTCTTTCAATCTATAATTTTATGGAGGATTAAAAGCGAGATACACAAATTTGCAATAAAACCGACACAATTTATAGGAGCATTTCCTATAAGAATCGTTAAGGGGTGGCCATAAATCAAGGGTGTTTCTCTTCGTTTTGCAGCTCCTGCAAGTCAATAGCAGCTACCAGCTCCGCTCCAGCTGAGCAGAGAAGAATTTCCATTGTCATTCAAGGCCACCCTTACCTGGTCTTAATAACACCTTGTAGCAAAATTAATTTACTTTAAAACTTCCTGTTGCCATAACAACTTGGTGCAGCTGTTCATGGGACTTAATGAAATTCCAGAAGAAAAAAAATGTTTTAGAGAGAAGACAGACTGAATGGAGATGAACTGCCTTTAAATAATTTTATTTAAATGTGACTGGGTGATTGAAGGCAAGGCAAGGCATTGGCCTTTGTTGTATAGCTTTAATTCCAAGACAACTGAATTTTTGCTATTTCAGTTCATTCTCTTTTGTCCCCCTTTCAAGCTTCCTGTAGGTAGCTCTGGATTCTAAGTGTGGGTGAAAACAAACAAATGAAATAGAGATTCTTTTGATCACCATAAAGAGAAACTGTTTTATATTTAAATATTTCTGTTTTTCTCTTTTAGTTTGGTAATAAAATCAAATCCTGCTTTGTTTGGTCTAGAATATGCATCTTTAGTGGCTGTCAAACAATTTATCCTTATATTAATAAGATTTGAAGATACTACACTGTTCTTAAATATTACTTGCTTGCAGTTTCTTAGCCCATTATCATCATGGCATGAAGCATGACAGCAGGCATGGTGCTGGAGAAATAGTTGAAAGTCCTAATCCACATGCAGAGAAAAAGAAGTCTTTGAAAGGATGAAAAGAGAAAGATGGGAGAAGGAAAGCGAGAGAAAAAGGCAGACACAGAGACAGAGACAGACAGACAGACAGACATGGAGAAAGAGACAGACAGACACGGAGAAAGAGACATACACACACACACACACACACACACACACACACACAGAGAGAGAGAGAGAGAGAGAGAGAGAGAGAGAGACAGAGTCAGTCTTGCTCAGGCAGGAAGGAACTTTTGAAAGCTGAGAGCCCATACCCAGTGACACACTTTCTACAGCACAGTTACACCTATCCCAAGAAGGCCACACTTCCTAACCTTTGCAAACAGTCCTACTCCCTGGTAACTAATCATTCAGCTATATGAGCCTATTGGTGCTATTCGTATTCAAACCACCACAGTCACATCCTTATTATGTATTGAAGATGACCTTGCACCCTTGGTCCTCCTTACTCTCCTTGACAAATGCTGGGATTATAAGCATGCACCACCATATCCAGTTTGCTTTATAATTTTCTGCTAGTTGGAATAAAGCACATTAATTGCAAACATTTTAGATAATGCAAGAAAAAAGATATTGAAAGGCAAACCTATGTCATCCCCTGAAGAGAATCACACTCTACATGGTACGGATTACCCCGGAGCATGACAGTGTTGTCTCACGTAGCAGTGAGTATTCTCTTATTGTACAATCTGTCTAGTGGCCCAGTGTTTTTGACTTCTGAATGTTTAATATATTCCAGAACAAGATACTCTTCATGAGTATGAATTCGTGCACTCACATCCATACATGCATATGGCAAGAGTAGAGAAAGAGCAGAGGAATATAAAAGAGAAGAAAAAAGACAACAGGTGTGATGCAGAAAACAAGACATTGTTCAATAATTATTTTAATTGCATTTCCTTATTAAACATTTTTGTTCCATTTTTGGTTTGCTTTTGTAAATTATTTTGTATAAAATACCCATGTCCACAGATTTTTTTATTTTACTTTTATTCTTTATTTACTTATTTGTAAATCACTAGTTAGTTTCCTAGGGATAGAATTCATGAATTAAGATACATGGCCTAATTCATTACAGGAAGACCTTTCCAGCTATATTGTCACCAGCCAAGATCTTTCCTTCCTGTTCCTTAGTCACACCTATACACAATGTTGTTACCCTTATACTGTTTTTCCCAATTTACAAGTAAAAACTAGAATTCCCATCACATCGATTTTCTGGTTATAGTTCTGAGCAACTATTGCCAACATAGCAACACCAGAGGGACTTGCACTTGGCCAGCCAATAGCAACATTGTGTGAAAAAGTCTCCACCAGGTTCATTCACAGAGCTCTCTGTAGCCTTCTAGACACAAAATGCAATGCATTTTATTTGATAATGTCTAGTTCGCACTCTAGCCACTTTTAATTCTTCCACCTCTATGCCAAATGTGGCTCCCTCATCTTTCTCTCTTTCTTTCGCCACACTCATACCCCTCTACCACCTACTTACACATACACACACACACACACACACACACACACACATACCTATTGACCAGTGTATACAGACAAGTAGGATTGTTTTTATATGGTTGTGTGAGAGTCAGGGACAAAAGTTACATGCAGTAGTATAAACCAGTTAAAAGAATATCTAACATAAAACATTTCAGACACTGCTTTGTTTGCCATGGCCACCATCTTCTTTCAAATGTCTCTGCTTCTCTTGTTTATTTTGTTTTTAGGTAATTATGAAAGATGAGTAATATTTATCTATTCTCTTCTCCCAGCTCTGGTCCTGGTGACTTTGCTACATAAATTCAATAATCCCTTTATGCACTTGACTTTGTGTGGTGCAGCACCCACTCTGGCTCTGGACAGGGAGGAACAGACAGAGTGGACATTCTTCTCTCTTTCAAGGGATGCTTTCTTAGTAAGTAGAAGGAGCTACAGTCTAAAATAATCATCTTATTTTTCAGGTCACTGATCCATGGCATGCTGTCAAGAATATTAAGTAAGAATAAGGACAGGTCAGTTTCTTAGAGCTATCCCTGGATAGTGCTGACTTATAGAGTCAAAGGCATTGGTTGACATAGTCCTCTAGCCCAATAGTCACCCTGCAAAGATATGGCTTGGATATGAAGATACGTTGATATAAAATCCAAGTGCTTAATGTTAACTTGGAAATGTTACAATTTACAACACTGAAGCTAGAGGCTACCATTCATTTGGGTGAAATACTTCCCTGTGAAATTATGTATGGGGGCTGTTTGTTCGTGAGGTTTTTCTTGAGTATACTGGCCTCTTTAGTCTTTCCAAGGTTTACTCTATCAGAAAATGTACATTTAGAAGACATTCAGAACACTGTTGTGGTAGAATGAATACCTACTTATAACACAACATAATTATATTTGGTTTCTTTTATTCATGGCTGTTATCCTTCAGGCTGTGTGATTTGACCTGAATTATGATTTGGTCAATTCAGTAATGATCCATGTTGCAGTAGTAATCTATCCTAATTATTTTGGTCATGATTTACTATTTTCTATTAACAGCCACTCACTCTGGAGGTTAAAATGGCTCACACATCTTGTATGTACAATCTATATTCTGTATTCTGATTGTACACTCATTGTACTTAAAGTTGTTTAATGCTTGTTATGGTTTGAATGGGACATGTAACCCCCAACACATGTATTCAAGCACATGTTTCCCATATGTGTCTCTGTTTTGTGAAATTGTGTAAACTTCAGCAGGTGGGGCCTAGCTGGAATAAGAATGTTGCTGCCAACCCCTTCCTGTGGATGTGTGTGTGTGTGTGTGTGTGTGTGTGTGTGTGTTGTCTTGTTCCACCAAGATGTGAAGAGTACTAGCTACCATGAGCTCTGCTGTGTCTTGTGTCATGATGGACTCTGGGGTCTCAAAAAGCCAAAACTAAACCTTTCCCACTTTAACTTGTCTGTGGTGTTGTCACAGGGAAAAGCAAAGGAGTAATATAGTGCAGAAAGAAATTAGATAATTCTTACAATAATTGTCTCACCTCCTTCTGGTCTCATCTTATGCCAAAGACTTTCCTATCATTCAGTATGTGTCAAGAGAATGAAGCCAGATTATGTTCTAATATTTTCTTCCCCAGAGTACTTTATCTGTTTTATGTTCATTTCTCTACCTAACATATTAAAGTTCAAATGAGTTATCTATTTTCATGTAGGATGTACATCCTGAAACTTGAAACAATATTATATTTGGGTTCAGTGCTGCTTTCTTCCATCTTGAAATCAGAACTGTAAATATTAATTGAATTTAATTACAGAACAAAGTAAATGTTTCTCTTGTTTATGGGTTTTCCATCCAGATCCTTTACTTGCTAGGCTTGGGGGCCCCTTGACATTTCTCAGATGTTCTGTGCTATGAATCTTTCTCCTTGGCTAACCAAAAAGCTGAATAGAATGGGAATAGATCTCCAGACAATGGCCATGACTATGGCAGAGAGGAATGGTGTCTGTGGTCAGGTGAGTAGGCTGCAGTGAACTGAGCTTAAACAAGGTTGCAGAAGACTTCTGAGAGATCCAAGGATGGACTAAAGGTGACGGAATGAAGACATTACATCTTTCATAGTTTGTATCCAAGATTCATCTTCCTTCTTGCATTTTCTTGAAAGAGAATTTCCTAGAGATGCTAGAGAGGCATGGATAAAGTTCACCTGGAGGAAGAGTCCTAGGGTCATCAGCCTCAATGTTCCTCACTGTGGAGAGTGTGGAGAATAGAGAGCAGAGTCCTCGTGCACAACCTGAAAGAAGTAGCAATCCCTTTTGTTTGTGATAATCAGACAATCTAAACTGTAAGATAAAAATCACCCACAGAAAGAACTCACACATGGCAGTAGAAAAATTAGCTAAGATTGGCCTGGGTGCACTCAGAACAATTAAGAGAGATCCGAAGACACCCTCAGGACCTGCATCAGAGATGCTTGCCACTTTCCCCGATAGCTAGTTCCAGACCTAGCCCTTAGGGAAGCCACTGCAACGAGCAAGGGTTTAGCAGGAATTGGCAAGTCAGGCTATAATCACTATACTTCTAATACTGAGTTCAGGAGAAGATACTTAAGAATGAGCACCTTGTAGTCTAGAATTCAAATGGAAGGCCAAAGGAAGTACTAGTTCCTGTGAACAAAGCCTCTTGGATGTGCAATCCTGGTCCCAACATAGGATGGAGTCACCCTTGAAATTTGCATCATTTGTCAGAGCTTGGTATTCATGAAGGAGCTACCATCTTGTACCTTTATGCTATTTTTCACATCAACCTCGCTGTTTTGGAGAGCAGAGCATATGGACAGAAATCTCTTCAATTCTCAAAGTTTGGAAACTTCAATGAAGCATGGGTTTAAGTGAGGCAGCCACTGGTTGAGGAGCAAAGTAGCTCTTCTTTTTTTTAAATTAGGTATTTTCTTCCTTTACATTTCCAATGCTATCCCAAAAGTCCCCCATTCCCTTCCCCCCCACACACACACCTCTACCCACCCACTCCCACTTCTTGGCTCTGGAGTTCCCCTGTACTGAGACATATAAAGTTTGCAAGACCAATGGGTTTCTCTTTCTTATATTGCAGCTGGGCATTCAGTGATCTCCAGCCTTGGGGAAGCAAGTCTTTAGCTTTTGACATTAAGAAATCAAGACCAGATAGGAGAGATGGCTCAGTGAGTAAAGTACCTGCCATGCAAGCTTGAGAATCCGAGCACTGATTCCTATAGCTCATGCTTATAATCCTAAAACAGCATGATGGGAGGCAGACATAAGAATCTCCAGAAGATTGCTAGTAGCCTAGCTTCATTCAAGAAGCACCAAACAACATAGACCCTCTGAAAAAGGTGAGACAAAGACAGACACCAGTGTTAATTTATGACCTGCACAAAGGCACAATGACATCTATGTTCCTGCTCTAGCATACATGAACACACACACACACACAGTGCACAGAATATGCTGTGAGGGGAGAGCAGCAGAGAGGAGAGGTAGCGAAAAGAGCAAAAATAGCTATGAATGTGTTGGTTTCTGAATTCAAATATTTGATCTGTCTCCTAGTACGACATCCTCACCTGTTTTGGGATTAGAGATGTACGGGGGAAAAGCACTAGAGAGCCAAGACTGTAAATTTCAACCCAGGGAAATCTAAGGAACATTCAGCATCTATGTGCTCCAACAGGAACAAGCACATATATGCTCGAGTAAGACGTTTCCATTGTGACAATGAGGACTATAGTCTGTGCTCCTAAATGGCTGGAGAGGCAATAGAACAGCAGCATTTTATGGACTGTGGCCAGGGACTTTTCCAAGGATCAAATTACATTCTTCTCATCATGAACTTGGCATTAGAAAGCTTCCTAAAGATGGGCATAAATCCAGTGGACATGAGATGAAATTACCCCCAAAGTGGCCAAGATTAAGCTTCTAACACTTGAAAACAGACCTGTAGAAGGCACTAAGGCAGTTCAAACACAAGAGTGGAGTGCTAAAGAGGAGTTACACAAGTGTTAATTCACAGTGCTTGGGATTCAACGTTTGTTGGGGGTCTTCCACCATGGGAGCTCATGTGGATACTGTTTCTAAAGCCTGATAGTGGACCTCTGTATTTCTAGTTTAGTGGTAGGCTAGGTGTTTTATAGCAGGATTATGGAATGGAGCAAATGTGGGTCAAAAGACCAAGAGAAAGCAAGGTATCTGAAAAGTGTTTGTGGACTTTACAACTGTCTGTGAGAAAGTGAGAACTACTAAAAGCAGAAACAGAAAGGGACATTGACCTTGCAGGTGCCCCTGTACACACGCACACTCTAGGTGAGGGACCATCCGGTGCTATTGCTTTCTTCTGCCTGCCTATCTGTTGTTCCACACCCTCTTGTCACATGAGGACAGAAACACAAAGGGAATTTGCTTGCTTGTTGACTACCACCTCCCGATAAAGCAATGGCTAGCCCTAAAGTACCTTTTCTCTCTTCTAGATCCTTTCTTACTGAAAAGAAGTAGATGGAAATATGAAACGATTAGAATGAAAGGATACGTTAGATCAAGACAGAAGAAAGTGTAATTATTATACTAAAGCAATAAATTTTAAAAAGAAAACTCTGCATACCAGATATGTCAGAATGTTTACTATTTCCGTCCACAGAACTTGAAATGCTTATATTGCCAGTTAGCAGTCTTTCAACACTGGGTGATATTTTGATTGATTACCATAGAGTGGAAGTTTGGGAAAAAAAAATGTATTATGTTTTATAAATTGCAATTTAAAAATCTTCAAATTTGAAAGCTATTCTACTCCCCCCCCACCACCACCACCACCTCTTTCTGGTTTTTTTAAGGCAGGATTTCTCTGTGTAGTGCTGTCTCGATGTCTTTCTTGGAACTTGCTCTGTTGACCAATCTGGCCTGTAACTCAATGAAATTCACCTGTCTCTGCCTCCCAAGTGTTGGGATTAAATCTATGCTTCAAGACTTCCTAGTGTCTATCCTAAACAGGTTAAATATTTGATTCCATTTGCTGTTACTGTGACTAATAATTTTCGGGATCTTATTTTACAAAAAGGTAATTTTTAAATGTATTCATTCCTTTTTTTTATATTTTTAGTAATAAAATAAAACAAAAATTAACACACTGCAGTTGAATAAGAAAACCAAACTGAAGGAAAAGACTCTGACAGAAGCTCAAGAATTACTGTGTATGATGTGAATACCACAGAGCATAAGAAAAATAGAAAAATGGATAGTCCACCCTTTCATCTTAGCTCCAAACTTTGTCTCTGTAACTCCTTACATGGGTATTTTGTTCCCTATTCTAAGGAGGAATGAAGTATCCACCCATTGGTCTTCCCTCTTCTTGATTTTCTTGTGTTTTGCAAATTGTATCTTGGGTATTCTAGGTTTCTGGGCTAATATCCACTTATCAGTGAGTGCATATCTAATGACTTCTTTTGTGATTGGATTACCTCACTAAGGATGATATTCTCCAGGTACCTCCATTTGTCCAAGAATTTAATAAATCCATTGTTTTTAATTGCTGAGTAGTACTCCATTGTGTAAATGTACCACATTTTCTGTATCTATTCCTCTGTTGAGGGACATCTGGGTTCTTTCCAGCTTCTGGCTATTACAAATAAGGCTGCTATGAACATAGTGGAGCATGTGTCCTTCTTACCAGTTGGAACTTCTTCTGGGTATATGCCCAGGAGAGGTATTGCTGGATCTTCTGGTAGTATTATGTCCAATTTTCTGAGGAACTTCCAGACTGACTTCCAGAGTGGTTGTACAAGCTTGCAATCCTACCAGCAGTGGAGGAGTGTTCCTCTTTCTCCACATCCTCGCCAGCATCTGCTATCACCTGAATTTTTGATCTTAGCCATTCTGACTTGTGTGAGGTGGGATCCATCCCATAATCAGCCACCCAACCCAGACACTATTGCACAATGCCAGAAAGATTTTGCTGAAGGGACCCTGTTATAGCTGTCTAGTATGAGGCTATGCCAGTGCCTGGCAAATACAGAAGTGGAAGCTCACAGTCATCTATAAGATGGAACACAGGGCCCCCAATGGTGAAGCTAGAGAAAGTACCCTAGGAGCTGAAGGGGTCTGTGACTCTATAGGTGGAACAACAATATGAACTAACCAATACCCCCAGAGTTCGGGTCTCTAGCTGCATATGTAGCAGAAGATGGCCTACTCGGCCATCACTGGAAACAGAGGCCGATTGGCATTGCAAACTTTATATGCCCCAATACAGGGGAATGCCAGGGCCAAGAAGCAGGAGTGGGTGGGTAGGGGAGCATGGCGGAAAGAGGGTAAAGGAAACTTTCGGGATAGCATTGGAAATGTATATAAAGAAAATATTTAAAAAAAAAACTGGTTAAGTGCATATTACTTTTAGCCTCTGAAGATATTATGTATATTTAAGAGGCATTTAACTATTATAAATTATTTTGATGACTTAAAAATTGTCAATACTGAGTTGTATATTTTAAAATATACTTTATTAGTTTAATAAAGAAACTGAAAATAAAAAACAATAGAAAAATGATGTTTTCATTTTGTGTATATGTGTATGCACTTATGTGTGCATGTATGTGTGGAAGTAGCCACACATGTGTGCATATGAAGACCAGAGTTCATCTGCGGTGTTCTTCCTAAGGATACCATCTATTTTGAATTCTGAGATATAGTCTGTCAGTGGCCTAGGACTCACTGATTGGAGGCTGGTTGCATCTCCAAATCCCTGCCTCTTCTGTGCTGGACTCTCATTGTGGTACCACACCCAGACTTTCTTATGTGGGTTCTTGGAATGGAACTTAGTTTCTTGTGCATAGAAGGAATGTTAGTGGCTGAGTAATTTTCCCAGGCTTTCTTGTTTTACTTTCTGTTGGAGCTTTCATGGGATACTGTGGGTATCAATCCTGGTATCTCTCAATGCTTTGACCCTTTTGGATGTTTGTGTATGCTAAAAGACATTTGAGATGCTTGAAATTTGCTATCTTGATTTTGCGACCACTGGCCATGTCTGAAGGAAGTACAGCAGCAGTTAGCTAGCTACTTTGTTCTTATAGAAAGCTATAGCATAGAGCCCGGAATTCTTTTATTTATCTAATAAGATGAACTGTTAAGACTGCTACTTGTTAATCCACCTACTACTTCTCTGTTAAATCATGTCTCAGATTCAAGACCAAATTACTGAGATGTAAAAATTTGATCATGCTCTCATTTTAATCAACTAGTAAAATTTTTCTGCACACAGATCATGTACTTAAAAAAACAAAACAAAACAAAACAAAAACTTTACTTGTAATGAAAAGTGATCTGCTAGCTCTATGAAGCACTTTGTCCTTTTCCTTTCAGGGTCAATTCCCCCACTAAGGAGATGTCTATCCTCCTGTTTGACTCTCAGCAAAGCTTGCCACCAACATAATCTTTCCAACATGGCTCCTGTCTTTGCAAATGTTAACCTGTGATGCGCCAGGTCCTGATTCGTATAATTTTTTAACAAGCCCTCAGTAGAACACCTTTAGACAAAGAAGAGTAGGGGAAGCAGGCAAGAGGAAGTTTTTGTTGCATAGCATATTGTCATGGTAACAAAAATACTAAGCTGAACAGAAAAGCAAATGCTTGGAAGAATGAAAGTTGTAAGGACAACATCCACATATGTTGGAGGTGATGGATAGATGTGTGTTTATATGTGTGAGTACACAAATGTACATATTTCTCTTTCAGGAATGTTTTCCCATTTTGTTTTATTGAAGGGCACAACGTGAAGTAAAAATTATATTTGTAAATTTAATTAAAAAACAAATACCCTTCCTTCTAAACATGTGATTTCTGTAGCTTTTTAAAATTTTGAACAGCTCTCTCAGTAATCTGGTTTCCTGGGAATTTATTGTGCTTTTATCTTTAGCCTCTAGCTCATTCAAATTATTACTGTCATTCCATTCGAGTTGGTAAGCAGCTGCCCTGACTTTGCATTTTCTATCTTATTCTCTCTTTTATTAATCTTCCCTTGGTCTCTGGTGCCTTTCTTCACCTCAATCATGCAAAATTAAACAAACCTTTACATTTAAGAAATGATGCTCCCCACAGGCCTGCAGGCACATCCCCTGGAAGCTGTTACTTCGGCTGCTAATTTTAATTAACAATTAATTAATAAGTAATTAATTAATTTTGTTATAATGACCCTGACTTTGCCTTACAGCACTATCCCATTTCTCTAAATACAACACCAATGTAAAATTGAATTGATGTTCCAATGCCAGACGAGGTTAGCTCCAGAATATCAAACAGATGAAAGGATACCCAAGGAAACTGAGTTTACTCATTTGCCTTTGTGCATTTTCTGATTTTAAAAGAGAATGCTGATGTATGAAGCCACATAAATTTCTATAAGTCATATTTCTCCAATCACAGAAGTCAGAAAAACACATATGTCCCAATTGAATCAAACCGAGCGTGAGGAGGTAGAACACCATAACAAAAGAATGCCACTAGTCACTAATTCCGAACAGAGTTCAGGTTCTTCATATTAGTGGATGCTTTCAATTTTTTTTGAATGCATGGTGGTGCAGCTTGATTCTGGAGTATCTTCTGGGTATGTGTGAGGCCCTGAGTTCAATGCCCAGCAAGGGAGAAAAAAAATAGTATTTTAACAAACAAAATGCTTAATATGTTTGTTTGATATAGAAAGGCTTGATGGATACAATTTTACTTTTTCTCTGCATGTGTTTATGTGTGTGTGTGAACATACTTGCATATTCCATACTGTGTGTGTGTGTGTGTGTGTGTGTGTAGATCAGAAGATACTTGGGTGCCAGTTTTTAACTTCTGCTGTGTTCACTGCTCTGTACATTGGGCTGTTCATTCTCTAGACTCTGATTTCCATCTCACTGTAAGAGTGCAGAGTAGATATGTACTAGCATGTCCAACTTTGTATGAGTTCTGCACGTCCAAATTCACTTCCTTTTTCTTTTATAGCAAGTGAATTATGCACTGAGCTATCTCCACAGTTCTATTGGGTTTATATCAATTAAATTAAGATATACACACAATAATGCTTAATAATCCTTAACACTATAAATACTTAAGTGTTCTTATCTTAGGGTTTCCATTGCTAAGAAGAAACACCATGACCAAAGCAACTCTTATAAGACCAACATTTAATTGGGGCTGGCTTACAAATACAGAGGTTCAGGTCATTATCATCAAGGCAGGAGCATGGCATCATCCAGGCAGGCATGGTGGAGGAGAAGCTGAGAGTTCTACATCTTTAACTGAAGGCTACTAGGAGAAAGCTATACTCAGGAAGCTAAGAGGAGGGTCTTAAACCCATCCCCACAGTGACACATTTCTCTAACAAGGCCACAGCTCCTAATAGTGATACTCCCTGGGCCAAGCATATTCAAACCACCACAGTGCTATTACCTAATTCCATGTATTTGGTGAATACATATAACCACTGTTCTGATTGAAAGACAGTTTTAAAGAACCCCGCCCCCAAACTTACCTTTTCAGTAAATCCTCAATATCTACTGCCAACAACTTTCTTCACAAAGTTCATATAAAGGAGATCATGTGACTGTGCTCAGGGATGAATTCACACTGTTGTATTAGTTACTCACTCATTTCTTTTTAAAGCAGACATATGTTCTTATGTGTCTGCATGAGTGTACACCATGTGTGTGTGCAGTGCCCCCAGAGGCTAGAAGAAGTCATCAGATGCTCTGAGGTTGGAGTTACAGGTGAGTTGATGGACATGAGTGTTGGGAATCAGACTCCAGGCCTCTGTGAGGGCAGTGAATGCTCCTAACCAATGAGACACCCTCTCTCCAAAGTTCATTCCTTTTAAGTCCTGATGAGTATTCTATTGCATGATTACAGTTTATATAAAAAAGAATTGTTCCTGAAAATCACAGTGCTCTGTTTGTCACTATTGTGATTAAAACACTCCATTTTTGTGGACTTTATCCCCTGAGAAGCTACTCTGCTGGATGTGTGTTTACCTTGATAAGAGGTTGCTGGTCTCCTGCTGCTGGAATTGCTTGCATCCTTACGGTGATGAGGGCTTTCCCCCTCATCCTCTTCTGTGTTAGCTTCTTATTTTATCAGGGTTGTATCTCATGGTACCTGTGTTTTGTATGTCCCTCATGACTAACCACTGTGAACAGATTTCTTGTGTTTCTGTTCTGGTTTCTCTTTGCACTGATATTAGTTGTCATTCTTAGCTTTCTTAGGATGGTCAAGACTGTGAGGTAGTTTCACACTGAAGTCACCCATGCTTTTCTCTAGAGTGTGAGGGAGTAGCTGAGAATTATTTTCCTGTATAATTGTATTCATTCCTTCTTCGTTGTGCCCTCTTGAACCTTCCACACTGAAGTACCATGCAACTGTTGGGGGATTCTGTCCTGGAATTTGTACTGTGTTGCAGTAATCTACTTTTGTCCTTATGTTCTTAATACCTTTGTGTCAATTACAGAACTTCTCAGGTCTTGGAGTCAGGCAGGATCTTCAAATATTCCTATTCAAATACAACACTGTTGAATGTAAAATATTGGTAAGCATTATGATAAGAAGCAATAATGCATTTATATATATATATATAATCTTTACATATTAAGATAAGGCAAAGGAAAAATTAAAATCAATTACATTTGATCATGACACATGTTGTATTAGAATAGTTTTATTCTTTTGTTTTTTTGCCTTGTTGAAAGAATAATATTTGATTTTTTCAATATTAACTCATAGATAGCATTCATTCTTGAAAAGTATTATTGGTGTGATTGTAAATCTTTTCCTTTAATATTATCCCATACTTGAAAACATTTTACACATGCACATTCTAATGTACAAACATGATAGCTGTGTCTATTTCTCAGTAGAGTAAAAGTGGGAATCATGTTCAAATGTGGCCAAGGGACATGCTCATATTGGCTCCTCTTCTTCTATTGATCTATTTTTGTGCTCTCTTCTGGTTTTCCTCTGCCATTTTCACAGGACTATCCTTCAGCATTATGGCTGTTATGGATTTCTCTGCAATGGTTTGCATATTTTTATCCGCACAGAACATTACACTGACATGCCTTCCCATTCAGTGTTATTGGTATGGCATCCTTTGAGAGGTAACTTCATCACAGGGCTCCACCTTAACCTATGTGATTGGCAAACTTGTAAAAGTACTTGGCTGAGAGCATTTTCTCTTTCTTCTCATCCACCTCCCTTCCTCTGAAGTCACAACAACCCCTTCACCAGAGAAGAAAGTCTTCCTGCCACCAGCAGAATGAAATACCATTGCATGATCTCAAATCTCCAAGCTCTAAACCATAAGAGATACATCTACATTCTGTCTATGTTATTCACACTCAGCTCTTCTATTAGAGCACCACAAAAGGATCCTAAGTGATTCTTGTTGTCTGATTGGGTAGTTTTGATTAAATCATAGGTGATAAGTGGGGGTTGGCAATGTCTCCGGCTAGGTATAGTTGAAAACATCTTTTCCTCCATAGTGTGCTAGTTTTCATAAAGATTGACCAGGCAATCCTCAAAGCTCCAGTTGTCCTAGAAGTATGGAGTCATGACCATGTTGAAAGTTTTACTGAGACTTTGCCATCATACTGTTCTTTTATTTCCTGGCATTGTAGGCTCTATTGACTCACCTTTCTGCCTAGGATCTTATGGAAAATTAACCCACACATAAATGCATGAATGTTCTTCCAGTATGTTAGACTTCTCCCCCCAATTATCCAATAAAATGTTTGAATGTAGAAAAGGTATGTGAGCCGCAAAATGCCTTCTATTCTCACTATAGTTAGCTAAGTATTTCAAGGAAAGAATTTTTAATGCAGCCTTTGGGAGGGAAGAGAACATCTTTCTAGGTGGAGTGTTGCTGGGAAATGTTTCCCTGCTGAACAAGAGTTATTTGTATGTTACATTATTATGTGTCCCCTGGGGGGAGGGGGCTATAGCCTCCTGGGTTTCTGGTACTTAACCATTTTATGCTCTATGTGTTTTTGTGAGTGAGGATTTTTTGGACCACTTACAGTAAATGAAATTACATAGTAGGTCCCATCTCTCTTTCTCTCTTATCAAATCCGATGCCAGGTTATATTGTTAGTTGTAATAGCTACCGCCTACTCATTTTTTAATCGCATTTTGAGTGAATTATAACAAAGAAAACAATGTAACTCATACCAACAAAAAAAAAACACAAAAAACTTCCTTTCTAATAAAGGATGGTTTGGATTTATTTTGAATTCACCAGGCACCGGAAATTTTTAGGAAATTTAAAATTAATTCTCTCTCTATTTGTTTACGTCTAGGACATGCATGTTAGTGCAGCTGTGGAATTCATAATTTTATATTTATATCACTATAATAATATTATTTCCCATGGAAAATACAGTGTTTTGACTTCTAAATATGCTCATTTAATTATGCATGGCCCAAAAGCAATTTTTTATTAGGTTAAGCTCTGATGTCTGATTAAAGTCGATAGCTGGCATCCTTTAGGGCTTTCTTAAGCATTGGCTGGAGTGGGAGCAGAATGCTTAAATTGCCTAATAGGAAAGAATTACAGGCTATCGCCATACAGTCAGCCAACATGCACTTGCATAGTTAACCTTCAGATAGTTGAGACTCTGCAAGGAAAACACCACCATGCCGGCTAATAAAGCCCATCACAATAATGGTGTCAATCTGCCCTCTCATTAATAACCCAGCAAAGAGCACATTTCTTTTGCAAACATTCCAGATGGATTTCACAGAAGAATACCAAGTCGACAGCAATGTTGTAAGAGGACTACATTGCACACACCAATTCTGCTTTCCAACTTACTCCTAAGACTGGCAGAAAGCCTGCTCTTTGCAGCAGGAGTCCAAGTAATGTCAGAATCCTCCTGGCCAAGATCACGCAAGGAACTAAACAAACAAACTGATCTCCAGCCCTAAGTTAATTCTCAGCTCATCTTTCCCCAACTCGGTCAGGTTTTAATCACTCAATACATTTTAATGGATCACAGTTTGTAAACAAAAGTGTTTCCGATGCCAAAGGTCAGCTGATGCAATGCCAGACATGGGATGTCCCAGTGTATCTGGGCCTTTTGGCAGAAGCTTACATGATTTACAGGAATTTGCAGTCAGCAAATTACTCAGCAGGCACACGTGAGACTGTACATAGGCTAGAGTCCCACAGCTGGAATCATTTAATCCAATTGTTCTAAGCTTTTGCCTCTAAGCTGGCGGTGGGGGGCGGGGGGCACTTTGTTAAGGTAAGATCTTCTTTAGAAGCCTGATTTTCAAAATGAGTACAAGCAAGGTGGAGTTAACAGAAGGCAAGGAATGAGGAGGAATTGGCTGCTTCCCTTCTGGAACTGGCATCCTTGCCCCACCCCCACCCCCGCACCCACCCACCCACCCCCTCCACTAGCACTCCCTTTTATCTCTCTGAGAACTGTGCGATGCACATTTTAGAAAAGGCTGTGAGCATTGGTTGCGTTTTACACATCTAATAACGGGCTTTTCAGACAGAAAAAATACTTTTTAGACTGAGGACTTTTCAAGTTAAGTCAGGTTATGTTTCCGTATGAAGTTCATCTCGAGACCTTACAGCTGACATTTATTTCTTGCTCAGAGAATATCTGTTGTCCGTATGGGCTGCTGGCTAAGACTGGATTCTCTAAGATGTGAATCATTACCCTGGAAGCTTCTTGTGGTCTCTGATCTCAATACCAGACTCCATGGTCGTTCCTGAAGGGAAAGTAGGGTTGAAGGAAGAGGATATGGCCTTTTTATGCGGCAAGCAGCAAGCAGCATGTGTGTGTATCTCTGCCCACATTTTGCTGATCTGCCCTTCCAGAAACTTCCCTATTCACAGGGCTCCAAAAGTCAATTTTGTGCTTCCGAGAAGGACAAAAAAGAAAGAGAAATGTAACTAAATAAGTGTTATTTCTACTGTCAAGACATGGTCAAGCAGGAGCTGGGTAGGTTCTATGGTCTTCTGTTCTCCTACAATAGTATAGTGATGCCTGGCCTTGTGTCCAGGTAATTATCTGACATTGTGCTCACTAGTTTTATGTCAATGTGACACAAGCCAGGGTCATCTGAGAGGAAGGAACCTCAGTTGAGAAAATGTCTCCATAAGATAGGGATGTAGGGACACCTATAAGGTATTTTCTTAATTAGTGATGCATGGGCGAAGGCACATCCCATTGTGGATGGGGCCACTCCTAGGCTGGTGGTCCTGAGTTCTATATAAAAAAAAAATCAGGTTGAGCAAGCCCCAGGAGCAACCCAGTAAGTAGCATCTCTTCATGGCCTGTGCATCTGCTCCTGTCTCCAGGTTTCTGTCCGGTTCCAGGTCTTGCTCTGACTTCCTTTAATAATGAATGATGATGTGGATGTTTAAGCTGAGTAAATACTTTCCTCCACAACTTGTTTCTGATCATGATGTTTCATGACAGCAATAATAACCATAACTGAGACAGATTTTTTTTCTTTTTAACGATGGTTGAGGCTTGACCCTAGGGCCTTAGGCATGGTAGGTAAGTGTTCTGCTGCTGAGTTTCAGCCCCAGGCCTTCATTTGACATTTTCTGGAGATGACTGAGTTTTGTTGGATGCTACACTTTAGTGGATTTCCACAATTCCCCATAGCTCAGGCTGGCCTAGAACTGACAGTGCAGTCTTTGGGAACCTCTGACTTCACCTTGCGTACAAGGATATGTGACGTGTCTACTCAAGTATTCTTTGGAATAGACTATGTTAGGTTTTAATTACATAGTAAAATTCCAAACATCTAAAAACATCCTGATTAGTTGGAATGATTATTTGATTTGGAAGAGACAGGATAAAGCTGGCAAGTAATTAGTGCCAACATCAAGTATAAACTATTTAATACAACCACTTAATAAGTCCTGGTCATTTAAACAAAATTGGTTATTTTAAAAAACCTGTTATTTTACTAGGTTACAAATATTTACCTCTGAATATATACTATCCGAAGTCATGAAAACATCCCAGATCTGCAGTGCAGTCACCTGTGACACTAACCAGTTTTGATGCCAAGAGGCTTGAAGGTGAGACTAATAGAGAAGAAAAGGAGAGCCCAGCTCATTAGGAAATATGATTTCTCCCAAGTTGCCTTCCTAGAGCTGTGACCTTCTGATGTCTATCCAATTATTCTTCCTCTTCTTTTCTTTTCATACTATTTTTTTCTTATTTTAAAATCAAACACACATATGCATTTTAGTCAACTTGAAGTTTTTGGTAATTATAAGGAACAAAAGGAAAGTACTGTAAACATTTTGGTGACTCTTGTGTATTTGTGGGGACACGTGTTCTACTTTCATTTTCTGTGTCTCTGATAAAATACACTGACAAAGAGCAAGTCAGAGGAGAAAGGGTGTATTTCACCTTTCAGTTTCCTATTACGGTCCGTCATATCAGGAAGTCATAGTGGTGGGGTCTGCAGCATCATACCCACAGTCAGTGGCAGAGGGATTCAAGGAATGACTAGGAAGGAGGCTAACTCTAGCCCAGGATAAGGTAATTGGTCTATGGACTGGCAACCCTCCAATCTCTCCACATCACTGCTGCCCTAAACGGTCAATCAGTCTTTGCAGACAGAACTTCTATTTCCTCAACAGGAAGCATAGAAGGACAAGTGCCAGAACTCACTTCACTTTCTCTGTTTCACTTAATCCAAGATTCCAAGCCAAGGAATGATGCCACAGGAATATCCCAAGGTTTCTATCCTAAGTGATTCTAGAATCTTGCCAAGTTGGCAATGAAGATTAACCATCACTTTATTTATATTTCTATTATCTTTAGTTAAAAGGTTAAAGATACTTAGTATCTAAAATAGTGGTTCTCAACCTGTGGGTCACAACCCCTTTGTTTATGGTTACAACTCTAGGTAGGGTTATATCAGATACCCTGCATATCAGATATTTACAATAGAATCATAGCAACAGCAAAATTACAGTCATAAAGTAGCAAGATAATGTTATGGTTGGAGGTCACTACAACATAAAGAACTATATTAAAGGGTCACAGCATTAGGAGTGTTGAGAACCACTGATCTAAAGTGTTTTTCTCTGAGAAGTAGGTGTTAAAAATCTGTTCTCCAGGATTAAGAAGATAGATTGCGTCAGCATTTTCTAGGGGTAGGGAATCCTCTGAGGATCCCAAGAAGTTGGGCCAGAGCCCTGGGCTTCATTGAAGTCTTTGTGTGTTCGATTGTGTAAAGAGGTGAACAGTAGGGCAGGCATTGCTTCTCATTGTGAGTGTAGGCAAGTCTGAGTCATGTGGTTAGCTCACATTCAAACCCACTTAAAATAAGCATCAGTAGCTGCTGTTTCTGGCATGGATTCGTTCATCAGACAAAACTGAGTTCACACAGTGTCATTTTCTTTGATCCTAAATGAAAATAGAAAGTTATAAGAAAATCACCATCATCATGGGCTTGATACTGCTTGTCCATCCCTTCCAGAAAATTCTACTAAAGAAATGTTGGAGATACACCTGGAGATTAAGAATAACCAGAGCCAAAACATTGTTTATTTTATAGGAGAAATATTCTGTAACCACATGCACTAAGCTACCAAGTCCTAATTAATTGCTACTATGTCAAAGCAAAGATTCAACCAGCCGGCTGAATAATTCATTTTAGTTATCAGAATTTTGCTGATATTCAAAAAATTTGTATCTTCTGAATCCCCAGCCGTCCCTCACCTCTCGTTAGACACTGGAGGAAAAAAAAAAAACACTGTAATTTTGCTGTTGCTGTACTCAGAGCTATTTTATCTATCTCTTTAGTTCTTCGAAAGCAGAGAATATTTTTTCTCAATGATTTCTTTCTTGATCATAAGGACCTCAGTTTTTAAGTAGTTAAAAAACTTTGATACTGGCTAGGCATAGTGAGGCATGCCTTTAATCCCAGAACCCAGAAGGCAGAGTCAGGCAGATCTCTTTGAGCTCAAGGCCAGTTTGGTCTACAAAGGGAGTCCAGGATAGCCAGAGTCCCCTTAAACAGAGAAACCCTGTTTTGAAAAACAAAACAAAACAAAACAAAGCAAGCAAGCAAGCGAATACCAAACCAAACAACAACAACAAAAAAACAAAAAAAATCAGCCTGTGCTTCATGAAACACAGCACCAACATTAGTAGAATAGATAACAATTGTATCTGGATGTTGATATAGTTCCAGTCTCAGTTTTGGCAATTCGGTGGAGACAATAAGCACTTCTGTGGAGCTGCAAGATGTTTCCACAGTTGAAGGTGTTTCCTGCCAAGCCTGAGGGCCTGGTTCTGATCCCCAGGACACACATAATGGAGAGAGAGAACCAGAGCCTGTAAGTTGTCCTTTGAATCCCTGCAAATAGAATATATGTAATAAAATATTTTAATTGATATAGATTATATAGATCTCTTATCACATTTAAGATTTTTCAATGTTGATCTCTGAGGCTTGAGGTAAAATTAAATAAGGAAGGGAAATGGAATACAAATTTGACTATTTTCATTCTTTTCATACTATAAGGGGAATGTAATACAGTTCTGCTAAAAATATGTCTTTGCAAGTCACGTTAATACATGTGCCATTACAGTACTCATGTCTTGGTTGGGATTATAATTAATATGGATGATTTCTTTCTTTCTTTCTTTCTTTCTTTCTTTCTTTCTTTCTTTCTTTCTCTCTCTCTCTCTCTCTCTCTCTCTCTCTCTTTCTTTCTTCCTTCCTCTCTCTCTCTCTCTCTTTCTTTCTTCCTTCCTCTCTCTCTCTCTCTCTTTCTTTCTTTTTTACATTTTTCTTAAGCCAATTTCAGACTTCTTAAAACTCAAATATTTTTTCAGTGAGAAACAAATTAATATAATGATCTATTTTCAGATACTAAAATCTGGGTATCTTCTTAGTTTTCTTCAGAGCAAATCAGACAAATTCTTGTTGTAAGGCCCAGTCCTCTATTTGTCTCACCTTGACCTCTGGCTGGCTCTAGTTACAAACAGGAATCTTTATCTTTACCTAAACATCTGCTCTCTAAACTCATGCACTGTGTTTTTAAAAAATATGTCTCCTCCTCCTCTTCCTCCTCCTCCTCTTTTTACTTTACTTACAGGATTATGTCAATGGGTATATACACACAGTGCCAGTAGTCACAGAGATGTGGATTATAAGCAAGAGTACGGTGAAACTACTGAACCAGTCTTCCATGGGTAAATTTATCTATTGGGGATCAAACTGCCAAAGCTATCTCTCGGGGCAGGGCAGAAAGAAGAGAAAATGTCAGAAAAGCTAGCAGTATACATTATATTGTGACAGGTTAAAACCACGCAGAGGTTCCTCCATCTTATATTCTTGCTGAGGCCACTTTAGGCCTCACCAGAATTTGATTTCCTTAATGAGAAGCCCTACAGAAAATTACTCAACTCTATACAAGAACCCAAAGTCAAGATACATCAGCTAGCTTACCTTAGCTTCTTTTAAACTGCCTACTTGTACATACAGACATCTATTCCAGCTAACTGCTTATCCTGGCTTATTAAATTGTTTGCTTACACATCTCCTTCTTGCAGCTACTACGGGTGATGCCAGGGCATGGTTTTGTCTTCCAAGACCCCATGCTCTGGACATTTGGTTCTGCACTTGGGTCTCTGAATTCCTGAGGGTAATCCCAGCCAATTGCAATACTGACTTTCACCTGGCTACAGCCTGTGTCTGAGTGGTCATATTTGATTGGCTCCTCTTAGCATGATGTTCACAGGCTATGCAACTTGACTTGGGACTGGGTAGTTGACATTTAGAGAAGATTATGGTGATTCCCCATAAATAGAAACATGCCCTAGGAGATGTGCTTTTCTGATAAACAGAAATCTGACTTTTGGCCAGTTTATCCAGGACTGCCATTTTTTTGAGGGGGTGTGAACACTTTGGGTATAACAAAGAGGATGTCTAGAGCTAAAAGCAGTCGAGAGCTGTAGAACAGGGGTCATGGGAACTGAACTTGGGCCTTAAGTAAGAACAATAAACATTCTTAATCATTGTTTCTTTAGACCCAGAGCAGAGTCTAGAGAAGTAAAGCCATTTACCAAAAGACTTTTTAATAAGAGACATATTTACCTGGCCTGTGATGCTTAGATGATTTTTATTTATATGCAAGTGGGAAATTATTGTTTGAGTAAAAAGGACATTGATTTCATAATGTGGCTGCTTATTTCCTTCTTTTTATTTATTGTTTCCATGGAGATCTGGATTCCTTCTTTAGCAGTCCAGATTGAGGCAATCAAAGATTTTTAGCATATGAGATCTTTCTGGCAGCAGATAGAAAGGCAGGTTGGTTGGGGGTGGGTCTCCTTGAACTTGGAGATGGCCTCCTTCAGTCCTGATTACAATCAGCCTTCCAAACAAAAATAATAGAAGTCTGGGGAGAGATGGAAACAAAACAAGATAAAACATAAATGCCCCATTCTCTGTCTTGCTTTCTCTGTGCCTTGCTCCTAGACAAAGCTATCGCTAAAATGAGAGAAAGTAGAATAATTCAGTATGTCAGTAAAGCACGATATTTTAAGTAATAAATGCTAATACTATTTAAACAAAATTTCCACAAAAAAATCTTTCTTAAAATTTATGGAATGAAGCAATCAAATAAATCCATTGCAGACCACATATTATGACAGTGCTTATGAGAACATGAAATGTGAGCAGAGCATGCATACCCATAATTTTTGAAATAATGTTAAATGATTGTATTGTGTTTGTGTTCTAGCACATTTCATAACTACTGCGATGGGATAATATCTATTGATGTGAGAAAACAGTGATGCATACCCCAAAGAAAGACAGAAAAGCATATGATCAAGATAATTTTGATTCCAGAAACTAAACTAAACACACATACTGAGACTTGTGGAGTTGGGATTGTGAGGTATGGGATTCTATCTCCATGTGTGCCCATATTTCTTTCAGCTGTACAGGTTACTGGAATTTAGCATGACCAGGAAGGGATACAAACTGGCAGATTGTATTTATTTTCTGCCATAATACATTATTACCAATTTAGTGGTTTAAAACTAGCCAAATGTATTATCTCACAATTGTGGGTACAGGAGCCCAGTGAGAGTCTCAGTGGGCTGAAATGAAGGTTTTACCAGAATATATAGTGCTTTGAAAATTTTAATGGAGGATTACTTTCTAACCTATTCATGGTTCCAGACAGCTCTTTTTCTCCAAGGTCATGATCCTTCCCCCTATCTTCCAAATCCACAATTGTGTATCATCTGACACTTGTATCCTCGTCTCTTTCTCTGGAAACAGTTGTCAAAAGTTCTCAGAGGTTGGAAAGTCTGTTAACCTTGGTTTGTCCTGACAATTCAGGACAACTTCCTATCTCAGGGTTCTACCTTATACTCCACTCGCATCTTTTCCTTTTTAAAATAAAAAATTCAGACCAATTCTAATTGATGCTGAATTAGCTAAGTTAGTTTTCTTTGCTAAACTTTAATACAATTAAAATGTAAATGCTTTACTTTATTTTTTTCTGGAAATGTTTAAAATTAACTCTTCTCTCTTCTTTATAAATTCTATTATGTGCTTTACTATTTTTGAAAACTCACTCTCTCTTGTGGTAATTTGAAGAAGGCTCATATAGTTGAATTTTTACTAATCAGGGAGTGGAATTATTTTAAAGGATCAGAAGGATTAGGAGGCATGGTCTTGTTGGAGGAAGTGTGTCACTGAGGGGCGTGCTTTGAGATTTCTAAAGTCCATACTGGGTCCAGAGTCTCTCTCCCTTACTCTAGATCAGGATGTAGATCTCTCAGCTAACTCTCTAGCACTGTGTCTGCCTACATGCAGCCATGCTCTCTGACATAATGACAAGAGTCCAAACTCCAAAACTGTAAGGAACCCCTCCCCCAATTAAATGCTTTCTTTTATAAGAAATCCCGTGGTCATGGTATCTTGTCACAGTAATAGAACAGTGACTAAGACATCTATCTTTGGGGTATTCTTTTCTAAATTTTATTAGAATGTGTGGTTTTATAAGCATTAACTTTTAATTCTAAATATGCCTATATAGTTTTTGGAGGGTATGCCTGTGTGTGCAGGTACCTGAAGAGGACAGTGATTTTAAATCTTCTTGAATCTAATATTAATAATAGGCAAGTGTAAGACACCTGACATGCATCTTGGTGACAAGGGCACTATGTGCTCTTAGCATCTATCCCTCTCTAGTTCCAGAGTGTATGCTCTGTGTTTAACCGAAATGGTCGTCATCATCATAACCATCATCGTCATTACTGCTATTCAGATGATGGTAGCATGCATTTACAATCCTTCTTTATGACTTACTTACATGATATTACGACTAGCATTTTAGTTTCTTATTGTATTTCAATATTAACATGTACGGTTTATTTTTTTCCTGTGGGTGATTGTGAATAACAAACCCTCTTACCCATTGGAGGTTGAAAACTATTTTATTTCATCACAGAATTCCAAGCTTTCTGCTATATTTTCCTTTGCTATTGGAAGATATTTTTAATAGTATGAGTCCTTTTATCTCTTTTAAAAATTTTAGGGTTGCAATTATTATGGTAGATTATTTTGATACATCATTGCATACCCTTCATTATACATTTCCTAAAATATAATTTATCACTGAAATACTGTTGGTTCACAATGATGATTTTATATAAATAATGAACTCATGAAACATGACTGTTCTGTTCTGCTTTGTTTTAATTTATTTATCTCTGTGGGTAGGGACAGTGCTTGCAAGACACAAAGGGCCACTTGCAGAGATTAGTTCTCTTACCTTGTGGGCCCTGGGTATTGAGTTCAGTTTATCAGGCTTGGCCACAATCCTCTTTATCTGCTGACACTTATTTTAGTTTTATCAGTGTTCAGCTCTATACAAAGTCATGAGCTAGCTTCTTCAATTTTGGAAATTTCTGATCATTTATTGCCAGTTTATTGACAAAATGTATCAATATTGACTTTGCCTCCATTTGCCCAATTAGCATCAGTTTAAAACGTCTCCATTGATTTTTAAAAGCCTTTATAGTTAATTTTTAAGTGGATAAATAAACCCATCGATTTCCTTATGCCACCTCCATGCACATGTCTCATTGTGCTTCTTTCTGATTTTTCCTTCCGCACTGACTTTCCTTGTGTCCCCTTCCTCCTGCAGAGTGGTTGAGTGGTCCCTTCCATATCTCATGTAACTCTCTTGCCTCCCTTAAGATTTCTTCTGCTTATCCATGCTCCATTTTCATGATCTACATATTTGTGCTTTCTTTGTCTCCCCCTTCGCCCCCAACACACACACCCCACCCCTTGGCTAGAAGTTATTCTCTCTGAATCTGGCTAATTTCATTGAGCACAATAATTTCCAGTCCCATTCATTTCCTTTAGCTATCAGGACTTCATTGCTCTTGATGGCCAAGTAAAATTCTGTTATATACATGTACCACATTTCCTTTATCCATCTATATGTTGCTGGACACCTTGACTTTTTCCATTTCCTGGCTGTTTTGAACACTGCAGCAATATGAAGATACTTACACATGATATTTAACATGTTTATTCCTATTTCCATACAGTCATTCCTGACCTGTAGGCTACATCCTCAGTTGTGTCTAGTTCCTCACATATGTTGTGTTTTTAAAGTAAATTACTGCATCTTGTTTCTCTTGTGTTGTGTCCTCTTCTTCTGAAATATATTGGCTCTCCCTGAATGATCTCATGCCTTCTTCACCTGACCAGATTTTCATATTGCACAGAGGTCTCTTTTCCTTACTTTAAACTGCATTAATTTGCCCACCTTTGTCCACAGCTGTAGGGTTCTTCATCATTTCAATCCTAGAATCTCATTGTGCCCTGAACCAACAATGCCTCCTCCTCAGGTAGGTGTAATGTCTTCGAGCCATCTGGAAGTATATCAGTGATGGAGTTCTGGCATAGTACAAGAATTTTATAATGTTCTATTCTTCTCATTATTTTTAGTTTTAATTAGTTCTTTGATAGTTTCCTACAACATGTTTTGATCATACTCATCTCTCTACTCCCTGACTTTTCTCAGATCAATTCTACCTCCCCACCCACCCTTCTTTTTTATTTTTATTTCTTTAGACCCAGCAAGACCAATTTGCATAGCTCAAATGTTCTCACACGTATGGTCTTTCACTGGCGTATAGCCAATTTATCAGGTACTATACTTTTAGAAAAAAAAAAAAAACTATTCTCTTTCTTTCCCAGCTGCTAGCAATTGTTAAATATCTTCCCAATAAGGAATAGGATTGCATGTTCAAATTCCATCTCAATGTTGGCATTTGGTCTTGCTTTGACTTGCATTATCAGGCCAGGAATCTATGATTAAATGAGCCATAGGCCCAGGGGAGAACCACCTGCTATTTTGCTGTAGACACAGTATTAAACCAATTACTAATGACTTATCATTATATTTATAGATCAATGAGTGCATCACCACTCAACATTTATTTGAGATTCCTCTATTTGCAGTAGATAGTAATTAGTACAGAGACCCACAATTAACCAAGTCCAGAAAATAAGAGAACATCTATCCTGCATGCTTTCCTTGCAATGTTCAAGGATCACTATGGGAAAGGTAATGGAAAGAATATAAGAGACAGAGGCAGTTGATGATTTTGAGGAAACAGGGTTTTCTGGACATGGCAGGGTGCTATATCAACTCCAGTAGTGACAAGCCCAAAAACCAGGGCGCTGTCCCGAGGCAAAAAGTTCATGGAAACTAGTCTTCTGGAACTGTCGCATCCTGTATAAAGAATGCTCCAATGTCCTTGCTTTACTTGGTAAACGGATCTGTGTGCTTTCCCTTAATATTGCTTTATCACAAGTGCTCCTAAGGGTTGATTTTTTGACATATAGCTAAATTAGATTCTAGGCAGTCGTTGATCTGACCCTGGGCATGGATAGCTCAGTAACTACCCTACACAGAAATTTACCATTATCTAAGAAGATGGAAGTTTGTGATCTAAGGAGAAAACAGAGTAGATACTTAGAACTATAGATAGCTGAGTTACACCCATATACAAGTATTTACAATGCCCTAGGGGGAAGGTGGACTATACAATAGACTAGAATAGGAGCTATGGCAAGGGCACGAAGCCCTTGCCCCTGGCTTCTAAGATTAAGTGGACCTTAGGTGGAGCTGTTTTTGATCCCAGTTGTTAACATTGAATTTTACCCCAGTTGGTTCCTGCCAGTCCTTCCGTGTTTGCAATCCTCTGTTTTATGTAAGAATCCGGTAACCTCATTGTACCTTGCCGATGTGTCACCTAACTTCCCTATTTTCTTCTGTATAAAAAGTTTGATACTTGATTTGACAAATTACATTCAGATCTAGCACAATCTTTCCTGTCTCTGTCTGTCTGTCAATTTCCGCCGACTCTATGCCCATCTGCCAGAAGCCCTGATTCCCAGGGATTGAGGGGGCTGACTAGGCTCGGTCCGTGGCAGCAGGACAGCTTCATCCATGAACTGACAGCTATTGTGACATCATCAAAACTCCCACTCTTGCCTATAAACTCAGAAAACTAGGCAGTGTATGTTAGCTTCTGCATCAGCAGGGTGGAAGGTCCAAGACACTGCTTATCCTGCAGAGTGAAGTTCAATTCCAGTTCCTTGGAAGATCTGGACATTGTGCAAAGAAATTGAAACCCACTTTTAATTGCTGAATCTGGTCACCATGAGCCATGAGCAATATAAGAGGCCTTTTGACCTTTGATCTAAACACACCACTCTTATTTCTAAGAATTACCTTCTAAGAATTATTTGTTCCATGTGTATGTTTGTGTGTATGTATTCTTATGCTTGCTCCATGTTTTCAATAATTATAGAAAGATATGAAAATGTCTTAAAACCTTGTATATGTATATTAAATATTGAGCAGAGTCAATATGGCAATCTATAACAACAGTGTACAGGAAAACAGTCATTATGAAATTTTTCTCAAGAAATCTTACCCTTTAAATGAACTAACACAATTAATTCACTTGAACTGTGAGCTCATGTTACCTCCATGCTACAGATAGAGGTCCACACAGTAAGAAAGAAGAACAGCCTATTTTCCTTGTTTTTATGAAATGATATCCCACTTCTCATAAACAAATTGAAGTCAAAGGCCAATATGCTACAAGAGCTGGGAACAATTTACTTGAGTCATTTACAGTGAATCTATAAGACTGCGATAACACAAGACAATTAATTTAATGTGTCTTTAAAATGAAAAACACCTTCTTTTGGATAACAATGGTCCTAGTAATGTATAGGATCATTCCTCAAAGATAAAAAGGACATTCCATTAGTCAAAAGTCAGTTTTCTTTGTCACCAACTTCAAGAAATACATCTTCCTATGTATTTTAGTTTTTACTGTATTTTCAGTTTCTATGGCAATAGATTATATTCAAACATAGTAAATTGTTGACATTTCAGTTCATGGATGTCTCTAATTTTGGGAGTAATTTTTTTCATGAAATCCATATGTAATACCATAAGTTTATATCTGTGGTATGACATAAAAAGTAAAGAGGAAAAAAATTTCTTGTATACAGAATTTGTTTAAAAAATAATCACAGAAGAAACTACAATGATCCAAATGTAAAAGCTTACACATGACAGCTTCTGTGTCAATAACTTTTTCAAAGGACTTGCCAGTCCTGGATGGAGACATCTGTAGATATTCTTATTTCTATTCTGGTAGCAATCAAATCACAATAGGCTCAAAAAAGTTTGGGCACTGGCCCATTAATTGGTTGTAAGTGATTAAGTGCAATCTTACCTTTGATCCACAATATCTTCCATATTTGTAATATGAAGATTCCATTTATTTATGAAATAATTTAAATGCACAACACTGTACAACCTTCACACCAATGATGATAAATCATGAATTCCTTTCAAGTGCTTCACTCCATGTTTTGTAGAGTCCTTTACCTATCTCTCCCTTCATGTTCTAAGTCTTCTTTTGTCAGCCACATGTAAGACTTTACTGCAAACATTTACAATGTAAGCCTGCTGCTTCTCCAAGACAGATGCATTATCATCAGGAATAAAAGAGACGCCACAGCAGCTCTGCATGGGCTTTTCTTCTGTTAAACACTATTCATCTGAGAGAAAGAGCAGATGTTTTCCACAACTTCAAAAAGAGGATCAGAATTACACTTTTATTCTGATTCTTTTTTTAAAAAATCTTCTTTTATTTAAAATGTGAGATTTCAGTGTCACAATCTTGATGACAGTCAAACCTGTGCAAAGGCATGCATTTTATCATAGTAGGGTTCCTTGTAACAAGTATTTTCTGCTAAGGCTGAGTGGGTGGAAGGAAGAACAAATAATATGACTTTAGAAGAGTCAGAAATTAATAAATCATTATGTTAGTAGCTCAATATCTGATGAACCCTAATTACCTCTCCAACACAAACTGTCAGGCACGGAACTGTTTTAAGTCTCTGTGTCTTAGAAGCTCCCATTACAGTTTTCAAAGCAGCTTTCCAATCTGTCAGGTTTATCCAAGACAACTTAGAGCTGATTTCCATGTTGCTATAAATGATTTTTCTAGTTGTCATAAACTGAGAGACATAATAAGTTAGGTAATATAGCAGCAAGGGTCCTAATTAAGGTGTTCCATGGAGTGACTTTTAAGCAAAGGCAGTTTCTATATCATTACATTTTTATTTCCTTTGATTTTTTTCTGTAAGAAAAGAAAAGGGGGTGAGACAGTACATTAAAATATGCTTTCAAATAGAGAGAAGAAAAAGGAGACTTAGATGGATCTGACATACTCAGAACATATGAATCCAGACCCAATTAAAAAGGACGTCAACATTACTTACAAGAAGGATTAGATGAGAAAAGGCAAAGTGAGATACTTAAAGGTATTTCAGGAATCATTTGGGCATCTAGAAGGTTTTGGCATGCACCCTAAGACTTTGCTAGATTGTTGTAAATGGCGATACTATTCTTGGGTGCCACAGATAGCATCCTGTGTTCTCAAATATGAAATAGATGGTATTTGTCTTCAGTCAAGCAGTTAGTAATAAGCTCTGTGGAGATACAAATTCCAAGCCTCTCAGCGTTATTGATCTCTACAGTCTTTAGCTCTTTCCTCCTATCATAGTATCCCAGGGCTGTTCTATCAGCCATAGCATACATTTTCTAACAATTTTGATATTGACAAACACAGTTGTTTTTTTTAATAAAAAACTCAATTTGTATTAATTTAAGTAATTTTAGCTTTGCCCAGTGCTGGAAAATTGATGAATGCTGAATTTTTTGGAGTAACATAAGAAAAATGATGCTTAACCCTTGACACATGTCAGAAGAATTAACACCTTGGTACTTTGGATCTCAGCAAATATTTGTATGTAGAATATGAAAGGACCGTGAACAAAGAGTATGCAGGTTCAACTTGGGCTCTGGTTGTAAAGCTTCCTCTTACATTGAGGGAGTATGTTAGATAATGAGCTCACAGGAGTACAGGTTTTACACCAGTGCCTGCTCCCACCAGCATTCTAGGTAGCTCTTCATGTCTACATTTCCCTCTGCTCAGTCCCTGAGCCCAGTTTACTCTTCAGCAGGGAAGTATGTCTGTTGGAGGTTGTTTCCCTGTAGACCATGCTCTATGTGGATCATTCTGCCTCTGTGACATTCTGTAGAGTCATATGATTCAAGGTGATCTACAGCTCAGAGAGCCTTGAGGGAAAAAAAAAACACACACACACATTCACATATGGTGCAGCATTTTAACAAAAGGCAACACACCAGTGCTTATTTTATGTCTCCCCCTAAGAAGATGAAGAGCTCACCATGTATTTTATGATGTGGTCTTATTTTTGTTAGCATTTCATATCACAATATTGTGATGTATTGTATTAGTGTGGAATTATTACAAAGCAAATGTGGTCAGCAGCTACTGATATTTTTTCCATAAACATAGCATGTATAATCATTGTTGGTGGAGTGTGCATAATAACAGCAGCCTCTGTTCTGGAATGAGGAAAGCTGAGTTCTTGACATAACCCTTTTGCTGTGATCTTTCTGAGTTACCTCAGGCTTAGCAAGGAATTTTCAATTCTTTGAATTCCTGTGTTGATAAAATGACAAAGATTAGAGTCAATGATGGGTGTTAATTCTTGATTCTACCCTGTTCTTGGGCTTATCAGATATGGACAATTCCACTGGATACTGTAAGTAAACACAAAAGAAGACTCGAACTTTGTGGACCTTACCATTTAGTGGGAGGAAATAAGAATTTATACATCTATAAACATGAAAACGACACAGGGTAGCACAAACATAATCCAACCAACATATGGATGGAGTTGTTCTGCCTAGCTCTGCCTTTCACTTTAACACAACCAAAATCATCTAAATAGGAAATCTCAATTTAGGCATTTCCAAGAACAGATTGGCCTATAACATGTTTCTAGGGATAGTCTTGATTAATTGATATAGGGGAGTCCAGTGCATTGTGGGTGACATCAGTTTCTTGGCAGGTGATCCTAGCTTAAATAGGTAACCTAGCTAAGCAAGATTTAGTGAAGAAGCTAGCAAGCAGCATGTCTGTCTATGCTTTCTGCTTCAAGATCCCATTTGTGTCCCTGCCCTGACTTCTCTCAAAGGTGAGCAGTCATCTATAGGTTGAAATAAACCCTGTGCCCCTTTACGTTCCATTTGGTCATTATGATTGTCATAGCAAAAGAAAAATAAAACTAGAATAGGAGTTCAGATGGTAGACTTCTTTCTCATCATGCATGCAGTCCTGTGTCCAATCTATAGCACTGTCTAAAAAAGACGTTAGTGGCACACAGCTTTTAATCTCTAAAGGTAAGGCAAGAGGACATTCAAGGTCATCTTTGGAATAGGAAGTTAAAGGCTAACCTCACATATATGACTCTGTACCCAGTCTACACCTCCTCAAATGGAAGAATTATTTTTTTCAAAACTAAGAAAAATTATTAATTAAACTTTGAAAAGAATTGACTATTTGGTGAAGGGATCAAATGAAGAATCAGTGTCCCATTATAAGACCCTGGGGACTATGTCAATTTATTTGAGACCCTACTGAGAGCTTCTGTGAGTTCAAGATTACAACGAGCCTCCCCATGATGCAAGAGCTTTTGCAGATCTACATTTCAGAAAAACATTAAGGGTTATGAGGAAACTTCATCTTCTCACTGGAGGTCTGTGACAACAGATATCCACTTGTACATACAAACTGCCTCATTGACAGTCACGATGAACTTGAGTGTCTGTTGGCAGACACTGGAGACACACAGTTCAAGATTGAGGAATGTGGCAGACTTCATGTTCATGTCACCAACACTACCCGTGCAAGGAAAAAAGAAAAACCTGCCACAGGAATCACGTAGAGGCCCAACATGTCTGGGTCTGCTTTTCCTCTTTATTTCTCTCTCTCTCTCTCTCTCTCTCTCTCTCTCTCTCTCTCTCTCTCTCTCTCTCTCTCTCTCTTTCTCGCTTTCTTTTTCTTTCCTCCTCCTCCTCCTCCTCCTCCTCCTCCTCCTCCTCCTCCTCCTCCTCCTCCTTCTTCTTCTTCTTCTTCTTCTTCTTCTTCTTCTTCTTCTTCTTCTTCTTCTTCTTCTTCTTCTTCTCCTTTTTGCAATGAAGATAGAGAAAGGACCAGAGTTAGCACCAATTAGTTTTGAGCTGATTGAAATAATATAAAATCTCTGGTACAATAAGGAGACAAGCTGGTGAACATATACTGATGATTTTCATGTTTCATTAGTTTGTTCTTTGTTATGATCAAATGTCTGACAGAAACAACTTAAAGGAACCAGGATTGTTGTGGCTTGTGGTTCTAGAAATCCAATCAATATGGGCAGATAGAGCTTGCTGGGTCAGCTATTTATTCTCAGCACACCCAATGGGTCCTTTCACATTTTAGAAGGAATCTTCTCACATGCTAAATCAGGAAGTAAAGAGCTGAAGACAAAACCAGAAACAGGAACCACCTTCGAGGCCTATCCCTAGGATTATACCTCTATCAGTTAGGATTTAGTTTCCAAGGTTCCACACCTTTCAATAGCACCATTAACTCAGGACAAAGGTTCAAATGCAAGAGTCCTTCCTTCACAACAGGAAGAGTAGGACTTTTCATATTCAAACCACAGCAGAGGCCCATGTTCAATTTCTACTGGGCTTTGCTGGACTAGATTGTGAAAGAGATGCATATGTTTTTCCAGGATATTCTTTATGATTCTCCTCTACTGAAAGTAAGTTTTTCCTGTATTCCTCTTATTACTGTCCAATGAAAAGAGTCTAGCTGGAATCTATGTAACCCAGAACTGTGATGACTGCCAGATGAAAGAAAGGAGACTGGGCATGGTTTTTGAGGATTAGCCAGGATTTGGGTAAACTGAAGAGAAAGGAACAAGAAAAGCAGGTTAAACAGCCCTGGGGATGACTCAGCAAGGCCCAGGGTTCATGGGGTGTTAGCTGGAGATAAGGATGCTTAACAGAGACCCAATTGTGAGGGCTTTGATGACTAAACTAAGGAATTTGGAATTTTTCCATGAGCAGTGAAAAGCTCTAAGAAGTCATTCCTCACAATAGGGAGAGGAGGACATTTGGCATTTATCTAGTTAACTATTCAGTGATCTCACTGTCATTCACTTTCTGCTGGGAATCAGGGATCTGGAGAATTGTGTTGGACATCATTTTGCCTGATTCCAAATGAAGATGTGTGTGTGTGTGTGTGTGTGTGTGTGTGTGTGTGTGTGTGTGTGTATGTGTATGTGTGATCTGATGTGTCAAGATCAATTCACAAAACAGATGCCTGTCCATACTCTGAGCTCCTGTGGTTGTTGTCAGAATCAACTGAGAGGAGATGTGGAAGATGAGGAGATGTGGAAGATGACTGGGTCAGGAGTCAAATGCTATATAGTACATGAAAGGTGGATCCTGAGGTTCAAAGGCAGGGAAATAGCTTCAAATGGGGAGAAGATTGCAGAAAAGGGAGGACAATTTCATTTCTCTTATAATCGCCTTCAACTAGAGATATAACATGAAGAAACACCAACATTTATTATATATGCATATAAAACTATCAAAAAATGAAAACATGAGAAATAATTTTAATATAATGATTATAGCATGAGCTATATATGGAATTTTGATATTTCTGGTGATTGCATACTATAATTTGTGCCAGCCCAAACTCACATTAGGACTTCATCCCCAGAGCGGTAAGAGATGATGGGCCCTTGAAGAGATATGGTGGGACACATAGGTGTCTATTGCCTGGCCTAACAGGGATTCAGATACACATTGCAAGGGTGGCTTCTAATAAGTTGGAGGTTGCTTCCTCCATGAGCACTCTTCACTCACATAATCCCCTCTACTTGCACCTGCTTGCCTTTCTGCTTTCTCACCATGCATGAGCATCTTTTGAGTATATGCCCAGGAGTGATATAGCTGGGTCCTTAGGTAATACTATGACCAGTTTTCTGAGGAACCATCAGACTGATTTCCGGAGTGGTTGTACCAGCTTGCAATCCCACCAACAATGGATGAGTGTTCCACTTTCTCCACATGCTTGCCTATATCTACTGTCACCTGAGTTTTTGATCTTAGCCATTTTGACTGGTGTGAGGTGGAATCTCAGGGTTGTTTTGATTTGCATTTCCCTGATAACTAAGGATGTTGAACATTTCTTTAGGTGCTTCTTGACCATTCCAATTTCTTTAGTTGAGAATTCTCTGTTTATCTCAGTACCCATTTTTAATAGGGTTATTTGGTTCTCTGGAGTCTAACTACTAGAGTTCCTTGTATATATTAGATAAGAGAAAGTGGGGAAGACCCTCAAATACATGGGCACAGGGGAAAAGTTCCTGAATAGAACACCAATATCTTATGCTCTAAGATCAAGAATTGACAAATGGGACCTCATAAATTGCAAAGCTTCTATAAGGCAAAGGACACTGTCAATAGGACAAAAAGATCAGGAAAAGATCTTTACCACTCTTTTTATTTTAATTCTACCTCTATCACACACACACACACACACACACACACACACACACATAAGAGTATATGAAAGGCTTTGCTCTTCCTCTTGTCATATTGATTCTTTGCTATAACTTTCCTCTTCTTGACTCACTGTGTTATAGGAATATTTTTACAAATTGTTATTTGATGAACCAACCAGTGCATTTGATTAGGGTTGCTGACAGGATTGTATGCAAGAATTTATTTTCAGGAGCACGAGAAACTTACAAATGACTACACCACAGAGGAAATGGCTTCCTTTCCTTCTAATTAGAGATCCTTATCAAGGGAAATGGATTCATGAGTCTCCTCCCTCTGCCTCCATGCCAGAATTAGGTGTAGATATTATAGAGGTGATCCTGTCTCCTCAGAGTATGAGAGTGTGATGGCCATGCCATGCCTGGAAGACACCATGCCACGAAAGTCAACCCTTACAGAAGTCTTACAATGTTTCTACCTTACTACCTCAGTGTTCCCTGAGCCTTAGAAAGGATAATAGACATCTTATTTAGGAATAAGCAGTCATTTATTTTCACCACAGGATAGTTTTATTTCATATTATTTTATTATTATTTAAAGTAGGTATCTATTTTCTGCTTATGAATTATTTACAATTTATATATACCTTCTTTTCAGATATTATGTTTGTCTATCTATCTACCTCCATAACTTCTCCATTTTCCTTATTGTGAATTTTTTATCCACATTTCCTTTTGACAGTATATCTCTCATGTTCTACTGACATTACCACAAAGCACCTAGTATTGTCTTAACTCACCCGTATATAAATCACCTATGATTCAAAGTTGGGCATTTGACTCAATGCTTGACTACTAAGTCTCTATCCAAATGTTTTGAACTTATATTTCTGACCATTACTCACCAAAAGATGAAGCTGTATGAGCAGCACTCAAGTAATATTGAGATTATCTAAATAATGATGACAAATGTCACACTAGAAGCACAATGATAGTAACACTTATAGGAATGCAGGGCACACGGCAATAAGAACAATGTGCCTTAATAATAGTAATACTTGCATGAGCCACAAGTACCCAACCAGTACCATCTTGCCAATTAAAGAAGACATTCTTGAGAGACACAGAGCTCAATGGTTGTGGTGAGATGGAAATAGGAATTTGAAAATTGTTTAGGTTTTGCTTGTGGGGTTTAGATTTCAGAATGTTTGGCTATTCAGTTTGGTTCTAGACTCTGTATAGTAACTACCATCTCTTCCCATGAAAGTAGCTTCTTTTCTATGTGTTGGTGTATAGTTGGATGTATGAACCATGTAACTGCAGTACAGGTGTCACTTAGAAGAGAGTTTTGGATGTCCTGGAACTGAAGTTATAGGCAGTTGTGAGACACCTGATATAGGTATTAGAAATCCAGTTCTCTGTAAGAAAGCAAGTTCTACAGGTTCTTTTTTTTTTTTTTTTTTTGGTTTTTCGAGACAGGGTTTCTCTGTATAGCCCTGGCTGTCCTGAACTCACTCTGTAGACCAGGCTGGCCTCGAACTCAGAAATCCACCTGCCTCTGCCTCTCTACAGGTTCTCTTAATCACCAACCAGTCTTTCTAGTCTCCAATTCAAGGCTTCCTATCAGTGATGGGTAAAAATTTGTCCCATGAACTTACAACTAACAAACTGTTGTTGACAAAAACCTGGGAAATATGGTGGAAACAACTCAATACAAAAAAAATTTTTTTTGAATATTTGTCGAGGGTTAAGCAAAAAAAGAACACAAATCTGTTATTGTTTAAAAAACGTGTTTATAGCCAAATCATGCCAACCATAGCATTTGGTAGATAAAGTCAGCAGAAATATTATGAGCAGTACATGAATGAGTTTCCCATTGTTTGTCAAACAGATTCACTCACATGAATCCCCAATTTAGAAACTCATGGCTTCCCTAGAACTGTAGCTGTCTCCTTTTAGAGCAGCTTCATGGTCCAAGGATATCACCTAAGACAGTAGGGTATGTATTAGTTCTGTAGGAAAGTAACATTTGGGAACTGATTCATGGCCATTCCTACAACTCTGATGTGACATTTTGTCCTTGAAAACTTGCTCTGTGACACCTGCAGCAGGTCAGTGAACTGGCCTTCAAGTCATGAGATCAGGAGAGCTGACCCCACTCCTTGCCAGCTGTAGCTCTCCAGAAAGTAAGACCTGTATCTTTTTCTCCTAGGAAGCCCAGTAGATCTAATCACAGTTCAAGTGGGGTTGGGAGAGCTGGTCCCACTCTGCCATGTAGTAGTATGAAATAAAAGAGATCTTTTGCATCAGGCATGAAATCTTGCCCGTAGGTCACGAGAGTGGGAATGCTGGCCCCACCCCCACCTGCTATGCGTAGGAGAGTAGATCCTGCTCCTTACCTGGACAACATAGTAGAGCAGTAGAGTATGGGGTGGTGCTGAAGGTGCAGGTGAGCCAGCCCAAGAGAATGAGAGTGGGAGAGCTGGACCTGCTCCTTTCTAGTTGCCATATGTGAGTGAATTAGCCAAAGTAGTGCTAGAGAACTGGCCTTGGTGGTGTGGTGTTGGAAAGCTGATCAACTCAGCTACCATCCAGACCCAGATCCTGGGCATTGAGTTGGCCCACCTCAGCATCTAGCCCATCTATGAACTGCTGGAGCATGCGAAGCAGCCTATCCTTCAGATCCTCTATGACACAGGGCAGCAATGGGATATCTGAAGGAGTCTTGGTCCAAGTATTGGTATTGCAGCTGAAGCCAAAGCCATTAAGTCATTGCAATGAACCCTTCAAAGAATGATGGACAAAATGGTGACATACTATTGCTTCAACATGGCCTATCTTAGTTTTTGTTTATCTGTCTGTTATACATTTTATTTTTATTTATTTATTATTTTTGTTTTGTTTTGTTTTGTTTTGTGGATAGAGGCTGCAAGGGTGAAGGGTAGATATGATGGGACTTGGGTTCACAATGTACAATTTACAAAGAATCAAGAAAACATTTTAAAGAAAAAGGAATAAAAAGAAAAAGAAAACTTGAGAAGACTATAGTCCCTCAAATACTTTGTACCTAGTAAAATCAAATTCTGCTATGTGGAAGATAACACTATAGAAGACAAAACATATATTTAGACATTGAACACCATAATTACTATGAAATATCTCACTATGTGGCACATCTGAACTGAAGTGGGTAAAATACTGCATATGAATGAAAAATACCTCACAGAGGAGGAAAATTGGCTAAATGGATGGAAGAGTGAAGGCAGTAGGTTAGAAATCTAGGTTGTATAAATGTGATTTGGTTTATCTTCTGTTGCTATGCCAAAACACTCAGACAGTCCCACCCTTAACAACAACAACAAAAGAAAACAAAACAAAAATACATCAAGCAAACAAAGAAAAACAACTTAGGGCAAACTGGGTTTGTTTTAGCACACTGGTCTGGATCTCTATCATAGAAAGGCTTCAGGACAGTTAATTGTGTCCACAGTTAAACACAAAGAGCAATGGATGCGTACAAGGTTATTGTTCAGCTAGCTTTCTCTCTCTTTCTTAAATCCAACCCATGAATCCCAGCCCAGAGAATAGTGCTGCCTGTACTGGGTAGGTCTCCCTATATCAATAAGGTAATCAAGACACAGATAGGTCTATGAGATAATCTGATATTCAGAGTTGGTCACTGAGACGCTCTTCCTGTGTGAGTCTAGATTTCATCAAGCTTATAACTAAAACTAACCATTGTAAATTGTATGTTTTTTCTCTTTAGTCCTTATGAATTTAAATTTGCATAAGGAGAATGAACCTGTCCCATAGCCACTCCACTGTATAATTTTACTATAAAATAATCACTACAACATTTAATAATACTTAGCCTTATGTTTATTTTTTATCTTCTTAATTTGATATTCAATTATGTGCATGGCATATGCTCATAACAAGATTTAGAAGTGAGCTTAATGTCACATTTTGATGAGGATTTTCAAGTCTCTGCTTTTAGCATTGCAGAAATAGAAAAAGGCAGAACACCAGAGATGAGAAAGCTATGGATGTCTAACAGTTTAAACAAGGAAATATTCAGTATTTCAAAGTAAAAATAGGTATAAAACTATAAGCTTTATTCTGATGAGTGTTTTGATGTAGTTTGAGATTATATTTCAAACTATAATTCCAAGGATTTACCTCTTACATATTCAATAAAATAAAGGATCCCTAAAGAAAATGTCTTATGATTATTTTTCATTAGATTTTTTTATAAATGAGTTAGATACTTTTCATATTATAACTATGTAATATATCAGTCTTTACAACTTTTAAAGAGCAGCTGAATGTATTACTTTTTAAACAATTCATTTAAACCTAATAGCAGACTTTGTACATGCTGAAGATTAATTAGTTATATGACTAATTCCTTCATTGTATTAAATCTTCTGTTTTGATATTTGTGGATACTTGTTAGAAAACAAAGAGCCATCATTTAATGGGCTTGTTGCTAATCATCTAGGAGATCTTTGAGCTTGTTCTTTGAGATAAAAACAGAACTGAACATCAGAGAGAAGCAGGATATCAAGCCAGTACTCAGTTTAGAAAGCCAGGTGTGGTGGCACACACGTGTAATCCCAGTGCTAAGAAGGTGGAGAAAGGTGGATGGCTGAGACTTATCGGCCAGCTAACCTAGCCTTCTTAGTACACTCCAAGAGTATCAATAAATAAGGTGGACAGCTCCTGAGGAATGACACCCAAGACTGACCTCTAGCTTACACATTCATGTGCACACATATGCACAGGAACCCATACGTACATGTGCGTCTGTATACATATAAACCTGCAATGATACACATACACATAAACATACAAATATTTTCTACTCTACCACACAGCACATTAAGTCTGTGTATAGAGCACTCTATGTGTTATTTGTCCTTGATTATACAGGTGGATGAAGAAATATGATATTTTTGGGAAGAGGGAGCAAGTGTCATGGTCAAGTGTACAGAACACCATCCATGCAAAAACTGGGTGAAAAATTAGACATTTTATGCTTGTAAGAAGATGAATGCTGAGGTGAAAGAGATTATCACAATTTATAAATTCACGAAAGATATTGCTGACACAAGGTGGATCTGTTAGCCAAATCCTTGCATATTTGAATCATGAGGTTGTCTTTGAAGTTTGAACAGGAGAATTTTAGGAAAGATGAAACGAAGTGCTTTAAAACAGTGGGAAAGAAATTTATGGAAGCTTCAAGGAGGTACAGGCTGAAAGACTGTCTGATCAAGTAGGGAAGCTTGGATGTCTCTATGAAAGAAGAAAGAAAGGATGTTCTTTAGAACATTCTTAGTTTTGCTCTCTAACCACAATATGGATGGTTACACACAGTTATGATAACTTAAAATTTTCATACCCATGAATGAATTTGCATGAATTGAGTTAGGCACTAGCACTACATATGACCAAATGGACAGTGATTTGTAAGATTCCTCTTTCCAAAAAAGATCATTGCTCTCTACCTAGTGTCAGTGCAATTTTGCCCTGTGCTTTAGAGTTGGAGCCTATGATGCTTAATAACAGACCCTCAGTCTTGTCTACTATCAGACTCCCTGTTAAGTCATGCTTGGGGAGCAAGAGGGTACCCTAAGGAGATGCTTTGTTCTTCCCTGTAGATATTATACCGTTGGGACAGTGGACCTCAAGGAATTAGAATTTACTTGGGAGCTTCATGCTTGGAGAAAGAAATCGCTGAAACTTGGTGTGTGCCAAAAGGTGTTCTTGTCTCCCAGAAGAAGAGGTCACACGGTTTTGATAACTTGTCATACCTTACAGAAGAGATGGGAGCAAAGTCAATGATGATAGCCGGAGCCACTCATTGATCAGGACCCTTGAAGATGAATACCTCCTGCACTCTGAATGTAAACTGAATGTCAGGGTCCTGAAGATGGACATAAAGTAGGGGTGGGAAGTCACTAGACTTCCCTGTTCCTATTCCTAATGTGACCATACTGAACAAACTTCCCTTCTCTGCCTTTCTCTCTTGTCTTGTGTTTTAATTGTCCTATTAAGAATAGATGATTTGTTAGGTCTGCTGGGAGCTAGGCTATGACCATTTACAATTCTGGCAACAAAAATCACTGAACAATTTGGGAGAATTCAGCTAAGGAAGACACTAAGTCGTTTGTCTAGTTCCTCCAAAACTTCTCCTGTGGCAACTGCTCATCATGTCCCCTGTGAACACAGCCCTTGACCCTATAGCATGATTGTCATGGGAAAAGTCTCCCTTGGAAAGGGCAAGTTTTACAGCAGGTGCATGGAAAGCATGGCCACTTTGTGCACTTCAGTTGTAAACTCATTTCCTCTCATTGACCTTAGACTTGTCCTTGCCCTCTAGACAGGAGATGGCAGCTGAATGGTCGCAGTAGAAGTATGGGAGACAAACAGTGCTTTTTCACACTCCCAAACTAGGATGTCCTGCTTTTATGAAGTGAGCCACGGGGCCACAGGCTTGCCACACACTCTCGGCTAGTCAGCATTCTCAATTGAAAGAATACTTCAACTCTTGTATCCTTTCTTGTCCCTCAGCCTTGACTCTGTTCTCAAGGCTGCCTGGGGTGAGTCAGGGACCATGACCTGGTGTGATGTCATTGCTCAAACAGCCACAGCTTAGGAACCCACCATCAGCAACAAAACAATGCCTCTATTTTCCTCATGAGCTAGAAGATCTTCCTTCAAAGGCAAATAAAATACCAGAGCCTTAAGTGCCTCCCTGCTTCCTTTTAATTTCTGAACTTTCTTCCTAACCCCTAAGTATACTGATGCTTCTATTTGCTACTGAAGCCCCAAATCATTACCCGTGCTCAGTGGAGTCTCTTGGTTTTCCTCTTAAAACTTTAAGTGTATGTGTACTTGTACACACAGATGTGTGTGTTCAAGCTAAAATGAATTCATTAAATAAATAAGCCTCTTCAGTGGGTGTCACATCATAGTAGCAAAGTGATAGAAAAGCTTAATCAATCTCACTTGCATTTATTGGCATATTTGTCCCATCTGTTCCAATGTAATTTCAGACTTGTCACCTCCATCTAGAACAGGATGTTCTTGGATTACTCTGTAGTTTATTTAATTATCTCCTGATACTTATTAAATGGGTGAGCCCCCTTCTGTAGTTGCTTCATTCTGGAATTTGACTTTGTTTTCCAATATCATTATTTTTACTTTAAAAATATTTAGTTGTTGATTACATTACATGTCTCTCTGTGGACATGTGTATGTGGCTTCAGGTTCCTGAAGAGGCCAGAAGAGGATAGCTGGAGTGATGGATGATTGTGAGGCTCAACATGGATTCTGGGATCTGAACTTGAGTCTTCTGGAAGAGCAGTGCGTGTTCTTAACTGCTGAGTTACATCTGTACTCTTCCAGTATCATTAATATGTCCTTCTAACCTCTACTAGTACTAAAGGAAAGACTCACTCTTTGGATAATAGTGTATTTTTATGAACTGACTTTAAATAACTTGAAATTGATCCAAACTGAGCCATTGATAATGCAGCCCAAACTTCAGACATGCTTGCTTTTCTAATCTTAAAGAGCATTTTAGATTTTGGAACACATGAATTTAATTGGTTGGCTCCACTTATAAGCATCACAAGGACAAACATGTGGAAAAAGTATTCCTCATGGCTGTATGTATGTCTTAGAGAAGCAACCCCTTAAAATGAGGAAAGGGTTTTTTTTTTCACTGTTTTTTTTTTATTACATATTTTCCTCAATTACATTTCCAATGCTATCCCAAAAGTCCCCCATACCGCCCCCCACTTCCCTACCCTCCCATTCCCATTCTTTTGGCCCTGGCATTCCCCTATATTGGGGCATATAAAGTTTGCAAGTCCAATGGGCCTCTCTTTCCAGTGATGGCCGACTAGGCCATCTTTCAATACATATGCAGCTAGAGACAAGAGCTCCGGGGTACTGGTTAGTTCATCATGTTGTTCCAACTATAGGGTTGCAGATCCCTTTAGCTCCTTGGGTACTTTCTCTAGCTTCTCCATTGGGAGCCCTGTGATACATCCAATAGCTGACTGTGAGCATCCACTCCTGTGTTTGCTAGGCCCCTGCATAGTCTCAAGAGAGACAGCTATCTTTGGGTCCTTTCAGCAAAATCTTGCTAGTGTATGCAATGGTGTCAGCGTTTAGAAGCTGATTATGGGATGGATCCCTGGATACGGCAGTCTCTAGATGGTCCATCCTTTCATCACAGCTCCGAACTTTGTCTCTGTAACTCCTTCCCTGGGTGTTTTGTTCCCAATTCTAAGAAGGGGCACAGTGTCCACATTTTGGTCTTCATTCTTCTTGAGTTTCATGCGTTTAGCAAATTGTATCTTATATCTTGGGTATCCTAAGTTTTGGGCTAATATCCACTTATCAGTGAATACATATTGTGTGAGTTCTTTTGTGATTGTGTTACCTCACTCAAGATGATGCCCTCCAGGTCCATCCATTTGGCTAGGAATTTCATAAATTCATTCTTTTTAATAGCTGAGTAGTACTCCATTGTGTAAATGTACCATAATTTCTGTATCCATTCCTCTGTTGAGGGACATCTGGGTTCTTTCCAGCTTCTGGCTATTATAAATAGGGCTGCTATGAACATAGTGGAGCATGTGTCCTTCTTAGCAGTTGGGACATCTTCTGGATATATACCCAGAAGAGGTATTGCTGGATCCTCCGGTAGTACTATGTCCAATTTTCTGAGGAACCGCCAGACTGATTTCCAGAGTGGTTGTACAAGCTTGCAATCCCACCAACAATGGAGGAGTGTTCCTCTTTCTCCACATCCCCGCCAGCATCTGCTGTCACCTGAATTTTTGATCTTAGCCATTCTGACTGGTGTGAGGTGGAATCTCAGGGTTGTTTTGATTTGCATTTCCCTGATGATTAAGGATGTTGAACATTTTTTCAGGTGCTTCTCTGCCATTTGGTATTCTTCAGGTGAGAATTCTTTGTTCAATTCTGAGCCCCATTTTTTAATGGGGTTATTTGACTTTCTGGAGTCCACCTTCTTGAGTTCCTTATATATATTGGATATTAGACCCTTATCTGATTTAGGATAGGTAAAGATCCTTTCCCAATCTGTTGGTGGTTTTTTTTGTCTTATTGATGGTGTCTTTTGCCTTGCAGAAGCTTTGCAGTTTCATGAGGTCCCACTTGTCAATTCTCGATCTTACAGCACAAGCCATTGCTCTTCTATTCAAGAATTTTTCCCCTGTGCCCATATCTTCAAGGCTTTTCCCCACTTTCTCCTCTATAAGTTTCAGTGTCTCTGGTTTTATGTGAAGTTCCTTGATCCACTTAGACTTGACCTTAGTACAAGGAGATAGGAATGGATCGATTCTCATTCTTCTACATGATAACAACCAGTTGTGCCAGCACCATTTGTTGAAAATGCTGTCTTTCTTCCACTGGATGTTTTTAGCTCCCTTGTCGAAGATCAAGTGACCGTAGGTGTGTGGGTTCATTTCTGGGTCTTCAATTTTATTCCATTGGTCTATTTGTCTGTCACTATACCAGTACCATGCAGTTTTTATCACAATTGCTCTGTAATAAAGCTTTAGGTCTGGCATGGTGATTCCACCAGAGGTTCTTTTATCCTTGAGAAGAGTTTTTGCTATCCTAGGTTTTTTGTTATTCCAGATGAATTTGCAGATTGCACTTTCTAATTCGTTGAAGAATTGAGTTGGAATTTTGATGGGGATTGCATTGAATCTGTAGATTGCTTTTGGCAAGATAGCCATTTTTACAATGTTGATCCTGCCAATCCATGAGCATGGGAGATCTTTCCATCTTCTGAGATCTTCTAGAATTTCTTTCTTCAGAGACTTGAAGTTCTTATTATACAGATCTTTCACTTCCTTAGTTAGAGTCACGCCAAGATATTTTATATTATTTGTGACTATTGAGAAGGGTGTTGTTTCCCTAATTTCTTTCTCAGCCTGTTTATTCTTTGTGTAAAGAAAGGCCATTGATTTGTTTGAGTTAATTTTATATCCAGCTACTTCACCGAAGCTGTTTATCAGGCTTAGGAGTTCTCTGGTGGAATTTTTAGGGTCACTTATAAAGACTATCATATCATCTGCAAAGAGTGATATTTTGACTTCATCTTTTCCAATTTGTATCCCTTTGATCTCCTTTTGTTGTCGAATTGCTCTGGCTAGGACTTCAAGTACAATGTTGAATAGGTATGGAGAAAGTGGACAGCCTTGTCTAGTCCCTGATTTTAGAGGGATTGCTTCAAGCTTCTCACCATTTACTTTGATGTTGGCTACTGGTTTGCTGTAGATTGCTTTTATCATGTTTAGGTATGGGCTTTGAATTCCTGATCTTTCCAAGACTTTTATCATGAATGGGTGTTGGATCTTGTCAAATGCTTTTTCCGCATCTAACGAGATGACCATGTGGTTTTTGTCTTTGAGTTTGTTTATATACTGGATTACGTTGATGGATTTCCGTATATTGAACCATCCCTGCATCCCTGGGATGAAACCTACTTGGTCAGGATGGATGATTGTTTTGATGTGTTCTTGGATTCGGTTAGCAAGAACTTTATTGAGGATTTTTGCATCAATATTCATAAGGGATATTGGTCTGAAGTTTTCTATCTTTGTTTGGTCTTTTTGTGGTTTAGGTATCAGAGTAATTGTGGCTTCATAGAATGAGTTGGGTAGAGTACCTTCTGTTTCTATCTTGTGGAATAGTTTGTGAAGAACTGGGATTAGATCTTCTTTGAAGGTCTGATAGAACTCTGCACTAAACCCATCTGGTCCCGGGCTTTTTTTGGTTGGGAGACTATCAATGACTGCCTCTATTTCTTTGGGGGATATAGGGTTGTTTAGATCATTAACCTGATCTTGGTTCAACTTTGGTACCTGGTATCTGTCCAGGAACTTCTCCATTTCATCCAGGTTCTCCAGTTTTGTTGAGTATAGCCTTTGGTAGAAGGATCTGATGGTGTTTTGGATGTCTTTAGGATCTGTTGTTATGTATCCTTTTTCATTTCTGATTTTGTTAATTAGAATACTTTCCCTGTGCCCTCTAGTTAGTCTGGCTAAGGGTTTATCTATCTTGTTGATTTTCTCAAAGAACCAGCTCCTTGATTGGTTGATTCTTTGAATAGTTCTTCTTGTTTCCACTTGATTGATTTCGCCCCTGAGTTTGATTATTTCCTGCCGTCTACTCCTCTTGGGTGAATTTGCTTCCTTTTGTTCTAGTGCTTTTAGGTGTGTTGTCAAGCTGCTAATGTGTGCTCTTTCTAGTTTCTTTTTGAAGGCACTCAGAGCTATGAGTTTTCCTCTTAGAAATGCTTTCATTGCGTCCCATAAGTTTGGGTATGTTGTGGCTTCATTTTCATTGAACTCTAAAAAGTCCTTGATTTCTTTCTTTATTCCTTCCTTGACCAAGGTATCATTGAGAAGAGTGTTGTTCAGTTTCCACGTGAATGTTGGCTTTCTATTATTTATTTTGTTATTGATGATCAGCCTTAGTCCATGGTGATCTGATAGGATGCATGGGACAATTTCAATGTTTTTGTATCTGTTGAGTCCTGTTTTGTGCCCAATTACGTGGTCAATTTTGGAGAAGGTACCATGAGGTGCTGAGAAGAAGGTGTATCCTTTTGTTTTAGGGTAAAATGTTCTGTAGATATCTGCCAGATCCATTTGATCCATAACTTCTGTTAGTTTCACTGTGTCCCTGTTTAGTTTCTGTTTCCATGATCTGTCCATTGGTGAAAGTGGTGTGTTGAAGTCTCCCACTATTATTGTATGAGGTGCAATGTGTGCTTTGAGATTTACTAAAGTTTCTTTAATGAATGTGGCTGCCTTTGTATTTGGAGCATAGATATTCAGGATTGATAGTTCCTCTTGGAGGATTTTACCTTTGATGATTATGAAGTACCCCTCCCTGTCTTTTTTGATGAGTTTGGGTTGGAAGTCAATCTTATCTGATATTAGAATGGCTACTCCAGCTTGTTTCTTCAGACCATTTGCTTGGAAAATTGTTTTCCAGCCTTTCATTCTGAGGTAGTGTCTATCTTTTTCTCTGAGATGAGTTTCTTGTAAGCAGCAAAATGTTGGGTCTTGTTTGTGTAGCCAGTTTCTTAGTCTATGTCTTTTTATCGGGGAGTTGAGTCCATTGATATTAAGAGATATTAAGGAAAAGTAATTGTTGTTTCCTGTTATTTTTGTTGTTAAAGTTGGCATTCTGTTCTTGTGGCTGTCTTCTTTTAGGTTTGTTGAGGGATTACCTTCTTGTTGTTTCTAGGGCGTGGTTCCTGTCCTTGTATTGGTTTTTTTCTGTTATTATCCTTTGAAGGGCTGGATTCCTGGAGAGATAATGTGTGAATTTGGTTTTGTCGTGGAATACTTTGGTTTCTCCATCTATGTTAATTGAGAGTTTGGCTGGGTATAGTAGCCTGGGCTGGAATTTGTGTTCTTTTAGTGTCTGTATAACATCTGTCCAGTATCTTCTGGCTTTCATAGTCTCTGGTGAAAAATCTGGTGTAATTCTGATAGGCTTGCCTTTATATGTTACTTGGCCTTTTTCTCTTACTGCTTTTAGTATTCTATCTTTATTTAGTGCATTTGTTGTTCTGATTATTATGTGTCGGGAGGTATTTCTTTTCTGGTCCAGCCTATTTGGAGTTCTGTAGGCTTCTTGTATGTTCATGGGCATCTCTTTCTTTAGATTTGGGAAGTTTTCTTCTATAATTTTGTTGAAGATGTTTGCTGGTCCTTTGAGTTGAAAATCTTCATTCTCATCCACTCCTATTATTCGTAGGTTTGGTCTTCTCATTGTGTCCTGTATTTCCTGGATGTTTTGAGTTAGGATCTTTTTGCATTTTCCATTTTCCTTGATTGTTGTGCCGATGTTATGTATGGAATCTTCTGCACCTGAGATTCTCTCTTCCATCTCTTGTATTCTGTTGCTGATGCTTGCATCTATGGTTCCAGATTTCTTTCCTAGGGTTTCTATCTCCAGTGTTGCCTCATTTTGGGTTTTCTTTATTGTGTCTACTTCCCTTTTTAGGTCTAGTATGGTTTTGTTCATTTCCATCATCTGATTGGATGTGTTTTCCTGTTTCTCTTTCAGGACTTCTACCAGTTTGGTTGTGTTTTCCTGTTTTTCTTTAAGGACTTGTAACTCTTTAGCCATGTTCTCCTGTAGTTCTTTAAAGTCCTTCTTGATGTCCTCTACCATCATCATGAGATATGCTTTTAAATCCAGGTCTAGTTTTTCAGGTGTGTTGGGGTGCCCTGGACTGGGAGAAGTGGGAGTGCTGGGTCCTGATGATGGTGAGTGGTCTTGGTTTCTGTTAGTAAGATTCTTACCTTTACCTCTCGCCATCTGGTAATCTCTGGAGTTGTTATAGTTGTCTCTGTTCAGAGGTTGTTCTTCTGGTGATTCTGAGTATCCTCTGTCAGCAGACCTGGGAGACAGGCTCTCTCCTCTGAGTTTCAGTGGTTAGAGCACTCCCTGCTGACAAGCTTTCCTCTTAAAGGGATGGTGTACAGATATCTGGCATTTGGACCTCCTCCTGGCCGAAGAAGAAGGCGGAAAACAGGACCTTTCCCAGATGCTGTGTTGCTTTGGCAGGTCACAGAAGCTGTAGGCTTCTGTGGTGCACACTCTCAGCTGTGCAGACTAAGTTCCTAAGTTCAGTGGAGTCCTGGATCCAAGATGTGCTCCCTGCTCCTGAGGCAGAGGGCTCCTGTGCAGGGCAGACCACTGTCTTCCAGCTAGGAGGGTGCCGGATGTCTGTGGCCCCAAAAGGGTGCTGCCTCAGCGGCTCTGTGGCTCCCGCCTGTCCCAGAAGCTGTCTGCCTCTGTGGTCCTCACTCTGACCTGTACAGACTAAGTTCGGGGGAGTCCCGGAGCCAAGATGGCGCTCCCTGCAGGGCAGGTCACTGTCCTCCAGCTGGGAGGGTGCCGGAAGTCTGAGGCCCCAAAAGGGTGCTGCCTCAGTGGCTCTGTGGCTCCAGCCTGTCCCAGAAGCTGTCTGCCTCTGTGGTCCTCACTCTGACCTGTACAGACTAAGTTCGGGGGAGTCCCGGAGCCAAGATGGCGCTCCCTGCAGGGCAGGTCACTGTCCTCCAGCTGGGAGGGTGCCGGATGTCTGCGGCCCCAAAAGGGTGCTGCCTCAGTGGCTCTGTGGCTCCCGCCTGTCCCAGAAGCTGTCTGCCTCTGTGGTCCTCACTCTGACCTGTACAGACTAAGTTCGGCGGAGTCCCGGAGCCAAGATTGGAAAGGGGTTTTTTATTTGTTCTCTTCCTTAGTATTCTCCTAGCAGGTCAGTCCAAGTATGCCAGGATCCTACAATAGTAGTTAGTACATAAGGGTCAGATAACAAATATTTTAGAACTAGTGAACTAGCATTGCTCCATTAAAGTTTCTCAATTTTATCCTTCATGCAAAAGCAGCCACAGACACAATGGACATGTGAAATGAGGGTAGCTCTGTTCTAAAAACAAACAAACAAACAAACAAACAAACAATCCTTGTGTGGTAATAGTCTGGCTAAGAAGTTGCTATGATTCTTACAAGCCTGCTCTCATTTTTTCTTTCTATCCACATATCCCTAACATTCATATACTGGGCAGCCTGAATGTAGGCTGAATACAAAGAAGGCACGATTCATTCTTTTCACTTTCTGTCCAGTTAGAGAAGGATCATATAAGATTCCATGCACAGACATACCATTCTGTGATGGAATTTTCTAAGGCAGGGGTCTCTCTCTCTCTCTCTCTCTCTCTCTCTCTCTCTCTCTCTCTCTCTTTCTCTCTCTCTGACACACACAGACACACACACACACAGAGAGAGAGAGAGAGAGAGAAAGAGAGAGAGAGAGTTAGACCGACACAGAGACACAGAGACACAGAGACGATGCACATGCACACAGACACACTACAGACACAGATGCACACAGCACACATACACGCACAAACACATGTACTCAGGGGCCCTACAATAGACCACAGTAGAGATCTCACCAAAGTCCAACTTGGTGAACTAATGAGTTTTATTGGGGTACGTACAGGAATATGAGTGAGTAGTTATACACTCGAGTGGAAAGGACTCAGAGAGCTACAGCAGCAAGGCATGCCATAACATCAAAAATAATGGAAGCCTGCATCCCCTGCACAGACTGAAGGCAGCACAATAGCTGGATAGTCCTTTCCCAGTGATCTCCTCTAGGCATCTTGGCTGGTTTCTGTTTCTTTTGGTGCTGCGTGGTTGTCTTTGCCTCTTCCAGGTGGCTGGGCATATCTCAGTATCTTCCTTCAACAAGGTTAAGGTAGAAGTGATGCCCAAAAGTCTTTACTGTTAACTCTTGGGGGGAAGGATCCTAGTGAGTCTGGTCAGTTGGCTCTCTGTTGCTGTTTTGAGTTGGTGGTTTGTCTGTAAGGGTTTCTGGGTAGGATGGAATGCTTCAATATCAAAGAAAACTGCTGAGCAATCCATACACAGCTACCATGCTCATTGCATGACTCTCCTAATGCAGCCATGCCCGAGTGAGGTGGTGGAAGGCAGGGTGGGGGAATTCAGAAGACTGGAGAAAGTGATAACTCTGGTGAGGCAGCACCAAATGAACATGGCCTTCTGCCTGGGTTTGACAAGCTGCAAGGAAGGCCCTGTCCTTTCTACATGTTATTTGTGACATGTGTTTGCTTTCCACCAAGGTTCTGTCAACTAACTCCCAAGGGAATGAAAAGTAGCCCACAAAGATTCTCTGAAATGATGCTACCGGGCTTATTTTAACTAGTTATGGAAAAAATAAAAGCAATATGGCTTTACTCAAATACATTCACCTCTAATTGTGCTTTCACTTTCTTAGAGGGGGAAATTTTAGGCAGCTCCCATGTGTTCTGCACTCATATTGAGGGCAACACACATAGGCCAATCCTGATACTTCAGATTGTCTTTCTGTTTTTGTTTTTTGAGAAAGGGTTTCTCTGTATAGCCCTGGCTGTCCTAGAACTCACTCTTTAGACCAGGCTGGCCTCGAACTCAGAAATCCACCTGCCTCTTCCTTGCCAGTGCTGGGATTAAAGGTCTGCACCACCACTGCCTGGCTCAGATTGTCTTTCAATAAAGGGATTTCATTCTTAGTTCAGGCTAGTAAGAGGAGTACAGTGTGTGTGTGTGTGTGTGTGTGTGTGTGTGTGTGTGTGTGTGTGGCATGGTTAGCTTCTCTGTTGTATAAGTTCATACTTAGGCTGTGCTTTGAGAACTGGACTAGAGGGTCAGCCAGGTGGACATATGTTCGCTCCATCATGGCAGTGTCTTGAATGTGAAATGAGTGTCACCTCCCATAAGTTCACACAATTAAACTTTTGGTCTTTACCTAGGGTCATGAGGTGGGGACTAGCTAGAGGAAGTAGATCTCTGGGGTTGGTCTTAAAGCTTCTTCCATTCCCATTGCTCTCTGACTATTGATATGATGTGACCAGGCCCTTCATAGTCCTGTAGCCTTCCCCACTAGTATGGGCTGAGTCCTCTCAAATGTATGCCTCTCCAATCTTTCTCTCCTTAAGTTGGTTTTCTTCATGTACTTGAGCCCAGTGAAAAAAGTAATCCATCCAATGCACTTGGGAGTGACTCACAGACACAGCTCCTTTTGTCTCTCATGTGTCATTTGTGACTTCTAGACATCCACCTACAGCTTCCAGGTGCTGACTGTGTCTTTTTAGTCCCTTTTACCATGTTCTTTTGGCTTTCTACCTATCCCCATTGTTGAATCTAGTCACCATGGATTCTCTTCGTTGAAACATTGAAAGTCTCACACTCTATGGGTTTAGAGTCAGCTATGTTACTCTCAGCAAGAAGGCAGTCAGCCCTAACAGTGGCCTATCTCCATCCTGATGAGTCAAGTCATAATGCTCTCTTTACCCTCTTAGGCATGAGTCAAAGAGCATTCACTGTGTTCCCAAATCACTAGGGATATGACTCAAGATCTTGGAGTTTTTCTGGAAGCTCCTATAGAGATCTGAAGGTGATAAAGGAGGAAGTTCCGTAGTCTCCATTGCAGTACAGCACAAAACACACAGGGATGGGTCTTCTTGGGCTTCATTTTTCTTCATGGTCGACTTTATCATGTTCAAGTATATAATACAGAGGCCAGTGATTTTCCCATACAGGTAGCAGTAGCCACCTATTCTCCCATGCTCATCTTCTGAACAGATTTCTACCAGCCGTCGTCAGTCTGTGAAGGTGATTAGTGCCTGTGTCACATTGGTGATGGTGATAGTGGATAAGGGAGCACTTTTTGGGACAACTTCAACCAGTCTACCTCTACCAAATGGTGACATTTTTATGGAGCCAAGAAAGTAGGGTCTGAAGGAGAAGGGGGTCACTTGTTCACATGCAATCACTGAGGTCTCCTTTAAGAGGAGTTGATCCCAGGCACATTTAGCTTCTGCAGAGGGTTGTATGTAGTGTGGGGAGACAGAAGAAGGCTCTGCAGCTACCAAAAAAGTGTCTTTGGGTTCTATTGTGAAGAGACTCCATGACCACAGCAACTTTAATCTAAAAAAAAGTTTAACTGGGGCTAGCTTACAGTTTCAGACGTGTAGCTAGTTATCATCACGGGTGGAAGCATGGTATCACACAGGGAGATATGGTGCTAGAGAAGAAACAGAGAGTTCTACAACAGGATCAGCAAAAAGAGAAAGTCAAACTGAGCCAGTTGAACCACCCCCCCCCGCCCCCCCCCCCCACAGTGACACACTTCCTCCAACAAGGCTTCATCTATTCCAAGGAGTAGTGGAATCCAACCATGCCACTCCCTATGAGCCTATTGAAACCATTTTCATTCAAACCACCACAAACAATTACAAAGATCTACATACTCACAAAGGTTGTACAAGTTTATTTATAAGCTAGACCATTAAAATGTGAATATCTGAGTCAAAGACAGATATACATCAAAAATCTTTTATGATATTTCCAAATTTCCCTTACAACATTTATAAGAACAATTTCATCAATAGTACATTCAAATTCTAATATTTTCATGTTTCCAAAACTAGAATGCATTCAGTTATTTAAATAAAATGTTGTATAAAAAGCATTTGTGCCCATCAAATTAGAATAGCTTAATCTTGCTCTCCCTATGATTTTTTTCTTTTCTTATATTTCATTTTGGGGGTGGCAGTATATGGATTCATTATACAGAATTTTATACAATCCAGGCTGAATTCAAACTCAGTGTACCTAGGACTTGAACTATTAATCTTCCTGTCTCCATTTCCTAAGACCTGGGATTATAGGAATACACTAACAGGTAGGGTTTTGATTTTTAGTACTTACTTAATATTTTGCTTTTCTTAAAATAGCAAACACTTGCAAAAATAAGTATAACTGTTAAGATATTAAAAAAATTAGATCTTACATAATATTTTCTTACCACATAATTATGCATTCATTAATATTAATAAAATATATCAATATACATATGCATATTTATATAATTATATCTAATCAAATATGAATGTCTCTGCAGTTTTATTTGTGTATAAGCAATAGAAAATTCTTTTATGAAGCTTTTTCCTATGTGAGATCACTTTCCAGTTACCATAAAAATGTATTAGTAGATTATATAGCTAATATACTTCAACAGGGAGCAAATGAGCTCATGAAAATATTTATGCTGAGCAAGATTTGACTTCCATGTTGAAATGTAACCCGGAGTGTTTTATCTGTACTTCCCTTAAGGTGTCATATAATATATTAAGGCAACACTTTTGTGAAGGTGTGAGTGTTAAAATATGCTATTAAAATAATAACGACCAAGATCTATAGCCTAACAACTTTAAGAGCATGTTGGCTAAGCAAAATTAAGTAGATTTCTTTGTTGCAGAGCCTCTACACAAATAAGATGCAAATAAGAGCTTAATTCTCCAAACACAAAAAGTTATCAGGACGTTTACCCAGATAACAAAGCAAATCTCTTCCATCATGAGACTCCATCAATTTAGGAGCTGTGTATTAAAATTTATAGTACTCAAATAATTTAAATACAATTGCCACATATCCTAAAGTCCAGCTGAGAACAATAGATATATGGCTTTCTGAGATGAAGCTATTAACTATGTAAGAAGTCCCCTGCCCACTGGGGGGGGGGGAAATGTCCCATTTCCCAATTCCTGAGTGAAAAAGTAAATTAATTCCATTTAATTGGCACTAGGACAAGGGAATTCTTCATTAACTTCAAGTCCTAACTTCTGGTGTATACAACATCTAGAATCAACTTAACATTTGCATATTTATTGGTAATTTTAAAGTCTCCTCCACTTGAGTAATTATTATTTAAATCACATTTTAGTACAGTCTAGTTTATTCACTCATTCTGAAATATGACCATTACTCAACAACTGAAGCAGCTTTCTTTTCTGCTTTCTCCTTGATAAAATTTTGGATGAAGAGGGTGGAGAAAGATTATCACATTTTGTTCTTCTTTAGGTCAGGAGTAATTATCTATATTTAATCTATACTACTTACTTGATTGCACTTGACCATACATTCACCGGTTAAATGCTTCCTTGGAAACCAGCTTTCTATATCTCCTCTCATCATTTTGTACCATGCTGTCACATCTTATTCAGTTCTGGCTTGGCACCTTTAGACATCAGAGAAGTGTCATAGCATACAAGACAGGTTCAATTAGTTCAATTACATAAACAAATGAGTCTATTGCTGGAAGTTCTGCTTACAGTTGCTCATTATTCTTTTATAAAGTTTTATGTGACTAAAATTGTAGTTCTCTGTATTGACTTAGTCTAGTTATAAATTAGTCTGCTATTCAGTCTTTCTTTTGTGCATGTGCCTGTACATGTGTGTGAGTGTGTGTATGTGTGGTGTTGGGTCCTTATTCATGCTAAGCAAGTACTCTCTCCTTGAGCTATATTGCTAGCCATCAAATTCAGTACTTTTAAAACTTGAGTTGTACACAGATGCCTTTAAAATAAAGTGAAAGTTCTCAAGAAAATATAGTTTTGATTTAGGCAACTGATAACATGGTATTAATATTAATAGATATGATATATGTATATAATGTATAAAATTTTATAAAATACATAAATTTTAAGCTGCTTATAAATGCATTTTATTTATATATGTAATAAAAAAACAAATTTGTGCAAGATATGATTTAAAGCAAGTAAACTGCAAATTAACTCTACTTAATATGCCATTTTGGGTTTGGTATTAAGAAAACGCCACTTGAGATGTAAGCATTGGGCTGGAAAGTTGGCTCTGTAGGTAAAGTGTTTGCTATGCAAGGATGTGGACTTGAAGCAAAACACCTAGCATCAGCAATCATAGCTCCATCAAGGTAGGGACTTGAAGGTTCCTATAGGTAGCCAGATAATCTAGTTGAATCAGAAAGCACAGGTCCAATGACACACCCTGTCTTGAAAAGTCAGACAACATGCAACTGAGAGAAACACTTGATGCTGACCTCTTGTCTGTGTCCATTTGTCCCCAGAAATACCTATATACATGTGAGTGCGTCATCTTTCACATACAAAGACATTCACCAAAATGATAAGGCAACCCTGTAGTTGTAGCAGAGGTAACAACAGCCTTGAAACACTCTCCAGTGAAAGTGAGAAGCAGTGATTTCTTTAGACATCCTTAGGTCTGGGCTGCTGCCAGCAAGTGCCTTTCACACTCAGTGATGCTTCCCACTAGAGTTAATGCAATCAAGAAATTCCTAACAGGTCTTCCTAGGGGTTAACAGAACTTAAGAGAGTTCCTCACATCTGTTCCCAGATGCTTGTCTTATGGATAATTCTAGATCCAGTTGTACTGACACTGGATAGCAGCCATCACAGATCTGTCCACAGAAAAATATAGGAAGCACCCAGAAACTACAAGCATCCATGGTACCAAAATCATGATCCTAGTTGTTCCCCCAGTTATCCATCCCATTGCCTCTTAGGACACATTGATTCTGACTCTGAGCAGGAAGTGGTGGAAGACCAGCCTCTGGCTCCAGAAAGTGAGCAGAGTCAGAGACTGCCAGTAATATAATCAGAGAATGAGAAGTTGACTTTTTAGGATTCCTTTAAGCCACACAAAAACAATCTGAGGGTCAAGAGAATAATGCCCACAATTGCTTGGGATACAATTTTGCACAAATGTATAGGTTCCAAAGAATCTAAAATTGAAATAAAAACAAAGAATGAAAACATCTTTGCAATGTGGCATTTAAAAAACTTATTTTGTCTGTGCATATTTGTGCATGCTGTCATACCTGTGTATGAATGCACATACTTGTGTGTGTCTATGTGCCTAAAGAACTGAGGAGAACTTCAGATGTCATTCCTCAAGTGCCCCAAACCATTTTTAAAAGGATCTCTCTTAGGACTGTAGCTCATGAAGTAAGCTAGTGGGGCTAACCAGTGAACTCCAGAGATCCTTTTGTCTGTGCCTCCCCAGAAAAGGAATTATAAGCATGCCATTATGCTTGGCTTTTTAAAGTGGGTGATCTAGCCATCTAACACAGCTTTCAAAGTACACATTTTAATAACTGAGCTATTTTTAGTACATAAAATTTCTTTAAAATACCAAGTGTAGGGTCCACCATCTATTCCAGTGCTCACCTATATAAAAACTTTTTCAAAGGGGAGGAAATGTTGAAGAAAAGTTCTGCGTAGATTAATTCATGGAAACTAAAGAAGGAACTGGAGCTAAAATGTCAACATTGCAATCTGTAATAACATTGAGATTAAAACAATAGTCAGGAAGGCTGTGAGAACCATTGGGTGTATACAGGGATGGAGGTTCATGGCCAATCCCTGCAGCACTCTGATAAACACATAGACAGCCCATGGCTCCAGCTGTAATGGTAAGCAATGCATGGCCATTCCACAGGAAATGCTAACACCCCACCCCTGAAACACACACACACACACACACACACACACACACACACACACACACACACACACACACTCTAAATCTGTCTGTGCCTCTGCCTCTGTGCTGCTCCTCAGAAAGAGCATGTGAAACAAGCAGGCATCTTCAGTCTTCTCATCCCAATATTAAAAACATAAAGCTCTGAACTGGGAACACAGCATAACCAGTTTAGTGCTTGCCACACAAGCTTGAGGGCCTGAGTTCTGATCTCAGCACCCATGTAAAACACTGAACATGTCAACCCACACCTGCAAACTACTAGACATGTAGAGACAGACTGATTCCTGGAACTTTCTGGCCAGACAGTCTGGCTGAATCAGTGACTTCATGTTTAGTAAGATCCTGTAGAGATAGATAGACAGACAGACAGATGGATAAATGAAATGAGAAGCATTCTGTGCTGACTTTTGACTTCCACAGACATAAGCATGCACATTCACACATGCATGACTATATGCACACAAGAATGAAAACAGGCAAATATTAATAAATGAAGTCAACTGAGCTGATTTATTTAAATTAATGTATCCAGGTAATATGTTCATACAGTTTGTCAGTGTAGAAAATGCTGCTGTGATAGTTTACATTTTAGTCATAGTTTATCTTAGAAAATATGTCCATACTTTGGAGTATATCTTACTCTGGTTGTTAAATTTATTTTATTTGAAAACACTTTTTCTGTATTTAGACTTTCTAGAGTATTCACTTTGGAAAGTCGATGCATTTACCATGGTCATTCTTACCAAACCTGGCGCTCTTCCCATAACTGAGTAGAGTGCCATTTTTAAAACTTACATAATTCAATGTCAATAAATTAAGTCATAATTTCTTTAATTATAAAATTCATATACCCAATGTTCATTCATATACCCATTGTACAAGTGGCACATATTTCCCATAGCAGGGTGTGACCTTGTTGACCAGCTTACAGGAACACAAAGGATCAAGAAAAGATGAAAGATAGTAGCTTTGCACAAATGGCAAAATCCAGGGGATGGAAAACTATAGGGTAATGAATGATTGATTACAAACTAAATTGGGAAAATCCAAAGGGAGAGAGAACCTGTAGGCTAAAGACATTTATCCTTCCTTAAACCTGTAGATATGCATAGTCCTTACTCTTCATCAGAGACCATTACCAAAATTCAAAACATGTCAAAATGTACAGAACAACTGACCTGGGTTGCCCAACCCTAGTGCACAGATGCGGAGAGGTTGGGGGGTGTGTGGGGGAGAAGAGCGTTAGAATAGAGGACTATGTCTCCTGCAAGATACAGTCTTGCATTTGTGACAGGGAAACTGCACACTGGAAATATTAATGATATGCCTGCCCAAACCATCTTTGAATAGTGACGACATCAGGTGACATGCCAGTTTGAATGGGAAAAAATCTCACAAAGCCCCACCCCTAGATGAGCTATAGGCAATTAATGGCTGCTGAAAGAGGTAAGATTAGCCTTCTCCAGGCAAGACTGGATCCAGTCCCAAGTGCTCTGCCCTAAACATGCATAGATTTGAGCAACACTTAATGAATTTAATATGTTGTATTTACATGTACATGTGTGGATACATAAATAGAAATAATAATTAAGGACAAAGTCATGAATCTGAGAAGTTGTGGAGGAGACATAAGAGAAGTAAGAGGTGGGAACACAAGAAGAGTAAATGATATAAATATAACATCCATATATCAAATTTTCAAATATAAATCTAAATAAAAAAGATATTTTATAGATATATTTATCAACTAAATCTAATATTTCAAATACACAAGATTTCAAAATTACAATCTAGGGTCATATACTTACATTTGCATATGCATAGAAATATGCATGAACACTTATTTGAAATAAAATGATTTTAATACTTTTATCATTAGATTATTATTGCCAATTTCTTAGATATGATAATGGGATTGTTGTACTATTTTAACAGATAAAGTTTTGTGTTATAGAAAAGAATTTATCTATAAATAAAATAATGAATCTCAAATCTCCTTCAAAATAACTGTGGGGAGCAAACAGAAGACTGTGTGAGATTTCTAATGCAACAAATTGGCCTGGCTTTGAAATTGTTGAAACTCAGTGATGGGTAGGTATACAGCAAGGTTATTATAAAGCTGACAATGTGCTATATACACACTTTTGTCAATTTCGCCAAGCATTAAAGTGGTATGCAATTATATTTTTAAAGGTTGTCAATCATTCCTGTGAATTAACATGAAGTCTTAGATTTTATTAAGATATTCCAGAGGAAAATTACCTGAGTGGTATGGACGCTAGGGGAGATACAATGGAAGCATTTATTAGTTGGTACATGGGTACACAAAGCTCCATCTCCCCGCTGGATCTGGTTCAGGGAGTCACTCAGCTGTGGATACAGATTCAACACCTAAACATTTAGATATCGGTAGCAGTGAAGGTTTAGAAACGAGTGCAAACTCGTTGCAGGCTTATTCCTCACAGGCGAACAATACCAAGGCCATAGAAAGATGACTCTTCCTCTCTAGCTGTTGCTGAACATATCTGGACAAATATCAGGCTCAATGCCGTGATTTCCTGATTCATTATGTTATTTTGCAAAGATCTCAGATGCCACTCCTCAAGTGATTCATTTGCTGACCTCAGCAATGGAAACCCGAGGTTGATAGTTGTTTATCAAGAGAATAAGAAAAGTGTTTTGAAAAGTTTGTACTCACACCTTTAATTCTCTCAATAAGGGCAACACCTAGATTTGTTCACTATTAATCCATATGGGCATCATTAGTTTGGACCAGTTTAATGCTCATGATGGCCTTAATTGTTTCAGAAGACTTGACCTGGGCCACAACTATATCTGCTATCAACTTGAGTCACTTCCTCTTGTGTCAGCACTATTTTAAAAAGATCAATGAAGGTTTAGGAAGAAAAAAGGCCCTGTCATCTGTTCCCAAATGGACGAAATTAATTAAGTTCCCCGAGCCAAACCTATGACACTTTTTATATATCGTTGCTTTTTATGGGCTGGCTGCTGACATTGATTCAAACAAAAAGATGCTCCTCTCAACTGAGAGAAATAGATACCTTTCCAGAATCAGGTTTTCATGGTTAAACTTTCTTAGTTGCCGGAATAAGATACCAGTAGCATATTTCTTGTAAAAACTTTGAATACTCTGAGCATATATTGTTACATAAATATAAACTACAAGCAGTTGTCAAATAGAGGCTCTTTGTGAAGGTTTTACTGTAAGGTCTTAGAAGGATTTTATATAAGGAAATTAAGTATTACAATGTGTAATACAAACAATGTCTCTCCATTGAGGAGTCTGTCTTATGACTTTGTTTCTTTAGCTTCTACCTGGTTTCTAAAATGTAGACGTGAGAAGTGTGGAAACTGGAAAACAGAGCTGGTTCACCCTAGATGTGCTCCAGCAGTGTGATGCCAGAGGAGAAAAACTGGGTCATGTATACATTTGCATTGTTAAAAAAATCTCACCTTCCTGTGTTCCAAAATGCATTGTTTGCTTTTGAAAAGCTGAAAGACGACAACTCACAGATGAGAGATCTCACAAGTCCTTGCTTTGGCCTCATCAGAGGATGATCTGATCAAATGTTCACTTAGGACAGGCGGCAATCTGCTAACTACAGAGCTGGTCTCCACTGAAGGCTTCCTATCTCAGAGATGGCTTCATTACTTTTCTCCTCTTCAGGTATGTTACAAAACTTTATAAATTAAGGGACCAACCTGTGAAACTAATCCAAAATAGGTCACTGTGGCTAATAAAAGGTCTATCTTAAAATTCTTCTGTTAATATTCTGCTACACAAGTACTGGATATATTGGATAACATGGTTTTTCTAAAGGACCCTAAATTAGGCCATTTTATTTGTGAGTCACAGTTTAGTTTAGATCAGATCTTACATACTAAAAATGGACAAAAAATCCATTTCTATGGAGAAAGATGCAACAAGATAAATGGATGTTGGCTTGAACCAGCCCCAGCTCCCAGCATTTTCCTGCTCATGCACACATGATCAGCTGTGTTATCTTTATTCAACCAGACCCAAGGCTTGTTCATATAAAAGCTAAGTTTCTTCTTTACAAACTATGGCATGAGCTGGAAAATCTTTCTTATAAATGAGATATGAACCATTATAGATCAATTTAGCAGGTAACCCTGCTGAACTCACAAGCCAGAAAGAGGGGAGTAATAATTTTCAGAGAGTAGATGGGGCAAGAACCCAAATTCAGTTACAACTAGTCCCTGGCACCTGGTGTGGGCGGGTTCATGCCTTGATGATTCTGTTGGTTTGATATACTGCCTTTGGCACTCAGCTGAGTTTCACATAGCTGAGTACTGGATATAATACAAAGAATATTCCCTGATACATTACCCAAACAATAGCCAAATCCAGGTTCATGATAGGAGCAAATTGACTGGGGACCATGTGAATTTCTGAGACTTTCTCTTCTGATCTCTGTAACTGCATCTTCATGCCCATAATGCTACTCATATCAGATTTCTTATATTATCCATGTCTGTTCATGGCCTGAGACCCTACCAGATGAAATTGAAGAATTCAGCATCTTTCTCTAAGCTACAGTGTTTAATTCTATTTTGTCAGAGACCATCCCGTGAGAAAGTGATCCCTTCTCAAATCTCTTTAACAAATCAAATGGCCTTGTGCTAAGAGCTGGTTGCCACCCCCCTTCCTCCTTATTCCCTTCCTAACACCTAAGGCTGTAAAGTTGAATAATAGTCCCCTCTTCCTTATCTCTTCCTGAGTTCCCATGACATCCAAGGACATGAGTTACGCCTGAGCCCAGCCTGACACCCAAGGCTGTCAAGGAGGATCTATGTTCCAGAGATAAGATGCAGAGTGCCCGCAAGTTTGGCACCTGACCTCAGCCCCCATGTCAGCAGATGCCCACTTCTTTGTTCTTTGTATAATTCCCCCTCGACCCCTCCCATATTCTCCGCGATGTATGCTTTAAAAAGAAGGCACCTCAGCATAATAAACGAGACCTTGATAGGTACAATCTACTTGGTCTCCACCTCTCTTTCTTTTCCTCCCATTTCCTTCCAGGTTCACAGTCCCCCTCGCACCCATGAATAACTGAATCCCGCGGGACGGGATAAGTGGCGCCCGACGTGAGGGCGAGGTCCGGATCGTAATTCCTAATCGGTGGAGGTTCCAGAGAAGTTCGTCGCGACCCCAACAATTCAGAAGCAGTGAAGGACCCTTTCCGCTGCTCACGGAAGAGCGAGAAGTCCTTGGTGAGTGAGTCATCTCCACTTCAGGTTATGGGAAATAAGCTATCTAAAGAGGCAGCCTTCATCAAAGGCTTAAAGGTAGCTCTCAGAGAAAGAGGAGTACGAGTAAAAAAGAAAAATTAGATTAGACTTTTTATTTTCATAGACCAGGTATGTCCATGGTTTATTATAGATGAAGCAGAGATACATTGTAAAAAATGGTGAAAAGTAGGTAGACACTTAAATGATAAACTAGCTAATGAGGGTCCCTATGAGGTCCCTACAACTGTCTTTTCTTATTGAAGAGTAACTATCAAAGCAACCACTGTGCCTCCTCTCCCTTCTCTGGATGTATTCCCAGAAAAAGGAGATAAGGAAGTAGACTCTAAACATGAGAGAGAGAAAATAAGTTTTAGAAAAACAGTTATCCCCTGTTTGAGACCTTTTAGCAAAAGAGACCTTTTCTCAAAAGAGAAAAAAATGAAAATAAGCTATTTCAGAGCTCTCCTGGAAACAGAAGGAAAACGGGAGACGTCCTGCTTCCTCTCTGGCTCCTATGGAGATATTCTTAGCTCTGGTTAAGATATCTGTGTCCCTTTGAGACACCAAGTTCTATTCCCTGTCTGTCTATTGTCTGTTTTTGGTGCACCAAATTGTCCATATATTTGTCAATTCATGTTTGTTTTTGTTTTGTTGTTTGAATGATTGTTGTTCTGTGTTTCATGTTAAAAAATATAAATGGTTAAAACTTTATCTGCTGGCTGTACATACTTTAATTTAGTTTAACTTGTTTAAAAAGCAGTCTCAATTTGCATAGCACAAACTGATAAGTTAGCTGCACTGTGGCTAAGAGCCAAGTACAGCTAAAAAAGCCCTGCTAAGGGCCAATTACAAGCTCTTAAAGGGGCAGGCAGCCTTTTGCTTGTAACAGAAAGTTAGCTTAAAATTGAGAACTCAGGGTTGGAGTCATTCTAAACAGTACTAACCCTGAAAAACAGGTCTTTAAAGATACTTCAAAATAGGGATAATCTTTGGGCCAGGACTCTGACAGAGTGTTCAGATTGAGAAAATGTTTGCGTTTAGGTTGATGCTGAGCTCAGAAGAGAGCAGCCTCAGCGCGGTTTGTGTGGCACTTTTTAGAGCCTTGTTACAGACCTAGCCAGATGTTGTTCTAAATAAAGTTTAAATTCAACGTTTATAAAAGGTCAATCAAGCTGTGGAATTTATCAAGACATTACGATTTGACTTGCCTACTTTATATAAAGTTATAGTGTAGAGTTTGCTTATATATATAAGTGTCTTTTCCTTGTTCCAAACAGCCATTAATTTAGTTATTGCAGAATATTGATGTTTGATCTATTACATACCATCATATTAAGTAAAATTAATAGTCATTATCTTAAAATAAGTTAAACAATGTTTTTATGCATGCTCCTATATCTTCTATAAATTCATGCATGCATGCATCCCATTTACTGTGTTTAAAAAATAGCATTTATATGAGAGAAAAGTATATGTGAATTAAATCACATGCTTATCCTATTTCAGCACAGATAATTAAATTGTGTGCTAAAGATGGTGTTTAAAAATGTTGAACAATCAAACTTTAAGTTGTATATTAATAGTCAATATTATATCTCAGAGCTTGCATTTGCTTATGTGACTTATAAAAAAAAATACTGTTCCTTTAAGAAGACTGTTTTTAGACAGTTAAGAAATTGTCTTGGGTTGCCTAGAAAAGCCCCCCAAGATTTGCTTTTATGTTGTAGAGGTTTACATAAAGCTTTAACTGTTAAAGATTACAGATAGCTCCTAAAAAAAATATACAAACTCAAGATCCTTATAATTATTTGGGTTTTAGACTTACTGATCAAGCTGCTTTTCTCTAAAAGATAGTTATTCTCAAAGCAAACTTAAAGACTTTCTCTTATTTCTGATTATTAAATAAATAAATTATACACATGTGACTATAATAACTTTTCAAGAATTCTAGTTACAATCTCTCTTCAAGAGAAACAATTAAAAGTTTAATTAGTCACTGTCCATGTTATATTAAAACCAAATATTCCACAAACTGTTACCTTAGGTCCACCTGGGACTTCTATATTCCAGCCCACTTTACCTGCTGGATCTCCCTCCTCCGCAGAATTAATTTTATCCTTAGTTAATGCATCGATTACTACTATACATGCAGCCAATGCTACTCAGTATGAAGAATGTTGGGTGTGCTTTTCTCCTCAACCTCCCTTTTACGAAGGAGTGGCAACATTCAGATCAGTTGTTGCAATTAATGATTCCAGTAAACTTGGATGGCACCCCGAGAGCCATGATGGACTCACTTTAAGTCAGGTGTCTGGCATAGGCTTATGCCTTTTAGGGCCTTCCATGCTTCCTCCTCAGGCCTTATTAGAGGTTTGCAATCAGACTATTATAGTAGAGGCCACCTCTAGATATCTAGGAGCACCTAATGGTACTTATTTAGCATGTTCTACTGGACTTACTACCTATATAGTCACTCAGACATTTTTAGAAGACAGAGATTATTGTGTTATAGTTCAGCTTCTCCCGAAGCTGACAGTACACCATGCAGAAGACCTCCTCCAGCTCTGGAAGAGTGACACAGATCTATTCCGTGATAAGAGAGAGCCTATTTCTGCAGTAACCTTAGCAGTAATCCTAGGCTTAGGAGCTGCAGGCACAGGAACAGGTATTGCATCTTTGGTCACTTCCCAACAACAATATACTCAGCTCCACCTTGCTGTGGACAGAGATATTCAAGAGTTACAGAGAGGCTTAAAAAATCTAAAAGACTCCTTGGTCTCTCTGTCTGAAGTAGTATTACAAAACAGGCGAGGTCTTGATCTAGTGTTCCTTAAAGAAAGAGGGTTGTGTGCAGCCCTCAAAAAAAAATGTTGTTTTTACTCTGACAAGACCGGCTTAGTTCAAGATAGTATAGATAAAGTTAGAGCTAGTTTGGAAGAGAGAAAACGCAGCAGAGAGAAACAAGAATATTGGTATAAAAATTGGTTTTCTACTTCTCCCTGGGTCACTACCTTGCTTCCCACACTTTTGGGACCTTTCTTGGGTATTCTGCTGCTTTTGTCTTTTGGCCCCTGGGCCTTTAAAAAACTAACCAGTTTTGTTAAGTCACAGATTGAAGCTGCTCTAAGTAAGCCAGTTGCAGTCCACTACCATCAGCTGGATATCCAGGACTCAGACGAAGAAGATCCTCCTCCCACCGAGACAGAAACTGCGACTCGTCTCCAATTTTCCACCCTTGCTGCTAATGCAGAGTCCCCTTGGTTCCTTAAGTTTTGGAGACAATAAGGACGAAAAAGGGTGACCTCCAGCTCCTATTATAGCTTAAGAGCCACAAATTGTGGCGTTACAATTGACATAATTCTTGTAGAGGCCTTACTGAGTCTGAGGTTGATAATTCTCCTATGAGAACTGCACAAAATTCAGAATTGTGCATGCTGGTTCGTTAAAAATGCGAATCTGGTATGGGCCCAGCATGGGTACAAACTAAGTATTGCAGGGGAAGGTCCATATAGACCATTTCTGAGTTCCCTGAGAGACAAACCCGGTTTGGAAAGAGGTTGGTATCTGATTTCAGTTACAATTAATAATTTTTCTAAGGCTCTGCCTCGCCTCCCCAAAAGATACCAAGAGCCACAAGTGTGGGTCTGTGACAGCACCCACGGGAGGAATCGGGTCAATGTCCCCCCAGCCATGGTAATGCCCGCTCATCTGAAGATGAAGAGATTATTTGATCACCTCAGTTAAGTGTGGCCTTATTAAATTTAATTCAGAAGGGGGAGATGTCAGAGACCATCCCGTGAGAAAGTGATCCCTTCTCAAATCTCTTTAACAAATCAAATGGCCTTGTGCTAAGAGCTGGTTGCCACCCCCCTTCCTCCTTATTCCCTTCCTAACACCTAAGGCTGTAAAGTTGAATAATAGTCCCCTCTTCCTTATCTCTTCCTGAGTTCCCATGACATCCAAGGACATGAGTTACGCCTGAGCCCAGCCTGACACCCAAGGCTGTCAAGGAGGATCTATGTTCCAGAGATAAGATGCAGAGTGCCCGCAAGTTTGGCACCTGACCTCAGCCCCCATGTCAGCAGATGCCCACTTCTTTGTTCTTTGTATAATTCCCCCTCGACCCCTCCCATATTCTCCGCGATGTATGCTTTAAAAAGAAGGCACCTCAGCATAATAAACGAGACCTTGATAGGTACAATCTACTTGGTCTCCACCTCTCTTTCTTTTCCTCCCATTTCCTTCCAGGTTCACAGTCCCCCTCGCACCCATAAATAACTGAATCCCGCGGGACGGGATACTATTTTGTTATAGTTTTGAGTAAGAAATGTTTACCAAAGGCTCATGTTTGAACTATCATATCATATGAAAATGTATTTTGATTGTCCTTTGATTTGATTAAAAAAATTTCAAGAGAACAAAAGGGTCAGACCTTCAGGCCTACATGAGAGAGCATTTCCGGAGAGGTTTAACTAGTAGGGAGGACCAGCACAGAGTGTGGAGTAGACAGCATCATCTCATGGCATGAAGTCTGAGACTATATTGAAAAGACAGAAGAAGCCAACAGAACACCTGAATTCTCTACCATCTGATTCCTGGTCCACTGAGATGTGAACAAGCAGCCTCTTAGTCACGTAGAGCCTAGAGCAGCTTACCCCATGTTGGACTGTATCATCAAACAGTATACCAAAAGAAAGTCCACCTACCCATGTTGGTGTTATGAAATTTACAGGATCTACAATCACCTGAGAGGTGAAACTCTGGACATACTTGTGAGGGGTTATAGTGATGACGTTAAATGATATTGGAAGACCTTCTAAATCACGCTTGGATCCATTTTCCAGTAAGAGATCATGGACTGTACCAGTTGGAGAATGTGAGCTGAGCACTAGCAGGTGTGAATTTATCCATGTTTTCTCTGCTTCTTTACTACTGAGGCAGAGCGACTAGCTACCTCATGCACCAGCTGCGATGACTGCCCTGACATGATAGACTATATCCTTGAACCATGAGCCAGAATAAACCCTTTCTTCTTTAAGTCGCTTATGTTGGGATAGTTCATTATCACAGATATCTGGTAATATTTTTATTACCAGATATTTGGCCACAGCTACAAAAAGTTAACCACTAGACTCTCTAGCTGGTGGCACTATTTTAGGTGATTCTAGACACTTTGGGAAGTGGGACTCACTCGGCTAAAGGTAGAAGGTCACTGGAGTCAGTCTGGGAGAGCAGAGTATCCATGTCTACTGGCTATCACTTTGCTTCCTGGCTTGCTGTGGTGTGACCTGAGAGGTTTGCCCTCTTTTTTCCCCATGATGTATTGAACCTTCTGAACCCATGATCCTTAAAGTCATGAACCACTCTCCCTTTAGGTTCTGGTAGGTAACACAAGAAAAGCCAACTGATGCTTTCTGTATTAAAAACAAAACAAAACAAAACAAAACAAAACAAAAAAACATTAAGTGAAAAAGGAATTATAGCACTCTGTGCCCTTTACCGGTTTTCCACTGTAGTGCTGTGAGATACAAAGAGTTAAGTTTGTTCACAAACTCCTTGGAAGATGGCAACCAGCCTCGCTGCTGATGCTCCTGCAGTTCTATTTACTCGTGGGTCTAATCTGCTCAGCCTGGTTAGGAGACTTCTGTGCAATGTTTGCATGGATCACAAGCTCCTTCCCTGGTCAGGCTCTGAGTGATTTACAGCATGGTGCACTGTATCTGTTTCTCCAGTCTGTAAAATCCCTAAGATGAAGTGAAAGTTCTCCACATATCAAAGTCCGACATGGGGTAATCATCTATATAGAGAAGGGGATAAATCTAGTAAACCCTGAGCCATGACAGACAGGACCACATTTCTCAGAGAAAAGGTTCTTGGAAATTGTGCTTAAGATGGTGCCTGAAACTGAATGTGGTTTCTCTATGTGCTTAAAGTTATACTGCTAAAACTCTACTCACAACTAACTACACATAAAGTACAAGTGCAGATCACTTCTATGACCTGAGTTATTGCTGTTGTAAGAAACAGGAAGTTTAAAGGCATTATGTGAGCCACTTTAAAAGCACCTCTATGGAACTGCTTTTTTTTTTCTCTCTCTCTTGGGAACAATGAAACATTTTTTAGGTTCCTATGGCACCCCAGTGATCGAATATTTCCAGGTAATTATAATAACTGAAGGGCAAGGGTTGGTTCCTCTTATAGACATGATGCAAAGTAGGAAAGGCCCATGTGTTCAAAGTCCAAAGGGAGTGAAAACAGAGGCACCGTGGAAGTCCATAACATGAGAGACGTCCTTACACAGCTCACTCTAGAATGTAGCATCTGTCCTTCATTTAAAACATCTTTCCCTAGGTTCTGGGTTGACCAATAAAGTCATGTGCATTTAAGAAGCCGTCAAGTTGTCACATGAGTTATAATGGCATTCTCTATTCATAATTAATGGAAACTAGACTTTGATGGCTTTTTTGAAGTTTATAAGACTTACGATCGAATCTTCCTAAAGTGTGGTGAGGTCATGGAACTTTGTCATCTAAAGTTTGTGGATGAGGAAAACTGCGATTGTAGAATGGTGATAGTTCTATGCTTTATCACGGAAAATAGCTCTAAAAATTAACTTTCAAAAATAAATTTCATTAATACCACAACATGATAATTATGTGAAGTTATGACTTAGCCCTTACAAACCACATACACATTATCAAAGCATCACATTTCACTTGTCAATTATGAAAAACAATGAGAAAGAAGGAAATAGATCATTCCTACATTATTGTTTGCTTCACAAACCCATCTTCTGGCCAGCATGGCTTGCTTCACTTAGTATTCTGCTCTCATTGAGTTCCCAAGCTACATGCCTCCCTTGACTTCTAGCCATGACATCTGCCTGTGACTTTCTCCAGTGATGGCCATGAATCATTGCACACTAACAATGTGGCAACAGAACTGGCCTCGGGCTCAATAAAGGACAGCATGATTGTCACAAACATTGCAAGCAACTGTTTGTATAGAGGATTCTCAGCCACACCAACAGAGTCCCAAATTGCTTCATGTTGTCCTTGCTTTACTATGAATGAGGTCCTTTCCTGGCTGAATAGAAATCATCATCTCACATTAACCAATAAGGAGGCCATCAATCTGCTTGCTGTTAAGCTGAAGAGACATATATCCAATAAAGGAAGCTGTTTGGTGTCACAAAAGATATAGAAACCACTTCAGCTCCCCATCCACCCCAGAAAGACATTTTTTTTTCATTTCTTGAAAAGTATTAGGGGAACTGGATTGCAAAGTAATGTTCATAGAAGAGATGTTCCCATGTTTATATGTGTGACTTTTCTCATCAACTCAACAAAAGACCTGACAGAACTTGTTGGGGAAGGGGTTTATTTTGGCCCAGAGTTTCATGGTGTGGAAGGCATTGGGCTGAAGAGGCTAGGTCTACCATGGTTGGAGCTTTTAGGTTGTTCATTTATATCTTGTCAGACAAAACCCAGAGAGCTGAGTCTGTAGAAAAGAGTTGGGTTTAATTTTCAGGGGCTCACAACAGTGACCGACCTCCACTTGCCATACCTCTTACTGCAAAGTTTCTACAACCTTCCATAACAGGGCTATCAGATAGGCCAGTGGGAAAACCATTAACAGTCAAACTGTAATGCCCACTGTCATAAATATAAAATGGTATTTTCAGGTTTAATTGGTCAGTTTATTTCAATGGGTAAGACCAAATATCAGGGATGTATGTAGTGTATCATCTTCATTAAACTTAAGGTATGTCGTGAGGTCTATCATGAACAGTCTTAAGCCAAAACAAGATAGAAAAGTCTCTAAATTGAGATGTTACCCAAAAAAGCTAACAACCAGTGTCCCTGGCCTACCTTATAGCAAAGCTGGTACTGAGAAGGAAGCAAAGACTATTACCGAGTAGTACAGGGAACAAGGGGTTTCACGGCATTGAAGTATTATTGTTATTTTTTTCCTATTTTATCTTTCTTTTTCTAATAGGCATATTTCAATATGTTTCCTACTATGGGTATTTTGAGAAACATTCTTTGTTCCCCCCTGATTTTACATGCTCTAATTTTGATATATGTTAGCATGCAATCTGATAATTGTGATAATGTTGTTGATGATAATCAATAACCATGATGAAGCATGGGGAGATACAGCAGATCACACTCACAAATCGCTTTTACTCTGTTCCTCATTTAATCTTCAGGGCACCCTGGGAGGATTTAACATTCGTTCCATTTCACATTCCAGGACAAAATCCAAACCAAACATGGCATTTTCGGAATATCTTGCATTTCTCATTCCGTGGACAAAATAGGTAGGCTGACATTTTAAAATATGTTTAGCCCCAAACTGATTTAGTTTCAGGATAAATGAAAATGTTGTGGCGAGGCAGTTGCAGGGTGTGGGGGCAGGCATACTGAAAGCTTCACACAGGCAAAGGGAGGCAAAGTGATGTTCCTATGGGAGCTACGCCTTCCTCCAACATACTCTGGGACGCAGGCAGTTGCCCTGAACCAGAACCTGTCCTCTGGATGCACTGTTCCTTTAACGTGTCCTCTGCAGTTACTAGTCACACATGTGGTCCCTGGACTTATATGCAGGCAAAACAAAGGAATCTAAAAATTTGCAAGAACCAAAAAATTATCCACACATGAAGTATAATGGTGTATGCCTGTTTTCCTAACCTGTGGGAGGTGGAGACAGAATGATCAGGACTAGTACTTAGATTCAGAGTCAGTTCAAGGTTTACCTGGTCCATGTAAAACCCTGTCTCAAAAAAGCCAACAAAAATAATTATAAATAATAATAAACAATAATTAGAAAGTTATACAAATTTCTTCTGAAAGTTTAAAAAGACAAGAAATTATACAATTATCTTGTGTGTATATTTTTATTACAAAAATAATTGTTAGATGAATATTAACATTTCTTTCTGTTTTGTAAAAAATGATTCTGTCTAGTTTTAATTAATTAATTTATTTATTTGTTTAGTGTTGGGGAGTGTACGTACTTGCCACAGTGCACAAGTGGAGGTCAGAGAAAAATGTTCGTGTTTTGTGCATTCCCTTTTCCACCATGTGGGTCCCAGGGATTGAACTCAGATCATCAGGCTTGGCAGCAAGTGCTCTTACTAGAGGAGCCATCCAGCTGGCCTGACAAAAGCTATTTATTTGACATACAGCCTGCGTATTTTCCAAGTACAGAAGTGCAGTGGCCTGCCATATTTATGAGCCTACTGCTCATGATCTACAGCTCTTTCTGTACGTATAGTTATAGCGTGCATGCATACTAACTGATCATTCACAGAAACTGCATTTAGGTGTAATGGTTTCTTTGCTGTAGAATCTAACAGTTTCAAGTATGTAATCAACGCATATTTCTCCAGTTGGGAAACTCATATCTTTAAAATATCTGAACAGGCTTTAAGAGATGAATATATCCTTTTATCGCCAGGTTTTCCTTAGAAAAGTGACTTGGCAACTGTCCAGGGAGTTTCCTTTCTGGAGGATCATCTAGCTTCTGTCATAACTATTGCCCAACGTGATCCCACCAAAATAGGACTGCAGAAAGACAGTGACATAAGCTGTTTAACAGAGGAGAACCAGAAAGCAGGGTGTGCCAGAAAAAGCAAGTATCCTCCTGGCTATCTGAACACCAGCAGTGCTTTTCAGTTCTTAGATAGGATCATGTCAAGGACTTTCACTGAATTTGAAAAAAAAAAATTCTTGTAAATGTCATGTCCAAGCCATTCTTGTCATAATATGCCCCAGGTTATAAACATATCAAGTGTCTTAGGGCTAGGTAAATGCTTGTGAATGTTAAATAACGATTCCTCAGTGAGGTGGGTTGCTTATCTCAGGATCACACAAAATCACATTTGATTTAATGGGAAGATGAACATTCCTTGAACACAGCTGTACCATCCTGTGGAAACTGCGAAGTAGATGAGACGCTGACGTCAGTGTCTCAGTGGCACTGATTGACAGCTTCATCCTCCGTGTGCTAGAAAATTGACCATAAAGAGCCACTGTGCTGTGTTAAGGGGGTGGAAGAGTGTGGGCCTAGAGTGAAGAGGTGGAAAGGAAGCACTGGGCATAGTGAGCTTTCCTGGTGCCCCTGAGGTGCTAGATCAATGGGGAAGGCAGAGGGGACAAGGGCCAGCTATTTAAGGAGAACCCAGATCTTGAATACCATTGACACTTTGCAGAGTTTTGCTTTTTTTTTCTATTACATACAATGGGAAGCTTCTAGAGAATTCAAAGTGGGTAGAGGGGTTCAGGGTAGAGGAAGGAAGACTCCTGAGTGTTCTGAAAGTATTTGTCCTGGGGCTATGATGCTTGCAGTAGGGTGGCTTCTAGTTTCATAACAGAACACTTAGAGTCAGTAAGCCTCAATTGGTCACAGCAAAGGGAAGAATTTATTCTTGGACCTGTTGGGTGTGAACGGTGCTCAGTGTGCACTGCCCATTGTTTTGATCTCTAGACTCAGATGCCACTGGCACTTAAGCTCCACTCTGATGCCTCATTTATTTTGTGTATTCTTGTGACTATTGCAGAATAGCCATATTCGTTGTGTCTCATGAAGTTCCTTAAGCTTAAATTATCTCTGAATTGTGTGACACTTCTAGTCTCACATTGTCCAACACTTATCCAATCATCTGCTTATTAGCTGAACAGCCTAGACATCAAAATAGAGATCATGGTAGGAAAAGAAGATCTGAGACCACTGCAAGTCAGAGAAAGAAAGTATTGACAGATGGTGCTTTGAGGACAGAATTAAGAGTGTGGTGTTTGAGGCACCTCTGTTAGATGGTATTTCCAGAAAATGTCTAACTTGTATAAGTCGTCAATCTAAATAAATAGCTTTTTTTTTTCCCACTGAGCAACCTGATTGATGAGAAGAAATTCTTCAAAACATTGTAGCAGAAGAGTGAAGTAAAAGGGGGTTGGAATGGACCAGAGTGGAGAGAAACAGGAGTATGAGTGCCCATAGGAGGTGCTAATGCTAGAGTTTGCATGTGCATGTGTGCTGATCTGGGCCATTGGCTGCTATCCATGCTTTCTCCATTGACTTACTCGTGTATGCCTGAGACATCATCGTTCTTTATTCCAAGCCTCAGACTCCTTTTGACCTTTGAACTGGCTGCATTGATCATTCCCAGAAGGCAGATGATGCTGTTGTTTGGTTGAATTGCTTGAGTTTCACGTAGATGGCTTTTTGATGGAACCAAGCAGCATGCCTGGGCCAGGAATCGAATTCTTACTATGTGATAACCATTAGTGACATGGAGTTACGTAACTTAACCCTTTTAAGTGTAAAATTCAGATTTTAGTTGTAGTCTTCATCCATTAAATAGTCTCTAGTCACTTGTTTGAGGGTTCTTTGAAGGATTGAAGAGACTGTAGACGGTTCTATCAGTGGAAAAGTATGCATTATTAGATGGTGCGAGAGTAGAAGTTTAAAGTAAGCCATAAGTAATGCCAAAAATTTAAGAGACTTGATGAAACTTAAATCCATTCTGAGAGAGCAGCTAGGGAGTATAAAGAATAAACAGAGCAACCAAACAGGGGCTTAAGGGATAAGAACACTCAGAATCAAAAGACAAAGCATTGGCAGGCTCCACTGAGCAGCTGCGGACTAACCTTCTCTCCCACTGTGCCTTCAGCCCACCTCTATCCTGTGCTCCTCTGCTAAACCTTCTTCCCAGAAGCATCTGCATCCTTCACCACATCCTCCTTGGAATCTGGTATGGATTCTTGTCTACTAACAACTTGCCAAGTTACAGTCTCATAAATAAGTTTCTAAGGAATAAGAAAAGAGGAAAATGTCGCCTGTGAAGGAAATGAGTACCACCTGTCTTATGAGATCCATAGGAACTAAAATTCTGTGATACCAACAGAAGAATAAAAGGTTTAATTATTGGGAAAAGATGTGTTTTCTCTGAAGCAAACACTAACAGCAGATCTAAATGAACATCTAGGACAGAACAACTCACTCAATAAAAGGAAGTGAACAAAATTCATGGTCTTAATTCAGAGGAAATTAAGTTCTTTATGCATATAATAATCAACAATCATATCCACCAATAAATCAAGAAAAATTAAATTGAAAACACTGAAGGATAATACATTAAAGTAGCAATAGAATTTGTTGTTGCTTTTTTTTTTTTAAAGAATGTTTAGTAGCAGGAAGAAAATTGAACTTTCTATATATATAATCAATGGAAGAAATTATAAAACAAGTCGTAGATATTTGATAACTGCTTCAGATCAGTAATACCACAGAATCCTTTACTGATCAGTAAACTTTCTAAGTAGTTATCCTGGTATGTCCCACTGTGTCTTAGGGTGAGGTACTTAGAGCCTCTCCCATGTCCCCTCACTCTCACACCCAAGATAGAAACCATGCAACTACTTAACTATCACACAATTCCATAGAGTGCAATGTGTACATAAACATAAACAAAGAAATGTTATTAGAAAGTTACTTTCAAGTACATGAGAAAGAAAGGAACCATAAGGACTGTGGAAAACTATATTTCCAGTGGACAAACAGCCAAAGGGTTATTCACAAAGTTTGAACAGCCAGTGCAAAATGCCTTAGTTGTGTAAAAAACCAAATACATGAAACATTCTAAAACACTCAGGTGTAGCTTTTTTGCTTAACAAATTTGAAGCTCTTATTTTCTTTTTATATTTTCTTCTGTCTTTCAAGTTCTTTCCTTCCCTTCTTTCTTTTAGTAAATTTCTCTTCTCACATTTCACAGAGGTGAGCATTATCATTCACTCTTACATTTCTCCAAGTTGGTACAGAATTCTCTAAAGGTATTCTCAATGAGTAATTATTTACATAAAATTATTCATGGTCTTTGATCTGGTTGTTAAATTTGTAGTAGTATATCCTAATAAATAATATAACTTGCCTGTTGAGACTTATGTGCAACAAGATTTATTCTAGTTACATAGAACTGTTGACATAGGAAATGCTTACCACTCAGAAAATGACTAAATGATTTTACTCTATTAGATAAGATATTATGTAGCCATCAACAGATTTTTTAAAGATATTTCTAATTACATACAAACGTAAGCTACAACATTCAGGATATCACATCCAGTAGGCAACCTCCTTACTGGTGAAATGCATTAGATAAATGTACATGTAGTTTTGAATGGAGATTTTCTCTGAACATTCCAACATAAAAACAAAAGACTTAGATACATACCCACCCTCAAGATGAGTAGTTGTTGTTGGTAAGTGCAACTAACACATGCAATGTTTTTTGCTTCCATTTTTGCCCATATTTTCCAACATTTCTCTAATAACCATTCATCATTTGCCAAAAAATGATAACTGCCTCAGATCAGTAATACCACAGAATCCTTTACTGATCAGTAAACTTTCTAAGTAGTTATCCTGGTATGTCCCACTGTGTCTTAGGGTGAGGTACTTAGAGCCTCTCCCATGTCCCCTCACTCTCACACCCAAGATAGAAACCATGCAACTACTTAACTATCACACAATTCCATAGAGTGCAATGTGTACATAAACATAAACAAAGACATGTTATTAGAAAGTTACTTCCAAGTACATGAGAAAGGAAGGAAAAAAGTCAGTACACAATAGAGAGAGATTTGTGTGATGAAAGTAGTCTGGCTTCTCCTTGTTCTTCTTTTCCATCTTCTCTAAAGGGATCCTGGTCTCTCTTCCTGGGTTTCTCTCATCTGCAGAGTATTTCAAGCCAGAGAGGACTGACTGGAGGCACGTAGACTGGATAGAGCTCAGAAGGGATGCTGACAGCCTGACCTTTAAGAGGAATGAAGTCCACTCAGGCAAGGGAGCCTTTGTGATGTGTCTGTGAAACCCAAGAAAACAAAGAACCCTATGTGGTTTGTTCATCTGAGTCATAGCACGGACTGCTAAGGGCTTGAAGATCATTTTTTTAAACTCTTCAACTGAATGAAACTTCCCGATGAAGTAAGGAACCACACCCACACACATGGTTATCTGGTCAATTGTGTCCCTTCAATGTTCTTATCCTGAAATCTTTAGCCCCATTACCTCAGGATGTGGCTGTATTTGGAGTAAGCATTGTAAAGGGGGTTAGTGTAATATAAAGTCATAAAGCATGAATCCATCCGCTGCTGTACTGATAAGAAGATGAGGTCAGGACACAGAGGGAAAACCATAGGAGGATGTGGAGAACCTCAGAAGGTGGCTGTCTACACCCACTTCCCACTTGATGACTTGGGACTTCCCATTTTCAGAACTGTGAGATCATACATTTCTGATGTTTAAGCCAATTATGATGCTTTGGTATAGAATTCCAGGAAATAGTTCATGCTTCCAAAGCCTTTCCCTGACCTATACTACTAACAACATTTTCCTAGGTGACTACAGTTCATCTGTTTATGCCATGGTCAGTAGTACCAACAAGAAAATGATTATGTTGACACAAGCATTTGATGTGACTCATCGCAAAAGGATGGGGTGTCCGCATGTCCAGTTTTTACATAGCATGTATGGTTTGTATTTAAAATGTTCTGATTAGTTAATGTCCTTCCATGGAAAGTTCCCGGCTAGTAGTGCTGTTTGAGAAAGTCAGGGGACTGTTCAGAGATGGGGCTGCACTGGTAGAAGTTGGTCACTGGAGGACACTCCTTGACAGAACCAAGCTCTTGCTTTGTCATTTATCCTTGTGTTTCAGTCTGTTGCCAAGGTAACCATGCCAGCACAAAATTAGCCACACTAACTAATTCTTTCTTGCTATGAGGGAATTACTGAACTGTAACCCAGAGTATGTTATTTTCCCTTGCTTTTGTTAAGCATTCTATATTAATTCTGAAAGAGCTTGCTTATACCGAAAATTTCTCCTCAAGTGGCTATGTGGCTATAATAAATCTTACCATGTATAGTTCATCTGTCTTTGTAGAAGGGATGTGGTAGAATTTGGAACATGTGCAAGAAGCCTTAGACTTCTAAAAGTAGGGCTTAAGAGTAGATCAGGTGTACATTTGAAAGAAAAGAATAACAATAAAAATACAGAAACTGAAGGCTAGGCTTGAAAGGTTTAATATGAAGGCTCCATTTGGAATTAATATAGAAATTATCCATGTCATATTTTGACTAATAATATTGATACAGTCTATCCATGTCCTGAAAGCTTGTATAAGGTTGAGTTAAAAAGCAATGGACTAATTTCTTTGCTTTAAGAAATCTACAGCATCTTAATTTAAGCTGCAGCATGATTATCACTCACTACCTTTGCTCAGATATATAGTGAGAGTGGCTAAAACAAGTAGCAGAAAGCTATTTACAAGTTGTACAGTTTAGTTAGGCTAAGAGGCTATGATTGTTAAAGAAATGAGTATGGGAAGATGGGAAGATCATAAGAGATAGACATCAAGAAAGACTGTTGCAAAATAGGGTCCTCTCGACATCATAGGGCTCTTTATTCATTAATTCACAGCACTGTGAATTATACAAGACCTGCACAAAGTCAAGCTAATTATTCTAGTGGCTTCTAAGTCTCCACCCCTAGCTGAGAGCTTTTGATGGTTGATGATTGTTGGCGCAGGGTGAGTCAGTTTTCTTCAAGAGTATGATCCCTTCTTGATTGCCCATGTGTCAGTGGATGGAACAACCACTCTGAACATGCAGGCAGTAGTAACTGGACCCAGTGCACTATACAAACTCAACCAAAACCAAAACAACACTGGGATGTGAACATAAGCAGTGTCTAGAAGTTGGAGCAGGGGTAGGTGTTAGTAATGATCAAGGTTACACTGAACACATGTGTGAAATAATTAAAGTATATAAAAAATCCTCTTTAGAAGAATTAACCACAAATAATGAAGCAAAAGGATAAGCATCACTGAGGAGAGAGCAGGTCCTTCTCATTGGGACAACAGCAAACTGTCTTGAGAAGCCCAAGAGTTTAGTAGTGCAATCCCCCAAACAGAGTGTGTAAATGGTATAGTCTCTGCTTCTTGTGTCTTCTCTTGGACTCTTTTCCCTCTGGGTTTTTTTTTTTTTTTTTGGTTTGTTTGTTAACAATTCCAATGTTTTAGTTTTGTTTTATTTATTTTATTTATGATTTACCCCTTAGAAGACTGTTTGTTTTTTAATGATATGGAAAGAGAGAATATCTGGCTTGGAGGAACCATGAGACGGAACTGGAGGAAGAGTAGAGTGAACAAAAATCACAATTGGTATACATTATGTGAGGACATAAAAATTATTTTATTTAAAAGGAAAAAATATCAGTGTAATCCCATTTTAAAAATTTTCATTGGCTAACATTCATGAAAAGCAAGTTCCTGAGCAGAGACTACATCAGAAGGGTGATCTGTTCCAAAGCGAGTACATGAAAATGTCTTCTCAAGTTAAGCCATAAAGTCCTCAGAGTCCACTGATGTCATGCTCCAGGGGCGTGCGCAGTACCCCTTGATATGGAAGCAGAATGTGACATTATCCACATGGTTCAAGTTCTGTAGATGTGTAGATAGGAAGAGTTCTCAGATTGTGATACTGATAATAAAATTCCAAATGGCTAATGTGGCCAAGCCACAAACATACAGTGAAGATGTAGTTTCTGAAGAATCACCCACAGAAATCAAGCTATAAAGGCAAACCCTAAGTTGTCACAGAAACCTCAAGATAGTATAGATCCTGGAAACATAGTACTTGTTGGGGGAAAACAGTGGGCATTCAGTCAAGACAGCTGATAAGAGAGTGTATATACTTTACAGGTGGCAGCTTCAGAGACAGAGGGTTAACCCAGAACATTGAATGTCAAAGAATACATGCCAGTGCCTCAGGTACCACATGGGAAGCTCCAGGGCTTACTGTTTGATGTGCTGCTGTTTTGGTTCTGGGATAGTCTTCTCTTACCATCCTGGACCATTTTTTCCTTTGAATTGAAAAAGTTTACTCTGCTCTAAGTACATATTGCAAGTATTTAATTTCTTATTTTGTTCTACTTTGCATGGAACCAGAGTTAGATATTTACCAATAGTCAAAGGAGCCTTTGGAGTTTATGGAAATGTTGAAGCTATTCAAACTTCAGGACTCCTAAAGTTTAACTGCAGCAATTTTCAGTATGAGACGGCCACGGGCCTTTGGAGGCCAAAGGAAGGGTGCTAGAGTTTGGATGTGAATGCCCTCTCACAGGCCCGTGTTTAGGCATTTGTTCACGCCTTGTGATGCTTCTCTGAAGGTTGTGGAACCTTTGGAAGCTGAGACCTCACTGTGAGATGGGGGTCACTGGAGAGTGGGTCTGAAGATTGTAACCTAGCTCATCTGAACACTCTGAGAGTATATCAGCCACAAAAATGTAACATAATACACATAAGTTCATAGTATCATGAAAAAATTTTAGAACCATCGTGTCTTCCTCTATATGATGAAATGTATTCTCAGTCTTATGAGTTTATTCTTTTGCAAGTTATTTTTCCTGGATGTTCTGTCACAGTGCTGAGAAGAATCACCACTACATGATGAAATATGTTAACACACACACACACACACACAGACACACACAAAGACTGGGCACTGAAGTCAACATTTTATTTCTCTCAAGAGTCTGTTTAATGACAAAAAATGTTGCGTAAGAAAGTCCAGGTTAGAACAGTCTGCTTTCCAATGGCTGGCTATGCCATTAATGGTCCATTGGTCAAATTTCTCAATCCAGCTCTTCAAAAATCTGAGCACAGACCTTGCATTGAGCTAGTAGATGGACCTGGATACATCCTTGAAGAACTTTAAAATATATCCAGGAAAGACAGCTGAGAGCATATAGCTTTTCATAGGATCCATGAAGGCACCATAATCCTTCAAACCGTTAGGAGTCATAAAGGAGCGACTTTGCTGCTGTAGCATAGAATAAGTTCCACTCAACTATGTTAAAGGACCTCACGGAGGTGGAGGTGGAAGGAAATCCTTAGCTGACAAAGGAGGTGGATCTGGGCAACATGGATTACATATGCCTACTGTAGATTTGGAATATAAAAGCAAGTGTCAAGAAAATTCCATGTAGGATAAACATTGGTCAGCCAACAGCCATTCTCTGTATTTATCTAAAGCCTGAAGGCTCAGCAAGGCCTATTCCTCCCTGAAGTCTCCCTTTTGATCAGCAAGTGTGACTCATAGATCCTAGCTCTGTCACAAACACCTCCAGGGAATGTAAACTAACAGAAAGCAGGGCATACCATTCTCTAGGGGTACTCCAGGAAGTTCTACCAAATTTGGGAAAATTGTGAAGCCACTACATCACAGTGCCAGAACCCTGCTCAGACTGAGGAAATAAATAAGCAGATAAAAATCTGGGGGGTACTGTAGCATTTGGGAACTAAACACTGATTCTCTGTAGCTACTGTAACCCTGCACAATGAGAACTTCTCTGAAGTTTCACACAGCAAACTTAGAAATCTGATCAGAACAGAAGTCAATGGGAAAACAGTGAGTAAGTGAGCTTTTGCAAACCTTCAGTCCAGAGTTCCACGTTCTGAAACACAGGCTGGGCTCACAGGAGTAGAGAGACAAGTTAGATAACACAGAAAGTGGAACCTACTCATGAGCTTGGATTAACTGGTGATGACCTGAAAATCTCACAACTCAAGTTGAATGTGGCTGGTAAAATGAAATATTTCATTATTTGCTGTCTAAATAGTCTTCTGGCTCCTGCTTCTCCCATGTCCCCTTCCTCCTTTATCATCCTGCTCTTCTTCATCCTCCTCCACTCTTGCTTTAGATAGAATCTAACTTTGTAACCCTCAGGCTTGTCTAAAATTTGCTACACAGCCCCATCTAAACTCAATTTGCAATGCCCCTGCCTCTGACTACAAAGTACTAGAATCATGGGCATTCTGCTAGGACATTTGTATTGTTTCTTTCATTTGTTCTGAAAAGAAAATTAATGTAGAAGTTACAACATGCCTTTTCACAGTAAGCATCGATCAACTGGGATTGACTTTCATGAAGATCCTTTAATGTAAATTACAAATATATTGAATAACTTGATAAATCTGCATGCAAAAAGTGGTATCTTCACTTTGCTATGAGGTAACAATGATAATTGCACTAAGTGTCTCATTTGTAGGTTACATCATGTAAGAATGCTTGGTCACTTGGTGAGATTGTCAAGAAGCTAAAATAGAACAATAGTATTATATGGGAAGACAGTCCTGAACTGAGGAACAGAGCAGCCAGGGGACATGCTAGTCCCACACAGTGAGCTGACATCCTTCAACATCAGGACCAGGTCACCATGCACTCATTCTGCTCATCTTGGAAAACACAGATAGTGCTGATAGACAAGTGGCGCTCGTGCCAAGGGACAGTAAAACGCCTTTCTCCTCTTGAAGCTGCTGCAGAGGCCCTTGGGGATTCTCATTCTGCTTCCATCTACTTTTCTGTCATTTACCAGCTGGAAAACCCATGCTTACTGGCAAACCATGGAAGCCAGTTACCCTGACTCTGCTCACTGCCCATCTCTGGCAGGTGAACAGGCACATGTCTCAGGATTGTCAAAGCTTGTATATGGAAAAGGATCAACTGCTTCTAGCATTTGATAAGACTTCATTTAGGGTTTAGTGGCTACGTTAGTACTTTTGCTCATCGGGGATGAAAATCTCAAGAAAACAAATCAATGAAAGAATGATCTGTTTTGGTGCACAAATTCAGAGGTTCAATCCACCATTCTCAAGTGTCAAAGAACACATAACAGAGCAGAGATCATGTTGAAAGAGAAAAGAACATACAAGAGAGAGTTAGAGCAAGATATAGCCTCAAAGATCTACTTCTTAGAGCAAGGTCTCACATAGCATTTCCAGAATTTCCCCCAGATAACATCATCATCTAATAACAATTGTACAACACATGACCCTCATGGGAGACATCTCACATTTACACTGGAGTAGAGTTAGCATGCATAAAGAAAATTTAATGTAGTCTTTGAACTCAACAGTTAAAGATGAGGCATACTGATATAGGAGAAAAACCTGAAGTATGGAGAACACATGGAAATAGATAACTAACCAAAGAGCTTCTCATGGGGAATTTCTGAAAACCAAACATGTCTGCCACATCCAGTACCTAGCACTGTGCTAAGTATTCTAAGAATATCATAGCCTTGAAATGCTGTTTTTAAAAAGAGTATCCCAATTGTTTGACTTTACCAAACGAATGAGCAAAGTGTTGGGGTGAAAACATACTAGCTCAAAGATGCAGAGAATGTACCTAGCTGATCTTCTTCTTCAACCAATGTCACAGAAAGAAAGAGCCAGTTCTCTTCCAGTTGAAGGAGACTTCACACCGTCTCAAAACCCCTCCCAGCAGAATGTTTCTCCTTTTACTTCCTGTGTGCCTCTCTATCTGTCCTCCCAATTGCCTCCTACTCTCTCTGTTTTTTTTTCTATATTCACTCCCTGCCAACTGTTTAGTTGCTCTGCCTCATGACCCATGGTTGACTTTATTCAACATTGTTTACGATAAACAGAAAGCTCTTGGCTTAAAGGTGTGTGCTAAGGCAGAACCACACTACAACCAGAGACAGATTTTTCCAATATACAAACTTGGGGTTCACATTGTGCTCAGAAATCCTGCAGCATTATAATGCTTACATCAGAACAATGCAAAAACAAAATATGAGGGACTGAATATTCTTTAAGTGGTATGGCACAAATACAATGAATATGTATTTCGTTGTATAATATGAATGACTGAGAAGGGCCAAAGCCATCCAGTGAATCTTCTTGGTGGTGGTCAAATTTTAATGAGTTCTTAAAATGTAGGTAAAATATTGTGAAGCAAAGTAATTGAAGGAGAAGTAAGAATAGAAATTAAAATAATGAATCTAGACAGGCCTGGGAATTAAATAGCAGAAAGAAATAAGGAGTGTCAGTTCAAAATGGAGGATTAAGTCAAATAATTCAGTGTTGAAAATGGCAAGCTCAAATCATTGTACCAAACTGGCACAAAAGCATAATTTTTCAAAGCATCTTAAAAATTGTTCCAAATTCTATTTTGATCCTAAATATATCCCTGACACAAATGTGTTGGTTCTTTTTTTGACTAAAAGAGGAGGAATATTTTTAAACTTAGAGAGAGTTAATTCTCAGATCTTCAAATCTGACAATTTGATATGATCTTATTATTAGGTAGAAAACTATATCAAGTAGCACAGGTACAATAAGACATCATTTAAAATTTGGAATTTTGGAGTTAAAAACAAAGTCCTACTCTTTTTATAGTTATTTCCTCATTTAATGAAAAAAATGATTTACAGTTTGAAAGCCTCACACATATACACAATGGATCCACTCTCCTCCTTCTCCTTCCCCCAACTCCCCACATAATCCAATCCCATAGCATGTCTCCTTTCCAAGTTCATGAGTATTTTTTAAAAATTTATACCCCAATGAGTGCAATTAGCATTGCATCTATATCCATGGTTGTGGGACTATCCACTTCAGGCTTAGAAAACCTGCAAGCAACAGCCCCAAAGGAAAAGTGACTCACTCCCTCAGCAGCCATTAAATGCTAATAGTTCCTCAGGTAAAGGGAGGATCTTTTGAGACCACATCATGCTGAAGGTCTTAACTGACTTGATTTTGTGCACATTTTGTTCAAATAGCCATTGCTGCTAGGATTTTGTGTGTGTAACAGATATGTCTTGTCCCAAAAACAACATTTCACAACACTCTTCCCTGTCCTCTGGCTCTTAAATAGCCCTCTTCTGTGATGTTCCCCGAGCCTTGGTGGGAGTAATTGAATAGCTTTTCCATCCACAGCTAAGCTCTCCATGTTGACTATTCTCAGCATACTGAACAGTTGAGTCTCCATATTGACTACACCCTACTTCAATAAGAAGCTTCTCTGACCAAGGTTTGAGAGCAATACAACTCTCATTATGTAAATACTAATATGACCTTTGGATAAACAATAAAAATGGAAACTCTTCCTAGGGACTGTGATGTCGACAGCCTTGGCTTTTAACATGTTTCAATACCAGATGTCAATTTCCTCCTTTGGAGCAGACATCAAATCCAATCAAGAGAGGAGTTGGTAACTACTATAAGCAGTATGAGAAGTATTGCACTGGTGGGCACACATCTTGCTTCATAGATTAATGCTGCAGCATGCAGGGGCCTGCCCTAGGTAAGAACATTGATGCCTTTTCTCCTCAAGCAGTTTGCATAGTGTCTTTCAGCACCAAGGAAGTTGGACAGCAGGAAGAGAATTTCTTGGCCATTCTATTTTCAAGGTACTATACCCCTACTAGTGAGAATATTTTAAGAAACGTACTTTCTCATCAGTAAAATCAGAGTGAAAATAGGTTCTTACATCTAGAGCAGCAGTGAGAATTAAAAGCCCACACACATAAAAGGCATCTCTGCATGTGACAAGAAGCCTACAAATGCACATGATTTTTGTGCCATGGAGTTAACGTAGACTATAATGACACTTATTGATTCTGGGTTTTTATATGATAAAATTTAGTGAGTAATTACATAGCAGGAACCACATTAAAGGCTTAGAGTTGAAAACATAAATAGATGAAGCTTCAAGAACTTCAGTGTGTGTTTGAGTAAAATGAGACCCAAATTGTTCATTATAGTGCATGCTAAGAAGCAATTCATGAAGCACTTTTAAGTTCCTCTTGTTTCAAGAAGATCCCTTCAATCTTTAAGTTACACAAAATTAAGTGTATATTCCTTTCAGAGACATTAATGTTTATTTGGTTACATCTCATATACTGGGCTCAGCTTCAGAGACATCCAGATTTTAAGATAAAAGTTAGGAATATGTTGGGGAACAGTGGTGTGTTTCAGAAGAAGGGAGGAGATGGTGGCACTTAACACTGGGTCCTGTCCTCTCAAATAAGGGAGAACATAGTGAACCCAATGCAGGGTTCACCATAATTATACAAAGCTTCTATAGCACACCAAAGAATGTGGTAAAGGTCTACAACCATGAGTCCCATTGATGTTTCAAAGTGAAATCCATCCCTGCAGGCTCATCCATGCTTTCTGGATATTGGTGCTATTCTGGAAGGTTGGGAAACCTTTAAGGGGAGGGACTTTACTGGAAGAAATAGATAGGTAGGTGTTAGGCCTTGAATTATTTTTAGAACATCCTTATTTACTATCTGTCTCTGCTTTTTGAACTACCTACATATGCAAACAGTAACAGGAGTCAGCTACCATAGTCTTACTTCATCCCTCCCCTACCATGGTAAACTGATAGATGTTTTGCCTTAACCTATGAGGCAATGTAATGTCTTTCCCTTTAAGTTGTTCCATTTGACTATTATATCATAGCAATGAGAGAAATTACTATAAGCCCTTACACAAAGAGTAAAGGTTCATTAGTTCCTAAGAATCATGGGTCTCTGCCATAAACAGTGTACCTTAAAGGCCATCATTCTTCACAAGCTTAAAAAAAGGGTATCCACACTTGTATATCATGATATTGGAACTGGTCCTCCTTTGGGTTGATTATGGGGTCAAGGTGAGCTAAGGTTTGCTGCTTTCAATATGAAAGTGAAATCAGCCAGAGCATGACACACCAGGGGATGCACTTTGGACAAATAAAAAAGTCAGTTCATCACAGTTTTGAAGCACAAAGATAAGAGAAATCAATGGTCAAACTCCAATACTGTAGCACATAGATCATCTAAAACATTCAAGATTGATTCTCTACATGGATTACATTATGCTTGCTGGGGCTTATGAGCAATTGTGCCCAATACCTGTGGCAGAAGAGAGGTGTTGGGCTACTGAAAGTATATGTAGCTGAAAGAATGCATCTTCTGAAGATTCTCATGGGCTATCTCAAATGATTAGCACTATATCTATCTGGGAATTCTGGATTTGAGCAAAGGTCAGCTTCCACACAGCTCCTGTGTGGATATGGTAGGCTTTGTGGATCTTTGCTGTCACAATGACCTATTTTAAACATACACTTTCTGATACCTATGTCATTAAAACAGATATAACAAACACTAATAGTCACATAGCCCATGGAGATGAGGTGCTACTGTGAATTATAGATCTTATGGGCATCTCTCCATGGCCATCTAGCTGACCAAAGACTCAGGACAAATTTTTCAATGTAACTCCAGCTAGTTCATGAGAAATAGCTCAGCTAACAGTGACTGTAGAACCCTGACCTCCACAGCTAACCCACATGGAAAGGACTTAGCTCTTTGCCCTTGGTCCTTTTTAATTATACTATTTTGTTTTATTGCATTTGTAGACTGTTTCTGAAAACAGAACCACTATAAATAACAAAAGTTAAGAAGTTTGAAAATCAAAAACCACTAGAAATATGAAAAGATATATACATGCACCATAGCCAACAGAACTGAGCTGGGCAGTTATTGCTAAGGATCTGTTCTCTCTGGCATCCCATTTCTTGAATCCTAAAGCACATGAAATGTCAAATGTATGGTGTTTAAATGGGTTTTGCTTAGTCGAATTGTTTCCCTTTTGTTTGCGATTAATGATAGACCCTACACTGGGTACTACATCGTCTTTCTTTGAACATGATTACTTGAGCTACTGAGGCAGTACCAAAAATTAATGAACTTGGAGAAGCCTCAGAGATCATGTTCAGGTATGTTAGTGACATTTCTCTCTTGTAGATATTTTTTAAAAAGTGGTAGCTGGGCAGTTGGGTAGCAAAATGCAGAAACTGGAGGAAATTTCAATGACTTTCTGGTAAAAGTTTTGCTTGGAGAGTGGAAAGCTCAACAACAATGATAATGTAATCACTTGGTGTTCTCCACCGTGTCTTACAGTCATGTTCCAGCCAGACACTATTGATGTTACTCTGGGCTATTTACATTTGGCGACAATTTAGTGACCTAAATGTTATTAGGTTCAAGTCCTTGTCACTCTTAGAGTCTCACTTCTCTAAACCTTAAACAATTAAGATTCCTGTTACAGATCTCTGCAAAGGTTAGCTTTGATTTCTAACACTATAGAAACATTTACTTGGAAACACAGACTCCACAGACTTAGAATTGCACACCACTTCACCATGCTTCAGAAGCTTTTTAAAAGCCCGAGTTTAGTTTTGCTGGCATTACAAATGCAAGAGACTCTTTTATTTATGTATTATCTTTGACTGTGCAATGAAAAGAGAACTGTGTTAAAAGCCAAACGTGAGTCTAAATAAACGGGAGTTTTGTGGGTCTTAGTGGCTCACTGTGTGAAGATTTACCCTTGCTAAATTGGTGGGACATTTGGCTAGCCCAGCCCAATAACACATAATGAGATGCAAGAAAGAGTAAAATTCAAAGCCTGCCCTTGGTAAGCGCAGAGGTTAATGAGGGTCACATTGCCCTAATATTTTTGATGTTTTTATTAATTTCAGTAGATTACTGCTGTAATATAATATTCTTCTCACAATTATTAGTACTGCATAGGAGTGGTTTTTTTCCCTCTACTCTTTAAATACATGTTCCTGTATGGTATTTTGAGTGGATTCAAAGAGAACAGTGTAGGAAATGTTCATCAAAGGCATCTAAGAGTGTGTGTCAGAAACTGGTAGCATGGACAGCAACATGCCATATCTAATACTGAAGAGAACATTATATCCTCACTTTTGATGATGTAGGTAATATGTCTTCAAACTTAAGGAGCAAAACATGTATTCTATAACTCCATATATTTTCTTAAGCTAAAGATTAAGTTGTCCAAATATTTCTTTAAAATTGAGGCTATCATGGTTCTTCACAATTACTACTTAGCTATTTCTTTTGACTGAGCCTTTTCATGGGAATATCAAGTTACTGCATATTTCTAGTAGGACCAAGTTTAGATAAAAAAAATTTCATGGGTATATTTTTGAAAACTCCTTATACAAAATTATCAATATTCTCCCATTTAATACATTTATAGATTTTCAAAGTATTTTCTTTCTTTTCTTTTGGATATGAAATATTCATGAGTGGCCCTTCCTCATATCTGTCTCATATATAGACATTGGCTAAAGTATCACTAAGGATGTCCTGTGTCCTTATTATACCTTCTGTGGTAAGTCAAATGAGAAATGCCTCTAATAGGCTCAGACATGTGAACACTTGGTCCTAGATGGTGGTACTATTTGGTGAAGTTAGGTTTAGGAAGTGCACCTGAAGGAAGTAGATCACTGGAGGTGAGATTTGCAAACTCATAGCCTTCCTTCACTTCGCACTCAATCTATGTTTCGTGCTTGTGGTTGAAGACGGAAGCTCTCAGCTTCCTGCTCTATTGCCAAGGCCTGTTGCTTGCTGCCATGCTTCTCAGCCATGATGAACTGTTTTCCCTCATGAAACATAAACTCTTTTATAAATTGACTTTGCTTCTGGTGTTATAGTAACTGTAAAGTAACCAATACTCCTTTGTCTTCATGCTTAAACAACCAAAGGCCAATGCTCTTCTAGTCACTTTCAATTAACAAGTTGATATTAGGTCTAAAACCCAGGACAGATCTCACACAGCACTTGTGGCTTCTCCTAGCACTGCTCACCTCACCTCCTGCCCTTAGCCTCTCCTACCCCAGGGGCTGGGCCTCCCTTCCCTTGGCCTGGTTCCTGAGGAGGTCAACTATTTTGGCTATGCTGCTCTCTTATGCTTCTTGCCTGAGTTACCTCTCTTGGTCAGCAGATCCCCTCTTGTTTTCCCTCCCAGTCTCTTCTTTTTTGAGAAGAATCTTATGGTATATATAGGAAAGAATGTAGGCAGAATGAAGAGGCCGGGCTGAAAATGGCTGGCACACTAAACCAGACCAGAAGAGGACCATGTCTTGTTAAATGGATAAATAGTGCCAGGAGCCAACTGAGAAAGCTCAAGTGGGAAGCAGCTATCTGTCTCTATAATCAGGGGGTCTTGCCTCAGTTTCTGAACACTGTCTAGAAGGTTTATGGTAAGTGCACTAAAAGTGAACAAGGGGAGACCAAAATGAGATAGGCATCTCCATGATATACAATGTTGAGGAGGTTGACCAGAAAAGTCTTTTGTATGCCCACATGTGTAGCATATGTTGGGATCCATCAAATAGATCAAAAGAATGTGGCTATATAAGAAGGAAGAGATGTGATCAACTGCCTGATACAGACCTAGCTAAAGATTATCACCTCATTCAATATTCATGCCTGTGTAATGGGAAGCTTGACCATAGGATTCTGAGAAATAGTGAAGCACAGATTCAAGTTGCTATCATCTATTGGGTAATTCTTTTTCAATGTTCAAGTTCACAGATGCCACAAATACACAGAATTAGCTTGCATGATATTTTCCTGATATAACAATTTAAACTCCCCTAGAATAACCAGGAAGAGTAAAACTTCTCATATGCAAATTTAAATCCCATGATGCAAATAGACTGCACATTTGTGACACGACAGATAAGCTGCTAGTGGGTGCATTAGTCGTATTGTAAGTATCCTTAAAGAGATGTGTATCAGCTTATTCTGGGAATAAATCCAAGCTTACTTAGATCTTCACAAAATCAATTGTGTCACTTTCCAAGAAGAGGGAATCATCAGAGTTGAAACTTTGTATGGTGCCTGCAAAGATTAGCATAGCTTACCAGTATACATCAAAGATTTATATACCTTAAGCTCCTACCAAAGAAGAAGCTGTGTTTTCACAGCAGCGGTGTACACTGTGCATGCATAAACAATCAAAGCTAAATGGGAAAAGGTGGATGTCAACAGTGCGCTGTAGACAGAAAAGGTTTGGTAGTTTTGTTATTTTATAATCCTGCACACAAAGGACCTGAGAGTATTTGGGAAGAAAATTGTCCAAATTAAAAATAAAAAGAACACATTTTAAAAATATGAACTCTGTACATACACCTACATGTGCAAACATGCATACACACATAGCATTCCTGTCTCTGGACTGAACATTGTTCCAATAATTAAAGCAATGATGACAAAAGCAGCCACCTGGAGGACAATAAACCCTGGACTCAGACAAAGAGTTCCAGGCAGACTTTATATGGTTTAGAGGGAAAGTTGACTTCTCACTGAACTGACCTCAAATGAGAGATACACAGAGATGCATGCAAGTTAGGGGACAGCTGAGGAGAAAAAGGAAGAGGAGAAGAAAAAGGAAGAGGAGAAAAGGGTGAAAAAGAGAAAAATAGACAGAGACAGAGAGCACATTATAATGTGATTCCTCAAGCAAGGACCAGCATTGCGATTAAGCTACAGTAAGAAATTTGCAAGACTAATCTCCACCCACTCATCGAATTCAAGTCATTTTTACTATAAAGGAACTATAAACTTCCTAGGTGTAGAAATTCATTCTCAGTTATGTGAAACTTCATACTGGGGATATCCTAACATTATGATTTGGATATGAGGTGTTCCCCATAGTATGTTAAACACATAGTCCCATCCATCCATACGAAAGATTCTGGAAACTTTAGGGGTCTTGGTATACACAGAGGAAACAAGTAGCAGGTTCTTAGGGGTATCATGTCCTTGTCCTTGCTCTGCTTCCTGTCTGGTTTCTCCTTCAGAATCAGTGCCTCACACTGGGCCTAAAATCAATAGTATTATGATTTGAACCCTCTAAAAGAGTGAGCCAAAATAAATGATTCATCTACTTAAGTTTGTCTTTCAAGTATATTTTGGTCATATGATTATGAACTAACTAACAAAACAACAATTAATCCAGTAGCCATCATCAACAAGCTACCACCAACTCAACTGGAGATTTAACCATAATTGTGATATATTTAAAAACTGCATTGTACAATTATCAACTGAATTGAGGCCATCCTGGGGGTTGTTTGCCATAAAAAGGAATTGTCTAATTGCTCTTTTAAATTATTTAAAATATATCACATGGGAGAGTGGAAAAAATACAGTTGATCCAGATGGATCCCACTTGGAAGTAGATAATGAAATATTCAGAAAAAAATTATTTCATTGCAATGCTTCAGGCTCTTTGCAATATTGAGGTTGGTGGATCAGAATAGATTCAAGATGAAAATGGATAACTGCAGATTATATATTTTCTGGTCTCATCCTTTGGTATTAGATTTCATCAGTTTATTAAGTTAGGATTGTTACAGGATTTTCCCTGTCCAATTACATTAGGACAGTGTTAGGCCTGTGATTGGACAGAGAAAAGGGAGGGGGAACTAAGAGTTGCAGAGACAAAGTGTCTCAGGGGAGCAGAGATAAAGGAAGATGGTGGCAGAAGTGTATCAGCGTGGCTAAGATCAGTTAAAAGTTGTAGGATATCATAAAGGTTAGAATGTTGGGATAATTTGTCTAATCTAATAGGGCAGCTTTTATCATTATCAATTGTTTCTGAAATTATTGTATTTGGCATCTTGTATATTAAGAAATTATTGATATGTAAATCTGATTGGTTAAATATATGCATTAAGTCTTGTTTTTACCGAGTTACTGGGTATTGTGTTATCAAACCATGAGGATGGCAGATCTATTTGGCTATTGGAATGTGGGACAGAACAGGCGGGACCAGTGGGGGACATAGTGTTGTGGCCTGCTGGTGCCGATACTAGAGCAGGAATGTGGCCCAGCAGGACCAGAGAGTTGGTGGGTTCATTTTTTAATATTTCCCACAACATAGGAGCATGTCAACATGACATATGAATAATTGACAAATGCAGATATTAAATGTAAATTAGAAAATATTCTATTACTACAGAGCCTAAACAAATACAATTGGCTTTAACACCAATACATAGTATCAGATGATTAAGGTAATGTTACCTACAAGGAATGTATGGACCTACCCTCTACCTGTGTGTGTGTGTGTGTGTGTGGTATGTGTGTGTGGTGTTTGCACATGCATGTTGCAATGCACATGTGGACACCACGGGTTGATTCTGAGTAATTTCTTCGATTGTTTGCTGCCTCTTTTTTTTTTTTTTTTTTTTGAGATATGATATCTCACAGTGCTCAGAGCTCAAGAATTCAGCTGAGATCGGCTGGCCAGCATGTTTCATGGAACATCCCATCTCTATTTCCCCAAAACTGGTGTTCCAGGAGTGTGCCACTGTGCCAAGCTTTCTATGTGGGTGCTGTGGCTCTGAGTCCTGGCCTTCATGCTTGCGTGAGGAAGCATGATGCCAGGTGAGCCACCTTCCCAGCCCTTGCCTTCTGCTGTCTGATCTCTGACACCTGGCACACTCCACACTCCTATCACTGCCTGCTGTGTTGTACACTGTGGAGAAAGAAGGCAGTATGAGATCTTACTGGCCATGTGGTACTTCTATGAGGAAAGATTGGAAAAAAAGGAACTTTTCAGGGAGACATAGATTTTAAAGGAAGAATCCAAAACAACATACTTTCAATGTGATAGGCACTCAGGATCAAAGAACCACCAAATTTTGGAAGCTGTATAGTCTTGTGAAGAAGGAAAAGCAGATCTAAGGACATGTACTAGGAAGGAATAGGCCACCATTTGAACATCTGTAAAGGAGAGAACCACACAACAAAAAGACATAGTGGACACAGCAATAGGTGCTCAGAGGTATGACCCAGATCACACAGATTTTCCTATGGTCTATCTTTATCATTTTTATGTTTATTTTCTTTCCACAGTTTTGATATTAGAATGCAAAATAAGAGAAAGAGAAGAGTAAACATATCCCCCCAAAGAGAGACAGTGTTTCTGACTAAGTGTTTATTTTCTATTATTCTGTAGCCTTTTAATAGATTCCTCTTTTTAATGACAAACAATGATGTGATAAAGAAAGTAAAAATAATTATTTGTGTTTTGTTTGTTTCCATCTATAAAGTATTTCCCTGTTCTTTCTAAAAGGAATATGAGACCTCCATATTGGTCTTCGTTAGGTAACAAGATGGGAACTAAACTGTTAAACACTCCACTGAAAATTAGAAAAACTTCTCTAGATTCATTCTTCTTTTGATTACAAATAATATTATTTTATTATTCATTGTTAAATGATTTTTATGACATTTCAACTTGTGATCAACAGAACAGCAATAACCATCTTCAGATTCCACAAATACTATCAAATGAAAGTCATTACATACTGACATAACCCTGGATACAAATGACAGAAAACACACATGTGACATTTAACAGGCATTCTGCCAAATAGAGTAGTTGGGTACCCAACTTGAGCCTTGGCATCACCAAAAAACTATTTCTCAATGCAAGAAGGAATGAACTGTAATGATAATGCTAAGAATGTCTTTGTAATATTTGAGACAGACTTATCTTGAGAAAAGTGGACTAGGAAGAATTGCAAGTAAGAATTGGAAAGTATTTAAAAGGATGAATATTGGGTTCGTGATCTATATTGATGCTCTTAGGTTGCACAAATCCAAAGAATGCGCGCTGAGATGAAAAATTAAAAGGATATTTGAGATGTCATAGAGCAGAGATGGCTGTCAAAGGCAAAAGGCCAATCTTGCAAAGAAGCCAGAAGTTTTTCTAAAGTAAAAGCCCTTTTCTTTCCACTTTGAAGCATTCATTTTTACTCCAGGGAAATTACAGATTTCTTAGAAATGAGCTCTACTGGAAGAACAGCATGGAAAAATATCTTTACCACAAGTAAGTCATTTGAGAAACAACTCAGTTTCTCAAGTATGTAGAGCCATTCATGTAAAATGCATTTGACTCATCACTGGTTGGAAAGCTATATTTAGTGGTGATGCTGGCAGGGTATTTTTGGATATAGTGAAATGCATAGAAGTTTAAAAATGTTGAATTCATTTAGGAGAGAGCATTTTTCTTTTGGCGATATGCAGAAATGGCCAATACTGACCTGATTCGAAAGCCTTAATTTTGACACCTCATCCCATCACTAAATGCTACTACAGATAAACAAACCTAAAGGATGGTACCTACAAGTCATCACAGCAGGAGTCGAGGTGAGAACCACTCCAGAACCCTTCCAGGATCTACAGCAACAGTGCCTTGGAGATTACAATTCCAGAATCAGAAGACTTCAGGGATCCATCTCCTTGTCTACCAGTCTCAACATGGACCTTACAAACTAGCTCACAGATCCCATCACCTAACCACAGTCCACACAAAGTATTGATTGAATGTTTCTTAAAAAGCCACTCTCCTCTAAGTATTCTTAAGCACTTCTGCTTGACATTATATCCCAGAGGAAGTTAGTAAGCCCAGGGTTCCTCAGAGAATGGGGGTCAAGGGAACCCAGAACACGTTCCAGGAATACAACACTTCTGGCTGAGATTTAGATGTGGTTTCCTGAGCTCTATACTGACTGTCCTTCAGTGAGTCTTTCCTTTCATGCATTTCTTTTCTACATGACAGACCCAAAGAAGCCTCACCTTTCTAAGCACAAACCATATTTGCTCAAACATTCACCTGCTCTACACTGCCAAATCTCTGCACCTCTTCTCTCTAATTGTTTTACCTTGGCACTCTGCTGGGTGTGTCTCATGATCCCATTGGCAGATGTGCCTTCTACTGACCTTAGGATGTTGACAAGTAGCCATCAAATTCCCAATTCCAGCCAGAGTACTAACCATACATGCAGGGAGAAACAAGAGCCATGCACAGATGTTCAACTTTTCTACCTTTCAAAACAAAGCTTTGGGCTGGGGACATAGCTCTGTTGGCAAAGCACTGACCTAGCATGAACAAAGCCCTGGGTTTGGTCCTCATCAGCAAGAAAGCTGGATGTGACAGGCCCTGCCCATAATCTCAGCACTTAGGAGGTGGAGGCAGGATATCAAAAGATCTTGGCCATCTTCAACTACAAAGTGAGCTAGGCTAGGCTGGACTATATGAGACACTATCTCAAAAGAACAAAATAAAACAAAAGTGAAACCTTATTTAAATCTGATTCAACAAAATATTGTAAAGCATAAGACTAACAGGAGACTTAAATATTTGATCACTTTACACTTTACTTGCTAGAAATTGACCTTTATGAAGGTAGCTATTTTAAGGTTCATATTTAAAAGGTCGTGTATATATAAAGTGTGCCAAAAAGCCATGTTAAAAATGTACTCTCTAAGCCAGATGGCCTGGACTTGATAACATTGTATCTACCCTAACCCCTGTTTTGTTCCATTCCATGCTCAGATGTTTTTATGTTTTATTTTCCTACTATACAAATAAGATATATTACTATAACATGGATATATTTAGTTATCTATTTTGTTAAATAAATGTTTTGTCTATTAAGATTTGGTAAGGAATGCCTGAATACACACAGGATGTGTTCCATCATAGAAGCTGTAAAATAAGGAATGTGAAATTCCAGATACACAGTGTGTCTGCTGACAGGCCATTCCTGTCAGTGACAGAATTCTAAGCCCAATGACCCCTAATTAAGTGCAGACATGGGAGCTTCCCAGTCCCTCTCAATGTCCCTGGGCTCTCAGATGGTGGCATAGGCATACTTTCAGAAAGTCCTGTTGACAGTCTCTAGATGGTCCATCCTTTCGTCTCAGCTCCAAACTTTGTCTCTGTAACTCCTTCCATGGGTATTTTGTTCCCATTCTAAGAAGGGGCAAAGTGTCCACACTTTGGTCTTTGTTATTCTTGAGTTTCATGTGTTTCGCAAATTGTATCTTGTATCTTGGGTATCCTAAGTTTCTGGGCTAATATCCACTTATCAGTGAATGCATATCATGTTAGTTCTTTTGTGATTGGGTTAGCTCACTCAGGATGATGCCCTCCAGGTCCATCCATTTGTCTAGGAATTTCATAAATTCATTCTTTTAAGTAGCTGAGTAGTACTCCATTGTGTTAATGTACCACATTTTCTGTTGAGGGACATCTGGGTTCTTCCCAGCTTCTGGCTATTATAAATAAGGCTGCTATGAACATAGTGCAGCATGTGTCCCATAATCAGCCTCTAAATGCTGACACCATTGCATACGCCAGCAAGATTTTGCTGAAAGGACCCTGATATAGCTGTCTCTTGTAAGACTATGCCTGGGTCTAGCAAACACAGAAGTGGATGCTCACAGTCAGCTATTGGATGGAACACAGGGCCCCCAATGGAGGAGCTAGAGAAAGTACCCAAGGAGCTAAAGGGATCTGCAACCTTATAGGTGGAACAACAATATGAACTAACCAGTACACCCGGAGCTCCTGTCTCTAGCTGCATGTGTATCAGAAGACGGCCTAGTCGGCCATCATTGGAAAGAGAGGCCCATTGGTCTTGCAAACTTTATATGCCTCAGTACAGGGAAATGCCAGGGCCAAGAAGTGGGAGTGGGTGGGTAAGGGAGTGTGTGTGGGGGGGAGAGTATGGGGGACTTTTGGAATAGCATTTGAAATGTAAATGAAGAAAATACCTAATTAAAAAATTAATTAAAAAAAAAGAAAGAAAGTCCTGTTGAATTGTTGAATTCAGGCTTCTTGAAAAACATTTAAAAATCAGATGATGTGCCTGTAGAAGGAATCTCTCTCACACAAGAAGATAATTCCACTTAAGATATTTTCTTAAACAACCTAAATAGTGAGGTTTTGGCAGTCATTTAATATGACAGGTAGTTAAAGCTTGTCACATTATGGGGTGGGACAGTATTACAGAACAGATGGTTCATCAATGTAAACAAACAATTCAAAGTATACAAAATACCACACTAGATCCATGCTAGAAGACACCATTTCTCCCATTCCTGCAGTGATCTCATTGATAATTCACAAAAGCCCCTAAGAAATCTGGCAATTTGCTGTGCTTATCTGAAGACCTGAAGGGATGTCATTAAGACTGACATTCATAAAATGCCTGGCTTTCCCATGCATTAAACTTTACCTCGTGAGAAAGCAGGAGATAAGATGATGCAGATGCCTGCAAAGCAGATGTGTTCAGGGCTTACGACTTGTTGCTCTCTGCTTTTTCTTGTCTCACTAGCCCCTTTTGGGATAAGAGGCTATGTTCTTATGGCAGATAAATTTCTCAGCTAATAGATAGCGCTGGAATGTATTCTTCTATCTTAGACCTCTCTTTTATATGCCCTGAAATACACCAAACTACTTATTTAATGTCCCATTCTCATGATCTATTTCAAAGGTACCACATGGAGAACCAAGCTCACCCTTGCATTGTTGCTTGTTTGAATTCTGAATGGCCAGCTACCCTTTACCTCCTGCAAGACTGTTTAAACATCATCCCCCTGATGACAGCTGATTCACCTCCCTCTTCCCCTGCCTCAGTGTCTCTTCAGCTACCGCACATGCTCTTCGATGAAACACAGGTCTCTGTGTCTGGTGGGCAAATATTATCCTAACTAAAATTTAACCTCAGGCCCTCCAGTATGTATTTAAACCAAAGATTTTTGCTACACATAGAAAATTTATAGAACTCCTTCAACTTTTATACCGAAAATTCTGCCCTAAAACCGTTCTGGTTTTGCGCTTTTCTTTTTTTTTTTTTTTTTTTTCTGACACCTTTTTTCAAAACAGAGCTTGAAAACCTCAGGAACACAGAAAAAAAAAAGCAAACAATACACAAGCAGAAGTAAGCTTGGTGATTCAGAGCTGAGTGAACATTACAGACTTGGAGTCAAGAGAATTACCATTTAGGGGAAGATGAGTTTCGCCATTCAGTGACTTCCAATTTTTAGTAGCTTACTCTATGATGTCGTGTTCTCATTTCTTATCTGTGACATCTATGGACAGTTGTGTAGTTCACATGGGAGAATGTAGGGAGAGCTTAGGAGATTCCTGTCACTACTCACATGGTATGAGCTACTTTATCACCTTCCAAAGTGATAAGATTTTATTGCAGAGACAAGCCTCCAAGCTTAATATCAAGAATGAAACAACTCCCTTGCAGTAAAAACATCTGAGAAGTTTCTATGGGGACAAACACTCCCAGGCACACAATAACATTACTCTGACTTCTCTGTCACTAAATAAACAGTCCAAAATCCTCACCATCCCCTTCTGGTCCCTGATAGAAACACAGGTCAAAGGTTCAATATGGATACAAATATCTGTTGCCCTAAAATAGGCAACTGGCAGGGCAGGCGGAGGGAGAACAGTGGGAAGATTTGTCTCTCTCACACCCTGTGTGTTGGTCTTGGGGGCAGAGATGGTCTTGAAGGGAAATTACCCAGAGAGTACACTGAATGATAGCCCTTCTTCCCTCAGACTGCTTCTTGCATGTGGTAGGATTGTGTAAACTTGAGAGAAGGGTAGATTACTAACCATATTTTCATAACTCACAAAAATACTCCCACTATTTGATATGGTTCTTTACCGTGGGTGTTGATTAAAAAGAATATATCATACAAAAGAGGGGCAATGGCTCTGAAGACTGACATGGGTAAGTTAATACAAGTGTGATGAATTGCTGCTAAAGGGCAATGGGGCAGTGTCCTCTTACTTCACTTCCATTTTCCTGATGCACTGAGGTGTGATTTTCTGCCGAGCAGTATCATCTCCACGACACAGTATTTCATTGGAAGGGTGCTATAACACTGATCAATCTATACACATGCCACCGCGTGAGTACAGAGCCCAGAAGTTTTATGCTTGAAGAAATGGGTGTTTTGAAATAAAACACTATTCATAGGACACTTCATTGTGTGGCCAATTGAATGTGTCAAAGATAAACACTAACAAAAAATAAGCAGGGCTCGATCACACAGAAATTTGTTCCGACTTGTTTGTAAGATTGAGCACATGGGATGTTCAATATTCTCTTTATTGATATGGGTTTATAGACACTTTTAATGAGAAAATAAGAGACATTCATTTTAAAAATAATAACATTATTGTGTTTGATTGGTTTGTTAAAAGCAAGCTGACCTTGAGTTGCTTTAAATTTTCAAAATCATTTCATTATTAGTATAAGACTATCTTTTTTACTTTGTCTCCTGCACAGGATAGAATTTTCTAGGAGCTGTTTGCTTAATCTCCTTCATACTGTAATATACACAGTGTGTATAATTTTGCCGAGCTTACAGAGATGGCTTGGTTGGGATACCCTTTTATCTAATGTTGCTGTCCTCTCTCACTGTCTCTTCATGATCGATCTTCTTGTTATACAGGCTTTGTAATTTACTAGGTGTATGTCCTGGGGTCTTAGTTTTGCCTTCAGTTAGATAAGTAGTAGGATAGTCCTTGAGATTTCTCTCAGCTCTGAGCTTTAGTAGCTGTAAAAGGCCTTTAGTAGGAATTATCCCCAGGCATTATAATATAGTATTTGCCTTATTCAACAAAGAAATTAGTTGTGGATACCTATCTTGGCTGCTTAATCAATACTCCATCCATCTGTGTATAAAAATTACACATAGAATGTTTTTTGTATGAGTGCCTATGTATGTATTGTATGTATTCATGCTTGTTCTTATCTGTGAAGGTGCAGGCATGTCCAGGTAGTCTTTTCTTTGTGTATGTGTGTGAAAGCCAAAGTTTGATGTCATGTGTTGATTTAGAATGCTTTCCACACTCTTTAGTACGGCAGGTGTCTAAATCTTGAGCTCACCTTAAGAAAACAGATAACTTGCTATGAGGTCACCTATCTATGCCTTCTAAGCACTGAGATTTGAAGCTGGCTAGTTTTTATGTGGTTGTTAGGGACACAACTGCAATCCATGCATGCATACTAAGCACATTATTCATTCAGCCATCTCTCTAATCCTAGTCATATTATTTTTAAATTTCTCATCCATCCAAAGACACGGATGAATTGTGTGTGGAATGCAGCTATACCTGGACACCTTGTATCCTTGCTGGCTCTGTCTACCTCCTAAGGTTTTACAAAGTCCTCTTTGTTCATTCCCAGTGCCCTGGGTCATTTCTCTAGCCGTATTAGAGATCTTCTCTAGTCTTTTGGCATTCATCAGGATAATTGTCTGCCACACCTGTGTTGACCCTCTGCTGTTATTTGCATTGTTTGAGTTGCATGTTCTTCCCCTCATAACTTCAAAGAGTATGTTCTAAGTTGCTATATGGCATAGATTTTAATACTAAGCAGGATGAACACAATTGTTAAATGAATGGTAATATGACAGATATAGTTGCCTGAGTGAGCATACTAGACCCACCCAGGCAGCTCTTCAGGAGAAAAAAAATTAAGGTAAATTTGTCCCATGATTCAGAGGCTAATTTTCAATCTTAAGAACAGTGACTTTACCAACAATGGTGATTTATACATTTATGTTACTAAAATATTAGAGGGTTTTAATTCTGACTGTATCTAAGAAAGAGAGCCAGAAATAGAGGACTGAAACCAACTGGCTAGCAACCAAGCTGTATCTGAGCACTAGCCAATATGCCGTATTTTTTTGTTTTCTTTCAGAGAGAGAGAGAGAGAGAGAGAAAGCTAACATGAAAGAACTCAAGCCAGGCATGGTGGCGCACGCCTTAAATCCCAGCACTCAGGTGTGGCCTCCCTTCCCCCAGCCTGGAACCTGCTTGCTCAAGGGTGGAGCTACCTGCTCATTCGTCCTGCCACGCCTACTGCTGGACCCTGCCTTTGCTGCCTGGAGGCACACACGTGTTCGTCCTGCTACTGGACCCTGAGTTACTTGGCGGGAAATCGGGTTCCCTCCCCCTTCCTTTATAATTGAGTGTCTGAAAATAGTAAAATTGAGCTTTGATCAGAATGTTGTCTTAGCTCCATTCATTCTTCCGCCCCGTCTAGATTCCTCTCTTTTCAGCTCGAACTGCCATTCTCAGTTGAACCGTTCGTGTTGTGGACTGCAGGCAGGCAGCAACACTCAGGAGGCAGAGGCAGGCGGATTTCTGAGTTTGAGGCCAGCCTGGTCTACAGAGTGAGTTCCAGGACAGCCAGGGCTATACAGAGAAACCCTGTCTCGAAAAAACAAAAACAAACAAACAAACAAACAAAAAACAAAGAAAGAACTCAAAGTTCAACATGTCTAGTGAGGTGGAGATGACCAAAAAAGAAGAAAAAGAATATGAACAAAATATATTATATGAAAAACTAATAATAGTAAAATAACTATTAAAAAGACAAAGAGAGCTATGAACTATTATATATATGATATATATATATATATATATATATATATATATATATATATCCTGAATTAAACCTTAGGTGTTTTGTTTTCTCCCAGAAACCATTTCCTTTGAGACAGTTAAAGTCTCATTACTCTTCACTCTGTATCACTGTATACAGCAACACTCTCAGCTTTTAACTGAAATCTGGCTAGGAAATAGAGAAAACACTTTGTAGACTGGCCCTGACATTTGAAGACACTAATGGAACAAATCCCATCAGACCAACTTGATTTCTTTTCCTGATAGAATTATAAGATTGACAGAAATGGGAAACACAGAAGATGGCATATAATATGTTTATTTTAACAAATAATTGATAGAATTTTTCATGACATTTTACTTTATAAATAAATTCATAGTGGTTTAAGATTCATCATGAACGTTTGAGTTTGGAAGTACCTATACTGCAGTACACAAGGAAAAACAATGAAAAGTGGAATACAAATGCCACTCACAGGAAGTGAAAAACACTAACCTTTTAGCTACAGAGTATCTGATTCCTCTGGAGAGGAGATGAATCACAGATAATTTTGATAAACAATCTAAACACAATAAAAAAATCAGATGGCCTCCAGAAAGAAACTATAGTATATAGAATCAGACCTGGTTCGTTTTATGAATTCATGAAGCCATTAGCCAAGTTAAAAGGCAGGAACATAAAGATCCCTTGTCTAAAAAAGTTTATGTTTCTTCTTGTGTGTTTCTGTGTGTGTGTGTTCAAATATGCGGTTCCATATATACAGCAGTGTGTATATCCAGTTACATGTGTGCACCTGTGTGTGATCAAATGTGAAGGTACATGTGTGCACCTTTGTAGGCATGCTGCAGTATCACCTCCAGTATCATCTTCAAGCACGTTGTCCACCTCCCTTGAGATAGGTTCTCTCTTTAGTCTAGAGCTCTAACCACTCAGGATAGTTTGTTTGACCAGTGAGCCTCAGTGATCATTCTGTCTCCCATTTGCCAGCACTAGGATTAAAAATGTGTGCCACCTCACCTGGCATTTTAGCATGGATTCTGAGGCTTGCACCCACTTTACTGACTGAGCCATCTCCTTAGGCCAAGGTCAATTGGTTTCATTTGATGTTTTCCTAGTGGTGAGCGGTGCCTCCTCTTGCTAGATGAAGAATATTGTAAGCAAGTGCAGAAAAACGCATGTTTATGTGTCATAGGCTAGGCATCTGTCTACAAATGTATGGAGTTTGCCTGGTAGAGATGTGACACCTGCAGTGCAGTCTTGTAATACTGCTGTATGCATTTAGGCATATAAAAGCAGACATTAATTCACTAGTTGAGGTATGAACACATCAGCCAAGTTAAGATGCAGGAACACACAGATTTGGTTGATTTCTTTTCTGTCAATCAAATAGAAAAATGTATTCAAAGACTCATTCTTTCATAAAAGATAAAATTATCATTATAGATTTAGAAATTTCTTGGAAAGCAGATAAAACAGAACAATGTAACTAAACAATGTAACTAAAGTTTAATACTATTTTAATAGGTCAATGACTCTTCCCAAAGAAATGCTATTAAAGGGTTACAAAATTATCTCCTTTTTTTGAGCTTGAAATATAGTTCTGACATCAATTCATGTCTTTGTAAGGAGTGTGTGTGTGTGTGTGTGTGCCTGTGCACAAGCACATGAACATGCATACACAGTGGTGCACACGTATGTACACTTGGGCATGTGGAAGAAGTCTTGAGAGGTCAAGAGGTCATCAGATCTGCCCATCTATCACACTTTATCTGTTCCTTTGAGTCACAGATTCTCCCCACACCTGAGGCTCACATTTCCTTGGTTATGCTATAAACTAGGAAACCCCATTGGCCCTCTTGTCTCTATCTCCCTTGGAACTAAAGTTACAAGTATAACTTGGGAAGTATAGGTCCAGGATCCAAAGTGTAGCCCTCTATTTTGTTCAGCAAGTACTCTTACCACCGCCATCTTGGAAGTCACCAACATCTTAGCCTTAATCCTTTCTTATTTAACCGGGGGTGGGGGGAACAAAGCACCAACATATTTCTCTGTATTCCCTTCCCAGAAAGAAGTTAATAAACAAATGAGTCCTATGAATGGAAATCAGGAAGAATTCTGCGGGATTGAAACATTGATAAGAGAACTTTCTCTTGTGTCATTTGTTAGAGACAAGGTCCAGTAAGTTCTTTGTCTCAGAATCTCATATTGATAAAACAGTTCATGTAGACAGCCACAATGTTCATGAAAATGTGGATAAGTTGAAAGCATGCTTCACAGGTGACGCACATGTACCCTCACATATTATTATAGAGGTGGCCCAAGAAGTCGAGGTAACCTAGCACCTGGAAGTCAGTCAGGGACTCAGTCCCTTCTCCCTTGGTGCTCTGCTTTCTCCAGAATGATAGCTTTCCAGACCCCAAAAGACCACTGATCACCTACCAGTATCCATTAGGTGTCAGTCATAGCTACTCATTGGCCTCCTGCCCTTGAGATTCAGCCATATCTAGTCTGTCCTACAGAGGAGTGACTCATCGTTCAGTGCCGCTCCTACAGCTGGAACTGTTTCCCACCTCACAAACTCAGACTCCCTACCTAGCTGCTGATTCTCCCTGCCTTAATCCTGCACTGGCAATTAGGAGCCCTCCTATCCTCCCTCACAGACTTCAGGCAGCACACACAGGACCACTCCTTTGAATGCTCTGGCTCCCGCATCCTTTTTATCTTTTGTTTTAAAAAAAAATGCCTTTCATTTCCCTTCCTCTAGACTTTATGTTTGCATTTGAAGTCCTTTTCCTGTTAATGACCTCACAGTGGATGTTCCCCTTAATTGAAGACAAAACAACAAAGCCACAGCCATCGCCCTCCTGCATCTCATGCATGTTAGTTTCTTATTAAAGTACCACTGGATGCACAAACAGCTGTTTTCAGGGACCTTTTTAGTTCTACAAAGAAAATATAATGGTAAAACCTATTAAGGACTCTAGCAAAGAGAACTGGATGTTTTCAGAAATCCTCACTCCTGGTGTGATCCTAAAGAATAAGTATATATATTTGGGGAAACTATCAATCAAAAATATTCCTTTTTGTCCATGTAATAAAATGGACTTAGTATAATGCCTTAATCCTTGCACTTGGTGCAAGAGCCTTTGATCTCAACTACTCCAATAGCCCAGGCACAAAAAAGCAAACGTTCCTTTCAGAATGCCATGTTAAGGGCAGAAGGTAAATTGGTAATCTGATTCTCCCATGGCAGAAGCTTTACCAACAGACGGACGGTGAGACAACCAGGATCTGGCAGATACAATCACAATCAACATTTGCTTTCATGACTCTCTCAGTGCTTAGCTGTAGGCAAGCATCTTCTATTTCGCTTTGTCCTCTCACTTCACGGTGCTTTGTCCCTTCCTCACAAATACTATTAATCTTTACCTTTTCGCACTTGAAGGTAGATATAGGTGTGATTTATCTTAGGAGAAATGATTCAACTGAATATTTCCTTAAGTCTCCACTGGAGCTGCTCTTGTAGAATATGGGCTCTGGCTTCAAATGCATAATATGCATTTGAACATTTCTGCTCATCTGGATGGTGATAGCAAAGTATTTTTTCCAGGTGGTTGTATCTGTAATTAAATTATTTTTTAATATATTACAAAAATGTGAAATGTCAGGATGTGCATCTAACATTTATGATCACAACAGAGCATAATTCGATACAAATGTGTTGGACAGCATTCATAGCTATCCCGGAAAACAAACTGTGGTCCATGGGCAGCAGTTTTTATCAGTTTTTTTTATCAGTTTTCAAGGTTTGGGTTGGATACTCCCAGGTTCTAAGTCTCTAGGAGTAACCAATCATTCTGATTAGTTAATTGGATTTAAGTTTCACTCTGTGAGATTGAAGCCATGCCTGACTCTTTTCAGGTGGATAAGTACCTGAGACCATGGATCTAAAAAACAAACAAACAACAAAACAAAACAAAACAAATACAATTGTACAGGAAAATTGTATAGGTGAATTAATTAATCTGCTTTATGCTTCCAGAGGGTCACACTTCCAGCTATCTGCCAGAGTTCTCTGGATTTGTGAATGGAAGAACACACACACACACACACACACACACACACACACACACACACACACACACACCAGCTAATTTTGATATGCCTTAACTAGCTCTCAATGGTTGGGCACTTCCAAACCTCCCATCTCCTAGCACATTCTCACCTCCAACTGTCCTGTATCGACTTCCTAAACCAATATTTCATCTCTGTTACACAAGACCTAATCAGAGGGGGTCCCCTAGGACCACTTTTCCTAAATTCTTACATGGCTGGATGCTTTCTTTCCTACATCTCTTACCTCTAATCCCTCTGCTTCTCTGTCTTGGAGATTCTCTCTTCTTCTTCTTCTTCTTCTTCTTCTTCTTCTTCTTCTTCTTCTTCTTCTTCTTCTTCTTCTTCTTCTTTCTTCTTCTTCTGCTGCTGCTGCTTCTTCCTCTTCCCCCTCTCCCTCTCCCTCTCCCTCTCCCTCTCCCTCTCCCTCTCCCTCTCCCTCCCCCTCCCCCTCCCCCTCCCCCTCTCCCTCTCCCTCTCCCTCTCCCTCTCCCTCTCCCTCTCCCTCTCCCTCTCCCTCTCCCTCTCCCTCTCCCTCTCCCTCTCCCTCTCCCTCTCCCTCTCCCTCTCCCTCTCCCTCTCCCTCTCCCTCTCCCTCTCCCTCTCCCTCTCCCTCTTCCTCTCCCTCTCCCTCTCCCTGTCTCTCTCCCTCTCCCTCTCCCTCTCCCTCTCTCTCTCTCTCTCTCCTTCCCCATCTCCCTGCCCAGCCAATGGCAGGGCACCTCAGGTCTGGAGGCATGGCTTTTGGGAAGCTGAATAAAGACAAAGCACTGGAGCCAATTCCTAACAGAGAATAAATTATTCCTAAAGACATTCTGCTATAGCCATAGACCAGGGTCTCACTGAGTTATCTTCTGAGAAGCTTCCTCAGGCAGTAGATGGGAACCCACACAGAGACCTACAGCTAAACAATCCGCAGAGAGCAAAAGACCCTGGAACACTGGGTCCTAAATGGGATGTCATCACCAACTCTCCCTCCAAGGCTCAAAGAACTCTGTGGTAAAGGAGGGGGAAAGATGTAAGAATAATTCATGATACCAAGGTAACTGTATCTTCTAAACACAACAGGATGTGTGTGTGTGTGTGTGTGTGTGTGTGTGTGTGTGTGTGCATGAGCATGTGTGTACACCTTTCATTTCTTTTCTTCTTGCCTTTTTTTTCTTTTTCTTTTCTTTCTTTTTTTCTATTTGCCTGTTGGATTTCTTCATGGCTTGGGGTGGGAAGGTAGAGTGGATCTAGGAAGAATCAAAGGAGAAAAAATGACCAGAATATAGCATATAATTTTTTAATTAACAATGAAATAAAGAACAGAAAGTAGTGAAGCAAATTTTCATGGTAGGAGTATGGATCAGAAACAAAGTCAGAACTGACAGTAGATCAGTGAGGTAGAGTATTCAAAAGTCGTCATTCTGTTTTCCTGAAAATAGATTTTCAAACTTATAATATATTTTGATTATGTTTTCTCCTCTTCCTCCTCTTACTTCTCATTCCTCCCCACCTCTTCTCCCATCCCTATCCACACCTATTCTGTCTCTCCTTAGAAAGCAAGTAGGCAGCTAGGACAAGTAATTGGAGTAAAACACAAGACAAAACAACCAGGAAAACGAAAACAGAAAATCAAAAACAAAGAAGTTAAAATAGTACAAAACAATCAAACAAGGAAAAAAAGTCAAAGAAAAAGCACAAAGAGATGTAGATAGATACAGATGCATACACATTCCCACACATAAGAAGCCCATAAAAACACAAGCTAGAAGCTATCGTATATATACAAAGGGCCTATAAGTTTCTTTCTTTCATTTTTTCTTTTCTTTCTCTTTGCTTTTGTTTTTGTTTAAAGCAATGACAATATTATTAAACAAAGGACCTCCAAAGATGCCACCGAGCTCCTTTTGCATTGGTCATCTACAACAGGACATGAGGCCTACCCTTAGGAGTGATCTCTAGGACCCCATGTGGTGCAGACCTGTGCAGGCCCTGTGTATGCTGTGTATGCCTCAGTCTCTGCAAGTTCATAGTTCATAGAAACACCAGCCTTGTTGTTTCCACCAGGCTTTGATTCTCCCTGGCTCTTACATACCTCTGCCACCTCTTCCTTGAGATTTCCTGAGCCCCGAGGGAAGGGATTTGATTGAGATATCTATTTTATGGCTGAGTGTGTCAATGTCTTTCACTGTCTGCATATTATCTGTCTGTGGGTCTCTTTGTCTTTTCCCATTTGCTGCAGGAGGAAGCTTCTCTAATAACAAGTGAACGAACAAGGCATAGATCTATGGGGAAAATAGAACGTTCTTTGTTTGTTTGTTTGTTTGTTTGGCTTTGTTTTTTTTTGAGACAGGGTTTCTCTGTGCAGCCCTGGCTGTCCTGGAACTCACTTTGTAGACCAGGCTGGCCTCGAAGTCAGAAACCCACCTGCCTCTGCCTCCCAAGTGCTGGGATTAAAGGCACGCACCACCACTGCCCAGCTAAAATAGTATGTTCTTAGGTGTCATTTAATTGCTATGTTCCTTTAAACATAAATTTTAAAGTTTAGTTGAACAGTAGTATCTGTTTTTCCTCCTAGGTCCCTACTTGATATTCCTCTAGTCCCCAAACTATCTAGTCTCAGATCTCAGCTACCCAAGCAGCATGGGGTATGGCGTCTACCTAACCTGGAATCATATATTGGTTGATGACTCCCACAATTTTGAGCTACTTTTACACCAGCATGTCTTGCAGGCAGATCACCACTGTACATCAAAAGGTTTCTAGCTGGTTGGCATTAATATTTCTCCCTTGATAGCATGCAAAACACTTTCCAGTACCATGAATACTAGACCATAGGAGTGAAAACTCTCAGAAGGCACAGGCTCAATATCTTCCTGTTCCATGAGTTGTGTAGGTATTATCTTTGGTTTGTGAAAAGCCGCCAAAAGGTTTGACAATAGCCTGGGTTGTTTAGAGATTCCCAAGGGACCCCTTTGTCCCACAACTGTATTGGATATCACCCATTTCTGGTACTAGAAGCTACATTTGTTGACAAGTGATGTCCAGCTGGGACTCTATCTTTCCCATTATTTGGCGATTCTGTTTAGGTCTGTGGTGGTTTGAGTAGGTATGGCCACAATAGACTCATGTGCTTGAATGCTTGGCCATGGGAAGTGTCACTAGTAGGAGGTGTAGAGTTATTGGAGTAGGTGTGGCCTTGCTGGAGGATATGTGTTACTGTGGGAGTGGACTTTTAGCTCTCCTATGCTCAAACTCTGCCCAGTATGAAACTCAGTCTCCTGCTGCCTTCAGTTCAAGATGTATAACTATCAGCTCCTTCACCAGGACCATGTCTGCTTGCACAATGCCATGTTTCCTGCCATGATAGTAATGAACTAAACCTCTGAAACTGTAAGCAATCTTCAAATGTTTACTTGAATAAAAGTTACCTTGGTCAGGGTGTCTCTTCACAGGAACAAAACCCAAAGTAAACCAACCACCTTCATGTATGTAAAGTTTATGGAAATCTTCTCCTGTGTTAACTTTCATATGATCCATCAAATGGCCCTTACTGTTAGCTGTCCCTCCCCATAGTCTCTCTCTTACCCCACTCTCTTTTCCTCCTCCCTATTTGGTCCTCCTATTCCAGTATCCTCCCCAGTTGTCCATCCCTTTCCCCTAGTCTCTTACTCTCTACCTAACCTGTGTGGTTATAGGGATTGTAGCATGCTTACCAATGTAAATCTCTCTCTCTCTCTCTCTCTCTCTCTCTCTCTCTCTCTCTCTCTCTCTCTCTCTCTCTCTGTCTCTATCTATCTATGTGAACACATATCATATTTGCCTAAGTCTGAGTTAACTCACTCAGGATAATTTTTTTTTCTAGTTCCATCCACTTATATGTGATTGTCATTTTTATAGGCCAAGTAATAGTCCATCTATATTTACCATGATTTCTTTATTCATCCTTTAACAGACATCTAGTTTATTTCTAGTTTCTGGCTCTTATTAATAGTAGTAATGAACATTGATGATCAAGTTTTTCTTAGTGGTATAACTAGATCTGCAAAATAAATCAATTCCCATCTTCCCAATGAACCAAAACACAGACTTACGTAGTGGCTCTACAAGTCTGTACTCTCCCCAGCAATGGATGAATGTCCCTTTATTCCACAGCCTTCCCAGCAAGAGCTGCCATTTGTTTTATTGTGCTTAGCCATTGTGACAGGTAAAGGATGAAACCTCAAAGTGTTTGATTTATGTTTCCTTGCTAACTAAGGCTAGTGACCATTTCCTTAAGTGCTTCTCAGCCATTTGAGTTTCCTCTTTTGAGAAGTCTCTGTTTAGATTTGTGATGGGTTTATTTAATTGAGTTATTTGTTTTCTTGATTCCCACCTGCTTTGAGTTCTTTATGTGCTCTTTGATACTAGCCCTCTGTTTGATGTGGGCATGGAAAAACAAAACAAAACAAAACAAAACAAAACAAAACAAAACAAAACAAATCAAAAAACCTCCTTCCATTCGGTAGCCTGCCACTCTGTCCGAATGATGCTGTTTGTTGTTCTGAAGCCTTTCAGATGCATGAGGTCCCATTTGTTCATTGTTGTTTTCAGTACCTGCACTACCTGTGCTCTGTTCAGTTCTTTCCCTGTGCCAATGAAGTCAAGACAATTCCCCACTTTCTGTTTGATCAGATTCAAAGTGTCTGGTTTTATGTTTAGTTTTTTGATCCATTTGGAATTTTTTGTGTCAGGTAATAAATATGAGTCTATTTACATTCGTCTTCATGCAGACTTTTGTCTAGCTCCATTTGTTGAAGATGCTGCCTCCCCCTTCCCAGTGTATGTTTTTGGCTTCTTTATTTTAAAAAAAATCAGGTTTCCATAGATGTTTAGATTTATTTTGGGTTCTTCATTTCAATTCCATTGATAAACATGTCTGTTTATGTTCTAAAACCATGTTGTTCTTATTATTATAGTATAATTTGAAGTTGGGGTAGTTTTGTGTTGAAATTTTGATTAGAATCACTGCTTTGGTAGGGTGGCAATTTTGACTGCAATGTTAATCTTACTGATCCTTGAACATAAAAGAGCTTTCCATCTTTTGATATTCTCTCTAATGTATTTCTTCAGTGTCTTAAAGGGTTTTTTTTTTAATAATTCAAGTCTTTAAGTTGCTTGGTTAGAGTTATCCCCAAGATAAATGATAGTTTTGAGGCTATTTTGAAAGGTATTACTTCCATGACTTCTCTTTCAATCCATTTATCATTGGAAAGGCTACTGATTTTTCTGTGTTAATTTTGTGTCCTGCTACTTTGCTGAAAGTGTTTATCAGCACTAAGAATTGTCTGATGGAGTTTCGGAGGTCACTCATGTACATAGTCATAGCACCTGCAAATAAACACAGTTCAAGTGTGTTTTGGTTTCTGGCTTTTCTGGTTCATAAGAGAGGGTGGTGGCAGTGGGTCGCAAGTGCTTCTTCAATACTAATAGTTATGAATATTTGGAGTTCTGATTAGATGATAATATTTGGTATTGAAAGCTGACAGAGATGAAAATAAAGTACAAGTGGGTGGGAACTGATGGGATACACAGGGAGGACATCAGGGTGCACGAACAGGATCTGCTTAGTCTCTGGGGAGTGGGAGCAGAGACAGAGGGTGGAGAGACCACAGCAAATGGGCCACTAAAGAGCTGTGGGTGAGATTTGGAGATTTCATTGTAGTGAGGGTAAAAATATTAAGATCACCAACCTGCTTCTCTGGCCTATTTACTTTCCTAGCAGGTCTGGGCAGTTGGTTCTCAGAGAATGCCTCAGAGAGTTGGCAACTCTGGAAAAGAGACTGGGTGGTGCTAGGAAGACTGTAGTAAGAGATCTTCATGATCTGCTGAAGTAGGGAGCAGAGATGAAAGGGAGGACCCAGCTACAAAGCTGGGAATAAGACTGGAGGATTAGATTTAGAGGAGGAGGAAGGTCTGATTTTCTGGCCAGGGTGGCTGAGGGGCCTTTAATCTAATGGGGTTTAAGAGTGGGAAGTCTGTTTGTTAGTAGCATAGTGTAGCTTGTTCTCAATTCTGATTGACAGACCGAGATTGCATGGACCTTTGCTCATTGCCTAAGTCACTTCCCATAATAGACCCAATTTTAAACATATGTACACTCAATTATGCCATAAAACAGTAAATGAAATTCTTCCTAAAATTCCACTATGGGGACATAGTTGTGCATGCACGTCAAACCTGTCGGGACCAAACTTAGTCCTAGTCTGTGTTTAGGAACATGCTTGAATATAAATAGAGCTTTGTCAAGTGTTTGATAAATGCAGTGACTTATTTCCATTCTATAAAGCAAGTGTACATGCAAGTGGGGTTCCGGGGTTCCCGAAATGTTGCTAAGTGCATTCTTCAGAGGGGGGAAGGAAAGAGCCCAAACAAAGTATGAAGTCCCAAACTAAGAAACTATTTTGGATGCTTGCCTGCTTCGGAGACATATTTGGACCTCTAAAGCAAGTCTAGAATAACATTATAATAGGCAGTAAGACCCAGACTCAAAAGAGTATTAAACTATCCATTTATCAGTGAGTGCATATCAAGTGACTTCTTTTGTGATTGGGTTTCCTCACTAAGGATGATATCCTCCAGATACATCCATTGGCCCAAGAATTTCATAAATTCATTGTTTTTAATAGCTGAGTAGTACTCTGTTGTGTAAATGTACCACATTTTCTGTATCTATTCCTCTGTTGAGGGACATCTGGGTTCTTTCCAGCTTCTGGCTATTATAAATAAGGCTGCTATGAACATAGTAGAGAATGTGTCCTTATTACCAGTTGGAACATCTTCTGGATATATGTCCAGGAGAGGTACTGCTGGATCTTCCAGTAGTACTATGTCCAATTTTCTGAGGAACCGCCAGACTGATTTCCAGAGTGGTTGTACAAGCTTGCAATCTCAGAGCCTGGCAAATACAGAAGTGGATGCTCACAATCATCTATAGGATGGAACACCAGGCCCCCAATGGAGGAGCTAGAGAAAGTACCCAAGGAGCTAAAGGGGTCTGCAACCCTATAGGTGGAACAACAATATGAACTAACCAGTACCCCCACAGCTTGTGTCTTTAGCTGCATATGTAGCAGAAGATGGTCTAGTTGGCCATCATTGGGAAGAGAGGCCCCTTGGTCTTGCAAACTTTATATGCCCCAGTACAGGGGAATACCAGGGCCAAGAAGTGGGAGTGGGTGGGTAGGGGAGCAGGGCGCAGGGAGGGTATAGGGAACTTTTGGGGTAGCATTTGAGATGTAAATAAAGAAAATATCTAATAAAAAAAGGCAAAGAAAGAAATTAAGAAAGAAAGAGTATTGAAGACACATGAAACTATCGTAAGTTGGGACTGGGAACAGCTTGGGCCTCAGGAGTAGAAATCTCCTTTTCTTTTCCTTAAATTGCTTCCTAGTGTTAAATCTCTAATTTTACTTTGGAAATATTTGGATAAATGGAATCCGTTGGGAGGGAGCAGCTGTGTGGAGGTCAGACTTTTCACAGACAGGCCCATAGCATTGTGGAGGATCATGAAGTCAGACAGTCCCCTTAGATCAGAGCAGTCAGCTTTTAGGCCTGTACTGAATACATGCATTTATAGTAAAGGCTATAATAAAAATACTACCCCGAAAGTAATGCTGAAAATCACATTTGGGAATATATTTGCTCACTTTGTGGCTCGAAATAGCAAAATACCTAGAGGCAAAGATAGGAAATATTTTATTTATTCTTCTAAAGTCTTATTCTTAGCCATGTGTGATGCTATAAGCCTATAATCTCAGCTCCTCAGGAGGCTGAGGCATGAGGATCACATGTTCACAGCCAGCCCACACAGCTTAGTGGGCTCCATTTCAAGATAAAAAGCAAAAATAAATAAAAAATAAATAAAAATAAAATAAAATTAAAAACCAGCATTGGGTAATTCAGTAATCGATAGAGTGTTAACCTAACATTTGTAAAGGCCTCAGTGTATCAGTAATGTAAGTAAAATAAAGTTATGTTTTCTCCAAGATTCTTAGAATATAAAACAAGTGACCGTTGTAAGTTTGTTCCTTTTTAAAAGGTCATTAATACATTTTTAATCAATTAAAACATAGACTATCAATAAACAAAGCCTACCATAAAATAGATATAATTTGATCTACACGATTGTTCTTGTTGGCCTCTCAGCCCACAAACATTGCTGTGCATCCTCAGCCCACAACAACTCTCTTTGTCTAGTTTAAGCAGTTTTCATTCCAGACATAAGGCAGCACTTTTATCCATGATCTACTATGCCTGCACCCCTTCATAGATTTCTCCCTTCCAGTTTCCCTCCTTCTTTAAGCCTTATACATTAAATTTCTCGTGCCTCACCATGCATTCAAATGCATGGCTTACATTTATGTTCATCAACATGAAAGAATAGGGTTGCAGGCACAGTATGCACTGCGGTAACTGTATCAAGAGTGATATAGAGCTGCATATGAAACACATCATTCACATATCAAGAGATGGTAAAGATGAGTATCCCTACTGTACCCATGTATGACTGCAAATCATGGTCTGGGAATCATTAATAAGAACATGCCTAGCACAAAACAGGGGATAATAAAAACTTCCACAGTCCCCGTGAAGCTGAGCTGGCTCTGTGGGAACCTGATACCTAAAATAAATGTGGAGCTAGAAGAGCAGCTTTATTGAGTCTTTAGTAAGGACAGTCTCACCGTTCCTTGAAAACAATGGTCCAGGTGCTAGAAGATTGTTATGCAGAGATATGTGATTTCTTCATTTTAAAACACGGATTCTTTGGAAGAATATTCTTGTGGTGGAAGAACAGCACAGTCTCAAAGGCTGAGGTTCTCGTTTGCTCTCCTGTTGCTGTGATAAATACCAAGACTCAAAACGACTGTCAGATGGAAGGGGTTTGTTTCATCTTACAGCTTCTCTGTTGAGGGAAGTCAGAACAAGAATTCTAGGAAAAAACCCAGAGGTCTACCCTGAAGCAGAGACTATGGAGGAATGCTGTCTATTGACTGGTTCCTAGGCTCTCATTTAGTCATCTAAAAAAAAAAACAACAACTCTATTCACCCTCTATCTATATATCTCTAAATATAATCTACTCAGTTCATATATTATTTGTATGTATATTTAACAACAATCTATAAACACTTGTCCTTACACCCACAGATAAGTATAGTTCTTCCCGTTTATCTAGGAAACTTCTATCATCAACAACAGATACCACTACAGAAAACAACAACCAACATAAATATACAGTGGTAGAGTCCAGACACAATGGATACACCTAGAAAACACTCCCACACCTACAATTGGAATAATATTATGGAAGAGAGCACAGAAAGTCTGTAAGAGCCAGAGGACTGGTGAGTTTTCTGTTAGACTGTTTCCTAGTAACATCAGAAACTATGCACATATGGTCTTAATAACATGACTGCCCAAACATGAGCTGAACATGAATGACACTAATGGACATGCCAAGGCAGCTTGGGAAAAGCTCATGGAGGCCTCAGTGTACACAAAGAACTATTGGCAGCTAAGGTAAGCTTGGAGCTGGGTAGGTGGTCTTCTCCTGGGAAGAACAGTCATCCCTGACCACAGCTATCTTCCTTATATATCTGAGTCCTAACTAAAAGGCTGGTGCTGCCTAAGTGGAATTTTCTATTCTGTACCAATTAGCAATTTTAAAAAATGCCCATAGGCATTTCTAGGCTAATCTGATTGAAGCAATTCCCTATCTGAGGTTTGCTCTTCCTGGATGATTCAAGTTAACAAGCAAGGTTAGCCACCACTGCTGCTGTTTAGGCTCTTAAAACACAGGGGTGGTTAGTACATCCATTTACTAAGTGAGTTTTGTAAATGGGGAGGGTGCTTTATATTCTCCTCTACTTTATTTTTAGAATAGGCCAGTAAGATAGTTTATGTCATATTTATTTTATGTATACCAAATCCTAGACTCAGAATGATGTCATGATGCAGCCAGAACATGATGGGAGGAGCCTTTAAGAGCTCCCAGAACATTGATGTGCTCACAAGAGCTCTTAGGGAATCCATCCATCAGTTTGGTCCCCTTCTGAAGTAAACCTGAACTACTCACTTATTACACTGCTTCCCAATAGGAATTCTTCTCCTTCATAAGTGCAAAAACTGAGACTGTTGCCATGGATGGTACCAGAAGAATCCAATATTCTTCATTTCTTCTCACCCATAGCACAGGATTTCCATCACATTCCAAGAGTCTCAGGATGGTTCTTAGATAAGGAGTGACTTGTGCCCATCAAATCCTAACAGTAGAGAGGCCACACTGCTTCTTCTCTTGACAATTGCTTGTATATACTGAAAATATTGGTGTTAAGGTTGGTTCTAAAGAGCAATGACCAACACATGCGCCTTCGACTATAAGCCACTGTTGAAAAACATATAGATGTCACTCAACTTTGTTTTCCAAATCACAAAAAGCCCAGGTAGAATTATCTTCCTGGTTCCTTTTTTTTTAAATTGGATATTTTCCTTATTTACATTTCAAATGTTATCCCCTTTCCCGGTTTCCCTCCCTCCTGGAAACATCCTATCACATCCTCCCTCCTTCTGCTTCTATGAGGGTGCTCCTCCACCCACCCACCCACTCCTACCTCCCTACTCTTGATTCCCCTACACTGTGGCATCTATTGAGACTTCATAGGACCAAGGACCTCTCCTTCCATTGATGCATGACAAGGCCATCCTCTGCTACATATTCAGCTGGAGCCATGTTCCTTTAATCATTCATATTCTGAAATGTTTTTGAAATATTATTATTTGAAATTTCCTTCCTGAGCAATTAAAGAGAATGACTGAATTGTTTCATAGTGTTTTCACCTTCATGGGGGTTGGGGGAGATGCATAACTAATTAAATGAAAACCCATATAGCTCACCCTGCCCAGCTTGCATCAGAAAGCTTTCCTGGAGTTCAGCTGTCTGCACACTTGGCTAGTGACATGAAATGTGACTTCCTGTCAATCGCTAAGGAAAGGAAAGCAAACTGTCCCTCTCTGTCCTGTCACTGATACCTGTGCTGGGAGGACAAGGGCATCCTTGAACATCTTCTGGTTTTGGCCATTTTCCAAAGACTTGCCCAAAGATTTTCAAGAGCAGATGCTCTCAGGTCCCTCTTCTCCCCAGCCTTCACTAAGTAAGCTCCAGCACTTGTTTTCTCATCATTAAAGCAAAGCATATGGTCATTTTAATCCGTCCCTTCATTCCTAGGTGTACATGTGCCAGTAGCTTCTCTCCAGCATCTGTTCCTGAGCCAAATGGTGGGGTTTTTGTTTTTGTTATTTTGGTTTTGGTTTTGTTTTGTTTTGTTTTGTTTTGTTTTGAACATTGCTGCTTTGCTACCACTTCCCTCATTTTTCATCTTTGTCTTTTCAGAGGTCATCCTTCATATTTATTCAGCCCTTTCAAAAACAAGAATATATTATGTACAGTGTTTTCTATTGATTCTGTCAGCTGAATAATCAAATAGAGCACCACCCCATTCTTAGAAGAATCCTTTATAAATCAGTTTTCATTTTTCAACACTCACAAAAGACTAGAGAGAAACAACTTATAGGAGAAATGTGAGTGTGTGTGTGTGTGTGTGTGTGTGTGTGTGTGTGTGTGTGCTCATCTATGTGATTGACGTGAGTACACGTCTCATCTACTGTCACTGTAATTTTGAGGCAGGGTCTCTCACTGAACTTGAAGCTCTCCAATTTGTTAGACTGCCATTATAAACCTGAACTTCTGCATCTTGCTTTATTGTGTCCTTGTACTTGTATAGCAAACATTTTGTGTATTGTGCCATTTCTACCAGTCTGCCTGGAAAAATGTCTTGGGTTCATGATTTCATAAGATTGGATTTGCTCTGAGTCTGTGGTGGGGTAGAACATCCTGATAGATAACATATAGTAGAGACAAAATTATACACATTAGGACAAAGAGAGAAAAGGACTCTTCCCTAAGGGCATGCCTCTGAGGTCTCACTCTCTATATCTCCACTACGATTCCCTTCCTAAACTGTATCACTTCCAAATAGCCTATTGGATTGTGATCTAAAAAATAGACTTATGTGCTAATGAGGGGAGAATACTCATAATCAAAACACTTCTCAGAAACATACCAGCTATCCAATAAGACTTGAGAGTGTGATCTCTGATATAGGGCTTAGAAACAAGCAATAGCAGATAGGAATAGCTATTTGTGGGACTGATAACATGAATCCACCTGTAAAAATACTTAAAAGCAGGCCTGAAACCCAAGTTCAATCCATGGCAGAGAGAACTGAATCACCTCTTACAGGTTCTCCTCTGACCTCCACCCACTTACTCACACAAAATAAATACATGAAGAAAATGGATTAAAAGACAGCCATTTAGACTCTGCTCATATAAGCTATAAGGCATGTTAATATGGATAGGGACAATCCCATGGGACTTCAACCCTTGGCAAAGAGCTGCCAATGACCAAGGAATGCTGAGAGCAGGAGAAATAGAAGAAGAGCACATTGACTTGTATCCAATGCCAATGGTCAGTCCTGAAGACATAATATGACTCACATACAGACTGTGCAGGTTATATTTATATGTTTAGAAATACATACTCATATCTATGCATATATGCCATAACAGTTAAAGAAATCAAAGCTGTCTTAGTCATTGTTCTACTGCTATGAAGAGATACCATGACCAATGCAATTCATTAAAAAAAAAAAAAAGAAAGCATTTAATTAAGGGGGTTGTTTAGAGTTTCAAAGGTTAGTCCATTTTCCTACTCCAATAAAGCCACACTTCTTTATCCCTTTAAACTGTTTCACTACTTGGTAACTGGGCATTCAAATACATAATCCTATAGGGGCTCTTCTTATTCAAACCACCATAGAGGCCATGACTTAAGAAAGAGCAAAGAAAGGATTCATGGGAAGAGATGGAGGAGGAAAGAGAAGAAGGAAATGATATCATTGCATTTTAATTTAATTTTTTTTAAATAAAAGATTAAAAATAGTTGAATATGTAGTGGATTAATAGCACCAAAATTTTGTTGTTTTACATTTCAAAAGAAAATATGTCTGAGTGGAATTTAAAATTATGTCTGAGTGGAACTTATGGCAAAGTTCAACAATACTAAGTAGAAGGTATCACCCTCTACACCTCTAAGGGCAGACCTGTTTCTGATCTCTGACATTCATATAATAGGAATGCTGTTATTAATTTGGGAAATCCATTTTGTAAAGTCACAACTCCTAGGTTTTAGGGCTTGGAACTTGGGTATCTTTGATAAGGCATACTTGTCATATTAATTTGCTAGGCCAATTCCCACACTCATGCAATCAACAATAAAACAAAAACCAGAAACTTGGTGCTTTCCTATAATTAAAATATGGTAAATTCTTATAACTTAATATAAATAAAGTAGGGACAAAATTTGCATTCTGTTAAAAAATGAAAAAAATGTATTAATGTATCTGTTAAATATTTAAAGATAACTGGGTAATCAAGGGGAAGACAACCAACTGAAGAATGAAAACAAGATTAGGACATGAAAATTTTATCAAAATGACACAGAAGAAGTAAACAGGCAGACATCATGATCATATAAGCTGGACAAAATATGACAGTAGAAAGAGTTATGAATGTATCAGCACATACGCAAAATATACCTGATAAACTCCTGATCCAAGGAAATATGGAGATGAATTGCCTTCTCTCACTGATTCCTATGCTGCCAGCTAACCTGCTGTCAGACATGGAACTGGCCCATGTGTCATGACTTGGCACCATTAACAGCCAACAGTTCCTGAGGAACTGCAGCTCAGCCAGCAGCACCAGAAAGTATATTCTGTCAATCAGTTCTGAAGTGAACCTTCCAGAGAGCCTTGAGATGGCTGTCTAACTCTGAGTCCCAGAGACAAAAGACTAAGCTATGTTGTACAGAGCTAATTCACACCTTGGGTAAGCAATGTGTTGTTTTATTTTGTCATATTTCACCTTCTTGCTCACAGGAAAGCTGCTTCTGAGAATGGTAATGACCACTTTTATCCAGTCTACTTCCAAGTCCCTGCTCTGGAAAGCATCAAATCCTACAGCTTCTAGAACCTCCAACATGAGGGAGGCTTTTGCCCCTTATTCTTGGTTCAGTTTGTGTTCTTTCACTCTTTGTTCTTTCAGACTCTAAAATCTAGAGCAAAGCAAGCATACTGTTTCTGTTGTATAGATATTTCTTCTGAATAAAAATATTCTCTCCTTAAGGGAGGAGGAAAATTAATAGGACCCTGGAAGCTAATGAAAGTTATAACTCAAGAACCTCAGGAAGTTACAAAATTATCAAAGCCCTTTCCTACAGGAAATATTTGCAAGGGTGCTGCCCCACACAGCTCCTGTGCATCATCACCCAGACTTGGGGGTTCAGTCTAGTAGCTACTTTTAATTCACCTGTAGTCCTGTAAGCAAGTCTTCATTCATGCTTCCCTAAATAACCTCAATAAATGATTTCATTCAACCAAGCAGACTTGGTTGGGGATGTATTGGAGATCTATTCTCAATGCCTTATCTAGAATTAACTTGTTTATTTTCCTCCAATAAAAGCCATGTGACTCTTCTCAGGAATCACACATAGAGCAAACTTTGTGATAATCATATAGGACAGTGGGTGTCTGTAGCTTCAATTAGTTTAGAATGTTAGACTCATTTAGGTTAATTTGAAGAATATTATCTTCCAGTTTACATCTGGAGCGCCAACACAGAAGCTGAAGAACATTAGAACATTAGAGCAATAGTGAAACTTTAATTCCTTTTAACTGATAGAAATAAGCTTTGTTCATCTCTAAGGAACTCGAAAAAGACAGGACCACTGCCCTCGGGAACACACAGCAGCACAACTGCACAAAAGCAAGATGGTCAGCATCCCCAGCTGAGGAGCTGTTGACAATTGAGGGCTTCAGAGAGCAAGAGAGCCAGTTTCCCAGAGACTAACCATGCTTTAGTGGATGTTCTGCACCCCTTAGTATCTGTGCAGCCCAAATTTAACTTAGTGAGTTATTAAAAAACAAAAGATATGAAGTTTCAAAAGGGTTGAAGGTATCCGTGTGAGGAGAGGGGGAGTATGATCAAAATCTCTGTATATATGTATTAAGTTCCTTAATTATTATATTCATTGAAAAGAAGGATTTTCACATTTAGGGGATGAAAATGATAAAAAGCTTGAAGTGTTTGCATCTCTAGGAATCTACCCTGCACCTCTGTGATTGTTAAACAATAATTACCTTTCATGTCTATAGTCAGTTGATAATCCATCAGCAATGAATAGGGAAAGAAGCCATAGACTAGATTAAGAATAGCTCTTTAAATATAAGACTGGTGTCATAGCACAGGGCTATAAGCTGTGATAGACATTCTAAGCTACAAATGCCGGATGAGATTATTTATCTGGAATTACAAAATATTACCAGTAAAAGGGATTTTCAAGATGGCATGGTCTAATCCATTAATTTCACATATGCGAGAACTGAAGTTAGGGAGAGAAAAAAAATGCACCTAAGGTTAGGAAGCCATCGGAGGCTAGGTGAGGACCAGAATTCAATTTCACAAAGTCTGTACTACTCCTTTTTTATGTGTTTTTATGAAAGATAAAAACCATAAGCTGAAATATCCTTTTGCTGTATGATTTTATCTCTGGTGCAGACATGCACATCAACACTTTTTAAACATATTTTATGTATTTTATATTTTATTTTTATTTTTAATTACTTTACATTTCATATTTTTATATTTTCTATATTTAAAAAACTTAAAAAAATATATTGACATTGCACTTGGAGAGGTGGCTCGGAGGCCATGAGCACCTGCTTTGCTCACGTCTGAGGATCAAAACCCACGTGAAAGAGCCCACACAATGTTGTGCTGTGTAATAACAAAAGAGAACCAGATCTCACAAAGCACAGTAGAGGGAAGGACTGATACTCTATGTTGTCTTCTAATCTCTATACAGATCCTGTACTCACACATATAATTGTGCACGTGTACTCAAGTATTCACGCACATGCATATGTGTTCAAAGAATGACATAGCAAATTAGAGGTTATCTGCCTTTAAAGATCATAGACTTCAACTGAATTGTATTAAAGCACCAGTGCCCAGAAAGCACTAAATTAGCTCACATATTGTCAGGTAATCTTGGAAATGTTACAGGGAGATGATAAGGTGATATTGGTGGTCTGTTAGGTTAAAACATAATCCTATAAACTTCATCTCTAAAGGTGCCCTTGGAAAGGAAAGCAGCCATTGGCCACTGGGATCAGGCACAGTTCCTAGGCATTCTCACTCTGCTTATGTAAATATCCTCAAAGGAATATTTCTTTTCTGTCTGAGTAGGATGAAGGGAAGGCACATTCTGTTTCCAAAATTGGCTGTATGCATACATCGGCAGTGTTAGGGATGTAAAGGACTGTGCTTGAAACCCAGAGAAATCTGCCAGCTGAAGTCACCCACTGAGGCAATCCAGTTTGATAGCCATTAGAAAGTCATTCAGAGTCCAAATACCATTTCAAAGAGATTTGTGCTTGTGATAATGACATTTGAAAGTCTCAGAATTAAAGGTTGTTTACAAAGATTGCCTTATTATAAAATAATAGCATCTAACAGATCATACACAGAAAAGAAAGTTGCTTTCTAGTTGGTTGAAAGGATTTTCTAACAGAATAGACACTGTAAGAGTCACTTTATACACACACACACACACACACACACACACACACACACACACACACACCCTTCAAAGGTTTTCAGGAAATTCAGGTTACCTTAAATACAATCTGAAAGAATTTCACAAAATACCCAAAACATAAAAGCAGAAAATTTCTCCAGACATTTAATTTAAGCTGGACACCAAACCCTGTAATGAACCTCCCACAAAGAAATAATAATATACTATATATCATATATGTTCAATGTGTGCTCCATTTAAGTACAGGATTGACCTTCTGCCGATAGAAAGGACGCATAGCACCATGGCAACAGCGAATGCAGACCACAGTGGTATTTTTGAAGTCAGTTTTGGGTGTCAGGGGGATCTAGCTGTTATACATGGAGGCTATAGCACCTGAGATACAAGAGTAACACTCAGGTTTCACCTTGAACATGTATACACTTCTCTTTCTAGTCACAAATGCTTTGTACTTATGTGATGTCTGCCATTCTGAAAAGATACCTTCCTCCATAATGTGATCACCATCTGTGTGGGTGTAATATGAGAGCCTCTCAGGCTCCGAGTCTTTTGGCATCCATTAATCCTGAATATGGTATTTGCAGAGTTCTTTAAAGGTTTCCTGTTTGTGGTCAGCAAGATGAGGATTTGACACCCAAGTGAGGTTTTCTGCAGACAAGGACTCAGTCTATCTACACTCCTCAATAAACTGAGAATCAAATCATTCGCTTTTAAAGTCTACATGAAAATTATAGAAGGTAATCAGTTTCATGAGACCCTATGCCTGAAATAGTGTGAATACAAAATAAACACAGCTATTCTTGTTATTGAGACACACTTAACTTATCTGAGGAGTGTGTGTGTGTGTGTGTGTGAGAGAGAGAGAGAGAGAGAGAGAGGGAGAGAGAGAGAGAGAGAGAGAGAGAGAGAGAGAGAGAGAGAGAGAGAGAGAGACTTTTTCTAAGAAATACCAGATGGTAGGAAGCACATTAAAATGTATTTAAAAAGCATTACTTGAACAAATTCCCTCTGGCTAAATACAATTTTAATCAAACTGTTTCATAGGTTGTGACGTACTCTGAACTTGCTTACTACTGTATCACATGGATAGTAGAGAGTTTTTATATGATTAGTGTCTACATATCCATGTGTGCACATGTGTACATATGTAAATTTAACCATTTTAAAGGTCTTTTCTTGAGTAATGATCGTAAGCAAAATACTTTGGGATTTCTATTTTCTCTGAATAAAAATGAAGAAAGGTAAACTATCAAAAGACAATATTCTAGCAAGTCAATGGCCACAGTAAGAACTTCTTTTACTAGGCTAAATTCACCAAATTAACAACAATTGAACCAATGAATCCACAATGTTAACAGCCATTTAAATCCCTTCCGAGTCACAGATTCTCTTTAAAACAAGCATAGCAAGATACCCATACAGTGTAATAAGTGCCACTCACATTTCCATGGCAACCAACAGCTGTCTAGAGAACTTACAGACCACTCAACAAGAGGGAAATTATGCCTGGTACTGAGAATGTAGCCAGCATCCCAGGGCTAGTGAGGTCATGGGTGTTAGAGGGGAATCCACTTCTGCCACTTCGCTAGAACACAATTGCTTACTCCATTTGATCAAAAATTAAAAGCAGAAGAAACGGTCAATCCCTCTGGTTGACACCATCACCTTTAACAAATTTATTCAGTCTTAGAGAATGATTTGTCAGATAAGAATCCTGACAGGCATCAAAACTGGGGTTCGAATCCTCAGCACCCACACAAAGTGTCCAAAACTGCAGTGCAAACCAAACTTATGCAGCCAAATAGACTTGGAGAGAAATCCTGAATAACAAATCAAAACTTAAAAAAAAAAAAAAAAAAAAAAAGGTAATGACAGAAGACAGTTAGTTCTCCAATTGTGTCTGTGAGAGTATGTATGGAGATACCATCTAGACATAGAAGGTTCCCTTTATTTCTTTAACCTTAAAATATTTTAACTTTTCTCCATGACAGAGTTCATGCTGTCAATTATACTATAGATCTATTCATTTTTAACCCCATATAGTAGGAGGCAGAGTCAGGGAGGTCACTGATAGTTTCTCACTGTGTGGAGTTGTAGGTTCAGTAAGAGGTTCTGCCTCAATGAAAGGATGTGGAGAGAATGAGAGTGGCATACCCATAGTGCTCCTTTAGTGGGTATATGTGCAAGCACACACACACACACACACACACACACACACACAGTAGCATATAACACTCAAAACACAGATAGACTAGATAGATAGATAGATAGATAGATAGATAGATAGATAGATAGATAGATAGATAGGGAAAGAAAGAGATAAACAAATAAATGCAGAAAGGCACCTAATAATAACATGATTTGAACAAAGTCGAGTAGAACCTCCAAATTTGGGCTTCCAATGTTTTCCCTGGATGAAGGAAATAGGCTACCCTCTACCCTGCAAAGACTGTTCCTGAAACCCTTTGTATTATAAACACCCTGAATGCATTTATATAAATTGTTGCTTAGTTTTGAATTTTCAAAAAAAAACCACATAAAACCCCATAAATTTACATTTGTAAATAATATTTTTATTTGTATATTTACAAATATAATAATAATATTTACATTTGTAGAGTTAATATCTGTCTGAGATATTTTTCCATTATGCTAGTTTCTTTGAGCATTATCCAAACCCCCGCCCCCCCAGAGACAGAAGTCACTTTTCAAGGGTTTGCCAAATAAATTCTTCCACCATCAACTTGAAAAAGTAGGTGTTAATGAATTCCCCAAACCCCCAGGTTTTCTCAGTGACCTGATGCATGGAAAGAAATATTGACTTCCCAATATTACATGCTTTTGGAAAACAGGTCGTATGCAATTTCTAAACATGACAAGAACTATAGAACATGTGCATGCATGCCTGTTTCTTCCTGTTATTTGATAGACTGTATTATCAATGCAGGTTGCTTTTCTTGTTAGCTAGCCAATACTCCCTTTGTTTCATCCTTCAAGGCCTACCCCCAAGTTCTGACATCACATGACACAGTTTCTATGGAAACAGTGGGTTTTGTGCAAGCCCTAGGGAAGAAAGGGTGATTTCCATTTGAAGACTTCAGAGTAGGCTGCAGTGTCCTGTTCATAAAGAATTGTGGAACCAGCCTCTTAAATGTCATTGGCACAATTCCATTCATAGTTTACACTTTTTTCACTGCATGTTATTGCAGTCACCTTGGGACATGCTCTGGAACAAAACTGAAACTTTACAAGTTTGTGTAAAACAAGGGTCATGCTTTTGAATCAGGCCATTTATCCTCAGAATCCCCAAACAGAGATATTCTGAGAAGGTTCACCTTCTGCCAGTATTATTCATATTTTTTTTTAAAAAGAAGATACTTTGCTATCCATATGACTAAACTTCAAAGAAAATGAAGAATTAACCAACTAGTCCTCAACTTTATCAACTCCTGCTTTTGAGTTTTGAAGATAAATTTGGACACCTGGTTTATGTGTCCAGGCAACATTAGAGAAAAACCCAGAAACGAAATAAAAACTTTAAAAAAAAATAGTGATGACTGAACTTAGTAGTACTCAGAGTGTGACAGGAGAAGGACTTCCAGGGCTAACATCTCCTTTACTTTCTTACCTTTAAGCCATTTAACTCCCCATTTAACGTATAGAATCCATGTTGTCAATCATAAATGTAAAGCCTATTGGTTTAAAAAACAATGAACACAGGCTACACATACTACTATCCAGATAAAGCAACGGGATGTGTTTAATATCCCTTAGACCATCCTATCGCTTTCAAATCACACCTGTTAAAAACCTAATGTCTATCCTGGTTTATTGATCTTACTAAATGTGGCATACTATATAAACAGTGTCATTCAATAGGAAACAGAGTGTGATTATCCCCCAGTGTACCTGATGACCACATAACCTGAAAGCCTTTCCAGGGCTAGCTGTGCCCTATGATAAGAACATAATGCAGTTTTAGAATGATACTGTGATGGATGCTTGAGCTAGTGCTAGCTGGGAGCCATCACAAATAGGACTCCTAACACATGTTTATAGATCTGCTTTAGTTGCACACATTCCATGTTGTCGTACACATAGGAGAGGTATATGTGGTCACAGAGTAAATATTGGTTGCTTTTAGTAAAGCTGCAAAATGTCATAAAGGAGTGGCACCAAATGCAAAGAAGGTCATCCTGGACAGACAGCACTCAGAAGCATCACAGATTTCGTTTTGCTCTGATGCTTTGCTTATTGATTTCTCATTTGAGTGGGTGTGCACTGTTATCTCATAATTTATTCAAATTACTTTCTATGTACATACTCCAATCACCTTCATTGTTGATCTAAGTGTACTCATTTAGAAGGAATGTGTGCATGCATGTGTTTGCATGTGTTTGTGGTATGTCTGCATGCATGTGCACGTGTGCACATTTGTGTTTAATGTTTTACAAATATTTGACTTTTCCAAAGTCCTAGTTCTATGCGTGTGATTCAAGCATCTATTAGTTGATCTTCATTTACTAAAACAAACCAACAAACAAGCAAAACTGGACCAGTTGCTATTACAGCACAAGCAGACACCATGCATTTATTTTTTTCAACTTACCATAGCACACTTATAAGAAAAATAATTCCATCAATTTATAGCAAAGATTACCATGGCTTCACCTGACCACCCAATTACATATGTGCAAATTACATGAATATATGGATGTATGTTTGCTTCTAGATTCTTTATCCTACGGTATTTGTTTATTCTTTCATTTGTTATCAAGGCAGCTAGCACCACAGGATTTTAATCACTGTGGCTTTATAATTAATGTTTAGCTCTCAGAAAGCAACTTCTTTAAATTTGCCTTTGCTTTTAAAATTTGTCACTATTCTTTAAATTTTTCATGTATGTCTTGGAATCAACTTTTGAAAAGAAAAAAGAGTGAGTGGAGTTATATGAGAATTATATTAAATGGTTAATTAATTTAGGGAAACTGGCTTATGTACAATATCAGTTCTTATACTACCTGAATAAGTCATACCATACTAAAAGACTGCCTGAGAGAGGGCTTTCTCTGGCTCACAGTTGGAGGATGCAGTTTACCACATGTCTGGAAAGACATGTGTGACAGTTGGTCTCATTGCATCTGCAGCCAGGAAGGAACGAGAAGTGAACACTGATGCCACGCTCATGCCTTTGTATTCAGCTGTGGACTCAGAGGCAGGGGATGGCAGCACCCATGCTCAGTGTGGCCTTCTCTTATGTACTGTTTTAAATGACAGATCCAATTTCATTCATAAAACTAAGGTTATAAATTTTCTCCTTCTTGTCCTCACTGTAGAAAATTGTCCTGGTCTTAAGGACTCTCCCATTACATCCGAAATTTGCTTTCAAAATAGTATTCATAATACTTCATTCCTAGATTCCAGAGCCTGTAGATACTGTTATTTATATGTCAAATGATTTATCAAAAATAAATTTATGAGTTAACTTAACGCTAACTCATAAACATTGACACTTTTCAATTTTATAATTGGATATCACTTCCTTTTATAAAACAGAATAGAATTGGGATAGATCAAGTAGGGGGTTGGTTTTTAAAACAGAAAAGGGGTGAGAAAAACAGAAGCAAAAACACAAATGGGAGTGTCTATTTCAAAAAAGTTACATTTTTACAAGGCAGAAGTACAAAAAGAAAGAAAAAAAAAACCCCATGGTTAACATCAGGTTACTTTAGGTGGGCTGTTTGAGTGCAAGGATTAAGACAGAGGAGAATTCATGTCCAGGCCAATGGAAACTGGCCCGTTAGGAAACTTGACTCCCCTCCTAATACTTGAATTAAAAAAAAAAATAGGGCAGGTCTTCATAGGTTTCTCAGAAAATCACATAAACCACTCAGTTTCAGCTTAGTAACTACATTTTTTTTGGATATTTGATTCCATTTTTATTTTTATTTTGTTCTGTTGGGGTCAAGAGGGAAAGCTTGATCCAATAAAGATACCTTTTCATAATTTTTATAGGGAGATCTGGAGCCAAAGAAGATAGCTTATTCCTTTTAGAGTGGGCATTAATACAATTTAATTGTAGTCCTATCAGTGATGAAATTCCTCCCCACTAGACCCCCAACACTTAAGGGTCTAGTATTTTGCAATACTTTGGATGCAAATTTCCCAAACTATGAACCTTTCAAGGCTCACTGTCCCAGCCCAGTATGGACGAGAGGTGAGGGAAGACAGTTAGAAATCACCCCACATATGAGAAGCAATCATGGTGAGATTGTTCCCAGAGGGCTACAATCCTGCATACCGATGCCTCTACAGCAAGAAAAGGCAAGGCATCATCAACCTCACTCCCCTGGCCTACAATAGTACCATTGTCCTGATGATGCCTTGACTGCAGCTGCATAAGGTAACCATGGTCTTATGCTGGTAGAGGGGGAGTGATGGAGGAGGGATGCTGTGGCTTTGCTTTGGCTATCAGACCACCACTGCTAATTCACTTGAAAAACTAGTTTATTTAAAAGGCATGGAGGCTTTGGAGCAGAAACCAGACTTCAAAGAAATTATGCTAAGGCTTACAGTCTACACCTGTTAGAGGAAGAGACTTAGCACAGAATCCTTCACAGGGCTTAGAATGGGTGGCTAAGTTCTAAGCCCTTCCACCGCCAAAGCAGCTTAATAAATTTTCATTGTTTCCCTTTTTTAAACTACAAGATCTTTAAAACCTCATTTCTTTAGCCAAACTTGAATTAAAAAAAAATAGGGCAGGTCTTCATAGGTTCCAGGACAGCCAGGGCAACATAAAGAAACCCTGTCTTTAATAATAATAATAATGATAATAATAATAATAATAAATCTGTAATAGAGCTCAGAGACAGCCTTATGCCCCAGAAGAAGACTGGTCAATTTGGATCACAGATAAACTTACATACATCTGACCTTTTGACCTGTGTTTAATGGCTTGTATAAATTGTACAATGGTGGACATGCATGGCAAGGACCAAATTAGAATTCTTTTCTCTAACATCTAACATAATATCCACCTCTGCCAAACTCAATTCATTTTCCTTTACCAAATTTTATTTTTAAAATTCTTTAAAATACAAAGAAGCTAGATAGTAGGTTTACAGATACAACAATAAGACCCATTCCAAGATTCCTGACCTCATTAAGCATAAGATGATACCATAATATGAAAATACCTAATATATGGCTATAAAATTGTGAAAGAACAATTTTTCTAACTTTTGTTCTTCTTTCATACATTATGTCCTGACAGCAGTCTTCCCCTGCCCTGCCCATCATCTCCCTTCTTCTCTAGATCACACCTCCTCCATTTCCTTTCCAAATATATATGTATATATATATATTATATGTATATATATTATATGTATATATATGTATATATATATATATATGTATATATGTGTGTGTGTGCGTGTGAGAAAGAAAAACAAAGAATGCCATCCAGGCATATCTACCTAATTCACCTTGAGAAGAGACTATAAGACTAAATACAAACCCTCATATTAAGGCTGGACAAAACAAGCCAGTATGAGGGAAAGGGTCCTATGCACATTCGAAAGAATCACAGGTACTCACTCCATTGCTGAGAGTCGAACAAGAACATCAACCTACACAACCATAAGGTATATGTAGAGGACCTAGCTCAGACTCATGAAAGAACAATTTTTGTAAACATTGAAAATATGGCTATCATGTGCTCTGCCAATTCCATTACTGGTATATATTCTAAAGGAATTAAATCACGTAAAAGAGAGTATAGCACTGCTTACAAGGGCCAGGCTATGCAATCATCTAATCTGTCCATAAATAAGTGCATAGAAATATAAAATGTGGTAGATGTATATAATGAAAGATTGTCAAGCTGTAAGAAGAATGGAATCTCATCATTTATAGTAGTAGGGATGAAACTTGAAGATGTGATATTGGGTTTATAGAAAAATAAAAACTTTGTGTGTCATTCATTTATGGAAATAAATACAGATGTCTTCAGGGAGAAAAAGAGAGGGGGTGCATGAAATAACACTGGTCACTGAGGCTAGAGATGGGAATGCATGAAAGTTTCAAGGAAACAATTAAATATGAGAGATTACTGCAGATATTTGTATCATGAATAGTATTTACAGTTTACAAATGATACCATTTTTGAAAATAACCAGAAGACTTTCCCAGACATGCAGAAATGATACAGGCTTAAGAAGATGAAAACCTACAGCCATGTGACCATGGTTCATTGCATACTTCTTTCAAAGCTCCATACTGGATCTCAAAAATCCTGAGAAACTGCATGCCAATGAAAGGTTTGTAAAAGCTTATTTCATGATAATGCAGAGATGACAAGACGCTCGCTTTGTTGGTAAGCTTTAGCTAGTAGAATAACATTTGCATACAAGTTCCATTTCTTTAAATTCTTGCTGATTTTTTAAGCAATGATGAGATTATTTATCGTAGCCATTAATCATGTGTAGAAATAAAAGGATTTTCAAAACCACATAGTTGTTTGCTTATGTTCTTTTTCTTTCATCTATCTCATAATATTTCAAATGGATTCAGAGGGTTTGAGGTTGTATACCATTTTGCCCAGAGAATGTAAAAATCTGAGACAAACTCCACACTAAATTCCTAAAATAGAAGATAGGGAATGTGGCCCAACATGTTTTCGGCCTCAACAGGTTTTTTTTTTTTTTTTTTTTGCGGATTCATGCATGAGTCATGTTTATATTATTTTTTTCTAGAACAATTGGCAACATATTAAAGAACTTCCCTATACTCTATTCTCAGATAACAATTTGGACAGGGCTAAGAATTGCCAACACTGGGGCTGGAGAAGGGGCTCAAAAACTAAGAATTCTCACATCTTTTGCCCAGGACTTTGATTCAGTTCTTAGCACCCATATTCACAGCTGCCTGTAATCCCAGTTCCAGGGGTGGGGGTGGGGATATTCCACCATCTTCTGGGAACATAGAAGATGCAAATATACACATATACTTAAAAAAAAAATAGTCAACTTTGACTAGGAATGGTTGTAGTGTTGAAGTCTAGCACTCTTTTGCATGCTATCGGCCATTCTAACTCATCTTCCTAAGGTCTCGGGACTCATCAGCACTTACTGCATTTCCCCTTTCCACTTCTATACTGCTAGTTCCTTGTATTCTACTCTGCCTATTGTTCCCTCCATACTCCAGAGTTTTCCTTGGACTTAAGTTCCTAAAGTGGAAAATAAATGAAAAGGGGGGTTGCAGAAGCTGATACAGTGACTCATGTCTGAGCAAGTAGACACCCTTTCTCCATGGAGTAGCACAACAAAGTCACTTTCTTAAGGAAAGATAGTTTTACTCAACAGGAAACAAAACCACTTTCCCTGCTGTTATTTCCCACTGGGAATTCCCAAGAGCAAGGGAAGATACCACGGTTCTACTATGCCTTCACCTAGGAAAGCCACATGAGTCAGAACCATGAGTGTGGTTTTATCCACAGCCTTCTTTCCCGTGGCCTGAAAATGTGCTTTTGCTGAAAAACACTGGGACATGTCCCAGAATTAAATGCTCTAAATAGAGAGCCATGGAACAGAACATGAGGATGATTATCCTCTAAAAGCTCAAATCACCACATCCCGCAGCATCCTCTGCTTGTTCTGAAGTCCAAGCACTTCTTAGAGGGGAAAAATATAACTCACTGTCAATGCAATTGTTTAATGAGGTGTTGACAGAGTGGTAGTGATGGGGGGAATCCTGAAGCATCACAGGTCCAGCCTTCTGCTCGCTCTCCTTTGTCTATTTCAGTGCAAGGGAAATTTGACTCCTTGAAAGTAGCTCAGGATCTGTTTCCCTATGCTGCCAGAGACAGAAGTGACAATGCTTATCCACTGTTTTTCATCCATGTTTTGGGCCAGCAGCCAGACGCTTGGAAACTCCGAGCTTTAGCATAGGATGTTTCATGAGAGATTTTGAAATAAAGCCTACATTAAAGACTTCTTCTGTGGTGGAAGTATTCTGAAAGGTGGTCAATTTCTAGATAAGATAATAGAGTTTTAGGACTGAGTAGAAGACTACCCCTTTTTAAATACAGAAAAAAAGCAAAGAGCTGAACACTAAAATAACAGATTTGGTAGAAGAAGCCAATGATGGTACAGGGCTCAGAGGGTCAGACAACCACCTTCAGGTTGTGACTTAATTATTCAAGCTCCAGTTTACTCCAGTGACATGGAAGCTAGTGATACTTCCTTAATATCAAATGAGCACCTTTCTAAGATCAAATGAGATGCCTCTATCAAAACACTAGCTACAAGTTACTATGGATTCTGTGACATTAGCTCGCATTTATAAAACCCAATCTCTAAAAAACTGCTTCAGAAAATCAGTTATGTCAAAATAAGCTCTTAAAATGTATTTTATACACTCTCTATGTCATATTCATAGAAACAATGCCTAGTTTTCAATGTAATGTGATGCTACTCTGTCTCTTACACAAAGGCTGGATTTGCAAGGTGTATGCGATCAAGGATTGTTTCAGAAAGTTTTACTTCAGAAGGAAAAGCTGGGGATAGAGATTACACAACATGATGCTTTTGGAAATCTATGTAGTTAGGTGATTCAGTCACTCCAGCTGTACAAACCTAAGCCTCAACATCATTAAGCAATTCTTCCATCTGATTCATGGTTCCCTTACTCACAGGAAAATGCCTTCCTTCAGCAATTCCACTAACACCGGTATTTACAGGCTTTATTGTATTTTTCCCTTTCCCTGTGCATTGATATGTAATGCACAGGATGACTACATTGTGTATACACACACACACACACACACACACACATACTATGACATATAATGCACAGGATCATTATATTCCTGCCCAGCATGCTTTATATCCACTAACTAGGCTGTTCTCCCAAGAGGTTTCACAGTTTCTAAAAATAGTGACACCAGCTGGAGGCCAAGTGCTCAGATACCAGCCTGTGAAGGATATTTCACATTTGAATCAAAGCAAAAATCTTCAGTTGTATAGTGTTCATTGTCGCTTCTGGTATATAATATCTAGACATTTATAAAATTATCTTTGTGCTTGATGGGTGTGATTTCAAGGATTGGACTCTTAACCAGGGTGTCAATTGTCTAGAAAGAACCAAGGAAAAATTAAAAACAATAATGTGCTTCCCATTGGAGCAGAAGTTCTGTACTTCCTTTATGCATTGACCCTATTGTAAATTATAGCTTACGAACCTACCTTATTGGATACAGAGCTACACTCAGTCTGTCTTCAGTCTGAGCCATGACCTATCCCCATCAAATGTTTATGAGTGCTACTGAGATAGCTCAACCATTAACACACTTGCTGCTATGCAGAATACTAAAGCTTTGCTCCCAGCACCTTACTGGACAGCTCACTCCCTGTAACCACAGCTTCTATAGACTGTCTTCAGGCCTTGGCAAGCACCAGCATACATACAGTATATCCTCCTTCCTGCCCCATACACATACAATATACATATGCATACATACACAGACACACATCAATAAAAGCAAATATTAAAAAATCTTGGAAATGGCCAAGCTAAGTGAACTTTATCAACGATATATTTGTGTGTGTGTTTATATATAAATTTGGATATGCTGAAGCAGAGGCAGAATTATAATGGTGCTATTAATCAGAGAGATGGAGTCATGGAAAGATGCTTTTCCTCTTTTTATTTTTAATTTGTGTCTTAACTCAGAAGCACTTGAAAATAAAACAAAGCCTCCCTCTTCAAGTGCCCTGCACCCCTGCACCCCATTGAGAATAGAGGAGCAAAGCCCTGTTTTCTGCAGCTGCCAGTAGCACACAGCATATTACTTAGGCCCAACATTGAATTGTACTGTATCTAATCACTCTATAGAGCTGATCAATTCACTAATTGAACCAGGAATGTATCTCACAATTTATTTGTTCCCATCAAAATTTCACTGGATAGCTAAACTCCTCAATCCATGCTGGCAGTATTTGAAATTCTCTTTCATTCACCTATGAACAACTGGCATAAACAATAATATGGTGCTCCACACCGGATCACTGCAGTCACAGGTGACATCATGTATGAGTTGTAAATGATGTTCTGTGATGTACCACATGTGCAATTTTTCTTAGTGCTCATAACATCTCCCTCCAAAAAAAACAGGGTCTTGATACTTGCACTAAAAAAATGGACAAAGAATTTGAGACTCAAATATGTAAATTGCCTAGAGACAGCTGAATTTTGAAATAGCTGCACTCAAAACTGGGAGATTAGACTATACAATTGTTTTCATATTATGGTATATTTTGATTGACAGCTATCCTCAAAGACAAAGGTCATTACTGTGTCCATCCCCATACACAAATGATCATTTGAGTTAGAATTTGGGAGTGCCCCACATTTCATGAGGGTGATTAGTGATGTCCCCTGCTTTAAGCCTACCTAGCATTACAAAAGTGACAACCTTAAAATATTTGTTCCTTCAACTTATTTCAAAGCTTGATTTTAAGAAACAATGTCTCTGGAAGATAGTCTAAAAGATATGGAGTTCTGTTGCTTTCCATTCTGATTTGATCGAAGGATGAAGCAAACTACACTGTGAACTTGGACCTTGGCTCATGACTGAGGCTCTTTGACTAACTTGTCATTAGAGCTGTGTGCCTGAACTTTTGGGGGGAGCCAGGAATAATGCAAGGACTGCATTTATTGCTGATATGCCATTCAAAGTGTTTGTCAAGTAATCACAAAGTTATTCTAAGTACTGGAGAGTAAATTTTATCTTAATGAATCAAAGTCTGGGACAAAGAGAAAACAAGAATAAAATAACTCTTTCCTAGCTGGGCAGTGGTGGTGCATGCCTTTAATTTCAGCATTTGGGAGGCAGAGGCAGGCAGATTTCTGAGTTCAAGACCAACCTGGTCTATGAAGTGAGTTCCAGGACAGCCAGGGTTACACAACCTGTCTCAAAAAAACAAAAATAGAAAAAAGGAAGAAACAAAACTCTTTCCTTAAAAAAACAAAAGAACTTGGGCTGGAGAGATGGCTCAGCTGTTAACAGCACTGATTGTTTTTCCAGAGGTCCTGAGTTCAATTCCCAGCAACCACATGATGCCTAGCAACCATCTGTAATGGGGTCTGATGCCCCCTTCTGGTATGTGTAAAGACAGCTGCAGTGTACTTACATACATTAAATAAATAAATAAATAAATAAATAAATAAATAAATAAATCTTTTTAAAAATGAACTTATTGTGGTAATATATGTAAATTGCCATCTAATGGCAGAAACTTAATTTTTAATTAAGACTTTATTCCATTCATTTTTGTGTAAATAAACTATTGTTCTTTTAGCCTCTTCTCACTTTACACGTTGACTTCCTGCTTTTCTTTATGTGTGAGCATGCATGTATGTGTGTGTGTGTGAGTATGAGCATGCATGTGTGTATGTGACAGGGTCTTCCATTGGGCTCATGCTCTTTGATTGGAGAAAGCTGGCTGCTGATGGAGAACCAGAAACTTCCCTGTCTCGGCTTCTCAAGGCTGGCATTACAAGTGCACACTACACTATGTAGCATTGTTCTACATTGGGTCTGGGACTCCAAATCCAGGTGTTTGCAAAGCAAACAACTTTAAGCAGTGAAAAGTTAACTTCACAGTTTCTTGATTGTCTCTAAAATGTAGACTTCACATTTGAGTTCAATGGCTTGTGGTGAGCAAACCGAGCTAAATAACTACCTGAACTGATATCCTACAAAATAATGGCCAATTCTTCTACACGCTGGAAACATAAGATACTGATCGCCCTATTCCTGGGCTTGACAATGCAATCCTCTCAATATATCTGACTTTTGACAATAGATGGGAGGACCAGAAAGGTAGGTCTATCATGTGACCCACAGGGGCAAGCACAGCATTAAGGGCAAGAAAATACAGGTGGGTTGAATTCTCAGGCTCTGTGCATAACATTTTGCAGTCTTTTCTCATAAAGCACAAATTTGATGATACGATTGTTAAGAATTTCCAGGTGGGAAAAACAAAGTATTACACAAGGGGCTTTCTTTGTGATGGAATTCTCTTGCTTATGCCTGCACACTGTGTAGCCAACCCCTGTTCAGGCCTCTGTCAGTATTCACGCAACCTTTGTTCTGGTTTCTTCCATAAGGGAGCCTGCAATCCATATAAAGTATGCCTTCTACAAACTGGTTAAATCACACAGCACTGCTGATCAGATTTGCACTGTTGGATTGGGGATGCTATTGATTTCCAGCATAGTAGACGTTCACATACAGTTCCGTTTTTTCAGTTTTCTACATTCTAGCATCAGAGGCGTCAGGAGCATTCTTACAAGACCTGTCAGATGCTTGCTGAGAGTGCAACCCAAGCTGGACCATGACTCTGTCTCCTCACCTATTTTGAATTCCAATGTAATACCATCCTGCTGAATGACTCTATCCTCCTTGTTGGAGGGAGATGTTTTTGCATTGTTTTTCTTGATAAAATGAGGACCAAAATAGTAGATGACAACGCCACGCCCTGCAGTCTGCCAGCCACCTATAAAAGCCATGTGTTCATTAAGTTAATAAATTTGACCTAAATCTGTTTCCATACCTGTGTGATAAAATTTTGTCTAAAGCTGCCTCTGTCTACAGGAACATCAACCTAACCTAGCCTATAAATAAACTGAAACTTGATTTAACAGTATGTTCTTGTAGTTGTCGGGTTTCTCTAGAGAAGCAGAATTAATAGAATAAATACAGCATGGAAGGGGTATGCTACCCTGGCTCATGCAGCAGAGGTTGGGTCGTATAGCAAGTAGCCCTGGGCTTACTTGAGAGATTAAGGAACAGCTACTCCTCTCATGAAGCTAAACGTCTCAGGAGTCCCAGTGTGATACTGAAGTCCTGCCATCTTCCTCGAGCACTTCTGCTCTTCAGTCCGTGGAAAGCTGAAGAAACTAGGTTCTGATATCAGGGAAACACTGCAGCAGCTGCAGCAGCAGCAGCAGCAGAATAGACACACACAGCAGCCAGAAGCAAACACAGTTGTTGTCAATGGACCCGACCAGCCTAGGTGTGGGTCTCTGCCCCTGGAAGTGCTTTTTCTGATAGGAATCAATCTTAGTTGATTCCAGAGGCAGTCAAGTTGACAGCCACGATTTACCATTCTCAATTCTGTAACAAGTGGCTGAATCACAACCAGTTATAGTCCATGTCTACACATTTTAAATATCTCATTATTTAACACCATGTCTGCATGTTATAAACCTGACCACAGAAGCCAATTCAGAGACAACCTTTTCCTCTGGATGTATATCATGCACATGTGGTGTATGTATGTGGACTGAGTTTAGAACCAAGCTGGGTCCAAACTGCTGCCTGAGTATAGATCATTTTTAAGTTTAGCTTGAAGATTCAAGTAGTAATCTTGATTGTTTTCTGTCTCCTCCAATCATATCCAATAAAGCCACTCATTGCTGCATTTCTTAAAGTCATAAACAGTGTAGCTGTCCCGACTTTAGCCTTCTGCACTGCTTTTCAGGCTCTAGAACCGTTGCTCTGTTTTGCATCAGTTTTTGCACCTTGCTGCCATTTTCAATATTGTACCAGAGACATGAAGTGCCAGGATGGGGTGGAGGAATACACAGGGGGACCCCCACCTGCACAGAGGACAGGGGAGGGGGAAGGGGATTGTGGGAGGAGGTGACCAGGAGGAGGTAGTGAGTAGAATGTAAAGTAAGTAAAATTTAAAAATTAAACTAAATTCAGCAAAATCTTGCTAGTGTGTGCAATGGTGTCAGCGTTTGGAGGCTGATTATGGGATGGATCCCCGGGTATGGCAGTCTCTAGATGGTCCATCCTTTCATCTCAGCTCCAAACTTTGTCTCTGTAACTTCTTCCATGGGTGTTTTGTTCCCAGTTCTAAGAAAGGGCAAAGTGACCACACTTTGGTCTTCGTTCTTCTTGAGTTTCATGTGTTTTGTAAGTTATATCTTGTATCTTGGGTATTCTAAGTTTCTGGGCTAATATCCACTTATCAGTGAGTACATATCATGTGAGTTCTTTTGTGATTGGGTTACCTCACTCAGGATGATGCCCTCCAGGTCCATCCATTTGCCTAGGAATTGGAGCTCATGTCTCTAGCTGCATATGTATCAGAAGATGGCCTAGTCGGCCATCATTGGTAAGAGAGGCCCCTTGTTCTTGCAAACTTTATATGCCTCAGTACGGGGGAATGCCAGGGCCAAGAAGTGGGAGTGGGTGGGTAGGGGAGTCAGGGGGAGAGTCTGGGGGACTGTTGGGATAGCATTTGAAATGTAAATGAAGAAAATACCTAATAAAAAATAAATTTAAAAAAATTAAACTAAATTCAAAAAACAGTCTTTGTTCCCTTTGGCAATAATGGGTTGACTTGGTAGCATGGACATCTCAAACAATCTATTCTGAGTGCCCAAAAAATGAGGAATAATGGTTTGCTTTATCTTAAACAGTTGTTTTGTCTTGCTGAAGCAAGACAAAAAGCAGTGATCTTTAAGGCTCTAATCTGTTGTCCAATCTCACATATCCAAAGGAATATGAAGTACCACAGGGGAAGAATAAGCCTTCTGTTTCCATGGAGACCATGGCCTCCTAGTATCTCTTGAAACCTGCTGACAATCCCTGGGCTACCCTCTTTTTGGAGCATGTCTTTTCAAACTGACAGTGTTAAGCTGGCACCAATATGGGTCCTAAACCGTGGGAATTGGTTTGGCTCTGTGCTGTTCTTTCTTTTGTTTTCCTTTTCTAAGGTGCAGTATACCTTTGTTTAAATATATTGATGATTCCCTAATTTCTCTCTCAGCCTGTTTATCCTTTGTGTAGAGGAAGGCCATTGAGCTGTTTGAGTTGATTTTATATCTAGCTACTTCACTGAAGCTGTTTATCAGGTTTAGGAGTTCTCTGGTGGAATTTTTAGGGTCACTTATATACTATCATATCATCTGCAAAATTTGATATTTTGACTTCTTTCTTTACAATTTGTATCCCCTTTATCTCCTTTTGTTGTCGAATTGCTCTGGCTATGATTTCAAGTACAATGTTGAATAGGTAGGGAGAAAGTGGACGGCCTTGTCTGGTCCCTGATTTTAGTGGGATTGCTTCCAGCTTCTCACCATTTACTTTGATGTTGGCTACTGGTTTGCTGTAGATTGCTTTTATCATGTTTAGGTATGGGCCTTGAATTCCTCATCTTTCCAAGACTTTTATCATGAATGGGTGTTGGATTTTGTCAAATGCTTTCTCCACATCTAACGAGATGATCATATGGTTTTTGTCTTTGAGTTTGTTTATATAATGGATTACGTTGATGGATTTCTATATATTAAACCATCCCTGCATCCCTGGAATGAAACCTACTTGGTCAGGATAGATGATTGTTTTGATGTGTTCTTAGATTCGGTTAGCGAGAATTTTATTGAGTATTTTTGCATCGATGCTCATAAGGGAAATTGGTCTGAAGTTCTCTATCTTTGTTGGGTCTTTCTGTGGTTTAGGTATCAGAGTAATTGTGGCTTCATAGAATGAATTGGGTAGGGTACTTTCTGCTTCTATTTTGTGGCATAGTTTGTGAAGAACTGAAATTAGATCTTCTTTGAAGGTCTGATAGAACTCTGCACTAAACCCATCTGGTCCTGGGCTTTTTTTGGTTGGGAGACTATTAATGACTGCTTCTATTTCTTTAGGGAAATAGGACTGTTTAGATCATTAACCTGATCCTGATTTAACTTTGTTACCTGGTATCTGTCTAGAAATTTGTCCATTTCATCCAGGTTTTCCAATTTTCTTGATTATAGCCTTTTGTAGAAGAATCTGATGGTGTTTTGGATTTCTTCAGGATCTGTTGTTATGTCTCCCTTTTCATTTCTGATTTTGTTAATTAGGATGCTGTCCCTGTGAGGCTCTAGAGAAAGTACCCAAGGAGCTAAAGGGGTCTGCAACCCTATAGGTGGAACAACAATATGAACTAACCAGTACCCCCTGGAGCTCGTGTCTCTAGCTGCATATGTATCAGAAGATGGCCTAGTCGGCCATCAGTGGAAAGAGAGGCCCATTGGTCTTGCAAACTTTATATGCCTCAGTACAGGGGAATGCCAGGGCCAAGAAGTGGGAGTGGGTGGGTAGGGGAGTGGGGGCGGGGAGTATGGGGGACCTTTGGGGTAGCATTGGAAATGTAAATGAAGAAAATACCTAATTAAAATTCAAAATTGTAAAATAAATAAATAAATAAATATATTGATGATAAGAAACACACCCACCTTGAAAATCCTCATCTGGATAAACATGGTGTATGCCGACAGGCAAGCTTTGATCACTCTATGCAATGGTGGATAACAGCCTAACATATATAAGGGTTCAAGGGAGAACTTTCATCTTGCCCCACTGACTAGCAGAAACTTATCCCAGCCAGGTTAGTTTGAATGGCACCAATGTAGTACAAATTCCCAGTGAGGCCCAATTACAGAAGCATCTTCTACCCACTGTTTTTGCTCCTTATCTTGGGAGGCACGGTGCCTAGGCATCAGCACCTCAAGAACGTGTACTGTGAGAGAGCAGTCAGCACATACCGTTCTTTGTCGTTGCTGATGGTGCATATGTACTTTATCTTTCCATCTGCCCATCTCCTCTTTGTAAAGAAACAAAACAAAGCAAAACATATGAACAGAGTTATTTTTAATCAGCAGCACACAAAGAGCTTCTAATGCTGCCATGGAACAGCAAGTTCATTCTGAAACCCCCCTCACTAGGGAACAGTGAGATGGCTTAGGAGGATCCTGGGATCAACCTGCTCGTTAAACTAGCTGGAGTTGGTGAGGTAAGTTCTTGGTTCATCAAGAGACTTTGCCTCCTCAGTTTATAAAGTTGGAGAGTGATCAGGTATGACAAATGAGGTTAACTTTAGGGTCTCTCTCTTTCTCTCTCTCTCTCTCTCTCACACACACACACACACACACACACACACACTTCCACACAAAAGCATGCTAGACAACACACACACACACACACACACACACACATACATACACAATAACATATATACATGAGAGAAAAAAAGAAAAGGAAATAAATTCCCCATCACCTAGGAACGATCATGAAAATGTATTTCACCCGAAATATAAAAGTATACATGAAAGTAGTAAATAACAGTACATAAATATATAAAGCAAGCCTCACTGCATGCTAACAAAATATGAATATAATTCATTGTTTGTCATGTAGTATCTATAATATTCTCAGAGACGCTTGATATCAATATGATACAAGCATTTAAGACAGTGAGAGATCATTTGACTTAATTCAACAACTCTGTGAAATATTATCCTGAAAGAAAGCATTGGTGGAAGCCATGACTCTCTTTTTTAAAGAATCTGATTAGATACTAGAATTTAATGCAGCCATGACTATCTCTAACATGTTTTCCTTGAAAATATATTTTATGGTGACAGCCATTGTGATATTATAAGATCCAAAGTGCCTCCTCAGAGTGAAGACCTAAATACTAAAAATAATGGCCCACAGATGCCACTACAAAAGCTCCAAATTCCCCTTAGCTCATCTCAAACTTGATCCCCAGATGCTGTTACAGCCAAGTTCTAATATATGTTAACACTGCGTTTTTACCAATTAAATTCCTAATGAACAGTTATAAATAATGAAAGCAGCAATATTTTGGGGCTAAGGTTATATAACATAATACTTGGTTAGAATTAAAAATTAATAGGTATCTCACCAGGCCTTTGTAGTACAGGCCAGGTATCTCAGCTACTCAAGAGTTTGAGGCAGGACACTGGCAAGTTCTAAGAGAGTCTACAGTACATAGCCAAGGAAACTCAGTGAGAAAATGTAAAATGTGTTGTGAAGAAATGGCTCAATAGTGGGATACTTACCTGGCATGCACAATGCTCTAGGTTTAGTTCTCTTTCCAATTAATTAATTAATTAATTAATTAATATAAAGCAATCTGTTGGTGCTGGAGAGCTGGCTCAACAGTTAAAATCACTGGCTGTTCCTCAAGAGGACCTAGGTTAATTTCCCAGCACCTATATGGGGTTTCTAACAACTCTGTATAACTTCAGCTTTAGTGGCTCCTACACCCTCTCACAGACATACATTCATGAAAAGCAGCATTTCATATCTCTCTCTCTCTCTCTCTCTCTCTCTCTCTCTCTCTCTCTCTCTCTCTCTCTCCACACACACACACACACATATATATATGTGTGTGTGTGTGAAGAACAATATGAACTAACCAGTACCCCCTGGAGCTCGTGTCTCTAGCTGCATATGTATCAGAAGATGGCCTAGTCAGCCATCAGTGGAAAGAGAGGCCCATTGGTCGTGCAAACTTTATATGCCTCAGTACAGGGGAACGCCGGGGCCAAGCAGTGGGAGTGGGTGGTTGGGGGAGTCGGTGGGGGAGCATGTAGGGGACTTTTGGGATAGCATTGGAAATGTAAATGAAATAAATACCTAATAAAAAAAGTTATATGCATAATATACAGAAAAGGAACCAAAACAAAAAAGGCCACACTAAATGGTTTCATTTGTTTGTAGACAAAGAACCAACATGACTAAAGTATAGTATGGAAGAATGTGGTCGCCTGCTCCATAAATCAGCACACATGGCTGTTTTTTACCCCTTTACATAGAATGTTCAATATATAAAAATCTGTTTGAATGTTTTGGAGTAGATCTTCCTCATATGTCTATTATATTTCACTAGTATGTTATAAGAATTGTGGGAAATAAAGTTTTCTTTAAAAAGAGAAAAAGAAGAAGAAGAAGTACCCTCCCCATCAATAGCTGGTGAATTAAAGACTTTTCCCAAGAGGTGACTCTATTTGGAGAGGTACTGGAAAAATTAGCAGTTAGCATTTTGCTGAAGGCAGCAGGTCACTGCACAAATACATTAGAAGCTTTCATTTGGTCCCTAGACTTCTACATTTCGTTTTGCTTTTTGCATGCCATGACATAAGCTCTTGCCATCATGGTGCGGTAGGTCAGAATCAACATAGCCCGTTCATGGAAGCCTCAGCAACCGTGAATCACCTAAATCCTTAAGATGGCTATGCTATGTGAGGTATTTCTCCGCAGGAATCAATCTCATTAACATCATTATGTCAATATCGGTATTTCTTCTAACTGTATGAAAGTCTAGTGCACAAAAGTATATATAGTATAAATGAGAAAAAGATAAAAATGATGAGGTTTGTGGTTTACTTATTGGTGGTACTGTACTTTTAATCATTTTTTAAAAAGTATATTCAATGGTTGATCCCTGAGAGATGGCTCAATGGTTAAGTGTGAGTATACCTCTTATGAGGGACTTGAATTCAGTTTCTAGAATACATGAGGGGTGGCTCATAGCTGCCTATAGGTCCCGTTCCAGGGGATCTGATGTCCACTCCTAATTTTCACAGATACCAACATTCACGTGTGCATGTCCTCCCATATATACATATACAATTAAAAACAAAATAACATTTTAAAAAGTGTATTACATATAATTAGGTATATAATAAATATTATGTGTCCTTAGGTATAAATAAAGTTACTATAAAAGAGCCTTTCTTATTTATAGCAGAAACAGATGATAAATCTCCTGTTTCCTCTTACTTTGGCTGCATCAAGATGCTACACAGAGGGACTGACCTGCATCATTTAAGTTTTTATAAGGACATCACAATGCTCACACAATGAAGTCACCTAGTGGATTCTTTCTCACATACTATTGTTAAGCAATACATACCTGCAACTAAATTATTCCCTTCAGGTCAGCTGTGATCCATTTAAGGGGTCCCAAACAACTGACATCTATTCTCTTTCTGACTCCTGGGACAGGATTAAAATATGAATTTCAGTCTTCACATTATCTTCATGCATACATTCTCTCATTTCCTGTTGGTAAAAGCACATTTTAAAATTTAACTCATGTTTATGGTTCACCACCCTATAGCTTCATCTTAATTTGCACTTGACATCTTACCAAGTTGCATTTGAAAAGGCTGAGCAGAGCCCAGAAGCCAGAAGCCAGAGGACATCTGCCAAACCCAAAGAGAAAGCATCAGTCAGGGAGTAAAGGCAGCCCTGTTAAAGGTAGAATCAAAGAAGCCACCCGCGGAGCAAATAACAGATTCCTTAGCACAAAATAGACTTGTGAGAAACTAATTGCTACAGATTTTATCATGCCCAAAATAAAGCATGGAGAAATATCATGAGCATACTGTAATGCATAAAATCTTGACACTCATGATAAAATACTCAAAATACACACTGGGAGGATGGAGCTTGCCTGTAATGTTAAATTCTGCAAATTATTCCAAACAGCTAGCCATATTTGTGGCATCACATTGAACTGGGTGTGAGAGGAAGAGAAGAAACAAAAATAGACATTGTTCTTCCTTTTAAAAGTAGAGCCCAGAAGGTGGGTTTGGAGCCACAGAAACACTGTGGGCGATGGTGGCCGAGAGTTATGTACAGGAGCTGCTGGAATAAAAATGGCTGAGACAAATGGCCCCATACTGAGACACAGGAACCAGAATCTCACAGCCTGTATCTCCTCAGCAAAGGTCGTCTTTGGCAATTATCGCAAGTGACTGTTTATTGCTCAGTAGTTTGAAGGAGGCGGAGGAAAGACTGCATTCCACAAACTATCTCTGGAAAGGCCAGGTTGACACTGTAATTACCAGCCTTTCTCAGATCCTGCAGAGATTTCTGAAGAATTATTTTTGCATAAACTCCTTGCTCATGGCAATTCCTGAACACATCAGTCCCCTTGCTATTATTTTCCTTGAATGAAAGACTCCTGCTGGGTTAAGAGTTTATTGTAAAGCTTGCTCAGCAGCTTCAGTGTGGCAAATCCATGCTGGGGAGAAAGGCTTGGTTGATAAGGTGCTTGCCTTCCAAGCAGAAGGACCTGAGTTTGATCCCTAGAACCTGTATGAAAAAGCTGCGTGTGTGGTGACACATGCTTGCAACCCCAGTTTGGGGGAGGTAAAAACAGGAGGAGCCTTTCTGAGGCTTGCTGGGTAGACAATAGCCTATTTGATGAATTTCAGAACAGTGTAAAACTGTGTTTCAAAGGAAAATAAAAGATGAATGGTATTTAGCCAATGATACCTGAGACTGTCCCCTAGACTAAACACACACAGACACACACACACACACACACACACACACACACACACACACACACACACTGAGGGGGTGAGGAGGCAGTATGTCTTTAGTGGGTTTCCCTGTCCTAGCTCAATTGATCTCTGTTAGTCACACAGCATCCAAAGCGATGGAGTATGTACTGTAAAAATGAGGGGAGGAGACTCCACAGCCACTGAATTTCAACCAGAAGGTTATTATGTCAACAGTGAGATCTTTGATTATATTGATCAGAAACTGAGAGGAAAGTAAGAGTAAGCCAGTGGATTTCAAAGAGAGCCTGGGGTTTGGAATGAGCGCATCCCATTCTGAGATGAGTGTCAAGTGAAATGATGGGCTGGTATCACTGGGCCATATTTCATTAAAATCAATCCTCTAGTCAAAAACTTAATGAATGTGTGTGCAGAAAAGAAAAAGGAATATAAGAATTTGGGAAAATAGTGGAATTCTTCTGTGATTTCATTAAGGAAAGTAGAATGCAGACTTGGTCTGTGTAAGACCAGTTGACTTTATACCTGGGAAGCCATTCCTGTCTCCTTCTCCCAAAAGTTCTGTATAGCCATATACTAGGGAGAAAAGGGCCAGTGGTTTGGAATGAACTAGACCCGGGAGTTTAGTTGGGGATATTTCTGTTTCACTTTCAAAGGTGTTGTAAAGGAAGTCAGTTCTAGTCTGAGACCCTTCTAGAATATTTCTTTAGAGGTGTCATGGTGCCCCAAATGTTTCCTTTCTCTCTAGCCTGCATGAGAAAAGGACCTTGGGCACACAGTGTGGTGTTACCAGGCAGCCACATGTTTTCACATGTTCCTGGTCCAAACTACTGACACAGAGAGAGACTCATGTGCACACATACACAGATGAATAAACACAGTGCCATGAATGAACACACATATGTGTGCTCACATACATAAACACACACACATGTGTGTGTTTGCACTCAAGTTACACCCAAACCTATTTAAAAAAATAAGAACAACAGTTCATTGGTTGTGTAATATTGAGGACTGAACACAGGTCCTGGCACATGCTAGGCAGGTACTCTACCACTGAGCTACACCCTGGGTCTCACTAATTCTTCATACTGTTTTTTTTTTTACACTTACAATTATTTGCTTCCAAGTGACTGTGTCTCTCATTTCCTGGTCTCATGGGCCTATCTGACTGGCCCATGGTAAAAGATGCATAAAAATTTTAAGCTACTGGATGAGTATCCACTATTATCTTTAGTCACTTTGCCATGGGAACTTCTGGGATAATGGAAAGGATTGTAAAAGCAAATGATGCAGGTAAATACACCATCATTAAGTACCACAAGTCATTGTTTCCCTGTGCAAGGTCTGACTCAACTGTTTACTTAGTGGAGCACAGCAAAGTTATATCCAAATTCTGTACACTGGCCTTGGTTATATGGGGTGATTTTTATTCTTTTATTTTTTTAAATAAAGGTAGCATCCCAATAGTGCCCATAGTTAGACATTTGGAAGAGGAGTTTACTGAAAGTTTTCTTCCCTCTTGATAATAATATAATACAAATGGTCTCAATCATGTGCTGTGATGTTTCAATAAGACATCTCTGCCATCAGTTTGTTTGTTTGCTTTGTTTTGTTTGGTTTTGTTTTGTTTTGTTTTAACCACACATAGTAATTCACGGCAGGCTTTTCTAGTTTGTGGGCATGATTACAAATTTTATGCATAAAACAATGGCAGGTTGCTACAGGTTGCAGAATTACACAGACAAGGCGTGAGCATGCCTTTCAGGCTGATGCTTGCTAGAGACTAAGAAGCAGGTGACAGCAAGAAGTCCAAAACTCCTCCCACATCTCTGCCTCTCCAGCCATGATCCGGTGAACACTCAGCTCACACACTGCCTTATGCTGCTGACTTTGCAGGGGAAGCAGCACAAGTCGCCTTTTCTCCTTCTCACCATTGCTATTTTCCATACACACTGGGAGATGGCATAGATCATCATTCTTCAATGCAACTTGTGAAATGAGAGGAAGTTCTCCACTTGAGTCTTCTTTCAAATTGTGTCCAAGAATAAGCTGAGCTACAATCTCTCACAGAAGATAAGATGAGGAATAAAGTCCCCTTGGTCTAGGCTGTTACAGAATGTCTGTCATTTCTACCCCTAACTACTCCCTTTGTAATCTAACAACTGTTTCAAGGGATTTACACATATGTCTATAATTCTGTCATTACAATTATACTTATTTATTCTATTGTTATGTATATTAAACACTGCTGCAGACTGAATGTTGACCTTTGCTCTGCATTCATACATTGAACCTCAGCCTCCCCTGGGTCAAGAATGTGGAGACAGGCCCTTTAAAAAAGTGACTTTTTAAAAAGTTGGGTGAACTCTAACCTTATGCAGTGGGTAGTCTTAGAAGAAGAGGAGCTTCGGAGTGAGTGAGTTAGCTCAAAAGGAAAAGCACTTTACTGCCAAGCTGGGTAACCCAAGTCCGATCCCTGGAACAGACCTGATGGACAGAGAGGACTGTGCTCTTGTGTTGTGTTCTGGCTTCTATATACTCACCAGGCCATGCACACACAACTACCCTAACTCCCACAAATAAAGAAATTTAAATGTTTTAAGGAGATTAAGATACATATGTTCAATGCCAGACAGTGGCAGCACATGCCTTCACTTCCAGCAATTGGGAGGCAGAGGAAGGAAGAACTCTGTGAGGCTGATCTAGGGCTACATGGAAAAACTGTGTCTTTACAAACAAACAAACAAACAAACAAACAGAAAAGACACACAAATTCCCAGAAGGAAGCCTTTGTGATAACAAAAAAAATATATGAATGGAGACAAGTCCAAGACTTGCTGACACCTTGTACTTAGATTTCTAGCCTTAAGCACTCTAAGAGCATAAACCTAATTAATATGTCAGCTTCATAAAGGACTCTGAACACCCTGCGTTATGTCTTTAAACACCTAGGTATTGGTCAGTACCAGGCTTGTAGGCATGGATGGGCATCTAGCTTAATCCAAGAAGTATTTTCTGTAACTTTGTAGTAATGGATAGGTCACTGTGAAATGCTTACATCAAAGCTCACCTTTTTACATTTCTTGTTACTTCATATGGGGACTGAAACAGTATATGACTTAGATTATGTCTTCAGAGTGAGAATTCATGTTTCAAAGCCACCTGCTAAGGAGCTGTCATTATGTTATTTTAGAGCATATTATATATGCATATGGAACATATTACTATACGTCATACACTAGTAATAGGAGGCTCACTTTCTAGATCTCATGACCAGTTATAACCAATTGGATTTGTCTTTGCACCTGAATATGTTCAAGCCTTATTCTTGAAATGGTAATATTTTACATTTAGATTCTAGACTGCAGAAAACAAACTCATATATGTAAGTACATTTTATTGTATATTTTGGGCCACTGAATGACATATAAGGCTTTTCAATATATATTTCAGCAATCTCAGAACAGGTTGGAAGCAGTGCTTGTTCTCAGGCTTCTGCAGGTCTTACTAAAGGAATGAAGACGCAGCTCCACCAGCAAGATACTCTCAACTCTGGCGAGTATGACTTCTTATGTTTTATATTCCACATGACTCATCCACGGCTTCTGTTTCTCATTTATGTTCTTTCTCTGTCATGACCACAAAAGGCGGGCATTTTCGACTCCTTTGTTGAATAATGTGTCTCATAAAAATCAAGAACAGCAACCAATTCATGGCAGAGCAATAAATTTTGTTGCTGCACACATTAGAGATTTCAGTGTTACTCCACAGGTGACATTGTCCTAAATCCAGTGGATGGTGATGTGAGAAATATACAGTCCCCAGCCTTGGAAAGGCTTGTTATGACTCAATGGGTAAAAGCAATTGCCACCAACTTTGATAATCTGAATTCAATCCCTGGGACCTGCATGATAAAAAACCAGAATTGGCTTTCCTATTTTTTCGTCTAATCTCCACTTATGACAAATTTTTTCTAAAGAAAGCCTACTGTGCAGAATGATAGGAAAGATCAAGAGTTTGATTCCAAATGATTTCCTACATTCTTTGAGAAGAGAGAGATATAGAAGAAAAGTGAAAAAGAAATATGGAAATATATCTCAGGAAACAAAAGGAAGAGAATCAAAAATAAATGAATACATACAAACTGTTGACTTGTTCACAAGCTGGCTTGATCATGCCATTAAGGATTCTGGGCCTAGGGAATGGCGCTACCCCAAATAGGTAAGTTCTTCTTACACCAGTCAAAAGCAACAATTCCTCTTAGATATGACAACAGGCCAACCCAAGGCAACATCACATTGAGACTCTTCACAGATGAGTCTAGGTTGTGTGAAGTTGACATTCTAACCATCACAGATAACATTTACATTTTTATATCTTTCTTTTATTTCTCTTTATTTCATTTATTTCTTTATATCTCCAGATTCCAGTATGATGCTAGATTTAATGAATATGTCATCAGAGTTAGATAACCATTCTTTTAAAATCGAAGGTGTCCTTCACTAACTGTTCTCCATTTCTGATCTACTTAATTTTTTTTTTTTTTACCAAGGTTAAAATAGTAAAGGTTTTGGCATTTGAAAAGAGGACTGAGTAGAAAATTTAATGCTTAGCCTGAAAGGAGTAGTACAATTTTATTGCGGTCAATGCTCACTCTAGGGGTTACTTTTGCAAGTCCTTCCATTTTTCCAGTTAAGTTGATTCTCTGAAGGCCTGGAGTTCAGGGACTGAAGAGTAGGCAATGTTCTCTTTTTCCCTAGAGGTAACTCTTTCATTTTTCTATCTCACCTCAAGCATTTGAGAAGATGCTAATCAAATAAGGAAATAGATACCTTATAATGCCATTGCTATGGTAGTGAAAGAACACTAATAATAGTTTTGGAAGGATGTGTGATGATGTGCTGTCCTTCACTCTCAACAGTGTGCATGGCTGATAAAAGAATCTTACCTTTGATTATAGCAAAAACCAGTAGCATAAATAATAACAACAAACCACTAATGCTTACAAAAATCAAAATGATTGAGTGCTAATATTTCCAAATGTTTTATTGTATTTTATTTATTCTAGTACATGTGTATTTGTGTGTGTGTGTATGTAGAGGCACAAATGTGCCTTGAGTTTGGAGGACAGAAGGCAACTTGCTGGAGTGAGTTCTTGATTTCTACCATATGGATCATGAAGATAAAACACAGGATACCAAGCCTGGCAGTGAGAAGTTTTGCCTGCTGTTCCATCTTGCTGGCTCAATACTAACCTTTTTTTTTTTTTTGTATGGCATTGTTCTATATTTTTAAAATATGTAATTTGAATGAACCATCCCAATAATCTTGTGTAAGCAGCAATTTTATTGTCATGATACAAATAACAAAATGGAGAACAGAAAAGCTAGGTAAGGTCATGCAGCTACTAACAAGGACTAAAACTAATAACAATCAAAGGGGGCCCCTTCTTCTGCATACAGTGCATATGTAATCAAATAGGGGAAATCGTAAGAGAAACTTAACGATATTGGAAATTACAGATCATATAGAAATAGAATGCAGAACAGTGTATTTTTAGATGCTGACATTTTCCTGTGCTCTGACTTTGGAAATGTAAGCAGGATACAATAATGATGCTGACTTCAGCTAGCATTTTGATGTGTTGTTTATTGCATTCATTTAGATTATTTTTAAATTGCATTAAAATATTATTTATAGGTGCTAGAAAGACAGTTCGGTGGATAAAAGCATGCACTGCTCTTGCAGAGGGCCTGAGTTCAGGTTCCAAGCACACAATCAGGAAACTCACACCTACTGGAAACTTCAGCTCTAGGGGGATACAGTTTACATACACACACATGCGCGCACACACACACACACACACACACATACACATACACACACACTAAATAAATAAATAAATAAATAAATTTAAAATATATTATGTTGAGATGTTAGTGAATTTTTTTCAGTTGCCTTTGGATTTATGCATAAAGCACTTGTATGCAGTCATTGCTACATTTAAGCAGACACAGCTGAAAGACATCAGATGACTCTATTAGAAAGAACACTCCAAGAGGATGATTCACTGCTGGGGATCAGATTCAGAGACGATAAGCTGAAATGTCTGAAGCAAATACATCCTTGACAGAGGTTGACAGAGACATCCTATGACCTTCAAACCTCTCAGCCTCATCCATAGAAACCACTGTTACAAATGTGGTAATTAAAGCACACACATGCCCTGGAAAGGGGATAACATTTGAAATGCAAATAAAGAAAATATCCAATAAAAAACAAACAAACAAACAAACAAACAAACAGCTCACACATGCAACAGTTTGTAGAGCTCAGATGACTTTTTGGTATAGTCATCTCATTTTGAGGCAGGGTCTCTCTTTTTTCTGCTGCTGCACTGTGTCACCCAGGACATATGGTTTACAGGCTTCTGGCTGATTCTCCTGTCACCACCTCCTATCTTGCTATAGAAGTTTTGGGATTGGGGTTGGGGATTTAGCTTAGTGGTAGAGTGCTGGCCTAGCAAGCACAAGGCCCTGGGTTCAGTCCTCAGCTCTGGAATAAAAAAAAAAAGTTTTGGGATTATAGGGTTGTGCCAGGGCATCTGGCCTTTACATGGGTTCTGAGGATGAAAGTCTGGTTACTACATGCACTCAGCAAGTGCTTTACTTGACTGAGTTATCTTAAATCCAGATGTGAGTCAGGGGCGGTTGTAGTCCTGTAGTCTCAAAACTCAGGAATCTTAGGCCTGAGGATTGCCACAAACTAAAGACCAGTCTAGACTACACAATGAGATTATAGCAACAAACAAAAATAAAAGAATAGATGAATTAATAAATGAGCAACTACAGAAGTGAAGGCATAATTAAAATGATGTGTTCAAAGTACTCCTGGGGACTGGAGAGATGGCTTTGCAGTTACGAGTACTTGCTGCCTTTGCAGAGACACATTTACAGAGCCAGCACCCACATGGCAGGTTCAAAACTGTCTGTAATGCCAGCTCCCAGGAAGCTGAGACCAATTCTGGTCTCTGTACACAGCAGGCATGCACATGGCCCACGTAAGTACATGAAGGCGACATTCATCCACATAAAATAAAAACGTTTTTATATGTAAGTACACTGCAGCTGTCTTCAGACAATCCAGAAGAGGGCGCCAGATCTCGTTACAGATGGTTGTGAACCACCACGTGGTTCCTGGGATTTGAACCTCGGACCTTCGGAAGAGCAGTCGGGTGCTCTTACCCACTGAGCCATCTCACCAGCCCCTAAAAACGTTTTTAAAACGTAGTTGGGATTTCCTATTCTGGTTAAGATATCGAAGTTATAAGAGAGATACAAGTATGCACTAAAGAGTTAGCCTTTCTTATATATATTGGATATTAGTCCCCTATCTGATTTAGGATAGGTAAAGATCCTTTCCCAATATGTTGGTGGCCTTTTTTGTCTTATTGACGGTGTCTTTTGCCTTACAGAAGCTTTGCAATTTTATGAGGTCCCATTTGTTGATTCTCGATCTTAGAGCACAAGCCATTGCTGTTCTATTCAGGAATTTTTCCCCTCTATAAGTTTCACTGTCTAGAACTCACATGATATGTACTCACTGATAAGTGAATAGTAGCCCAGAAACTTAGAATATCCAAGTTATAAGATACAACTTGCGAAACACATGAAACTCAAGAAGAACGAAGACCAAAGTGTGGACACTTTGCCCCTCCTTAGAATTGGGAACAAAACACCCATGGAAGGAGTTACCGAAACAAAGTTTGGAGCTGAGATGAAAGGATGGACCATCTAGAGACTGCCATATCCGGGGATCCATCCCATAATCAGCCTCCAAACGCTGACCCCATTGCATACACTAGCAAGATTTTGCTGAAAGGACCCTGATATAGCTGTCTCTTGTGAGACTATGCCGGTGCCTAACAAACACAGAAGTGGATGCTCACAGTCAGCTATTGGATGGATCACAGGGCCCCCAATGGAGGAGCTAGAGAAAGTACCCAAGGAGCTGAAGGGGTCTGCAACCCTATAGGTGGAACAACAATATGAACTAACCATTACCCCAGAGCTCATATCTCTAGCTGCATATGTAACAGAAGATGGCCTAGGCGGCCATCAGTGTAAAGAGAGGCCCATTGGTCTTGCAAACTTTATATGCCTCAGTACAGGGGAACGCCCGGCCAAGAAGTGGGAGTGGGTGGGGAGGGGAGTGGGGTGGGAGGGTATGGGGGACTTTTGGGATAGCACTGGAAGTGTAAATGAAGAAAATACCTAATTAAAAAAAATCCTGATTTAGTTTAAAAAAAAAAAAAGAGTTAGCCTTCCACCACTGTCAGTAATAATTGAGCTAATAAACTCATCAAAAGAAGAGATTCATTTTGGCTCATAGTTCAATCTCAGGAGAATTGTTTTTAGACTTGTTTTGAGAAAATACATCGCAGCAGGAACTCCATGCCCAAGCCTCACAGCTATGAACAGCTTAGCCAGAATGCAAAAGAGAGAAAGGAATGGAAAGTTTCCCATCATAGCTTTCACTGAGATTATTTTGAATCTGAATCTGAAGACCTTCCATCAAGCCTGGCTTCATAAAGATCTACCATAGCACCAAGACAGAGCAAAATTTTAGGGGGAAAACTCAAAGTTCAAATGATAGTGTTATTTTAATAAGGAGAAATACTAAAATTGTCTGTCTATCTGTCTAATGCATATAATATATAATGCGCATAATGTATACAATGTATATAATGTGTGTATGTGTGTATATATGTATGTATGTATGTATATATGTATGTGTGTGTATATATATATATATATATATATATATATATATATCAACCTATATGGTATATATGCATGTACGCATATATGGTAAAAACAAAGATTGAATAAATAAAATCAATTCATTCAACTGCTTTTTAAACTATTTTTTATTTTTATTAGATTGATATTCAAAAAGAATTCTATTGAAATAGAACCATCATTTAATGTCTTCTTTTTCTGTATAAGAATAGAAATTGGCAGAGGTAGTATTTTATGTGAACATTTTTCCTTGGAAAAGTTTCATAGCCATGACAGTTTTCACAGTATATGTTCTCTTTTTACATACACTATTTAAATTCCACTTTCCTGTTGAAATTTCAATTCCATCTTCTAACACAATTTTAAGAATCATTTTCTTTAGTTCTTCCTTTCTTATATCATCTCTGCACCCTAAACTCAAACTCAGCACAAACCTCCTTCCACATACATGAACTGAATGAAGAGGATGAAAATGCAAAGCATTGTTCTCAGTGCCCTATCCATTAAGCAAAAATAAAAGATGATGCACACATATTCACACTTGAGCGTCATAACGTGAATCACTAAGCAATCAGTGCCATGATGAGAAAGAGGCCAGGTAAGGAATCTCAGCTGTTGAGGAGACTCTGCAAACACACCAGGGAATGTGACAAAGGCAGAGACCAGGGAGACTCCTTAGCTAGAAGACTCCACATTTGAATATTGTGGGAAGGGCTCTGCCAGGGAGATGTTTAAAATTCAGTATGGCATTTTAATTAAATTACAACTCTGAATTAGACATAAATCAACTTAGACCCACTTTGGCTTCATTTTTAGCACAAAGAGCCTATCATCTTTTAACATTTCATTCAAAGCTAATTAAATATGGATTTATGGCTCCAGGTACCTGGAAATACTGGGGAACATTCAGAACTTGCTGACCCACTGGGAAGGTAACTATTTTGAGGATCCTAACTGAATGTCAAATATTTGCTGCAGCATGCTGCTTCACGGAGCTAAATGTGTTTGCTGGGTGTGTAAACACATCTCATAAAACACTCATTGTTTCTTTCAATCCCTGGTAACAGTGTAAATTCACTACAAACTGAAAGTCTCTGTTTGCCGCCAACACGGTTTGGTTTCAACACAATGACTCTGGTTCTCCCACTTTGCAACCCTTGGCATTCCTGCTCCTTGAAATAGGAAAGCATGGTCACCGCTTCTTTAAGCAGACTATTTTTCCCCCTTCTGTCCCCAGCAGAACAGGGCTAAAAAGGATTTTCAGTTCTGAGTATGGGTTAGTAAATACATTCTCAGGTAAGAGAGAAGTACACCCAGTAAAGATGTTGTTACCTCCTGCTAATTTGAAGATGAGCCATGTGGATATACATATTCTTAGTTCGAGGTCAGCTTAGTCTACAAAGTAAAATCCTATCTTAACAAAAAAGACAAGGAAAGAAAGGCAAGGGGGAAGGTAGTCAGGAAAGATAAAGAGAAAAGGGAGAAGGAGAGAGAAAACGTTCTCCTGGAATCACAGGTCTAGGGATACAAAAGGAAAAGAACTCTTTTCAACAGCAGCCATGACAGGAAGGAAATGCAGAAGCCATATTTAGCTAAGAGCACTACTGTGTATCTTGGGAGAGAATAGCAGCTTTGATGTACTCAAAGAATGATCTATCTTGAAATAGAGAGCCTGAGCAACCTTTCTGGCTTCCTCAAGTCCCTCTGTACTTTGAGGTCCATAAACAAAACATTTATAGACTATATAAATGACTAGAAAAGCAATTTAAAATTTTTTCATTTAATCAGACTTTTTATCCGGAACTCACATGAGGAGAGAACAGGGTGGCATGAGACCTCGGATATAGTACAAATAGCAGCAAAGGCACTTGAGACACTTGGAAGAAACCTAGACTAGCACCAGGAAAAGGGTTTCCTAGAACAGCCCCTGCTTCAGTCAATCAGAAATATCTGAGAGCAGTGACAGGTGGCTTTGAACTTGGCTCTCAAAGAAAGACCGTTGAAATACTGTGGCAATTACCCTCTGGTTTCTGTTTCATGCTTACACAACTCATATTCCAAAAATATTTGTTTTGCTTCCTAGATAAAAATAAATAAATAAAATTCCCTTTTAGAACTCAGAGCATAGCTTGCCCTAGGGGGGAAATCACATCATATGGGACTGAAATCCCCCCATTTCGTATGGGACACAGAAGCCCCTCTGTGAGTATTCACTCCCAATCGCAGTGTGGTCAGCAGATGGATCTCTCTCCACAGGACCAGGAGTCACAGGTCTGTAATCCCAGATACTTGGGAAGCTGAGGTAGAAGAATTGTGAATCCAAGATTTTCCTGCACTAGAGTAAGTTCAATGCCATTCTGGGCAACTCAGTGAGACTCTGTCTCAAAATGAAAAGCATAAATAAGGTTTATTATATAGTTCAGGGTAGAGTACTTACCAAGCATGTTTAAAGGCCCTAGATTCAATCTCCAGTGTTTCAAATATACAAATGTAAATTAGTACAAGTATATGTAGTAGAACAAGCTTTCCTACATGGTTGAGATATAGTCAAATTGACAGACATGTTGATGTTGCTTTCAAGCTCTCTGACTGAGATAGAGCACACACTGAAAACTGACTGCTTCTGTAGCAAATGGGATTCAATGCACTTCATCTTAAATTCCAGTCCTCTGAACTCTTTTATTGTTGATCACTTCTAAGCTAAAGTCAACCCATCCCATCCCCACCCCACCCCGACCGAGGATTTCCCACATGCCTGTGTTGATGTATTGACAAATAAAAATCTGGTATAAGGCCAAAAGGAGAGGCTTGGCCACATTTAGACCAACATGTATTTCGAAAGGTAGGATCTCCAGTCATGCTAAGAAAACATCAACCCTGCCTCCAGAACCTGGAAAGGAAATAAGTTCTTCAGCTCACTGCTATAGAAACCTCTTCTTCTTTCTTGTTCCATAAGCAAAATGTTAGGTGTTCTTCACCTTCTCTGTCTTCCGCACTGCACTACCACATGCAAATTCCTCAACTATCACCACAGACTGTGAACCCCACACTTCCAGAGAATTAGAGGAGGGCTGGAGCCAAATGAGAGCAGTGTCCTCCCACTGAGCCCCACCCTGTAGGAAACATTAGTTTTCAAGATGAAGCCAAAAGATGCACTGAGGAGGAACGCCTCCATCTCCACTCTCCCTGCTTCTGGATCCCTCAGTGGGAAAAGTTGGTTCAAGCTTTTCTCTAAATAACAAGATTAGAGGAGCCATGGTTTGTCTGCCTGGATTCTCGGAAACTTTTTTTGGCTGTTGGCGAAGGCTCGATGAGTCATACAGTTCACAAGCAATTTTCACAAAGGGGAACACCTCTCTACGTGAAATGTGATTCTCCTCTGAAGACAGACTGTGTCAAAACAGGCTTGACTCATCCCTTGCTGTGAGCCTTTGGTGCTTCCTACTGGAGGTGCACTGAGGACTGGCGTTTAGCTGTGAGCCTTCAGGAAAGCAAGCCTGTTAAAAATCAACAGGCCAAAGCTCCTTGGGCTTCAATTCTCAGTAAACCAATTACTACCTACCAGAAGCCCAGGATTGTGTCACAGAAAGCCTCACCTGATTTGGGTGTTTAGAGAGTGAAATACTTAGCGGAGTTAAAAGGAGAGCTAAGATGAATGGGAGGGGGAGGGAGATAGAAAAAGAGGTGGTAGGCAGGAGAAGAGGAAAAACAGAAGGAAAGGAAAGAAAGAAAAATAGGAAAGGGGAAAAGCTGGTGAAGGAACAGAACACCATCCCACCACAGGAACTCACATAATAAACAAGCCAATGAGTAAGTCAGCTGGGAAGGCAGAAGACACAGGGAGGTAGGTCCCTGGGGCTCAGCAGCCAGCCTGCCTAGGCTACTTTGGCAAGTTCTGATCCAAGTAGAGACTGATGAAAACAAGTTCATAATGATCTGAGACATTACATCCAAGTTTGTTCTCTGGCCTCCACTCTCACAGACTACATGTGCATGCACAGACATACCATGTGCATGCATACCTGTGGATATACACATACTACCACCATCCCAAAAGAAAGAGCCCAGAAAAGGAACTAGGACTGAGAAAAAAGAAGAAAGAGGAGGAAGGGGGAAAGTACAAGGGCAGAGAACAAAGATTAATTTGGCTCGTTCCATGACAAAACTGTGGTAAGGGTAAGGCTGTGGGTGGGAGACGGTTCTATCGTTCTGATCCTCACAGATCAGCACTTTTAGCAGCACATTGGAACTGGCCTTATTTAATACATGAATATCTACAACCATTAGTTTGCCTCTTGTTAAATACACAGAGTGGCAAAAGCATTTGTACTCTTGCATCATACTTAAAAAGTTCAGGGCTTCCAGCTAAACATCAGCCCCCTCTTCTTGCCTGGGCAGCCTGGACCATTCACTTTGTCCCAGGACTTATTTGAAACTGAAGCTGAGACCCTTTTTCCAGAGAAACAAGAGTCATATGCTGAGTGTCAGTCAGATGTGGTCAGGACTGGTTTGGGTTAGATGATTCAGCTGTTTTGTGTGTATGTGTGCATTTCTCAAGATGCTTTCTGAAACTCTTGTTGAAAAATATCTTGTGTGATCTTGTAACAAATTAAACAAAAGACAAGCCACAGAGGGCTGATTATTTGAAGTCTAAACCACAAAACCTCAGATTCCTGCTGACCTTCCTGGAGGAATAAGTGCCTGGAACACCAGTTAAATTGTAACTTTCACGAATTCCAGCTCACTCAGTTCATTCCTTTTGGGAGCTTAATGAGAGCTCATGGGAGGGAGACTGGCCACATTTCTAATAACCCTACGGTTCATTGTACTAAATTTGTTTAAAGGATTTAAGGCAAATGTCTCTTCTCAATGGCCTGCATCCAGAGGTCTCAATTGTGTTCCTCTGCATTCCTTTGACAGCTTCAGTTATCAATTAATTAAAGGATGATGACCATATTTATTTGTTTTAATGTTAGCAGCTAAGTAATCCCTTCCTATGTATTTGCTGTGAGAATTAACAACAGTGATTCACACATCTCGCCCAATGCTATTTTCTTTTCCAGCAGCACACGCCCACATTTCTTCAGTTGCTTACTCACAGGGAAAACAGTAAGAACCAGATCTGTTTTTTTACCAACCAGGACTTCTTGCCAGGCCGTTCCCAGACTGCTTCATGCAAATGGAATTTCCAGTGCCCCCTCTTCCTCCCTGTTGTTATATTGTTGGTAGTGTTGCCACCAGGTGTTTTCCTCTGGACTAAAAAGGGAACACAAACCTAGGCTTTCTCTGAGCTCTTGGGAAGTTACCAATCGAAAGAACTGTGTATTTCCAGGGCAGGTCTGTGCAGTACTGTGATGGCTGGCGTTCAGTTACCACCATGCCAAGCCAAAGAATGTACAATGTTTCTCTCTCTGTCTCTCTCTCTCTGTCTGTCTCTCTGTCTGTCTCTCTGTCTCTCTCCCTCTCTGTCTCTCTCTGTCTCTCTCTGTCTCTCTCTGTCTCTCTCTGTCTCTCTCTGTCTCTCTCTGTCTCTCTCTGTCTCTCTCTGTCTCTCTCTGTCTCTCTCTGTCTCTCTCTCTCTCTCTCACACACACACACACACACACACACACACACACACACACACACACACTACAGCTTCTTTCTGCACAATCACTCCCTCTGTCCCTCCTTGTCATCACATCCCCTCCCAGCTGTCTGGGAAATGTTCTGCCCTGCGGAGGGATTGGCAAATTTGAATTTGCAGTTTCTCTAAAGGCTAGCAATGACAGAATTAATCTCTGGCTCTCCTGGAGGCTGTTGTGTTGTTATTGCTCCTGCTTTCCTTTGGAGAACTCCTGGGTCCTAAGGCTAGAGAGCTTAACACTCTCAGAGAATGAGCAGCACAGCATGCTTTGCCAAGAAACATGAGACGTTTCCCATTTTCCAAGTCTGGCTCTATCCTCAACTTTAGGTCAATATTCCTCTGTCCCTAGGCATCTGCACTTTTCAGCTCCTGTTGGTCTGATTCTTCAAGGATCCATGTGTCACATCCAGCGTCCTTCATACAGAGAAAAACAAATGCCTCATTAATGCCACCCCTTATGAGCTAATGCATGGGATCTGAAAATGGACATGTTCAGTTACCCTCTGAATTTATCACATTAGCATAAAGGAGAAGAAGACAAAGAAGAAGAAGAAGAAGAAGAAGAAGAAGAAGAAGAAGAAGGAGGAGGAGGAGGAGGAGGAGGAGGAGGAGGAGGAGGAGGAGGAGGAGTGGAGGGGGAGGGGAAGGGGGAGGAGAAAGAGGAGGAGGGGAGGAGAAAGAGGAGGAGGAGGAGGAGAAGGAGAAGGAGGAGGAGGAGGAGGAGGAGAAGGAGGAGGAGGAGGGGGAGAAGAAGAAGAAGAAGAAGAAGAAGAGCCAGCTCAAATAAGTACTGAAGAATTTCAGTTTACTTTTAAACAAACAAAAATATCCCACAATTTCAGATATTTAATAATCTACGAGCAATTAAAGAGATAACATATTTAAAATGATGTAAGTCCATAACAACCCAAATACTATATTTTATATGTTTTTAATCCATATATAAAATTTAAATATGTAGCATATATACAGATAATATAATACTTTATAATGCTAAGACATTGCTAGGAGAACTGCAAACAACTATTTTCATATAATTAAGAATGAAATCTAGTGTGAGCAACTGGCTCACTGAGTTAAGCCACTTGCCACCAAGCCTGATGACCTGCGTTCAATTTCTGGTACACTCACTGGAAAAAGGAGAGCATTAAGTTCTCTAAGTTGTCCTCTGACCTGCCCTAGGACTTTACTGTGCCATGTGTACACTCATATACAGACATATAAATAAGCAATTAAATAAAAATTAATAAAATAATGAACTCCAGTTCCTCAAATAATTTAAAAATATGTATTGTTAGATATTACTGAATACAGGAATAAATGCAGAATTTATAACATAAAACTACACTCCATAGAAACTTCCTAACAAGTCTGCAATCACTTGTCTTCCCTTCAACTTAGTATTAAATTTAGTTAAAATGTAGTCTTATGAGAAAGTTCATCTACTCTGTAAATTTTGTCCAACAAACTTAGAGTTTAGAATGGAGACTCTGAGTTAGGTGTAGTTGTTCAGGCCAGAAGTCCCATCAACTGGGAAGGGAAGAGAACAGGGAGTTGGAGTTGAAAGTCATCTTCAGCTACGTGGCCAGTATGGGCCCAATCTGGACAACATGAGAACATATCTCAAAAAATTCAAAATAAACAAACAAATTTAAAAAAAAAAACAAGTAAAAGAAAGATGGGAGCAAGAAAGAGAGAAAAAGGAGAGACAGACAAGAGACAGAGAAAGGAAGGCTAGATGAAAGAGCAAAGCAAAGAAAATGTAACTGTGTATGTCCCCTAAAATCTACTGTAATTATTCTGCACCATGCTCCAGTGCATCATATGCTCCCAAAGCCTTCAGAGGTGAGACTATTCACTTCTAATCACCTTTTAGCATATGCTATAAACAATCCAGTAAAGAGCTGCACAAGGACGAACCAGAGTGACAATTTGTATACTGCTGTTCCTGTCTCCTGCCGTTCTTGTCTTCTCTACAGAATCCCAAGTGTAAGCTGTAACAGGACGTAGTTGGAGCACTTCCTTATATCCACAGGTAAGTTGATTTCAGCTAACTTTCTGGTGTTGAAGTTTGTATTATGCTGAAGTTGAAATTTCCCAAATAACACTTGCTTTCTGCCTTAGCTCTAAGGAAGATAATGATTGGTATCCAGATGTTACAGTAGAGATTGGGAAAACATTTGGTCACACAGGATCAACGTCCAAACTGCTTCGTCTAAATGTCAGGTTATCTTGTACCTATGTAGGCAGAGAAGAGCATATAATGGCACCATTGTACAAATGCACATTGAAAGGACAGTCACAAAGCCATTACTGACTTTACCTTAGAGTTGATAGAAGCTAAGAATTCGCGAAGTAAAACCACTTAACTTTTGAATATGTTCCTTATTGGCCATATGCATTGAGCAATCCTGACAAACAGCGGTGTTCCCTAGCTGTAAGGTGCAAGTGTCATTAAGCTAATCCCAAGCAACAGTACATACATGGTGGGAAAGATGCCTGAGGGGCTGAATTGGCATCCAAACAGACCGAGAGTGTGTGGCTCCGAGCTGCTAAATGACATTTCCTGGGAGACTTGAACAAATGTCTATTCACTCCAGAAACAACTGCACTCAACTCTAGCTCAGTGAACCAATAAGCTTTTGAGTTACTTAAAGAAGTGTGCATAACTGAATGCCACATCACTGGGAAACCCAGCACAGCATGAGTGCAGAATTACGAAGATTCATCCCTGGAGCTTGGTTCCATATGAAGAATGATCCTTAAAGCTGTGGTTTTGGCTTAGGAGTGAGTTCATTAAGCATACAGTGAGCGGGAGTAAAAGAATTAAACGGTAAGCAGAAGTAAGACAGTAGTGCATTGGATCAGATGCCTAAACCACCCAGCAGAAACAACTAGAGAAGGACTCACCTGACAACCTGGCCAATAAAGAGGATTCCAGACAGAACATCCGTCTGGTTGTCACTCCCAGTCAACCATTTCCACCATGAGTGTTGTTGTATCGTGGGATAAACAGTGGCTAAGTCTCTTGCTTTGGGAAGGTGCCTGGCTTATGACTTAAATCCCAGCTGCATTCTCTTCTATTCTCAATGATATGTTATTTGTACCCTTAGCTCTTTTGTTGGTCTCAGTTTCTTTTCTCAGGCCTCCAGGCTATCCTGTCCCTGGGCAAAGGGCCTTGGAGGATACTCTAAGACAAACTTGCCTGGGGTTAAAGTGAGAGGCAAGGCAACACAGTGAACAGCACATGCCAGTTTATTAAAACAGTGTATAGTACGAGCTCCCTGACCAACTTCCAGGCAACCCCACCAAAGCAACACTGCTCCAGTTTTCTCATCAGTTTTCTCATTGTTGAGAATCACCAACAACATTTAGGGGATGGGCGTTCTGAATCTTCTATATTTCATGAGCTTCAGCAGCCTTGCAGGCTTCTGTAGTTTCCCAATTCTTATATCCTTCCTCCTTACTCCAGCAGGAAATGTTTTGATCCCTAAGATTCCTCTCCAACACACAGGAGTTCGTGTGTGACATATTTCTCCAATCTCTAATGTTTCTACGTGTCTGACTTTCTTCCCTTATAAAAATGGAATGGTCATTTGCCTTATCAAAGCCCAGAGAAGTGCTGAAAGAAGCCAGTAAGATAATATTTCGGAAATTACTTTTGAAAATGCCACATAGTACATTGCTGCCACCATCCATTTGTGAAATTGTAGATAGGAATGATGCAGAACTTAAATGTCACTTTAGCTAGAGTCCCACCCTTGATATTGGATCACCTAGGTAAGAGACCCCCACCTTAATATCTTGTCGCCTACCACATCTAATTAAACCCTTTCATTTCTCACCCCATCCCACCCTCATCCTATCCCCAGGTAATACCTGAACAACATGGCCTACTTTCAACAACTCCTTTAAAAACCTTGTTATTGCTAAGTGCTCTCCTGTCAGTTTTTCTCAGTCACTCCTCCCTCTTGATTTGAATTCCTAATTTCCTTGCATTTGACACAGTCTTCTTCACCTATGACAATATCCTCACTGCAATATTTCATTTTAAATATAGTCTTCTTTAGCACATTTAACAAATGTCTCTGAATGGAGTCTTCATCAGTAGTGGGGATATTTAGAAATTCCTCAATCACGTGGTAAGATAAACTCTGTATTCTAGAGTATATAAAAGGCGTTTAACTCTTGAGTAGTTTCATTGTCTTCAGTTCTCTGAAGCAATCTTCATTGTCTTCAGTATGAGTGAGCCATGAAGAGCAAAGAGTAAGCAGCAGTTGTCCCACACTCTCTGCCTTAGTTCCTGCCTCCAGGTTCCTGCCTTCAGCTGCGTTCCTGGGTGATCGAGTGTGGCTTGAGGTCTGGAAGCAGAAGTAAACTCTTTTCTTTCCAAGTTACTTTCAATCATGGTTTTCTACCAAAGCAATACCCTAACTGTGAAAGAAGGTGAAGGCTAGGTCTGACAGGAAACAGAGGCAAGATTTCCTGCATCCTTGGAGACATTTTCTGCAGAAAAAAGCAGGCATGCTTACTACCCATCTGAAAAGATTTGGCATTCCTAATCTTTTGGTTGTACATTTGTGGTGCTATCAATGCTATTTCTAATATTACCAGGTCCTCTTTTTCCAGCACACAGGAACTATTTTTTGAGGAACCAGCATAGAAACAAATGATGATGTTAGGCATAGGACATTGCAGGGAAGGATAAGCCATCCTTTACCTCACAGCTTCTGTCAGTCACTGTGAAACAAAGACTTTAACTTACAAGATGGAATCCAGATGCGTCATAGCACTTAACACAAAGAAATTATATACAACTGGAAAAAAAGACAGCGTGAGACGAGATTCGTTTTTATCTTTACCCAGAGCCAGAGCTACTTCATTCTAATTTGCAGGATAAAAACAAGCAGTGAAAGTGTGCTTGCATAAAGCTCAATCTACCCCTTTGTCTGAGAGCTCAGAAGCACACAGCATGGCAAACATGTCTCAGCCTGTGTATTCTTACTATAGATACCTTCGCTTGTCCTTGCTACAAATTATACTGGTTTAATTTTTGTATTTCTATATTATGTTAATGTATATAGCTATGCATGTTAACCAAATGATTCCTTAAATATTAACAAAGCTATAATTACTCATGCTTTAAAAGCATATATATGTTTAAGAATATATAAAATACACAAGGTTATTGAAATTCTTAAGTAGACACAGGGCCCGTTGTGGCAGCAAGAAGCAAAATCATATATGGCATATGTCCAGCCCTACCTGAGAAATGGAGGGAAGATTTAAACCAGATCCTCGGTATTTGCTACTCAGGAGATTAAATCACAATAAAATCTTCTTATAAATTATACAAGTGGAAATATAACCTTTGGGTTTAAAAAAAAAGACCATCAAAAGCTAATGTCACCTCATGGGTACAACAAATGTTATCGCAGCAAAGTGACTTCATGAAAACTCAGGGGCTTCCAGTGATGGAATAACGTTGGCTTAGAGTAATTAAAATAAATAGTGCTGTCTTTATGCTTTGCGGATTCAGTCAGTTAGTTAAATGGAATCCCTGCTGGGTTCTCTTCCTTAAGAATCTAGCTGATACATGTAAAGACAAGAAAGGTCATTTTTCCATAAGCAGTTTCATTGTTTTGACTTTAATCTGAAGCAAATTACCCTCCTTCCATAAAAGAGAAGAGGTTTAATAACACAGGGTACTTTTCAAAGTCAGAAATGTAATATTATAGCAACTGATTAAAATCACATTCAGCTCATGTATCTGTGTATTTGATTATGGGATGGCTCTTTTCAGTTTATATGCTCGTAAGATAAGATGGCTGTGAACTTGAGATCAGCTAAGAAAACAGACTCAGGACCTAGGCAATTGTAAAGGTGAAATTACCATGAATAGAAGACCTACCATACTGTTCTCTTTTGATTTAAAAATAACAAACAAACCAGTATTCACCTTAATGGATTCCTATAAGTACTCAGCAGCATGAGAAGTTAGAAATGGAAGGTAAACACTCAAGTCTTTGTAAGTCTACTGCCCAGTTATTATTATACTGAACCAAATGCAGTGTCTTTGTTTGACGATGTAGCCTTATCAGCATAAAGTCCTGGTGATGTCTCAGAGTATTCCTAGGACTGCAGGGATTCACTGTGGAAAATGGGACCTATGAGTTCATGACAAAGATGAGATTCAAAACTAAGTGCTGTGAACTAAGATTCACAACTGCATCCCCAGTCAACACAGTAAGTACTAGAGACCAACAACACAGCTTTACATAGTCAGGAATGTGGGAATTGGGCCAAGGAGACAACTCATTGGACAAAGGTATTGCTTCCAGGTCTGACTACTTGAGTTAAAAATCTCTGGAATCCACAGACTAAAAGGAGAAAGCTCAATCAAGCAAGTTGACCTCTAAGCTCTACAGACACACTGTAGCATGTGCAAAGACACACCCACACACACACACACACAGAGTGAGGACTAAACTTCAGCCCATAAGCCCATATGTAAGCCACAGTTGTTGGTTAAGACAACTCCAGAAGTCAAGTGTTGATGGCTTCCTCAGCACCAGTCCAGCTGGAAACCAAAGAGTTTAGGATGGAGTGGAAGGATAAAATGAAGGCTGCTGTCCTCTAATGGTGACCCTTTTCAGAAGGGAAATGTATTCATCTAGGGTAGCCTGTGAATTCTTACGGTGCAAGCGCATCCCTGAATAATAGGAAGGAACAAGTAAACGGGGACTGAGAATGTAGAACATGGTCAGTGAGAAAGACAAACATCTGGCTAATTCACCTCAAGTAAATTGTATTGGAGCAGTCCTGTGGAGGGAGGGTGTACACATGTCATTTGCATGTATGCTTGCATGCATATGTACATGTGTGTGTGTTTGGATATATGCACATATGTGATTATATATGTATTAATGTGTACTTATGAGTGTGCATATATATATGCATCTATATATATGTATGTATATATATATATATGCATCTATATATGTGTCCCTGAATATGTGTGCACTTGTAAGTATCTATGTATGCATGTATTTGTGTGTACATGAATGTGTATGTATGTATGTGACTGAGTACATGAGTAAACATACATGTATTCATGTATGCATATATAGGTACATATATGAATATGTGTGCATGTCTATATCTGTATATGTGTGCATATGGACATATAAATGTGTGTATATCTATGTCTGTATATGTGTGCACATGGGTGTATATATATACCATGTATTTATATAAGTGTGGATGTGTGTGTGTGTGTGTATGTGTGTGTATTTTGTATAGCTGGGTCCAGAAAAAAGGTTTTTGGGTATGATGTTAGCTCTGTTTATCAAAGAAACAATGCATCTAGAGTGGAAAATGCACTGCAATTTGGAAAACAGAAGCGTTTTGTTAAAATAAAACCAGATGGAATTAGGTTGTAAACTGTAACTTTATAAAAAATTAACTGGAAATTAGCTTCCAATAAATAATTTGTACTCCAAAGCTTTTAGGTTTTATTATTGTGTGGCCTGGAACTCAGCAAGACTGTTTAGCATGCTTGAGAATGACAATGGTAGACAGCTGCTGCTACAAAAGTAAACAGTAAATGTCACCATAGAGAGGACAGAGTGAAGTGGCAGAAAATCCTGGAGTTGAGGCTGCTGTTGAAAATTTGACCATGAAAAATACTAACTTGGACTGTCAAATCTCATGGTGAGGATGAGGGTCAAAGGTGACAGCAGGCCAGTATAAGACCCTAACTCAGAAAGCAGGGTGACTGCCTCCCAAACAATTATGTCTGCTATTGATCTCTGACCTCCACATGCATGTGCATAAATCAACAAACAGACAGGCAGGCAGACACACACACACACACACACACACACACACACACACAGTCAGACTGACAGAGAGACACAAACACACACAGAGACAGATAGACACAAACACACACAGACAGAGAGACAGAGACAGATAGACAGACAGACAGAATACTATTAAATTCTAGCATTTTGATACACATATTCTATAAAAAGTCCACATGATATTCTATGCTAACTACCATTGTGTCAAACCTCCATTCTCAGAACCTTTGTAAATGAATCCATGGTTCTATAACCAAAACCACACATTTCAGAGTTTTCATTTATTTCCAATTTTTAAAGAAGTAACATGCTGTATTTGCCTTAGTTTATTTAATACTCCAGCAGGAGTGAAAGTAGAAGTCTGTTTCAAAATACATTGATATCTTACATTCCTCTGTGTACATAGTCACACAAATAAATTTTATTTATTGACAGGCAGTTTAGTAATAACATATATATCAGGTAAAGTTATGTTGTCAAGCTAATTTAGTAGCAATTTTATTAATTCAGTTATCACTATTAGTATGACTAATCTTGATTTTGATTTAGTTTTCAAATTGAAACACTATCAGAGTTTAACTTGATAACTTGCATGAGTAGATGTGTTCTTGGGCAAACAATAGATAGAAGCACTTACTTCACATTGGAAACGGGCATGTAAACTGCCTATCCCAGTGCTGAGGAAATGGGCAGTGGTTACCAAAAACAGCTGTTCCCCTGATGGACCAACATTTGAGTCTCAGAACCCACATGGTGACTCACAAACATCTGAAAGTCCAGTTCTAGGGGATTAGATTCTCTGCTCTTCACACCTCCATTTCTTTTTGCTTCCTTGGTCACTGTTCACATATGGTCATGGACATGCATGCAGAAAAAAACAAAAATTAAACTCTCATTAGGAGTATAAGAAGGGAATTATAAAAGGCTAAGTAAGATACATGATACCAAGTTTCAAAACATAAACAGTATTTTTCATAGCACAAATAAACATGTACTGTTACCAAGCTACAAAGAAATCATAGTTTTCCAGAGAACACATACTCTCCCTACTATAAAGAAAGATATTAGAAGTGGTATTTATGTGTTATTTAGGTTTTTACTCACTAATAAATATCCCTGTTCTCTTAAATAAAATTTAATTAGATCAAAATAAGAGAAGTTCAGCTAATAGGTAAAAACATTTGGAACAACATTTGGAACACATGTGGAAAGAAAACTCTACAATCCCCTTCTTCCATGATCGATGGATAGAGAAAAGTTGACTTTTGAGAATCGTTGGGCCAAGCATAGGGTGGTGGAGTTCTTTTCTCTTGTATTCATATCAATTCACAGGTTTTACAAGTTGCAAATTAATAACAACATTGGTGATAGTAATAAAACAACTACAGCAATGTAATAGAACCAAACAAGGGGTTTGGGAGATGGCACAATGCTTGAAATGTAGGACTGAGGATGTGAGCTTAGCCTCCAGCACTATAGAAGAGGCAAAGTATTCACTGGCTGGGCAGGTAGAGACTGGAAGATGAATGGAGTTCACTGGCTGGCCAGTCTAGTACAATCAGGGAGCCTCAGGTCCCAATGAGGAACCCTCTCTCTAAACAGAAAAACCATGGAGCCTGATGAGGAATGGAACCCATGGATAACCTCTGCCTTCCACACAATACAGTACACATGTACCCATATACAACATGCACATGCTCGTGAGAGGATGCACACACACACACACACACACACACACACACACACACACACACACACTTCAAACAATTTATTTAATGATTTGTCCCAGACGTAAGAATATCCTATTATATGTGTTGACAAATTCTTTTCAGAAGTAGGGTGGTTTACAACTCTTCTGGTCTAGTGTGAAGTAAACTGGTTTCCTTACAAAAGTCTAGAATGACTCCCTGACAGAGCTTTTCCTTAAAGAGGTAACCCATATTGCTTGTGGGGTGAATTAGGAGCTAAAGAGACATCTTAGTTCTCTGTAAGCCAACTTCCCAGCTGAATTAAGCACTCAACAATGCAGAGCAGAGCCCAAATGTTATTGCAAATGAAATCCTATTTTAATTTCCCCTCCCTATGCTTGGAATGTCAACTTCGACAGCAATTTGGAAAACCCTGTCTCTTTGATGCTCCCCATCCCACCCACCGCATGTCAGAGTGGGCTCATTTGTGAAGCTCTAGGGTTTAACATCTTCCAACATAATTTTAAGTCAAGTATGTTAAACATCCTTTCTGATAAGGGAAAGGCTGTTTTTCAACCCCATTGAATTCTGTATTTGTATGAGGGCATGGGATGCAGGGGAAAATATCATGGAATACACAAGTTTCTGAGATGTTCTGTATTCCAGCAGAAAGTGGGGTCTGTGGCTCTATGGGTGAGAAGGCGGGTGCTTGATGTGAGTGAAGAGCCCTCTGTCAGGAAGGCTCTTTGGTGTTGACAAAGACTCATGCTGTGTATAGCTCCTTACAGAACAATGAGGAAAACACCTGCCATCTGTCAGAGCCTTTCAATTAGGGTTCAAATTCCATAAAGTCCTCTTTGCTCAGAACACCACAATAGTTCTGACTTAGCAATGGCTGCTTAGAAATGGGCAGAGCTAGCCGGGTGGTGGTGGCACATGCCCTTAATCCCAGCACTTGGGAGGCAGAGGCAGGTGGATTTTTGAGTTCTAGGCCAGCCTGGTCTACAAAGTGAGTTCCAGGATAGCCAGGGATATACAGAGAAACCCTGTCTCAAAAAACCAAAAAAAAAAAAAAAAAAGAAAAGAAGGCAGAGCCAAGGAACAGAATGAAGAGCATAAAAGAAAGAATAGGACCAGGTCTGAGATGTTCTTTATGCATTCTCCGTGTGCTCTGACCACCTACTGACAGGTAGCTTTCAATCTGAGACCTTTTTGGGATTGATATGTGCTTTAAGGCCTGGTGGGGCTTTTCAGGGGATGCTGGAAAAACCAGGAGCTCTGAGATCCTGCTGTAACCTGCCCAGGGCCCTTTGTTCCTTCAGATCTTGGCTAGTTAAAACACGTGATCATGCAGTAAAGCCTTGGATCTGCGAGTTTAATCTCCTCCTTTATAGCGTGACTCAGTTCACAAGTGCATGACCTTCTGTGGAAAATGGTTTTTGGCTTACAGAAGTGATGACAGGAAGGGCTCACACTTCTCCTGGCTTTCATCTAAGGAACTTTAGGTACCCTCCCTGATATCATTAGCTGTGTAACTAACTTGGCCTTTATGATTTAATCAGTAAAACGCAATCAACCTGGAATGATTTAAATCTTAATGACTCGTTCAGGGCCACATGATGGTTATTGACAAACCAAGAAGAACTTAAGAATATCAAAGATCAAGCAGGGTGTGGTAGCACACACCCGTAAGCCCAGGCCTCTAGAAACTAGGATAGACATCCCGAGAATTCTCTGGATCTACAGGTTTCCCCCACCTCGGTGCTAGAGTTACATATAGATTAATGGGACACAATAAAGTGCCCAGAGATAAATCTGTGGGATACAGTCAATGTCTAGTAAACTATCAAGAATGTCTAAGGAGAAAAACAGAGACATTCAATAAGTAATGTAGAAAAAGTGAATATACACACACTGAAGAATAACATCAGATCATGATCCCATCCACATACAATTCTTCTACCCACCCCCCCAAAAAACAGATTAAATACTTAAACACAGCACCCCAAACTGAAAACCTATGGAAGAAAACACAGGGGGAGACATTTACACTACTTGATCACAGCAATGAGTGTTTTGCCATGATACCAGAAGTAGTGGGAGCAAGTAAGAACACATAAAATAAAAATGAATAAATAAATAACATTTAAAAAGCAAGGAACCAGGAAAACAACTAACAGAAAAAGAAAAATTTGTTAATCAAATATTTGGGAATTGATATCTAAAATATTTTAAAAGCTCCTATTACTACACACAAACAAAAAGAAGAAGACACAAATACAGTAATCTAATTTTAAAATGAAGCTAGTATCTTCATATTGCTCCAAAGAATATATATATAAAGAAATAGCTATAGCTTTTCAAATCTACTTCTCTTAAGTAGGGCTCAAAAACAGTGACCTTAAGGAAACTGAAATTATAAAATAAGTGCTTTATGCCATTTGGGAAAATATAAATTGAAATAGCCATTATTAAAGGCAGTATAGAAATTCCTAAAGAATGTATTAAAATAGAAATCCATATAATTCAGAAATCTCCCCATTTATATATATTCCATAATTATTAAATCACTATCTCCTGTATCTACTTCTTCTATACCTTATTCAAGCAAACAAATAACTATCCATGGATAAGAGAGTGGAGGAATGTAATACTACTTATTCTCAAAAGGAAAGAATTATTTGCAACAACATAGATAAATATGGAGGAATTTTTCCCAGTGAAATAAACTTAGCATAGAAACACAAACAAACAGAACAGTGTACAATTCCACTTATATGCAGCCCCAGACATAGTTGACTTCATAGAAGCTAGAAGGAGAATAGAGTTTGTTAGCATTTAAGTTGGAGGGAAGGATGCACAGATGGGCATCAAAGAATACAACACTCCAGTTACACAAAGTAATATCTGAAGATCTACCATGAGGTGACTTGTCTACTGCTAACAACAACATACAAAATTCACAATTCCAAGAGTATATATTATGCTTACCCTCTTATAATAACAACAAACCAATAATAAATAGATGAGAAGAAACCTCAGAGTGTAACCACTGAGTGTATACTTAACCCCCAATTTACCCAATGTATGCATTTTTACCTATACAATATTTTGCACATACACCCTCCTCAGTAGCATGAAATTTTGAATAAGAGAGAACAAGGGCAGTGGGAAAGAAATACAGTGAGATTATCCCACCCATTTCTGTGTGGACAACTATGGAACCTTTCTTTAAGTCTCCATTTATCAATGGTAGTTGAAAATCAAAAGAATATTGTCATCTCGATGCTGTAAAGTATAAATGAGGTGACAAGATTCTGATTGTTCTTATTTGCACCACAAGTACTTGTGACTCTGTTTTCCCCTGCTCTAACAGGAATGATAAACATTAACATTGTTATTGATGTCTTCAAATGGATATTTTCCAGATGAATAAACTTCAAACAATATTCCACAATACTCGTTTTTAGCAGAAGCAGAGAGGCAGGTACGTTGAAAGAAGCTTTTGCTTGAGGAATTTTTAAAAAGAACATTTCCAAACACCAAATAGCCATGAGGGAATCCATGAACCAGAGCACTGAACCAGTCGGATACATTGTATCCTGTAGTTCCAATCAAGGGTTTCATGAGCTGCAATTTTATGTTACTTACAAAAACATAATCCCAAGATTGTGAGTAAATATTTCATAAGGTTCTATCTTGCTTTATCTCAGAACCCTTCCATGTTATGTGTATGTTAATTGATAATGATAAAATTTGAATTTATTTAGATTCATAAACTTAATAAACATGATAGCATCTTATCTATCATAATGAGGAAAACAGAGTTTTCTCTTTTATGTTTCTTTCTATGACTGATTTGTATTTCAGACTGCTTGAATGGCAAGTCCTCACTGAAGCACAGCTTCCTCAGAGAGTTGTCAGTAAAGAGCTACTCTCTCCTGAAGGACTTCCAGAACATGACACTTTGTCATATTTATTGAGAACTAGCTGTGCTGTTTTCCCCCTCCTCAATTACCTAAAATAAAGTATAGGTTTGCTTTTTTAATACAGAAATTTACATTTATAAAAGCAATTTTTAGTAATAGAGACATTTGTACTAAAAAATAAAATAAAAAAGAGCTGATCTGAGACAACTGTCATCATGGAAAGCCAGTACTTTGCTCCCCACAGCTCTTCACCCTCTTTCCCAGGACATGCATGTCCCACTCCCCAGAAGCCACAGACCCCTATTACTCTGAGCATATATTCATGTCTTCATCACCTAACTCCTTCTTCTACTCTCCTATATTTAGATATTACTGTGAACTTTTACATAACTAACATTGTTCTCTGTTACTTTATCCAATGTTGATTTAACTCTCAGACCAGCCACAGAATCAAGAATGGTAGAGGAAAACTTCCCTTTCTCCCAGAATTCAAGGTGACCACTATATACAACTCCACTGTGGGGATGTATTCTAGCTGAGGAAGCACTTGGTCTCACACTGTCTCTTCCTGTCTATCTATCATTTCAGTTAAAGTTCACAAGGAAAGATGCTCTGGGAACAAAGGAGAGTCGCAGCTGGTGTCTCAAGACAATAGATGAACCAATGCTGTGAGCATAAACATACTTCAGAAGTCTCTTGTGAGCCTTCTTTTAATGTTGGGTAAATCCATTATTCCTAGTCCTGGAGCAGAGGATTATGAACTTGATTCTTCCTTTAAAAACAGCAGCTTCATTTGACCCCAGCTTTTCTCAGCAGTGTGCCCCATAGACATGTGAATCCAGATGTTCGCATTGGAGTCTCGGAATGCTAAGCCCATTACAAGTTCCACGGCAGTGCTTGCCGAAATTGGCAATTATGTAGTCTAAAACACAAACCTAAAAGTAAACATTTTCCATCAAATGCACTCTATTAGCCTCCTTCATTAAAGTCATTTTTTTTCAATTTTAATAATGCCATTATGATCAACTGTCGTTTACTCTGAGGCTGTTTACAATGCTTATAAAATGCCCAAAGCCTTGTCTAATAATGCATTAGCACTTTACCAGCTGCAGTCTTGTTGACAGCCACCAATTAACAGGGATGTCTCCAGTAAACCACAGCTCTGCCTGTCTTCACACGGTGCACATGGAAACGGCCGTCCCAAGCTTCACGTAAACAGGAAACAACACATTACAGGTGTAACTTTATTGGCATATTACATTTTACAAATAAAGAAAACCCCAGGTTTGAGGAATATTTATTTACTAGTAGAACAAAGGAAAAAGCATGGATGCTGGCTGCTCAAAAGGCATGATTACCTCCACTTATCTGGATAAAGAGAGTAATGAGAAAGTGGAGGTGGAAATTCCCACACCTCATTTCCTGGAGGGCCATGGTCCCTGACTTGACATTTCTCTTATCCTTGATTTCTAAATGGTTACTTCCTCTCATTAACAGCTTAGTGCTTTTGGATGAAGGTCAGAAGATGAATCAAGGTTTTGAGAGCTAAGATAGATATCTGTAAACAATAAAGGAGCCTTTGAATCCACATGATGCCTTGGGGCTCTGCACCCGTGCACTAGAAAGATGCTCTGGCATAATGGATGCCCTTCCTGTGATCATGCATCCTGCTCTAGCATACTGGTGCAGCAGCAGTATGCCTGCAGCATGATTTCCCTGCTAACAGTGCTAAGGTTTTTGAAGACATGGTTCAGTGATTACTAGCACTTGCTGCTCTTATAGAGGATCCAGGTTTGGTTCTAGGCACCCATTCGCCTGCTGAGCACAACCATCTGTAACTCTGGTTCCAGGAAATCTGATACCATCTTCTGACCTTTGTGGGCAGCTGTACACATGTGGTGCACATATACACAAGCAGTCTCACAGGCACACACACACACACACACACACACACACACACACACACTAATAATAATAATAAAAAAATAAAATAACAAAGGTCTCAAAGGAAGAAAGGCTCCTATCAATCATCTTTCTTTCCCAACAAGATCAGCCTGTGTAATTCATTTAGCCAGGTCCGACTCCTCTGCTTCAGCACTTACAATGAGAAAGGGGAGATTATCGCTGCAGTGAGAACACTGGGTAAAGGATGAATACAACGGAGTCCTTAGTGTGGCTCACTCACCTAGCTTCAGTAAGCTTCACATTTCTGAACTGTAAGATAGAAATAATAACCCTTTCCTGATCAGACTTAGATTAGGAGAAGAAATGCAAAAATGTAATTAAAAGTGCTTTGAAAAATCATAAAGACCATTAAATATGTATATTGCTACCATTTTCTAGTCCTTTTCAAGAGTCTCAAATTATTCAATAAGCCCACTTACATATTTTTCCTTTTCTTTTTCTTTTTGTGCATGTTTATGCAGATTCTGTCTTTCTCTTTCTCTGTCTCTGTCTCTGTCACTCTCTCTCTCTCTCTCTCTCTCTCTCTCTCTCTCTCTCTCTCTCTCTCTCTGTGGATGTACATATTGAGCTCAGAGGTTCTATTCAAGGGTCCAATATGACTCTCTACTTTATCTTTTGAGATAATGTCTCTCATCAAACACAAGGTTTGGTTCACCTATTGGCTAGGCCAGCTGGTCTTGTAGGCTTTGGAGATCTGACTGTCTTTAACCACCTAACATTAGTGTCACAGACCTGCATGACCATGGTATACTCTAACACTAGTACTGGAGATAAAAAGTAAAATCAAGTCCTCTTTGCTTATGTGACAAGCACTTAATTGACTATGCTATTCTCCAGTGTATATATATGTATATATATGTACACACACACACACACACACACACATATATATATATTCTGGTGGTATCTTGCAGTGCTCCTGAATTCTATTACAAGGGTGAGTATTAGCAAGCAGATAGTCTCCTACACCAAACAGAAAGCTTCCACATAACTATTTGATTTATTTTTAACTCATTTTCATGGAGCTGGTCTGTAAGATATCCTGGCAGTTTGGCTCAATTGTAGTATTTTCTGATGTACAACTGATATATTTTCTGACATCAGGAACTGTATTTTACAGGATTCTTCATCCATAAAATTAGGTGGTTAGACTAGATCATCTCTAAGGGATTTACCAGCTCAAACCTGGTATGATTCCATCATTTTGTGGTTTGGCTCTGAATTTTTCAATAATGTTTTGCTCAATATGGATTATCTAACATCCTTATGATTTGTCACAAGAACAGGGCATTCCACAGTATTCAAACCCTGCTCAATGTACAGGTTTATTTACTCTAGAGACAACTGACAATGTTTCTTTAAGCCAAATAGGTTTTACAAATGTTAAGGAAAAATAAATAGCTTGGTATAGCAAAAAAAAAAAAAAAAAAAAAAAAAAAAAAAAAAAAAAAAAAAGCCCAAATAAGTCTTACTGCTTCTTCATTTCAGAATACAGAAATCTTATTTATAGATCTTATTTATAGTGGATTTCAATACTGGTAGAAGAGCAACAATTGCAATTATATATGTGATAAGCACACACACACACATTCAGTACAGTAGAGTATACTCTGTTAGAAGGGAAGCTATGTGACGTATAAGACGTGTTAGTAGAGGTTCATGGCAAGGTGACTATGATGAAGCAAAGCTCCTTTTCTCTCCGCTCACTCTGAGTAAATTCCAAGGAGATTCCCAAACCCCTGCAGAATGATCCCATGCCCCCCTAACCACCAGCTGCATTCACTTGTCATGTGTCTGCAGGAGAGACCTTATTAGCCAATTCCAACAAAAGCGACCTTTAGGATGACATTCAGAATTGCAACAATACAGGGGAGAGGAGGCAAAATACTGCTGATAAGGCTCGAGGATTTCTCACCTCCAAAATCAGATGGAATGTCAGCTGTTCATGATGTTAGATGTTGGGAGTGACTCTTGGTACAGCAATAAAGGATTGATATAAAAGAAATGTGCTGTGGATTATTTATTAACCAATATACTGTTGGAAGCCATTTGAATTATTCTACCTTCTTCCTGGTGATGCTAAAGGCACTGAGATGAACAGCCTGAATACATATATAGCCCTCTCCAGGGACAGATTTCCAAAGAGAATGCGCAGTATCAAATGCTGAACAAATTTACTAGGTTTGTATTGAATTATTTTTCCTGCTCTTTTCCTAGAAGCTGCATATTTTATAGTTCCAATTTAAAGAAGTAGAAACAAGTATTTCTCTGTGTATTTATTGCAGTCAGATAAATGTCCCCAGTGATGTCTATGTCATAATCCCACGAATGTATGACTAGTTTATATTGCATAACAAAAGGACCTTTGTAGATAGAAGTAAGTTAGGGAGTTGAAAATAAAAACAATGCTGGTTTTCCATCGCTGTAAGGAAATACCTGTGATCACTAACAAAAAACTGAAAAGGTTTTTTGAGTTCATGGATTCAATCCTTGAGTCTTTAGTCCTGTTACTTTGGGACAGTGGTAAGAAAGGGCATCTTGGTAGGTAGGGCATGTTAGAGGAAAGCTGCTTACCCCATGAAGTCAAGGAAACTGAAAGGGGACATGCAGACGTTTGGGCAATAGTGTATTGGGGGGCCATGGCCCCAGTAATTTCACATCTTTTTTTGTAGGACTCACCTCCTAAAATTTCCACCACTTTCCAAGCAACCATCTCATGGTCTTTTGGTGGACACACAAGGTCTGAACCACAGCATGAGATGACTGAAATACTCATTATCTGAACAGACAAAATATCATCACAAGAATCTGTAAATGCTCATTGGTAAGAATGAGCAGGAGGTCACAGATTGGCAATATGTGAACTCAAGTCATTGTTGCTAGCTTTGAGGATGGAGGAAGGAGCCAGAAGCCAAGGAATGTGTGCCCTTCACAGTTTCTAGCAAACAAAGAAAGGCCTTTCTCATAGAAGTCTAAAAACAAAGCCTGTAGCCCACTGCCATCTTAATTTTGGCTTAGTGAGACCCGTGGCAGGTTCATCACCTCTGAAACTATCTTGCAGTAGATTCCTTGTAGTTTTAACCTACAAAAGATAAGTCATTACACAGAAAATGAGTATGTTCACTTCACATTATAAAACATTTTCACTTTCAATTTTAGTATGTAAAAGAGATATAGCTCAGCAAATGATTGCCCAATGTGACAACTGTGAAGTTACTGAGTACTTTTCTTCCTTTGCCCCTAGATCTCTTTCTGTCTTGTGCCCAAACCCATTATCTCCCGTGCACATTTTGTTTACAATAATCTTTTTGTGACCTTATTAATTTTTTGACATACTCTGTTGCCTCTTGGAGATTTTTTTTTACTTCTAAGACTTGTTTTAAGTAAATGGCTGCTGGGACTAAAAGCAAACAAATCCTAACATCATCTCTTATAAAACTGCCTCCCAGGAAAAAAGAAAAATAAGCAGCTTAGAAACCCCTTCATCCATTCCTCAGTGCATCCACATGGCATGCATTGTTTTATACATAAGCAGAACCTGTGCCACCCTCCAAGATTGCCCTGCAGTCAAGGGGAAGAAGCAAGAAGATAATGTGACCGTGACCCAGAGCAGGCTTGGACTAAGACCTGCAGCCATCCCAAAGGCTGCTTTCAGGAAACTGAAAATGCATGCTTTAAAGACAGCATGGTGTCTAACCAGGAAAGCACAAGAGGCTCTTTGGTTGAAATTTCAGCATTCTTTCTTTAACGTGGATGTACAGTGGAGGAGAAAGAGAGCAACAAAAGACCCTGTGTGCCATTATGAGAGATTCATCATGAAACAATTTCTATTTAGTTTGCATATTTTTGAGGTTGCATAAACATGACAGTAAAGTCTAGACAGAATTGCCTCCAGATTGACACAGAACATTCAAGGAAAAGATATACAAATTTCTTTTTATAAAACCCAATGTCACCTGATTTTACTCACTTATGTAGCTAACTTACGGTGTAGCTCAGTACTTAGATATTTTCCTAGTATTCGCAGGGTCCTTCATCTCAACAGAAGAATATATGACATAAATATATGTCATATATTCATGCAATTCTATATGTCATAAAGAATATATGACAATAAAAACTTAACTATAGGAGCTGGAGAGATGGCTAAGTAGTTAGGCGCAGTTGCTGCTCTTGTAGAAGAACCACATGTGGTTTCCATGTCAGGTAGCTTCCTCACAACCACCCGTAACTCTAACTCTGGATGTTTCTCACTTCTACTATCCATGGGAACCTATACTACACACACACACACACACACACAGACACAGACACAGAGTTTAAAATAATAAATAATTTCTTTTTAAATTGAGCTTAAGCAAGGCAGAACAGTGGAAAAGAGGATGCTAACTGGTGACTGAGCTAATATGGGCAAACTATGTGTGTGTGTGTGTGTGTGTGTGTGTGTGTGTGGCATTTATATGTACACACACATCTATCTATAGCTATATAGCTATATATCTATATTATTTTTAAGGTTAGAAGATGCTAGGAGTTCATAAAGAAGAGGAAAAGAGGGAGGCTGATAAATGAAATAGAAAAACAGAGCTAGATGAGAGTGATAAGTTCTAGTATTCTGCAACCCACAGGATGACTGTAGTTTATAGCAAACTCTTCTTTCTGAGGACCTAGAAGAGACAAAGTCTAAGGTCTCAAGTATACAGAAATGATAAGGCCTCAGAAATTCTAATTACCCTGATTCATCAGTATGTACTCTCTATGGGTATGGTACTATCATGAGTTCCATGAGAATGTACAATTGTGATGTGTCAGTTAAAAAGCACTCTCAATACAGAAGAAAAGGCGATAAGACTATCTCATGCTTCCATGAACAGGGAAAGTATGGGTTATGACAGTATCCTTCTGGAAAACCCTGAAGCTCATACCAAGAATTCAAGTATATAGTTCCAAAGGTCAGACAACCTCATAACGCAAACTCAGAGATGAGGCTTTTTACTGGCCTTTTATGTTTTCATTGAGATGGGCAAACATGGAGCAGTCGTTCATTATTTAACTTATGGTATGGCTGCTTGATTTCAGAAAAGCGAGCTTACTCATTACTGACTGGGAAGGCATCTTTTTGTTTTAAAGATTTATGTCAGCATCCAGCTTAAAGGGATCAACTGCTTGATTTAAATCAGCAAGAGAACTCTGAGTATTGAAATCTATCCACAGCCTTAAATTTCTTATTGATTTCTAAATAACTACTTTCTGAAAAAGACTTTCTTGGCAATCCTTCTACTACCAAGCCTATATTTTTCTTAAGAACTTCAGAATGACCTCTGTTTAATAGTATTATCAGTTCAACTTTAATTATGCTATTAGTGGTAAATATTAGCTAATAGACTTTGGGGTGAATAATTGATCAATAAGACACCTATGCACTGTTGATTTATATGAACAAGCTAATAGATTTGATATAATGAAGCCTTCCTGAAATCAATCCTTTCTAACCCAATGTTGAAAACTTAAGATCTCTAACAAACTCTCATTGCAACACAAGTGTTGTATTTTTTTCACTAAATCTTAGCCTCATTTCAATAGCTTATGTAAAAGGAATTCATTTCCATTTCACTGCCACTAATCTGTCAAAATAAGATAAAGAAGTTAAAATTAGGGTTTGCAGTTTAGACTGTTTTGTTACTTGGGCTTGATTTTTTAATTGGGATATTACTTAAAAGATGCTATATTTTATTTTATTCTTCCAGTAAGTAGAAGTGTTACAATCTAGAATTGTAAATATTTTAAGCAGATTTATGAAGTCTAATTTGCATCCCATAAAATTCATCCATTTTAATGACACAATTCAATTTTTATTTTTAAACAAATCTTCAAAGTAATGAAGTCATCACCACAGTCCAATTGTAGAATTGCAAAAGCATCCTATTACCAGTCTGCAGTCACTCCTTATTTGCACGCCTCCTGTCCTGTCATGACATGTGACAAAGAAACTACTTTCCATCTCAGTGAATCTGACTTTCCTTAACTATGTGATGTAAAAGAAATCACATGACATGTTTCATTTTGACTGATAATTTTACTTAGCATAAAATTTTCAACCTTCATTCATGTTATGGCATGAATTAGCAGTTCTTTCTTTATTGCTGAATAATACCCCACTATATGCATCTGGGCCATTTAATCTATCCAATTTTCAGTTAAGAGACACTTAGATATTTATACTTATCTATTATTAGAAAACTTTCTATGTACATTTGCCAGCAGTATTTGTAGGAATGCATAGTTTGATTTCTCTTGGGTAGATTCTTTGAGTTTTAATGGTGGGGTTGACAAAATATTTGTATTTATCTGTAAGTGAACAATCTCTTTACCAGTGGGAATATAAATCATATCAAATGGCTTTCCAAAGGAGGAGTACAGTTCTTATTCCCATTAATAATACACAGAGGGCTTACATTTCGTAGCATACTCATAATCAACATTTGTTATGTTCTGCCTTCTTATTTATAATCATTCTCACAGTTGTGTCATGTCAAATAACATTCCATGTCACTCCCTTAAGGACTAATGGTGCTTAGCACATTGACATCTGCTTGTTAATACCCACATATCCTCTCTGGAAAAGTACATATGTAATGGGTTTATGTAGGAAAAGATGCTTATTGTTTTAGCCTACTCTTGTATGTTCCTGCTAGTGTGAATGCATTTGATTCATCTGAATGAACATTCACTGTTGATGATGTGTAGAGCTGCTTGCTCTGTATCATTAAATGGGCACTGTGAACAAGAACTCCTGGAAAGAAGCAATATGGCATCAATGACCAAATGGTTGATTAGAAAGAATTTCAGCGCTGGGGAGAAATTAGAATGTTACAGATCTAGAAGCTACTCAACTTACCTTGGGCTTACTCAAAATGGCTTCAGAGCAAACTCTGTTTTGTTTTGTCTTGTTTTTTTCTTTTAACATAGGAGATAGGTTTTCTTGTCAACAGCATGTTCTATGCACAATGTATTGAATTACTTGCTTTGTCACCTACCAGAAAAATAAAATAAAATTAGAATTACAACACTCTTAATATCTTGAGTACATCATGAAAATAACCACAGTACATGTAGGGGGCAACTTGCAGGAGTCAGTTTTCTTTCTATGATGTGAATGTTGTGGACATAACTGAGGTCATTAAACTTGGTACAAGATAGTCTTAGCCACTGAAACATCTCTGTGATCATGAAATGAGTGCATTTTAATGTAAGGCACAACACTCATAAATCTGACTGCTTCATCAGATAATAATAGATATTTTAGCAGTTTGTAGGTCAAAAATAGTCCTTCTATTTTGATAGAACAGAAACATCAAAGGATATCCTAGAATGGTACCATGGCACGCACTTGAGATTTTTAGCATATAGGGTGCATAGGTAGTAAGGCTACAAGTTCAAAGAAAGTATATGAGACATCTTCTTTAAAAAATAAAAAGAAAGAAAGAAGAGAGAAAGAGAGAAAGAAAGAAAGAAAGAAAGAAAGAAAGAAAGAAAGAAAGAAAGAAAGAAAGAAAGAAAGAAAGAGGAGGGGAGGGGAGGGGAGGGGAGGGGAGGGGAGGGGAGGGGAGGGGAGGGGAGGGGAGGGGAGGGGAGGGGAGGGGAGGGGAGGGGAGGGGAGGGGAGGGGAGGGGAGGGGAGGGGAGGGGAGGGGAGGGAAGGGAAGGGAAGGGAAGGGAAGGGAAGGGAAGGGAAGGGAAGGGAAGGGAAGGGAAGGGAAGGGAAGGGAAGGGAAGAAGCTTGACAATGTAAATTAGTGGGAGACTGTGTTCTTAACATGTACAGGATACTGGGATCCTCCCTCACATTATGGCATAAATAATGAATAACCATAACTAACATTTTATAAAATGGAAGCATTCCATTTTCAGACCTTCCTCATGGTAAGGGATTTATATATAGCATAGTGAGTAAAGAAGAAGATGCATCTATTGGATCTCAGTAAATATTATCAACTTGGCAGGATATAGAATCGTCTAAGAGACAAACTTCTAGACATATTCATAAAGATGGTTTGGGTTTTTGTTAATTGAAGAGAAAAAAAGCACACTTCAAATGAGCAGTATCATCCCATGAACTGGGTTTCTAGACTGAACAAGAGAGAGATAAAGAGTCAGAGAAACAGAAATAAACAGAGACAGAGAGACAGAGACAGGGAGAACCAGTATTCACCCTTTTTTGTTTCCTGAAAGTGTAGTGTGACCAGCCCCCATTGCTTCCTCATCAAAACAAACAACACCCTCAAAGTAAGGGCTAAAGTGAATTCCTTCTTTCCCACATCGCGTTTGTCAGAGATTTTGCCACAGCAATGAAAAATATGAAACAAGCTATCAGGCCATGATAAACTATATTTTTTCTCTTATTTTTTTTCCTATTCATCTTAATAAAGAGTAGAATAAACTTTCTTATTTTTAGAAGACTGAGTCAAGGGCAGGTAAGTAATTTGGCACAGATAAGACTCTACAACTCCTGGGCTTGGCCAAGCAGGGAGTGTAAGTGGAAGACAGCTCACACAAGACAGGGAAAGACATAAAGACTGACTGTGGAGAGCTAGTAGGATCCTTGGTGTCATTAGGAGATATTTTAAAGCAGGCTTCTGATTAAGAAAGGAGATTTCTGCTGAAATATAGACATCAAGTAGTATGTCAGAAAGTCAAAAAGACCTTGAATATTTTCATGATCCAAATGTTAACATTTACTTAAGCCACTAATGAAAGTTAAAATTTAGTTAAAATTCAAACCTTATGCATTCTCTGGAGCCTTATCTTACACATTTCACTACTTTGAAAGCAAAACTTTTTAGCCCTTTGGATATTTTCTAGAATATTAAAGGAGGGACCTGCTTGTAAAAGGGATGTATCAAGACAGGAGACTTAATTCAGAGCTAGTATTTGATGGCTTAGTGGGTAAGAGAGCTTGCTGTATAAGTAAGAGGGTTAATTTCAAATTCCAGTGTCCATGCAAAAACCCTGCTTGGCTGCACATGCCTCTAACTCCACTGTTAGGGCACAACTGAACAGTTGCAGACAGACTCTGAGAGGGAGTGAACTGAAATAAGCTTTCATTTCAATAAGACACTATGTTAAAAATAATAAGGTAGATAGAGTGATATCTAATCTCTACTTGCATTCGTAGAGGTACATACAGACACAAATGTGCATATGCTACACTCATATCACACACATACAGCAAAAGCAAAATTTATAAACTATGCAAAAGCAATTAGTGCTTCCCTCTCACTTGTACCATTTAGGAATTTATCAGGTCTTGTGGCTGTCACTTAGCTTATCACCCACAGAGTTTGCTTTCTGTTGCTAAGAACAGAGCCTTAAAAATTCTTCCCATCAGCATTGTAGATGTTTGTCAACCTCCCCTCTAACAAGCCCTAGAGAAAAAAGAAAGGAAACAAATAAAAATCAGAGACTGGGGATCCATGTCATGGTCTATGAAAAGTGTTTAAGCTGGGAAACCATTCACATATATAATCTACCCTTTTCCCTTTTCCCTTTTCCCATGGCAGCATCTCTTTCCGTGGGCTGCTGTTATAATGTTACATTGCCCTATCCAGCTACCTGTCCTTTGAAACACCTATTTGAAGGGTACAGAAGATGGCTATTTCATTAAAATTCTTGCTATACAAACACAAAGACCTGAGTTTGTCCTCCAGAACTCACTCAAACAGCCGAGCTATGTGGTATGCACAGTGGTTCTGGCTCTGGGAAAGTGGAGACAGGAGAATTCCCATGGCTTGGTTCGAAGCCAGTCTAGCTGAATTAGCAAGATCCAGGTTCAGTGACGGACTCTGTCTCAAAAAGTAAAATGTGTGGTGGTTTGAATGAAAATGCCTTCATAGGCTCGTAGGAAGTGGCACCATTAGAAGGTATGATCTTTTTGGAGGAAATGTGTCACTGGGGGTAGGCTTTGAAGTTTCAGATGCTCAAGCCAGGTGTGGTGACTGACTATCTCTTCCTGTTTCCTCGTGGATCCTGACAGAGAACCCTCAGCTACGTCTTCAGCACTATGGCTACCTTCACGCTTCCCACCATGCATCACTGAGGAGTCCAAGATTTTTGAGATGCCAGAGCCATGGGCTATCTGCTGAGAAAAGCTGATAACAAGGAGTGGTACCAGCCCCGGAGAAAGAAGTTTGTTGCAGTTGACAAAGATGAAAAAGGAGTTGAAGATCTAAAGATTACTTTGACATCAGACATGGAGATGCAGAGTTTGGAATTTGCCCACCTTGTTTCCTGTCTTGCTTTGGGGATTATTATGAGTGATTGGATGAATCTCAGAAGACACTGTGAACTTTGGGCTTTTAACATTGTTGAGACTGCGATAGACTATGGGGACTTTGAAAGTTGGACTGAATGTATTATGCATTATGCTATGTTTAGGTATGGCCCCCCATAGATCCATGTTTGAACAAGTCTATGGGGGCAAGGATTGTCATGGTTTGAATATGCTTGGCCAAAGGAGTGGCACTATTTAGAGGTGTGGCCCTGTTTGAGTAGGCATGGCCTTTTTGGAGTAGGCATGGCACTGTGGGTGTGGGCTTTAAGAACCTCATCTTAGCTGCCTGGAAGCAAGTACTCTGCTAGCAGCCTTCAGATGAAGATGTAGAACTCTCAGCTCCTCCTGCACCATGCCTGTCTGGATGCTGTCATGCTCCCACCTTGATGAAAATGGACTGAGCCTCTGAACCTGTAAGCCAGCCCCAATTAAATGTTGTTCTTATAAAAGTTACCTTTTATAAGTTGTAATGGTGTCTGTTCACAGCAGTAAAACCTAACTGTCTTAGTCAGGGTTTCTATTCCTGCACAAACATCATGACCAAGAAGCAAGTTGGGGAGGAAAGGGTTTATTCAGCTTACACTTCCATACTGCTCTTCATCACCAAGAAAGTCAGGACTGGAACTCAAGCAGGTCAGGAAGCAGGAGCTGATGCAGGGGCCATGGAAGGGTGTTCTTTACTGGCTTGCTCAGCCTTCTCTCTTATAGAACCAAGACTACCAGCTCAGGGATGGCATCACCCACAAGGGGACCTCCCGCCTTGATCACTAATTGAGAAAATGCCTTACACCTGGATCTCGTGGAGGCATTTCCCCAACTGAAGCTCCTTTCTGTGATAACTCCAGCCTGTGTCAAGTTGACACAAAACTAGCCAGTACACTAAGACACCCATTAATACAAAACTTTTCATTTCAGTCCTATACAGATTTTTAGGACAAGGACAAAACGAAAACACATTGTTTGTCAATATATCATAAGAATGCTCTCTAGACTGTTTACTAATATTCTTCTCCTCTGAAACTTCTTGAGCAGGGCTCCCAAAGTTCACATCATCCATAGCACTGCCTTCCATGCTCCTAGTAGTATGGCTCATTAAACCTTTCTTAAAGTGTTCAATTGCTTTCCTAGTCCAAACTCCCAAGTCTTTCCTATTCCTCCAACAGACATCATGGTCAGGCCTGTCATAGTACTACCCCACTCCTTTGTACCAACTTCTGCCCTGGTCACTGTTCCTTTTGCTGTGGAGATTCAACATGAGCACTACAACTCTTATAAAGGAAAGCATTAATTGGGGGCTTGCATACAGTTTCAGAGGCTTAATACATTATCATCATGAGAGTGAGCATGGCAGCAGGCATGGTGCTGGAGAAGTAGTTGAAAGTTACATCCTGACCTCAGGCACAGCCTTCCATGGGCTTTTGAAATCTCAAAGCCCATTCCTAGAGACAAACTTCCTCCAAAAGGCCACACCTCCTAATCCTTTTAATCCTATCAAAGAGCTCCACTCAAATAGGGGATTCAAATATAAGCCTATGGGGTGACCATTCTTACACAAACCACCAACGAACTCAACTCAATCCTGTTTAAATTCCACTTTCCCTACAAAGCACAGCATCTTCACTTTGCTTTAATGAGTGAACCAAGCCTGGTAAGCTTATTAGAATACAGATGTTCTCCTATAGCAGGGGTCTTTTTAAACTGAAGGTGATCACAGCATGTAAGACTCAAACATGCCTCTTTGGCATATTTATTATTTAGAGCTAAGCAAAATTAAGAACTACTAGGAATAGGAAAAGTTCTTTATCTGAATCAAGTGCATGAAATTAAATAGATAGATAGATAGATAGATAGATAGATAGATAGATAGATAGATAGATAGATAGATAGATATCTCTTTTTGTAAAGGAAGTTTGTAGTTTAAAGGGGAATTTCCAATAATATCGGAATCTGCACATGGAAAACAGCTAGCTACCCTGAGACAGATTTTACCATCTGGGTAACATCATCTGAATAAAAATCCAAACCTTATTGGCCATACATTCTTACCCTTCTCCTTCCCACGATTTCCCACTTATCACCCCCTAGAAGTTCTAAACCCTTATTCCCTTCATTAACTGGGGGTGACATATGTCCCAATCAACTGGCTTTTCCCTGAACTCTCATATTTTGTGTTACCACTGTGTATATTTCAAAACTGAAATTATTTTTCTCCTGTAAATGTACCTTATGGTGATTTAATCCTCAAACCTGCCACATAATTTAGGATGTTAAAAGGAAGCATTTTTTTACCTCCCAGAAAATCTGTCCCTGAGTCATATTACAGCTGAATTCCAGGTGCAGGTCTTGGAACAATAAGATGTGGGATGAGGAAAATACTTATATAATTGCCTTCTTCCTATGAAATAAGTCATTTGTGAGGGACAGTGATAGTCTTCAGCAAATAAAAGTCAAGAGGAGGAGTTGAAGTGGCTGGAGGGAAGAATTCAGTAGGACTTGGGACACAGTTAGTGGAAAATGTAAACTTTTCTACCCATCTCCTTTGTTCTTGAGCTACCTCTTTCAAAGCTAAACATGTAATTAAACTGTAAATTCCTCAGACACCAGGAGCAGTCACATACAGTCTGGAAAGCAGCATTAGATTCGAGTCATCATGGCTCTGTGGTATCACTAGGTAAGATTTTTGTTTTTAATAAATATATCAAACTGGCACACATTTCTTCCAGTTAAAAATAAAGAATTCTGATATTTTTTAAAAATCCCAAAGAATTCGTCAGGTAGTTCAAACAGTCATGTTGCTTTTGCTCTATCATAGCCACTTTTCCAATGCTGTGAAGAGACACTATGACCATGGCAACTCCTGTCAAGAAAGCATTTTTGAGACTTATTTGTAGTTGCAGACATTTAGTCCTTTATTATCATGGTAGGAAATAAGGTGGCACACAGGCAGACATGGTGTTGGAAAAGTAGCTAAGAGCTATATTCTGATCCACTACCCAAGACAGAGACTCAAAACTTGGCATGGGTTTTTGAACCCTTAAAGCTCTCCCTCTCCTGTGGCATTCTTTCTCCAACAAGGACACACTTCCTAATCCTTTCAAATAGTTCCATTGTTTGGTAACTAAGCATTCAAATATTTTGACTCTATGGGGCTGTTCTTATTTAAACCAATACATGAACATAATTCAATGCCATGGCAGCAAAAATGCAGGGATGCCCTCAAGCCTGGGTCATCAATGTCTAGATAACTAATTCAAGATTCTGAACTAGAGATAATCCTTGAACTAGTTGTTTTGTCTCTTAATGAATTGCATTCATTAATTGGTATCTATTGGTACCTCTTAGTGCAGGATATATTTTAACACCTTCTACTTCAGATAATCAAGCTTGGGTCCCCAGACTTCCCTAGCTAGCACTTACTGGCTATGACCATTCTAGGTTCAGATTTCTGTTAACAGTTCAGGTTACTGGCTATGAACAAGATATCTTTGAATAGTTAGTTGTATGATTATTTTGAAGGACTTTTTGGTATAGAAATGGGAAATAACAGATACTAGATAGTTGGAACTACAGAGGAACACTCCCTATAGTTGGGAAACTGAGGCTTTTCTGATATTACTATTACTTGCTGAGGGCTTTATCCAGGGGGCACACCATTGACTGATCACAGGAAGCTGCTTATGGTGCCTGGGACCCAAGAACTGGATGTTTCTGCTTATGTCTACCACCCTCAATCCATTGTCCTTTCCACAATCCTAGCTGTGTTTGTCTGATAGGGCTGCCTTAATCAAGAACCATGACTGGGTGGTGGGCTGCCCACAAATCTACAGGCTAGAAGGTCAAGGTCCTGGTGTGTGCAGGATTAGGCCCTCCTGAGACTGTAAGGAGACTATATCCCATCCTGTCTCCTTGACGTACAGACAGTTGTCTTCTCTCAGTGTTTTTGTATGCTGTTTTCCTTCTAGATATGTCTCTCGCTATGTCCATGTTTCTCAATTAGAACAGCAATCATGTGGGAGGTCAACCTGATTGCATCATTCTTTTTATTTCTAGAATATCATCCACATCACTCCTACCCCTCTTTCTCTCTTTAAGTCCTCTAATGTCATTTCCAAAATTTTCTTTCATATATATATATATATATATATATATATATATATATATATATACATATATATATACATACCCTACTGAGTCCATTTAGCTTTGCTCATATGTTCATGTACTCTATCATTATGCTGGTCATATTTAGGAAACCATATTTTTGAGAATTTATGGATGTATTTTCCATGCTGTGTCTAGGAGAGAGACACAAAATCTATTGATACATGTTCTGGGCTTCTACCTCTTAATTATATCTATATAGATGGATGTCATATCAGTCAAAGAATTTTGAAGGAGCATGCAATTCAACTTATACCACTGCTGTCCTAAGTTTTAGTGTTTTTATACATATAAGATATTTTGTATGTTTATACACAATACACATACATTTAAGGTCTATTACCTCATAAGAGAATAACACCCAAGATAAAAATTCTTGGTCCTAGGTAAACAAGTTAGTTCTTTCTCCTGTAATGTGACCACCATTAAATTTATTTTCACCAATAGTTAGTAAATCTTTATGTAATTTATAAAACTACCAAGTGAACAGCTGTTAAAAATAGAATAAGGCAATCTTATTTAATAATGTTATGCTTGACAGTGAAAATTGAGAGTGGACTCTGAGGATGCTTCAGAAAGTCACATTTTTTTTTTGTAACTATGCTGCAGGTGGCCACACTTCACTGTGATAATAACATCTTTAAGCAAAGCAAATCTAGACCTATTTATATGCCTCACATTGTTGCCTATTTAGCACAAGCTGTGTAGAATAAATGGACCTGCTCTCCTAAAGAGTTTTCTATTAACATATTTTTAGAATATTGAAAACATCACGAGTCTAGTAAAAGTGTGATTCTACCAAAAACAATGTAGATTTCTCCTTGAAACATTTATTTTGTATACAGTGTTAAAATATTTGTAGTCTGTTAAGAAGAGCAGTGTGTAATAAAGAGCATGGGCTAAACACCCACTCTGTGAAGAATAAGCAATCTACCAACAGGCCTTGGTCAAAACTGTACATGAGGGAGATGCCTAGGTGAGTAAAGCTATTGCATTATAAGCTAGAAGTTTTCAGTTTGAATTCACTGAACTTACATAAAATCTGGGCACTGCAGTACACAGTTGTAATCCCAGCACTCCTACAGGATGATGTGATGCAGAGACAAGAGGGTCCCAGGAAATGTGATGGTCAGCCAGCTCAGCTTATGCAGTGGCAAATAAGAAAGCTGTGTCAAACAATGTAGAATAAGAAGACCAATTCCTATGGTTGTTATATAGCCTCCTCATGTTTGCTGTGGCACATGCATGTACACACACACATACACAATGATCATATGTTTTTGTGAGTGAAATATCAATGAAGTACATCTATTACACTATGATACAGAAAGCAAAAAATAAATTAAGGTCATATGAATATAAGAATAACTAAAGAAATGCTTAGTTGGCCCAGAAATTTTTAAAGCTCGAGAAAATAAAAATTGAAAGACTGTCATTATATTTTAAGAAATAATGTGAGGTAGAGGCACCACCTGTCAGGAAACGTCTGGTGGCCATTCTAGATTCCAACAACCAACGAGTCCTGAATAAGCACCTCATTTTTGAAAAATGGGCTAAAAAGAATCACAAGACACTGCATAACATTTATAGATTGCATAATCCAGTTGCTGCCCAGACAAATCCTCAAAACGCAGTGAGAAAAATGCAGTTTGCTTCTCTGCAAGCTTTCGTGAAGCCCCTGTTCCAGCCCATTGCCTCCCAGCAATGGTTTCCTTGTGGTCTCTGAGGACAGAAGCATTAGCTTCCTTTCGGGGATCCTTGCGGTCTCTGAGGACAGAAGCATTGGCTTCCTTTCTGGGGTCCTGAAACATTACAAGGACATCGTAGGTGGTATGGAAGCCAATTTTTCAAAAAATTATGTGGGTCAGTAATTTCAGAATGAGTTTCAAACCTTTGAGTACACATCAGTCTAGCCAGTTCTAAGACAGACTTGGAGATACCCAGGGAAATATGGACACTTGTTTTGCACTGTGATTGCTGAACTTCCTGTATCCAGTCAGGCCAGAAATACCACAAGTGCAACCTTTCTCACAGGGTTTTTCCACTCCTTCCCTAGGTCTCTGCCAGAGGCTCAAAGAGAACAGAGAACGGCAGTAATAAAATCTGTGTCCTTTCCAGGAACTTTGTCACAGGAACACAACATTACTATCTTTTCATTAGCATCACTAACGTTAATGAGAATAGAAACAGCCCTCCTTGTTGCTGCTACTGTTCCATGGATGAGTATAGCAGGAAAACTGTCACAGCAAAGATATCATAACTTTTCAAGATATTTTGAAAGATTCACACAACTGAATGTGAAGTGAGTGTCAGGGGTGGGGTGAGGTCCTATAAGAAGCTTATCCCGAGTAATTTCCAAGCTGAGAAAAGAGACCCCCTGAGTCTCAGTTCCCATTTAGACCATTTAAACTACTCCACTTTATTCCCTGCTAGGAACTTGGCAGTAGCCATAAGAAACACAAGTACAGATCAGAGCCCACTGCTCCACTGGCTTTTGAGACCTTGTCTCAGTTTTTCTATTAGATATTCTTCTAGTCTATTTTCTGATGCTATGACAAAATACCTCAGACTGGCTAACCATTAAAGAGAAATGATCTGCTTCCTATACTTCCAGATGCTGACCTGTTCAGGATTGAAGGACTGCCTCTGTCAAGGGCTTTCTTACATCCTAACATGGCAGAAGGTACCATATGGCAAGCAAGGGCACTGTGTGACCTCAGGGCTTCTCTCTTCCTATTATTAATGCACTCATCACACTGTAAAAGCTCTACCCTCATGATTTCTCACAAACCTTAATTGCCTTCCATAGACCCCTTATCTATATATTCCATACTTATGCATTTGGGGATTAAGTCAACACACATGTGCATGCACACACATACACAGTTTGACACAGTATACACTGAAAGTAATACGGATTCTAAATGCTAAGGGCTAACACACAATATCCATACATTCTGTATAAGAAACTAGCAGCTATAATGGACTAATGCTAATCATATGGTTACATATATACAGATGTAACATGGTTTCATTGTTTGGGATATCTCTATTATCTTGAATGGTCATCAAATCAGTATGAACTTCAGCATTTCTTTATGTTATGTTCTTTAATCTTTAAAACTTAAATGTCCCCTAAAGGATCATGTTTTGAAGGCTTGGCTGCCAGTTCTTTAATGCTACTAAAAATGTTATAGAATTTAGAGGGAGCACATAGTGAAAAGAAGACAAGTAGAAGCAAAACTTTGTAAGGAATATTACATTGTGGAATCACAGTTTTCTAAGTCTCTTTATCTCTCCATCTCGATCTTCTGTTCTCCCTGCTCCATCCTTGCCAGCCACCTTAAGATAAATACATTCCTATTGTACCATGATGGTCTCAACCTATCATGATCTCTCAAATCATAAGCCTAAGTCAATGTCTTCTTTGGAAATTGATTAACTCGGGTACGATGTCACAGTGATGAGAAAACAAAAATATGACTTACTTTTCAAATCTGCAAGAAGCTGATGGTTAGGCAAATTGGCACACATACATAGCTAGAGATACTCAGGATCTGAGACAGGAGGATCACTTGAACCCATAAGCTGAAAGTCAACCCAGGTAGCAGACACAGGCAATGTTTTAAAAATACAAAATTACAACTGTTTTAAAATTTTTGATAATTGTAGAGCCAACTTTATAAAGGAGAGATAGCTAATCAGGAAGCCTGGTGTCTGTTTTCATGAACAACATTCCTGATAGATGATATGGAGTTAATCATGATACAAATGGTGTATGGACAGTTCCTAAACAATCAAATTAGTCTATCATTTTGAATCCCTCAGAGACCATGCTGTGGCAGGTAAGCTGGTCAATCTCTTTCCTTCTTTATCAGTGACTCAGCTTTAATGGACATTGATGGAGAATTGAAAGTCACTGTAGCCAAGAATGACTCTATCAGATCTCTGATGTACAAAAGAGAACCATCATAGATGTTGCACCATGTATGAAGCAATCTATTTAACGCATTTCAGTGTCAAGAAGGAAAAGTGGGCAGTAAGCTACTGCCTCAATCTTACTAGAAAAGGGGAAGTTTTCAAATGCAAGCAGAAACAGGGGCTTGGATGCTGGAAAAGATTCAAGTTCAGTTCTTAGCATCCACATTTGTCGTGTCCAACTGGACCAGCAAGAAAGACCCAGCAAGGAAGACGCAACCACCGGTTCTTCTTAAAGCAGTTTTATTCAGGCAGCTTCTTTCTTAAAATCCCCCAGCCTCTCTGGTTACAAGTGTTTTTCTCCACTCCAGCCACAACCATGCCCCCACCAATCACCATAGGTCACATCACCTCACCAGGCAGGCTTGCTCAGCCAATCAGGGATTAAGGGCGGGCCATCCACCAAACATGGGCTTGTTTACTGCCTGGATCAGATTTCCATCCGGCTGGCCAGGAAGTCCTGAATGGCTCCCCACACACATTGACCAATATGCCCATAATAACATATTACTCTAGCTCCAGAATATTCAGTGCCTAGTTCTAGAGAATAGAGGTATTGCACTCACACAGATGGCCCCATACACGGCATACATATATACATATACTGTAAAACCAATAAAAATAAATATTAAAAAATAAGAAACTTGAAGTCAGGTGTGGTGGCACATGCCTTTAAGCACTTGGGAGGCAGAAGTAGGCAAATTTCTGAGATCCAGGCTAGCCTGGTCTACAGAGTGAGTACCAGAACAGCCAGGGCTACACAGAGAAACCCTGTCTTGAAAAAACAAACAAACAAAGAAACAAACAAAAGAAACTTGAAATATAATTTGTGTTTGATGGAATCCTATCACTGCCTAGATTTAAAAAACAAAACAAAACAACAACAACAAACAGTTTTTACAGAAAGGGACACCACCTTCCAGAGAAGTTCATCCATGTGCACTAAATCTATGTGCACTAAACTGAGAAAGTCACGTTCTTTCTCTAAAAAAAATCCTAAAACAGATGATTAATATAGCCAAGGACTGAGTAGATTAATTAATTTGGCTAATTTGAAATAATATGGCACTTTGACAGCATAATTTAGTCTCAGCTCAGTGATGAAAAATGGACTTTAAGAGATTCTTCCTCAAATGTTTCAGTCTTGCAATCATTTTAATTTCATGTTGATCTAATTAGTAATTCTAATCACAGGGGGGAGAATAGAAAAAAAAAACTTCTCAGTTCATGGTCAATAATTTTCCCTGTGTGGACATTAGCACTCTCCCGTTTCTCACCAAGGGTCTGGATGCCTTCCATCTGATAATGGATGATAATGGATGGATGGGCTTTTTACACAGCTGGGCAGACTCTGGGGAGACAGTGGTCCTGGGGACGCAAAGTGTGTGAGAGTCGAACATGGTGCTTGGAATCCTACAGCGCTTCTTTCTCCAGACTTACTTTTTTCCTGAGAGCAGGCAACTCTACTAGTCTAAAAATGGCTAAAAAGGAATGGTTCAAAACTTTCCTCCTTGAAAGGGGCCACTCACACGTCTCAAAAATTTCAATCCAGAATTGTTCTAGTCTAAAGAAAATGCAGGGTCCAAAAAGAAATGCAGCAGAGACTTGGAATCCATCCCATCCATAGAACCAAATCTCAACACTCTTGCTGATGCCAAGGACTGCTTGCAGACAAGAGCCTAGTATGGCTGTCCTCTGAGAGGCTTTGCCAGCACCTAAGACAGATGCAGACACTCAAAGTCAATCACTGGACTGAGCCTGGGCACCCCAATGGAAAAGTTAGGGAAGGACTGAAGGAGCTGAAGGAGACTGCAACTCCATAGGAAGAACAACATATCAACTAATTGGATCCCTCAGAGCTCCCAGGGACTAAACCACCAACCAAAGAGTATACATGGGTGGCTCCATGGCTCCTGTTACATATGTAGCAGAGGATTGCCTTATTTGGCATCAGTGGGAGGGGAAGCACTTAATGCTGTGGAGGTTTGATGCTCCAGCAAAGGGGGATGCTAGAGGGATGGGGTGAGAGTGGGTGTGTGTGTGTGATAGCACCCTCTTAGAGGCAAAAGGGAGAGGGGAGAGGGTGGGAGGTTTTCAGAGGGGAGAGTGGAAAAGGGGATGACATTTGATATGTAAATAAATAAAATAATAAAAAAGAGAATTTCCTCCTTGACTCTATGAAAAATTATTGGAGATACAGCAAGCATGTGAGGATAGGAGGCAAGGCGATGAAATCATGCCAGCCTTCCAGATGCAAGGAACAGATGACCCACTGAAAAGGGCCCTGTCCTTAAGATTCAAGTCGTGACTTCAGGGAAAGATGACTAAGCCGAACTAAGAGGGTGGCAATTATTAAAGGGAGAAATTGGACCATAAATATCAATCAGTATCGCCTGACAAATGTGTGGCAGAAAGGAGGGAACACAACAGGCTTTCCCTGAGAAACTATGGGGAGGCAGCCTGCTGCAGCTGCTCTAGTTGACACAGTGGTCATGATCCCATCCTCTCCAAAAGTGATAGTACCCAACTAGCCTATCAGAAAAAACCTGAAGGCCCAGCACCTGATTTCCATGCCATCAGAGGTAATGAATCACCCATATGCTTATGGGTGATTCATTACTCTGTCATATTTGTTTCAATGGCCTATATTTTTTATCATCAGAGAAAGTTACTTATGAATTTATAAATTTTGTATGATACTTGAGACTAAAGTAATCCCAAGTATCACCCAATTCAAGTCGACATGAGAGCACTAAAAGTGCAGGCAGATGAATGGTCCCTGTGCTGGCCAGTCTTGATTTGGCACTTGACTGGATTAAGAAAAGTCTAGGGCATTAGTAAGGCATACCTTCGAGTGTTCTGTGATGGCAACCCATCTAAAATAAGTGGGCCGGTGTCTGCATGCTGAACTATTATCCTGTTACATTTCTCAGAATTTTAATTAGCATTAAGTCCTGAGATCCAGAGTTAATAAGCACTCTAAATGACTCAGATATTACAAATTATAAAATGAAACTGTGACTATAGGTAAATGTTCAAGAAATTAACAAAAACTATTCTATTGTTGAATATAGGAAACCATATTTGTTTCTTAGGAAAGTCCAGTTATGTTTCAAAAGGGTCATAATTCAAATGAGATTCAAATGGATAATGGGCATGCACAAGGGGCATAATTAAAACCCTGTGTCTATAGTTCCATAGTATTTGCATGTTCTGGAGTGTTTCAGCAAACCCTCTTTAACCAGAGACATGAGGATCTTAACAGCCAATAAAGCCACCACTGCCATGTTGCCTCTTGTACTAGGGTATTCACCTCTGGCTACTCTTTTGGTACTGAGGGCTATGTGCTACCCTTATTCTGAGACATCATAAGTATTAATACTTACTTCCTTAAAGAGCAAATTCTACTTAGTCCAGCCTCCCTGCTATTGTAATTTCCAGCTATAATTTCATTTTGATATGCCCATGTTTTTCTTCCCTAGTCTCTGAAAACCTAAAATCCTACATCTCTAGTACAATTTTGTCTATCTAATTGCTCTCTCCTCTTTTGTCTTTTATGTATTTATTCTCCTGTTCTTTCTCTCCTTTCCTTTCCTTTCCTTTCCTTTCCTTTCTTTCCTTTCTTTCTTCCAATCTGAATCAAGTTAAGATTTCTAGTATCATGATGAGACTCTATGACCACAAAAATTCTTATAAAAAAATTCAATTGAGGCTGACCTGTATAGTTCAGAGGTTTAGTCCATTATCATCATGGTGGGAAGCATGGTGACATGAAGGAAGACCTGAGATAGAAAGGTATATGAGAGTTCTATATCTATAGCAGGCAGCAGGAAGAGAGAATGAGCCATTTGCCATGGATTGAGATTCTTAAATCTTAAAGCACACTCACAGTGATACATGTCCTCCAACAAGGCACATTTCCCAATCTTTTCTAATAATGCCATACCCTGAGAGCACATTTGGGCCATTTTCATTCAAACTATCTCATCTTTTCTTTCTTTCTTCCTTTCTTTCTTTCTTTCTTTCTTTCTTTCTTTCTTTCTTTCTTTCTTTCTTTCTTTCTTTCTTTCTTCCTTTCTTTCGTTCTTTCCTTCCTTCCTTCCTTCCTTCCTTCCATCCTTGCTTCTCACCTCTCCTCTCTTTCCAATATTATAGATTGAATCCAGAGCATAACATATAGTAAGCATTTTTAAAATACCACTGATCTATATTCTTCATATTAAAAATTGAGAAAGGGTCTCACTTAGTTTCCAGAGTGGCCTTGATTTCATTCTGTAGTCCAAAGAGCTGGAATCTCCCTCATTTCTCAAAAGCATCTTAGTTGGAGTTATAGACCTGTGCCATCGGGCCTGACTTGTGCCTCTTTAGCACACAGACTAATTGGCCTCTGGAAAATTTTCAAGAGTTGAATCAATGCAACAATAAGTTAAGAATGAAACTTAAAACTCCCAAATCATTCATTTGCTTACAATTTTAAAAGAGGACAAAAAAAAATTAAGTACAGAAGAAGAATCTTGACTCATTTTGTCGGGGTTTAAGAATTACATCATTATCTTGTGTCTCTATTAATTGTACAAAACTGCCTAACATTTATCCTGGGAGAAAGTTTGTCAAGAAGCATGCTTAAGAGTGGATTTACAGTGTTGAGAGGCCACAAAAGTCATCATCTTCTGCAAGTTTTGTGGGACTGGCCATCTTTAAGTCTGTACAATAATGCACTGTGGTCAACCTCGAGCCCCTAGACAACTAAAGCCCACTGAAACGGTGCTCTGTGATAAAAATGCTTCCTCTAGGTTTCCAATGCATTCCGGACAATGAGAGACTCAAGTTGTGGAACCTGTTGGGCAAAGAAGCAGAAAGCAGCAAAGACATTATGCCACAATCAATACAGAAACTCATGTGCTACCATGATTATAAGAAACTGTGGTCCCAGGCTTAGGTATCCTGTTCTGGGTACTCCTAACTCCCTGGAACCTTCCTTCCCTGGGTTCCAGGTAGGAAGTACTTAAGTTTTCTTAGCTACAACTCCCCACATTGGAAGAAAGTCACTCTTCCTCTTGAGATAACCTTCTCATTTTAATATAAGAATAGGGATCACTCTTACCTCAACGTTCCCTTGCTGAGAGAGGCAGGAACTATTCGGCTGAGAATCTTCTTATTTACAGAATTGAGGTAGAGGCACCATGGAGTTTGTACAGTACTACACAACATTGAAGAGTAACAGCTGAACTCAAGTTTTGTATCTCAACATCTCTAACACTCATGATGGCTCATTCACAAGTACATGTATTCTAGATACGGTGTCTGTAGGGCTCCATGTTTACAAACTTCTTGGTTGAGAACACTAGTTAATTTTCTGTGAGAATATTACCCATAATCCTCTAAGACCACAGCCATAGGCTTCACACACATAAGTATAGAGAGTCTACTCACAAATGGCTCTTTTTCAACTGATGACCCAGCATATCCTGGTAATTAATGCCATGGAGTGGATCCTAGGGATGACATCCACTGGTGTAGATGATGACTACTCATGCTAAGAGCTCTATGCTTGGCCATAGCACCACTCTTACACATAAGCAGTGTGTGGCTCTGGATAGAGAAGCAGGGTTGCATGCCTCATTGTTCTCCTTTACCATGATACATGCCAACTGCTGTGAGTCCATGTGGTTACCTAACTTGCCCAAAAATTAGATGAACCAGAGAACAGATGAATACTACTGGAAAACCAGTAGAATCCCACATATAGACAGATGCAAGGAATAGACACAAGGCATGACAGTGCCAAGAACTATGACACTTTTCTCTCATGTGTGGCTTAGATATGGCACTTTCTAAAAGAAACAGCATGGCATAATGCGAATCGATGCATCAAAGGTTTGCTTAGTTTCTGCATCATGTAGAATGGTACCAGACCAAATCTTTTCTTTCTAATACCTAATACTACTGTCTGCTGAAGCTCAAAGCCAAGGATCGTTAACATACTATGGTTCACAGGGCTGCCCTACACAATTCCAACCTAATCTCTGTGTATGTAAACATCACAAGCCTTTCTACCATCGATGTGTCCAGACAGCTCAAGCTCCAGCCAAGCACTGCTGTATACAGTCAACACAAACCCTATCTCATTGCTATTGTTACAGATTACAGCTATATAAAATATCCTATTGCTTGTGGATTCTATGACAACTTAAGATTATAAAAGTCAACCAAGATTTAGGGAAAATCTTCACAGAAAATGTACCACTTGGTATTTGGAGATTAAATTCTTTGTGTTGTTGCCTCTATTTGGATGAGACAGCTCAAAAGCAGGGTTTCTGCCTCAAATAGTAGTTTGGTATCCACTGCACAGCACTCTTTCTCAACCTTACATTTTAAATTAATTAAAATTTAGTTATCAGGCAATGCTTAACTGTGTGGTATAGAGGAAGCTCAGTGGAGTGGGATTGCACAAAACCAGGCACCTCTCTACATAAGGCCAGCTCAGAAGGCAATCTCAGGTCCCCAAATCTTTAGATTTTGTTACCTAAATATTTTCAGTGGACCAGCAGAAAGGTGTCACCTGTAAACTGTTCTAAATGCTGACCTCAGGACTCCAGACACAGTAGGCATTAAGAAGAAACAAGAGTTTCTTAGCTACATGCTTTACAAAAAACATTCTTTCTCCCCAAAATAGAGTCTGCTGGGCATATAACAACAGTTTCAGCTTACCATGATTTTGAAGAAAATTTTAGTGTCCTTAAAATTAAAACAAGGTAGAAAACTGAAACTGCCAGCTTTTTGTATAATTTAAATGAGACTTCAATTTAACTCAAATGTTTGCTACTGATTCTAATCTACTATAATTTCTACTTGGCTGATACCTTGTAGGAAAACCTGCTTGGTAAATTATTAGCTTTCTAAATCCTCCAGAGCAAGAAAGCAAAGCTGATATGAATACCTGTTGCTGTAATTCTTGAACTCCTGTCAAGTCTAACTTTGCTTTGAGCTTTCACTTTCAAGCATTTAGAATAGACAACTGCTTTAGTCCCCTGATGTTGTTCTATAGAGATGATTATAGCGTAAGGTAGTTACAATAGCCAAGATTGTAGACAAGATACTCTTTAAAAGAACATTTTTTGCCCAGCAAGCTACTGAGAATATACTCACTGGCAGTTTAAAGAATCCTTTGGATTATAAAATAGATAATTATGTAGAGATGATAGCTGGGAACACAGTTTACTCTAACTCAGGTTTTACCTTGGTATTGCCACTTCTGACTTACATTCTCAAGAAATGAGCATTAGAAGAAATGTACAAAACCTAACTGGAGCTAAGAAAGTGACTGGGTGTATTTTTGACATACAAGCCTGAGGACATGAGTTCTATCCCAAGAACCTAGGTAAGGGTAGGCTTGGTAGAGCATGATTGCAATTCCAGTACTCCAACTGTGAGATGGAAGTTGAGGCCAGGGAAATCCCCAGAGGCTAACAGGCTCTCTGATACCCTGACCTACACAGCTGACATGACAGGAAGTTCTGCCTTAATCAAAGTAAAAGGTCGCTTCTGACTTCCCGTGCACATTTCATGATGTGTGCATGGTTCCCTTCACCCCCCCACATCCCCACAAAATACTTACCTGAGTGATGCCCTTTGAAAAAACTTACATTATGACTGAATAGTTATATCCTTGGTCCTGCCGCTCAAACCACAAATATGGGAATAATGCCTTCTGCTCTATATTGGAAAACCATTTATCTTCACCTCAAAGAACTCTTTGTAAATCATCATGTTTCTCTAGTGATGTATGCACATTAGTACCACCCTGTACTACCATATTCAATGTTTCTGAAGAGATGGGACCTAGTGCACGCTCCTGCTACTATTTTGTTGCCGAAGCTACAGTGCTGTGTTTTCAGTCCATTGGGAGTATCTGACCAGGCACTCCACAAAATACAAGGAAGATGTGAGACTTACTAGAAACCAATTCTGTTAAGAAATGTCTGAATGATGAACCCATTCATCAATGGGTTAGGTTGTATTACTGTTGTTTTTCATAAAATCAACCTGTTGCTTTAAGTAGTCTATGATCACATTACTGAGAAAACAAACAAATACATTTCAAACAAAAAAAAAATTACTAATACAACACACTCAAAAATGAAGGTCAGTTGTGGTTGACAAGAAGTTGGAAAGATACCTATCAGTGGAACTGAGCTTCATACTGTAGTAGAGGCATTGAATATGAGAATAATTCTGATGTCTTTCCTGGGATTTGAGGTTAAAGAATCTGCCTATTTTTGAGAGCATGGGTGTTGGCTGCTGGGTAGGTAGGGAGGATCTGGGAGGAGTTTCTGGAGCGGAAAACATGGTCAAAATATATTCTATGGAAAAAAACGGTTAAGAAGAGGAGGAGGAGGAAGAGGATCCGGAGGAGGAGTCAGAAAGTGACCATTATGCTAGATTTTGTGTTTCTGAACAGTATACTACCCAAAGCACAGCCTTTCAGCTGCTAGAAGCTGTTAGGATATTACACTGTGCATTGACCATCCCTTAGATGCTGTGCAGGAGAGTCCATACTGTTACTCCTGCTGAGCAGGAAGCTAGCCCACATACCTTTGTATCTCGACCCTTTTCCTACGTCCTTTAGCGTATCAGCTAAGGCCCATGAGTCACTCAACAAACAGGTACAGAGGTCTTGTTCACTTTGTGGCTTAGGAGAGCATTCCGGAATCTCTGGTAAGGAAGACCAGAGTCTAACCCCAAAGTTTTAAATGGCTAGAATTACTAGTAGTGACTGAATGTTAAGATGTTAAGATGGTATCTCAAGTTTCCTTCTAATGCACCTCACTGCCTATTTCTACATAAATTTCTCCCTAAATTCTAGAAGATACCATGCTTCTGAGAAAAGCAGCCTAGTCTTGCAGGAAATTGCCACATTTCCTGCTTGTTTTTATTAATCAGTGTGTGGAAACAGAAAATATCAAAATAAATAAGTACATAAATAAATAACCTCTCTGTTATGTCCTAGTTCAGCTCTGACCAGGAAAACTTTCATTATGAAAATGAGAGCATTGGGGAAAGTACATTGCTGTTAATTTTATTGTATTTCCAGGTTGGATGTCACCGAATACCTGTACTTTTACGAGCAAATCTTCTACAGTCATGCTTATAGAGTAGGGCCAACTCTCATAATCAGGTCTGATTTGCCCTGTGAATCAGGAGAACATTCCAGAAGAACAAGAAGCTCCCAGGGGCTCTAACTACCTGGATAATTGGAAGACCAACAGTTATGCAAGAGCTACAAAAGGACAAAATGTATACCACATAGAGTCATCCTTCTTCTCACTAAGTGATGAAATGTTGACAGAGTGTTCTCTCTCACAATCTTGAAAGCCAAAGATAGGTGTGGTTTTTAAGGGCAGGCGAGCCGTAAATCGACAGCACTACAGTGAGCATGCAGTGGGCACTGGGCATCTGGGCACCATCAGGACATAATTAACTCTCTGCAGAAGAGATGCAAGCTACCTCCTTCATTTCTAGAGACCAGACCTGAAATCTGGATGCAGCTGAATTCTGTTAACTGTGATAAAAAGATGGAATACTCATGTCACCAGGAGGGGAAGTAGCTTTCTCATCCATCAATGCTTTATTCCTGAACAAAATTCAACTGCCAGCCCTCAATGTGTTAAAACAGTGATGTACCCCTTGATAAATGAAGAATGGAGGATTAGAGGTTTGGGTCTTCCAAACTGAGATGTCTCCCAAGTTTAGATCCTCAAAATGTGACTATGTTTAATCATATGGTGAAAACTAAATGCAACTGTTGGCTGAGCTGAGGAAGTGTAGCTTGTAGAAGCTATATATAATGCCTTCCATTCTCTTACTACACACCTCAGACATCACAGAGAAATTCTGACATTTAATGGAATACTAAATATCCATAAAACACATATCCTCATTTTAGCAGTAAAGAATGTGCCCAAGATTTGAAGTCTACCTGTAACGTGCCCCATACTCCAGTAGAGTAAATGATAGTCATAATAAGCAACCATGATTTCATCTCCTCCTGTAGGCAAAGCACCTAGACATTACTGTCAAAACTGGAGCCCCGGGTTGGCGAGTTGGCTCAGCAGGTAAGAGCACTGACTGCTCTTCCGAAGGTCCTGAGTTCAAATACCAGCAACCACATGGTGGCTCACAACCACCTGGAATGAGATCTGATGCCTTCTTCTGGTGTGTCTAAAGACCACTACAGTGTACTTATGTATAATAATAAAATAAATCTTTGGGTGGGAGCCAGCAGGACTGACCAGAGGGAGCAGAGGTTCAAAACTCCTATTCCCAACAACTACGTCAAGGCTCACAACATCTGTACAACTACAGTGTACTCACATACATAAAATAAATAAATCTTTAAAAAAAAACCAAAACCTGTAGTTCCTAGCATATGCTCTGCGGTTATCCTTCTCTGATAATTCCTCCTGGATGTTCTGTGATTACTGCAAGCCCACTTGGAGCCTTTGCTCCCCAAGGCTAGGCTTCCCACCTCTTTTCCCCTGCCTACTGGTATCAGACATGACTCCAAGAAAGATGCTTTTAAAACTGGATTTACAGCTCACAAGACACCACTTTGCTTTATGGAATGTATAATTCACTAGGCTTTCCTAACTCACAATGAAGCAGGAATGCTTACTCACTGGACGACTCTAACTCTAACCAACCCTCACATATATGTGATGCTTTTTGTCTTCTGAGAAGACAAGATAGGAATCTAGAGCGTTTCATTGTGAAAGGCTGGGCATTAGCAACATAGGACACTGTTCACCAGAGCCAACAGTTTGACCTCAACTGACTTCTCTGCTTCTCTATACTTCTTTTGGTGAAGCATAGTCCATTGTCTATAAGGGCATTAAAGGAGGTTTCTATTGTCGGAAAGTCAGCTCTTTGTGAACTAGAGTCTAACAACTAGGCCTTGTGGGGCCTCCCTACTATAAAACAAAGGAAGAAGAAATACAGACTTGTCCTCTCAAAACAACAACAACAACAACAAAAAATTAACGTACCTAAAGACTAGAATCCAGGCCTGCTTCTCGTGATAGGTCCTACTGGCCCACTAAAGACTATGAGTTCTTTTTAGGAAAACAAAGTATCTTGGTTGTCTGGTGAGGCCCTAACAAAGTACCACAGGATAGAGAAAGGCAATTTAAATGACACACATCTGTCTTCTCACAATACTGGAACCTGGAAGACTGAGGTCAAAGTTTCAGCAGGGTTGGTCCACAGTTAACTCTCTTCTCCTCGACATCTTTACACATGCTTGCCTCCCTTGGATGTCCATGTCTTAATCTCCTCTTTTTACAAAGACATCAGGAACACTAGATTCAGTCTAGTCCTAACAATCTCATTTTCCTTTAGTCATCTTAAGTCCAGCATGCTAATCTCTCTATGCCTAGTCACTTTTCTCTTTGTGTTTGGTCCAGACCACCCAGCATTCCAGTTTATCTCAGTGGATCATCATCTTCTGCAAGCAGAAAGAAAGCACCCAGAGGGTGAATTGAAGATTTCACACCAGGGATGACCTAAATAGATTATGGATGCCATTCAAAGCCAATAGGAACAGAGGTCAGCAACAGCAGGAAGCAGGCTGCAGTGCCACCTTGAGGGAAGGGAACAGAAGCTATTCCTAAGCTAGGGTATCAGGGACCCTTTGAGGGCTGGAGTATTGAGAAAACATGGACCAAGCTCAAGCAGTTGAGCTTGGGTAGCACTTTCTACTTTAGTGGCTACTTCTGTGCTATTATTCCTGGGTACTGAAACAAGTAAGAAGTCAGGAAACCTAGGATAACAGTGCACCGGTTTCAGCACAGTATAAGGAACAGAAAATATTCACTGGCAGATGTATCAAAAGTTTCCACTTACTTCCCCCTGTACCACGTTCTATGCTGTGTGTTCTCAAGTGAGCACACATATGCATGTGGCATGAAAATGTGCAGGCATATGTGCATTTGTATAATTTATTTGCTGGTCACAATCTCAGGACAGGTAAACAAGTTTAAGTTTCTTGTCCTGATGGGACTTATTGAGTATAGCTTACAAGTAGCAGAACCAGGATCCTACAAGTGGTCAGTCAGTATTGCTGTGGCTCAAACTTAAAAAACAAAGCAGTAGAGAGGACCTGGATCATTTGTGTATCTCTGCGGGACTGTGTGAGTAACCAGTGCTAGATCTTCTACCTGTGCTTTTGGCAGTGTCAGTAGCTAATAATGGGAAGCTTGTTTGATACAATCTACCTCCTTTTTTTTTCTTTGTTTGGGTTTAAGAAGTTTTATTTTATTTTGCAAAGAAGCTCATGCTGCACAGGAGACAGATCAAGTTGAAAGTGCAATAATGACTCTGTCAGTCCTGAGCGCCACATAGCATGCCTCACTGAGTGGTCGTTTCATCTAGAAGCCAAGATCAGAGATGGTCTACGCTTCAGAATTCAATCTCCTGACCCAGAGCATGAGAGCACAGTGGCTGCAACTCCCCCAGCCACAGATTCTGCCACAGCAAGAGATTACTTGATAGCAGCCTCATCAAATAAACCTGCCTGCCAAATCCTGGGCACAGTAGCTAGTGCACTGGCCTGTGCCTATCATATATGAACACAACCCCAAAATAAGGACATGAAGTAAACCATTGTCAAATGTCACCTGGGGCTTCAGCTAACACAACATTTGCATTGTGATTCAAAATGATATTCTAAATATGAGTCTGTGTCTTCCCCCTCCTGCTCCTCATCTTTCTTTTCTTCCTTCTCTTCCTGATTCTCAAACTCTTCTTCCTTCCTACTGGTCCCCTTCCTCATTTTCCTTTTCCTCCTTCCCATCCTCTGTTCTTCCATTCCTTCCCATCTTCTTCACCTGCTTCTTTTGAAACTCTTAGTCCTCTCCCTGCTCCTACTGCTCCTCTCCGTCTTCCTTTTCTACTTCTGGAGTCATCCTACCACTGTAAAAACACCATCTGAAATTCAGATGTGATCTCTGAGAAGCTGGCTATAGAAGTAGGGGATGGTCAGCCTCTTTCTGAATAGGAAACCACCCCACATTATTGTGGGAATTTCAGAGATTAAAGTATGTCCAATAAATTCCCAAGGTCACTCAGACAGAGCCACGTAACCCTGGAGATTCCCCAGCTGCCTATTTTTCTATGAAGTATTTTGTTGTCCTGTGCATTTCTTAATCCAGTCAAGTTGGCAACCCAAACCAGGCACCACAGCACTTAATGGCATAAAATAGTCTATGTAGTCACAAGGTCATTGTTTCATTTTAGATTACATGCTTTCACAAACATATACACTGTCTCAAACTTAATAAAAAAATCACCATTCTTGAATTATAGACATGTTAGGTCTGTCTACTATCTTTAAAATTTCCTCTGTCATAAATAAAAATCAGTTAAATCCAGTATCAATTTATTTATTTGTCTATTTTTAGCACAGACCTTAAAACTAGAAAAGGCAAGAGATAAAATGTCCACACATAGGCATGCACACACATACAATTCATATTTATCACATTAAACCCATAGATGTCAGTTTTGCTCTAAATAAGGTCTCGAATAAATGCCACAATGGAAATCAGAAAAACTACCATAAATAAAACATATCTTCCACATTGTGCTAGTTTTCCAAATCAGTAACCCAGAATAGAATAGTGCAAACACTAGTTATGAAATGTTTACCATATGGTCTTGGTTCAGCTCTGTTTCCAGTCTTTCCAACCTGTTCATGAGTTCTTGAAAATCAATTAACCTCTATTTTATTCTCCCTTCTTAATGTTAACAGAATAAAATCATATACATTAAAATAGTCTCAAAGTAAAAACTTGCTTGAGTTCTGATATGAAGCAAAGGGATTATTGTATTGAAAGACTGACCCATGCCTGGGGCCACACTACTGTGAACATCCGTCCTGGGCCACACGCTCCCTATACCACTATGCTATGCAAAAGCATATGGGCCCAAACTACCATGTGATGAACACTGAAAATATAGATAAAATAAATCTTCTCTTTAGTTCTTTTCCCTTATTACTCAGACATTTTGGTCAGAATCACTCAAAAGTTAACCCAGAACTGTACAGATATACAGTGGCCTGAGTCTATTTGTGTACCATAGGTATACAAGAACTGATATAAAACGTGTCATTTGTGTGTGTTGAGGCCCATGTGTGGGGCCTTATGCTTCATTCTTTTGTTTGCCACTTCGTATGCAATGCTAGTTGACCAGTGAGCTTCTGGGAATTCTCCTGTTTCTATTTCTTATCTCACTGTAGTGATTATTATGGGAATAATTATGGAGATTATTGGAACGAAGCCAGGATCAAAATGCTCATTTATTGGCTCTATTTTGTTACCAATATCACAAATACAAGTTCAATAACTGTATTTTCTAATTACTGCATCTGACCATTATTTAATAATTGTTCCACCAGAATCTTAGAAGGATGGTTTTCAGGCCTGACAGGGAGACACAAGAGTGAGCACATTCAAATGCCCAGCTAATGATGAAGGCTTTATTTCATGGTGCATAAAAGGAGGAAAAGTAGATCTCTTTTATTTATTTATTTATTTTTACTTTTTTTTTTTAACTAGCCAATGGTTCTCCCTCTCCCAGTCCTCCAACAGTTCCTCGTCCCTCTCCTCCTTACACCTGTCTCCAAAAGGAGAAATCGATTCCTAAGAGGCATAGTTTGGATAGCTTTAGTTTTGATTGATAGTTTAGGTTATTTAGTAACTTCTCTATTTTGCATGCCCTTCTCACAATGCATCTCATTTCAGGTAGAGTACAGTAAAATAAGGGATTCTTCCCCAAAATGTAACAGCAGATATAGATGTGACTTACTGCATATATATCCAAAACCATTTCAGGTCATATTGGCCTTTCTATTCTTTATAGCTGTATACAAGGAGAATGTATTGAATAGAAGCTATGTAAATATGATCACAGGGGTAAGAAAACCTATAGCATTGTTCCAAGATGGGAATATGTGTAATCTTAGGCAGGTGGGGTATTAAAAGATGTTCTGAGGTTGCTAGGTGTAGGAACTAGTCTGACAAGTAAATTATTAAAGAGGGCTATGTATGTATAAGTCCTAACCAATGTCTACTGTGCCTGCCTGCTTCACACAGACAAGATTGATCTTATAGGATAGAAGAGGGCTGAGGAAGGTAGAAGCAAAGAATAAAGCTGCCTGATGCCTTCACAGTTACTTTCTTGTAAGGCAAAGACAAGGACACACCGTAACAGAAAAATAACTGGGGAAGACGAGATAGATTATTTTGCTTTTTTTTTGTTTTTAATCTTTCTTCATAGATTATATTCTATTTATTCTTTGACAATTTCATATGTGAATACAAAGTAGTTGCCCTTTTGTCCCTCCCTCCCTCCCTCCCTCCCTCCCTCCCTCCCTCCCTCCCTCCCTCCCTCCCTCCCTCCCTCCCTCCCTCCCTTCTTTCTTTCTTTCTTTCTTTCTTTCTTTCTTTCTCTCTTTCTCTTTCTTTTGTTTTTGCTTTGTTGTAACCCACTGAGTCCAATTACTGATTCCTACTGGAGTGCTAGCAGATCTTATTTTTTTTTTTTTTTTTGGTTTTTCGAGACAGGGTTTCTCTGTGTAGCCCTGGCTGTCCTGGCACTCACTTTGTAGACCAGGCTGGCCTCGAACTCAGAAATCCGCCTGCCTCTGCCTCCCGAGTGCTGGGACTAAAGGCGTGCGCCACCACGCCCGGCATATGCTAGCAGATCTTGTTGGCTTAATGTTTCACAGATCTTGAGTATGCAGCCATAGGGGCCATGAATTCTACATATGCGAGCCATGTCTTAACCAGAAGACAGCATTGCATAGCATTTCTCCCTATCCTCTGGTCCTTATATGCTTTCCTCTGCCCTCGTTCATGTTGCTCTTTTATTCTTGAGGAAGAGTTGATGCAGAAGTCCCACGGAGGACTGAGAACTCAACAATACCTTATTCTTAGCATTTTGACCAGTCGAGAGTCTGCATTATTGCAGAGAGAAGCTTCTCTGGTCAAGGTTGAAGACAGCATTAGTGTACGTGCACAAACATAAATATCATAAATATTTAGAAGGTAGTTTAGGGACATGTCCCACTAGCAAGAAAACAGTACTAAGTTCCCCAACCCCATGTCCTGTAGTTTCCCTGTTTATCAGCATCTGTTGCTTTGTTTTACTTTTAAGTAGCTTACAAAGCAGTGGGTTTCCTTATGGTATTTCTATATACATTCAGTTTACTTGGCTCTTCTGCCCACTTTCTCCTTTTCTCTATCACCTTCTCCCCACCCCACCCATACCGTTCTACTCCCAATATTCTCTCTTCCATTTTCATATCACACACTATCAGACTTTTTTCTAAAAATACAAGGATTAAAACAGAGAGTGTCATTATCCTTTTAAGTAAATCAGGATTTTTATTTCCAAAAATGTGTCCTGTCTGTCTCTGTATCCTGATACTTTGGAGGTCAGACAGCTCAGCCTTGGTCTGATACAGCTCCGGTTGGCTTTTAGTCTAATCCATTTTGTGCAACTCTGGAGTATAGCACAAACCAGTGGCTGCCAGATACCTCTAGTACTTTAATTTGCTTCATGCACACAGATCAAACAATGAGGAAACCAAGGCTCAAAGAGCATCTGTCTCCTGTCTACTTACTTCTGGTGACTCAATAAGTGCAAACTCAACCCCAAGGTCGCATTCCTTCAATCCCTAGTGTGACTTCTAGGATCAGAATGAGGTGCTTAAGTGAGCACACGTTTACTTACTATCAGTTGATTTGCCAGTGGTGCCTCCACTCACTTCCCCAGCGTCCTAGGTCTCAGGTTCTTTGTTACCCGTGACACAGTGCTACATTTACGTATTGTGCTTTTGGGGTTTTCCTTTGTTTGCTTGCTTGTTTGTTTGTTTTACCCATTCTTTTATCACTGACCAAAATTGAGATGAGCTCAAGAGGAGCAATTTTTTTTTTTTTTTTTTTTTTTGCCCAAGGTCACACGATGGTTCAGGGCACAGACTGCTGACCCGAGCTGAGTGAGGCAGGTCATAGTGTGAAGAATTCATAAGCGCAAAGCTGCTTGCCTCCTGGCAGCTTGGAAGTGAAACAGGAGCAGGAAGGCACGGGTCCTAAACTATATCACTTCCTCCAACTAGGCTCTTCTTCCTCATGATTCCCCCACAGGCCAGGTATGAAGCTGTCAAAATCACATGGGCCTTTAGGGACAATTTGTATCCAAACTTTAGCAATATCCAAATAAATAAATAAATAAATAAATAAATAAATAAATAAATAAATATTTCAAGAGGTGACTCCCGGGCTGGAGGGATGGAGCAGTGGGTAAGATGCCTACCACACAATCCTGAGAAGTGGAGTTCAGTTCCTGGATCTCAGAGTAAAAGGAGCAAATTGACTTTTAAAATTATCCCCTGACTTCCCCGTACACATTACACATACACACATAACAAATTAAAATCAGTTGTTTAATTGGCTTCTTTTCTAGACTCTGTTATGGAGTAAATTCCCTAAAGATTCTTTGTAGAAATTGCTATCATTTATAATAGATGTAAGAATTATAAGCTTCCAGGAGGGTCGCTCACTTTTAGTTTATTCCCCATTTATCAGGAAGCAAAGCTCCGAGGCTTCCCATGTATTTTGATAATTGACTCACAAGAGACTAGAGACCTCCTTCCAGATGGGAGGCTTGGAGAAATATCTTTTTTTTTTTTTTTTGGTTTTTCGAGACAGGGTTTCTCTGTGTAGCCCTGGCTGTCCTGGAACTCACTTTGTAGACCAGGCTGGCCTCGAACTCAGAAATCCGCCTGCCTCTGCCTCCCGAGTGCTGGGATTAAAGGCGTGCGCCACCACGCCCGGCTTGGAGAAATATCTTATGTCCATCTTACTTGCCCGACAAAAGAAGCTGGGTGAGAAGTCCCTTACTCTCTGAGGCCCCAGTGAAGAAACCACAGTGAGTCCCACACTCCTCTGTAGAAGGATGTTGATGCCTCTTAGTTAGAACGATTATAGTCTCTGCTCTCAATCTTGTTTATGGAAAAGGAAGAAACCAAGAAAAGGGACCTCTTGAAATTCTCTCTCTCTCTCTCTCTCTCTCTCTCTCTCTCTCTATATATATATATATATATATATATATATGTGTGTGTGTGTGTGTGTGTGTGTATAAAACAAACAACAAACAAACAAACAAACAAACTTCATATAACATCTGGGCTTCAGCTGATGCTATTGCCACTAGCAATTTACCCTCCTTTGAACTTAAATTAAAATCTCAATGCCGATTTCTTTTTTTTTTTTTTTAATGAAAAAGCCTCCACAGAAAATATAATTACTGTAATGAAGATTCATTGCTCCTCGTCGGGGATGTATGGCAACTATTCTGTTCAATTTGCTGAGGAATGTCACAGTAAAATGATGGGGATAACCCCTGGAAAAACAACCACCAAAGATAATTCATAATCAGAGCAGATGAAACAGAGTGGGAGGGGAGACAATTATCTGCTCGGGCTAAATATTGTGGGTGCCTCACACAGAAGCACTCACTGGCAGGCAGCTAAACCAGGACTCCATCAAAGAAAGCATCTTTGCTTTCTATTCTATTGATGGCGTCTCGTAATAAAATAATAATTTGCATTTCTATGGAGCCTTTCATCTCACAGGACTTTATAGATTATAAATTATTTAGCTTTCATATGTGTGGGAGAGGTCAGTTTCTTTACCTGCTAACCCAAGGCAGGAGTGAGGTAAATGACCTCATGGAGGACACAGGTCAGAAAGGTCCTGCAGGATAACTTCCTCCCTTCTCTTCTGGGTCTATCGTCTTACTCATCCAAAGAGAGTTGTTTCCTTTTCAACGCTGACCAGAATCACCCCACCGCTATACGACATAAAAAAATTACATAGCCAAATAAGAATCTTTGGAAAACAACATCTCTATCTGGGAACTCTTTCTTTCCTGATTTATCTTCATTATTAGTGAATGTTTCATCTGTTTTATTCCTAACTGTTCATAGGGGTGAAAACTGACTAAAAACTGGGACTTTCATTCGAGACACCATTCAACGTGAGACACAAGTATCTATCCCCTCCATATAGTCCTGATTTATAAGAGACACACACCGCTTAAGGTTTGTGTCTTTAGTTTAGCTGCATCTGTATGGAGAGCAGAATATTATTGTCAGACATAATTTTGCATTCAAATTTCCTTGAGTAGGTCATCCCCACTGAACCTGAGGTAAGATCTAGGAAGCCAGGTATGGGGAGAGGTTAGGAGGGGGAGCAGACAGTGCTGTCCCAGTTTACAAGGCCAAGGAAGAAAACCTATAATTTAGTGAGCATAACAATTCAGAATTAAGTATTAAGGGTTCTTTTCATCTTTGAGCCATCTTCCATGTTAAAATAATTCATTGGAAGGCCATTAGGTTGAAAAGGCTCCAGCACCTTGAATTCCCATATAATCAAGCTGAATTCCAACCCAGCATTAGAAGTAAAATGAGGCTTATGCTTAACTAATCAGAAACCATCACAGAACCTCTAGAAAATGACTAGAAATGAAACCACTAACTAGATACTTTTTATCCGAACCATCAAATATTTTCTTTTACATCCTTCCACTAATCATATTCATTTGTTGATTTGGGGCTTTGTTTGGTTGGGTTTGATACATGGTTCTGCTATATAGGTTAGGCTAGCCTATATTGCTCAGGTTAGCCTTGAACTCCAGGCAATCCTCCTGCCACTGTTTCAAAAGCTAGAGATATAGCTTTCATAAGCATCTCTTTTGGAATCAAGTAGTTAGTGTTATATTCTCATAGTCTCATGTGATTTAACAGAAACCTTTTGAAGACTTTTGTATCTAGATGCAGTATATGTTTCCTATTTACATTTACTGTACTGTACTACATGAGGCTATTTTATGCAAGTAATGGTTCCTGTTAAGAATACCCCTGTGCCCGTTACCTCTCCTTACCTTTTCTCCTGATCACATTAGAGCCCTGTTCTCTGACTCTATTTTGCTTCTACTTCCATGTCATCTGTCAACATGAATTTTCAAGTAAAGAAGCAGCCTACAGAATGGAAGAAAATTTTTGTTAGAACACAAGAACCCAAATGCCTCGTGGAAGCCTTCCCCTCTGGCCCTTCTTCTGGGGGCACTGAGCACTGAGGGCCAGCACATCTAACTGTGGAGCAATCATTGGATGCTCAATCAACTATTTTTTTAAATGTATTATTTGTATTGATTTGTGTGTTTGTGTGTGTGTGTGCACACGCACGCATTTGCACATGCCATGATGTGCATGCTAGTGTCAGAAGATGACTTACTGGACTCACTTCTCTCCTTCCATTATGTGAGGCCCAGAGATTGAACTCAGGGTTTTCAGCTTGGCAGCAAGCTCCATTAGCCACTGAGACACTTCAGCCACTCCCCTAATTGGTTACAATTTAAATGTAACCATATTTACCTCTTAATATGCCCCAAATGTTGTCTTATTGGAGTTGAAGATTTTCATTTAATTCCAACTTCAACAGATCGTCTTCCAAGAAGTGATTTTACTCTCTTAGATTTTCTTTCTATACAACAAAGTATACTCTCAGGTATTGCATATCAAATCCAGCCTCTTAGGACTTTCGCTGTTAACCTCATTTTGTTTGGAAGCTATTTCTGGGATCTCACTCCATCCTCCTCTTTACTCCCCTGGCCTGTGTGGTTCATTGAGAGCATGGGGATGCGACATAAGGAGCATGGTACAGAAAACAGGCAGGACATATCACAGAGTCAAGTGAGACACTCTCAACGTGTGATGGGGAGTCATCTCCAGAGGGAACGTTGCAAAGGAAAGCACTTTCAGAGGTGAGAATGGACATGGACCAGAGAGAATGGTGTCCTGTCTACATGCGTTAGTGGAATATCTACAGTTTCTTAATATTTCAGGACAACTTTCCTGAAGGACATTTTCCTGCGAAGCAGTTTGACAGTGTCCTTTGCATTAACTCTTAAGGCAGGGAACAATGGTATGTTGTTTTTTGGTTTTGTTTTTTAAATCATCATCTGATAGGCGGTTTTGAATGCCATATCATTACAAAAGATAAGAAATTTAGGATTTAAGAAATTTAGCTCATTCTTTTGAGCAATAATCAAAGTCTTGCAGATTTAGCTCTTGTTTTGACAAGCTGTTGATTATGAATGGGTCTGTCCTCAATAACCTCAAGGATGTTAATATCTGACTAGCCAACTAGCTGACAATAATGTTATTTTTTGAGTTATCTGATATGCAACTATTGACTAGAATAAACTAAATAATAGTGCTTATCACAACATCTCTTGAATTAGAAGGGAGGATCCACGTTGGGGATCAAAGCCAGAATCAAAGTCTGGTGTCTCCAGAGAACAGGAACAAAGAAATTCCGCTGTATCAACGTTTACTGTTAAAAGGAATTTAATCAGAGTGCAATTGATATCGTAAGAACAATTTCTTGGTTGCATATGACTATATTTATCTGAAAGCATTATGTGTATACACACACACACACACACACACATAAGAGAGGAAAACCCCACAAAGCAGCTTCTGCTCCTATTGCCATCCGGACTCCTCCCCCACTGTGTTATGAGAATCATCAGGGTCTCCACATTCTGAATGGTGCTCACAGGAAGTTGCTTTGTTTAGAACACAAAAATCACTCATGGTCCAGCTGCTTTCCCTGCTGGACAAAAAATGCTTCAGAGATGATGTAATGAAATGTATTTGAATAAAGTCCTTATACTGGTGGGAACTATTTTAAACTGAAAGGAAAGAATTTCTCTTCAGTGATGATCTCTTGCTCCTCTGAATGCACTTGAAGAATTCTTCTATATCTACTGTTTTTACAACAAGTGAACCCTGCAACCTAGCAGGATTGAATTTAGTCCAATGATATAAAATGCAATTATGCATGGCTCTGGGGGAGCCTTCTCACCCTGTCATTCTTCCACACCATCAACACTGAACTGTGATTTGCCAGAATATTTGGTTTTATGCCATTTTAGATTGTTCTCCTTAGCTGTGGAATTTCTGGATTCATTTATTATTTATAAATAGTGCTATGTGTTCTGCCTAGAAGTGCTCATTGTACTTGGGTGGCTTGGTAGTCCTCTCTGGTGAATTCAGTCTTTGATTTCATCAGGTAGTACTTGCATCCTAGACTAAATACACTTAGCAACAGGTCAATTCGATAATCTCTTATACGGTATCACCCAAAACAGTGACATATATTTACTTCACTTTCCCAGATCCATTCTTTAGCCAGTTACTTAATTTTCTCACCATCATTAACCGTCTATGTAGTAATGTTATGCAAGAATATAATTCTTATCTATTTATTTGTATGAATATGAATCCTATCACACAAAGAGCAGCATAAGAAAATAAATATGGAGCACTTTGGCCAATGCACTGAACAAAATTCATACCTGTCATTCTCCCTTTCTGTCTCTGCTGTCTCTGTCTCTGTCTCTGTCTCTCTCTCACACACACACACATACATACAGAAGATGCATAGAATGCAAGTCCCAGGAGTGTCTCTAATCTAATTCAACACTAAAAGCCCAATACTAAAGTATGTGACCAGCACACAGGATGCAAGGCTTCCTGTGTGCACTTTCCACCACATCCCTGTATCTAGTTTGTCAAGGAAGAAGCTGTGTGGAAGATAAGTATCCATCACTGTTATCTGAGGTCTTATCTCTAGCAGGCAAAAGGGTGCAGTCGGTCTGTGGTTCCTAATGAGTAGCTCTTACTTAAGGGGCCAATCTTTATCTACTAAGTCAAGTACTCTGAAAATGTACCTGATGCCCAGAATCCTCTCTTAACAAACGATCTAGGGGATTCCTTTACAGTCACAGACTGAGTATAGGAATACCCACTGAAAATTTTAACTTCTTGTGTTGCAGAACAAAGAGCTGGACCAGGAGCACACAGACAGTGACGAAAACAATTTATTAAGAATGAAGAAATCAGTCCCAAAGAAAGGGGAGGGCTAGAGAACTGGGACTGGTCCAACGCTCAAATCCTGGGTTTTTCCTTCCCAACAGAAACACATACCAGGATTTTCTATGTCAGTAAGTAGAACTTACTTTTCATGACATGTGTACATTGCTTTCTTTGGGATTGTCTCCCTTGTCTCTTATACAGAGCCCTGATGGGACAAGTTTCTGCAAAGTGGTTCCTTTCACACATTAATCTTGATACTTTTCTTCTATCTATGCTTTACACTCTTGCTACAACCATGAGAAACTGTAAGGTTCTGGAAAGAAAGAACTAAAATTACTTTCAGCCAGAAACTTCCTAATAGGAGTCCCAGAACAAAATGATATTTAAACATGACTGGATATTCTAAGAACTAGAGCCACTGTTAACTATTTCTCTTTTTGAAAAAGAAAAAATACAACTCTTAGCACCAAGAAGTAGAAATGTAGGTTCAGTGGCACATCAGCATAAAACAAGCAAACAACAACAACAAAAACAAAGAAAAAAACATTATACATAGGTTTCCATGGAAGCTCTTATTCCGGTGGTTTGGGTTGTTAAGAATGACATATAAACTTCTTCATTCTTGAGTCTTCATGAACCATTTTGGTTTCAATATAAATGTTTCTCACACGCACATGTGTGTGAACAATTGCTCTACAGCTAGGAGCAGTGCTGTCATGAGAAGTTGGGGAGCTGTGGAATCTATTTTCTGGTTGCAGGAAATAGATTACCTGGGGAGGGAGACTCAGGTCTTGAGAATTACAGCTAAACCCCTTTCTATTAAAAATATTTATATTTATGAGTCATGTGATATTCAAGCACGTGCTTTTAGCTCTCTCTTTCTATCATGTACCAGTCAACCATGATATTTTCCCCACCATGATACCACCTCAAAAAATTACCACAAATCAGTATTGCCTTCCTTCAGTTGCTTATCTTCCAATATTTCCTATTTATTGAATGGTTGTTTAAATACATGTATAAATCCTGACTCTTTTGTTCATCTCATTATTGCCAGTTGATCTCTAGGCCTCTAAACCTTTGAAGTTCACATATTGAAGGAAAGGTTTTCTTTGAACAGAATCTGTGTGCCCTGGGCTGTTCATCTGAATTATGTTTACACCAATATGCCTTTTGATAAGTTAATTGGGGGATGATCATGTGTAGGAGGCTTAGGAATAACACTTCTCTGTAAGGAGAGTGAAGGAATTAGAAATCTATAAGAAGCATTTCACCTTGGGCTAGCGACTTGGCTCAGACTCGAAAAGCTCGTACTGTGTAAGCCTTGTGGCCTGAATTCAATCTCTGGAACCCATAGAAAAAATGGAAGCACAGAATCAACTTCATAGAGATGTCCTTTAACCTTCAAATACACACCAGGGCATTGACACTGTACATACAATGTTAATAAGTAAAGAAGCCATTCATCTCATCTCCTTAATAACTTGCAAAAGAGATATTGAGCACATTGTCTTGTTAATGAGGGAGAAGGTGGAGAGAAAGCAGATTCAAGCTACTGACAATAAGGAGAAGACTTAGATTCCCATCCAGAGAAGAAGGTAACCGAGGTAGAGAATTTGATGGACAGGAAGGCATGAGAAAGAGATTGATGTTGAGGCTAATAGGCAGAGGAAACAAAATTGCTGTGGTGTCCATGAGACAGGTGAGTTGTCCAGTGTAAATGGCAGACTCCAAGCTAGATGAAATAAGTGGGATTACAGCTTCATTTTTTTAGAGCCTGTGAAACTTCTAGAAGATCACCAAATGCAAGAAAAGTGTTGTTTTCCTTCTCTTCATGATTTGAATGCAAACTGCCTCCAATGGGTGCATGTGATTGGTCCTCAGTGGGTGGTGCTCCTTGACAGACTGTGCTTCCTCTGGGTGCTGTTTCTATCTTGTAGGCACAAGACATTAAGGGTGATACTTTGATTCCTGGTCCACCATGTTTGAGGTACTCTGCTCTCCATTCCCACATCCATTGAACTAGGTTTCCATGCCTTCCTGCCAGTGTTGAACATCCTCTCTGAAACCATGAGCCAAAATAATTTTTTTTTTTGCCCCTTAAGTTGCTTTTGTAGGGTTTTGTAGTCAGAGAATGAGAAAAATAACCAATGTACTTATTTGTAGAAATTGGATAAAGTTAGGAGCCTGAGTTTGTATTTAGACTGAGGTACCATGACACGTGTAATGTTCTAAGTATAATGTGACTCCCAAACACATTCCTGTCTTCTCAGTGAGCTCTCAGCAGGCCTGTCACACAGAGTCCACAATCAGCAGCAAGCAGGATGCACTCCATCAGTGAGACTGTGGAGGTATTTAAAAATCTTACAGCCAAAGTACAAACACCAAGAGGTCATAGACATTCATCAAGATGGATCTTCCAGCTCTTTTATTTCAGGCCTACCAGCCCTCAGGATTTGACGATACAAGAGGCATGATGTCTGCTTTCCCCCAAGGGGTTGATTTTTCTATAAAGAGAAAACTATGAGGTTAGCACGCAATGTGCCGGCTTACTCATCTGCCAAGGGAGGCAAATTCTAGTGGGAGTTTTGCCCATAGGATTTCAATACACAATTTATGGGTAATGTCTTGTAAAAATAAATGAGTTACAGTTTATACACACATACACACTACACAAACAAACAAAACCCCCCAAAACAATAACAACAACAACAACAACAACAACAACACCATAATGGTTTTAACCCCAGGCCCCTTATCACCTGAAATGGTTCAAATTATCTATATACAGAAGTATAAGGAGAGGTGAAATTGACATCCGATGACTTCAAATAAAACGACCATTTGTATGGTTCCTTTCAGATCTGTATGAGTTCATCCATCTGGCAATTCTGCCTTGGGAATGAGCCAGCTGGGTAAAAGGAAGAGGACATAACTTCCTTGTCCTGCACCTGGGGATATCCCCACAATGTGACCTTGATCCTTTTCTCTACATGACTCAGCCATATGGGTTGAAATGCATTGCGTATAATTGTCTTTCCAGACCTTTCCCTTGCAGAGGCTCATACAAAGTCTTCAAGAAGAAGGTTTGTCTTCAAACAGCATTCAAGCACAGAGACACATCTCTAATACTATTGGCTACCCATGGTGTTTCATCTAGCCATGGGAGCATTGAGAATAGTAGAAAGTAAAACCACAGGGATTTGACATTACTTTGTAACATAGAGTGTAGGATCCATCCCCTGATGGGAAATCTAAATACTCATCCAGCGACATCATCTGAGAATTTATTATATGTCACTTGAGAAACATCTCATGCCCTACATATTTCCCAATATGTATAATTCCTCTAGTAGAATTACCCCTCTGCCTTGGACTACCTCCATAGCACTTAGGTTAAAGTCAATATAACCACACTACCATTGAGTCACGTCCTGCTTTCTATCCAACAAGATAAGAATAAGACTCCTGAGAGACAGGAAATGAGGTAAGTAAGTATGTGTTAACCTTCACATTAGTAAACTGTTCTCATCATGACCAATACATGTCAGAAACAACTTTTCATAAAAATCTGTATGTGTGTGGTGCATGCACATTTGGAGAAAAGAGGTTGACATTGGTTATCTTTCTCTATCACTCATTACCTTATTTGAGGGAGAGGTGACAAAGTCTCTCACTGAACCTTGATCTAGATGTTTGGCGAAGCTTACTGGACAGTGAACTCCTGGAGTCCATTTGTCTCTGACTCCTAATTAGGTTGGAAATATGTGCTGCTATGCCTGGTCTTTCTATGGGTGATAAAGATCTAAACTCCAAGTCCTTATGTTTATATAGCAACCAAGCACTTTACCCACTGAATCATCACTCCAGCCTGACATAAACAACCTAAAGTAATGGTTTATTTTAGCTCAGGATTTCAGAGGACTCAAGCACTTCATAACAAAAGGTTTATGGTGGTGGCAGCATGTGGCAAATGCTTTATCACATGAGGGCTGTCACAGTTTTAATTGCCTAGTAGACATAATTTAGAATCACTTGAGAAGAAAGGTTCAATTAGAAATCTTCTAAATCTGTTTTCCTGTGGGCATGTCTATGGGGGGGTCTTAATTATTAATATAAAAAGACCTAATCTACAGTGGGAGGCACCATTCTATAGCCAGGAGGTTCTGGTCTGTGTAAGTGTAGCGAGGGTACTGAGCATGAAGAAGAATGTTTACACTTATACTGTCTCTGCTCTTGAATGTGAATGTGATGTGATTAGCTATTTTAAATTCCTGCCACCTTGGCTTCTTTTCTATGATGGATTGTAACCAGGAACTGTGAACTAAATAAACTCTTTCTCCCCTAAGTGATTTTTTTGCTAGGTTATTGGTTTAGCAACAAAAAATTTGAGCTAGAACAATACTGAACCAAATAGAGGAGGAAATGAGATGAGAATCAAGGGTGGTGAGTATCTCCATAGTAACCTATTTCCACAACTCAGGTTCTTCTAGCCTTCAGCATGGTGCTACAAACATTGGATTACATGTTAAAATCTTGACCTCACGGGGAGAACATTACAGAGAAAAGCCATCATAATGTCTCAGATACAAGACAGATACAGGACCATTAACTAATTCAGAAGCACTTGGGAAACTCTGTCTTTTCTGCGTATCACAGCATAGGGACATTCAGATAGGTTTCAAACACCGGTTGGATGACTCATTTTAGTTTTATGGACCAAAGTCAGAGCTATACTCTGTCCACCACTGGAGTAGTGAGTGAGGAAGTTTGTGCTATACCAGAAATGCATGTCTGCTTATGGACAGTTCTACAGAGATGCCTTTCAGCCTTCATGTACAGTATAAAGAGACAAGCTAGGGCAAGGCAAACATTCACAACCACCCACTCAATGGACTTGCCTTTCCCTAGAGCATACAAGACATAGAAAAGGCTTCTGTAGAACTTTGCAATCAGAAACATTTCCCAAGCTGGGCGTGGTGGTGCACGCCTTTAATCTCAGCACTCAGGAGGCAGAGGCAGGCAGATTTCTGAGTTCGAGGCCAGCCTGGTCTACAAAATGAGCTCCAGGACAGCCAGGGCTATACAGAGAAACCCTGTCTCGAAAAACCAAAAAAAAAAAAAAAAAAAAAGAAACATTTCCCAAAACTCCTTCTCCTCCTTTTTGCAGAAAACCACAAAAATGTCCCATGAGACCCACTGAATATGAAAGTATTGAATGAGAGAGAGAGAGAGAGAGAGAGAGAGAGAGAGAGAGAGAGAGAGAGAGAGAGAGAGATTATATGGTCATGCATATGGAAACCAGAAGACAAACTTTAGTGATATCATCAGAAATGTTGTCTACATTCTTTAACATGAGGTCTATCATTCACCCGAGGCTCACTAATTAGGCTACCCTGGCTAGCCCTCAGGATCCACCTGTCTCTGCTACATTAGCAAAGGGATTGCAAAAGCACGCCTTCACCATGCCCATCATTTTCATTTAGGTTCTGGCAATCCTACTTGGATCTCTGTGCTTATAAGGCAGCTGCTTTACTGATTGACCCACCTCCAGCCCCCTGGCTCGGGCTCTAATCAAACTTGTTAATATGTTGTCTAAGGTCTTTTCAGAAGTATGAGGTTTTGACCTGATGCTTTGTCATAGTTATGGCAGTGGAGCCATTTGGACATTAGTCAGAGTATATCCACTAAGATTACACACACACACACACACACACACACACACACACACACACACACACACAAAGGCAAGCATGCACATACACATACAGAGGGGAAATTTATATATAATTTTAGCACCAAGTGCAGGATCCTGAGAAGTTTATGAAAAATTTCTAATGGAAAATAATTTGTCCCTAATGATCCTCATCTCTTCTGTATAATCCTTTGTTACTTATGACAGTATTGAGAGTTGTCACTTTTGAGGTTAGGTTATGATTAGGGTTTGCCTCCTTTTGTCTCTCCCTGGTTTTCTTCTATGCTTTATCTATTAGAGGATCCACTGCGTGGGGACAATAGGGTTGTCTCAGCTAACAGTCTAGATTTTAATAATTTAAACTGGAGATAAGTCTACCAATCCTGGAGAAACAATCCTGGCTATATCCATGGAAGGGAGCTCAGAAGCAGAGGACATTGAAGTAGAACTTTCCAATGAAAACTCCACCCTAATTGTGAGCCTCTAAGGAGCCCTGGGCCAGCTTGGTTCCACAAAGAGTCATGTTCTACAAAATATGTCAGATGATAAATGTGTGTTGTTTCAAGTTGCCAATACTGAGACAACCAACATATTGCACAGTGGGAGATAACCAGTAAGCCAACACACTGGTCTGTTTCATATTAGAAGCCACCCTAAGTATTTTTTCTTCTGTTTTCTTCAACAAGATTGCCATCAGCCTTTCTCCGTGACTGTCTGATTCTATTTTTCAACATCAAGAAAATTTCTGTCAGGCCCTCTGAAGATTCTGATTACTTCAGTTCATATTGAATTTTTCATCTACAAGGCACAGACAGTATCTATTGTCTTGACAAGGCCAAAGTCACTTTGAGCACTCATTCCTGACCTTTGAGTACCATAGCACAAAGTAGCCTACATGTGGGCTTGACTGACAGCAATGTTAGATGTGGGACTCAGAACCATGCGTATGCTAAGTACTCCTCTACTGAGCTCCATTTTCCACCCTTTGTTATTGTTGCTGTGATTACTTTCATTTTGGAGCCGAGTCTTGCTAAATTCTGCAGGCTGTACCTGAATCCTCTGGGTAGACTACATGGGCTTGTAAGGTGAAATCTCTCTGCTTGAGCTGCCCAGTTAACAGAGTTCACCATCATGTGCCATCGTGGTTTTTTTGTTTCCATTTTTGTTTTTATACTTTCTGTGCTCATCACAACTCTATGACTTCGCTCTAATTCTTGTCTTGAATACTTTGAGAACAGGATGCAATGATACTTATTATATGCCCTGTACTATACAATAGACCTCTTGAATTTACTCTTCTAATCTAACTGTAAATTTGTTGATTTGACCAACATTCCTCCATCTTTCCAAAACCGTACTCAGGAAGAGGTCAGCTCAGGAACTTTAGAAAATTCCACAGGACCCCTCCCCTCTGGAAGGGAGGGGCTAATTACATTCCTCAGACCACAGGGAGGAGGAACCGACCACCAGATCTCAAAGGCACATTCTGCGATCATTGGCCACCCACCTCATTCCCTATAGACCAATCAGTTTAAAAGTCATACTTTTCTGCGAATCACATTGTGCCTAATGGCTGCTGCCTGTAGAACTGAATGGCTCGCTGGATAGGCTGTGCATGGTCTTTCTCTCTTTCCATGTGCAGGGCGACCTCAACACATTGAAACAATAAATTCCTCTTGCTATTTGCATTGATTCCCATCTCTGTATCATTCACTCAGGGAGTCCAGAGTCTTACACTCACAGCCACTATTACTACCACTCTGATATTGCATTCATGAGTTCAACATTTTCAGATATCTCCTATAAATGGGGTTATGTAGAAGTTATCTTTCTACATTAAATTGAACAGTATACATCCATTATCCAGTTATCTGTTCTTTCATTCTTTCATACCTCTGCTCATTCCATACTCTGCTTAATTTAAAAAGTGCTGTAAGAAACATGGGCTTGTGGATATCTCTTTGACATATGAACATCTATTTCTTGGGGGTAGATTCCAAGAAATGATATTGCGTGATCCAGGAAGTGTTTAATCACAAACAGATGAGTTGTCGTCACCAGCAGGAATCACATTTCTTTAGAAACAAAACAGGAGGAGAACAGAGGTTAGAATTTGGGTGAGGATTAGTTGTCCAAATAAGGCAATTATAGGGCTAAGAACAAGGAGCAAAGGGCAGACAACAACTGGAAATCAGGAGCAGAAAAAACATGAGGCAGGAAGCAGTTTGAGTGTGGGATATAGAACTTGAGGAGACTAGCAATGACAGAAGTGGGAGTGATGCTTGCTGGACTGGCTCAACTTTCCTCTGAGAATACCTCTGTTGATCTTAAAGGGAAAAGGTTTAGTATACTGTGTGTGTGTGTGTGTGTGTGTGTGTGTGTGTGTGTGTGAATGTTGAACTTCACTTTAATTTAGTAATGGCTCCCAAGGGGATGGGCAGCTGGTAAAATGGAGTGCTTTGAAATTCCCTTGGTAAATATTCCAGAATATGGAAATAGAATCCTTGCTCATTCCTTGCCTTCTTGGCACTCTTTAAAAACAAAAAGAATATTTATATCCATGACTAACGGTTCATTTATAGACTCAGCCCTACTCCTCAAGCTATAGAGTGATTTTTAAAATGTGCGAAAATGTTAAAAGTCAGTTTATTTTGATGACTACTTAGGCTGAGTTTGCATTCAGTTTAGCAAAGCAAAACAACATGTTCAATAGGAATGCAAAGGTATTGTAAACAACCTAATAAGCACAAGGTTGTTTTCATTTGGCTCATATTAAAAGCAGACTTAAAGAATTATGTAAATCCATACTTAATACCAAATATGTTTATGTATGTACATTGCATTGTCAATTCATAAATATTAAGAAGCTTTCTGAATAAGCTACCTTACTGCCTCCTAGAAGGTGTAATTCTAACTATGAAACAGTTTAGGCAAGCCAGGCTTAGTCAAGTTGTATCTATATACATAAGCACCTTTTTCTACATTAATTTAACAGACTAGAAATCAGTAAATACAATTGTTTTGGATTTTGGTTGTTGCTGTTGTAGTTTTTACAATGGTAAATTACTGATCTGACCAAAGTCGTTGTTGGTCTATAGTGTGCATGGTTACCAAGAAGACAGTGAGAAAAGGGGAGCCCCACAGTCAGTCATTATAGACTGCTGGCTGCTTTCCCTAATGGAATTTAAATTCAGATATTTTAGAGAATGGGTTCTATTTATACTGGCTACAACCAGTTTATAAGAAAAGACATAACAACTTAGAAAAAGATTTGGTTATTCTTTTCAGTGTAGCCAATAATTTGAGGCACTGCCGCCAACATTATTGAAGGTTGACTCATCTTGTTTTGTGACCAGGGCAACCCCTTCATCATCCTTAATGTCTACATACTCTTAGAGGTGCTGTTCTCTCCAAGTTAATTTAGACAGAATTCCTAAAGGAAGAGTGAATGTAATACATTTAAGTATTGAAGCAAAATGGAAATGATCTGGAATAGAAAAACTAAAGCGTGTGGACAGAAAGAACAGTTCCTCTCATACAGTCAAAGTGGAACTGAGAGCGTTAGCGAAAGTGGGAGATGCTAAGCCTTAGATTTCAGGCTGTATTTTCTTTACTTTGCAGTTTAAATAAGCATCCTGCATGCAGCTGGATAGGGTTTGTAATTCGATTGGAATGTTGTGACTACACCTGTTGTTCTTATTATAAATGCCTAATTCTTACTTGAAACTCTTTGTCACAATAATATCCTGTAGTGAAGACTTATACCAGATAATTGCTTGGCGTGTAAACAGTACAATGCTCCTCTTAGCTGTTTTAAATGGGATGTCTTCTAATTTTATCACCTCCCTTTCGTTCATATATTACCCGTAAGGTAAATAAGAGCCAGGGAGAAGCCTCCATTTGTTATCATCGCTTCTACTGTAATCTGAAATTAACAAGCAATACTTAATGCTCACCGTTCCTCTGGGCTTATAAACATCAGCTCCCATTGTCTTCACACAAAGTGAAAAGGATATTGAGTTGAGACTTTTGCTGTGAATACTCAGAGCAGGGTTTGTGAGATGCTCCCCTGATTCTACACCAAAGAGAGTACTGTCCTCTTCATATTGTGGTTCACCCTGAGTTGCTCAGGGCTCACCCGGCAGGGACACAGCATAGAGGTGTGGTTATTTCCTTCCTTGTTCTTGAGACTCTTAAAACCTAGCAGTAGAAAGTCAAAAAAAGAATAGGTTTACTTGGGGGTACAATTTGGGGTATATTCCCCACATGGTGAGAGTGGCTGGTTACATTTGTATTTCCAGCCAGGAAGCGGAGAAAGATGAACACCAGGCACTGGCACTCAGATGCAGCTTTCCTTCCATTCTCTGGAACCACACACAGCCTTGGAGATGGTGTCTCACATATTTAGTGTGTGTCTACTTACCTTAATTAAAGTAATCTAGACACGACCTCCCCGACATCCCCAGAAAGTTGTCTCCAAGATTGATCTAGAGCATGTCAAATTGACAATCAAGATTAGCCATCATAAGAGGCAAGTTCTCTTCCCTTTTCTATTTCTCTCCCTCTCTGTTTCTTTCTCCATCTTTTCATCCTCCTACCTTCTAACATTTACAGAAGAATCCCTATGAGCAATGCACTCACTTCATAATTAACAAATATTAAAAATTAGAAAAATAAACATTTAGGATATTGAATACCTTATCTGTTGTTGTGCATCTAACAAGTTAAGAGTTTGGGATTTAATGAATATTGTCTGTCCCTACATAGCACATATCGTTACCCATTCACTTTATATCTTTTGCAGTCTGACACACTCCAGCGAGAGCAATAATATCACTGGAGACTATCTGGAGAGCATCCAGACAGGGGCTCTTTCCCCAGAGTCAATTTTCTTACTCGTAGAGCTCCTTTAGCTACTTCACCGTGCCACTAGCAGAGGACGTTACCACACTTCTCCTTAGGGCCAGCAGCCTTCCACACTTTGCAGCAACACTCATCTCCAAGGTTGGGTGGGGGTGTGCTCACTTTAAAGGCTTTCGGATAACAAAGGCATCACTTGAAAGTGGGGACTGGGCCTGGGAAAGCTGAGCTTTTGTTAGGAGTTGACCTGATAGAGCCTTGGAGGTCAGTGCTGATGTGGAAGGAGATGTGAATTAGCACAATACTGAACAAGATGTGCACATCCACGAAGCTTTGCTGAAAACTAGGAAGCTTCTAGAACCCATGCACAGCCTAAAATCAGTTGTCTTGTGAAAGAACAGTTTCGTCATTACACGTATATAGCCTACTCATCTCCATAATGACTTCATTTAGCCTCCGGATAAGATATGTTTGTTTGAGTGGCCATGTAACATAGCATACGTATGGCACTCATCCCACACAGCCTCAGAAGGCACAAAGTGGGATGTTAGAACACCTGGTATGGAGAAGACCATGTTATTCCTGGAGTCAGTAAGTGTGAGATTCCTGTGTTGGGACACTGGTTAATTAGCGCCCCCTAAGGTAACAGTATTTGTCAATTAATATGATTAAGATTGTTATAGTCTCTTGACTTGTAAGGGTTGCACAAGGCCAGAAAAGGTTGCATACACCTGTGGTCTCAGTAGTTTGGAACATGTGGCAGGAGGATTACCATGAGTTTGAAACCACCCTGGGTTTTGTAGTGAGTACCAGCCCAGTGAAGTCTACATAGCAAGACCTTGTCTCAAATACAGGAAAAGGTGCTACATGGTGTTTTCATTGAAACCACAAGGCTGAAACTAAGCAGTGTGTGATGTAATAATGCATGTGTCTTAGAGAACTGTTCCCATAGTTCTGTGCTCCATCACTCCAGAGGGTTAGAATGTGCTAATGTGTGATTATTTCACTAGGTCATCCATGTACTTGTGAGTATAGTGTGTGTGTGTGTGTGTGTGTGTGTGTATGTGTGTGTGTGTATGGTGATGAGTGTATATATGCATTAATGTGTTCATTTATGTGTGCATTTGCATGTTCATACATATGTCTATCACAGGCAGAGATTGTGAAAAGCTCCTAGATAATTTTGCAGTTCCCATTCCACAGTAAACATTTCTCCAAAGTCAAGTATAATATGAGTTATTGTTAGAATTTATCTAAAATAAGTTTAGTTCATTAAATGATAAGCTTCTAGCAAGTAAATGCCAGGTGTTGTGCTAAATATTGCAGACTTGTTTTCTTTAGAAAAAAACATGACATCACTTATAACTTTAAGATTTCTGAATCTTCAAAATATGTACTGAGACCCTGGCCTCCAGGATAACTATGTTTGGAGGTGGGGCTGGGTGGGTGGTGTGGCCAAGAAGTGGAGTACTTTTGCATGGGATTCCTGTTTAAGATAAAACCTGGGACCCTTGTTTTCTTCCTGCCTCTGCTATCTGATGCCCTCTGAGGACATAGCAAGAAGACAGCCCTCTGAAAACCAGGACTTTCATGACATTCTGAAACTGCTGTCTCTGACTTTGAACTTTCCAGACTGTGAAATTGTGAGCAAACTTTTTCCAATTTTTTAAACCACCCATTCTGAAGTATTTTGTTTCCATGATCTGATCCACACCTGCCATTCATTCTAAATCAGACTTCGTTATTTTTTTTAACTCTTAAACTGTGTATACAAATCTTAACAAAAATAGTCTCCTAAATGCTAATTGACAAGAGAGAACCACTGAGTATGACTTGAAGCCTTGATTCTTAAAACCCAGCAATCCAGACTCTGTGTTCTCCATTTCTAAACGAAGGGCAAGATATGAGTGCAGAGGAGAGACCCTCATTCTATGTGGTCTTAAAGCTTACTTTTAAAAATGTGGATGCTTATGAAATATAATTATTGCCAGTTCCCCTATTCAATTTGCCTTTCTTCCTTGTCCATGAATGCATTAAGCATTCACTGGATGCTTGTGTTATCCTAGACAGTGTTCTAGTTGCTGATGGGTGTGCTACATCTTAATCTTTGTATGACATTGAAAGGACTCCAGTCAGAGAGGCTACAAAAGCTCAACAGCTGGTCCTGGAATAACCAAGATTTGAACTTGAGTCATTAAGATGCCACCTTCTGTGCCCCTAGTTGACTAGATAAATACAATGACTTTCAAAATATCTCAAACTAGTAAGTCTAAACATTGGGATTCAAGGAAGACATCATCTGATTTATTTGTTATTTTAAAGGACATTGTACAACAGAGCATTCTGAACCTGCTGTATTAGAAAAAACAATTTAGCAAATTTTCATGCAGTCATAACTCGTCTTCAACAATTTTCAATGATTCCCTTGGTTGATACACAAATCTCCATGAATCTTTATTCTCCCTTTCAATAAATGAAATAAAAGAGCTTGCATTTGAAATCCCTGTTCTCCCTATAATGTTGGAGCAGAGCACTAGTATCAAGATGCCTAAGCAGGATGGGACTCTCCCTGGAGTGAGGCATAAGCCTCTTATGAGTGTCCTTTCTCCCTAGATGTCTTCCCATTTCCTGTGGTTTATATTCTCACCTCTATGTGCTAAATTTCTGCTTCATGCCTAAATTCATTCCCAAACTAGCCCACTCTTAAACCACCTTCTTAATTGTGCTCTGCATCTTATTCATTTATTTATTTATGTGGCTGGAGTGTGTGTATGTGCATGTGTGTGTGATATACACATTCTGGTGTGTGCATGTGTGCAAATGCATACACTTTCAAAGGCCAGAGCAAGATGTCAGCTATCTTGCTTTGTATCACTTTCCATTTTGTTGGTTTTGAGACAGTCTCTCACTGAAAGGCTACTTACCAGCAAGCTTCAGTGAGCCTATCTCTGTCCACCCCAGAGCATGCTTTACAGGCATGTGAGGGCAAGCCTTGTAGGGCCAACTAGACTTATGCCAATGTGACACAAGATAGAGTTATATGAAAGGAGGAACCCTCAACTGAGATTCCTCTGTAGAGCACTTTCTTAGTGATGGTTGAGGGAGGGTCCAGCCCCTTGTAAGGGGTGCCATCCCTCACCCACTGGTCCTGAATGCTGTCCACAAGCAGGCTGAGCAAGCCATGAGTAGTAAGCCAGTAAGCAGCACCATGGTCTCTCCATCAGCTCCTGCCTCCAGGTTCCTACCCTGTTTGAGTCCCTGTCTTGACTTCCTTTGGTGATGAACAACAATGTGAAGGAGTAAGCTGAATAAACCCTTTTCCCCCAACTTACTTTTTGGTAATGCTAACCCTAAGATAATTTGGTAGAGTTGTTTGTTTGTTTCTTTGTTATGGTTGGTAGTTGTCTGTTTGGTTTTTTGTTTTTTATTTTTTTCTTACATGAGCTCTAAGATCCAAACCCAGGTCCCTATATTTAGACAGCCAGAATTTTTACCCACTGAGACATCTCACAGCTCCTCTATCGGAAATGAAAATGTGCTTGACTTCAGTCAAACTTTTGTTGATTCTGTAGAATCAAATGATACCGAAAAGCTCCTGATTGCGCCAGTAGGCCCTTGTAAGACTCAGACCCCAAAACAATGCTTGTCACCTTGTCTTTCTACATCCACTTACCAACCAGCACTCAAAGAATCCTTTTCTTGGACAAAGAGGAAATATCCCCACTGAGCACAAGTCTTAGATATCCAAGAGGGACATGGTACCTCTTTCCTCTGTGTGTCACGGGGACATTTGATTGGATGGAATGGATGGTCTGTGAACAAGGAACTGAGAAGCACATCACAAGCATATCACAGCATTCCAGTGAGGGAATATCCTTTTAAAGCAGTCACCTGGTTCAGTGAATTAACATCAAGTAACATTTAACTATTTGTGAAATCCAAAATCAGTTCCCAAGGCAAAGTCTATGCATCACTGAAAGAAACCCCAGGCCTATTATCAGACTTCTAAAAGCTCTTTCAGAGAAGTAACTATTTAGGCAAATTCTCCATCTTAAGGGCCTTACTTTCTAGGTAGATATTTGAAGATATCTCAGGTATTTCCTTCCTTGTTTGGCATTTAACATTCAGTGTTTTTGTGGCTAAGTGGAAACCAATGTTTTCCACGGCAAAGCATAGTCTGAATGATATCATTTGGTGTTAGACTGGCTTTAAAGTAGAAAATATTTTGCAGGGAACTGCTAGTGCTCAAAGATAAACTATTATACATATTTTTGAATCTCAACACTTTTGGATGGTTTTCATGTATAATTTTTGATATTTTGACAAATAGAGCTCAAAAATCATCATTACTACCTATGTGTTTTTAAATGTATAATGGGATTATCTGGCAAATACAGCTAAATAAGCATGATTACTACCTAGACATAAAGCAGTCCAGTAACCCCCATTTATTCTGTATGACTTTTTCATCAGTTCTCTCCCATAATCTATGGTCTCATGCTTGTATTGCTACTCTTCCTAGGATCAATTTTTTATGAAGGACATAATATAGCAAGTTCTTGTGTTTGATTTCCTTAACTTGCATAATTTTTAAAACCTTTATTAAGTTGTGGCATGCATTACTATTTTTGCATTGCTAAATAGCTTCTAATGTGTGGATATTCGATAATGCTAATCCATATGTCAATCCATGGACATTTGGATTGCTTCCAGTATTTACTATTAAGCATAGTCCGCTATGAACAGCTTTTGTGCAGCTATGTTCAATACTGTATTTTCATTCCTGGTTTTGATTGTCTGCCATTTCAATTTTAAGTGGTGAAATGTGGTCCGAAAATATTAAATGGAATTTCCCAGAAATAGATGACTTTTGAGTTTTAAATTGCATTCTATTCTGAGTAGCTTGAAGAAATCTTACATTGCCCTGATCCTCCTTGACTAAAATATAAATTCTTTCTTTGTCTGCCATATCCACATTGTATACAATCCCACCCTGCCAATTGCTTAGCAGCCACTTTGTTTATTGGATTAGTTACCATGGTACTAATGGCTTTAGTAGTGATAACCCCAAGCATCAGGGTAGCTGTGATGGAGTCAGATATGCTAATGAGAAGTTGTTCCTTTAAGTGGAAAGCATTAAGTGCTCTTAATCAGAAAAAAATTGAATTGCCAAAATCCCTAGAAAAATTGCATATTTTAATAGAGAACCAAAGGTAACACATTCAAGTAATATTTATTATAACATATTGTTATACTCACTCAATTTTATATGTTGTTAGTATCCTATTGGGCCTAATTTACTTTATATAATTTTAATTTTATTGAAAATTATTTTTTTACACATAAATGCTAATTACTGTTTCATCTCCCTGACTCCTCCCAGATCCTACACACATTCCCCACTGACACAAATATATACCATTTCTATCTCTCTTACATTACAAAACAAATAGTCAACTGAGAATCAATTAAAATGAGGACAAAACAAACAGAAAACAACAAACAAAAAGCACAAGAAACACATACACACACATACACACATTTGTACATTCATAAATCCCATAAAAACATAAAATTACAAACCATAATGTATAAGCAAGAAAGCTGTAAAGTTCTTCTAAAAATGACTAGATAAAGCATTATGAGACACAAATACTCAAAAAGTGCCATTGAGTTTGTATTAAGCACCTACGGCTGCTGGTTATGGCGCCTGCTCTTAAGTATGGTTTTATACCCAGTGAGACTCCCTTGAAGAAAATCAGTTTATTTTTTGTGAGCTGTCATCAACTGGAGATAGCTCCTGAGTTGAAGGGCCTGTGGTGACTTCCCTTCTCTATGCTGAGGTATCTTCTGAGTTCAATCTGTCCAGGTTGTGCGCATGCTGCCACAGTCTCTTGTTAGTTCATATGTTAAGTCTAGAAGGCCTTGATTCCTTGGTGCCTTCCAAAGTCATCATCGGTTATAATCTTTCTACCTCCTCATCAGAGAGTTGCCTGAGGTCTAATGGGAAGGATTGGATGGAGATATGCCATATATGACTGAGTGTTCCTATGGCGCTCACTCTCTAGACACTGCCATTATAGGTCTCTATGTTTTCCATCTACTGTAGAAAGAAGCTTCTCTCATAACAGGAGCAAGGTACTGTCTTGTTCACCAAATTATGCTTTGTTATATAGGTAATATGTAATGAAAGAACATTGTACTGCCTATGATATCAGATACACACTACAGTTTTTATAACCACTGAACAGAAAAGAAAGCTCTGGTGTTTCCATTTTTTCTTAGAAAAGTAGCTTAGAGTAGCTTAGAGATCATATGGTATAAAACTTCCTAAGATTCTAGTGTTCTATTCTCCAGAGTACCTGTACATTCTAGACTTCCATGATGAATAGATAAAAGACTATGTCTCCCACATTTCCACCTGCACTTAGTAATTTTACTTTCGCAAAGTTAGACTTTTAGTGGCTATAATAACACCTTCTTAGGATTTCTATTTCTAGTGGTTGGCAAAGTATCTATAATTTGTCAACCACTTTTGACTATTGGGTGCATTTTATTCTTTTTTTTGTTTTTTGTTTTTTCTTTTTTTTAAATTTTTAATATTTTTATTACATATTTTCCTCAATTACATTTCCAATGTTATCCCAAAAGTCCCCCATAGCGCCCCCCACTTCCCTACCCACCCATTCCCATTCTTTTGGCCCTGGCATTCCCCTATATTGGGGCATATAAAGTTTGCAAGTCCAATGGGCCTCTCTTTCCAGTGATGGCCGACTAGGCCATCTTTCGATACATATGCAGCTAGAGACAAGAGCTCCGGGGTACTGGTTAGTTCATCATGTTGTTCCAACTATAGGGTTGCAGATCCCTTTAGCTCCTTGGGTACTTTCTCTAGCTTCTCCATTGGGAGCCCTGTGATACATCCAATAGCTGACTGTGAGCATCCACTCCTGTGTTTGCTAGGCCCCTGCATAGTCTCACAAGAGACAGCTATCTTTGGGTCCTTTCAGCAAAATCTTGCTAGTGTATGCAATGGTGTCAGCGTTTAGAAGCTGCTTATGGGATGGATCCCTGGATACGGCAGTCTCTAAATGGTCCATCCTTTCATCACAGCTACGAACTTTGTCTCTGTAACTCCTTCCCTGGGTGTTTTGTTCCCAATTCTAAGAAGGGGCACAGTGTCCACACTTTGGTCTTCATTCTTCTTGAGTTTCATGCGTTTAGCAAATTGTATCTCATATCTTGGGTATCCTAAGTTTTGGGCTAATATCCACTTATCAGTGAATACATATTGTGTGAGTTCTTTTGTGATTGTGTTACTTCACTCAAGATGATGCCCTCCAGGTCCATCCATTTGGCTAGGAATTTCATAAATTCATTCTTTTTAATAGCTGAGTAGTACTCCATTGTGTAAATGTACCATAATTTCTGTATCCATTCCTCTGTTGAGGGACATCTGGGTTCTTTCCAGCTTCTGGCTATTATAAATAGGGCTGCTATGAACATAGTGGAGCATGTGTCCTTTTTACCGGTTGGAACATCTTCTGGATATATGCCCAGGAGAGGTATTGCTGGATCCTCCGGTAGTACTATGTCCAATTTTCTGAGGAACCGCCAAACTGATTTCCAGAGTGGTTGTACAAGCTTGCAATCCCACCAACAATGGAGGAGTGTTCCTCTTTCTCCACATCCTCGCCAGCATCTGCTGTCACCTGAATTTTTGATCTTAGCCATTCTGACTGGTGTGAGGTGGAATCTCAGGGTTGTTTTGATTTGCATTTCCCTGATGATTAAGGATGTTGAACATTTTTTCAGGTGCTTCTCTGCCATTCGGTATTCCTCAGGTGAGAATTCTTTGTTCAGTTCTGAGCCCCATTTTTAATGGGGTTATTTGACTTTCTGGAGTCCACCTTCTTGAGTTCTTTATATATATTGGATATTAGTCCCTTATCTGATTTAGGATAGGTGAAGATCCTTTCCCAATCTGTTGGTGGTTTTTTTGTCTTATTGACGGTGTCTTTAGCCTTGCAGAAGCTTTGCAGTTTCATGAGGTCTTGTCAATTCTCGATCTTACAGCACAAGCCATTACTGTTCTATTCAGGAATTTTCCCCCTGTGCCCATATCTTCAAGGCTTTTCCCCACTTTCTCCTCTATAAGTTTCAGTGTCTCTGGTTTTATGTGAAGTTCCTTGATCCACTTAGACTTGACCTTAGTACAAGGAGATAGGAATGGATCAATTCGCATTCTTCTACATGTTAACAACCAGTTGTGCCAGCACCATTTGTTGAAAATGCTGTCTTTCTTCCACTGGATGTTTTTAGCTCCCTTGTCGAAGATCAAGTGACCGTAGGTGTGTGGGTTCATTTCTGGGTCTTCAATTCTATTCCATTGGTCTATTTGTCTGTCACTATACCAGTACCATGCAGTTTTTTATCACAATTGCTCTGTAGTAAAGCTTTAGGTCCGGTATGGTGATTCCACCAGAGGTTCTTTTATCCTTGAGCATTTTATTCTTATTAGTAAAATAAATGGCAATGAAAATGATAGATAAACAATATAGAAGGCAGATAGATAGATAGATAGATAGATAGATAGATAGATAGATAGATAGGAGAGACAGACAGACAGACAGACAGATGGAGATGACACAGAGAGAAAAAGAGTTGAAATATGATAGAGTGCTGAAGTTGCTCAGGTTTACATAAAGTGATATATTTTGAGGAGAAAAAAATAGAGAATACAACCATACAACTTTGATCATAATAATTGTTATAATTCATTTTATTTACTTGTCATTATTAGTTTCTCATACAGAGATTTATTTATTTTATTTTTTCGGGACACGTGCCTGTTTTAAGAAATACTTTGTAAACTTTTCTATCAGATTGAGAATTGCTTTTTACTTCCTCATCAATAATTTTTCCCATTATTTAATTTATTCATCTCACAACCTGACTACAGTGTCCCCCTCTCTTCCCAGTCCCCCTCTATACATATCAACGCTCCTTCTCTTCTGAGAAGTGTAAGCCTTACCTTGGGTACCAACCCATGCTGGCATATCAAGAGACTACAGGACTAGGCAAATCCTCTCCAACTGAGGCCATACAAGGAAGCCCAGTTAGGGGAACAGGATCCACAGGCAGGAAACAGAGTCAGGGATAGCCTCCGCTCTAGATGCTGGGGGACTCACATGAAGACCAAGCTGTATATCTGCTACATATATGCAGGGGGCCTAGGTTCAGCCCATGTATATTCTCTGGTTGTTGGTTCAGTCTCTGGAAGCCTCCAAAGGTTAGTTGACTGAGTTGTGGAGTCCCTATCCCTCTGAGTCCCTCAATCCTTCCCCTAACTCTTCCACTAGATTCCCAAGCTCCATCTAATGTTTGGCTGTAGATCTCTGCATCTGTTTCAGTCAGCTGCTCAGTTGAGACTCTCAGAGGACAGTTATGCTAGCCTCTTGTCTACAAGCATAACAGAGTATCATTACTAGTGTCAGGAATTGATCCTTGCTAATGGAATGGATCTTGAGTTATAGGTTGGCCTTTCCCTCAATCTATGCTCCATTTTTGTCTCTACACTCTTGTTGGCAAGGACAACTTTCTAGTTGAATGCATTGTGGGTGGGTTGGTGTTCTTATCTCACCACTGGGGGTCCTGCCTGACTATAGGAGGTAGACACTTCAGGCTCCATATTACACATTACTGCAAGTCTCAGATTCAGAGTCACCCTCATAGACACCCTGAGGCCTCATCCCTGGTCTCTGGCATATCCTAGAGATGTGGCCCTCCTCTACCCCCACCACACCACCATCACTGATTTTCATTCACTCTATCCAGCAATTCCTACACCTATTCCTCCCTGCTCCCCACTACCCTCCCTGCTCCCCTCTCCCTACCAGGTCCCTCTCTCCATCCACTTCTGACGACTATTTTATTTCCCTTTCTGAGCAAGATTCACGCATTCTCTCCTGGGCCTTTCTCGTTATTTAGCTTCTTTGGATCCATGAATTTTAGTGTGGGTATCCTGTACTTTATAGCTAATATCTACTTATAAGTGAGTACATACCATGAATGTCCCTTTCAGTCTGGGTTACCTCACTCAGGACGATATTTTCTAGTTCCACCTATTTGTTCTCAAATTTCATAATGTTCTTGCTTTTGGTATTTGAGTAGTATTCCACTGTGTAAATGAACCAGATTATCTTTATCCATTCTTCAGTTGAGGGATATCTGGGTTGTTTTCAGTTTCTAGGTACTGGAAATAAGGCTGCTATGAACATATTTGAACAAGTGCCCTTGTGGGATTTTAGAGCATCTTTTCGGTTTATACCCAGAAGAGGTATAGCTGGGCCTTGGGGTAGAACTATTTGCTATTTTCTGAGAAACTGCCAAATTCTCTGATTTCCAGAGTGGCTGTACAATTTTTCAGTCCCAGCAACAATGGAGGAGTGCTTCTCTTTGCGCCATATACTAGCCAACATGTGCTGTCGCTTGATTTTTTTTATCTTACTCATTCTGATGGGTGTAAGGTGGAATCTCAGAGTAACTTTGATTTGTATTTCCATGATTACTAAGGACATTAGACAGGTCTTCTCTTGTTTCTCAGACATTAAAGGTTCCTCTGTGGAGAATTCTCTGTTTTGCTCTGTACTCCATTTTTAAATTCAGTTATTTGGTTTGTTGGTGTCTAACTCCCATGCTCTTGAATCATTAGGATTAACATACTAAAAATGGACACTGTACTGAATGCAATCTACAGATTCAATACAATCTCCATCCACATTTAAGCACAATTATTTACAGACCTCTAAAGAGCAACTCTCAACTTCATTTGGAAAAAAACAAAGAGCACAGGAGAGCTAAAACAATCCTGAAAAGTAAAAGAACTTCAGGAGGCATCGTCATCTCTGATTTCAAGCTGTACTACAGGGCAATAGTAAATTAAAAAAAAAAACAAAAAACAAACAAACAAAAAAAAAACAAAACTAAACAAAAACTTCATGGTACTGGTATAGAAACAGTCTAAACAATGGAATTAAATAAAACACTCAGAAATAAACTCACTATCTTAGTTAGGGTTTCCATGGCAGTGAAGAGACCAAAGCAGCTCTTGTAAAGGACAACATTTAATTAGGGCTGGCTTACAGGTCCTGAGGTTCAGTTATCATCATGGCAGGAAGCATGGTAGGGTCCAGGCAGGCATGAGGATGGAGGAGTTGAGAGTTCTACATCTTCTCTGAAGGCAAACAGAAGAAGAGCAACTCTTCCACACTGGATAGAACTTCAAAGCCCACTCCCACATCGACAGCCTTCCTCTAAGAAAGCCACACCCCATATCGTGCCACTCCCTGGGCCAAGTATATTTAAACCACCATACTCACACACCTACAGACACCTAATTTTTGACAATGAAACCAAAATGATACATTGGAAAAAAAGAAAGCATCTTCAACAAATGCTGGTCTAACTATATGTCTACGTTAGAAAAATGCAAATAAAACCATATTAATCACCCTGCACAAAACACAAGTCCAAGTAGATCAAAGACTTCAATATAGAACTGGCTATACTACATCTAATAGAAGAGAAAATGGGAAATAGCCTTGAACTCATTGGTACAGGAGACAACTTCCTTAACAGAACAGTGATAGCTCAGGCATTAAGATCAACAATTAGTAAATGGGACCTCATGCAACTGAACAGCTTCTGTAAGGCAAAGGACAGTGTTAACAGGACAAAACAACAGCCTACAAATTGAGAAAGGATCTTCACTAACCCTGCATCTGACAGAAGGCTAATATCCAAAGTATGTAAAGAATTCAAGACATTAGACACCAACAAGCCAAATAACCCAATTAAAAATGATTTTTCAAAGAGCAGAAATTTTCCCAGCCTTTCTTGTGATTTCCTAATTAAGAGCATTCTGGGTCCTGTGGAGTCCTGCCATAGGGAGATCAACAGAGACCTAAACCCAACACGGAACACTCAGCCATCAGGGATTTTTTTTTTCTAGTATGCTACCCAATTTCCAAAAGTCAAATGCTTTCAGAATGTCTCCACATGTATCCTACTCCTCCCTGCCAGCTGTCCTTCTCACACACAGCTTCTTCACTGAAGCTCAACACTGAGAGCTTGAGTTAATACGGGGACAGATAAGACCTAGCAAATGACACCAAAGTGGTTTGTGCAGTCAGTGACACAGATGAACATCTTACAGTCTTATATCAAAATCACTGTAGTCACATTTAACAAAGGTTAGAACAACAGTTCATAAAACACAGTTTGTCTTTGCTTTGGTTTCATAGGAAACATTTATTTTGTTTATTGAGGACAGATTTATAGACCATGGAGTTAATGAAACTTGCTCTTCAGAGTCCTTAATTTCTAGAAACTCTAAAGTTCCATGACAAGACATCTACAATGTGTTTTAATATTTATTATAAATGTGTGAACTTTATTTTCATTTATTGTATTGTTTCATACTTTTAAAAAGGTCTTCATCCTTCAGATGTTGTACTTTGCATTCCATAAAATAATAGAGAAAAAAGGTAGCTAATAATGTCTGAATGTTTTGAAGCATAGTCACAAAGAGGCATATGCATGAGCATGTGTGTGTGTGTGTATATATGTGTGTGTGTAAGAGAGATGGGGAGAAAGAAGGAGGGGAGAGGAATGGATGGAGGGAGGGAGGGAAGGAGGGAGGGAGGGAGATCTATGCATTATGGCAAGTTCACAGAGCCAGTGTAAATAACCACAGGTTCCAACAACTGCTGAACTCTAGGACCTACCTCTGAATCTATGATATTGGTCACATTTTTCATGGACTGCACCTGGTCAGCAGCAGCATGGATGGTACTCTAACCCAGGTCCTTTGTACAGAAATGAAAGTTTCCTATGAGTGACTTGTGTATAGAGGCCTCCCCCATAGCTATGTCCAGTTCTCCTAGAAAGAACACATTCTCGGGTGTTTTCATCCAAGCTTCTTTCCTCCTCTTCTCAGCCTGGAGTCAGCCCTGCATGGAGTGAACTCTCTTGACCTGTCCCAATTTCTTCATTCTCCAGAACAAGCCTTGCACCTAAGGAAGCCTTTTGATTGAATCTTCTTCTTTTAGCACCTCTTGGGAGGTGTCACAATCTAAAAAAGAACACTGATACCAATTTTAAAATGTAGCCTAAGAAGGAATGTGCCGAATTGTGTGTATTCACTTGTACATGCATGAGTGTGTGTGTGTGTGTGTATGTGTGCGCGTGTGCGCGCGCGCGTGCGCGCACGTGTGTGATGGGTATACTCACTAATGCAAGTAGATGTGGAAACAGAGGACATCAAGCATCATGCTCTGTTACTTTCCACCTTACTTTTGAAGAGAGTTTCTCTCTGAACCTGGGGCTATCTGCTCAACTAGACTAGCTAGTAACCAAGACCCTGGGATCCACTTCTCCCCAGATTTCATACTCTTGGGGTCATTGACACAGGCCAACATGACAGGCTTTTCAAATTCAGACCCTCATGCTTACACAGTAGCACTACACCATTTGAGATATCTCTCCAGTTCTGTTTTATATTTATTGAAATAATATTATTAGCTATTTACAAGATTTTGGCTTCCTTCTGTTTGAAAACATGTTAAGAATGCATAAAATATTCTGTACTTTTAAGCATCACTGCAGAAATGTTACCATCTAGTTCTCAGCTCCACCTAAAATTCTAATTATATCCATGAAATAAATTCTAAGGACTTGCTCTCTATGGTGGCTGTACTTTTTTAAAATGTTCATCTTCTCTTCTGTCATGACCAGATTCACTTCAGACTGTGAAAGGATGCATTGGAAACAAGGAAAGCCTTAGCTGGAGGCAAATAGCTCTCCAACAGTCTTTGTCCATTCTTCATGTTTCTCTGAGCATGCAGCTTCCATGTTTCTTTTTATTAACCTCAATGGACAACTGGTTATCTTTATTTATGTCTATCTATGTTTCTTTCTGTTTATATACATGTGTATGCAGTTTGCCTTTGGAGGCCGAAAGAGTGTTGGACATGATTGAGTTGTAGTTACAGGCAGTCCTGAGTCACCCAATATGGGTTTCTGGGAATCAAATATTGTTCCTCTGCAAGAACAATAATTTCTCTTAACTGATAAGCCATATCTCCAGACTTTGCACGGTTTTAAATATGATCCTTAATCTTCCCAATTGGCCTCAAGTAATTCTCTGCCTAGTAGTACTCAAGGATAGCGTGGAGGTTTGGTGAGCACATTATTTTGTATCTCCTCTAGGTGAATGCAATCACCTCTTCATGTAGCTACAAACTTTCAAATTCAGTAAAGAGAAAATGTGGGTCTCTGGGAGGTGTTATATGCTTGTGTCTAACAAATCTGCACAGATAGTGAGTCTGTGACCATCCTAGGCTGTTACTTACCTCCCTAACAAGATTTTGCGTTTTATTGGATATGCTCATCTTTAGAACACAATTTTAGGTCTTTCTTTTAGAGGGGTCATACACTTCAAACTAACCAAGAAGACTTCAGAGCTTAGGTTAAGAATCACTTACTATGATCTTTTCGAAGCTTGAAGTCGGCATGATTGCTAGTGATTTCTTTAAACAATGAGAACAAGATTTTGAAGATGTGGAGATTGAGAACTGCAATGCCTATAATAAATCTGAAGAAATAATTTTAAAGGATCTTTCCCTTTATAAAACAGTCATTCTATTTGGTACTTACAACTATAACTCACATGTCAAACAAGCAAAACGTTAAGGTGTGTTTTAGTTCTTTCCCTAATAAAACTGAAACTAAGAATTATCTTAACTGAATGAAACTCAATCTGGTGGGGGGGGGAGGGGAGGCAGGGGAGCCGCTGCCCCAAACTGCAATTACTTAACTTTAATAATTTTTAACAAATTGTTTAAGTTCCCATTTCTTGATTTTTATCCTTAAATTGCTTTTTAAATATAGTCATATTTATCTCTTTTCTCCTCAAATTCTTTTAATATAAGAAGAAAGTATGCTTCATGGTAAGTTAAAATGTGGAGTAGAAAGCTTAAGCATCTGCTGTGGTAGAATTTGGGCTTGATAGCATAGTGGAGAACTCTCTTGGGTAGTTAATGAATACAGGAAGAACTTAAAATACAACTCTGATATTCTTGCTTGCTTGCTTTATTGATTGATTGATTGGTTCATTCATTCATTCATTCATTCTGTCCCTTTTTTTTCAAGAGATTATAAATATACCTACTTTCCTAAAGGTAAAATCATCATGATATCATGTCAAACCAACCGACTCCTCTTATACTGGTCTTACTTTGTTTATCCCTGTTAACTGACTGCAACCCTCAGAATTACCTTCCTTCAGTTCTAAGTCATCTATGTCATCTATAAGTGACATCACTTATTACTAGCTTAATAAATGTATGTGCTGTCCTTTTCATAATAAGGCTTTGTCACCTTCCTTTCAGATCAAACCAGAAACCCTGAGAAGGGCAGAGAAACACCTTTCCACACCTACACTTTCTTCTCTAAATAGATAAGGAATTAACAATTCCCAAATCTGCATGGTAAGTTGAGGCTGGTATGGAATAGCTTATACAGCTGCCTCAGCAGCTTGTGTCCTGTGGCTCCCAGTAGTATTTATTCCCTTTACATGCCCATAGGCATCTGTTCTGCTTTTCTGGCCTCTGGAGTACATGGCCCATTACCCAGTTTCAATGGCTCCCCAATCTCTTCCAACCACTAGAGATCAGGAATAGATTAAATGAAGCCATCTGGAGAAATGAGGACCTCCAAGTGAGTCTTCCCATAGATATAGCTGTCTCAGGGCAGACAGGAGTGAACCTTGTAAATAGTTCACACCATCATCCAACTCTACCTCTGTGTACTGCCTAGTGTTTTCCAAGTCATAAGTGAGAAGATATTGCTCATTGGATGCTCCTGGAGGGAGAGTAAGATTCTGAAAAATTATACAGAAAAAAATTAATATTAAATTGATCACTGGTTCTATACTGGTATAGCAGATTTAGATGCCAGCCATTCTAACACAGTTGCTTATAGGATGTAGCCGAACCAGTGAATAGTGTGTGTATCTGATAAGTAAGGACAGAACAGTCACGTGGCTTAAGTGAAAACCAGGTATGTAGATGCATTTCTGGAGAGGTAGTCAAGAGTACAACTGGGACAAGACTGCACTATGGAATGCCAAACCAAGACAAGCGATCCCTAAAAGGCAGGAAGGAGCTGTATGATCAGGGGCTCAAGTCCAGATCAGAGAGAGAAATTGTTTTCCTGCTTGAGAAAAAAAAGACAAAGATGGGTGCTTTCTTGGACCTGTGGCTCTGTTCCTTCAAACACATACTGTGGGAGCCAAAGTCTCCCAAGTTCAGTGAACTGTACTTGCTAATGTGAAACACACCCTTTGTTGTAGAGTGCATTAGTATGTGGGATAAAGCCAACCTACTCTATTTTTATTAAGCACTCCTCTTGATTTTTTTCTTTGTGCAGCAAGAACTATGCTAATCTCTTTATACCACAAGCTACATGGGCAAATTGGATAAAATAAGGTGGTCAAACCTGAAGTTCAATAATGGTTGCTATGACTCAAACTCTTAGCAGGCGATATACTCCACAGCCTATCACCTTTTCCACATTTCTCTGCATTCTGCTATTTCAGCCACATGCAAGAAATTTGAGATTTTCTAGCTTCCCCTTACTCCCTACTATTTAATTAGGTTATGCTAATCATGGCAATTCCATTAATTTGCCATTGGTAAAGAAAGAGCATAATGTCCAATCTTATCCCATGAGAACATCTAATATGGCAGGTTCTTAGACTCTTAAAAGTAGCAAAACATGAGCTCTTCTCCTAACACCCTTGTGAGTTTTACTGTGAAGATGTGATGCTTAGGGCTGCTATAGATGTGAGGTGAGGACGCCTTGAGTTCTGTAAGGGAAGATCCCAAAATAGAAGCCCACATGCTGTGAACAGAAAGCCAGAGAGCCCCAGGGATGTATTATAGAGCTGCCAGACTGACTAGCCTTGAGTCGCATTGCCAGCCTCTGCCCTCTCATTTCCTAGAGCAGTATATTCCCTGCACTGACTGAACAAGCTTTCATTTTATTTGGTTTTTATTACCTATCTGGCTTGAAAGAATGTTTTACTTAGTAGAGCAAGGTCTGTTCACTAGGTCTTGAAACTTCAGGACAATCTGTGTGATCACTGATCAAAAGATTTTCTTTTTTCAAATATTAAAAGTAATATCCAAAGAGCATTTCAAGGCTGCCAATCCCCTATGAAATCCCCAACACATCTAATGCTTTCAGTCTTTTCCCAAAGGTGAGAGCATTGTAGGCTCTAGATAGCCCAAGGTCAAGCTCCTGATGATCCCTTGAGTGGGAATATTCCCTCAGAGGCTCTGTATGTTCTGCCTTCATCGTATTCTCACCACCAGCTGCAGGAAGTACAGTCTGCAATTCAAGCTCTCATCGGAGAGATAGCACAGCAGCAGCTTAGGAGACTGAATACTTTGATCCAGCCCCAAGATCAAGAGGAAACTCTATAAGGTACTAGAGAAAGAGAGGGAAAGAAAAAGAGAAATTGAGAGAGAGTTAGCTGAAGAGGAGGAGGAGGAGCAGGAGGAGGAGGGGAGGAAGAGGAAAGATAAGCATCTTATTCTAGATCCCCTCCCAGGAGGGAGTCCAGTGATCTATTATGCATCACCTAAAGTAATGCCCCCTACTTGCCTAAAGATGCTTAGTCGACATCTTTTTGTCATAGAGCAGATGAAGGGAGAAACTTTCAACTAAGCAGCAACATATTTTTCTCAAGTTTTTGGGTAAAAGGTTTCAGGTTAAGGAGAAAGATCTTAATCCAAACCATAATTGGAGATTATTTTTCTCTATTTTGCTCTTTTCATTTGGCTCTCTCCAGAGGACCATGGAAGCTCTTCATAGCTCTTTCCCTTCTACTGGATCCCTGAAGGAAGCGTGACTATCTCAAAGCTTATTCTCTAGCTCTCCACTCTCCTTTGTTCAGTTACACACTTGGAATTGAATTCAAGCCCACTATTAGTAGTAAGCAGAGCCTTGAACTGCATCTCTATGGTTGGCTTATTGTGGGAAATAATTTGCATTTCTAGTAGTTTGTTTGAGGAATCCTGAGATTCAAACTGGATCCATGTGGTAAGAATACTATCTTAACACACACCTGAATGTTTGTGCTCAATTGTATACAATGTCACTTTCTTTAAATTCTATGAGATATTTGACTTTATTCATAGAAAGGTTTAGGGTGTTCAATTAAATCAAGGCATTTTCACAAGAAAATCAGCCACACTGATTTTTATAAACTATCTCCAGATTTATAATGCTGCCCTTAGTTTTTGCTTATCTTCCTACCAAAGAATAGGATATGATCAACAAATTGGATAATTTTCTTTTTAATACAAAGTAACCTGTCTGCTCCTGAATAAATTGCATTCAATTTTTCTTGGCATAATGGATTCCCTTAGATGTAATGTGCCTTTTTATTTTTGAAAAATGTGTACCGTGTGAACTAATGACTTGAATAACATTTTTTGCATTCATTCCAGATGTGGGTATGGTACAGGCAAAAGAGCATCTTGTAATTAATAGAATATTAGTTGGTTCAATCATGTCTAATAATAGACTGTATAATAAATCATAAAGCACTTTGCAATTAGGAAAATTCATACAAAAAAGAAAGTACTGCTAGCTTAGTAACCTCCGCAAATATGGAGCAATGCATCATAGAACAACTGCTACGATAAAGGCATTCCAATTCAGAAGGACTCTCCATTTATCAATTGCAACAAACCTCTTGTTTTTATAGAAATTGCTGTACTGGCTAAGGGGCACTAGTGAAATACTTACCTAATATCTCCAAAAATGCTTGTTTCTCCTCCAGGAATTTTCCATATTGTCAAAATACTTGAAGAGCTTACCCCTCCATTGCCTCACAGGTAGTGATTAAAGGCTCCATTATTCCAGTAATGTCCACCAGCACTGCAACATTTATACAGCTTTCAGCATTCCCATTACCAAGTGCTAATAAATGACCCACTGTAAAGCAAAATTGAGCCAGCTGGGGACAACACTGGCATAACAGATTTCAGCCTGATCATAGGTATTCTTTTTATGAAGAGATTTTCCCATTTAATATATATATATATATATATATATATATATATATATATATATATATGTGTGTGTGTGTGTGTATATATATATATATTGTATATTTACTATATATTATATATTTTCCCATTTACTATATATATATTTACTATATCAATATATATATATATATATATATATATATATATATATATATATTGAATAAGTTTAGGGTATTTTTGTTTTGCTTTGTTTTTATATTTGCCATGTACAGGAAATAAATATAGAGAATTTTGTTACTCTAGGAGTTTTGCTTATACTACTTCTTAAAAGATCAGCTCAATGGAGATAGGCTTAACTTTGGATTACTACTTACTTAATAGGGTTTTTCTTCATTTGTGCCATGTTCTTATTTACACCTATAGAAATATAAAAAGGTGTATATTTGGTTAATATCATTATTTAATTGAATATATGGTAGACAGCTTCTTCACATTATTTAATAGGTAATCATTGGGGAAATGAGGGGATGCAGACATGTCAGTTTCTGATGATACTGTACTGTATGGCCTACAGTGTTGTGATTCCCTTTTCTCATCTTTCTGTCCAACTGGCTGCTCTCAATCAGCTAAGATCTGTAATTCTGAGAACCAATCCACACAGCCAACTGCTGAGTGCAATCTACACGTGGGTCACCCTTTCCACAGCCCTGTGCTCACCTAATCCCTTATAGTGACTCTGTTGGGGTGTGACCAAAAGCTGAACTGCTCAACACAAGTTACAAAGACCATGACCTTCCCACAATCACCTTTAACATGTTCCATCACAAACTGCAAATGAGTGGATGTCACATGCTTAATGCTCTCACAAATATCACGTGTGCTTCATATAACCTTCTTGACATTAGTGTGAGCTCTGGGCCACAGATCAGAGGGAAGCCCACCAGTCAAACTCTATGTCTGTTGGTTATTCCCACCCCTGCTGCTCAAACTTCTGCTCAACCTCCATGAGCAGCTTTGCCCAGATGACAGCATTCTGCGATAAAAATCACATTTTCTTAACTAGCTTAAGTGTTTGTTCTCATTAAGTCACACCATACTCTTAGTGACAGGATTTCCATGACTTGGTAGGAATTCTTTTTTTTTTTCTTCTCCTTTCAGTATTCTAAATTGCCAGCTTTTCATGCAAAATCCAACTCTAAAACATGAAGTGTCTGATTTTTTTTCTTTGTTGAAGACAAAGTATTTTCCACTTTTGCACAAAATGAAGTAATTCACTGTAAACAAGTCTATTGCATGTACTGTGTGAAATAGAAATGGCAGAATAAGAATGTGCTCTATACTTGAAAAAGAAGAGGGGACTGAAGTGTTCTTGTCACATAAAATAAGAACACAAGGTAGGGAATGATTGTTCTTTACATGGAGACACTACACAACATGTACAGAGTTTAAAAGATCATGCTGAATATCAGAAATAAATACATTTTTTTACTTGATAAAAATATGAAAAATATTTAAATGCCACAGTCAAAGGTAAGCAAGGAAATCAAATATAATGTAGAGTACCCCCCTCCCGGAGTCCTGGAAGTGACAAAGAACATTAGGTAAACACTAAGAAAATGCAGACCAAGGAGAGAGCACACATTAGCACAGAGTGCTTGTTGCTTAAGCATGAAGACCAGAGTTCAGAGTCCCAGAACTCAAGTGAAGTATTTGAAGAACACAATGCTCCATCTTTTTTTTTTCTTTTCTTTTTTTATTAGGTATTTTCTTCTTTTACATTTCAAATGCTATCCCAAAAGTTCCCCATACGCTCCCCCCCACACACACACTCCCCTACCTCCCCACTCCGACTTCTTGGCCCTGGCGTTCCCCTGTACTGAGGCATATAAAGTTTGCAAGACCAAGGGGCCTCTCTTCCAGGTGATAGCCGACTAGGCCATCTTCTGCTGCATATGCAGCTACAGACACGAGCAATGCTCCATCTTAAATCCTATTGCATGGAAGCAAAAACAGATTCCTCGAGAGTAAGCTTGATAGCAAGACAAGAAGAAATAGCCACTCCAGGCTCAGGGAGAGGCCCTGCCTCAATACCTAAGGCAGAGAGTAATCCAGAAAGAGACCTGATGATAATCTTTGGCTTTCTCCATAGGTATTTGCATACATGTGTACACTTACCTGTCACACACAGGTATGCTTACACACATGCAGACATGCATATATTCATAACACACATGCATGCAGACAAAAAACTTTAAAAATGTTAATAAGGACCGGGGTAGCTAGAGCGCAGGGTCGGCTGACACCCGCCAGCTACCCACGACACCCACCACAGGATTTTGAGACTTCTGGTGAGTAGAACACAGCTTCTGCTCCAGTCCAATCACGCAGGACCTGAGACTGCTTTGGTTGGGGAGGCAGAAATCGGGCCTGAGTAGGACCACAAGCCTCTTCCGGTCAGACCAGCACCAGGGTAGCTAGGGCGCAGGGTTGGCTGACACCACCTACCCACAACACCCGCCACAGGATCACTTCTGGTGAGTGGAACACAGTTTCTGCCCCAATCCAATTGCACACGGGACCTGAGACTGCATTAGTTAGGGAAGCAGAAAACCGGCCTGAGTAGGGCCACAAGCCTCATCCGGCCTGACCAGCACCAGGGTAGCTAGAACGCAGGGTCTGCTGACACCCGCCAGCTACCGACACACCCGCCACAGGATTTTGAGACTCCTGGTGAGTGGAACACAGAGTCTGCTCCAATCTTTAAACAGTGACAACGATAACAACTAACCCCTGAGATTACCAGATGACGAAAGGTAAACTTAATAATCTTACTAACAGAAACCAAGACCACTCACCATCATCAGAACCCAACACTCCCACTTCGCCCAGTCCAGGGCACCCCAACACACCGGAAAAGATAGACACGGATCTAAAAGCATATCTCATGATGATAGTAGAGGACATCAAGAAGGACTTTAATAACTCACTTAAAGAATTACAGGAGAACATGGCTAAAGAGTTACAAGACCTTAAAGAAAAACAGGATAACACAATCAAACAGGTAGAAGTCCTTAAAGAAAAACAGGAAAACACATCCAAACAGATGATGGAAATGAACAAAACTATACTAGACCTAAAAAGGGAAGTAGACACAATAAAGAAAACCCAAAATGAGGCAACACTGGAGATAGAAACCCTAGGAAAGAAATCTGGAACCATAGATATGAGCATCAGCAACAGAATACAAGAGATTGAAGAGAGAATCTCAGGTGCAGAAGATTCCATAGAGAACATCGCCACAACAATCAAGGAAAATGTAAAACACAAAAAGATCCTAACTCAAAAACATCCAAGAAATACAGGACACAATGAGAAGACCAAACCTACGGATAATAGGATAAACCTACGGATAATAGTGGATGAGAATGAAGATTTTCAACTCAAAGGACCAGCAAACATCTTCAACAAAATTATAGAAGAAAACTTCCCAAATCTAAAGAAAGAGATGCCCATGAACATACAAGAAGCCTACAGAACTCCAAATAGACTGGACCAGAAAAGAAATACCTCCTGACACATAATAATCAGAACAACAAATGCACTAAATAAAGATAGAATACTAAAAGCAGTAAGAGAAAAAGGCCAAGTAACATACAAAGGCAAGCCTATCAGAATTACACCAGATTTTTCACCTGAGACTGTGAAACCCAGAAGATCCTGGACAGATGTTATACAGACACTAAAAGAACACAAATTCCAGCCCAGGCTACTATACCCAACCAAACTCTCAATTAACATAGATGGAGACACCAAAGTATTCCACGACAAAACCATATTGACACATTATCTCTCCAGGAATCCAGCCCTTCAAAGGATAATAACAGAAAAAAACCAATACAAGGACGGGAACCACAACCTAGAAACAACAAGAAGGCAATCCCTCAACAAACCTAAAAGAAGACAGCCACAAGAACAGAATGCCAACTTTAACAACAATAATAACAGGAAACAACAATTACTTTTCCTTAATATCTCTTAATATCAATGGACTCAACTCCCAGATAAAAAGACATAGACTAACAAACTGGCTACACAAACAAGACCCAACATTTTGCTGCTTACAGGAAACTCATCTCAGAGAAAAGGATACACACTACCTCAGAATGAAAGGCTGGAAAACAATTTTCCAAGCAAATGGCATGAAGAAACAAGCTGGAGTAGCCATTCTAATATCTGATAAGATTGACTTCCAACCCAAAGTCATTAAAAAAGACAGGGAGGGACACTTCATACTCATCAAAGGTAAAATCCTCCAAGAGGAACTATCAATCCTGAATATCTATGCTCCAAATACAAAGGCAGCCACATTCATTAAAGAAACTTTAGTAAATCTCAAAGCATACATTGCACCTCATACAATAATAGTGGGAGACTTCAACACACCACTTTCACCAATGGACAGATCATGGAAACAGAAACTAAACAGGGACACAGTGAAACTAACAGAAATTATGAATCAAATGGATCTGGCAGATATCTACAGAACATTCTATCCTAAAACAAAAGGATATACCTTCTTCTCAGCACCTCATGGTACCTTCTCCAAAATTGATCACATAATTGGTCACAAAGCAGGCCTCAACAGATACAAAAATATTGAAATTGTCCCATGCATCCTATCAGATCACCATGGACTAAGGCTGATCTTCAATAACAAAATAAATAATAGAAAGCCAACCTTCACGTGGAAACTGAACAACACTCTTCTCAATGATACCTTGGTCAAGGAAGGAATAAAGAAAGAAATTAAGGACTTTTTAGAGTTCAATGAAAATGAAGCCACAACATACCCAAACTTATGGGACACAATGAAAGCATTTCTAAGAGGAAAACTCATAGCTCTGAGTGCCTCCAAAAAGAAACTAGAGAGAGCACACATTAGCAGCTTGACAACACACCTAAAAGCACTAGAACAAAAGGAAGCAAATTCACCCAAGAGGAGTAGACAGCAGGAAATAATCAAACTCACGGGCGAAATCAACCAAGTGGAAACAAGAAGAACTATTCAAAGAATCAACCAATCAAGGAGCTGGTTCTTTGAGAAAATCAACAAGATAGATGAACCCTTAGCCAGACTCACTAGAGGGCACAGCGAAAGCATTCTAATTAACAAAATCAGAAATGAAAAAGGAGACATAACAACAGATCCTGAAGACATCCAAAACACCATCAGATCCTTCTACCAAAGGCTATACTCAACAAAACTGGAGAACCTGGATGAAATGGAGAAGTTCCTAGACAGATACCAGGTGCCAAAGTTGAATCAAGATCAGGTTAATGATCTAAACAGCCCTATATCCCCCAAAGAAATAGAAGCAGTCATTAATAGTCTCCCAACCAAAAAAAGCCCAGGACCAGATGGGTTTAGTGCAGAGTTCTATCAGACCTTCAAAGAAGATCTAATCCCAGTTCTTCACAAACTATTCCACAAAATAGAAACAGAAGGTACTCTACCCAACTCATTCTATGAAGCCACAATTACTCTGATACCTAAACCACAAAAAGACCCAACAAAGATAGAAAACTTCAGACCAATATCCCTTATGAATATTGATGCAAAAATCCTCAATAAAGTTCTTGCTAACCGAATCCAAGAACACATCAAAACAATCATCCATCCTGACCAAGTAGGTTTCATCCCAGGGATGCAGGGATGGTTCAATATACGGAAATCCATCAACGTAATCCAGTATATAAACAAACTCAAAGACAAAAACCACATGGTCATCTCGTTAGATGCGGAAAAAGCATTTGACAAGATCCAACACCCATTCATGATAAAAGTCTTGGAAAGATCAGGAATTCAAGGCCCATACCTAAACATGATAAAAGCAATCTACAGCAAACCAGTAGCCAACATCAAAGTAAATGGTGAGAAGCTTGAAGCAATCCCTCTAAAATCAGGGACTAGACAAGGCTGTCCACTTTCTCCATACCTATTCAACATTGTACTTGAAGTCCTAGCCAGAGCAATTCGACAACAAAAGGAGATCAAAGGGATACAAATTGGAAAAGATGAAGTCAAAATATCACTCTTTGCAGATGATATGATAGTATATATAAGTGACCCTAAAAATTCCACCAGAGAACTCCTAAGCCTGATAAACAGCTTCGGTGAAGTAGCTGGATATAAAATTAACTCAAACAAATCAATGGCCTTTCTCTACACAAAGAATAAACAGGCTGAGAAAGAAATTAGGGAAACAACACCCTTCTCAATAGTCACAAATAATATAAAATATCTTGGCGTGACTCTAACTAAGGAAGTGAAAGATCTGTATAATAAAAACTTCAAGTCTCTGAAGAAAGAAATTCTAGAAGATCTCAGAAGATGGAAAGATCTCCCATGCTCATGGACTGGCAGGATCAACATTGTAAAAATGGCTATCTTGCCAAAAGCAATCTACAGATTCAATGCAATCCCCATCAAAATTCCAAATCAATTCTTCAACGAATTAGAAAGTGCAATCTGCAAATTCATCTGGAATAACAAAAAACCTAGGATAGCAAAAACTCTTCTCAAGGATAAAAGAACCTCTGGTGGAATCACCATGCCGGACCTAAAGCTCTACTACAGAGCAATTGTGATAAAAACTGCATGGTACTGGTATAGTGACAGACAAATAGACCAATGGAATAGAATTGAAGACCCAGAAATGAACCCACACACCTACGGTCACTTGATCTTCGACAAGGGAGCTAAAAACATCCAGTGGAAGAAAGACAGCATTTTCAACAAATGGTGCTGGCACAACTGGTTGTTAACATGTAGAAGAATGCGAATTGATCCATTCCTATCTCCTTGTACTAAGGTCAAGTCTAAGTGGATCAAGGAACTTCACATAAAACCAGAGACACTGAAACTTATAGAGGAGAAAGTGGGGAAAAGCCTTGAAGATATGGGCACAGGGGAAAAATTCCTGAATAGAACAGTAATGGCTTGTGCTGTAAGATCGAGAATTGACAAGTGGGACTTCATGAAACTGCAAAGCTTCTGCAAGGCTAAAGACACCGTCAATAAGACAAAAAAACCACCAAGAGATTGGGAAAGGATCTTCACCTATCCTAAATCAGATAAGGGACTAATATCCAATATATATAAAGAACTCAAGAAGGTGGACTCCAGAAAGTCAAATAACCCCATTAAAAAATGGGGCTCAGAACTGAACAAAGAATTCTCACCTGAGGAATACCGAATGGCAGAGAAGCACCTGAAAAAATGTTCAACATCCTTAATCATCAGGGAAATGCAAATCAAAACAACCCTGAGATTCCACCTCACACCAGTCAGAATGGCTAAGATCAAAAATTCAGGTGACAGCAGATGCTGGCGAGGATGTGGAGAAAGAGGAACACTCCTCCATTGTTGGTGGGATTGCAAGCTTGTACAACCACTCTGGAAATCAGTCTGGCGGTTCCTCAGAAAATTGGATATAGTACTACTGGAGGATCCAGCAATACCTCTCCTGGGCATATATCCAGAAGATGTCCCAACCGGTAAAAAGGACACATGCTCCACTATGTTCATAGCAGCCCTATTTATAATAGCCAGAAGCTGGAAAGAACCCAGATGTCCCTCAACAGAGGAATGGATACAGAAATTATGGTACATTTACACAATGGAGTACTACTCAGCTATTAAAAAGAATGAATTTATGAAATTCCTAGCCAAATGGATGGACCTGGAGGGCATCATCTTGAGTGAAGTAACACAATCACAAAAGAACTCACACAATATGTATTCACTGATAAGTGGATATTAGCCCAAAACTTAGGATACCCAAGATATAAGATACAATTTGATAAACGCACGAAACTCAAGAAGAATGAAGACCAAAGTGTGGACACTGTGCACCTTCTTAGAATTGGGAACAAAACACCCAGGGAAGGAGTTACAGAGACAAAGTTCGTAGCTGTGATAAAAGGATGGACCATTTAGAGACTGCCGTATCCAGGGATCCATCCCATAAGCAGCTTCTAAACGCTGACACCATTGCATACACTAGCAAGATTTTGCTGAAAGGACCCAGATATAGCTGTCTCTTGTGAGACGATGCCGGGGCCTAGCAAACACAGGAGTGGATGTTCACAGTCAGCTATTGGATGTATCACAGGGCTCCCAATGGAGAAGCTAGAGAAAGTACCCAAGGAGCTAAAGGGATCTGCAACCCTATTGTTGGAACAACATGATGTACTAACCAGAACCCCGGAGCTCTTGTCTCTAGCTGCATATGTATCGAAAGATGGTCTAGTCGGCCATCAATGGAAAGAGAGGCCCATTGGACTTGCAAACTTTATATGCCCCAATATAGGGGAATGCCAGGGCCAAAAGAATGGGAATGGGTGGGTAGGGAAGTGGGGGGCGCTATGGGGGCTTTTGGGATAGCATTGGAAATGTAATTGAGGAAAATATGTAATAAAAATATTAAAAATCAAAAAAAAAAAAAAAAAGAACCTCTGGTGGAATCACCATGCCGGACACTACAGAGCAATTGTGATAAAAACTGCATGGTACTGGTATAGTGACAGACAAATAGACCAATGGAATAGAATTGAAGACCCAGAAATGAACCCACACACCTACGGTCACTTGATCTTCGACAAGGGAGCTAAAAACATCCAGTGGAAGAAAGACAGCATTTTCAACAAATGGTGCTGGCACAACTGGTTGTTAACATGTAGAAGAATGCGAATTGATCCATTCCTATCTCCTTGTACTAAGGTCAAGTCTAAGTGGATCAAGGAACTTCACATAAAACCAGAGACACTGAAACTTATAGAGGAGAAAGTGGGGAAAAGCCTTGAAGATATGGGCACAGGGGAAAAATTCCTGAATAGAACAGTAATGGCTTGTGATGTAAGATCGAGAATTGACAAGTGGGACCTCATGAAACTACAAAGCTTCTGCAAGGCTAAAGACACCATCAATAAGACAAAAAAACCACCAACAGATTGGGAAAGGATCTTCACCTATCCTAAATCAGATAAGGGACTAATATCCAATATATATAAAGAACTCAAGAAGGTGGACTCCAGAAAGTCAAATAACCCCATTAAAAAATGGGGCTCAGAACTGAACAAAGAATTCTCACCTGAGGAATACCGAATGGCAGAGAAGCACCTGAAAAAATGTTCAACATCCTTAATCATCAGGGAAATGCAAATCAAAACAACCCTGAGATTCCACCTCACACCAGTCAGAATGGCTAAGATCAAAAATTCAGGTGACAGCAGATGCTGGCGAGGATGTGGAGAAAGAGGAACACTCCTCCATTGTTGGTGGGATTGCAAGCTTGTACAACCACTCTGGAAATCAGTCTGGCGGTTCCTCAGAAAATTGGACATAGTACTACCGGAGGATCCAGCAATACCTCTCCTGGGCATATATCCAGAAGATGTCCCAACCGGTAAAAAGGACACATGCTCCACTATGTTCATAGCAGCCCTATTTATAATAGCCAGAAGCTGGAAAGAACCCAGATGTCCCTCAACAGAGGAATGGATACAGAAATTATGGTACATTTACACAATGGAGTACTACACAGCTATTAAAAAGAATGAATTTATGAAATTCCTAACCAAATGGATGGACCTGGAGGGCATCATCTTGAGTGAGGTAACACAATCACAAAGGAACTCACACAATATGTATTCACTGATAAGTGGATATTAGCCCAAAACTTAGGATACCCAAGATATAAGATACAATTTGCTAAACGCATGAAACTCAAGAAGAATGAAGACCAAAATGTGGACAATATGCCCCTTCTTAGAATTGGGAACAAAACACCCATGGAAGGAGTTACAGAGACAAAGTTTGGAGCTGTGATGAAAGGATGGACCATCTAGAGACTGCCGTATCCAGGGATCCATCCCATAATCAGCTTCTAAACGCTGATACCATTGCATACACTAGCAAAGTTTTGCTGAAAGGACCCAAATATAGCTGTCTCTTGTGAGACTATGCTGGGGCCTAGCAAACACAGGAGTGGATGTTCACAGTCAGCTATTGGATGTATCACAGGGCTCCCAATGGAGAAGCTAGAGAAAGTACCCAAGGAGCTAAAGGGATCTGCAACCCTATAGTTGGAACAACATGATCAACTAACCAGTTCCCTGGAGCTCTTGTCTCTAGCTGCGTATGTATCGAAAGATGGCCTAGTCGGCCATCACTGGAAAGAGAGGCCCATTGGACTTGCAAACTTTATATGCCCCAATATAGGGGAACGCCAGGGCCAAAAGAATGGGAATCGGTGGGTAGGGAAGTGTGGGGCGGTACGGGGGACTTTTGGGATAGCATTGGAAATGTAATTGAGGAAAATATGTAATAAAAAATATTTTAAAAAAATGTTAATAAGGTACAAGGTTCCATTCTAATATTGTATCTGTATTGGACCATTGACTGTAAGAAATATGGTGAACTAATATAAGATAATAATATCAGGAAAACAGGGATATATATATATATATATGTGTGTGTGTGTGTATATATATATATATATATATATATCTTAGGAAAGCTTATCTTCTCAACTTTTCTGTAAAAATAAATTACAGTTTTAAAAAAGAAACAGAACACACAGATTTGCTAAAGGAAAGAAGCCCATCAAAAACAAACTCATTTTATGAGATTCCACTCCTATACAATGTCCATAAGGGGGAAATCTAAGCCATGTGAATCATGATTAACATTTACTAAGGGCTGCGGATTACACAAGGGTGGGAGGAAACGGTAGCTAGTGTGCCCAAGCCTTCTGTTTAGATGATGAAAATATTCATATTTTATAAATTGACTGTGGTAATGGTTGCACATATTTGAGAACATACTAAAAACCATCAAATTGTGTAGTATTGTTGGATGAATTATACAGAATGGGAATTACATCTCAGTAAAACTGCTAATAAAATGCTATAAACTAATTGAAGTCAGAGAATGCTATTGAAATGTACAGAGTCAGTAATGAGACCTTCTCGAATCAGTGTTCTCAAAGATTCAATAAAATAAATACTAAATACGAGTCTTTACTACATCTCAATAGTCAAAGAAATAGATATAATTGAAAATATGCTCATTCAAATCTCCTTCCTGTTAAATAAAATCTATGCAATTTTAAGGACCTGATAAAAACCACATTGATATATTTTTGAAGTTTTATTAGCTATATTAAATTATTCTTTATATCAAAACATCTAGAAAAAATCACAGCTTTTAGGAATCTATATTATTTACTACATAAGCTAGAGTCTCTGGCACAATATAGATATTTTACTTTTTAAGGTGGACAGATAAGCAATTTCACTCAGTTTGCAAAGACTGAAGTATTATTATAGTTGACCTGTAAATAGTTTCTAGCAAGGAAATCAGAGGTCGTCCAGAGTGCTAGCCTAGCATGCATAGAGCCCTGGGTTCATTACCCAGCATGGCCCAAACTGGTAGACATGGTAGACATGGTAGTACATGGTTGTTATCCCAATACTTGAAAGATGGGGCAGAAGTATCAGAAGTTCAAGGTTACCCTCAGCTACATAGAGAGTTGGAGGACAGCCAGTACTACAGGAGACCTTTTTGAAATAGAGAGGTGGGGAGGGAAAAGGAGATAGGGAACTGGGAGGGGGAGGAGAAGAAAGAACAGGGAAAGGAAGGAAGGAGGTAGCAAAGAAGGAAGAAAGAACAACTCGTAGTAAAAGATAGATGAGAAGGTGGCAGGAACACATTGGGACAAGTGTCCCCTAATGCATGCTTTCATTTTAACTCCTCCAAGCCCAGAGTGTGAGCATCTCTCTCCAGTGTTTTCATATTCTTTCTTTCTGATTTTTGATATGCTTTCCTGATCCTATATGCTTTCTCTCATCTTTAGCTATATTCATGTCTCCTTTTCTCCCTCACAGATCTGATTTTTTTCCCATTAACCATTTCACCCAATCTATGCAAATATAAGCTTACAGGGTATTATTCAAAACACTTTATTGTTCCTAATTACAGTTCTATTCCTAATCCCGAATTAAAAGTTTTGTAGTTCTATAGGATGGAATCTGGCTCCTGGTCTGGCTTATTGGGACCATCTATTACAAGCAAGAGTATCAGACCCTTCAGCAAACGCTTGCTAGTGTATGCAATGGTGTCATCGTTTGGAGGCTAATTATGGGATGGATCCCTGGATATGGCAGTCTCTAGATGGTCCATCCTTTTGCTCAGCTCCAAACTTTGTCTCTGTAACTCTTTCCATGGGTGATTGTTTCCAATTCTAAGAAGGGGCGTTTGCTGAAAGGACTCTGATATAACTGTCTCTTGTGAGATTAGGCCCCGGGCCTAGCAAACACATAAGTGGATGCTCACAGTCAGCTATTGGATGGATCACAGGGCCCCCAATGGAGGAGCTAGAGAAAGTATCCAAGGAGCGAAAGAGATCTGCAACCCTGTAGGTGCAACAACATTATGAACTAACCAGTACCCCGGAGCTTTTGACTCTAGCTGCATATGTATCAACAGATGGCCTAGTCGGCCATCACTGGAAAGAGAGGCCCATTGGACTTGCAAACTTTATATGCCCCAGTACAGGGGAACGCCAGGGCCAAAAAGTGGGAATGGGTGGGTAGGGGAGTGGAGGGGAGGGTATGGGGGACTTTTGGGATAGCATTGGAAATGTAATTGAGGAAAATATGTAATAAAAAAAAAGAAAAGAAAAAGAAAAAGAGTATCAGACCCATCCAAGGCCCAAGGCACACTGATCAGTAACTTTGAAGTGGTATCCATGGGCTGTTTTTTTCTTAAAATAAGCCCTGCATATTGTGTGTGTTGCATGTGATATATATATATATATATATACACATATACATATATACTGACTACATAGTGTTACTTTTATTTATGTTTTCAAGGCTGACTATTTAGAGGTAAAGAATGGAGATGTAATTAAAGTACAATCCCAGAAATAAACAACAACAACAAACAACCCCTGTGAGTATGTATGATGCACCCCCATGTTTGAGCAACACCTACCAAAGAAAAACCCAATTTCTTCTTTAGAGGACTCAAGATTTTTGTGTTCTACACGTTAAGAAGTTAGCACATCTGAAACTTTAGTTTTTGGAAAATTGACCATAGCTGGGAGCCTCAAAACCTGCCCAGAATCTCCTAGAACCTCCAGATCTTATGAATGTAAGAAAAATTAAAATCCACATGTAATCAGTTCTATATCAACTCAGCCTGAAGCACTGAGTGAACTTATCTGAAAATCCCATCTTAGTTATGTAAGACGACAAAGGAATGAGCCACCCAATCCTACCAACTAGAGACACCCACCAATCCCAACCAAGAGCTCTTCCAAATGCCATTACTTTATCATAGCTTCTCAATGAATGAGAAAAGGACAAATCAATGTCCCTCCCAAGTAAGGACTTGCACAGTTCATCTGCTTTTATGACTAAGTGGTGGTGCGGTGCCCCACAGGTCTCCATGTATGGCTCTGGTAACTACGCCTGGATCACTCTAGGATAGTCTTCCACTTTGTTCCAGAGATGAGATTCTCTTTAACATCCCAGGATCACTGGGTAGCAGTGCTTGCAAAGTTCTCTTTGTTTCTAGAAGCAGATCAAAGAGGACTGGACTGCCCTTTCCATCCTCTGGATAAGACATGTCAGATGTGTTTCCTGCAATTCAATCAAAGGCTGGGAAATGAGTCTTTCCACAAACAATGGTGAAGTTATAAACATCTGGGATCTACAATGAAAATAGCCTCACACCTATTGTTTTATTTCATTTTCCTGAAGCCCTCAGAGAAAGGTATTTTCAACCCAACTGATGATGATTAATGAGTTGTGATCAAGAGAACTAGAGACCTCATAAATGTTTGCTGTGTGTGTGTCTGTGCATGCAAATGTCTGTGCATGATTTTGTGTGTGTGTGTGTGCATGTGTGTCTGTGCATGCATATGCTCTCTCTCTCTCTCTCTCTCTCTCTCTCTGTGTGTATGTGTGTGTGTGTGTGTGTGTGTGTGTGTGTGTGTGTGTGTGTTGAATATAGACATGGAGGTTCAAGTACTTGAGAGCCCTGGTTGATGTCAGAAGACAATCTGAAACATCAATTGTCATGTTTCACTTTGTTTCGGAGTCTCTTTGTTTCTACTTCACAGAATAGGTTAGCTACCCAGATATTTATGAGGGTCCTGGTGACTGAGATTCAGGATCTCAAGTTTGTGTGACAAGTGATTTTACCTACTAAGCCACCCTTCTGCCCTTCATTTTTGTAATTCTTTAGTGAACTAGTCAGGATTCCATATTGCATGGAATCAATAAGGGTCTGCATTTGAACCTCATTATGTAGAAAACTTTTGTTTTGTCTTCTTAGGAACCAAAGCAACCTGAATAGTTTTGTAACTTTGAATATGTTGGATCTGCCGCTCAGATTTGTTTTGGAATTAAGTTTGAAAGTGAATTTGAACTAACAAATCTACCCACATAATCCAACAGAAAAACATGCTATTTTTCCATAGTTCAATTTTAATGAGTATGTGCTAAGAATTCCCTCCCTACTGTGATGAATGCTACAGAAAACAATGACCAAAAACATGGTTTCTATCTGACAGAAGCTGGCAGCCTGGTGGCACATGGTGGGGACAGAGGTGGATGTAACCAAGGTTACCATGAAGTCATGAATCTGTACTCATTAAGGACAGTATTAAAAACGGTAATGTTTGGTTAATTAAGAGTCAGTTTTATTTCTTGTTTCCCCAGGTTTAAGAAACTGGAAGTTAAATAATACTGCTGACATAGTCTAAGGGATGGTTTATCTCCCTTCTCTGGGGTCTTTTATACCATCAGCTACTACACATGATTCCATTTAATAATAATGGAAGTCACACTTGGGTATTGGAAAGAGAATCTTCCCCTCCTGAATTTGCATGGGGAAATCCCTTAGGAAATGACATTTTCTACAACCAACTCCTTGCGCTGTCTGGATCCAACAAGTTACTGTACCCAGTAATTAAGCAAGCACAACAGGCAAATTCAGACTTCAAGTGTCTGGCTTTTATGGTTACAGATGTTCTCTGCATAGTCTGCTCAGCAGTTCCTGGGGTCATAAATGTTTAATTTTTAATCTCTTTTTTATCGGTTTTGTGTAATGCAGACTGCTAGTATTCCAAAAGAAATTTTATTAGTGCATTTTATGTGCATGAAGTTTGCAATAATAAGAGCTTTAGTGAAATAAAATAAGGTGTGTTCCCTTAAGAAAATGAATTTTACTTTAACTCAAAACCCTGATGTTATATCCTTGTTATAGAACATGAGTTATATGGACTGCATTTCCAGTATTGTGTTTAATGACAATCTATTTGAGGTCCTAATGTCATCCTAGGGCATTGTGTGACTTACCTTGCAGATATATTGTTGCAAGTACACTGAATGACATCATCTGTTTGTACTAAGAATGCCCTTTGAAATGATTGAGGGACTTGAAACAGGACTTGAAACAGTCATCATTTTAGCACGTTTATCTTCCACAGCACAAGCAGCTGCCCCATTGCTCAGGGGACCTTGTGACACAGACAATATGTGTACATGAAAAGTGAATTGTTTGTAAAACACCACAAGAAAGAGCTCAGAAACACAGTCTTGACATCACATGTTTACATGTCTACTTGTTACTGGACACCTGGATTTTCATTGTCCTGACACCATCATAACTATTGCAATATTGCCTCGGTGTAAGGCTTTGAAGTGAAATTTTCAGATATGTATTTTCCTCTTACATGTAATGGATCATAAGATCTGAAAAGCTTAAATTCAAACCCTACATCTCCCATTTAGTATGGCATACCCTAAAGTTTTTATCTGCCTCACCATCTACTGATGGAGTGAATTAACTATAACGTTTTAGTTACTTGTTGATATACTGGTTATTAGGGTGGATCTGAAAGGCTGTAGACCCACACTGAGAATGTCAGATTGCCTGGGACATTTTACTTCCAGGCCTCTTTTTTTGATCATCTGGAAAGTGGGAGTTATAGTTGCCTTTGGTTATTGTGAGATCAAATCCCTGTAACTTATATAGTCATACCTGCGCCTGTGGTTGTCAAACCCACGGCAACGCGATGACCCACAGCAGATGCAGCAGATGCACATCTTCAATAAACTCTTATTGTGGCTTCATGAAAAAAAATAATAAAGAAAGAAAACTTACTGAAGGAATAAAGATCTAACAAATTTGCTTCAAAACACTCTTAACAATGGAGTTTAAGAGCATAAACTATGTGGTCAAGATCAAAAGTTTTGCCTCCTCCAAAGGATGAATAAGAAATTGGCTATGAAGTTGTGAATCTGTGTTCTCAGTTATATTTTCCATTTAGTGTGGAACCCCTCTGACCAGCCTGGACCATGATCCATGATTGGGTCTCCCTATAAATTGTAGATTCAGCTTTACTTTAATATACTGGGTAACCTCAGAATGGAAATGTCCCCCATCTGCTCGAGTATTTGGACAACTGGTCCCCAGTTGGTGACACTATTTTGGGGAGGCTTAGGAACTTGGCCTTGTTAAAGCAAACATAACACTGGATCAGACTTTAAGATTTTGTAGCCTCCCATCACATCCAGTTCCTTCTCTCTGCATCTTGCTTGAGATTGAAGAAGAGAGCTCTCAGTTTCTTGACATGCCTGCCACCCAATCCTATGACACCACACCGTAATATGGACTCATATCCTGCTAGACCTGTAAGTACAAATGAACTTGTTCTTCTGTAAGATGTACTGGTCCTGGCATTTCATCACAGCAAGAAAAAATTCACCAGTATATTTACTTAGCATTAATAATATGTCCTTTACTCTACATTTCTCCAAAGTAAAGCATCATGCTGTAAATATGTGATTAATGTAGATCTGCTCTGTTCTCCTTTTCATGGCTAACTTAAATGTGTACTGGGATTCTTAAGTCAGTGAGACCCTCTCAGTTCATCTGTGTCCTGTGAGTTATTAAATGATGATTGGTTTGGTATAGACTCATTACAGGTCTGAGCCTTTTGATATGCCCAGTGCTTCATAGTTGTTCTAGTTTCTTGCTTGTTTCTGTGGTAAAATATTTAAGAAAAGCAGCTCAGGAGAAAAGGGGTGTGCCTGGCTCATAATTATACCTTAAAGTTCCTATAAGGAGATATGGCAGGAAAGTTACAGCAGTGGGGACTTGAGAGACCTTATTGCATGCACACTCAAGAAAAACGAATTAACATGCACATACTTAGGGATTACCAAGCTTTCTTTCTCAGCTGTCACACAGCACAGGTCCTAGTCACAACTAATGAGTCTTGCCACATCAATTAACTTTGTCAAGACAATCCCAGACAGGCAGACTCACCATGACACGTTTCCCTGGTGATTCCTTGGTTGAGTTGCCAATTAACACTAACTTTTACAGTGTTAAAGATGAGACAAAACAAAACAAAAAACAAAAAATTACCAACAACAACAACAATAACAAAAACCACCATGGTACATTTTGTTGGTATTTAGATAGAATGTTAGGTTACCTATGCTTCCCTTAAACTCTGACCTTCCTGCCTCTATCTCTAAGGACTAGATTTTTCCCTACTTCTGGCTTTGGTATTTATCATATTGCAATGAACCATCTTGGAAAAAATTTAAAATCTCTGACAAATCTGGAAGATAAGACCCAGGTTTGCAAGATCCAGTTGATCCAGTAAAACCAAGCAGCAATGCAGAATCCTCAAGTGGGTATGAGGAGGTAGAAAAACGAAAGTTTCTTTAAAAGAAGAGGGAGGAGGAGGAGTAGAAGAAGATGACAACCCACAGGACTTGGAGAAAACAAGTGCAAATGCAAACAATTACTTCTCCAGCTATATCATAAACAGTAGACATTCAAGGGCACCTCATATTTGCTTAAATCTTGAATCATAATTTGTATGAGTAATGGGAAGGGGAATGGGTCCTGTTGTCTACACAGTCACAGAGAAAGACTGTTTATGGCTTTGATCTTCTGAAATGCTGACCCTCTTTACATAGATGGAACTGAAACACAAACAAACACAGACTGGCACATAGTTCAGTCTGTGGAAAAAAAATACTTTGATCCCTGGGAAATAAAGCTGTCTACTGAGAAATTTGGTACATAATTCCCCATTATTACAAATGAAAGTTAAATGCTTATGTCTTTTACTCTAATTGATAATGTTCCATAGGTAAGCTTCTCTGTCAGTTAGCTGTTCATCTGTGACCACATACTCTAAGAAAGCTAATTGAAATGAGAAAGATTTACTTGGGATCACAATTTCAGGGGATAGGATCCATGGTTTCTAAGATCCATTATTTCTAAGATTATAATAAGGAGGAACCTAATGAGGAGAGAGTATGGTGGAGCACAAGTGATCACCTCTTCATGCTGTGGCCCAGAAGTCAATGGGAATGAGAAGGCCTCTAGGTCAATGGGTACCCTTGCAGGACAAGCCCCTGGTAACCTACTTTCTCAGTTAACACTACCTCCCTCTAATGCCATGAAATCATGACTTCATGATAAGATTGATCCACTCATAAGATAGAGCCCTCTTGATCCCCTTCCAAGAGTTCCATTCTGAATACTGTTTATCTCTGAACACTACTGCATTATGGACCAAGGCATTATGAGTTTTGAGGGGAACAGTTTAGATCAAAACCATTAAAATTTTCAAAAAGTTTCATTCATCTGAAATAGCATCTACATCTAGAGAGAATGGAACCTATGGAGTTGGTTCCTTTTTTTCCTCCTGATGTGGTTAATTTGAGCAATGGCAATCATCTATTATAATGGATCATTTACCAACATAAGCTTTGCATGCCATGTCCATTATTGTGAAAATGCCTGAGATACTAAATTGGAATGCAGAGATGGCAATCCTATCTTAAAATAAACTTACAGGGACAGGAGATGTCTCAGCATATCCTGCTCTTTCAGAAGACTCAAGTTTGGTGCCCAGTACCCACCAACAGTGGTGTCCAACTTTTTGTAACTCCAGCTCCAGGGGATCTGCTGCCCTCTTCTGGACTCCATGAGAATCTAAACTTACATATGCAAGTACACACTCACATGATAAACACTAAAATTTAGGTGAATTTTGAAAAAAACTCACAAATCTGTAACGAATAGAAGTGCGTATTTCTCTGTGATGAGAAAACCCAATGCTCACTGTGTTTAAAATTTGTAATAATTTTTCAACATGAAACTTTTTGAAAGTAATTTGAAATAGTAAAGGTAAGAGACTAACTTAATTGCTCATCATAATAATTCATATTTTTCAAGCTATAAAGAAAAAAGATACTATGATCATGGAAGAACCCTTTATATTAAATACTTCATGTTTCCCTATGAGCTAAGAAAAAATACAGTGTGCTTATGTCTTCTCAGTAAAGCAATGGGCAAGAAAAGGAAATACGAAAACATTGGAAACCCTAACACTATAGGAATGAAGAGTTCAGGGGAGAGCTCTGATTGAAGTGGGCATTTGGAACAGCTTTATAAAAACAATAGAGATCGAACCCTTGACTTTTCTAAGTTAGGTTTCCATCAAAACTGGCTGGCTATGGCCCTGTGAACATCCCCAGTCTAGCTAGATCCATTTCAGCTCATCAAAGTTGCCACTGGAAGGTCAAAGTGTGTGCTTTGTTCAAAAAGTGTATGCTTATGTTCTTCAAGTAGCTCTTGCCCTTGGCAGCCTTTGGAATACTTTGTAGTTGGAAAGATAAAAGGGAAATTCTCAATTTGGTACCCAGTGCTTGGGTACAAGAGATATCCTTCACCCTAACTCTTTCACCTCTCTTTTTTTTCTTTTCTTTGTTCCACTTTTCTCACTTTCTTAAACAGATGATTACTCTATGAGCAATATATATCATGATGAGTATTTATTTAGCAATATGATACTATCTGGAGTCTTTCTATATTTAGGCCTCTGCAAATGCCTCAGATATATCTTGGCTGATGCCCTTTATCCTTGAAATTATACAGGGCCTGTGTAAAATGCATACATAATTTAGTACTTCAGCTTCAGTATTCATACATATATCTTAGTTTTATCCTAGCTTAGATACAATGTCCATGATACTTTGACCACTGCTAATAATTCTGCTGCCTTCTCCATAGATCTGAAACGATCTGAAACAATGGCAGAATGAGCTGACTTATAAGTGTATTGACTAAGGAGACTAGGAAGTGACCCCAGCAAGTTTAACTCCATAGGTTAGAACACTGATAAAGTATGGAGGCCCATGGCACTCAAAGAAGAAAGTGGTTGGCTTAGAACTCAGGAGATTTTATTTGTTTATTGTTAAAATTTTAAGAATCAATAGAAGCAGCAGAATATCAGCAGAAATGCTTTTTGGTAAAATCAGTAAATATTTTCTCATAAATGAGAGAGTAACTGACCCAAACAGAATTATATCTTTTATAGATTGGAAAGATGATGGACATGACATTAATAGCCAATAAATTATAAGGAAGTAAATGGCAAAAGCTATAAATTACTCACCCATGACTAGCATAAGATTCAGACTAAAAATGAATTAGAGAGTTTATTTCTGGGTCCTTTGCACTATTCTGGTTTTTTATACCATGTCGTTTTTTTTTTTTTTTTAATAATATTGCTCTATACTATAATTTGAGGACTAGTGTTATTATACCTACACCACTGCAAATTGTGTTAAGGATTATCTTGACTATTTATGGTATTTCACACACTGACATACATTTTAGAATTACGTTTTCCACTTTTGTGATGAATATTTTTGGTATTTTGACAGGAATTATATTGAATTTGTAGAACACTTTTGATAATGTGGCTATTTTCACAATATTAGTTCTGCCAGTTTAACTAAGAGAAATCTTTCCATCTTAATGTGCTCTTATATTTATTTTACAAATGTTTTAGTGAGATATTTGTGTTTATGAAGATCATGGAAATTGGCTTATAGTTTCCTTTTTTTTGTAAGTATCCAGCACAGAAAATCTGGCCTTTTAGAATGTGTTTGGTAGTGTTTCTTTTCTATCTTATAGAATATGTTGAAAGCATTAATCTTGGTGTTTCCTTAAAGATTTAATACAATTCAACAATGACAAATTGACCTGAATTTATTTATGATTAGGAGACATTTACATCTCATTGTGGGTTACAGGCCTATTCAGGCTGTTTATAACTACTTCATTTAATTTGGTAAGTCATATATGACTGTGGGGCAATGGGCTATGCACAGATGGCCTGGTCTCCAGTCAAGCTGAGGTCTTGAACCTCGTGGTACCCAATGGGTGGTTAATTTTCATCTACATGGGACAGAAGGCGTTCCTTCATGTGTCCTGGACCCCTGGCTCCTGTCGAAGTTACCACCCCTACAGCTCCAACAATAGAAGCATGTGGCTAGTAGTCACGTAGACAATGTCCCAAGCTTCTGGCCTTCTGGCTGAATCCCCCACACAGTTACCTAGCAACAGCAAGATAACACAACCCACTATAAGAGGGGCTGCTTGGCCCCACCTTGCTCTCTTAAGCTTTTACTTTTCTTACTCTCTCGTTAAGCTTTTACCTCTCTCTCTCTCTCTAAGCCTCCATCTTTCTTACCCTCTAGCTCTCTTTCTCTCTTTCCCTCCCCCCCTCCCTCCTCTTGGGCATGGCCAGTCTCACTCTCTCTCTTTCTCTTCTCTCTTTTCCCCTGCCTTTCTACAATAAAGCTCTAAAACCATAGACTGTCTCTGTTCATCAAGGCCCACCATGCTTGGAAGATGAGATAGGCTCTCTTCTAATAAGCCTCTTCTAACCTCCTGATGGAAGGCCTGCCTGTGCTCCAGCCATGGACCAAACTAAAGACTCTTGCCTGCATGGGAACCACCCAGTGCCCCCTCTTTCCCCCTGACCTCTCTTGTATCTCGGGGGCCTAGTGCTGCCCTGGGGCCCCTATTCTGTTCTCAGCTCCTCTGCCATATCCAGCGTGGGATTCCGGAGACTGAGAACCTGGTACGGGGGCTGCCCCTTGTCCACACCTCCCACCCCAGCCATGTGGGGTCAGTGGCTTTACACAGCCCACTTGGGGCCGCATGGAAAATGTCTGGCAGTCCACTCGCGTCTGCCTGCCCAGAGCACAGGAACTCTGGCTGGGTGTGGGTTCTCTCCCTCCCCACTCTTCCCCTACAACCACGCCCCACATATGACTATGAATTTACCCTTTTCTTTTTTACATATTTATTTTATTTTAGATATATTAGTGTTTTGCCTGTATGTATGTATATATGCCATAAGTGTGCCTGGTGCACATGAAGGTCAGAAGAGAGAATCAGATCCCCTATAAGTGAAGTTAATGTGATAGTTGTGAGCCCTAAAGTGGGTGCTGGAAAGGAAATCCAGTTCCCTTGAAGAGCAACAACTATTTTAAATGGTTGAGTCATGTCTCTAGGTCATTTCTTTCTAATGTAAGCCTTCCTTAATGGTTCTCTGGATTTCATTGGAATCTATGGTAACCTGCATTTTTGCATCTCATGTTTTAGCCAACTCAGGTCTTCTCTCTTCTTTCTTCTTTCTTCTCTCTCCTCCCACCCCTCTCTCATTTTGACGTTTAGCAATCTTGCATTTTTACAGAGAATTAACTTTCTGTTTGATTGATTTTATATACTGTGTTTTTAGTCTCCATTGCATTAATGTCTCTCCTGGTCATTATTTCTTGTTATAACCTACATCAGATTTTGCCTTGGTTTTTCTTTTTCTTTTTTTTATTAGATATTTTCTTTATTTACATTTCTTTTTTAACTATAATCTTTATATTTTCTTTATTTACATTTCAAATGTTATCCCCTTTACTAATTTTTGCTCCAAAAAATCCCCTATGCTCTCCCCTCTCCCCCTGCTCCCCAACCCACCCACTCCTACTTTCTGGCCCAGGCATTCCCCTATACTGGGGCATAGAACCTTCACAGGACCATGCCTTGTATTTTCTTATTTCTTTTCTGTATATAATAGCCCTTTAAGTATCTTCCGTAGTGCTGGTTTGATAATTATGAGCTGACTTACTTTTAATTGCTTCAAAAGTTCCTTCTTTCCTTGTGAATTTTCAAAGATCCTTTTGATTATTCCGCAATCTTGTTTGACAGTCATTTACTGCACTTGGAAATGCATCTTCTCATGTTTTCCTGGTGATTAAAATTGTTAATAAGAGATTTGATGACATTCAGATTCATTCCTTTCATAAGTAAGTTGGCACTTTTCTCTTGGAACCTTTTAATATTGTTTCTTTGCTTTGTATTTTTTATAAGCTGATTATAAAATGTCATGAGGAGATTCAGTTATGATCACATATTTTGATGGTCTATATGTCTCCTGTGCTTGAATGTCAATTTCTTCCTCTAAACCTGGGAAATTTCTTCTAAAATTTTATTGAATAGATGATCAATATCTCCAGGGTTTATCTCAGCTGCTTCTTCTGTTTTATATGCCCTTCAATTTTATCTCTTGATTTTCTCCCAGAGTTCCTTGACTTTGTTGTACTTATGTTTTTGTTCTTATTCATGTTTAAGTCTATTATTTTGACCTTATGTTCAATTTCTGGTGTTTTTTTTTCTCCTGCTTACTTCACACTCTATTCTTAACTTGATTGAGCTCATTTTTAAATTATTTTATTTACTGTGTCAAAAATTCCAATTTTGTTGTTGAATTTCCCTTCCATGTTGCTGGCATTTCTTCTACATTGCTGATCTTCACATCTATTTATCGACATTTTCTCTGTGTCTCTGTCTTTCTTCTCTGGGTCCTTGATTCAGCCATCTGTCATGTAACCATTTTTTTTTCTGGTAACTTATTTATTTCAGTCTCTTTGTGTTCAGTAGTTGGAGAGTTATGATTTTTGAGAGGAATCACATACCCTGGCTTTTTCATTCTTTGTGTGTTTCTATTTCATTTTTTTCTACTTTTGCAGGCTAAATCCCTATTACCTCTCAGAAAAGAACAAACAAACGGCCTTTAGAAGTGGCTTCCACTCCCATACCTGACCAGGTAGTTGCAGAGCTCAGTATGTGTTTGCCTTATTTTTACTGGCTGAATCATTTGTCACTTTCTTCTACATATCATTTCAACACTTTTAATTCTTTTAGGGAGTCTCCAAGTCTTCCCCCTCTGTCTCAATTAGATTTCTATCTATTAGAGTAGATATTTTTCTCCTAATTTGATCTTCTCTTTCAGTGGTTCACACAGAGGGAGCTTCTATCCTACCATCTTACCCAGAAGTCCTGGTGGGATAGGGGTTGGACAGAATCCTTCCAGGTATAGCCCTGCTTCCATTCCTCTGCAAGAGAAATAAGATCCACAACAGCCATGATAAACCTACCAGTAGTCCTTCCCATAGAACTGTACTAATGGCTTAGGGCTATAACTCCATGGTACAGTATTGTTCTCATATACATGATGGCCTTGGTTCAGTTGCTAGTAATGCTCATAAAATGGAGTAAAATATACTATTTTTTTAATAAGGTAATATATTTGGAACTTTTTTCCAGGATTAAATGAAAATTACTATTTGTACATGTATAAATATAAAACTTCAGACGAACAAATCATGAAATTTTAAGGTGTTTGTTATCCTGAAAGGCAGAGGCAGACACATACCTCATGGAGGAACTCTAATCTGGTCATACAAAAGAGAGAGAGAACTGGAAAGAATCTTTATAATGGGTTTTATGGGTATGGATAGACAAGGCAAGATAGGCCTGTTTAGTCTTGGTTGAAAACATCAGGCTATGAGGCATAGAAGCTCTCCAAAAGTCTCTGGTCATTGTCCTGGGGTGCTTGTTCTTTGGGTAACACTTGGTTAGTATTCAGTGCTACTCCTGAGCATGTCACCAAGTGGAGAATGTGGCTCTAGTGGAGTATCTGGGTTCGTTAGTAGTTAAAACATATGTATAAAAAGGCTGTCTATTAATGAAAGGATGTGCTGATGAGGAACCAGGGAGCCCAGACTATGCAACTCAGGTACATTAGTGGGTGGTCCAGTGCAAGATGTGTCCAGAATATAAACATAAGTCAAAACAACAACCACAACAAAAAAGTCCTGTTTGTATAATTAAACCCATGGCCATAATTGATAATTACGTGTTAATAATTGATAATTGATATAATACGTGTTCTGAACTACAGGAAAAGTGTCAAGAATGCATTTATTATTTTTCACTGACTTATAAACCAGCTTTTACCATTAATAGCTCTGAGTATTGGGTCCCTATTGAAATAGCAGAAATATGCCTTATTTTGGAACATAAAGTAAAGCCTACAGCTGGTGCATTGCCATTTCTACCTTCAACCTAAATAAAGAGGCTGATTCATAAAGAAGCTGATTTACAAACAAGCTAGCGGAAGCTAACAAGTGCCTGAAATAGATGTTGATTGTAAGTGAAATAAACTGTAACTACAACATTGAGCCCATAACCCTGGTAGTAAAATAAAATGAAGTGGAGAAAGCCATGCTGTAATAACAATTTAATATTCACCAGATTGTAAAGTGAATCTAGGAGGAATCATTGCACATGCAAGAAGAAAATTACCACCCAATATAATCTGCTGTGAGACATATTCATGGTCACCAAGAGCTCCAAAATCTGAATAGTAATTTTCTTTAAAATGATGGCTGAGCATGGGTAAAATTTAACTCCTTTATCCACATCCTCCAGAGCAGAATAAAAATTGTCTGATGATGAGGATATATGACATGAGCTACTTCTATGGCATATGGAAGAGGAATGAGATAGTTTTCACCAATAGATCTTTGAATAGTTCCATGTCAGAAAGGCACAGCTCAGAAACTCAGAAGACCTGGTTAAAATCCAATGGCTTCACTCTAGATAAGTGTTCAGTCCTTTAAAAAAATAATCTTTTCATCTGATAAAATAGTGAAGATATTCTGATTCTCAAAGCAGAAGGTAGAATCAAAAAACTACTAAGCATTCTTCTAATTACTCAGTTCAGAAAGACAAATGAATACTGTTTGTCAAATAAATGTTTGATGTTTAAAAAAATAATCAAAAGCAGATGTTTGTAGCTCATATCCATAGCAGCCTTATTTCCAGTGGCCCCCACATAGAAACATCCTAGAATCCATCAACACATAAAAAGGTTTAGCACAATACAATGTGTTTAAAAAGGAATTATTCAGTGTAAAAGGCAAGGATAGTCTAGAATGTGCCATTATATGGGTGAACCTTAGCAAAGATATGTTAAGTGAAATAGGCTGATCATAATATAAAAATATTTTATACATATTTATATATATGTACATATATATACATATATATATATAGAGAGAGAGAGAGAGAGACAGAGAGAGACAGAGAGAGACAGAGAAAGTAAAGTTGCTCAGTTGATAGAGAAACTGAGTTTAGAATGATTTTTTAAATTTAATTTTATTTATAATTCATTTTTTACACTCCATATTCCATTCTCCACCCCTCCCCATCCACCCTCTGACTGATCCACATCCCACACCTCCTCCCCAACCCACCTGACCTCTAGGATAATGGCTGAACAACAGTGTGAATGTACATACACCAAGTTACTAAATGGTGATGCAAAACTGGTGATAATTTTTATATTGTGTGTTCTGCCTATTTTACTTCTCTGAAAAGCACTCCAAATCTCATTTTCTGGAATGAGAGCAATGAGCAGATGCATCTTGAGATTATAGCTGGGATTCTCAGGATGGTGATAGTTACTGACCAGATTTGGACATGTCTTTTTGTTCTGGTCACTGATCCTGGGCAACATGATGATCAGGCTGTGTAGAATAGAAAAAGATTCTCCTCTTTTAGCTCTGCTTTTAATAAGTTGGGAACACTGACATATTTATGCAAAACCAAAACAACAACAGCGTCTCCTTCTTGGGTTTCTAAGAAGAATCAATTTACAAAGAGTACTTCTCAATCTGCAGCACACACTCACCAGTCCCCCTCAGTCCCCTTGGTTTTCTATAATCCAGTCAATGAATGCAATAGAAACAACACATATTAGATCAAACTGGGTTTGTTTTTTTACTATTGATCACCTACTAACTCTCTGCAAGTGTAGGCATAATTTTTATTTTCTAAAATATATAACTAACTATAACACTTGTTGAAGAAGAAAGCTACTTTCCCCAAAGAGCACTCTACTTGATGCCCTATTTTATTAAGATTGGATGACAATTACAGTCTCCCACCAGAATTGATTTTTCACAGGGCTACCTCCAGATCAGTCTAATTCTCCTTCTTTAGCATGGTGTCATCCCTTTAAAATACATGACACACGATTCTTGTATATTGTAGAATCATACCCTACTTGTTACAGATATTCTCTGCATGTCTGATCTTTTGCTGTCTACTCAGCTTCTAAATTCCATTATATGTCATTTTATTTTAAAAATATAAGGTCTGTAAGAACAAACATCTCAACTGTATAGCTCTTTGATTGGTTTTGAGTTTGGTTGTTGCTTAGATTTTGGTGTTTTTGTTTTGTTGTAGGCTTTTTTTTTCCCTTCTAGCTATGATATAAGAGAAGCTGGAGAAAGTAAGTCATAATTACCATGCTCTCGGATTGTCGCACTTTTTCTTGTTAAGATTTGTATATGAAGCATGAGTATTAAAATGTGTATTTTATGATTGATAAATGTTTATAATGTGTATAACCCATGCTCAATTCATTATTATTGTGTTGATTTTTTCTTCTTGGTTTTTAAAAAAACTGAAAATGAAACATTTCCATATACTTTTTAAAGTATTTCAGTCCTCGGCAACATGCTGCATGGAGGCATGATCCTAAGTAGCTGTCAGAGGAGAACGGGCATAGTGAAGAAGAGCAATAGGCCTTTTCCTGCTTTGTCAGAAATGCCCAAACCAGGGCAGTTCTAAACCACAAAGAGAAAACAAACCACAGATCTAATCAGACAAAGCCCTCTGATGGCACAATAGACCCAGCAGCTGTGGAAATATAATGGTGTTCTGTATTTGTACAGGTAAGAGACCTTAGGAGTCCAAATTCTCTAAGACCAGCCAGCAGTTCCTGTAAGATGAGGAACTGGTACACATTTTCACAGACAGTTGCCTGTTGAAACACTTTTTCTCTCATTATTTTTAAAAATTATCCTAATTTAAGATATTCTGTTATAGCCATAATTGGCAAAATGATCACACACACACATACACACACACAGACACACACACACATAATGCCTGGCATTTCTACAGTTATTATTGTCAATGCTGTGGTAAAGATTCCAAAACAAGCAAGACACAGACACAGGGTTTCAGGAACTCACAGCCATCCGTGCCCTTGTTCTTGCCCATTAGCTGAATCTTCCCAGAATTTCCAGGAATAACTCTGAAGGCTTTCCACCAATTCCAAAAATAAATGATCTTTTAAAATGTGCCCGCATTACATCCTCTTCATTCTGTCTTCTCTAGGGCAGTTATAATATTTACCTTTGGGATGCATCTATATTAATGATAATTTAGTCTTTCTGTTTTATATTAAAATTGTCAACAGCTTATTTTCTTTTTCACACTACAAATTCCTCAAGACAGAGGTTCGTTTATTTCATCATCAGTGAATCCAAAATGAACACTGTTCATTCATTCATTCATTCATTCATTCATTTTTTCTTTAATAATAAAATATTTGCTAGAGATATACATACAGTATCTTATGTGCTAAAGCATCAGAAACAAAAGTAATGATATTTTGTTTTAATGATCATATATGGTAACCATAGATGGTTTTGACTAAAGGATCAATAATGGAAGTTAAAGGAGAGAAAGAGCTGCTATCATGTTTTTTGTGCAATCATCATTTTCTCCTGTATTTCTCACATACAGCACTGTCTTAGTTACTTTTCCTGCATACACAGCCATGGGAAAAAGAGCAAGGAGTACTTGCTGTTACTCAGCATCCTCACTACACTTACACGTCTAGGATACAAGCCAGGGATTGCCTCTGCCCTTCTCACCTCAATACAACCAAGATAATCTTACAGGAATGCTTAAAAGCCAAGATCCAGGAAGATTCTAGATATTGTCAAGTTGACAATTAACTCTAACCAGGACAACATTAACTGTTAAGCTATACAAAGAGTTGTATAAGACATGAGATGGATTGGAGCTGCCTAAAGTCTTAAGAAGAACTATCAGTTCTCTAGCATATGAGATGAAGGGCAGGGAAGTTCTGAAAGGTATTGCAAAGGAAAAGGTTAAGCAAAAGCAGCTGACACTAATATGATGCTATGGGAGAAAGCAGAGAAGCAAGGAGAGGAGGCATTAGAAAGTAGTAGAAAATAAATCATCATAGATGTAACAAGTATTGATTTTAAGGCATTGAAGATAAACCTATACATTATATTTTAAGAGAGATCAAGACCATACTAAAGTATTCCCGAGTCATTGAAATTCAAGTAACAATAGTGTTAATTTTTTTTTTTACCTAGTTTTTGCCTGTCTCCAAAAATGTCAATGATCTCAATTGGTTCTTGGCATTTCCAGCCTCTTCAAGGAGCTCGTCAACGAATGCCTAACTGGTGATCAGAGGACTGTCCATGAATGGAAAGTTCATGAAGCAAGCAATAGCTCTTCTCCCCTTCACATCCTTGGCATCCTGTGAACAGGTTTGAAGGACTGTGGATGCAAGAGGATTCTTTCAGTTACTAAGTGAAGATTTTCCCCATTCACTCTTTCCTAAGCCAATATAAACTTGAAAAACAATAGTTTCCTGTCTTCCCACATCTTGTCCTACTTATACATCTGTATACCCCAAAGTAGACAATTTCCTTCCCCTCTGAAGGTCATACAATGCTTATGATACAGGTTAGGATCTGGGTAGACGTATGTGGCATTGTGCCCAAGTTCACACAACTCAAGAGGCCAATTAAAAACCAAAGGTATATTCAAGTGCTTGGAAGAAGCTGGCTTACCCACATTTCTCTCTCTATTACTTTATAAAAGATATGTTTGTTTGTTTGTTTGTTTGTTTTAAAAAAACAAGCACAGCTGCTTCACTGGTGCACAAAATGTATTGCAGAGGTAATCTCAACTTTTCTTCCTTCTCTTTCTTTGTCCCTCCAATAATGAATGATTATGGTGGCTAGGATATTGAAAGTATACAACTCTGAAACAACAGTTATTTTAGACAATGAAACTAAGCTGTAAAGCAGATTTAGACTTTTTTTCCTAATCTTTTAATACAATTAAAATTAGCATAATAGCCATAATTCTAAAAGGCAGTACCTTATTTTTTCCTTGGCAACAATTTATTTACTCTGAATGCTCCAGGATTCATCTCTCAAGAGAAATGAAACAACAAGATGTAATGTTTAAAATGTATGTGCCTGACAGCAAAACATAGATTTCTTTAAAACAATCATAACATTTCTTGTTGATTAAAAATATGTTAATTTATTCTAGTAATCCAGAATCCTCGTAGGCGATGATATGAGATTCTTTAATTGTTTGAGTAATATACTGCTAGTGTTTTCACATCTAAAAAATTAAATTTCCATGAAACCTACTCTAAAGAATTTTCAGAAAGTAATAGTGTGATTCTTTCTCTGTATCCATAAAGAATATATTCATAGTTTTTCATTTAGATTCATTTCTGCTTAGGTTTGCTGTGACAATTTTCTTGCCTTGTGCTGTCATGAGAAAACAATCCTCTTCTGTTGCCCATTTTTAAAGGAAAAAATGGTTACAGGCAACGTGTACTTGTATTCATTTAGATTTTTTCCTCTAATTCCTATTCTAAGTATTGTTCAATCAGAAACCTGTCTGTAAAATGGAAAATTTGAATATTACATTTATAGAATATGTTCATAGGTTGAGAATTATTTTTCTGTGTATATTATTTAAGTTATTTATCTATTAGATATTTCATAGGTTCAACCTTTTAGAGTAGATTTCTCCAATACTAGGTGAAGCTGTGTTTACCAATTTTAAAATCCAAGTGAGCACCTTTGTTTTTATGCTTTCATTACTATGCTCCAACTCTTCCCAGGTCATTTCCCTCCAATCTTGTAACCTTTGTTTTTATTACTATTATTAGAATTAATCGAATTAATGCTGCCCATGTTTAAGGATGTGAGGCCATCTACTAGGGCATGGGCAACCTCATAATGACACATCCCACTTGAAAAAAAAAAAAAGATTGTTTCTTATCAGCAGCTATCAACTGGCAATAGCTCCATAGCTTGGGCCACAGCCCCTGGAGCCACTTACTTGTCCATGCTAGAACATTTGCCTGTCTTGATGAGGCACAGGTCTCACACAAATAAGCAGAGATGCTTGATGCTTGAGTGTGTGTGTGTGTGTGTGTGTGTGTGTGTGTGTGTGTGTTTGTAACAGTCATGTCTTATTCAGAAGACAGCCATTCACAGTATATACCATTCTCTGGCTTTACATTCTTTCTTCTACTTCTACAATGTAGAAGCCTTGCGTGGGGATAGGTTGATACGATTGTCCCATCTACGGATAAAACATTCCAGTTGCTTGTTTGCAGCACTATGAACAGTTACGAATCTGCATTAACTACATCAAGAATCTTCTCTGACTAAGCCTGAGAGCAGTGAGCACAATCTGAGCAGATACCATGGGATAGTCCTTCAAGAAGCAGGATTTCAAAAAGAAAACTTAGCTGTGACAACACTCTTGGTGTGGGGGAAGCCAATTCTTGAGGAATTCACATCTCTTGGTTTCTGCTGCTTTTCTAACTCACAGCTTCATTTGTATCATGATATTCCTGCTGCCTACTATTTACAGAGTTTCTACTTAATGAGGCCAAACATCTATAGCAACCCTATGTCTTATTTTTCTCCAGGAATGTATATTGTACAACAAAAGATTGTATGCCTTTATTACTATGAACTCACAGGAATGTAAATGTGTTCCCAACAGAAACTGAAGACTGGGAGGCTTAGGAAGATGGCACCGTGAGTAAGTATAATTGTTGTACAGTGGTGAGGACCTGAGTTTGAGTCTTAGCATTCACATTTTAATGTGACCACACATTGTTTAACACAGGCATGGCATATAAGAGACACAAGAAGATCAATGAACTTTGCTGGGTGGCAGGTTCATGAGAGTTCCTGTCTCAAGAGAGTAAAGTGGAGAATGTTAAGAGGAGGGCATTCAACATCTTCTCAGGCCATTGCATATATGCATTAGTATACATGCCTGCATTCATATGTACCTACATTGTGAACACACACACACACACACACACACACACACACACACACACACACGCGCGCGCGCGCTCGCGCGCGCGCTCACTGACCACCCCCAAACACACACACAATATTGAAAGAGTAGAGACTATTTTCTCCATTTGCCAGATTTACATTTGAACCTGCCAACCAAAAGATTTGTGGAAGAAACTTCATGTCCATAACACTCACTGAGTTTTAGTAAGTAGGTAATATTGAACTGTCCGGGTAAAAAAGGGGGGGTTGGGGAATGTCTTGAGTTCTAACTGCACATCCAGCTTTGATCTGAAGATTAGTTAGTCTGTTCTGCTGATGTCAGATCCAAGGCTGGATCCAAGCAGGTTTAATGAACAGTTGCTTCTGTCAAATATAGCAAAATCCCTGAAACTAGCTAAATCACTGCTGATTTGAAGCACCTGGGATCTATCTTGCCCACGTGTTTCCATTTAAGCTCTAACTCACCCCCCCCCCGCAAGCTCAAACGGAAGCTCTAAAATATATTATGGTGGTGACGCTAAATTTAACTAATCGGCATGCTTTTAATGAAGAGTAGACATTTTGCAGGATACATTTAAATCCTTTATTAATGGTGTCAGCTGTTGACAAATTAGTGTAACTGTGGCATGCCAGGAAACATATCCCACTGCCCAGTGCTGTGTGGACTCCATCTATGTGAATGGGGAATAAGCACTCGCGGTCTTTCCCTGCTCTGAGCAGTTAAGAGCTGAATACAACAATCTTATTTAAATATCAATGCTGCCGTGTTCCCTATGAATATCTATTAGGCTCCTAAAGCACTCCGATTCAATTCCTTTTCTACACAAGTCTCCTTACTGGGCTGACTATGACTCCCTACTCTGGTACCTTCACACCCTAATGTGTTAGACATCCAGATAAGACTTTGCAGTGTATTGGCTGGCATGCTCCCAGCAGTCCCCAGGGCCTTCGATTGGTCTAAAGATCATGACAACAATAGCTGCTTTATAGGAATCATGTGCTGACGGTCTGGACAGCATCGCTTCAAACGCAAGATCAAAATGAGCACAGCTAATGGAGCCATCAAAGAAATCAGTTAAAAGTCCCGATTTGAAAAACGCTCACACATGGTGCATTCCTTATCAGAATTTTTCCCAGGGGAAATGGCCTGGAAAGGTTGGGGTGCAGCCAAACAGGCTACAGCCTGCTCTGTGCCAGGCTGCCCTCTACCAACTTTCATCTGGCTGAGTTCATCCCATGAACCCTAAGGATTCCAAAGGATACAAGAGGAACCTAGGATTCTCACACCTCCTGGTGAGCACTGTGGCATTATGCTCTTGAGAGTAGATTCATACTGGAATGCCTAGGGTACAGAAAAGAAGAGCACAGGGAGACAATTGGGCACACAGTGGAAGCATGTGGGTCAAGATCAAAAGTGGCCCACATTCAAACCAGGACACAGTTGTGCAGTGGGGTCTCAAGAGCCAGATTTCCACTCCAGAGTAGTAACCATGGCATAGGCAAGAACTTTAAAAATTTAGACTAAGAAAAACCATCTCAAAAGAGGTTTTTATAGCATAGTGGGATGATTATTCAGGTCTGTTAACCAAACCCCTTAGAGTCTAAGTAAAAGGCAAAAAACTGTTTTTGTTTTATTTTTATTAGATATTTTCTTCATTTACATTTCAAATGCTATCCCAAAAGTCCCCTATTCCCTCACCCCGCCCTGCTCCCCTACCCACTCACTTCCACTTCTTGGCCCTGACTTTCCCCTGCACTGGGACATATAAAGTTTGCTAGACCAAGGGGCCTCTCTTCCCAGTGATGGCCGACTAGGCCATCTTCTGCTACATATGAAGCTAGAGACATGAGCTCTGGGGGTACTGGTTAGTTCATATTGTTGTTCCACCTATAGGGTTGCAGACCCCTTCAGCTCTTGGGTACTTTCTCTAGCTCCTCCATTGGGGGCCCTGTGATCCATCCAATAGCTGACTGTGAGCATCCACTTCTAAGGTAAAGTTTTAACAAAGATCAATCCACTCAGGATCCAATGGGATGAGTCCATCACTTATAGACAAGTTCAACATTGTGTTTGAGACAATGATTTGACATACTTACAACTTAAAAAAAAATTGGCCCAAGAAGCTGAGGATAGACCAAAACCTTGACAAACAGTTGTGTTCTTTTGCATTGCTCTGAATTAGTGTAAACCTATTTTAATAAGCTAAACTAGTAGTTAGGGAATGTAGCACACAGAGTAGAGAGTGTGTGTGGCTTTCAGGAAGCTGTGTTCAACCCCTAGTGCTATAGAAACCAACCATAGTGATGAGTGTTGCCTTACTTATCCTATCACTAGGATAAAAACCTGTAGTAGATAGCCCTAGTGCTGTTTGTATTTTGATGCTAATTCAGCTTCCCCCAGAAGATCTGCCTTGAGTGAATCTTGTACTCAGGGCTTCATGTGACCCTCCCTGCTCATGAATAAAGAAATCAATCACTGGGCGGGAGGACAACCGGGTCAGAGGGAGGAAGAGAGGAGGCAGGAGAGAGATACAGTTTTAGACAGGGACAGCAGGAGGACAAGATATACCTATTTGTAACCCTTGGTTTAGATGGAGAATCCGCCAGGGTTCGACATCGGAGGATTTAGGATTAATATGGTTTGCAAGATTAGGATTTTAGTTGTTTTGCCCAGCAATTGAGTTACAGTTGATTCTGAACTAAGTTTGTGTGGTGTTTTCCTTCACTAGTGGCTCTATTGGGTTCCAGAGAGAAAGGTATGGAGGCAAAGCGTGGGTTTGCCAGAAGTGCACACCAAAAGGCCATGGGGATTTTGCAGCATGGGGTAGTTACTCACCAGTGGCAACTTAGCTGGGTCGGGAGATTTTGGAACTCTGAGTTAGTCCCCACAAGATGAGAACAGGCCGGCCAGGCAGTGTATTGTGAATTGCATTTCTTAAAATTTCCCACAACAAAACCTAACAACCAAAAGCAAGTTTGATAGTTTATGTTTCAAATGTTGTCCCCCTTCCCTGTTTCCCCTCTGCAAGCCCGCTATCCTATTCCCACTCCCCCTGCCTCTTTGAGTGTGCTCTTCTCCTTCTCCATCCCCTCTCCCCCTTCCCCTTCCCCTTCCCCTTCCCCTTCCCCTTCCCCTTCCCCTTCTTCTTCTCCTCCTTCTTTTTTTGGTGGGTGGGTGAATTTGTAAAATGAATGACTTTGATAAAGTTTCATGCACAAGCAAATATATTCATTAGATTCTGTGTAGTGATCTGCTTTCCCTTTGTAATTTGTAGTCCTAAAAAGATTAAAAAAAAAAGAAGTCCATCTTTACATTTTCAAAAAAAGAGAAAAAAAAGGCCTAAAGAGGATGCATGAATCATCCTTAGAAAGGAAAACAAAATAGTCAGAGAAGGTGGATGGAGAAGGGAACTGGATGAAAGAAGTGGGTGAGGAGGGAAACAGGGATGGAGATCAGGTGTGGGGAAAATGGAAAAGGGGAGTGGACATCTCTGGTGACTAGTTGAAGGCCTGAGATAGTGGATCCTACTAAGAATCTATGGGGATGACCTTAGCTGAGATTTCTACCAGCAGGGGATAAGGAGACTGAAGAGGCCACATTTTGTAGCCCAACAGGACTTCTAGTGAAGGGAGGAGTATATCAATGCACCCAAATTGACCTGCCTATAAGATGTGCAGGAATAAAGATAGAGCAGACACTAAGGGAACAGCCAACCAATGCCCCAACTTAAGACCCATCCCATGGGAGAGAGCCAACCCCTGACACTATTAATGATTCTCTGCTATGCTTGCAGACAGGAACATAGCATATCTGTCTTCTGAGAGGCTTCATCCAGCAGCAGATGAAAACAGGTGCAGAGACCTACAGCCAAAGATCAAGTGGAGCCCAAGGAAGAGTGAGGGTTTGAAAGGAGCAAACTGGAAGGGTCAAAGACATAACAGACCTGCAGAGTCCACTAACCTAGGCTAAAAGTACCCACCAAGGAGCATACCCAGGCTGGACCTAGGATCCTACACATTTGTTCCAAATGTGCAGCTTGGTCTTCAAGTGGCCCCCTAACAATTGGAGAAGGGCTGTCTCTGACTCTGTTGTCTCTCAGTGGATCATCTCCTCCTGCCTAGACTGCCTGGTTGAGCCTCAGTGGAAGAGTAGATGCTGAGTCTGGAATTCTCCTAAGGACAGGACTGGGTGGAGATTTGGGGTTACAAGCAGGGTGTAAAGTGAATAAAAAGCAATGAATTACTGAGAAAAATTCCTTAAAATCTTGCCTACAACCTGATTTTATGAATTTTCTCAAAGGTTCTATTATTAATTTTATTATTTTTACTACTACTATTATTATTATTATTATTATTAATTTTACATCCCACTCATTGCCTTTCTTCCAGTCACCCCCACCCACAGTCCTTCATCCATCCCCCCTCCCCATCTCCTCTGAGTGGGTGCCTCCCTCCAAGTATCCCCCTACTGGCACTTCAAGTCTCTGTGAGGCTTCCTCTCCCACTGAAGCCATACAAGTCATCCCAGCTATGAGGACATCTGCCACAAACAGGCAACACTTTGGGAATATCCTCTGCTCCAGTTGTTTGGAACCTGCAAGGAGACCAAGCTGCACATCTGCTACATATGTGCAGGGAGGCCTAGGTCCAGCCCATTTATGTTCTTTAGTTGATAGTTCAGACTCTGAGAGCCCCAAGGGTTCAGGTTAGTTGATTCTTTTGGTCTTCCTGAAGAGTTCTTATTCCCTTCGGTCCCTCAATTTTTCTTCCTATTCTTCCATAAGAGTCCCCAAGCTCCATCCACTGTTTTATGGGTGTTTGTATCTGTCTGAGTTAGCCACTAGGTGGAATCTCTCAGAGGACAACATGCTCTTGTCTGCAAGCATAACAGACTATGATGAATAGTGTCAGGGATTGGGGCTTGCCCATGGGATGGGTCTCAAGTTGGGCTGGTCATTGGTTGGCCATTTTCTCAGTCTCTGATTCATTCGCCATCCCTGTATTTCTTGTAGAATATATTTTGGGTCAAATGTTTTGTGGGTGGTTTGATGTCACTATTGCTCCTCTAGGGTTCCTGCCTGACTACAGGATGTAGTCTCTTTAGGTTCCATATCTGTAATATAGTGAGCCACAGCTAAAGTCACCCTCATTGATTCTTTGGCACCTCCCTTATTCCAAATCTTTGTCTTGTCCTGGAGATACCCATCCACACTTCCTCACCACTGTCAGTTGCATATCACCATCCATTTTCATGATCATCTAGCCATCTTTCCTGTCCTTCTCTACACCTGATCATGAAACCCTCTATTCTTTTCCTCATCCCTCCTCTCTCCAAGTTTTCTCCCTCCTTCTTCCTCTTATGACTATTTTATTCCCCCTTCTAATTGAGATTCAAGCTTCCTTGCCTATGCCTTTCTTCTTGATTAGCTTCTTTGGTTCTGAAGTGTATCACGACACCTATACTTTATGACTAATATCTACTTGTAAGTGAGTATATACTATGCATGTCCTTTTGAGTCTGAGTTAGCTCACTCGGGATGATATATCAAGTTCCAACCATTTGTCTGCAAATTTAATGATGTCTTTGTTTTTAACAGTTGAGTAGTATTCCATTGTGTAGACTTACCACATTTTCTTTATCCATTTTTTAGTTGACCAATATCTAGGTTCTTTCCAGTTTCTATTACAAAGAAAGCTGCTATGAACATGATTTAGCAAGTGTCTTTGTGAGAGATTGGAGCATCTTTTGGGTGATCCCATTATTCTTACAAGTAAGGCTTCATGCTATTTCTGCACTAGTCACAGATCTAGTCTTGCTCTAATTTGTTCTGGTTGGTTTATTATGATATCCAATCATGGAATTACTCCTCTTTCAGTTCAGTATGAACCCCCATATCCTCCAACTAATTTCAAAACCATCTAAGAGAAGCCCAATTCCTCTAACTCCTTAGACTGTCTGGCTGAGATGTGCCATGTTCCCCATGTGTTCTTACTCTCACCTCAATCGCTTATACTTAAGGTTGTCCTGACTGTCCTTGATGGAAGAGTGCTGATGTCCACACTCATCAGAACATGTCTGAGCATGGTCCGAGCTTCAGCTCTTGACAGATTGCAAATCTCCATTTCTAGCTAACTTCTCATTTGGATCACACTCCACTTTTCAAATGCCAACTAAATATTCTCAGATGCCACATTGCAGAAGGTTTCAAATTCAATTTCCCCCAAACCAAAGTCATCCTTTCTCCTCCTGTAAAATCTCTAACTTCTCTGTAATTCTCATATCATATAATGATGTGATAGACTTTTAGTCTCTTGGGCTTTAAATATGAAAGAGAACCTACGGGAAAGTTAAAAGTTGCCTAGTAATATATCAGGAGCACTTAAACTCTTAACCAAGTGTGAAATTGTATTTGAGTATTGTCAATGGGAAATCATTCTGGCACTTTTAAAAGACAATGTGGTTAAGTAGTGGAGAAGGGACTGTTGCAATAGAAATTTGTAATTTGGGAAGTAAGTTGCTCAACTATAAATAAACCAGGAGAGGTGAAAATTTACAATTGAGAACCAAAGACAATTGTCAAGAAGAAATGGGAGGACTGGCACAGTTCGTCTTACCAAGACAACTACAAGAACTCTTGCTGGTGACAGAGCAAACTGTTAAGATAGTGAAGGTAAGGAACAATGAGTTAGTCTAATCAGATATTTGGGACAGGGGAGGGGTTCAAAATTAGCCCACCTCAATTTTTGTCAAAACTGAACTAAAATGACCTTGGACAGAGCACAAGGTCTAGCCTTGAAGAATTCAGATAAGAGCTGCTCAACTTTGGTCAAAGAATGTGTCTTTGTCAGTATATATAATTTTATTAATACTTGACAGGCTTTTGTTGTTGTTAAGACTTCCAAGAAAAATATCAAAACAAAGTTAAAAGATTAAAACACAAAAGAACAAAAGATACTATTCATCGGTCTAGATTGTGATTAGTTGTTAAATTCTAAGATATGAAATTTGCCCAAAAAGGGCATTTTCTTATTATTTTGTTTCTTTTATTTATTTGTGGTGCTATTTATATATGATGGCTCTCTTCATCATTTGCACTGTCCTCATATCAGTGTCAATGGGAGAGAGTTGCCATTTACTGAAACAAGTAAAATATTATAGTGATGCTACTGCCACTATACTGGAGCTTCTCAAGTACCCAGCACTGGAAAGGGATTTCATTCCTCCTGCTGTACAGGGCACACCAGGGTAAGTAGTGATGTACAGGGCACACCAGGGTAAGTAGTGATGTACAGGGCACACCAGGGTAAGTAGTGATGTACAGGGCACACCCGGGTAAGTAGTGATGTACAGGGCACACCCAGGTAAGTAGTGAGGTACAGGGCAGACCCAGGTAAGTAGTGATGTACAGGGTACACCCGGGTCAGTAGTGATGTACAGGGCACACCAAGGTCAGTAGTGATGTACAGGGCACACCAGGGTAAGTAGTGATGTATAGGGTACACCAGGGTCAGTAGTGATGTACAGGGCACACCAGGGTCAGTAGTGATGTACAGGGCACACCCGGGTCAGTAGTGATGTACAGGGCACACCAAGGTCAGTAGTGATGTACAGGGCACACCAGGGTCAATAGTGATGTACAGGGCACACCAAGGTCAGTAGTGATGTACAGGGCACACCAGGGTCAATAGTGATGTACAGGGTACACCAGGGTCAGTAGTGATGTACAGGGTAAGAGTCTTGCAGCATAAAGTGGCATTTTCTCACTATGTTCTCAGAACATTCACTTGGCAAATTTCCCTTTTCCTCATTTTTTTCTCTTATAAAAATTTTACTTTCAGTAACATAGCTCCAGGTCCTGTATAACCATTGTGTGTATCTCCCCTAAGCTTCTAGTTCAGAAGGTTTAGACAATGAAAACCAGGATTGTCCATGAAAATCAGAAACAAAACCAATCACTCATTCAGGTAGATAATCAGACAAGACCCAGGCATGACTTATTAAACGGTACCATTTACTCACAAGTAATTCTCCCATAGCAGTTTTTAATGAGTTATACATAAAGATAAAATATTATTTTTACATCAAAATTTGAAAAGCTGGACCTATAATATTAAATATAGAAAGCATGTTCTCTGTAAGTGCTAAAAAGTAAAATTTGTAATACTAAAGAGATATTTCAGAAATAGTTTTATTTCTTTTTTTTTAATTTATTATGTATACATCATTCTGCCTGCATGTATGCTTGCAAGCCAGAAGAGGGCACCAGATCTCTCTATAGGTGGTTGTAAGCCACCATGTGGTTGCTGGGAATTAAACTCAGGACCTTTGGAAGAGCAGCCAGTGCTCTTTCCTCTGAGCCATCTCTCCAGCCCTAGTTTTATTTCTTAATGTATACCTTAAATCCTACTTGTAAACTCCAACTCTGTTCCCAAGAACATTTATATAACAATTATATAACAATTGTTATAGCAATTGAACCTAGCTTGCTTATTTGGGTTTGCTCATTTTAATGAAACAAAGAGGTCTAGAGTGTAGCGTGAATAAAAAGTAAAAATACAAAATAATGCAAAAAAAAATGCAAAAAAAGTAAAACAGGTACTAAACTAAAATATCAAATAAAGTGAAATGACAAAGCCTATTTCCACTAACGAAATAGTTCCCTCTCTTGTAGCTCCCCTGCTTGCCCGAAATAGTCTTAGACAAGTAAGATATGCTTTCATCAGGTTGTAAACTTCTTCCATGCAGAATGATGGCTGCTCATTAGCACAGCTCTGCTGCGTTTAACAGTGTTCACCCAGCTCCTGTGAACGCTTAATAAGTGAGAGGCCACATGTGCGTGGTAGCAAGCAGAACCAATCTCTGAGTTAGGGGCAAATCTGCCTTTTTTAAACCACCTTGAAGTCACTTGCCCTTTTAGGGAGAAAAGACTACCTCTCCCCTCATGAGCTATGTGTCACGTTGACATAGCTATCTCTAGAGAAGCTTACTGTGGAACTTGAAAGTGTGTGGTCATGGGAACCACTGAGCATCAGGTCACTACTAAGGACAAGATGCCTGTATCATCTGCAGAATAGGGAGTATAGTAAAGGACTGAGGTGCTTCCAAAAACAGGAATTCAAGATGCACATGAGTCACTCACTTAACCGTGAATGTCTACTCGTGCATTTCCCCTCTAGCCATGCAAAAGTTGCAATAACCTCTTGGTTATTATCAACACAAGGATCCTTGTTAACAGAAAGCTGAAATGCAGATTGTGAAAATGATGGTGTGAATGTGGTCATTGTGTGAAAAGAGAAAAATTAGAATGTGTCTGTGGCCACCAATTCAGATTATTTTTAATGAACACTTACTAATCACTTGATAATGTCATACACTTCGGTTTGATTATATTCACTCCCACCTCCTCCCATTAACTCCCAGATAAGCCTTCACCTCCCTAAAACAATATGCCTGTTTATCTTTTTATTTAATAGTTCATCAATTCCAACTGTTTTCTGTCTGTATATTCCTGGGTATAAAAGACTGTGCTAGAGCACAGTCCATGTACCAGGACTTACTCTTAAAGAAACTGATTCTCCTTCCCTCAGTACCATCAGCTGCTCATAGCTCCTTAGTTAGGGGTGGAGCTTTGCACTGCCTGCTAGGATGCTGAATGACCTGACCGGGTGCAAACAACCAAGCTGCTGAGCTTTGGTGACTCTGCCCACTGGGCTATCTCGCCAGCCCAAGATCATTTTATGTAAAATGTTCCTCCTATGTCATCTATCCTCTTGTTGGACTCATATTTCTTCATTTAAAAAATTTATTTTACTACCACATTATCTTATGCTCACTCACTCCCATTATCCTCTTTTTTTTTTTTTAAGAGTTTCAGATTTGAGAATCCGACACTAGGCTGCGTCATTGTGTGTCCTTTCCCTATCACAGAATTTTATGTTTTAGGAGCTCAGTACAATTTTATGACTAAAAGATTAAATAGATAAAAAGTAGGAATAAAAATAGATCAGCACTGAAAAAATCACAATAAAAGAAAGCATATCCATACACAGTAATTTGAACCATTAAAAAAAAAGATCTTTGTAACACTCTACATTTTTAAATACTCATGGCATATAGAGTGCAAGCTTTGCAATGACAACCATCCTTAAAACTACAATTCAGTGGTATTAAGCCCACACTGTATAGACATAGCTACCTTCTTTCACCAGGATGTTCTCTTCTTTGAGAACTGAAACTCTATTCACCTTGGACATCTCCCTCCTCCATGTTTGTATCACCGCCATCTTTTTCCAATGTCTCACACTGCTATAGTCATGGGAACATCTGCTGGGGCAGACCATGTTTCTCCTCCTTTGGTTTTCATATGCAGAAGCGAAATTACAGGATACTGTAGTCATTCTACATTTAAGTTTTTGAGGAATCTTCAGGCTGCTTTCTACATTGCTTCATTTTGCATGCCCACCAGTAACGTGCTAAGATTACAATGTCTCTGAACTCTCATTAGCTCCTGTTATTTTCTGTGGTTTTTCTAATTGGCAGTCTAATGGGTGTCTCACTGTGGTTTTCATTTACATTTCCCTAATGGTTAGTGATGTTGATCATCTTTTCTTGATCTTCAGGCTTATTGACAATTTGCTCTCATTTATATTTCTGCTGAGGCATTTATGGTAGTCAACACATATGGTCATTTGAATTTTCCATTGTGTAAATTCAAGAGCTATATTGATTTCTTTGTGTGTGTGTGTGTGTGTATACACACACATATATATATATATGCATGCACACAAGTGTAAGTGCATACGAATGTGGGTGGATGTGCATTTGGAGATCAGACGTCAACTGCAAGTGTCTTCCTTAGTTTTTCACATTATTTTTGAGACAGACAATGTTACCGATTTGGAACCTGACAGATTCAGATAACTTGGCTGGAAAATGTGCCCTGGGGATCTTCCTGTCACCACCTCTTTCAAGTATGCTTCTCTATTTCCAGATATTTTAATGTGAGTCCTAAGACTGAGGCTGCTGTATCAGGAAGTGCTTTACCAAGTGAGCCATCTCCTCACCCCTCAAGTGTTATGCTATCACTTCATTGTGGACCATGACTTAACAACACATGCGTCGTTGATCAGTTGTTTCTCTGGTGATGGAGTTTTCTGAGTCATCTAATTTGATTGTCACCAAACTCAGTCCCCATTGCAAAGAGGTAGCTGATGTGGCTTTTCTAAGAAAGCATCACTGGTTACTGTCTCTGCTTTAACACAGACTCTGATGAGTAAGGCTCTGATGAGTAAGATAATCTATGATATGAACATGTTATCCTCACTGTGTTAATGACATACAGGTATGACTATTAGTCAAAAGCAAAGCCTTCAGCTAATTTGAGTATTCTTTCACACTTCAACTCATCTTAGGTAAGAGACGACTCTGGCAATAGAATGGAGATAACAGGTAAGTCGTTTCGTCTTAGAGCAATATGAATGCTGATTTATACTCCCCAAATGCTTTGTTTTATGCCCTCATATAGCCAGAAAAATTATTTAAGTTTCAATAGATGGTTCTTGAGCTTGATTAATGCTATTAACTAAAATGCTGTTATGCATAAAGGAAAAACAAAGTAAAGGATCTAGTTAAGCACTTTCTTAAAATTAGTCTTAGGGCAAGGCCATTAACCATACTAAAACTGTTTTGAGTGATGTATACTTTATCTTCTTGTACCTATAGTGTAATAGAAAAATAGATCATCTACTCAGTTAATAAAAGACACATCATCTCTCCTGCTGGATATCTCTCAGTGTTTTTCTTACAATATTGACTTTTCTATCACAGGCATGAGAACAGTCTTCCAAAGGAACGACCATCCAGACATTGCCACACTTGGGGATCCATCCCATAAGCAACCACCAAACCCAGACACTAGGCAGATGCCAACAAAGCCTGCTGATAGGAGCTTGATATAGGTGTCTCCTGAGGGGCTCTGCCAGTGCCTGGCAAATACAGAAGTGGATGTTCACAATCATCTATTGGATGGAGCACAAGATCCCCAATGAAGGAGGCGGAGAAAGGACCCAAAGAGCGGAAGGGGTCTGAAGCCCAATAGGAGGAACATCAATATGAACTAACCAGTACCCCCAGAGCTCCTTGGAACTAAACCACCAATCAAAGAAAACACATGATGGAACTTGTGGCTCTTGCCGTATATATAGCAGAGGATGGCCTAGTCAGTCTTCAATGGGAGGAGAGGCCTTAAGTCCTGGGAAGGTTCTATGCCCCAGTATAGGGGAATGCCAGGACTTGGAATGGGAGTAGGTAGGTTGGGGAGCAGGGTGAGGGGGAGGATAGGGGATTTTCGGAGGGGAAACTAGAAAAAGGGATAACATTTGAAATGTAAATAAAGAAAATATCTAATAAAACATATTAAAAAAGAAGCATAGGTTGGGTTCAGGAAAGATTGAATGCCATTTTAAGCAGAAGTAAATGAATTAGTATCGTTAGTATCTCTGAGTGATTTGTTATTCATAATGCCTCATAGCTCTTCTGTCCACCTGAAACTGAACATTAAGGACTGATGTTACCTCCCTCCTCTGCTTCCTTCTCCACATCTGTTAGTTCTGATACTCATTCTTTGACGTTAGGTCATTTTATTTAAGAAGAAACCCAAATAATCCCTGATGTTTTCATCATCGAAGGCCTTCTTCTAACAATCCCTAGTATGCTCTCAAATGTCTAGATTTACTTGTGAAGTAGATTCTTACTGGATTTTTCTGTATGTGTTCAAGCATGTGCAAGTACACATGTATATGCAAATGTGTTAACATGTGTACTTGTGGATGGAAGTCAGAGGACAACCTTGACTGCCATTCTTCCAGCACCTTCTATCTTGTTTCTTTGGTGAAAGAATCTATCGTTGACTCCAGGGCTTGCTGATTTGGCTGTGCTGGCTAACCAAAGAACCCAGGGATTTATCTGTCTACCTTTGCCTTCCTGGAGCTTGGATTATGACTGACTGCCACAGTACCCAGTCTGCTGTTGTTACTATCTCTATTTATTTTCATCCATGGGTTCTTGGAGATTGAACACTTTACCAACTGGGCAATCTCTCTTGGCAATAGTTGAAAGTGGATTTATCCTGGTAAGAAACCTTGGCAGTCAAAGGATGAGGCTGACCAGGCCTCACACTTGCAAAAGAAGAGCTCAAAGGTCTTTCATCTGAAAGCTTGTCTATATGGACCACCAGGCACCTCCCAGCTTCACTGTGAACACATTTTCCAAACAGCTGAGTCACTTATGTGAGGTAAAATGAAATGGATAATATATAAGAAGATCTTCTGATTACAGCCTACTATCATCCAGCAAAGAGATGGAGCCAGCTCAGGTAAATAAAGGGGAGGAAAGGTTAGCCTGGACCCTGTGGTGTCTGAAAGCTACACTAGACTGCTGCATTTCTTAGCATCATAAATGATGCTTAAAAAAGAAAATGGACTATGAAAGATGTAGATGAAGTAGAAGCATTTTAAAATTTCATTAATTTACCAAGCAATTAAATGTCGTCTTAAGAATGGTCTCAGTGCACATTTAATGAGAGAAGATGTTGATGATAAGTAGTCAATCAAAATGTATGCTTGTGTGAGAAATGCAGATTTCTAAAGTAAAACATGCTAGTGACGTGATGGAGCTGAACCAGCTTTAAATAAATGATTTCAAAAATTTTGCCTGTCTAATAAGATAAGTCTGGGCCAGAGAGGATTGTTGAACACACAAATTCTGGCTGAAGCAATGAAAATTCATACATGCAAAACTGTATACTCAAAGGGGTAAGAACACGGTTACATGAATCATGTGCTTGCTGTGAAATCTTGAGCGCTGGAGTTCAGAAGGCCAAACACAGGTGAGGCATATTTGTAGCGTGCAATGGTAATCTCTTGTGTGTAAGATGGGAGAGAAAAGCTGGAGAATTTCTGGAACCTGGAAAGCACTTTGTTCATCAATATGTAGTTTATGGGTGGACTGCCATCTTTTAAAGAAAAAGAAAGTAAAAGGCAAAGACAGGTACAAAAGGCTGTCTTTTGATCTCTGTACATAAGCCATGGGATATGCATGCCCACATTCACACCACACACACACATACACACACACACATACACACACATGCATACACACACACCACAACACACACACATACACACACACACACCACACCACACACACACCACAACAAACACACACACACACACCACAACACACACACCATTTTGACACAGACAAAACTGAATACCCTTCTGCCTTTTTGAAGTCCAATGGACTACATGCAGAGCCTTACGCATGAAAGGCAATCACTCACCCGCCATGATACAACCCCACCAACCATGGGTACTTAAATTCTTAGTCATAATATACAAATAAGATTATAAAACATCACATTAATATTTTTATATTTTTATGTCTTAATATAATAAGATTTGGAATACATAGGACTAAATATATTATAATTTGTTTTTCTTATTCGTTTTTGCTTTTTTGTGTTATTCCAAGAAAACTTCACATGGCATAGTAGTGTAACTACCTCCTAATGGGTACTGAGGCCACAAGACTGCCCAAGATGAGTAATTTGCTGAATACCTCATGTATTCCTGAGAGATTACATAGCCGCACCATTTTCTAAATTAACTTGACCTTCCTTTAAACTCTATTTTGTGAACATGTATAAGTCTTCATTTAAACAGAATTTTTCCCACAGTTATCAGTTTAAGAACCTGTCACAATAACATCATCTTGGGCTCAGTCTAATTCAGACTCAACTACCTGTCATAGCCCATCTTCTCACACATCCACGACTTCATATGTATTCACCAAACCTGTTAACTGCCAAGACCAAGATGTAGTCAGTAAGCAGGCCCATATACCACTTCATATTCAATCCATTTACCTAAACATCCGCTATACCATTAAGTCTTGGAATATTAAGTGGCAACACGTCTATATTCACATGACTTTACTTATAAACAATCAAGCTTATGCCACACAACTCTGGATGACATAATTGAAACCATCACTATATAGTTTAAAATTACCTCACAGAAAAGGAATATGCAAATGATCAAATAAACGGAAAGAATCATTATTAAGAACTGATGGCTCAACTGGTTTCAAAAATACTGATTTTTTAAAAAAGTTAAATCTCAATTTAATCTCATTGTTTCAGGGGTTGGGGGATTTCAGAATATTCAGTGTGCGTGTGTGTGTGTGTGTGTGTGTGTGTGTGTGTACATATGGAAGAGCCACTGCCACACTACTGATTCCCAACCCATAGCCAGGAAACCAGGAAGATATGGTCACTCATTTGGCAAAAAATACAGGCTACTTGTTTCACTGGCTACCTAACACCTATGAACAGCTGTACATGCCCTGCTGGGTAATATCTATAGAAACAAAAACAAAAAAAGGAAACTTAGTATTCATTTCTTTGTCAAATTAAAATAAATATTTTGTGCCATAAAAATGGATAAAAGGAATTGTCTTCTGTGCCTTTGGCAACCCATCAGATAAGCCACAGGTCCAGGAATTAAATGTAGATTGCATTAGAATATGTGAATTACCTTTCGCTTTCAGTACACATGGCTCTCAGCTTCTAAGTAAAAAGGCATTGACACCATATGCTTTGAGTTTTGTGAAATATTTGGAAAGTGCTTGAGGAAACTTACCTCCACCTTCTGCTGTATTCCGTAATTGCTGCCTGAGCTATGCTTACAGAAGCTATTTTGAGACTGACTCGTCCTGTATGTGCATTTGTTTCTTCCAAACACACCACCTTTTCACAAAGCCAGCTGGGGTAATTATAGCTGAGAGATATAATCTGTCTCTCTAACTCCTTCTACATCATTAAGTCAAGCACTAGCAAAGGTCTGGAGTAACTCTGTGCTGGATTGAGGTGGGTGCACATTGGGACCTGCTTCTGTCCCAATTGACCATCTTCAAATTATTTACCAGCCACCAAAATGAAAGATATTGGTGTCACCAACTGGATGTTGAATGGAAATTCAGAACCCAGTCTGACTTGTTATAGGCTCTTCACAAGGCTGCCTGATTGTGCCTCAGTTAATTTGTCTAAAAACCAGAACTGACAACAGCGGTTTTTTTAGATGCAGCCTAAGCCTTCAGTGAGTAGGCTTAAAGCTTGAACAGTAGCATCTAGTGGAGCATCCGTATTTGAGAAACATTGGATCTAATCATGCTGGCTTCTTGCCAAATAGAATGATGCACGGATAAGAGGAGACTTGTGAGATGAAATACAGTTTATTTTTGTATCTTAAATAAAAGATGGATCATTAGTCTAATAGAGATATAACTTGCAAAAATCTATGTTGTCATTTGCTGATTCTGCAACCCAGTACCCCTGACTCTTCCTTCTCAAATTCAGATACCAAGGCCCAAAGGAGAGCTGAGGCCACAATCATCTCTGAAAACATACGTTCTTTCCTGCCAGTAGAATGCCCAGTGGATATCAGGGCCCTGTGCCCCCTAGTCAAAAGTATTAAGCATTTCCTGATATCCAAGATGCTATTTCAAAGCCCAGTTCATGAGTTAATTCTGTGGTTTAAAGAGAAAAACAGTTAATATGCTTCAGACCGTGTACTTTATCTCCAAGGCTCTTAAATGAAACCTTCTTTAAAGGCACAGTAAGTGTTCTACACTGATCCTATTCCCCATGCTTATAATTCTCTGTTATTTTTCTTGATGCCTGGGAATTAGCATGATAAAGAAAATATTATGGTTTTGTTTATTGAGTACAAATGATTACCCTGCTAAGACTTCTGTGTCTATGGATTTAGTGCTTGCAAATCTCCATAAAGTGGATATTATTCATATAGCCTCACCAGCAGACACACACTTATATTAGATACAGAAGTAACTGGAGACATTTGCACAACTGATCTCTAGGAGTGGCTAAGAAACCTTTAAAGCTAACATGGAATTTGAACCCAGTTCTTTCTTGATGGAAGCTGCTTTTAGTGTTCTACAGTGCTACCCAGGGAAATTTATTTAAAAATCAACTGTCCTGTCCTCTACTCCCTATCCCACCATCTCTTCTCTTGTTAGACAGAAGGAACTAACATTACTCACTTTTTAAAGGCACTGAGCACAGTAAAGTCTATGACATTATGACCTCCAGGAAAAAGTCAGAAGGTGATTTCAGTTCCACACCAGACCAAATGTTAGCACCTGTAGGGAGTATGTGTCTCCCTGGGCCCACTCCTCAGCCACTGTGCATTCACAGGACTATGCTTTGTCTCTTTCTAGAATCTGCACCTTTATTTAGACTTGAAGGCTCCTGAGGTCCTATTGCCCCTGTGGAAACCCATGCAGCATTTTACTTTCATTATCATGATATTTTGCTGCAATGCAGAGGATCAAACTCAGGGTTTTATATGTGCTAAGTCAGTCCTCTATCGCTGAATTGCATCCCTATCCCACAAGGATTTGTTACAGTTTTTCATTTTTCTAAGCTAGCCTGGCTTCTGATAATCATTGCTTTTAATTATTCATTAACTACTCTTGTCTTTGCTTCTCCAAATGCAGTAAAGTACTGGAGCATTCTGCATTTTAATTCTTCTTTTTTTTTTTTTTAAGAGTAAGTAGCCCTAGCTATCAAACCCATTTCTACATTTCAGCTGTCCATGAAGTTCAATTACTGGAGGTGTGGGTGTCTAACACCCCTGAATAAATATGCTCTTGTAGATGCTAGGCTCTGGATCAGCTTCCTGAACTGGCCATCTATAAAGGTTTATAGCCTTGTACAGCTATGTCAGCAAAATTCTCCATGCTCAAATAGACAGCTAAGAGTAATTCTATTCTTTTTAATGGTCAGATCTTTTAGAAAAGCAAAAACTAATTCATTGAATTAGGTTTATCTAAGCCAACAGTTTAATCAGCTAATTTATTTATGACCTATTGTTAGTCTTGGAACAGCATTTCCACTGCATTACAATGAAACAATTTTAGTAAATTGGGCTGTTGCTATTTGTTGCCTCTTTTCTCCAAAACTCAGTTGGTTCTTTTTCTTCTTCGTGATGCCGTTCACCTGTGTAATAAGTCATGTGCTTAATCACATTGACACACATTGCACCTGAACCAAAAACAACTTTAATATCTAAGATACACTGCACCCAACTCCAGGGATAGAATCAGGTCTTATATATAGATTTTTCTCATTTAGACTAGCAAATACAATATGTGCCTCCCCACACACATATGAAGGTGAAGGCTTGTAAGGTTTATTTCCAAAACTGTCAACTAATAATGTAGTTGTTCCAATTACAGGCACTATCTGAAAGTTTAGCCATTTGTGTGAAAACCTCATTCAGGAAAGTCAAATTATAAATAGTACAGGCTTTGCTGCTGGCTAAATTTTATTCACTTATAGAGTTTCGGTGACATTCTTTCTTATACATCTTGAAGGAGTGCCTTGTTACCTTGAACTATATAAAACATGAAGTGGGAAAGGAAAGAGAAAAGGGGGTGGGTGGGGAAAGAAGGAAGAAATGTGATTTGAGACAACTTGCACCTGAGTTTGATCACTGGCAATTTGGGAATTTACCCTGGGAAACACTAAGAGGATGGAAAATTAAACAGACTAGGCATAAGAGAAGAAGAGAAGGCTTCTGGTGCTATACACAAACATCTTAAGCCCTCCAGGTCCATATAAAAGTGAATCAAATCAGTTTGTTCCTGTAACCTTGAGGGAGGCATATGGAGAGAGTGGGGATTGGATTTGGAGCTCATTTGGTAGATTTCAACTCTCTCACAAGGACATTAGTTCAATCTCCACTCCACATTGAAAGGTGCAATAATACAAACATGTAATCTCAACACACATGATGTAGAGGCAGAAGTATTAGACATTCAAGGTCATGCACAGCTATCTTGTGAGTTTGAAGGCAGCCACATTGTGAGTTTGAAGGCAGCCTGGACTATATGAGACCCTGGAGAAAGAAAGAGAAAGGAAGGAAGGAAGGAAGGAAGGAAGGAAGGAAGGAAGGAAGGAAGGAAGGAAGGAAGGGAGGGAGGGAGGGAGGGAGGGAGGGAGGGAGGGAGGGAGGGAGGGAGGGAGGGAGGGAGGGAGGGATAGATAAATATGAGAGGCAGATACCTTGATTTACTATTAAAATTTGCCGAACAGGCTAGAGCAGGCTCAGCAGATAAGAGTACTTTCTGGTGTTGAAGATGACCCCAGTTTATTTCCCAGAACTTACATGCAGACCTCTTCTGGACTTTAGAGGCACCAGACATGTGTGTGGTACATATGCATACATGTAGGCAAACATTCATACACATAAATGAAAATTTCTTTTAAAAACATATATACTTGGGCTGGAGAGATGACTCAGAGGTTAAGAGCACTGACTGCTCTTGTAGAGGTCCCAAGTTCAACTCTTAGCAACCACATGCTGGATCTGTAATGGGATCTGATGTTCTCTTCTGGTGTGCCTGAGGGCGGCAAAGGTGTACCACATACATAAAATAAATAAAATCTTTTTTAAAGTATACACTTATGCTATGGAAATGACAATTGTTCTCGTCCTAGTAAAATATGTTTGTATCCAGTGGGCCACTGGGTATAAAGCAGATTGGAAGCTTCCACCACACAGTGCTAAGTAAGGGTTTCTCAATTGTAGGCTGTCCCACAACTAAAAAAGCCTCAGTCTCAGCCAGTTTTGTTGCATTCCTGAGATTCTAGGAAATTTTGAGTTCCCTTAAAAAAAAAAAAAAAACCTGTTTTTGTTTTATTTTGTTGCTGTGATGAACACCATTATCAAAAATCATCTTAGGGTAAGAAAGGATATATTCAGACCACTCCCAACCAAGACACCAACAAAACTGAATGCCTCATTTGAGTCTAGATCTATATTTAAAATTAAGAAGAAACATCTCTCCTTGCATTTTGTCAGAGAATTGTAAAAGCTGAAATTCTAAGAAACAAGAGAAAAATGATGAATAAGATGGTTTTGTTAAGCATTGCTAAATGTTGAGAACAAAACAGTATATTAGTACTTAAAATGGTTCATAAAACCAGTGTCACACAAGAGAAAAACCAGTGAATAGGAGGGTTTATTATGCATTGCTAAATTTGGTGGAAGAAATTGCATGGGGGCTACTACTGCAGACACTGTGCTGTTAGGCTGAAATCTGAGTGAAGAAGAAATTCCTGTAGACTGGAGTACCCTGTTTAAGGATTCACAGGGCATAGATGGTTAGGTTGATAGAGTTGGATTGTGTTTGCTCTGCTTTTACTACTAATGTGAATCTAGGGGTTTAAGTAGCTAAGGAATTGGGATTTCTGTCTCTTACATCCATTTCTCAACTATTTGTAAGACTAGGAGATGTAGCTATGGTAAAAAGGAACTACAGGAAAGGAATACAGTGGTGAGAAAGAGGACTTGCCTGTATGTTTGTGTTCAGTTTTAGATATGAAGCAAATCCTGAAGGCTCATGGGATGGTGGCTTGGTCCTCTACACCCCCCTCCCCTGCCCAGTGTAAGGTTCAGAGGTGGAACTTTGGGGGAAGCAGTTGAATTGTGAATGTCCTGACCTACTCTGTGGATTTATCTATTGGTAGATTCATAATTGTACTGATTATAAAAAAGTAACTAGAAGTATGGAACACAGGCCTTGGTGGGTTGCCAGTGGCTTTTAAAAGCACCTTTTCCTAAGACTCTTCTCTCTCTGTCCCTCTGCTTCCTGGCCACCCTATACATGTCCACACTGCTGACAAGTTCTATCTCACCTGCAGCTTAAGACACTGGAGCCAGCTGACTACAGATTGAAACATTTGAAACCATAAGCCAAAGCAAACCATTCCTCCTTTAAGTTTCTTTCTCCGGAATCTTGTTGCAGTGATTAGAAGCTCTCTAACACACCATGAAAGGAGGATGGCTATCAACTCCAACAACTATATTATGGAGGGAAACAGTGAGACAAGGGAAATTACATTACTTTTAGGGAAGACTCCGAATTAAAGAAGTTATGACCATCTGTTGAGCTCAGCAACTCACTCTCACAGAGAACATTTCTTCTCCTATTTGAGAAGAGTGTTTCCCAAAGGAAGACTATGCAAGAGAAAAGGTCCACACTCCATCTTAAATTTCTTCTTCTATTAAGAAAACCTATCTGTTACCAGAAGATTGTATATCATCCCATATCAAAGTTGAAGATTTTCAAAGAGCATAAAAGAATTATGCTACTCATCAATATAGAGAGAAAATGCCATCTACAGATGATTCAATTGTCATTGTACTACTTTTCTTATCCTTGTGTGCATGTTTTTATATGTGCCTGTGAAATATATGAGTAGGGGGCCCAAGGTTAATGTTGGATTTCTTCCTCATTAATCTCCCCCCCACTTTATATTTTGAAGTCTCTCATTGAGCCTGCGGTCTACAAACTTGCTGGACTAACTGGCAAGCAGACGTTAGCATCCTCAGGTCTCCCTTTCAGTACCCAGAGTAAAGGCACATGCCTCTAGGCCTAGCCTTGTATGTGGATTCCAGAGATCCTAACTTGGGTTTTCATGCTAGCATGGCAGGCATTTGATCCATCCACTGAGACATTTTCCCAGACCTTCAGCATTCATGTTCTGAGAAATAAATAGCCACTAGGACTATGAATGGATACCATTAGGGGAGCTTCGCCTCACTGTGGTAGCCTTCTCTTATCTCTCCCCTCATTCTGAACTTCTCACCTAGAGTGTGGTGTATCTTCCTGGCAGTTAACGTTGTCTGCCACCTCAATGACTATCTCCATCCTGCCCTTCAAGGACCTCCACAGCCATGACACCAGTCCCTCCTGTGGATATGCCAACTGTGCTCAGCAATTGTACATGTCATCTGACTGCATCCATGCTGCTGACATCACAGTTTCCATAGCAACTAATGTATTTCACCAGGGGGAGATGGAGAGTTTTCAACTATAAATAGAGTGAAAATTGAAGAAAATGAGCAGTAGAACTAAATGCAGGTGATGGGCTGTACTTCTGGCATAGGGGACTTGCATATTGAGGGTGAAGGTCAATATTAAGGGCTGAATTCCAAGCTTTGGTTATTGATCATGCCAAAGTCCAGGTCATCTTCAGTTCTATAATGTGCTTGACTTGTTTTATGTTCATTGAGTGCACATGAACTATTTTCAGAGAAAACCATTCTCTCAGTGTCTCTTGTGTGTGTGTCTCTGTGTGTGTGTGTGTCTCTGTGTGTGTGTCTCTGTGTGTGTGTGTGTGTGTGTGTGTGTGTGTGTGTGTGTGTGTGTGTGTGGTTGTTGTTGTTGCTAGCACAGAATGATAATTACAACAGATTCTGTAACACTGCAATATAGCTCTATGTAAAGTACCAAGACTGATACAACTGGGGACTCAAGTAAGGGACTTGAAGAATGATCTATTGTTTAAGAGCAAGAAACATAAAGGAGCAAGTAAATCATTGTACATTAGTCAGCACTGAACTTGCAGGGATAATTATAGAGGAGACCTGAGACAAAGTGGTTTGAACACACTCATCTCACTTCACAGCAGCACAAAGAGAAACAGCCTAGTATCTAATCACCCTATGCTGGTGTCTGCAACACGGAATTCTCTACAATATAATTGTCTTCATAAATCTAATCTGTCCTGGATGTGGGAGGGGTATGGATGATGTCAATCTGGAGCATCAATCACAGAGTCACAGATTTGACAGTGGCCTTGAAAGACACCATGCCACCCTTTCTCTTCCTTCAAGCAAGACTAAAGAGTTTACCATGACCAATTTTCTGTAGTAAGAAACATTTACAGATAGAATTTTTAACTGTATATGAATAAAGAATATAGCAAAACTAATGTTAACACAGAAGGAGAAAATTTCATAATGCCTCAATGACAATGACAGCCAACTAAGAAATCCTGGGAGTGGTTAAAAAATTAGTTTCTTCCCAACAAAGGGCCCCCAATTGGCTATCTAATATCAAATGGTCATCTCTGAAATCATATATAAATAGCATTCTACAGACTGAGCCTTGGTGAGTGTGTGTGTGTGTGCGTGTGTGTGCAGTTAAAGAAATAAAGGTCATGAGTTTGAGAGAGAATTCATAGTGGGAACAACCCTTCCTTCTATAGAGACACAAAGTGAAGTAGGTGGAAGTGTTTAATCTTCCCCTGTGTGGGAGAGCCATAGGCTAGGCTAGGCTCTGTGGTCTGCCTCTCCATGTTGGTCACCCTCTAAAGGGAGATGGAAAAGGAAGGAAAGGAAAAGAAGATAAGAAGACAGGGAAATGGGGAGGAGAGAAGGGAGAAAAAGATGAAGCAAGGAAAGGGGAAGGAGGGAAAGAAAAGTCTTCTCACAGCGTTGGTCAACTTTCATGGTGTAAATGTTCTTCCTGGGATCAGTTTGTAGGTGCCAGATGACAAAACTGAGCCCAGAGCTAGGAGGGTTGTGTGTTATTGACTCACTTGCATTGGAACAAGCCAGTTTTAACACATCATTGGAAGCAGTCTCAGTTATTTATGCTGCTTAGTAATGTTTCCATAAATTTCAACCAATCATTAAAAAAAGAAGTTCTGTGCATAATTGAAAATCACATTGGAAAGCTGAGATGGTCAGTCAGTAAGGGCTTGGCTTGCAAGTCTGAATACCTGAGTATGATGCCCCGCTCCTGTGTAAAAAGCCTGGCATGGTGACATATGCTTTTAATCTCGATTGGACAGACTAAATTACTTAGTGAGCCCCAAGTTTCTAAATCAAAGAAAGATGGATAATTTATGAGGAATGAAACCAGAACGTGATCTCTACCCACCCACATCACATACACACTTATAAGTCTGCATAAGCATGGACATACAGGTGCACACACGCACGTACACACATGTACATGCAAGCGCATGCACATACACACACACACACACACACACACACACACACATCATGAGGTGGAGGACTGTCAAATTAAAGATCTAGAGAAGTGGAAAGCCAAGCATATTTAGTATTTGAAAGGATTAGCAAAGTTAATGTATTACTTTTCCCTGAGCAAAGTAGTTCTTCTCTGTCTTTACACAGTGCTTCATAGCCATAGATTTGTGCTAACATTGATAGAAAAGAATAAGAAAGTAGAATAGTTTAAATAATTCTTCGAAATTGGAAGATATGCCTTATTAGATTCATTACAAAGATATAATGATTAATGAATATGACACTGGTGGAGAAACACACACACAGCCCAAGCAAGAAGAGAACCCAAGCACAGAATAGCATAAACTCACCAGATAGGTTGTTAAAGGAACAAAGGCAATTTGGGAGAAAGGCTATTTTCTAAAAAATGTGCTGCTGAAAGCTTTGCATACAATGCTCTTGTAAGAAATGGGCATTTGGACAGAGGCAGACAGCTTCTGGGACAGGCGGGAGCCACAGAGCCGCTGAGGCAGCACACTTTTGGGGCTGCAGACATCCTGCACCCTCCCAGTGGGAGGACGGTGGTCCGCCCTGCACGGGAGCCCTCTGCCTCAGGGGCAGGGAGCACCATCTTGGTTCCGGGACTCCTCCGAACTTAGGAACTTAGTCTGCACAGGTGAGAGTGTGCACCACAGAGGCAGACAGCTTCTGGGACAGGCAGGAGCCACAGAGCCGCTGAGACAGCACCCTTTTGGGGCCACAGACATCCGGCACTCTCCCAGCCGGAGGACAGTGGTCCCACCCTGCACGGGAGCTCTCTGCCTCAGGAGAAGGGAGCACCATCTTGGCTCTGGGACTCCTCCGAACTTAGGAACTTAGTCTGCACAGGTGAGAGTGTGCACCACAGAAGCTGACAGCTTCTGTGACCTGCCAAAGCAACACAGCATCTGGGAAAGGTCCTGTTTTGGGCCTTCTTCTTCGGCCAGGAGGAGGTCCAAACACCAGATATCTGTGCACTCTCCCTGTAAGAGGAGAGCTTGCCAGCAGAGAGTGCTCTAACCACTGAAACTCAGAGGAGAGAGCCTGTCTCCCGGGTCTGCTGATAGACATTAATCAGAATCACCAGAAGAATAATCTTTAAACAGAGACAACTATAACAACTAACTCCAGAGATTACCAGATGGCAAAAGGTAAACATAAGAATCTTACTAACAGAAACCAAGACCACTCACCATCATCAGAACCCAGCACTCCCACTTCGCCCAGTCCAGGGCACCCCAACACACCTGAAAAGCTAGACCTGGATTTAAAAGCATATCTCATGATGATGGTAGAGGACATCAAGAAGGACTTTAAGAACTCACTTAAAGAATTACAGGAGAACATTGCTAAAGAGTTACAAGTCCTTAAAGAAAAACAGGATAACACAATCAAACAGGTAGAAGTCCTTAAAGAAAAACAGGAACACATCCAAACAGATGATGGAAATGAACAAAACCATACTAGACCTAAAAAGAGAAGTAGACACAACAAAGAAATCCCAAAATGAGGCAACACTGGAGATAGAAACCCTAGGAAAGAAATCTGGAACCATAGATGCGAACATCAGCAACAGAATACAAGAGATGGAAGAGAGAATCTCAGGTGCAGACGATTCCATAGAGAACATCGCCACAACAATCAAGGAAAATGGAAAATGCAAAAAGATCCTAACTCAAAACATCCAGGAAATCCAGGACACAATGAGAAGACCAAACCTACGGATAATAGGAGTGGATGAGAATGAAGATTTTCAACTCAAAGGACCAGCAAACATCTTCAACAAAATTATAGAAGAAAACTTCCCAAATCTAAAGAAAGAGGTGCCCATGAACATACAAGAAGCCTACAGAACTCCAAATAGACTGGACCAGAAAAGAAATTCCTCCCGACACATAATAATCAGAACAACAAATACACTAAATAAAGATAGAATACTAAAAGCAGTAAGAGAAAAAGGCCAAGTAACATATAAAGGCAAGCCTATCAGAATTACACCAGATTTTTCACCAGAGACTATGAAAGCCAGAAGATCCTGGACAGATGTTATACAGACACTAAAAGAACACAAATTCCAGCCCAGGCTACTATACCCAGCCAAACTCTCAATTAACATAGATGGAGAAACCAAAGTATTCCACGACAAAACCAAATTCACACATTATCTCTCCACGAATCCAGCCCTTCAAAGGATAATAACAGAAAAAAACCAATACAAGGACGGGAACCAAGCCCTAGAAAAAACAAGAAGGTAATCCCTCAACAAACCTAAAAGAAGACAGCCACAAGAACAGAATGCCAACTTTAACAACAAAAATTACAGGAAACAACAATTACTTTTCCTTAATATCTCTTAATATCAATGGACTCAACTCCCCGATAAAAAGACATAGACTAACAAACTGGCTACACAAACAAGACCCAACATTTTGCTGCTTACAGGAAACTCATCTCAGAGAAAAAGATAGACACTACCTCAGAATGAAAGGCTGGAAAACAATTTTCCAAGCAAATGGGATGATGAAACAAGCTGGAGTAGCCATTCTAATATCTGATAAGATTGACTTCCAACCCAAAGTCATCAAAAAAGACAGGGAGGGGCACTTCATACTCATCAAAGGTAAAATCCTCCAAGAGGAACTATCAATTCTGAATATCTATGCTCCAAATACAAAGGGAGCCACAATCATTAAAAAAACTTTAGTAAATCTCAAACCACACATTGGTCCATTGATATTAAGAGATATTAAGGAAAAGTAATTGTTGCTTCCTGTTATTTTTGCTGTTAAAGTTGGCATTCTGTTCTTGTTCAGTTGGCTGTCTTCTTTAATAATAGTGGGAGAATTCAATACACCACTTTCACCAATGGACAGATCATGGAAACAGAAACTAAACAGGGACACAGTGAAACTAACAGAAATTAGGAATCAAATGGATCTGGCAGATATCTACAGAACATACTATCCTAAAACAAAGGGATATACCTTCTTCTCAGCACCTCATGGTACCTTCTCCAAAATTGACCACATAATTGGTCACAAAACAGGCCTCAACAGATACAAAAATATTGAAATTGTCCCATGCATCCTATCAGATCACCATGGACTAAGGCTGATCTTCAATAACAAAATAAATAATAGAAAGCCAACATTCACGTGGAAACTGAACAACATACTTCTCAATGATACCTTGGTCAAGAAAGGAATAAAGAAAAAAATTAAGGACTTTTTAGAGTTCAATGAAAATGAAGCCACAACATACCCAAAATTATGGGAAGCAATGAAAGCATTTCTAAGAGGAAAACTCAGAACTCTGAGTGCCTCCAAAAAGAAACTAGAGAGAGCACACATTAGCAGCTTGACAACACACCTAAAAGCACTAGAACAAAAGGAAGCAAATTCACCCAAGAGGAGTAGACAGCAGGAAATAATCAAACTCAGGGGCAAAATCAACCAAGTGGAAACAAGAAGAACAATTCAAAGAATCAACCAATCAAGGAGCTGGGTCTTTGAGAAAATCGACAAGATAGATAAACCCTTAGCCAGACTCACTAGAGGGCACAGGGAAAGCATTCTAATTAACAAAATCAGAAATGAAAAAGGAGACATAACAACAGATCCTGAAGACATCCAAAACACCATCAGATCCTTCTACCAAAGGCTATACTCAACAAAACTGGAGAACCTGGATGAAATGGAGAAGTTCCAAGACAGATACCAGGGACCAAAGTTGAATCAAGATCAGATTAATGATCTAAACAGCCCTATATCCCCCAAAGAAATAGAAGCAGTCATTAATAGTCTCCCAACCAAAACAAGCCCAGGACCAGAATGGTTTAGTGCAGAGTTCTATCAGACCTTCAAAGAAGATCTAATCCCAGTTCTTCACAAACTATTCCACAAAATAGAAACAGAAGGTACTCTACCCAACTCATTCTATGAAGCCACAATTACTCTGATACCTAAACCACAAAAAGACCCAACAAAGATAGAAAACTTCAGACCAATATCCCTTATGAATATTGATGCAAAAATCCTCAATAAAGTTCTTGCTAACCGAATCCAAGAACACATCAAAACAATCATCCATCCTGACCAAGTAGGTTTCATCCTAGGGATGCAGGGATGGTTCAATATATGGAAATCCATCAACATAATCCAGTATATAAACAAACTCAAAGACAAAAACCACATGGTCATCTCGTTAGATGCGGAAAAAGCATTTGACAAGATCCAACACCCATTCATGATAAAAGTCTTGGAAAGATCAGGAATTCAAGGCCCATACCTAAACATGATAAAAGCAATCTACAGCAAACCAGTAGCCAACATCAAAGTAAATGGTGAGAAGCTTGAAGCAATCCCTCTAAAATCAGGGACTAGACAAGGCTGTCCACTTTCTCCATACCTATTCAACATTGTACTTGAAGTCCTAGCCAGAGCAATTCGACAACAAAAGGAGATCAAAGGGATACAAATTTGAAAAGATGAAGTCAAAATATCACTTTTTGCAGATGATATGATAGTATATATAAGTGACCCTAAAAATTCCACCAGAGAACTCCTAAACCTGATAAACAGCTTCGGTGAAGTAGCTGGATATAAAATTAACTCAAACAAATCAATGACCTTTCTCTACACAAAGAATAAACAGGCTGAAAAAGAAATTAGGGAAACAACACCCTTCTCAATAGTCACAAATAATATAAAATATCTTGGCGTGAATCTAACTAAGGAAGTCAAAGATCTATATAATAAAAACTTCAAGTCTCTGAAGAAAGAAATTATAGAAGATCTCAGAAGATGGAAAGATCTCCCATGCTCATGGATTGACAGGATCAACATTGTAAAAATGGCTATCTTGCCAAAAGCAATCTACAGATTCAATGCAATCCCCATCAAAATTCCAACTCAATTCTTCAACGAATTAGAAAGTGCAATCTGCAAATTCATCTGGAATAACAAAAAACCTAGGATAGCAAAAACTCTTCTCAAGGATAAGAGAACCTCTGGTGGAATCACCATGCCGGACCTAAAGCTTTACTACAGAGCAATTGTGATAAAAACTGTGTGGTACTGGTATAGTGACAGACAAGTAGACCAATGGAATAGAATTGAAGACCCAGAAATGAACCCACACACCTACGGTCACTTGATCTTTGACAAGGGAGCTAAAACCATCCAGTGGAAGAAAGACAGCATTTCAACAAATGGTGCTGGCACAACTGGTTGTTATCATGTAGAAGAATGCGAATTGATCCATTCCTATCTCCTTGTACTAAGGTCAAGTCTAAGTGGATCAAGGAACTTCACATAAAACCAGAGACACTGAAACTTGTAGAGGAGAAAGTGGGGAAAAGCCTTGAAGATATGAGCACAGGGGAAAAATTCTTGAATAGAACAGCAATGGCTTGTGCTGTAAGATCGAGAATGGAAAAGTGAGACCTCATGAAACTGCAGAGCTTCTGCAAGGCAAAAGACACCATCAATAAGACAAAAAAACCACCAACAGATTGGGAAATGATCTTTACCTATCCTAAATCAGATAAGGTACTAATATCCAATATATATAAAGAACTCAAGAAGGTGGACTCCAGAAAGTCAAATAACCCCATTAAAAAATGGGGCTCAGAACTGAACAAAGAATTCTCACCTGAGGAATACCGAATGGCAGAGAAGCACCTGAAAAAATGTTCAACATCCTTAATCATCACGGAAATGCAAATCAAAACAACCCTGAGATTCCACCTCACACCAATCAGAATGGCTAAGATCAAAAATTCAGGTGACAGCAGATGCTGGCGAGGATGTGGAGAAAGAGGAACACTCCTTCATTGTTGGTGGGATTGCAAGCTTGTACAACCACTCTGGAAATCAGTCTGGCGGTTCCTCAGAAAATTGGACATAGTACTACTGGAGGATCCAGCAATACCTCTCCTGGGCATATATCCAGAAGATGTCCCAACTGGTAAGAAGGACACATGCTCCACTATGTTCATAGCAGCCTTATTTATAATAGCCAGAAGCTGGAAAGAACCCAGATGCCCCTCAACAGAGGAATGGATACAGAAATTATGGTACATTTACACAATGGAGTACTACTCAGCTATTAAAAAGAATGAATTTATGAAATTCCTATCCAAATGGATGGACCTGGAGGGCATCATCTTGAGTGAGGTAACGCAATCACAAAGGAACTCACACAATATGTATTCACTGATAAGTGGATATTAGCCCAAAACTTAGGATACCCAAGATATAAGATACAATTTGATAAACGCATGAAACTCAAGAAGAATGAAGACCAAAGTGTAGACACTATGCCCCTTCTTAGAATTGGGAACAAAACACCCATGGAAGGAGTTACATAGACAATTTTTGAGCTGTGATGAAAGGATGGACCATCTAGAGACTGCCATATCCAGGGATCCATCCCATAATCAGCTTCCAAACGCTGACACCATTGCATTCACTAGCAAGATTTTGCTGAAAGGACCCAGATATAGCTGTCTCTTGTGAGACTATGCCGGGGCCTAGCAAACACAGAAGTGGATGCTCATAGTCAGCTATCGGATGGTTCACAGGGCTCCCAATGGAGAAGCTAGAGAAAGTACCCAAGGAGCTAAAGGGATCTGCAACCCTATAGTTGGAACAACATGATGAACTAACCAGTACCCTGGAGCTCTTGTCTCTAGCTGCATATGTATCGAAAGATGGCCTAGTCGGCCATCACTCGAAAGAGAGGCCCATTGGACTTGCAAACTTTATATGCCCCAATACAGGGGAATGCAGGGCCAAAAGAATGGGAATGGGTGGGTAGGGAAGTGGGGGGGCGTATGGGGGACTTTTGGGATAGCATTGGAAATGTAATTGAGGAAAATATGTAATAAAAAATATTAAAAATAAAAAAAATAAGAAAACAAAAAACAAACAAACAAACAAAAAGCCCAACATATGTATGAGATGAAAATACTGTGTGTAAATCTTTGCTATTTTAATTCATTAATGTAAAGATGTCTGCCAAGGACCACCCTTGATCTGGAGAGAGGTTCTGGGAAAAGGGATGTCAGGGAGCTTAGAAAACAAGCCAATCAAAGTCAAACTGTGGGTCCAAGCTGATGGCCTATTCTCTGCTGGAGACAGTTTTCCAGTCTGCTTTCTCTCTGATCTGCTTTATCTGGAGATTTCCAGACAGTTCTCTCTCTCTCTCTCTCTCTCCCTCTCCCTCTCCCTCTCCCTCTCCCTCCCTTTCTCTCTCTCTCTCTCTCTCTCTCTCTCTCTCTCTCTCTCTCTCTCTCTCTCTCCCTCTCCTTCTCCCTCTCCCTCTCCCTCTCCCTCTCCCTCTCCCTCTCCCTCTCCCTCTCCCTCTCCCTCTCCCTCTCTCTCTCTCTCTCTCTCTCTCTCTCCCCCTCCTTCCCTTTCTCTCTCTCTCTCCCCTCTGCTTGAGAGAGTTCTCCAAGCAGCTCTCTCTTGCTATACTAAACAATTCTCTGGATATCTCATCTCCTGTAGATCACAAGCCCAGTCTTTTATTTTACATATCAATCTAGTCTTTTACTGATCCTAATAATTAATCTAGTCTTTTACGTTTCTGTCTTAGTTAGGGTTTTACTGCTGTGAACAGACACTATGACCAAGGCAAGTCTTAAAAAAAAAAAATTTAATTGGGGCTGGCTTACAGGTTCAGAGGTTCAGTCCATTATCATCAAGGTGGGAGCATGGCAGTATCTAGGCAGGCATGGCGCAGGCAGAACTGAGATCTACATCTTCATCCAAAGGCTGCTAGTGGAAGACTGACTTCCAGGCAACTAGGGTGAGGATCTTATGCCCACACCCACAGTGACACACCCATTCCAACAAGGCCACACCTCCAATTGGTGCCACTCATTGGTCTAAGAATTTACAAACCATGACAGTATCCTATGAAGCAGCATCCCATGATCCCAGTCTTCCCTTAATTCTTAGAAAACAGCAGGCATACATTTCCTTTTGAAAGAATTCAGAGATCTGTCTGCCTCTGCTAAATACAGAGGATAAACTAGCTGGACAAACCCTGCCCTGAAATTTTCATTTCTACCACACCTGTGTCTGGACTCACTGTGCCCCAGGCTGACCTTGAACTCCAGAATATGCCTGCCTTTGTATCTTTCTGACCAGCTGCCCCATTAATGCAGCTGCCTTTGCTCCTTTAGATTCATGAAGCCCCTCATGTAATTCATATTGCATCCTTATTTTTGGCATAGTTGAGAAATTACATACTTTCTTTTTTAATTAATTAATATTTTACACTCCATATTCTATTCCACCCCCACCCCATCCTCCCTCTGACTGTTTCACATCCCATACCTCCTTACCACCCCTGTCTCTATAAGGATGCCCCCCACCCACCACCCCACCTACCTGTAAACTCTCTGGGGTCTCCTGTCTCTTGAGGGTTAGGTGCATCATCTCTGAATGAACACAGACCCAGCAGTCCTCTACTATATGTGTGCTGGGGCCTCATATCAGCTGCTGTCTGTTTGGTGGTTCAGTGTTGGAGAGATCTCAGGGATCCAGATGAATTGAGACTGCTGGCCCTCCTACAAGATCACCCTTCTCCTCAGCTTCTTTCATTCTTCCCTAACTCAACAAGGGTCAGCTGCTTTTGTTCATTGGTTAGAGGCAAATATCTGCATCTGACTCTTTCAGCTGCTTGTTGGATCTTCCAGAGTGCGGTCATGCTAGGTTCATTTTAGTGAGTGCTCCATAGCCTCAGTAATAGTGTCAGGTCTTGGGCCCTCCCCTTGAGCTGGATCCCACTTTCAGCCTGTCACTGGACCTTCTTTTCCTCAGGCTCCTCTCCATTTCCATCCCTGTAATACTTTCAGACAGGAACAGAGTTGTGACTGTGGGATGGTCCTCCTCTCCATCATTTGATGCCTTCCTGTCTTCCTGCTGGAGGTGAGCTCTATAAGTTCCCTCTCCCTGCTATCAAGCATTTCATCTAAGGTCCCTCCCTTTGCGTCTTGAGATCTCTCACCTCCCCAGGTGAATTCTGGAGGGTCCCCACAACCTCCTATCTCCCAAAGTTAACTGTCTCCATTCTTTCTGCTGGCCCTCAGGTCTTCAGTCCTTTTCCCTCACCCAATACAAGAGTAGGTTCCCCTCTCCTTCCAAATCCCTCCCTGCCCTGGAGTCCATTTTCCCTCCCAGGTCCCTCCTTCTTTCCCCAATTTTGATTGGTTTCTTCTCCCTCCCAAGTGGAACTGAGATGTCCTCACGTGGGCACTACAGCTTGTTGACCTTTTTGAGTTCTGTGCACTGTACCTTGGGTATTCTGTACTTTTTTTTTTCTTTTCTTTTTCTTTCTTTCTTTCTTTTTTTTTTTTTTTTTTTTTTTTTTTTTTTTTTTTTTTTTTTTTTTTGGCTAACATTCACTTATTAGTGAGTACATACCATGTCCTTTTGGGTCTGAGTTACCTCACTGAGAATGATATTTTCTAGTTCCATCCAATTGCCTGCAAAACTCAGGATGTCCTTGTTCTTAATAGCCTGAGTAATATTCCATTGTGTAATTGAACCACATTTTCTGTATCCATTCTTCTGTCGTGGGACATCAGGGTTGTTTCTAGCTTCTGGCTATCACAAATAAGGCATGGTAGGGCATCTTTTGGGTATATTCCCAAGAGTGCTATAGCTGGGTCTTCAGGTATATCTATTTCCAATTTTCTGAGGAACATCCAGATTGACTTCCAGAGTGGTTGTACCAGTTTGCAATCCCACCAGCAATGGAGGAGTGTTCCTTTTTCTCCACATCTTCTCCAACATGTGTTGCTACCTGTGGTTTTTATCTTAGCCATTGTGATTGGTGTAAGGTGGAATCTCAGGGTCATTTTGATTTGCATTTCTCTGATCACTAAGGACTTTAAACATTTCTTTAGGTGCTTCTCAGTCATTCCAGATTTCTCAGTTGTGAATTCTCAGTTCAGTTCTTTACCTCATTTTTTGATTGGGTTGTTTGGTTTTTTGTTGATTAACTTCTTGAGTTCTTTATATGTTTTGGATATTAGCCCTCTATCAGATGTGGGGTTAGTGAAGATTTTTTCCCAATCTGTAGGTTGCCAATTTGTCTTATTGACTATTGAAAGTGTCTTACAGACACTTTCCAGTTTCATGAAGTCCCATTTATTAATTTTTGATCTTAGAGCCTGAGCCATTGGAATTCTGTTTAGAAAATTTCCTTCTGTGCCAATGAGTTCAAGGCTCTTTCCCACTTTCTCTTCACTCCCCATATCTATTCAATATAGTACTAGAAGTGCTAGCTAGAATAATAAAACAACAAAAAGATATCAAGTGGATACAAATTGGCAAAGAAGAAATAAAGGTTTCACTATTTGAAGATGATATGTTAGCATACATAAGCAACCCTAAAAATTCTACCAGAGAACTTCTCTAGCTGATAAACAACTTCAGCAAAGTAGCTGGATACAAAATTAACTCAAATAAATCAGTAGTCTTCCTTTATACAAATGATAAACAGGCTGAGAAAGAAATTAGGGAAACAACTCCCTTCACAATAGCCACAAATAATATAAAACATCTTGGGGTAACTCTAACCAAACAACTGAAAGACCTGTATGACAATAACTTGAAGTCTCTCAAGAAAGATGGCAGCCATTGACTCTTGAGGAGACCCATGTTCACTGGTTCTGTACCAGAAACAGGAAACATGTCATTTTGTCCCCACCAAGGCCATGCCAGACTCAGCACTTATCACAAATTTGAATTTAAGTTTTTGGGAAACTAGAACACAATTTTCAAATCTCAGTCAGTTGAATAGTTTGAGAATAGGACACCAGACTCCATAAGGGGAAACTGGGACAGTGAGCTTTATCAACATCAAAATCAGATGCTGTGGAAAAACTGGGAAGATGGATAAAAAGACCAACTGCAGGCTTTTAAGCACCACAGTAAAATCTAAACAACTCACTTAGCATTTCCCTGAAGAGCAAAGGATATAAGTAAGAGACTAACCATTAAAATCAGCCCAACCCCATTAGCCACTGGTGTGATGTCAATGAAGTGGCTGAGGGGCTGTCAGTTGCTGCCAATCAGTGAAACTGAAATGAAATGGTTTCAAGATCCTAGCTGCTGGTGATGATGTGGGGAAGGTGAACCATTCATGCAGGGCATTGAGGAGGGACCACCCTCGAGAGAATCTGTTGCTTTCTTGCAACACTAACAAGAACTTCTCATGTCACTCTGCAAGTGTAGGTTAGGGCATGCTCTCTGGGAAAGGAAGACTGAGCATGCACATCTCTGTCCAAAAAAAAAAAAAAAAAAGTACAAAATCTGTCCTCATACCAGAAAAAAAAGGGGGGGGATTCAAACCTTCTTTCTGGTAGGCCTGAAAGGCTATAGACACCACAGCTCACCCATAGAATGGATGGCGACGAACAGGAAAAAGCAGCTCCTTTGTAATATACGCTGCAATGGGGTAGCTCTCCAGGTGGAAAATGTCAGCCTTGAAAGGTCCCTTGGTGTTTGCTTTTTATTTATCATTTTCAAAATGATACCAGAGATGGAGGAGATGGTGACTGTGGCCAGGGGACAGGCACCAGGGATGGGAGTGGAGGAGCACCACAAGTGAGCACTTCTGGGGGTGGGGGTTGTATAACACTACACATACCTACACACAAACAAATAAATGTAAAAATAGATACATGCCAAATAAGGCCTATGTGACACAGTAAACTATAATGTCTCTAGGGTAAATTCCTCTCCACCTTCTGGCTAAGAGCAAGAGAAACCCCAAAATCAAAATCCTAGATTTGACTTTTGACTACAACTATATAGGATGACATCATGGGGAGAAGCCAGCTAAAAGGAATGAGATTGCAAACTAGCTTTACAACTTCTTGACTATACTGATAAAAAATAATACTTTTAAAATCAAATTACAAAAGACATTAGGGTAGATATCCAAAAGGATGATAATAACAATGCCTGTAAAAATCCACTAGGGGCTGGTGAAATGGCTCAACAGAAAAAGACACTTGCTGCCAAGCCTGAGGACCTCAGTCTAACCCACAGGACCTGCATGGTAGAAGGATAGAACCAACTCCTGCAAGCTGTCCTCCTACCTACATACTTGCACTAGAGCACATGTGAGCTCTCAAACATACACCATACATACATACATACACACATACATCTTACTTTTTGTTTTTTTAATAGGGGGCTACAAAGATGGCTGGGCAATTTAGAGCACTTGCTTTTGCCAAGGTTGCAAATTGCAATCTCAGCACCCTTGGTGGTCAGCTTGAAACCACCTATAACTCCAGCTCCAAAGGATCCAACTCCTTCTGGCCTCTATGGGCAAGACATACGTGCAGACACAAACATATACACATATTTAAAGATGATTTCAAGCAAGCACATTTTAAAAATGAAAATTCATTGGGACAAGCTGATGTGATGAGTTTCCATTCTTCTAATAACCTCCTTCCTTCACTATTTAAAATTTGCCGAATATTTAAAAGTATTAAGAAATAGTGGAGTGTATTTTTATTAGATTATTTTTTATTTTATAGGTAACTATAAATCATTTCAGAGCATGTTCTGGGTCTCCAAAGCCCACCAAGAATTAAGCGAGGAATCCTCAGGAGATGATGTTCAGAATCAATATTGTGGGATAGAATACCTGCCCATCGAATTGCATGCTGTTCTTTCTGGTTTTTCTCTTTGGATAATTTCCATGAAGCAGGTCACGTGCTCTCACCCTAAGACCTCCAGGCATTCTCAGCTGTCACTTGTGAACAGCTTCTTCCTCCCTCTGCTCTTGCCACATGATGGGTGCTGGCAGCTTTTCACTGCTGTGCTGGCAGCCCCAGGCTGTGAAATCAGAGGAGCAAATAACCTGAAATACGACACACCTGGCAAGAGACAAAGGGCACATTTTCCACTAAGTGTTAGAAAACTACCAGTGCCATGGATATACTTTTGAATGGAGACAAGTTATAGAAATGATACCACTGGTGCCATATATTCTGAGAACAAGCATTCTTCCTACTATAATTTCATGTGACTTTAAAAATGTATTTTATTATTATTTTGTAGTACCAGCACCAGCAGTATGGGCTGGGCATGTAGCTCAATTTTCAGAGTGTTCACCATTCATGAAGCCCAGGGTTCAGTCTCCAGTCTCACATGAACTGAAGGTGGTAGCACATGGCCTTGATATGATCCATACAACTTATGAGGTGGAGATAGGAAGACCCGACACTCAGAATCATCCTTAACTACATAGTGTTTTCAAGGCTAGCGTGAGATACATACTATACTATACATGTATTATCATTTTGATATTGCTATAAAATTCAGCTACAGTAACCATAACAATAATGCTCCATCTCGGGAAATTTGAAAAGAAGTGAAGAGATAGAAATCGGAATGAATACCATGGTGAGCCATGGTGGAGGACTGCTTCTAATTTTAGAAGTAAAGGGAATATAGAACACCTTGCATCTAAGTTTTTATCATCCAGGTTGTAGCTTCTTAAAGATAATGAAAGTGTCTCACATCTTTCAATGGGTAATAGCAAAATAGATTTTCTCTGATCAACCTGGAAGAGCCTGTGTCACTAGCTCACACAGATTCTGCAGTCAACACCTCTAAGCACGACGTGCCATGATATAATTACCTCCTGCACAAGTCAGCCCTTGGGATCTCAGTCGGTGCCAAGCACAGAACACCAGCAGACAGACATATGGTCCTCCCTCTCCCTCTGTGATATTTTTATTCAGGAATTTCTGTGCAGGCCCTGGGTTTTGGCTGCTGCATTCCTGAATCTGTCTTGTGAGGCCTCTTTGCTCACAGTAACTCATAGAAGCTGCCTTTTGAATATAAGAAAAAAATGATTCATAATTGAGCCAAATAGATTCATTTAATGGACCTAGCCCGAGGGATATCAAGCTCATTTTATGAGCAAATTTAATGAATTGTAATGAATGTCCTCATTTGAAAATGGTGTGTGTGTGTGCCATAAAGGTATCACAGTACATGTCATCTCAGACTCACATGGGAAGGGACAATAGGGAAACTCTTCATAAAGAATGCTTATGAAGCCAGAATTTTAGATACTTAAGTATTGCATATGGATTTTAAATAAGAATAATGAGATGCATAAATCTAATACACATGATCTCCAAAGTAGGAGTCGGCAAAAAAACCAAAAAAACAAATAACATGAACCAAATTATTATGTGCTTCTTACAAGCTTTCTAGTTTCAAAGTGTTCCTTTTTTTTTTCCATTAAAAGAAAAAGTTTCTTGTCTGGCCTTGTGACTCGTGCAGGTAAACCCAGTGCCTAGGGTTAAGATAGAAGGGTTACTGTGGCTTCAAGTCCATCTGGAGTTATAGAGTAAGCTGCGGACCAGCCTGAGCCATACAGTGTAGAATAAGACATTTCTCAAGGCAAAGGAAACAAAGTGGTAGGGTAGGGGTGCTTAAGTGTAATCAGGTTGCACTATCTATACCTATAAACGCATCAAAAATAAGTTTAAATTTCAAAACACAATCTATTCTTAAAAACAGAAGAAAGTGGAAAGAGGAAGAAAAGAAAAGGGTGCCAATATATATGCAATAAAAATGTATTCGTTTTTAATTTAAGACGACTTAAACAAATGGGAAGAATTTCTTCCCTTTGGAACCGAATTGCAATTTCTACTCCTAGTGAAGGCTTCTCCAGTGTCCCCACCACCACCACCACCTTCACATATCTGCGTTCCTCCAGCCTAGCTCTACAGTGACCCTCAACTCATGGTCGCCTGCCTTTGTCATCAGCTAAAATGACACCACCCGTCCCCCAAATCAGGGATTCATACAGTACTTTACTTCACTCAACCAAGTGTCCATGGAGGAGATCAAAAAGTATTCAGTTGCGCAGTGCAGTTTTATGGGTGGTAGTGGCAGAACAGCCTGGAGCAGTCATTTCTCCACCTTAAGGGAACATCAGAGTTTGCGGAAATCATATCTGACAGAGTCTGCATCACCTGCAGATGAATTCAGTACCTTCTCCACCCTGTTCTGGGCTTTAGGAAGCTGGGTGCTGTGATCGCCTTCCTGAACTCCCGAGCTTCTGGTGATTTCCATTAATGGAACAAGATTGTGGAAGAGAAGGCGGCCAGATTTTCATTTTCTGCTCCAGTGCAGGAATGACCTTTTGTGCTCCTTAATACTTTAGTGCTTCTGCGACTGTTTCGGGATCTTGAGATAGGAGCACACTATCCAACACCCAATAGTTACATAGTTGTGGAGGGCTATCTTTTTATATAAGGTGGGCAAAACCCTAACAAGATCTACCAAAGACAAAAATGGACACATGCTGGAGAAAGTAAGAGGGATGCAGTCACCTACTGCAGTTTCAAAAAGTGCTGTTTGAAGAATAAACAGGCTGAGAAAGAAATTAGGGAAACAACACCCTTCTCAATAGTCACAAATAATATAAAATATCTTGGCGTGACTCTAACTAAGGAAGTGAAAGATCTGTATAATAAAAACTTCAAGTCTCTGAAGAAAGAAATTATAGAAGATCTCAGAAGATGGAAAGATCTCCCATGCTCATGGATTGGCAGGATCAACATTGTAAAAATGGCTATCTTGCCAAAAGCAATCTACAGATTCAATGCAATCCCCATCAAAATTCCAAATCAATTCTTCAACGAATTAGAAAGTGCAATCTGCAAATTCATCTGGAATAACAAAAAACCTAGGATAGCAAAAACTCTTCTCAAGGATAAAAGAACCTCTGGTGGAATCACCATGCCGGACCTAAAGCTCTACTACAGAGCAATTGTGATAAAAACTGCATGGTACTGGTATAGTGACAGACACATAGACCAATGGAATAGAATTGAAGACCCAGAAATGAACCCACACACCTATGGTCACTTGATCTTCGACAAGGGAGCTAAAAACATCCAGTGGAAGAAAGACAGCATTTTCAACAAATGGTGCTGGCACAACTGGTTGTTAACATGTAGAAGAATGCGAATCGATCCATTCTTATCTCCTTGTACTAAGGTCAAGTCTAAGTGGATCAAGGAACTTCACATAAAACCAGAGACACTGAAACTTATAGAGGAGAAAGTGGGGAAAAGCCTTGAAGATATGGGCACAGGGGAAAAATTCCTGAATAGAACAGTAATGGCTTGTGCTGTAAGATCGAGAATTGACAAGTGGGACCTCATGAAACTACAAAGCTTCTGCAAGGCTAAAGACACCATCAATAAGACAAAAAAACCACCAACAGATTGGGAAAGGATCTTCACCTATCCTAAATCAGATAAGGGACTAATATCCAATATATATAAAGAACTCAAGAAGGTGGACTCCAGAAAGTCAAATAACCCCATTAAAAAATGGGGCTCAGAACTGAACAAAGAATTCTCACCTGAGGAATACCGAATGGCAGAGAAGCACCTGAAAAAATGTTCAACATCCTTAATCATCAGGGAAATGCAAATCAAAACAACCCTGAGATTCCACCTCACACCAGTCAGAATGGCTAAGATCAAAAATTCAGGTGACAGCAGATGCTGGCGAGGATGTGGAGAAAGAGGAACACTCCTCCATTGTTGGTGGGATTGCAAGCTTGTACAACCACTCTGGAAATCAGTCTGGCGGTTCCTCAGAAAATTGGACATAGTACTACCGGAGGATCCAGCAATACCTCTCCTGGGCATATATCCAGAAGATGTCCCAACCGGTAAAAAGGACACATACTCCACTATGTTCATAGCAGCCCTATTTATAATAGCCAGAAGCTGGAAAGAACCCAGATGTCCCTCAACAGAGGAATGGATACAGAAATTATGGTACATTTACACAATGGAGTACTACTCAGCTATTAAAAAGAATGAATTTATGAAATTCCTAGCCAAATGGATGGACCTGGAGGGCATCATCTTGAGTGAGGTAACACAATCACAAAGGAACTCACACAATATGTATTCACTGATAAGTGGATATTAGCCCAAAACTTAGGATACCCAAGATATAAGATACAATTTGCTAAACGAATGAAACTCAAGACGAATGAAGACCAAAGTGTGGACACTGTGCCCCTTCTTAGAATTGGGAACAAAACACCCATGGAAGGAGTTACAGAGACAAAGTTTGGAGCTGTGATGAAAGGATGGACCATCTAGAGACTGCCGTATCCAGGGATCCATCCCATAATCAGCTTCTAAACGCTGACACCATTGCATACACTAGCAAGATTTTGCTGAAAGGACCCAAATATAGCTGTCTCTTGTGAGACGATGCCGGGGCCTAGCAAACACAGGAGTGGATGTTCACAGTCAGCTATTGGATGTATCACAGGGCTCCCAATGGAGAAGCTAGAGAAAGTACCCAAGGAGCTAAAGGGATCTGCAACCCTATTGTTGGAACAACATGATGTACTAACCAGAACCCCGGAGCTCTTGTCTCTAGCTGCATATGTATCGAAAGATGGCCTAGTTGGCCATCAATGGAAAGAGAGGCCCATTGGACTTGCAAACTTTATATGCCCCAATATAGGGGAATGCCAGGGCCAAAAGAATGGGAATGGGTGGGTAGGGAATTGGGGGGCGCTATGGGGGACTTTTGGGATAGCATTGGAAATGTAATTGAGGAAAATATGTAATAAAAATATTAAAAATCAAAAAAAAAGTGCTGTTTGACATTTTTTAAAATGCGGTATGGGAAAACAGTGACTGAGAAGTGGAAGAGAGTCAGTAAGAAGTGTGTGGACCCCAACATGAAGGGCCCTGTGTTCCATGGTGAAGGATGATAAACTTACCTAAAATACTAAGAAAAGACGAATGGCATGAGAAGGGAGGAAAGCATTTGAAGAAAGCAAGTATCGAATATCCATTCATTCAGGAAGTTCGTAAAACTGAAAAGGCACATTTTAGTTTTATGGTTCTAGAAGCCAACAATAGACCTGGCAGAAGAGTGCTGGCTGCACAAGAGTGGGCACCTGAGTTTGAATCCAGAGCACACACATAAAACCCAAGCTGTGCTCAGTAGTAGCAGCGCACGCCTTTAATCCCAGCACTCAAGAGACAGAGGCAGGTGGATCTCTATGAGTTTGAGATCAGCATCAACTACTGCAAATTCTAGGACCAAAATGATAAGGTGTGACCAAGTAGACTCTTACTGGCAGCACAGGGAGAGGGAAGACAAGAGGACCTCTGGGGCTTGAGAGTCCCTGTCTCAAGGAAATAAGGTGAGGAGTAATAAAAGATACTCACTGTCAACTTTTGGCCTCCATGTATATGCATTCATGTGTAGGCATGTCATGGATATGCCTACAGATACATGTGCATACAAAACACACACACATATCCTATATAGCCATACGCAGAGACTTCCATGAGTTTGACGCCAGCCTAAGTGTAGAAAAATTGTATACTGACAAGCCAATCTGGTCTGAAGACCTTGTTTCAAAGACAGAAAAACACAATAAAAATTAAATTTTTTTAGAAAACCAACAAAAACCTTCTCCCATTAAGTATTGAAATAATTTTAAAGGAAATGGATTGATTTGAGAGTCTGTCAATTTCATTTTGACCACTGAAACAGTTAGGCTAACTATAGGCCTTCACTTCTCCCTAAATTCCTGCAAATCTAATCCCCATTATCATTCCCAGTTTTGAAGCCAACTGCCTGCTGAGACCTCTCCTCATTTTCTGCCTCTATTCTCTGGGAATTAAGTAGATCCTGGTAAAATATCCTGATGTCACCTCTCCTGCAGACTCTCTGAATGCCTTCTTCCTAGCTCATCCCCATTCCTCCATGTCAGCTCACAGTAACTAGAAACACGTTTAACTTGGAACTCCAAGTGGCCACATCATTAGGATTCCAGAAGAATTTTCTACCAGGCAACATATAGCCCCTCTGCTACAAATCAGAGAGGGCAGGGTGACAGAAAGCAATGAACAAAATAGTTAATAAAGACAAAACCAGATATCAGCAACTAGAATTATAATCTTCCCACTCCCAGATACATAAATATTAGTATAAAAACGCAGTCAATAATGGCTAGGACAACCTGTCTACACTAGAGCCCAGCAACCCTAACACAGCAAGCCCTGAGTATTGCAACAGAGCTGACACACAAGAAAAATAGCTTAAAATAACCTTTATAATTATGATAGAGGTCCCTAAAGAGTGAATAAATGATTTCCTTAAAGAAATGTATGAAAGCAAAAACAGTGGGAGGAGATGGGAAAAAAAAACTCAAGACAGGAAAGTGGAAATAATAATCAATAGAGAAAACCCAAACTGCATGGAAATATGGAAACGAAATAGTTAGGAAACCACGGAGGAAAGGTCACTAACAGAATATAAGAAATGGACGAGAGAAATCTCAGATACTGAAGACACAATAGAAGAAATAGATACCTTAGGCAAAGAAAATGTTAAATCTAAATATCTAGGAAATCTAGGACACTGTAAAAATGCCAAATCTAAGAATAATAGGAATAAAGAAGGAAGAAGAAATTCATTTCAAAAGCACAGAAAATATTTTCCAAAATTCATAGAAGAAAATTTCCATAACCTAAAAAAGGAGATACCTATAAATGTTCAAGAACATAAGAACACCAAATAGACATGAGCAGAAAAAAACAAAAAAACTTGGCACATCATCAAAACTATATATATACCTGCAAGAAAAAAGATCAAATAACATATAAAATCAGGACTCTAAGACTAACATCTGACTTCTCAATGGAGACTCTAAAAGCCAGAAGGGCCCAAATGTTCTATAGATGCTAAGAGACTGCAAATGTCAGCCTTGGCTACTATAGCCAGCAAAACTTTCAGTCACAATAGATGGAGAAAATAAGACCATGATAAAAATCAATTTTAAGCAATATCTATCTAGAAATCCAGACATTCAGAAGTTACTCAAAGGAAAACACCACCCTAAAGAGGTAACCACACCCAAGAAAATACAGGGAATAAATAATCCCAGTCCAGCAGTTCAAAAGAGGGGAAACAGGCAAACACTGCTTTTTGAAATCATACAACATTAATGGTCTCAATTCTCCAATAAAAAGACACAGACTAACAGAATAGATGCAAAAACAGGTTCCATCCTTCTGTTGCATCCAAGAAACACTCAGTAATAGCAAAGACAGATATCTCTTCAGGGTAAAAGGATGGAAACAGATATTCCAAGCAAATGAACCTAAGAAGGAAGCTGGTATGCAGCCATTTTAAAACCAACATTAACTTCCAATCAAAACTAATCAGAAGAAATAGGGAACAAAACTACATCCTCATCAAAGGAAAATTCCACCAAGAGAATATTGTACTTCTTAACATCCATGAATCACACAGATAACACCTAGGTACATTTAAAAAAAGAAAAATAAAACACTATTGTAGCTTAAATCACACATTGGTCCTCATACTGTGAAATGAGAGACTTCAATACCCCATCACTCTAACAGACAGATCATACAGACAAGAAATGATTAAGCTGACGGATGTTACAAACCAAATGGACCTAACAAATATTTACAGAACATTTATATATATATATATATATATATATATATATATATATATCACACTCAGACACAAAGCAAATCTCAGAAGATGCATAAAAACTGAAAAAAACACCGTACATCCTATCTGCACCAAGAATAAAGTGGATATCAACAAGAGAAAGCATAAACACTGAACAACTCTCTTTGAGTGTCATATAGGTCAAGACAGAAATTAAAGACTTCATACTGTTGAATGAAAATAAATACACAACTCACACAAACTTATGGTACACAGTGAAGATGGTTCTACCCTTCATTGCATTCATAACACCAATACACAGAGGACAAAAATAAAAACAGAGGGGCTGGTGAGATGGCTCAGTGGTTAAGAGCACCCGACTGCTCTTCCGAAGGTCCAGAGTTCTAATCCCAGCAACCACATGGTGGCTCACAACCATCCGTAACGAGATCTGGCGCCCTCTTCTGGAGTGTCTGAAGACAGCTACAGTGTACTTACATATAATAAACAAATAAATCTTTAAAAAAAAATAAATAAAAACAGAGAGAACTCATACTCGTAACTTAACAACACACCTCTAAGCTCTAGGGAAAAAAAGAAATCACAGCCAAAAGTAGTTGACAGCAAGAAATACTTGAACCCTGAACTGAACTTAATAAAATAAAAACAAAGGAAAAGGAACAGTACAAAGAATCAATGAAACAAAGAGTTGGTTCTTTAAAAAAAACCAGTAATATTAACAAACTCTTATCCAAATTTACTAAAAAACAAAGAAAGAGTATCCAAAATAACAAAATTAAGAATGAAAAGAAGATATAATAACAGATACCACAGAAAATCAGATACTCATAAGAACATACTTTAAAAACATGCACTCCATCAAATTGGGAAATCTAAAAGCAATGAACAGTTCTCTCAATACATACCACTTATCAAAGTTAAATCAAGAACAGATAAGCAATTTTAACAGACTTATAAACTTGAGTGCAATAAAAGCAGTTATTAAAAGTCTCCCAGTCAAAAAATAATGGGGCCAGATAGTTTTAGAGCAGAATTCCAGCAGACTTCCAAAGAGAGTTCATGGAAATACCCCTCAAACTATTGCACAAAACAGAAACAGAACAAACATTACCCATTTTATTTTATGAGGCCATGATTACTCCGATCCCCAAACCACACATAGTCTAAGCAAAGAAAGAGAATTACAGAACATTTTCCATCCTGAACTTAAATGCAAACATTCTCTATAAAATAGTTGCCAACAGAATCCAAGAATACATCAAAAAGATCATCCATCATGGTCAAAAATGCTTCATCCCAGAGATTCGAGGATAGGTCAACATATGCAAAGAGATAAGTGTAATCCAGCACACTGGAGACTAAAAGGCAAAACCACATGATCATTAGATGCAGAAAAGGACTTTGACAAAATCCAACACCACTTCATGATGAAAGTGTTGAAGAGATTAGGCATAGAAGGAACCTATCTCAATATATTAAAGGCAGTTTAAAGCAAGCCTGGAGCCAACATAATGAGGAGAAATACAATCAAAGAAATTCCACTGAAATAAGGAATAAGACATTATTGTTCACTCTCTGGATATCTCCTCAATATAGTTCTTGAAGCCTTAGCTAGAGCAGTAAGATAACTGAAGGAGATCAAGGGGATATAAATCAAAAAGAAAAAGTCAAAGTATCTTTATTTACAGATAATATGACAATATATATAAGTGACCCGTAGAATTCTACTGGGGGGGGGGAGAATTCTACCTGGGAAGTCCTACAGCTGATAAACTCTGAGAGAAGATTAACTCACAAAAGCCAGTAGTCATCCTATAAACAAATAACAAACAGACTGGGAAAGAATCAGGGAAAACAACACCGGTACTTCACAAGAACCTCAAATAATATAAAATATCTCAGACTATCTCTTACCAAGCAAGTGAAAGACATGTATAATAAAAACTTTAAGTCATTAAAGAAAGAAATTGAATAAGATATCAATAGACAGAAATAACTCCCATGCTCATGAAATGGTAAGACTAGCACAGTAAAAATTGTCCATGAGAGCAGGGGCACTCTACAGATTCAGTGCAATCTCTGTTAAAATTCTAGCACAATTCTTCACAGATCTCGAAAGGAGAATTTTCAGCTTTATATGCAAATACAAAGAAAACCCAGGATAACTAAAGCAACACTGAATAATAAAGGAGGTTCTGGAAGGCCCATCGTGGCCCAATTTCAAGTGGTGCTATATTGGCACAGAACAGACATGTTGATCAATGGAATTGAATTGAAGACCTGTAGACAAATGACTTTTTATAAAGAAGCCAGACATACACATACCACAGCATCTTCAACAAATGGTTCTGGTCAAAATAGATAATGGTATGTTGACGGATCTAAACAGAGCCATAGTTCTCATGGGGCAGCAGATTCAATTCCAAATGGACCAACGACCTCAACATAAAACTAAATACAATGAACTACATAAAAAGAAAATGGGGCATAACCTTGAACTCGTTGACGCAGGAGAAGCCTTCCTGAACAGAAAACTGTCATCACAGATATTAGCATCTGTGATCAAGACTTCATAAGTGCAGCTTCAAGAAACTGAACAGCTTCTGCAAAGCAAAGTACCATTTGGACAAAGTAGAAACCTTACAGTATGGGAAAATATTTTCGCCAACTACACATCTGACAGAGGCCTGACATCCAAAATATATAAAGAACTCAAAAAAACAAAATACAAAACAAAACAAAAACCCTAGATATCAAGAAAACAAATAGCCCAGTTTAAAATATGGGGTACAGATCTAAATGTAGAATTCTCAAAAGAAGGTATTCAAAGGGTGAGAAACAAAGAAACACTCAACATCTTTAGTCATCAGGGAAATGCAAATATAAGTGAGATTTTGTCTTACACCCTTTGGTATGGCTGGAAAAGTAGAACAAGTGATGGTTCATGCTGTTGAGGACGTGGAGTAAAGGAAACTCTCATTCAATGCTGATGTCAGTGCAAACTTGTATGGCCATTATGGAAATTAATGTGGCTATTCATCAGGAACCAGGAATCTAGACCTACCTCAAGATCTAGCTATGAAACTCTTGGGCATACACACAAAGGATTCTTCATCCTACTGTAGAGACAATTGCTCAACCATGTTTAGTGTTGCTCTGTTCATAATAGCCAAAAATTGGAAATAACCTAGATGCTCCTCAACAGAAGAATGGATAAAGAAAACGGGATACATTTACAAAATAGAGTCTTACTCCATCATTAAAAAGAATAAAATCATGAAACTTGCAGGCAAATAGATGGAACTAGAAAAAAATAAATTAAGTGAATTATCAAGATCAGGTGACCAAGAACCTGAGAGTAGATCACTCAGGAACATAGGGCAAAACCAAATATACGGATATAATGACTCCTAATGACATTCTGTTCTACTGATAGATCAGTGCCTTGCTCAGTCATGATCAGAGATGCTTCCTCCTGCAGCAGATGAGAACAAATACAGAGAACCACAGCCAGATACACAGAGTGAGAAACCTTGAAACAGCCACAAATGGGAGACCTCCATTAAATCCTTCCCTTCACAGCCTAGGGTACCCTGTACAACAGAAGGCAGAAAGAGTGTTAAGATCCAAATGGAATGCCAAAAACAAAAACAAAATTAAAACCAAGGCCCTATACATTCACATGATCCAAGGTCATATGAACTCACAGAGACTGTGGCAGCATGCACAGCACCTGCAAGGGGCTGTATGGGATCTTCAACACATAAACCATAGCTTTCAGCTTAGTCTTTTGTAGGATGCCTGAGTGTGGGAAGCAAGCAATGGGTCTCTGATTTTCGTCCATTGTCTTGGACGCTCTTCCTTTGGTTAATTTGTTTTGTCCAACTCAGACATGTTAGTTTTTGGTTTATGTTATATTTTATTTTATTTTAGCCCTTAGCCTGTTTTTTATTTTGGTTTTTTTTGTTTTTTGTTTTTTGTTTTTGTTTTTGTTTTTGTTTGTTTATGAGAGTCAGACAGGGAGTAAATCTGGATGGGAAGGGAAATGGAAAGGAGCTGAGAGGAGCAGAGGGTAGGGAACCCACAAACAAAATATATTATGTGAAAACACTATTTTTAGTAAAAGGAAAAACATTCAGAAAACCACCAAAAATATTTAGTAGATTGATGCAAGGGGCTGCCAGTTTGCAAGCCAAAGTTGGAGTCCTAGAAGTTTCATCAGTTTGAGTACAAGAAGAACTCACTAGAATGCGGTATGAAATAGTTAGACAAAATCAAACCTTCATTGTAGGAAGATGGAAGTAGCTCCCTCAGAACTGGACAGGTAGGACAAAGACAGAAGATTATCCTCATGAGTGATTACTCAAGGGAAGGAACATCAAGATAAAGGCAAAGGAGCAGAGGGTGAGTAGGAAAGGTGTTGGTGAAACCAATGGCAAACCACAGGAATCTCAGAAGAACAGCAAGATCCTTACTGTGTTACATTGACATGTCAGCTCCATTACCTGCCAACAAAGACAGAAACCAGAAGCTCTTGAGCATCAAACAGTGACAGAACAACCATTAAAAACTTGAGTAACCAAGTTTAAAAAGAAAGCTAAATGTTTTCTACTTCCTATTTAGCTATTTCAAGAACAAACATTTCTTGTCTTTCATGCATTATTTTTATCTGAACATGTGTGACTATAGGATTATTTTTATACCATATCTGCATCTCCATATTTTTATATCTAGAAGAATGCATCTGAATGTCCAGATTCAATTTTTTTCCCTGAGAAAGGAACAGAATGGCATAACTGAATATAGGACTTTTTAAAATAAATGCGCTAGAGAACTGTATGCACAGCTTACAATAGAGTACTTGCCCACCTTATAGGAAAGTCTGAGGCCAAGCCCAACACAAAGCAAAGAAAAAAGACAAAGGAATTTCTGTGACATCCAACACAGACTTATAGAATCTGCTTAACAGGGTCAATTCTGACACTGAATTCTCCTTTGGGAAATCGACCCTATTAGGCAAAAATCACCTTTAGAGGATAGCTACGAAAGTTCAGTATGTGTACAGTTGAAACTTCAGGTTGCATCGCCAACAGTGCGGAGAACAACAAAAACAACAACAATTATGGATAAAAATAAAAACTGCATTTGACTACAGGGAAAATGAGGCAAAGACAGAAAACAGGAAATGTCTGGTAGAGGATAGTAGGTAAGGCAGGTGGGCAGGCTTGTTGACGAGGAAGGCGAAGTCAGCTTTGTTGCAGAGGAAACAAATCCTGAAGCAGGGAGCACAGCACACAGCTGCAGAACTGAAGACAATGGCTTGCTATTGTTCTTGGTGTTCTGGAACACAAGACCCTCAACAGGAACACCAACCACAGGATGTGCCGCCGACAACATGAGATCATTTGCCCTAGGATTTATATTTATATTTCTTCTGCGATAGACAGCTGTGGGAGGGAGAAAGGAGGGGGTTGAGCTCTTCTTTGCAATGTAGTCTGTTTCTGGGTAAGGGTAACTTTTATGTCAGGACAGTGAGTACCACTTGGCTTATGTCTTATGTCTTATTAAGCATAACACACTTTTAGCCTTGGAGAGAACTCAGGAAGAAGAGTAAGGTATGAAAACAGGATCCTTCATGTTGGTATTCAGGTTTTAAGTCAGTAGCCTACAGAGCATGACCTTGGTAGAAGTCCACACAGATAAAGTTACCGAGCACAGTCGGCTGATAATAAGCTTTGGGCACCCATCACTTAGATTTTTATCACAGGATGAAGCACCGATCATAGGGGAGTAAATGCACAGGGATCCAGTGATGCAATTTCTCTGCCACCTCTGTCACAAGCCATGGATGCTGCTCTACTATGTCTTTAATTCTGACACTGGTCTTCTTTGTCTACAGCTAGAGGAAATTGTCCCTAAGTTACTATTCCTAAGTTTCCCTCCTCTCCTACAAGGAGTCCCATGCAGAGTGTGAGGAGTGGTGACACTGGGTGTTTGCATTTATGAAGAGCAGTTTCTATTAGACCCTCTAATTAAAGGGTTATCTATGTAGACTCAATTATGTATACATAGAACACATATTCATAACACATAGATTTCTCATGAGGAATGCAGGTGGTAAAATTATTTAAAAAATGTCAACTTTCATAAACTAATGGATGATATGCATATCATGCTGTTGTTTTTAAGTAAAGGAACAGCCGCATGGTGTTTATGGTCAAAGTTCTTTCCCATCTCTCCATGGCCTCAAAAGCTCTCAGAATGTCATACATTCTTAATTGTCTTATATAAGTTATACACAAACCCAGACATCAGACTGATGTGGAACAGGAAGACTGCACACGTGAACAGCAATGACTCACTATGCAGAATATTATTGTGTATGAATGTGTATGCACATGTGTGTGGAGATGCATTCACCTATGTATTCATGTATGAAGGTCAGAGGTTAAGTTTGAATATCTTCCTTTGTCATTCTCCACTTTATTTTATAGGTTTTACATTTACTGTGTGTGTGTGTGTGTGTGTGTGTGTGTGTGTGATGTATGTGTGAACACCTGTATTGGAGTACCTTTAGAAGCAATAACATGGCAAGTTCTTGGCATTGGTCCATGTGTAGCTGTGGCTGACTGCATCCACCGCAGTGTAGGAACTAGGAACCAAACTCTGGTTCTCCAACAGAGCAGCAAGCACTCTGAACTGATGGTCTGCCTCTCCAGCAACCGCCACCCTAGTACTTAAGATGTCATCTCAGTGAATGAGCAGCGTGAGCTTGCCCTTTCAGCTAGACCTTCTGGAAAACAATCTGTCTTTCACTCATCTGCTGGTCTCCATTCCTACCCCCAAGCACTGAGGTTATGGAAGTATGTTACTATACCATGCCTGACTTTTAAGTGGCTGTTGGGGATCTAAAAGTGTGTATAAGGGGCTCCAGGTAAGCCTCAGATTGCAGAGTGCTTACCTGGCAGGATTGAAGCCATGTACATTGTCTTAGACATTGTGGCATGATTAAATAAGTGCCTACTACATGTTTTTTGTTTTTGTTGTTCCATTGCTGTCTCCAACATCAACAAGAAGCTATAGTGAATGACAGTGACGGTGCATAAACAGATCCTCAGTCATCCCTTGGAGGAGTCAAGGGGACACTTTCAACGTGAATGATGCAGCATTGTGACTTTATGAACACATTTGGTTATGTAGAATTTTCCTTTAGGAAATGGTATGTCAAGGACACTAGAAAATCTTTTGGAGATGTTCATAAGGACAGTGAGCTTGGCTGACTCATTCTTTCTAGCAAATATGTAAGTCAAAGTATGAGTTTCCCAGAGCCTTCAGCAAATCACCACCTACTGGGTGTGTCCTAGAAGCTAAAAAGCTCCAAAAGGAGGACAAATATCCCAAACCAAGTTATTAGCAGGAACATGCCTTTTTCTGGTGGCTCTGAGCAAGATTTCTTGCCTCTTAAAACTTTTGACAGTTGTCATTCCTGGGCTACCTGCTGAATGCCTTACTGTCTTCCTCTTGCCTCTCATGGTTCTTTTCCTGTCTCTTTAAGCTTCGAAAACTGCCAGCCATTACATTAAGAAATGTCTTTAATCCAGCATTAACTCTTATCAACCAATCACATCTGTAAAGACCTCATTCCTAAATAAGGGAACATCTTGAGGTTTTCACCTAGAAAATTAAAAAGAAAACATATTTTTGTGTCTTTCCCCCAAAGCTTTGCTTTGTTTTTTCACAGCCCTACACATTACCTTGGAGCTGAGAATTTTGAGTTTGGTGCATAAACCAAGCACATAATTGTATATGGTCTCGGTGACCAACTTGGTGAGCTCAGAATATTGACTGCACTCAGAGTGGGAGCTGAAGGCAGGTCATAGTGGACCACAGGAAGTGAACGGGACATTTCTTCCCAATTTGATAATGAGGGACATCATATGGTTAGTTGCAACTGATTGTCATGGGAGTATTTACAACACTGAAATTGGCAAAATCTGAGAGTATGTTCTGTTTTGTTGTTGTTTTTTTTGTTTTTGTTTTTCCCTGAAGAATCAGTTGGCTCACATGGCTCTGAATAAACCCTGATGGTCTGAGTCTCCTGTGCTGAGCTCCTCCTCACCAGTCAGTCAGCTTTCCTGGAAATTATCAGCAAATACTGGTCCCTTTCCTTCATTCCTTCCACTTCCTAGTCGAAATTCTTCTGTACTGAGATTTGTTTCTTCTCCTTGTTTATTTATTCGTTCAGGTAATTTTTTTTTTATCTTTTGAAAGTGCCTTAACTACTTAATAGCAAATTTATATTCACTGTCCACTTGAGTTAATATAATATATTGTAACTAAAACATATGTTTTGGAGAAAACCTAATTAGTGTATGATGCCATATTTTTATGTTAACTAATTTGTGTTTGAAATTTGGGCTGGAGTGTATTTCAGTTGTTTCTACTATGAACCATTTAAATACATCAATCATAAATCAGGGAGTGTGTAGCTTTTCTTAAGGATAATCTGTAGGATATATATTTGTACCTGAATGCAAATTTAAGCTGAGCATACCCACAATCTGATGCTATGTAAGCAACCACCCATTTGTGTGAGTCTTGATACAGTGTAAATATAAACACATAATGCAAATACAAAAACATATCTGGAGGTCAAGGATATCTGAGGCCTTACCCATTATTCATAAATCTTATTACCAAGGAATAATAAATAGTACAGTCATGCCAGAAGCTTGAACATATAAAAATTCACTCCAGGAAGGAGTAGATGGAGTTGGATCGGGGTTGGGGTTGAGGAAAGGGGAGGGGAGGGAAGGGAAGAATAATAGTAAAAGAAAAAAATTAAAGGACTAAATTAGGGATGGAATAAGATAAGGAGATGTATAGAAGGGGGAGGAAAGGGAGAAAGGGATAAAAAGAAAAGAGGAAAACAAGAAAGAAGAATGAGGAAAGGGTGGAGAGAAAATAAAAAAGGAAAGGAGGGACAGGGAAAACAAAAAGTTGCTTTCCATCATAACTATGTCTCATACACTAGACTATCAAATATTAGCAAAGGATTTCCACATCAAACACATATTTTAATTCCATGGAAACAGGCCTTCCAAGCTCCCTAACTTCACTGCCTCCTTGAAATGGCAGTGTTTTCACCCTCCTTGACATTTCCCCCATGCTACTCTTCAGAGCTGTTATTCCTTTGGGCTTTCTGGATATCTGTGGTTGTGCTTGGTTGGCCCATCCAATTTCCAAGCTTCATAAACATCTTTCTCTTGCCAATCCTTGCTTGAGATTTAACTTCAGAAGAGCACATTATGCTTAAATGAGCAGCCTTTGTGTTCCTTTGTGTTTCTGCCTGGCGTTATTCCTTTGTGCTTCTGGAACGACAGTCAATATTGCAAAGGACATTTTCCATAAGCATAAAGACTTCAGACAAGCAAAGAGCCTGGACAATTTTCAAACATTTGCAAGAGTTAGTTTAGTTGTAATCTTTTCCTCTGTAAATACAAACTGTAGAAATGATCCAAGCCTTAGTTTCATGTAATTCAATGGTAAATGGATTTTCTGAGTATTTGGCAGGAGCCTTTAAGAAAAAAAAAACATTCTCTAATGTGAAATCTGAAGTGATGTATGCAGGCACAATTGTGTCAGGCTTTAGTCTGCTGTGCACAGCAATATACAAAAGAGAGAAGATCACCATGTCATAGACAGGCATACTAGTAGATAAATACATATATTAGGTCATGTCCTGGAAAATTTAAAGCAGGATGTTTAGAAGGTTTTGGGGATGAAGTTATGGCTGAAATACAAGTTGCAGTTTTAAATGTAAGGTTCAGGATAAAGATCTTCAACAAAGTATCTTCATGAAAGAGCTGAGTTGTGTGATCAAGGCATCTGGGGAGATAACATGGCCAAAAGGATCATATGAAGTGCAGCCCAAGGCTAGAGGAATGGTCAGGATGAGGTAAATATTGGGGACCACATGATTAGTCACTGATGCTTGCAAGGACTTAGTACTGACTGTAGTCATGAGATCATGTCAAGAAAGGAATTAGGCAAGCTTTCAGGTATGTCCATCTTGTGACCCATGAGCCACGTGAAGCCACTTGCAGAATGGAACATTTCTAAATGCAGCCCAACACAAAACAAAACTTTTCTTAACACACTATGACATTTTTGTGAAATAATTTAATAACTTGATTGTGCAGTTCTTGAGCATAAACTTTGTATATGACAATGATTCACTACAATGTTGAAAGATAAGATATACATGGAAGAGTCTTGTCACGTCCAACTCAACCAGCAAGCAAAACACAACCACCGGTTCTTCTTAAAGCAGTTTTACTCAGGCAGCTTCTTTCTTAAAATCCCCCAGCCTCTCTAGTTACAAATGTTTTTCTCCACTCCAGCCACAACCACGTCCCCACCAATCACCACAGGTCACATCACCTCACCAGGCAGGCTTGCTCAGCCAATCAGGGATTAGGGGCGTGCCATCCACCAAACATGGGCTTGTTTACAGCCTGGAGTAGATTTCCATCCGGCTGGCTGGTTTACAGCCTGGAATGGCTTCCCACAGAGTCTAAGTCTTAAACCAACATGGAGGCAGTGACCCAGCAAGAAAGGTTCAGGTGCCTGACCTATGTTGGGAGGATTGATTGACTTACCAGCTCAAAGGTCTCACTTAAGTTGACTGAGCAAATAGAAACACAAGATTACCAACAACCTTCAGCTATAAAGATGGGTAGGGTGAAGCAAGAGAGAGCCCAACTTCATATATGAAGATAGAAAGTGTGTTAGAGAAATATCCATGTTTTAGTGAGCTTCCTCTTCTTTTTCTTTCATGGTTTTCTTATTTTCTATTTTCTCCTTTTATTGAATATTTTCTTTATTTACATTTCAAATGTTATCCCCTTTCTAGATCTCCCCTCCTGAAGTCTCCTATCCCATTCTCCCTTCCCCCTGCCTCTATGAGGGTGCTCCCCCATCCATACACCCACTCCCAGCTTCCAGGCCTGCCATTCCCCTACACTGGAGGAATTCTATCGGACCTTCAAAGAAGACCTAATACCAATACACTTCTAACTATTCCACAAAATAGAAGCAGCAAGAACACTACTCAATTCATTCTATGAAGCTACAGTTACGCTGATACCAAAACCACACAAAGACCCAACAAAGAAAGAGAACTTCAGACCAATTTCCCTTATGAATACATACTTAATATTAACTCTTGCAAACCAAATGCAAGAATACATCAAAACTATCATTGACCATGATCAAGTAGGCTTAATCTCAGGGATACAGGGATAGTTCACTATACAGAAACCCATCAATGTAATCCACTACATAAACAAACGCAAAGAAGGAAAAAAAAATGATCATTTCATTAGATGCTGAAAAAGCATTTGACAAAATTCAACATCCCTTCATGGTAAAAGTCTTGGAAAGGTCAGTAATTCAAGGCCCATACCTAAACATAGTAAAAGCAATATACAGCAAACCAGTAGCCCAAATCAAACTAAATGGAGAGAAATATGAAGCAATCCAACTAAATTCAGGGACTAGACAAGGCTGTCCACTCTCTCTCTATTTATTCAATATAGTACCTAAAGTTCTAGCTAGAGCAATTAGACAACAAAAGGAGGTAAAAGGGATACAAATTGGAAAGGAGAAAGTCAAAATATCACTATTTGCACATTATATGATAGTATACTTAAGTGACCACAAAAACTCCACCAGAGAACTCCTAAACCTGATAAACAACTTCAGCAAAGTGGCTGGATATAAATTCAACTCAGACAAATCAGTAGCCTTCTTATACTCAAAGGATAAAAGGGCTGAGAAAGAAATTAGGGAAACAACACCCTTCACAATAGTCACAAACAATGTAAAATATCTTTGTGTGACTCTAACCAAACAAGTGAAAAAGTTATTTAACAAGAACTTCAAGTCTCTGAAGAAAGAAAGCAAAGAAGACCTCAGAAGCTGGAAAGAACTTCCATGATCGTGGATTGGAGGATTAATAGTTTCATCTTCTTAATGTGTGAATCATGATGGCAACTTAAAGTGAAGCAGATGACACAAATATGGTATCAGTAGAAAGCTTCTTAAAATGCCAGGACCACAAGCTAATTAAAAAATCAACTTCTTGATGATCCAGATATTTGCAGCAGCACTCATCCGTGTTGGAGCATGGGTTATGCTTACTTGAAGCCATGATTTATAAACACTTTGAATTGCATGTATTGTCAGTCCACAGAGGATCAGTAAACACTTCCTTAAACACCTCACCTCAGACTCAGTCATGGGATGCTATGAATTTCAGCACTGTTACCATATTCACAGTGTTCTGATCATAGTAAAATGTAAGGAGTTTTATTATGGGAAAGAGTATTTTTTCCTGTCATTGGTTCTTGACATAAAAGTATCAATTTATCATACCTTTGAACATTGTTATGAAAGAATGTAGTTTTTTTTCACACAATCATTCTATTTAGTAAGCAAAATGACTTATATTAATGGCAAAATAATCATTTCATTTTACTGTCTGTAATTATTGAAAAGCTTTATGATAGTCTATAGTTTTTTTAAATTTATTAGGTATTCTCTTCATTTACATTTCCAGTGCTATCCCAAAAGTCCCCCATAACCTCCCCCCATCTCCTCTACCCAACCACTCGCACTTCTTGGCCCTGGCGTTCCCCTGTACTGAGTCATATAAAGTTTGCAAGACCAATGGGCCTCTCGATCCAATGATGGCCGACTAGGCCATCTTTTGATACACATGCAGCAAGAGACATGAGCTCTGGGGGTACTGGTTAGTTCATATTGTTGTTCCACCTATAGGTTTGCAGACCCCTTCAGCTCCCTGGGTACTTTCTCTAGCTCCTCCACTGGGGGCCCTGTGATCCATCCAATAGCTGACTGTGAGCATCTACTTCTGTGTTTGCTAGGCCCCTGCATAGCCTCACAAGAAACAATGATACCAGGGTCCTTTCAGCAAAATCTTGCAAGGGTGTGCAATGGTGTCAGCATTTGGAGGATGATTATGGGATAGATCCCTGGGTGTAGCAGTACCTAGTTGGTCCACACTTTCATCTCACCTCCAAAATTTGTCTCTGTAACTCCTTCCATGGGTGTTTTGTTCCCAATTCTAAGAAGGGGCAAAGTGTCCACACTTTGATGTTCATTCATCTTGAGTTTCATGTGTTTTGCAAATTGTGTCTTGGATCTTCGGTATTCTAAGTTTCTGGGCTAATATCCACTTATCAGTGAGTACATATCATGTGAGTTCTTTTGTGATTGGGTTACCTCACTCAGGATGATGCCCTCCAGGTCCATCCATTTGCCTAGGAATTTCATAAATTCATTCTTTTTAATAGCTGAGTAGTACTCCATTGTGTAAATGTACCACATTTTCTGTATCCACTCCTCTGTTAAGGGGCATCTGGGGTCTTTCCAGCTTCTGGCTATTATAAATAAGGCTGCTATGAACATAGTGGAGCATGTGTCCTTCTTACCTGTTGGAACATCTTCTGGATATATGCCCAGGAGAGGTATTACAGGATCCTCTGGTAGTACTATGTCCAATTTTCTGAGGAACCATCAGACTGATTTCTAGAGTGTTTGTACAAGCTTGCAATCCCACCAAAAATGGAGGAGTGTTCCTTTTTCTCCACATCTTAGCCAGCATCTGATGTCACCTGAATTTTTGATCTTAGCCATTCTGACTGGTGTGAGGTGGCATCTCAGGGTTGTTTTGATTTGCATTTCCCTGATGATTAAGGATTCTGAACATTTTTTCAGGTGCTTCTCAGCCATTTGGTATTCCTCCGGTGAGAATTCTTTGTTTAGCTATGAGCCCCATTTTTAATGGGCTTATTTGATTTTCTGGAGTCCACCTTCTTGAGTTCTTTATATATATATTGTATATTAGTCCCCTATCTGATTTAGGATGGGTAAAGATCCTTTCTCAATCTCTTGGTGGTCTTTTTGTCTTATTGACGGTGTCTTTTGCCTTACAGAAGCTTTGCAATTTTATGAGGCCCCATTTGTCGATTCTTGATCTTACAATACAAGCGATTGCTGTTATATTCAGGAATTTTTCCCTGTGCCCATATCTTTGAGGCTTTTCCCCACTTTCTCCTCTATAAGTTTCACTGTCTCTGTTTTTATGTGGAGTTCCTTGATCCACTTAGATTTGATCTTAGTACAAGGAGATAGGAATGGATCAATTTGCATTCTTCTACAGGATAACCACCAGTTGTGCCAGCACCATTTGTTGAAAATGCTGTCTTTTTTTCACTGGATGGTTTTTGCTCCCTTGTCAAAGTCCAAGTGACCATAGGTGTGTGGGTTCATTTCTGGGTCTTCAATTCTATTCCATTGGTCTACTTGTCTGTCGCTATACCAGTACCATGTAGTTTTTATCATAGTTGCTCTGTAGTACAGCTTTGGGTCAGGCATGGTGATTCCACCAGAGGTTCTTTTATCATTGAGAAGAGATTTTGCTATCCTAGGTTTTTTGTTATTCCAGATGAATTTGCAAATAGCCCTTTCTGATTTGTTGAAGAATTGAGTTGGAATTTTGATGGAGATTGCATTGAATCGGTAGATTGCTTGTGGCAAGATAGCAATTTTTACTATATTGATCCTGCCAAATCATGAGCATGGGAGATCTTTTCATCTTCTTTAATTTCTTTCTGAGGAGACTTGAGTTCTTATCATACAAATCTTTCACTACCTTAGTTAGAGACATACCAAGGTATTTTATATAATTTGTGACTATTTTGACGGGTATTGTTTCACTAATTTCTTTCTCAGCCTCTTTATCCTTGTGTAGAGAAAGGCCATTGATATGTCTGAGTAAATTTTATATCCAGCTTCTTCACCAAAGCTATTTATCAGGTTAAGGAGTTCTCTGGTGGAGTTTTTAGGGTCACTTATATATACTATCATATCATCTGCAAAAAGTGATATTTTGACTTCTTCCTTTACAATTTGTATCCCCTTGATCTCCGTTTGTTGTCGAATTGCTCTGGCTAGGACTTCAAGTACAATGTTGAATAGGTAGGGAGAAAGTGGGCAACCTTGTCTAGTCCCTGATTTTAGTAGGATTGCTTCAGGCTTCTCACCATTTACTTTAATGATGGCTACTGGTTTGCTGTAGATTGCTTTAATCATGTTTAGATATGGGCCTTGAATTCCTGATCTTTTCAAGTCTTTTATCATGAATGGGTGTTGGATTTTGTCAATTGCTTTCGCAGCATCTAATGAGGTGATCATGTGGTTTTTGTCTTGAGTTTGTTTATATAATGGCCTACGCTGATGGATTTCCATATATTAAACCAACCCTGCATCCCTGGAATGAAACCTACTTCCCAGGATGAATGATTGTTTTAATGTGTTCTTGTATTCGGTTATTGAGAATTTTATTGAGTATTTTTGCATCGATATTCATAAGGGAAATTGGTCTGAAGTTCTCTATCTTTGTTGAGTCTTTCTGTGGTTTAGGTATCAGAGTAATTGTGGCATCATAGAATGAATTGGGTAGAGTACCTTCTGCTTCTTTTTTTGTGGAATAGTTTGTGAAGATCTGGAATTAGATCTTCTTTGAAGATGTGATAGAACTTTGCACTAAACCCATCTGGTCCTGGGCTTTTTTTTGGTTGGGAGACAATTTATGACTGCTTCTATTTCTTTAGGGGATATAGGACTGTTTATATCATTAATCTGATCCTGACTTAAATTTGGTACCTGGTATCTGTCTAGAAATTTGTCCAGTTCATCTAGGTTTTCCAGTTTTGTTGCAGCTATAGCCTTTTGTAGAAGGATCTGATGGTGTTTTGGATTTCTTCAGGATCTATTGTTATGTCTCCCTTTTCATTTCTGATTTTGTTAATTAGGATGCTGTCCCTGTGCCCTCTAGTGAGTCTGGCTAAGGGTTTATCTATCTTGTTGATTTTCTCAAAGAACCAGCTCCTCCTTTGGTTCATTCTTTGAATAGTTCTTCTTGTTTCCACTTGGTTGATTTCGCCCCTGAGTTTGATTATTTCCTGCTGTCTACTCCTCTTGGGTGAATTTGCTTCCTTTTGTTGTAGAGCTTTTAAGTGTGTTGTCAAACTGCTAGTGTGTGCTCTCTCTAGTTTCTTTTTGGAGGCACTCAGAGCTATGAGTTTTCATCTTAGAAATGCTTTCGCTGTGTCCGATAAGTTTGGGTATGTTGTGGATTCATTTTCAATAAACTCTAAAAAGTCTTTAATTTCTTTCTTTATTCCTTCCTTGACCAAGTTATCACTGAGGAGAGTGTTGTTCAGTTTCCATGTGAATGTTGGCTTTCTATTATTTATGTTGTTAATGAAGATCAGCCTTAGTCCATGATGATCTGGTCGGATCCATGGGAAAATTTCAATATTTTTGTATTGTTGAGGGTTGTTTTGTGACCAATTATATGGTCAATTGTGGAGAAGGTACCATGAGGTGCTGAGAAGAAGGTATATTCTTTTGTTTTAGGATAAAATGTTCTTTGATATCTGTTAAGTCAATTTGTTTCATAACTTATGTTAGTTTCACTGTGTCCCTGTTTAGTTTCTGTTTCCACCATCTGTCCATTGATGAAAGTGGTGTGTTGAAGTCTCCCACTATTATTGTGTGAGGTGCAATGTGTGCTTTGAGCTTTACTAAAGTGTCTTTAATGAATGTGGCTGCCCATGCATTTGGAGCATAGATATTGAGAATTGAGAGTTCCTCTTGGAAGATTTATCTTTGATGAGTATGAAGTGTCCCTCCTTGTCTTTTTTGATAACTTTGGGTTGGAAGTCGATTTTATTAGATACTAGAATTTGTTCTTCAGACCATTTGCTTGGAAAATTGGTTTCCAGCCTTTCATTCTGAGGTAGTGTCTGTCTTTTTCCCTGAGATGGCTTTCCTGTAAGCAGCAAAATGTTGGGTCATGTTTGTGTAGTCAGTCTCTTAGTCTATGTCTTTTTATTGGGGAGTTGAGTCCATTGATATTAAGAGATATTAAGGAAAAGTAATTGTTGTTTCCTATTATTTTTGTTGTTAGAGTTGGCATTCTGTTCTTGTGGTTGTCTTCTTTTAGGTTTGTTGAAGGATTACTTTCTTGCTTTTTGTAGGACGTGTTTTCCGTCCTTGTATTGGTTTTTTTCTGTTATTATCCTTTAAAGGGCTGGATTCATGGAAAGATAATGTGTGAATTTGGTTTTGCCATGGAGTTCTTTGGTTTCTCCATCTATGTTAATTGAAAGTTTGGCTGGGTATAATAGCCTGGGCTGGCATTTGTGTTCTCTTAGTGTCTGTATAACATCTGTCCAGTATCTTCTGGCTTTCATAGTCTCTGGTGAAAAATCTGGTGTAATTCTGATAGGCCTGCCTTTATATGTTACTTGACCTTTTTCCCTTACTGCTTTTAATATTCTATTTTTATTTAGTGTGTTTGTTGTTCTGATTTTTATTCTTTTCTGGTCCAATCTATTTGGAGTTCTGTAGGCTTCTTGTATGTTCATGGGCATCTCTTTCTTTAGGTTTGGGAAGTTTTCTTCTATAATTTTGTTGAAGATATTTGCTGACCCTTTCAGTGGAAAATCTTCATTCTCATCTACTCCTATTATCTGTAGGTTTGGTCTTCTCATTGTGTTCTTGATTTCCTGGATGTTTTGAGTTAGGATCTTTTTTAATTTTCCATTTTCTTTGATTGTTGTGCTGATGTGCTCTATGGAATCTTCTGCACCTTAGATTTTTCTCTTCCATCTCTTATATTCTGTTGCTGATGTTGGTATCTATTGTTCCAGATTTCTTTCCTGGGGTTTCTATCTCCACCATTGCCTCACTTTGGGTTTTCTTTATTGTGTCTACTTCCCTTTTTAGGTCTAGTATGGTTTTGTTCATTTCTATCACCTGTTTGGATGTGTTTTCCTGTTTTTCTTTAAGGACTTGTAACTCTTTAGCAGTGTTCTCCTGTATTTCTTTAAGTGAGTTATTAAAGTCCTTCTTGATGTCCTCTACCATCATCATGAGATATGCTTTTAAATCTGGGTCTAGCTTTTCGGGTGTGTTGGGGTGCCCACGACTGGCTGAGGTGGGAGTGCTGGGTTCTGATGATGGCGAGTGGTCTTGGTTTCTGTTAATAAGATTCTTACATTTGCCTTTCGCCATCTGGTAATCTCTGGAGTTAGTTGTTATAGTTGTCTCTGGTTAGAGCTTGTTCCTCTCGTGATTCTGTTAGCCTCTATCAGCAGACCTGGGAGACTAGCTCTCTCCTGAGTTTCAGTATTCAGAGTACTCTCTGCAGGCAAGCTTTCCTCTTGCAGGGAAGGTTCACAGATATCTGGCATTCGCACCTTCCTCCTGGCAGAAGATGAAGGCCTGAAACAGGGCCTGTCCCAGAAGCTGTGTAGCTTAGGCCTGTTCTAGAAGCTGTTAGCTTCTGTAGTCCATACTCTCACCTGCGCAGACTAGTCTAGGAGGGATTGGTAATCAAGATGGCTCCCCCAGGTGCTCTGGCCAAGAATGTTGATTTTAAGATGTTATTTGAGATACTAACTCAAGTTTCAGAAGGAAAAAATTAATAAATTAATTTTGGCTTGGAATTAGAGCAGTTTCTAACAATTTCTGAAATGGTCCAAATCACACTTCTGCCCTTTTATACTATGTATTTATGAAAATCAGCACATTTAAGATTGATGATTATAAAAATAAATATTAATCAACTCTGAAAATTATTGAGGATATTCTGTGCCCCAGAGTATCCAGCCAAGATTTAGTTCTTTGTGTAAAATAAACAAACATATACAACACCGTATGTAAATTTGTTAAACAAATGGTAAAATTATGTTATGTTAAAGAATTGCTTTAAAATTAGTATCTTTATAATTTTTTATCATTGTTTGATTTTTAATTCCAATCTTATATACACATATGATGAAATAATATACAATATTTCTCAAACTAAATGGGAGTCTCCAAGTGAAGAAATCAATAGAAATCATGGCTCATAAGCATGGCGTAAACAATCAAATCACTGTGTCATAAAATAGAAATCCATCTTAAATATTCACACATAGCCATTACAGGCAGATGCATGATATGTCAAGCCTTCAGAATGAGTTACATCACACAGGGCAAGTGTCTAAACCACTTCCCTGAAACAAATATCTACTGACCCTGCTTTTCCTCTTGGCAGATGCACCCTATTGGGCATTGCCAAATCTTGGGTGCTAGAGTATTTCAGATATGATCTTCAAGCCAAAGAGATGTTTAACATCACACATGTGCTGTGTTCACAAATATGAAATTGTTTTGAAAACAAAAAGAGCCTACTACATAAATCACTATTTCTTGTTGTAGCTCCTTTAGGCCTAATACAAAGAGAATTCCAAAATCCTCATAAGGGATAAAACTGCCTGCGAGGTAAAGGGCAATTTGCCAGCCATATTCTGGAGGAAAGGTCTCACTTCAAGCATGCCCAGCTGCTGACAGATGGAATGGAGTATTTTTTGTCACAGACTTACTTTAGATTGCACCATGCTAATCATGGCTGGTTGGCTTCATTTCTGCATAGGGCTTAGCCTGAGCAGCTTGCGGATGTGCCAATTAAGCTGCTTTAAGTTTTCCCTTGAGACCTGAAAAAAAATTGTGTTCCAGGAGAGAAGCTCTGGAGAAGGAAGAGTGTAGTCATTTTGAAAAGCACAGAGCACTGCCTCTGCTCCCTCCTACACAAGCAGAAATAAAGCCTTCCTGCAACTCTCATAGTAAGCCAAGCTGTAGCAACTCCAGCAAGCAAGCACCAAGCTACCTGTTCACCATGCAGAAATAGAGCAGCATCTTGTGGCTCTTAGAGTTTTTTTTCCAGTCTTTCTTATTCCTTTCTGGAGGCATAAATTGAGTTCCTTTCAGTCATATTGAGAGGAATCTAATTGTGTAATTCATTCCATGCAGACTTTTCCACCTTTAACAATTTTGTCCTTGTTGAAAGCAAAAACCAATTTTACCCTGATTGAACTAATACAGTGTTTTGTGCAAACACAACCTCTTTATCTGAGAAGATCAAAGTCATTATTTCTAATACTCTTTCACAACAACCTGCAAAGTATGTAGGAGGTGAGTCTTATGATTCATAGCAGATGGGAAGGCAGATCACAGTACAGATGAGAATAGATCTAGTTATTCTGACTCTTAGATATTTCTTTTATGACTTTGGTCTCCTTTCCTCCTTTCCTTCTTCTTGCCTTTATATACATATATGATATATACAAATATCGTATATAGATATGGATAGATTAGATAGAGATAAGGTTAGAGATAGAGATAGAGGTGTGTCTTGTAGGGGTCCTCCACAAGAGCAGTACATACTCTTAACCATTGAGTCATCTCTCCAGCCACACTTTCTGTATGCTATCAATATCTACTTTCTTACCTGAACATTGTGGCCAGCTATTTTCTTGAGCATGGCATGAAAACTACTCATAAAAGACAACATCAAAGGCATCCCAGTTGGCCAGTCACCATCTTGTCACTGCCTTCTAGCATTGTGGTGCTTTGCAAATGCTCAATAAATATTTACTCAGCAAATGTACTGAGTTCTCTGATAAGATTAAACTATTAATAGCATGACAATTTTTATAGGCAGACTCAAACATTTTGCTTTAGCAAAAGGGAAATTTCATATGCGTTCTTCATGCACTCATTTATGTATTCATTCTACAAATGCTGACACTGGCTCTGTTCAATGTGCCAGTCTCTGGTTAGACACTAGATATTTTTAAAGTAATTAGAAAAATCCTGCTCACAAGATAATATCCTTTGAAAGAGGCAGATAATATAAAACTAAAGTGCTTCCATTCAGATACATTTGGATACATGGAGCATTGCATAATGTCATTGTGCCAGTAAATAGAGGGAATATAGGCATACAAACACGGAGATTTCTGAAATTCTTTCAAAAATGTATGAAAGACCTTGGGGGTCCCTAATCACACATGTAATTCTCTTAAGGACAACCAACAACTTTTTATTTGATGTGAGGATCTCTCATGGGGAAGAAAAATGCTCTGTAAACCTGGTCAAAAGTCCTTGACTGAGAATATCACAGATCTTAAGGAATATCATACTACCAATATTAATCTAAATTTATATGTAGCCAAACTGCATTCTAAACATTCATATTTATATCTTTAGACTAAAATTGTTGTTTTCCTAGAATAACAAGGGAGTTTCTTTTTCCAAAGGGTAATGAAAATATAGAGACTCATTACTGATCAAAATGCTGGGAATTCTTTTGGCTTATAATGGGAACATCATGGAAAATCAAGCAATACTTTAGTAAGAGCTGGATATTGGAAAGTCTTGTAAAATCATGTGTTCTCAATGTGACCTAGTTGATGCAATCATGAACAGACAGCAGCTATGGCTGTCTGCATAAGGCTTGCACACCCAGAAAATAGTAAAAATGCAGGAAAGTAGGACTCAGGCTGAGAAGTGGATCTATACAAACAGGAAGAGGATACACTAAGGTACCAGGGTGAGTGTGCTCACAATTCATTACATATTTACACACAACTGCCAAAATTAAATCTAAAAGCCATAATTTTTTGGATATTGCTACAGTTTTTTCTCTTTTGAGATTTCTAGTACCATGATCCACTCTACAAGATGGGACAAAAATAAGAGATGCCTTAGTGAGTGGTTCTGAGTATGCACTACTCTTGCTGAGGATCCATGTGTGGTTCCCAGTAGCCACACTGGTAGACTCATAATCCTCAGTTACTGCAGCTCCTGGGGATCTGATACATCCCTCCAGGCACCTGCACTTAGGTACACACACACACACACAGCCACGAAAACATAAATCCTAACACTTGTAATAATTTGTGAAAAAAATGATAATGTGACCTTACTGTTTTAATTTTGAAGGCAGATGCAACTGTTAAATGAGGGGAACCATGGAATCAAATAAACTAGAACATCACCATTGTTAATCACCAGGCATCACTGGCTTAAAATTGTGCCTTGTATCAGCAACACTAGATTTCCTTTTGTGCTCTATGATGCAGAGAGCCTGGTGTTTGAACATTCCATTAGCATAAAGTCATGGATTCCCTTTTACTCTTTCTATGATCACTAAGCTACCGGTCAGGGCTTGAGTTAAAGTCATATCCATTAACAGCTTAGAGATGTTTAGAACTTTTTATGACATTGGTTGGTTAGGCCAGTCAGAAAAGAAAGCACAATTAAATAAAGGTTTTCAGAGACTTTGAAAACAGGATTCATTCCACAGAAAATGCTACCATAAAGGCAGCTGTACTCTATTAAAGAAAAAACAAAGTCGGGAATCAGAAAGGATGAGATATGATATATATCAATAAGATTAACTTTCATATTTAATGCCCTTACATAAGACCATAAGTAGCAACTTTAGAAGTCTTTTGTTTATTGTTTCTTAGCTTTTTAAAACAAGATTCTGTATGCCCTCACTAACTTCACACTCATTATACAATCAAAGATAAACGTTCACATCTGATTCACCTGCCTCCATCTTTTAAGTGCTGGGATTACAAGCGTAAATACCATTATACCCATTAAAACCTTTTTCAGTGAAATCTTTTAGCCCTCAAGTTCATCCAGAGTTCTTTAGCTTTTGGGTCATCTTTTAGTTATGTGACAGTTACTCCAGTTTCACAGGCATGCACCTAAGCTTCCAGCTCATTTGGTACTCCCTTTAGGAGTCTCTGAGATGCTTCCGACAGCCTTATCAACTTCTCTGTGATTTATCACTGCAGCCCTCTCCATGACAATTGCTACCAGAATGAGTGCCTAAGGACCGTGTCTTCACTGCACCCTTGATTCTGAAACTTGAATAGTACTTTTGGTGCTTTAGTTGGTATGTTCTCCCTATGTGTGCCCAGTACAGATACGCCCTGTCATAGTCTATTCCCAGGACAATGCAATGTTAGATTCAAATATATAAATTCTTTTGTAGCTTTGACATTGTCTTAATTAGTTTCAGCTCTCAACTTGGCACTACCTTAGAATCATCTGTGGATGCTCAATTAGAGGAATGCCCAGATCAGATGGGCTAAGACCATGTGTACAAGAGACTTTTTTGACCAATGATTGATGTCAGGGAGAGCATCCTATGTGAGCAGTGTCATACCTAGACAGGTGTGCCTGAGCTGTAAAAGGAAGCTACTTGAAAATTATCCAATGAGAGAACCAGAGAGTAAGCCTTCAAGCAGCATTCTTTAATGATTCCTGTTTCCAATTACTCCCCCTAACTCCCCTCAATGATGGATTGTATCCTGGAAGTATAAGTCCAATATCCCCTTTCCTGCTGAAACTGATTTTGGTTATAGCATCAGAATAAAACTAAAAAAGACATCTACTAAGGGAATTAGAATTCCCTTCTAGTCTCTTTATGTCTGTGAGATGCTTCTGGTGGTCATCATGATTCCAAGTAAAAGAAGATCCAACAGGAGAAAGGACAACACATGCCAAAGGCAGCTGAAGGTCAACTGTCCAGACTATGATGGGCACAAGAAATACAATCTATTCATGCTTGGAGCATACTTTGCAAGGAATAGAGTATGCACAGTAAGTCAACTTATTATGTGAAGATGTTGGTGCAAAGCCTAATAGACTTGGATACAGACATTAAAGACACAACATCTGCACATTTCAGAGATGTTAATTCAAGGCGGAGAGAACAAGGGAGATTTTAATCAGTTTTTTGTTTTTGTTTTTGTTTTGTTTTTGTTTTTGTTTTTTAGGAGCTTGAATGAAATATCTAGTCATCTGAAGCTAGCACTGCTCTGCAAGTATGTTAAGACCAGCTATTACTATTGGTGAAACTCTTGTATATCAAAGACTATAACTGTATTCAAATTCATGGTTTCCATGAACAACAAGAAAAGCTTATTCATAACTGCAATTAGATGTGCGACTATGCATGACACTCTACCCAATTGGTTGAACAGCACCGGAACCTCATTCCCTCTCTTTACTTCATTTTTCATTCTCAATCTGTCTCGGAAGTCTTCCTTCCATCTCAACAGTGCATAAAAAAAGTATGTTATATTTCTTTCTTGGATTACTTTAAAAAATAATAAAAGTAAAACTAAACCTGAAGAAAGTAAAGGTTATGTCTGGTAAAGTTGTCTGTTGTACAAAAAAAAACAAAAAGTTTCAAACCAATTGGAAACTTCAAAGGTTTTATGACTACAAGAAAATAAGACTCTCTCTTTAACAGTAATAGTCACAAAGAATATTGCTAATATACTAGACTATTGGCAGGCTGCAGCCAGTTAAATCAGATATGGGCGAAACATAATCAACAAAATCAATGAAACTGTAATAGATACTGAAGTGGGAAAAATGATGATAGCAAATAGAATAAGTTTCAAAAAATTAATGTCTTATTGAAATCAGAGACAAAGTTTAGGAATAAATTAGATTACTGTAATGAAATTCATTTCCTCTATGTAAATTTGTCAATCTTGCCAAAATTTGATTAAAACATATTTTTATATAGACAGAGAGTTTATGAGTACATAGGTCCTGAGAGGCTACATGGATATGAATTATAGCAGACTTTGTCTAGCAATATTTTCTGGCTTTTGTACACCCATACTCATATGCATACCAGTGTTTTTCATTAAGATGGAATTAAATCAATAAGACTGATACAGTTAATAACTCATTTGTATTTCAGCAGAAGAATGCATTCCTCCTGATAATGGTATACTAGTCCTATGGTTTGAATTATGCTCCTAAAAATTCATATATTGAATCCTTCTTCCCACTACTTCTAAACGTGATTGTATTTAAAGATGAGACTTTAAGGGAGTAACTGCATAAAACTTGGATTTATAGTGTGCTGCCCTATCCACATTTAACAACACACTTGCAACTGCATACAAGCGTTATGATACACATATAGGTGTGCAGTGAAATGACCATGAGATTGAAAAGACAGTCATGGGACTGATGAGATGGACCATTAGTTAAAGATGCTTGCCACCAAGCCCAATGACTTGAGTTGATCCCAGTACCCATACAGAGAAAGGTTGTCCTCTCATCTCCGCTAATGCACAATGACATATTCCTATGCATCTGTGCAGAAACACACATATATATGAATAAATTAACAAACAAACAAATAAATAATTTTTAAGAGGTACTCATTTTCAAGCCAAGAAAAAAGTCTCAGAGGAAGTAAAACCTGTCAATATCTTAAGCTTGCATTTCTAGCTCCCAGAACAGGAAAAAATACATTTGTATGCTATTTTGTTATGGTAGCCTTAATAAACTAATAGATCTAGAAAACAAAGAGCATGTCTCTCACATAGAACAACTAAAACAAAAAGAGAGAGAACAAACTTCCAGAAAACAGAAATAAGATCCACAAGAACACACTAGCTATATGCTATTGAACCTCAAATTTGGACAGTGGCCACCAAGACTACAGAAAAGATGACTAAAAAGCTTAGAAGCCTAGCAGAGCATTTGGTGACTTTAGAATGATATAGGAAATAAGTTAAAGTTTGTCATCTGCCAACAAGGGGAACCCAGGAGACTATCCCCTTCAAGCATGCCAACCTTTAAAAAAAATCTGTCTGTCTGTCTGTCTATTATTTATATATCTAGTATAGGGGGATGCACATCTACACATGTGAAAGACAGAGGACAATTTACAGGAGTTGGTTCTCTCCTTCCATCATGTGGGTGACAGGGACAAAACTCAGGCCCTCAGGCTTGGTAGCAGGTGCCATTTTCACTAATCTTAAGAATAAAAGTGCTAGGCCAGTAAGATGTCTCCATGCCCACCCTTTTAAGACTCACAGTTGTCATATGCACAGCTCATGAATAAGAACTGGGCAATGAACTTACAAGAAAGTTGTAGAACTACTGTAACTATTTAATTAATAAGTTTGTGACTTTTGCACTGAGCCACATCTGTAGCTTAGCTACATGTGGCACATAGGCTTCAACTTAGATATTAACATTCATAAGGAACAAAGATTATCTTGAAATTTAGTGATTTCTTCCAACAGCTAAGGTCTTTCCAGCATTTCTGTGTGCTTTTCATTGTTCTCATTGAAGAAAGGCAATACCATAGTAGGAATTATTAAATCAGCTTTAAATTTTGTCATATTCTCTATCTAGCACCCAATCAAAACGAATACATTTATATGTAGGTTTGGTAACATATCCCTTTGGTCGCAACACTCTGAAGGTAGAAGCAAATGGAGCTCTGTGAATTCAAAGCCATCTAGATCTACACAGGAAGTTCCAGAATAACCAGGGTTATGTAATGACATTGTATCCCAAATAACTAACTAACTAACTAAGGCATTTACTAAAAAATCTAAATCAATGGATAGCATAAGAAAATAGAGGTTTATATAAAGATGTAATATCTAAACAGAAAATATCAGGTATGATTAGTACATCTGAGACACTAAAAATATTTAGCCAGGTACCCTGATACATACTTGTGATTTTAGCACTCAGGAGTTATATGCGTTGGTATCAAGATTTTGAGGTCAGCTTTACTCACATAGAACCAAGTCTGGGCTAGGAAGAAAGAAAGGAAGAAAAGAAGAAAGGAAGGAAGGAAGGAAGGAAGGAAGGAAGGAAGGAAGGAAGGAAGGAAGGAAGGAAGGAAGGAAAGAAGGAGGGAAAGAAAGAAGGAAGGGAGGGAGGAAGGAAGGGGCATTAAAAATCACAAGAAAATTAAAAGAACTAAACTGAAATTCTAGAACATACATGCATGCAAATTAAGCTTACTGACTTAGTTTAGCAGAAGTTTAGACCCACATGAACAAAGAATTGGTGAGCTGGAAGGTAAGCAAACAAAGAAAAAATTCAAAATAAATTATCAGGAAATAAAGTGTGTAAATTGGATCTTGTTGGGAAAGAAAAGGGAAGCAGGATTTCCCAAAATTGACAAAGAACATCAAGGTATGATATCAAAATGATATAAAATCTAACCAACTTAAATTAAAAGAAACATATAAATATATATGTATATATGAATATTACCCTATATATGTCCATATATATATGGATACTACCCTAGACTGATCTTCTTGAATGACACAGGAATGAAACACTTCTGTTTTGGTTTTATAATCACCCAGGAAGAGCTATTCGTCAGGAATCTCCAGAAAGAAGCTGTATATAAGTTGGATGACAGAATTAGGAAGGCAAAGAAGTGCCATGTTCTGCCATCAAACATGAGAGAACTGGAAGAGTAGTGACATCCAAGCCCAACGTCTTGATGCTGAGGAAGTGCTGATGTCCAAGGGCAGTAGAGGATGAGTGCCCCAGCATAGACTTTACCTTACTTCTAACACTTTTTTTTTCTGGGAAGATGTTTGGTGGATGGGACAATGTGACATTGGTAAGAGTAGACCTTCTTTTTACAGTCTTCATTTCTCTTTTAGTGGCATTGTAATGAACATACCTACAAATATTTTAGTAGTATTCCTTAACTTACCCAAATTGATCCATGAAATTAATTAACAAATGGCTGAGCAAAGAGTTCACCCAGTAGTTTGCTTGCTTTGAAGAAGAAGGACTTTTGTTCCCCTGAACCCACGTTTTAAAAAGTGAGTCATGCTGGTATGTGTTTGTAATCCTAATTTTGGGAAAACAGATCAGCAGATTGCTGAAGTTTGCTGTACAGTCAGCCTAGTCAAATTGGTACTTGGTAAATTCCAGCCCAATGAATGATACTGACTTGAAAATGTAAGACTGATGTGCCTGAAGAGCAACAGTGGAGGTTTCCCCCTAGCCTCAAGGCACACCTAAACACACACACACACACACACACACACACACACTCACACTCACTCACAATGTGTACACATGCACACACAGATATGAATTCTCTCTATCTTCCTGTAAACACACTTCAAAATCAACAGGCTCTCTTAACAATTGTGGAAATGCTAAGGTAAAAACTAAAGACATATAGCAAGTTTTGGATCAGGATGCTACATTGCACATGCACCTGTATGCAGCTATGTCCCACAGCCTAATTGATGGTACATGCAGGCCAAAGTTACATGACATGAAGCCCAAGAGAACTCCACTAACTCAATAAACACATTGTCTACAAGGAAAAGCAAAAAGCAAACAAGCAAACAAAAATTCTCCCAATATCATTTTGGACTTCTGTGTATACTCTCCTCTTTATGAAATAATAGCCTCCATATGTCTTGCAGAATGAATTTATGAGAGTAATACCCACCTGATGCCACTGTAATGTTAATACTGTGTTGGAGCTTGTGTCTCAGTAGTATCAGGGACATGAAGAGAGAAAAATCTGACTTACTCTTTCTATTATGTACAAGTTTATCCCCATGAGACCCAAATTCACCATCCAAGTTATGCCAATCAACATCAAAGAATGTCCTCAGGGCTGTGTGAAACATTTTGGAGAACAGATGAAGGCTTCATTCTTGCCCACTGGGAGCGTATGATCTGTGGTTTAAATTATTCCCATTTGTTTGGCTACTGACTGTTTCTGTGACGTTTGCCAATTCATCTATGTGTGAAGTGATTTTTTTTTAAGTGGAATGTCAGACAGTTCCTAAATAGCTAGGAGAAGAAAAGCTGAGCAGGGAGCTTTGGATCTGATGCCCTCAGCTGAGCCTGCTGTGGATGGTGACATGCTCAAACCAATACTTATATCCATCAAAAGTCTGCAGGTGACGGGAGCTGCCTGTGTCTTTATCTTTCCTATAATGAAGCCAGGGAAAGTAATTCTAAATTAGTAATAAAATCAGCTTTGCAAGCAGACAACTGCTAGTAAAGATATCTTGTCCTTGAGTCCTCTACCTTTAGACTGTCATTGTTTGCACACAACCTGCTTTGAACCTCTAGTTTATATGTATATCATAATTAGAAAAAATATAGAATGGGAAGTGAGTTATATTGGAAGTAAATTTTGATCAAAAGAAAGATTGTTATATCAAGTGTGCTCATACCAAAACCCAGATCCATGCTGCCCTTGTCCCATCTTTGTTGAAAGTGGTACCAGCCAATAAAAATGTCTTGAGTAGTGACATTTTTTTCCTCCTTGCAGCTTGGAATGATTAATAACAATTGTCAAGTTGTCAGAATTTAGACTCACCTAGGGTAAGATGTTCTGGGCATGTCTGCGAAACACTTTTCAGATTGGGCTAAATAACGAAGGAAAACACACCTCCAATGTGAGCAGTAACATTCTATGGGCTTTGATCATGGATGCAATCAAAGGAGAAGCAGCTGAGTACCAGCATCCTCCACTCTCTGCTCCCTGGTTTTGACTGAATGCAACAAGCTGCCTCCTAAACCTAGCCCCATGCCTACTCCACCAGGATAGACTATATACCTCAGACTGTGAGCCAAGAAAAAAAAGAACTGTTCCTCCGTATATGGTCCCTTGTCACGGCAACAATAAAAGCAACTATCATATGCCTGTACATTGCTTGTCTGCTCTAGTCTAACAGGACTGAATGCCCTAACGTAGAGCTCACAGGAAGCACTTTCCACATTATGATCTATTTCAAGCATTGCAAAAAACAATAGAAAATAGTACAATGAACACTCATAAAATTGGCTCATTAAAATAATATCTTTGCATCATTACTTCAGTTACATTATTTTGAAGAAATAAATCGATACAGTTACAACTTAAATCTTACATACTTGCCTCCCCGTTCCACTTTATCCTTCTGAAAGATAATCATTATCCTAGTTTGGGTGTTTAATTGGCCCCAACAAATGCTTTCATTTTTAACTATCTGAGGGCATGTAACCATGAACAGTAAATTAAACTTTATAGATACAGCATGAAACTATAAATGTCATTCTCAGCTCCTATTTTTTCACTCACCATTTTTCATGATTTATACATATTGATGCATTAAGTTCTAAGTCACTCTTTTACTTGTGATCTTTCCACCGTAAAAATAAGCCGAAACATATGGATTCATTCTGCCATGGAGTTCCTAACATGTAAAGCAGAAATGCCCTTAAACTTGTCTCCTTGTGGACACAAATGAGGATTTTTCTTCAAAGCATACAAAGATATGTAACTTCAGGATCATAAACTGAGTATCTTTTCTGCAGGAAGCAGGTGTGGCCTGCGTGAAACCCACTTGTTTACTGCCTTGCCCGAGCATGCGCAGTGAGGCGGCATGCGTGGGCTGCCTGTCAGGCTGGACAGTTTCTTGTGATCCAGACCTGTCAGCCTGTCTGTGAATGACCTAACGCCTGGAGCGTGTGTGAATTCTGATTGGATGAGGTGGGGTGGAGCTAGAAGGAGGTGAGTTGGCACGAGTAGAGAGAAGAGTTTAGCCCTTGCTGCAAGAAGGATGGACCATCTAGAGACTGCCATATCCAGGGATCCACCCCATAATCAGCTTCCAAATGCTGACACCATTGCATACACTAGCAAGATTTTGCTGAAAGGACCCAGATATAGCTCTCACTTGTGAAACTATGCCGGGGCCTAACAAACACAGAAGTGGATGCTCACAGTCAGCTATTGGATGGATCACAGAGCTCCCAATGGAGGAGCTAGAGAAATTACCCAAGGAGCTAAAGGGGTCTGCAACCCTATAGGTGGAACAACATTATGAACTAACCAGTATCCCGGAGCTCTTGACTCTAGCTGCATATGTATCAAAAGATGGCCTAGTCGGCCATCACTGGAAAGAGAGGCCCATTGGACACACAAACTTTATATGCCCCAGTACAGGGGAACACCAGGGCCAAAAAAAATGGGAATGGGTGAGTAGGGAAGTGGGGGGGAGGGTATGGGGGACTTTTGGGATAGCATTGAAAATGTAATTGAGGAAAATACATAATATATTAAAAATTAAAAAAACAAAAAACAGAAGGATGGAGTAGTAGAAGCTGCTGTTGTAAGTGGTAGAAACTAGCTGTTGTAAAAGAAGCCAGAAGTAGTATGGAGAGAGCTGTAAGAGGGAAAGCTGCAAGAAGGAATAGAAGTAGAAGCTAGTAGTTGTAAGAGAAGCTGTTGTAGTAGTTGCTGTAAGTAAAGCTGCAAGAAAGAAGGATGGTAGAAGAAGAGGCTGGCTGGGGAAGAGAGCTGTAAAAGAAAAAGCCCAAAGTAAAGTTGCTGCGTGAACCCGACTTGGCGTCTGTGTCGTTCGTGTCGCCGCTAGCTCGGAGGGCCAACGACATTTTCTTCTTTAATATTCTCAGTTCTCTCAAAGAGAGATCATGTCCCACCAAAGAAGGGATACATATCTGTTAGTCTGGATAGATGTTTCCAAAACAGACAAATAGGCACATACAATTCCTAGCCAGGTCAAAAATTGTAGCCTAGCAGAAGTCACACCTTCATCATTAATCATTGCAGCAGTGTGAGCTGGCCTCTGGCTGCAAAAGAAGACCCTGGCATGGAGCTGAAATGAACTGAGGATTCTGTAAGACAAAATGACTAATCCCAGTTTACATGATACAGGAGACAAGTGATTAAATAGCTGATGTGTATCAAAAGCCAATCTGAGAGTCAGCCTCCTTGGTTACCTAATTGGACTGCATTCTATAAAGTTTAATTAGATTGTCACTGGCCAGCCCCTAGAGTTTTATTAATTTAATGACATCAAAATTAAACAGGCCTAGTTTTCCCATAAAAATGTGTCTAGTTGTCTTTGAACAAGAGTATCCATACTCTCAATTATGTCCCGAGGGAGCAGCATTATTGTCTTTGTCTTTGACCCCCAAAGGGGGGAAAAATCATACTGGAAGTAGAAGCTACTGCAGAAAGATGGGCAGGTATTCAGAGGGAATGAGAGAGAGGCGGACGTGTTGATGCCCTGGGATTTGACAATGGAGCATGCTTGCCTCCTGCCACATGAATTACATGCTCATGTTTACAATTCTCTGCAAAATAGAACAGATATGTAACTTGTCTAGGCCTGTTTTTTTCATTTGTAAAACGAGAAAATAATGATAGTTATTTCAGGGATATGTTGTGAGAAGTAAATAAGGAAAAGGATTAAACCCTTCAGAACTCAATGGTCCCATGGCAAAATCAGGACATGTGGAATTAGAAAAGTACAGGGAACAGATAAGAGCAATATTTTCTCTATACTCTGACTTAGTCTGCTAGGGAAAAAAAAAAAAGATAGTCTCTGTGGCTTGAGGGGAAAATGTTTCCCATAAGTATTTGAAGAGTTGGTCTTCAGTAGTTATCCCTGTTTGGTAAGACTGTAGACCCTTAAGGAGGTGTAACACCACTAGTGAAAATGAGTCACTGTGGGTAGGTCCTGGTCACTCACTCCGGAGTGTGGATGTCATGTGACCAGCCTGCCTCCTGCTCATGGCACCATCCCTTCTCTACAGCTACCATGTCTTCCTGACCATGATGGACAGATCCTTCTTGACAGGTAAGTTAAAGTACACCCTTAAGTTGCCTTTGTCAGCATATTTTATCACAGCAACAAGTAAGTAAAAGACAGTGGGGAACGTCCTCTTCCCTTATTCATCTCTCTGCTGGTGAGGTACAACACTGAGTACTTGGCCAGTGTCTTATAGGTCTTAGCACTTTATCAATCCTTTTGGTCATCACCCATTCTTTTCTCTAATGCTGGTCATCCTTTCCTTTTTTAATTAGTTGTTTTTTTTTATTTACTTCATATCTTGATTAAAACTTCTCTTCCTTACTCTCCACCAAATCTCTCCCTCTCACCTCCCTTCCCCATCCACCTCTCCTCTCTTTCTCCTCAGAAAATAAAAGGCCTTCAATGGATTTCAGCCCACCTTGGCATAGTAAATTGCAGTAAGACAAAGATTATCTTCTCCTATTGAGATTAGACAAGGCAGCCCAGCTGGGAGAAGGACCCAAAGGCAGGCAACAGAGTAAGAGACAGCACCTGCTCCTGCTGTTAGGAATCCCACATGAAGAGCATGTTACTCAACTGTTACATATGTACAGAAGATGTAAGTCCTTTCCATGCATCCTCTCTGGTTGGCCAGTGAGCACCTATGGGCCCAGGTTAGTTGATTTTTTCTTGTGGTGTCCTTGACCTTTCTGACTCCTTCAATCCTTCTCTCCTTCTTCCACAGAATTCCAAATGTTTGGCTATGGGTCTCTGCATCAGTTTCAATCACTTGCTGAGTGAAGCCTCTCAGATGAGTTATGCTAGGCTCCTGTCTGTAATTATAGCAGAATATCATTAATAGTATCAAGGGTAGACTCTGGGCCAGTCATCAGTTGTCCGTTTTCTTAATTTCTGCACCATCTTTACCCTGAACATCTTGTAGACCGAACAAATTGTGAATTTAAGGTTTTGTGGCTGTGTTGGCATCCAAATTCTCACCTGGTTGTAAGAGATGTCCATTTAGGTTCCATATGGCCATTCCTGGAGTCTTAGCTGTGGTCATCCTTATAGATTCCTGGGAGTTTCCATTGTCCTGGGTTTATAGCTCATTCCCGAGATGTCCCCCATACCAGTTGTTCCTCCCAGTAATTTCTCCCCCAATCCTCCCCAACATGATCCCTACTGTTCTCACTACCACCCCTTCCCCCACCCAGTCTCCTTCCTTCAACCACCATCTATTATCCCTTCTCAGTGACCTTCAAATGTCCCCCTTTGGGCCTTCCTTGATACTTAGCTTCTTTGGTTCTATGGTTTTTACCAGGTTATCCTAAACTTTTTGGCTAATATCCACTTATAAGTGAGTACATACCATGTTTCTCCCTTCTGGGTGTGGGTATGATCTTTTCTAGTTCTACCAATTTGCCTGCAAGTTTCATGATGTCATTGTTCTTAATAGCTGACTAATACCCCAGTGTGTAAATACACCACATTTTCTTTATCCATTATTTAGTTCAGGGGCATCTAAGCTGTTTCCAGTTTATGGCTGTTACAAGCAAAGCGACTATGAGCAACGCTGAGCAAATGTCCTTGTGGTATGGTGGAGCTTCTTTTGGGTAGTAGGAGTGATATGGCGGAGTCTTGAGGTAGAAATGTTCCCGATTTTCTGAGGAACCACAAATTGATTTTCAAAGTGATTTTGACTTCTTTATGAAATATCAAGTGTACATAGTTGTGTAGGCTTAATTCTGGGTCTTCAATTCAGTTCCACTCCATTGATCACCCTGCCTGTTTTTATGCTAATACCATATGGGTTTATTACTATTGCTATTTCTTCTATTATATAGTATTGTTTTAACTATCATGAGTTTTTTATTTTCCAAATGAAATTTATTATTGTTTTTTCAAGTTCTGTAAATAATTGTGCTAGAACTTTTATGCCAATTGCATTACATTTGTAGACTGCACTTTGTAAGAAGACTACTTTTCTGTTTTAATCCAACCAATTCATGAACATCGGAGATATTTCCATCTTCTTATATCTTCTTCAATTTTATCAAATATGTAAAGTTCTTGTCATACATGTTTTTCACTTGCTTGGTTAGAGTTACACCAAAATATTTTTATTATTTTTGGCTATTGTGAAGAATGTTTCCCTAATTTCTTTGTCAGCCTGCTTGTCATTTGTATATAGGAGGGCTGCTGATTTTGTGTCACTTTGCTGAAGGTGGCTATCAGCTGTTGAGATCCCTGATAGAGTGTTGGGGTCACTTATGCATATTATCACATTATCTGTGAATAGTAATACTTTGACTTCTTCCTTTCCAATTTGTATCCCTTTAATTTCCTTTAGTTGTCTTATTGCTCTGGCTAGAATTTTAAGTACTATATTGAAGAGATTTGGTGGGGGGACAGAAAAAAAGCTCCGAGGCCCAGCAAAATGAAGAGATCTCACTAATTTGTTTATGGAGGCACTTAGTGCTATCAACTTTCCTCTTATAGCACTGCTGTCATTTTGATCCTTCAGTTTGGGTATGTTGTGCATTCATTGTCACTGAGTTCTAGAATGTCTTTCTTTCTTTCTTTCTTTCTTTCTTTCTTTCTTTCTTTCTTTCTTTCTTTCTTTCTTTCTTTCTTTCTTGAACCAGTGGTCATTGAGTAGAGAGTTTTTCAATTTCAATGAGTTTGTAGGCTTTCTGTTGTTTCTGTTGTTGTTGAAGTCCAGCTTTAATCCATGGTGGTACAATAAAATAGAAGGGGTTATTTCAATCTTCTTGTATCTATTGAGACTTGCGTTGTGACCAAGAATATGGTCAATTTCAAAAACAGGTTCTGTGAGTGGTGGAGGAAAAACTACATTCTCCTGAGTTTGGGTGAAGTGTTCCGTAGATATCACGTAGGCATGTTGCTTGTATGCAGCAGAATATTCTGACATCCATTTGATAAGCCCATGTTATTAGTGTATAATTAAAGTTATTACTATTATTACTAGTAGTAGTAGTATACTGTGTGTATTTTCTCTTGTTTTGTTTTACCGCTGTGGAATTATTTATGTCCTTGTTTTCTGGTGTGTAGCTGACCTCCTAGGTTTGGAGTTTTCTTCTTTTTGTTTTCCCATTTTATTTTATTTATTTTATTTTATTTTATTTTATTTTATTTTATTTTATTTATTAGGTATTTTCTTCAATTACATTTCCAATGCTATCCCAAAAGTCCCCCATACCCTCCCCTCAACTCCCCTACCCACCCACTCCCACTTCTTGGCCCTGGCGTTCCCCTGTACTGGGGCATATAAAGTTTTTATGACCAATGGGCCTCTCTTTCCAATGATAGCCAACTGGGCCATCTTCTGATACATATGCAGCTAGAGACACGGGTTACTGATTAGTTCATATTGTTGTTCCACCTATAGGGTTGCAGACCCCTTTAGCTCCTTGGGTACTTTCTCTAGCTCCTCCATTGAGGGCCCTGTGATCCATCCAATAGCTGACTGTGAGCATCCACTTCTGTGTTTGCCAGGCCCCGGCATAGCCTCACAAGAGCTGAATTTGTGGATAGCTATTGTTTAATTTTGGTTTAGTCATAGAATATCTTGTATTTTCCATCCATTAAAGGTTTTGCTGTTTATAGTAGTCTAGGCTGGCACCTGTGGTCTCTTAGAGGCTGCAGGACTGCCCAGGCCCTTCTGGCTTTTAGAGTCTCTGTTGAGAAGTTGGAAGTAGTTCTAATAAGTCTACCTTTATATGTTACATGGTCTTTTCCCTTCACAGCTTTTATTAATCTTTCTTTGTCTGTACATTTAGTGTCTTCATTATTATGTAATGGGGAATTTTCTTTTCTAGCCCAATCTATTTAGTGTTCCATAAGCTTCTTTTATATTTTATGTTTATAGGCATCTCTTAAGGTTAAAGAAATTTTCTTCTATGATTTTGTTGAAAATATTTTCTGAGCCTTTGAGCTGAGAATCTTCTCTTCTATTCGAGTTATTCTTAAGTTTGGTCTTTCATGATGTCCCAGAATTTCTTGAGGTTTATGTCAGGATCTTTTTAGATTTAACGTTTTTTTCTGACTGGTGTATGAATTTCATTGTGCCTTCTATGCCTGAGACTATCCCTTTCCACCTTTGTATTCTCTAGGTGATACTTGCTTCTATGGTTCCTGTTCTTTTATGTAGGTTTTCCATCTTTAGGATTCTCTGCGTTTTTCTTCATTGCTTCTATTTCCATTTTCAGGTCTTGAACATTTTGATTCATTTCCTTCACCTGTTTGATTGGATTTTCCTGCATTTCATTAAGAGATTTATTCATTTCCTTTTTAAAACCTCCATCATCCGCATAAGATTGAATTTAGGATCATTTTCATGTGCTTCATCTGTGTTGCTATATCGAGGGCTTGCTGTAATAGAATAGATGGGCTGTGATGATGTCACATTGCCCTGATTGGTTTTGATTGTGATCTTATACTGGCTGCTGGCCATCCGGGTTTTGTGGTTATTACAGATTTAGGTGCTGATTTCTGGGTTTATCTTTATTGGATGTGTAGTTTGGGGATTTTTTTTCCTTTGGTTTCTGTTTCCTCTCAGTCCTCTGACTGGAGTGGTCTGGGATTCTTGTAACCAGATAGTCTTCAGATTTAGTAGAGTATTTCCACTAGGTTTGTTGTTGCCTGTGTAGCCTCTGGAGTTTTGAGTGCTAACATTGCGTTTGGGGTTCTTAGCATCAGCATGGCCTTGTATCGCTAGTGCCTGAGTAGCCTCTGGAAAAGCAGGAAGAGTCGTGGGACAGAAAAAGGTAGCATACAGTATAGGGTGCAGTTCCCCATTTTGGGTGTGCTTTCAGGGCAGTTGGCAGGCATAAGCTTGGGTTGGGGGTCTTACCTGATGTCCCTGGTGCCTGCAGGTCTCTAGGAAAGCAGACAGAGTTGTGGGGCCTGGTCAACATTTCTTTAATGTCTGGCTAGATTAAAAATATAATAATCCCAATACTTGGGAGGCAGAGGCAGGTAGATCTCAGTGAGTTCAAGGCCAACTTTATCAACATAGTTTAAGGACAAACAGAACTATATAATAGAGTAGTAGTTTTCGATCTGTGAGTCATGACCTCTTTGGGGTCACACATCAGATATCTTGCATATCACAGATTTACATTGCAATTCATAACAGTAGCAAAATTGCAGTTGTGAAGTAAAAATGAAATAATTTATTCCTGGAAGTCCCCACAACATGGGAACTATATTAAAGGGTTGTGGCATTAAGAAGGTTGAGAGCTACTGTAATAGAGAGACCCCATTTTTAAAAATAATAATAATGCATGCAGAGACCTAGATGCTAGTTTCATATATTTTAAACTTCATACATGTTTTTGTCTCATCTCCTGCACTATAAGTTTATGATCCATTTCAAATCTTATACAAGGAAGTTTAACATATATGATCTATGTTTTCTTCTTTGCTTTAAAAGAAGAAAATTCTTCCCACTTCTTTCTTACACACCCTAAAGAAAATCAAAGATTGGAAAATGTTTCTGGTGATTGGTAGACTCTCGTTATCATTTTATTATGGTGATAATAATTCATTTTCTAATTATACACAGCTATATGTTGAGCACTGTACCCTCCTGTGGACTCCTGTCTTTCCCAATATATATTCTACCCCATTTCCAGTTAAGGATAATGTTTAACTCCTTTCCCCTAATTAGAGGTTTCTAGATGATGAAATCTCAATACTGAATGTAAACACTTAAGCTTTAAAAAACAATGGCTATTACCTAATATAATGAAAGAAGTGAAAGCCACTTCTACAACACCCTTCACAATAGTCACAAATGATATAAATACCTTGGCATGACTCTAATTAAGGAAGTGAAAGACCTGTATGATAAGAACTTCATGTCTCTGAAGAAAGAAATTGAGGAAGATCTCAGAAGATGAAAGATCTCCCATGCTCATGGATTGGCAAGATCAATATAGTAAAAATGGCTATCTTGTGTAGTCAGTCATCAGTGGAAAGAGAGGCCCATTGGACACGCAAACGTTATATGCCCCAGTACAGGGGAACGCCAGGGCCAAAAAATGGGAATGGGTGGGTAGGGAAGTGGGGGGAAGGGTATGGGGGACTTTTGGGATAGCATTGGAAATGTAATTGAGGAAAATACGTAATAAAAAAAAATATTAGAAAAAATGGCTATCTTGCCTAAAGCAATCTACAGATTCAATGCAATCCCCATCAAAATTCCAACTCAATTCTTTAACAAATTAGAAAGGGCAATTTGCAAATTCATCTGGAATAATAAAAAACCTAGGATAGCAAAAACTATTCTCAACAATAAAAGAACCTCTGGTGGAATCACCATGCCTGACATTAAGCTGTACTACAGAGCAGTTGTGGTAACAACTGCATGGTACTGGTACAGTGACAGACAGGTAGATCGATGGAATAGAATTGGAGACCCAGAAATGAATCCACACACCTATGGTCACTTGATCTTTGACAAGGGAGCTAAAACCATCCAGTGGAAAAAAGATAGCATTTTCAAAAGCCACTTCTAAGTTTATAATTTGAGTTAAACAAAACATGATGTTGGGGCTGTAGAGGTGAGTCAATGGTTAAGAGTGTTCTTCCAGAGAGCCTGGATTCAATTCCTAGTGCCACATGGCAACTCATAACTGCCTGTAATTCCAGTTCCAGGAAACCCATTCCCCTCTTCTGGCCTCCATGGGTACCATCCTTGTGGTGCCACAGACATATACTCAGTCAAAGTACTCAGATGCATAAAGGATAGACCTTGTCAATATCAATTATAGGACAAGGTCATAGTGACCCTGTCTGATGCTTGTTTCCCTCTGGGTGAACACTGTCTCACGCTGCAGTTGGCCTGTCTAGTTTTGAAAGACTTTATCTTCTCGTTGTCCTTCCCTTTTCTTTCCTTCCTCCCCTTTCTGTCATGTCTTGCCAACCCCTTGCCTAGCTCAAGCTCCCATGATGCTGTGTATTGTCTACTCTCTAATAGCCCAGTGAGTGTCAGTGAGTTTCAGTCTTTTCATGTTAAGTGTGGAACAAAATATCTAATGCAAGCTGCTGGAGTGATGACTGCCAATACACACAGGGCAGGAACTATGATATTCTTCTACATCTTGGTTATTTTCCTGCCATCTTTTCTTTTTTATTTCTTGTTATTGTTTTGTTTTGTTTTGTTTTGTTTTGTTTTGTTTTGTTTTGTTTTGTTTTGTTTTGTTTTGAGATGCTGCCTAGCTATGCATCCCTGGCTGGCCTCAAACCTGTGAGGTTTGCAGTCCACCTGTATCAGCCTTGGAAAGCATAGGTGCCGTAGCTCCAAATGTGTGGGCCAACATTGTCTCCAGATTCCACTTTTCAAATGAACCGAAGTTCCCTGAGGCCAAATCTAATTGAGAAACTTTCATCAATATCTACTGACTCCTCCCTCTTCACCTTTCACCACATAGCCAAATTGTGGGGATATTTTTGTTTTGTTTTCCTTTATGGTCTTCTTTCTTTCTTTTTTACTTCAACCTCTCTTGCTACCTTCCAAAATACAAAGTGGACAAAATTTAAGAAACAAACAAAGTAGAAAGTTTAAAAATAGAAGATTATCAACCGTGCCAACTGCTCTATCCTATCTCCATCTGAGTGCTAAAGACTTCTTCATTCTTCACTGTATCTGCTAGAACTGGTTTCACCATTGAACCCTAGGCTCACAGTGTTGATCTCTCTTTACTGCTTTCAATTGCATGGCTTTCCCTAAAACCACAGTCCTCTTCTGCTAGCTGAAGATGTAGCCCTGGTTTTATATTCGAATTACCATGCACCTCAGGCATGGTAATATACATGGGAGACAAATCAATAAGACAAAGATATCTGGTATACCCAGTTAAATGTTTTCCCTCACAATGCCAAGTGCAGCCCCGTGTGCTGCTTAATGATGGGGGAATATGTTCTGAGAAATGAGGCATTAGGTGATTTCATCACTGTGTGAACCTCAGAGTGTACTTATGTAAACCTGCAACAAAACTGGCCTGAAACACACTAAGGTTATATGTAAAGCCTACTGCTCCCCAGATATAAATCCATACCATATGTTACATATTTTGTCCTGAGTACTGCAAGAAATTTATAGCAGTAGCAATTATTTGTGCACATAAACATTAAAAGGCACAGTAAAAAACATGGGATGATATTTTAATGCTGTTTTTTTATAGATAGTAATAGCAATAGGGCCTGTGAAACTAGAATTCCTCTGACTAAGTTGGGGTGGAGGGAATAACAGGGGAATGTGAGGGCCATGGGTACTTCTGTGGACTTTATAAAGCTGTACATTTAAGCTATCCTAAACTCATAAATTTACATTTTCCCAATATTACATTAACCATAACTTGGTATATCCTTTTTATTTTACTTCCCCTTAATTTTTTAATTTTCAAATTGTTTCATAGTACATGTTGCTTCGATTAAAAAAAAAAAGCATGGAACATTTGTCCAGACACATTTTCCTTACTTATTTAAATATGCCATAATATTTCTTCCTTTATTAGTGGATTTTTTTTTTAACTTTTAAGCTTTCTACAACGAACTAAGGCAATGGACATTTTTCTAGACAATTGCAGTGCCTGGGTTATTATATCACTGTCTTCTATAGCCACACCTTGTCCAACTACAAGGTTATTATATAAAATTATCCTTCTGGGATCTCTTCTAAAGGACATGTCTGGAGATCGTTTTGGAAAAGCATCATTCTTTTCAGAAGTATGTCCCTGCTGCTGTGCTTGAATTGGGTCTTTGTGTCTTTAATTCACTGTAGATTTTCTTTTTGCAGGGACAAACTATGTCGGATCCATGTCTTTACTCAATTTATGGATTTTGATTGACTTTACCTAGAGAGACATAACCAAACATCTTTTCACCCTAGAAAGGACACAGATGACAAACAAACAAAAAAATGATTTCGCCTAATGACTTAGTGAACTAGTGGTTTTACCAGAGCTACTTATGGGTATGTGGGCAAGGGGTCACTTACAAGAATGAAGATGATTCAAAGGAAGCTGTACGAACACAGAATTCACTCATGAAAGCTACATTCATGGAGTGTCCTCCACAACTTTCAGGCACCTCTCCCTATAGGAGAATCTTTCCTCTTACTTAGCAGTTACTGCTGGGTTTTTTATTTATTTTTTGGATATTTTCTTTATTTATATTTCAAATGTTTTCCCCTTTTCCAGTTTCTCCCTCCCAGGAAACCATTATCTCATCTTCCCTCCCCTTGCTTCTATGAGGATGTTGCTCCACCCACCAACCCACTCCCACCTCCCCGCCTTTGATTCCTTTACACTGGGGTATCTATTGAGCCTTCCTAGGACTAAGGACCTCTCCTCCCATTGATGCCCGACAAGGCCATCCTCTGCTACATATGCAGCTGCAGCCATATATGTACTCCTTGGTTGATGGCTTAGTCCCTGGGAGTTCTGTGGGATCTAGTTGGTTGATATTGTTGTTCTTTCTAAGGGGTTGCAAACCTTTTCAACTCCTTCAGTCCTTTCTCTAACTCTTCTACTGGGGACCCCACACTCTGGCTGTGAGCATCTGCCTCTGTATTTATAAGGCTCTTTCAGGGCCTCTTAGGAGACAGTCATATCAGGTTCCTTTAAGCATGACTTTCTTGTCATCCACAATAGTGTCTGGGTTTGGTATCTGCATATGGAATGAATTCCCAGGTGGAACAGTCTCTGGATGACCTTTCCTTCAGTCTCTGCTCTACCCTTTTATCTCTATGTTTGCTCCTGTGTGTATTTTGTTTCCCTTCTAAGAAGGATCTAAGTACCCACACTTTGGTCTTCCTTATTGTTGAGCTTCATGTGGCCTGTGAATTGTATCTTGGGTATTTAGAGCTTTGGGGCTAATATCCACTTATCAGTGCATACCATGTAGATTCTTTTGTGATTGGGTTACCTCTCACAGGATGATATTTTCTAGTTCCATCCATTTGCCTGAGAATTTCATGGATTCATCATTTTTTAATAGCTGAGTAGTAAGTACTCCATTGTGTAAATGTATCACATTTTCTGTATCCATTCCTCTATTATACTAGCTTCTGGCTATTATAAATAAGGCTTCTATGAACATAGTGGAGCATGTGTCCTTATTCTGGGTATATGCCCAGGAGTGGTATTGCTGGATCTTCCCCTTAGTACTATGTCCAATTTTCTGAAGAACTTCCAAACTAATTTCCAGAGTGGTTGTACCAGCTTGCAATCCCACCAACAATGGACGAGTGCTCCTCTTTTTCCACATCCTTGCCAGCATCTGCTGTCACCTGAGTTTTTTATTTTAGTCATTCTGACTGGTGTGAGGCAGAATCTCGGGGTTGTTTTGATTTGCATTTCCCTGATGAGTAAGGATGTTAAACGTTTCTTTAGGTGCTTCCCAGACATTTGATATTCCTCAGTTGAAAATTCTTTGTTTAGCTCTGTACCCCATTTTTAATAGGGTTATTCTCTCAATTGGACGAAAAAGCAACCAACAGATTGGGAAAAGATCTTTACCAATCCTCCATCCGATAAAGGACTAATATCCAATATATACAAAGAACTCAAGCAGTTATTGCTGTTTATACAAGGCTGGCAAGCTAATGAGTGGGAATGCATTTCATAAATTTCATAAACTTCCTGAGAAATTCTTATTTCCTCATCCCTGTAAGTTTAGTGTGCTTCCTGTGTCTGTAAAATTCTCTCTCCCTCCAGGAAATAATGGGAGCTTGGTTAGGGCCCCAAAATATTTGTGATGAATGTTTCACTGCTTTGTTTTGGAAGTTGCGTTTCTTCTTTGTTACTTCTTTTCCTACTGTGCATTTGTTTTAGTTGTTTTATTCCTTGAAAATCACTTCTAGTTCCCAGAGACACCCTGAGACATTTTAGTAACTTACTATCTCAAGTACAACCTCCCTGATATTTACAACCTCATATCTTTGACAAATTGCTTGAAGTCACTGGTGAGTATCTCTACTGTTCTCCAGATGTGGTTCATATAATTCTTGGAACTATTACTCCAAGCCCAAGTAATTTTCTTGGGAAGACATATTGGAAGAACAGTTGGGTCTTCTCTAAGTTCTTATTGCTTTTATTGTGAACTAGGTGTGTGTCTTTATTGATATGTTGAAGGTGCAGTGGCTCTTGTTGTTCCAGGTCACAGAGTACCAATTTGTTTCCTATAAAGTTTTTACAAAGCTGCCATCTTGCTTTGTAAAACATTGATGGAACTGATGTGCACTCATACCAGATGAAAGTCTTTTCATGAAGTTGTCTCCATATTAGGAATATTATGATATGAGATATGAGAGTTTTCACCCACATAACCTGGAAGTCTGTTTGGTAGTAGATAGTTTATATAAAATACAGATAGTGCTAAAACAATAATGAAAGTTTAATGTAGAAAGTACATTAGCCAGTTGCATAGTCACTTATAGAAATTACTAAGTATTATGTATTATACATAATTGTATGTGAGATTCTTTTTTACATGTGTAAATGTTATATTGTATGCATATTCATGTTTGTATAGGTGCTCATAATAGGGACCAAAACTATTAAAATATACATGATATAATCCTCTCCCAGTCTTTCTCTATTGGATCAATACCCTCAGGTGACAGACACTGAAGCTGCTACATTCCCTACACCCATTGGTTGAACCAAAGAAGTGGTATTTGGAAGAAGAAAACCTATTTTCTCATTGAGTTAAAGATAATCAGCAATAGAGTGTGCTCTGGAACATCACTAACAGTAAGCAAAGTTTTGAAAGGATGTTGCTTTTCAGTACAATTAATACAATTTTGATCCATACCAAAGGTTTACGCTGGCAACTAATTCTCCTCCACAATCAACTTATCTTGAGCTGCCACACATCCTTCAGCTACTTTCTCATTGGCACTCTCAGACTTTCCCCTTACTCTGTTTCATGTGCACAAACGAAGATCTTCTGCTTTGGCCATGGTGACCACCATGAGAAATTTTTTCCTATCTGACACAGGTCCTTCACGAAGTTGTGTTAGTCTTGATGCCTTCAATAAAACAAATTTCTCTCACTGTGTTCTTTGCCAGCATCACAATTCTTGTGAACTGGGACAGGCCTAACTGACAGGCACTAACAATCACTGAGTTTCTTAATCACTTCTAATTTTGTTTTCAAGTCTGTCACTCAATGTGGCCTTTTCCTGACAACCTTAGAAATGGCTTTTGTATACTTAGGAGACAGGATCAAGTAAGCAACATGACGTTGTCAAGAGTGACATTTTTATAAAACACCATCAAGAGACTCAGCAAGCCCAAGATATGAGAGTTGTTGTCCAAATAACATTGAAGCCTATTTGACAGTAGATAGTGTATTTAAGATGCATTTAATGTGGGTCTAGAGAGATGGCTCAATGGTTATGAGCACTGGCTGCTCTTCTAAAGGTCCTGAGTTCGAATCCCAGCAACCATCTGTTAGCTCACAACCATCTGTAATGGGATCCAGTGTCCTCTTCTTGTATATCTGAAGACAGTGACAATGTATTCACATAAATAAATCAATCTTTTTTAAAAAGATGTATTTAATGCTAAAATAATAAGAGGTTCAATATAGAAAATACATGAGTAAGTTGCATAGTCATTGATAATCATTACTACATACTATGTACTATATATAATTATATGAGAGATACTTTTTACATGTATATACTTTTTTACATGTATGTGTATATGCATGGTTATGCTCATACACATATATACATGTATATGTAGAGACTCAAACTTGAAGTTAGATGTCTTTTTTTTAATTTTATTAGAAGTCAAATGTCTTATTTGATTTTTCTCTATTTATTGAGCTCTCTCTTGCTTACCCTGGAACTTGATAAATCTGTCTAGTCTGGCTACCCAGCTTGCCATAGAAATCCTCCACCTCTGTCTTCTGACTGCTGAGATTCTAATAGCTGCCAAGCTTGCTTGACTTTGTGTGGATCCTGGGAATTTGTACTCTAGTCCTCAAACTTGCTCAAAAAATGCTTTATCCACCAAGTCACCTTCTGCACCCAAGTGAACCCTTTTTACACAACTAGCAGTGTACTCTATTTCTTTACTCCAGCATCACTACCAACACGTGAGTGACACATTGACTCTAGGCAATAGGGACTTTAGTTACTCTATACTGTTATGGAACAACTGTTGTAAATGGCATGCCAGTGCTTGAAATGGTATACATAGCTTCACTTTATTTAAAATGCTACAGTCTCTCTCAGTTTTTCTTTTCTTTTTTACAAGGCTAACAATTGCCTCGTCATTTATATAACATACCTTGTATGAGCCATCCTCAACCTTCATATTAATCTCTTGCCCCTGTTAAAGATTATCCAGGAGAGAGAGACTTTTATTCCCATCTCCTTAACCAGTTCCCTGTCAGATGCCTCTCCATCTGTTACTCTGGGGACTTTCTGTCTTGGTCTCTGTATGTCACATCTACTATTTCATTGTTCAGCCCTTGCTGCTCCACGTGTGCCCTCTCACTGAGCTGTTTGTGTCCTGCCTGGCAGCATTTGAGACTTGGAGACTCAGGAGCATTTTAATGAGATCCTGAGGGGTGCACACATGGAGTAACGTTCTGTAAACAGCAATCAAGAAAAAACCCAGCAATCAAAAGCCAGACAGACTGGGGTACATCTTCTCTTGAAGAACAAGCCAGGACCCGACCTTGGTGAGATGTGTGGCAGAAGTATCACTCCTGTGTCTTTCTATGGTGCTGTATTCAGGACACAATGTCCCAGAATCTGTCTATCAGCTGTCCTCAGGATTGGCCTCTGTGGTGTTTGAAGAAAGAGCCAGGTTAAAGATCATAGAGAGTCAGTCCTAGAGGATGAGAAGTCGTACAGACTTTCTCACACACCAAATGCTAAGATGCTGTCACCAACCTTAGCAGACATTCTCCACGAGAAGTGAGAATTGTGACCTTAGTATTATCTCAGATGGAGGATACATGTCAAGGTCACCCTTGCACCCAGAAGTTCTTTCTAACTTTAAGCCCCTACAAAGCCTGGGGACATTTCCACTTACATTCCTCCTGATTTGCTCAAGTGAACATATTATTACCTGCCACACAGGGGAGTTGTCACAATTAATGGACACAATGGAGCGCACTGTGAAGCAACAGGAATTCTTGTTGTGTGCACATCTCATTACAAGTCCTGTCTGATTCCATAGGCTCAGACTGGGAAGAATTGGTACAACTATCCTTGAGGTCTCTGCATGACACTATTCGTTTACTGTTTTGACTATTGTACCTGTTCTTGCAGTTGACAACTTGTTCAAGTGGACTTCTTCCTGGTAGACAGCTCCAGTGTTAAGTTAGGAATATTCACCTTTCAAAAGAGCACATGGTAAGTGGAAGCAGGTATAGCTTAGGCGGCTCCCTCCATCCCATGTGATGCTGTTTGCATACTCCTCCCACAAAACAGAGATCACATTCTCAACACTAGTGTCCTAGTTGGGGTTATCACTGCTGTGGTGAAACGGCATGAGCAAAGCAAGCTGAGCAGGAAAGGCTTTATATTTATTTAGCTTACATTTCCAAATCACTGCTCATCACTGAAGGAAATCAGGAAAGGAACTCAAACAGGGCAGGGACCTGGAGGTGGGAGCTAACACAGAGGCCTATGGGGGAGTGCTGCTTACTGGCATGTTCTCACTGGCCTGCTCAGCCTGTTTTCTTATAGAACCCAGGACCATCAGCTGGGTTGGGCCCTCCTTCATCAATCTCTGATTAAGAAAATGCCCTATGGGTTTGCTCCTCTCAGATGACCTCAGTCTACAGCAAGTTGACATGAAGCAATTCAGCAAGGAAGGTAGAAGATTTGTATGGATTTAAAGAACATTGGGGTAAGGTACTAAAACTGATGAAGGTTCAGCCTTACATAGTGACAAAGGAATTACCAAAACTGGTAAAAAGGTGCTTCTACTCCTTTGTCTGTTATTACTGTGAGGTCTGGGTCCCTGATTTCACAGTTAGTAAGTGAACCCAATGGGTGTGCAGAGAATCCTGTGAAATAGCTGTCATTAGGCACTTGTGCACCTCATGAACTGAAAATTTACAATACTTGGCTGAAGAGATGATTTAGTGAATAAAGTCTTTGCTGCACGAAAGTAGGATCTTAGTTTGGACCCCCAGACCTCACAAAAAGCCAGGCATGGCAGTGTGAATCTGTAATCCTGGCATTCTTATGATACTAGAAGAGATACAGACAGGAAACTGGCTATGATCTAGCTTCCCTGGTACACTCAGCAGTAACGAAGAGATCCCATTTTAAAACAGAGGTCAAAGACAAACATAAAATTTTGTGTTCTGACTTCTATGCACACACAATGGAGTGTATATTTCTTCATATACATATTATATGTACATATGCAAAACATACACACACACACACACACACACACACACACACACACGCTGAGAGAGAGAGATGCAAATATGAAAACCCAAAGAACATAAAGAATGCTGCTTTCTTTTTGAGTGTTGGAAATCCCTGCTTTCAAACATGTAATTCCACTAATATTTCCGAGGGAAAATTGAAAAGAAACCAAACACCATGCTGGCCCAAACAATCGCTCTATTTGCCTTTGTGCTTTCTTTTTTTTTTTTTTAAAGAAAAAAAAAAGCCCCTTGTGCAGGCTTCTAACATGAAATGGAACTGACATTGATTCCAATTCATTATGATGTCACCTTTAACTCCTGTGTTTGGAATAAAGCCCTCTCAACTGCTCTCCAGCAATGCCTCCCCCTGGAACTGCTCTTTCCAGGTCCTCCCACTCCTTGGCATCTTTCTCCTTTTATTTTTTTTTTCTTTGCAAAACAAGAATGAACATTTCCCTTTTGATGGACCACAACAGAAACACCAGACCATCAGACACACTATTTTTTTATTTAACAATACGTCTCAGCAAGTGCAGCTGTTCTTCGAGTTGATATCCTCAGGTGCCTGGAAAAAAGAAGCACTGTCTTATGTATTCAGGCATTTCAGCATTATTGCTGTGACACAGACTTGGGTGTGTGGGGTTTAGCTTCTCTCTCTCTCTCTCTCTCTCTCTCTCTCTCTCTCTCTCTCTCTCTCTCTCTCTCTCTCTCTCTCTCTCCCTTCCTCCCTCCCTCTCTTCCTCCCTCCCCTCTATCTTTCTTTGTCTCTGTCAGCTTCTCTCCCTCCCTCCCTCCTTCTCCTTACCTCTTAGGAAGTTCTTGGAAAGCTCTGGAAGTATCAAAGTCAATACAGAGCCTGCTGCACAAGCCTGGGGATCTCATTTTGAATGCTCAGCACCAACATGTAAAGCCTGTTGTGGTCCACTTCTGCAATCTCAGCAATGCAAAGGTTGAGACAAAAAAATCCTGGAGGCTTACTGGCCAGTCAGAATATCTGCACTGGTGACCTCCAGGTTCATTGAGAAAACCTTATAATAGTAATAGTAATTAATAGTAATAGTAAATTTGAGAGCTAGAGAGATGCAGGTAAGAACACTGGCTGACCCTGCAGAAGATTTGTGTTTAATTCCTAAAAGCCCTGTAGCTGTTTTTTTTTTTTTTTAATTCACATCTGTACCTCTAGTTCCAGGGTATCTGATACCCTTCTTGCCTCCACTGGACACTGGCAAGGCACATGGTACACAGACATGTATACATGCAAACCAATAAAATACATAAAATAAAACTAAAGAAACCTTCAAAAAACAATGCAGTGGGGAGTAACTGAGAAAGACAGGTGACAGTGATGTCTGACATCCAAGCACATTTGCCCCCACTCACATATGAACATATACAAGAACATGGACATGCCCACACACACACACACACACACACACACACACACACACACACACACAAGAAACCTCTTGCCTTAGTAGGCAGCAGAATCCTTGATAGTCACCAATATTGCTGAACCAGTTAAGGGTTTGGAAAGAATATCATGCAAGATTGTAAAAGGAACACACATTATGTAAAGATGTGTTATTTAAAAGCAAGGGTCACTTGTTCTTTTAGAAGCAGAACTGAAAGTTTCGTTATTGTGGCTCTGCCTTTGACTAGCTACCTCTAGCTCTCTGTCCACAGTGACTCAATGCACCAAGAAATACATTACTCTTAATGATCTTCTCTGACTTTGTGTTTGGTATCACAGTTTAAGGGAGTCGCTCTACTTCTTTATTGTCAATCGCATTGCGCAAAAAAGAAAATGCCATTGAAATGCCATCTTTTAGGCTGCCAAACACTTCTGTCTGGGAAGACTGACACAGCTGGAATGTCACTCCATTGGCATTTGCCCTCCTGGGTCCTCACACATCATGAAGATTCTGCCAATGCAGCTGTTGAAATATCTGGCTTGGGAAACTCAAATTCCTTCCTGTGCACAGCCTTCTTTGATGCCACTGCATGAGGACGCTCTGAGCAACAGAAGCACCTATCACACATGTGCATACCTGGGATAGAGTCAGGAGGATGCACTCCAGAGCCAAGGGGTCAGTCATGGCGATTTGAAGTACAATCTTTCTACCTTCCGTCTCCTTTTCCTTCTGTTTATTGATATAAATTAGACCTTGCTTAAGTGACAGGAGAAAGATAAATGACTGGAAATCTATTGTGGGTTGGGGAAATGACTTAGTTAATTAATTGTTTCCTGTGTATGCATAAGGACCTGCACTTGATCCAGCAGAACCATTGTATAAAAGCCATTCATAGCAGTAACACCAACATCCAGGTGTTGGGGAGATGAAAACAAGTGTATCACCAGAGCTAGAGCTAGCTAGCCAGTCAGTCTAACTGAATCAGTGAGATCCATGTTCAGTTAGCCTCCAAAGAGTGCACTGGAACGCAGATGAAGACGTTACAAGACATCACCTCTAGCCTCCACATGTAGGCAAATACATAAATGCATGTGAACTTACACACACACACACACACACACACACACACACCATCTCTAAGACAGACTGACTTCAGCCTCTTCCAGTTTCCAAAGTCACATTTTTCACTAACTCTATGACTGATAGTTGAATATTCTTTTTCATATCTGTCATGAAGATTCCAAGCAAGCCAGAAATTATTTGTCTAAATGCTCCATTGTGAAGTAGAAACACATGGAAGAATGAATTTGTGAGATCAAGAATAGCATGCACCTTTTGCAGTATCTTCATATATTGATAAGAGCTTTCCCATCAAGACAGTGATGAAAGCTTTGGAGAACAAATCTAATCAGAGCCATTTCTCCATAAATGCTCTTTCTCACACAGCACGCAGAGTAAAGGATGCTAGTTGCTGTATGGAAAATAATGAATCCTCTCTTAGAGCACCTGATGTACAAACAATTTAACTTTAAGAAGGAGGACATCTAGTTTCACAAGATGGTGCTGATTAATTTTCTTACAACTTTCATTTGGTTGCTTACTTACACTATAAGTCAGCTTTCCAACTGCAAAGAAAGATCATAAGGCATGAGTGCATCAAAGCATGTGTCCCAGGCATGTGTTTGCAAAAGAAGGAGAAGGATGATGATGATGATGATGATGATGATTCTGCCTCAGGGAAAAAAAGATGAAAAGATACTGAAGTCGAAGTCTGCCTTCCTCATGCAGGAACATATATGTGCATGCACACACAAACATGTATATATACACAGATAAAGTAAAAAAGAAACAGTATCCACAGCAGCTGCTGCTATGAATCAAGCTCAATGTATTGCCAAACATCTCTGCTCCCCAGATTACAGGGTAGAAAAGCAGTAACTATTATTTATGTCACACTGTTGATAGTTAATTGCATAGAAACAACCCATCATTTAAGATGGAGACTTTAGCATCCATTCATCGAATGTAATGCAGTACTGTTTAAATCCAACCTGTTTCTCCACTGCTCCACCCAATGCATGAATATATGCATGTGCCCACACTCACACATACCAACAAAAAGGGTAATAGAGAGACTTGAGCCAGCAGAGATAGGGTCCTTCTCTTTGCACTACTTTCAGTTTGAGAAGGCTCTCTTTCTCACTGTGAGTTTTCTTTGTCCAACTGTTCACTTGGTTGTAGACTTTCCCTAGAACCATGAAGATGCTGACACTGTATCTTTCTGGAATCTCTCTCGTATCCCTAAATTACAGATGTGTAAGATCTGTACAACATACTTTTATAAAGTTCTTATGTTGACACGGTGAGTTGATGGGTCTCACAATTGTCACAAAAGCTTTTAAGTCATATTCAACTAAAGATTTATGACTGGGTAGGAAATGTTTAGTTTCTTATTTTCAATTATATTTGGGTTTGGGGTTGTTTTCTTTTGAATCAGGGTCATACAATATAGGAAATGCTTCATGAAGGAGTGTCTTGTGTGCTTGTTTACTCTGTTTGTGTGTGTGTGTCTGTGTGTCTATGTGTCTGTGTGTCTGTGTGTGTGTAAGTTATAGTTCCCTCCACTTAGCAATTATAGCATCTTATACATTTGATGGATGCTGTTCTATGTGCTTTGAGAGTGGTCTGTTTTATTTTGTCATTGATATTTTGAGAAACATATTGTTGGTTCTGTTTTCTACCTGGAGAAAGCAAGGTGCAGAGAACTGAAGTAGTTTGCGCCTGCAGACCTGGTAAGTAAGAAAACCAGGATAGAAAACCTGGTCATCAAATTTTGGAGTCTGCATATTCAGTCAGACACTGTGAATGTACATCTTATTCTCTATTAGCAAGGAAAGTTAGAATATGTTGGCATGGAAACTTTCAGGCTGCTCTGTAATGACCTGGATTAATTTATTGCTTGGAACAAGTCCCAAAAGGACAGGTAGTTTTAATCTGTTAGAGAGAAACACTGCTAACAAATGAAGCCACATGTCCAAAGTAATCCACTTCTAAACACGGGATTAAGAATTATAGTATTGGAAGCTTCCAAATTGTTGACTATTTTAAGGACTCATTGAAATAGTCAGTGATGACATGCTTTATTGGAGAGGTTGAACAAAGGACCAGGAGTCCCCCCTGAGAACTCACAGTGTGTGCTGTGACCCTCCGCCTTAGGCTTAATGTGTCCTTCAGGCTGGGCATGGATATACTCGAACAACCCTGCATTCTGCTAAGATTATTGGAGTATCTGTCGAGGGTCTTTGTCCCTTCTAGGAGTAAGAGGTTAAAAAGAGGACATGAGGGCTTCCAAGGATGACAGAAAATTACATGGGCAGAGGTCAAAAGGGTACATTAGGAGGATCATGCAGAAGTCATGAGGACACCTCTCCATCTTTGGAAAAATACCCACAGGGCTTGGGCCAAGCTCCATAAGCATCACCTACTGAGTGACACTGATAAAGGCTTCTCAGTTCCTTCTGCCAGGAGTGAACCCAGTGGACGGGTTTTGGTCCTCGATGAAATCAAGGGGTAGCTGACAGAGTGGATGAATGCATGTCAAGAGCCCTCTTCAGGAAAGCCCAGTCAACTCAGGTTGCTGATGCTCCCTTACCAAGAGCAGTACTCCACATTACCCATCAGCTTGGGGTCCATAGCTGTCCTTGTCTTCCCACCAACCACCCCAGGGCCCTGCATAGTGGAGAATGTGCTCTAGAAGGGTGTGTGGTCATGTACTTTTGGAAACCCAACTGTATTCCTGGAAAGACAAAACATTTTTAAAGAACCATAATGTCAGCTTTCTCACAAATGCTCACTTTATTTTTTCTCTGCCATGCATTTGTTTGTTTGTTTGTTTGTTTGTTTGTTTGGGGGGGTATAGTTGATAGGATAGTGCTACAGAATACTGTGAATACTCTAACAGAAAATTTAACAGGAATTCATAAAATTCCAAGCATTTCAAATTGATTTTATTGAAATTAATGTTTGGAGGAAAGCATACAGAATGCTAGATAAATCTGTGGTTTAATCAGCCTTCAGTGAATATGTATTGTATGATTTTTCAATACCAGGAAAGTTTCTAAGCTACAGGAATAAATACAGAAGACTTTTAAAAAATGTCTGCTATTAGAAAGTTGAGTTCACTGGAGAAAATCAGGTAGCAAGCTAATAGATGCATAAAAAATCAAATGGGAATGTGTGCAAAGGGTAAAATAAGAAGAGAGAATGAGAAGGATGGAAAGACTAATTGTGGGAGTAATAATTTTGAGTGGCACTTGTTGAGAAAGAACCCCAAGGAAGTAATTTTATGTACCTATTTCCTCCAAGATGAAACATTCTTTCCTGAATGGGAAGAGGGAGGGCTCATTAAGAGCCAGAACATAAATGGAACTTATAAGGATCTGGAAATAAAGCAAACCCATAGGACTTAGGAATCTCCTGAAACCTACAAGACTCACAAGTCCACTCCCCAAGGTTAGGTATACAGTAATAATTGGTGGTTGAAAAGAGTCTCTTTGATGATCAAGCTTTCTGCAATTTATGCAGGGATATCTAAGCATGCAGCTTCCTTTATCATATTGGATGGGCTTTTCCAAGGTGCAACTGTGTTCCTATAAGCAACCCCAAAAAACTCACTGGCTCACTAAGTTAGACTCAGGTAAAATCCTTTCTCTGGTCTGTTATCAGTACCCTATCTGAGGTCAGTAGACATTTGTTCATATCTCCACTGAAAAAATAAAACATACATAAAAAGTAACACTATGGAGCTAGAGTATGCAAAAAGGAGCACACTTAGTCGGAAGGAATAGCCGGTTTAAAAGACACATACCTTTATGTGACAGCACCATGTTTGTAGGTGGGGGGTGGACAGAAGGAAAGAGTATATAGGAAGCTAACATGAGACTGAAGAATGCACTGGTGTATTGCCATGTATATGTTCTTTGGTTGGAGGTTCAGACTCTGAGAGCTTCAAGGGTCCAGGTTAGTTGACTCTGAGTGTGTGTTCATGTGAATACAGTGCATATGGGTACCCGTGTGTATTATACTGGAAGGAAACTTCTGGTATCATTCCTCAAGTTCCTCCCACACCTGGGATCTTGCCAGTTTAGTGAAGCTGATTAGCCAGTGAAGTATAGGAATCAACCTGCCTCTGCCTCCCCGGTGCTGGCCTACATGTGCACAGCACCATTCATGCCCTTATTCCAAGAGTTCTGGGGACTGGACTAAGGTCCTCAAGCTCAGAAGCATCTTAATGAGTGAGCCATCTCCCCAGCCCTCCTTCATTATTTTTAACACAGAATTTATATTATCATCCTACAGCTTTCAAAAGAAAATACAGCAGCCCTAGAGTGGCACAGGAGTAAGTACTGGGTTGAATCTGAGAGCAAGTGGACATGAGAAAAAGACACCCCCAATCACTCCCAGTTCTACCACAATGCCCGGGAGAGTGACACCATTATGCTAGAATTTGATTAAGCCTCCTTTCATTGTGCTTGGAGATACAAATCAGGAAACTTTGGAAGCTTCATGATTACCGGCTGTAGACCTTCATCAGACTCCTGAACCACACAGACAGGAGCAAGTTGTCCATGAGAGGCTCCACCCAGCAGCTGACTCACAGATACAGACACCCACAGCCAAACTGTGGATGGGGCTTTGGGACTGTTATGGGAGAATATGTGGAAGGATCTCAGGGTTTGAAGGGAATAAGAATTCTACAGGAAAAACAACAGAGTCAACTAACCTGGACCATTGGGGCTCTGAGTCTGAACCTCCAACCAAAGAACATATACAGGCTGGACCTAGGCCCCCTGCACATATGTAACAGATGTGCAACTCACTCTTCATGTGGATTCTGAGCAACTGGGACAGGGGCTATCCCAAAACTGTTGCCTGTATGTGGGATATTTTCTCCTAGCTGGGCTGTCTTCTCTGTCCTCAATGGGAGAGGAAGCTCCTAACCTCGCAGAGATTTGAAGTGCCAGGGTCAGGGGATACCCAAGGGGCCCCACCAGCTCAGAGTAAAAGGGGAGATGGCATGGGGGAAGGATTGTGGGAGGGGGTGAGCAGGAGGGAGGCAGTGAGCAGGATATAAAGTGAATAAGTAAAAACATAAATAAAATCAAATAAAAGATTAGCATTTGTAAATTACTATTGACACTCCATGACCAGTTCCTGTTGCAGCATAGGCTTCACCCAGGAGCAGAGCAAAGCTACTCAGCTGGATTCACCTGCTCTGCAGAAGTTCTTGCCTCCAAGGACCCCCTGCTAATTGGAAAGAGGTGAGGCAGAAGCAGAAGCCTGGCTTCGCATCTGACACAGGCTGTTGAACACTGTGCAAGTTTGTCTGCAATGCTGCATAACTTTGACTGCAAGGGAAAAAAAAAAAGGAAAAACTACAAGGGAATTTGTGCATGAAATGTCATACAGGCTATGCGTGGTAAATGCCAATGAAAGTTAGATGTTATAAACAGATAAGTGCACCTAGTAAGAAAAAAAAATGAAGCCAGGGATAGATCTGCTCCCACGGATAAAATCTGCAGGTGGACTATATTTGTATAGATATAAGTATTTATACACATATGCATACGTGCATATGTGTACATGTACCTATTTGCCACTGTGCTTTCAGTTTTTTGAGGCTTTTATAAAAATAAACTGCCCACAAGCACAGCAATACCAGGTCACTTATAAATATTTATGGTGACATTTAGCTCTTCTGAAAGCAGCCCCCTTTGCCACCATTCCAAGAAGTGAAAGGAGGTCCCAGGTTGGCTTTTCAGCTCTGACATGACAGGCAAGCTGAGGCATATCTCCTCGGACAAGCTACCAGAGGGCATGCTCTCTTGCTCACCGCTGCTGGGTGAGGGCAGAAAGGCTGTGAGCAGCATTCATAAACAACAACAACAACAAAAAATGCTCTCTTGCACTTGCTTTTAGGCACTGTATTGGAGAGTTAAAATAAGGTGAGCATTCCCCACATATTCAGTATGTGTTGTGCTGAAATATACTAGAGAAATTGCAAACTGGAAGACTGAAATAACATACAAGACCAAGATCATAGATGTAAACTGACTGTGTTTCCATTTAACTCTTCTGTAAACCAGATGCTGTTCTAAACAAAAATGTGTGTGGTGTGGTGTGTGTGTGTGTGTGTGTGTGTGTGTGTGTGCATTTGTGTATACCTGCATCTTCATGTAAGGTAAATATATGTGCATACATGTATGCATATGAATATGGAGGTCAGGAATCAAACAGTGCTATCTGTCCTTGATTTTTTTTGGAAATAGGACTTCTCATTAGCCTGGAGTTTGCCAAGTAGGCTTGGCTAGCTACCTAGTAAGCCCAGGGATTCCTCCTCTACTTTCTATTGCAAGGTCATGGGACCCTGAAGAGATCACTAGCATTTGGGACACCACTTTCCAAACAGATGAATGCTTGTGATCTTGTAGGAGTTAAGTACTTGTCATGGGAGTGGATTGCTCTAACAGACCCCTGCTTTTGCTGGGTCTTTTCTTAACACAAACTACTAATGCAGTGGTGGAATCCAGCATGTACCTGCCAGAGATGAGTGCCTGAGATTGGATGTTTCAACCTTCAAATCCATGAGGAAAAAGGAGCCTCTTTTCCTTGTAAAGCACCTAGCCTCCGGTATTTTTGTACAGTAACACAAATTTTGTATTTGCTATTCATTTTTATCACAGAGTTTGCAGGTTTAGTTAGTTTTGAAAATTCATAGCAATATACAGAGTGAAATGAAAGTCATCAGCTACCCAGTTCTTTCTTAGGAAGCACTCTTACATTTTCATTGTAATTTTCTCTGTATTTTCTTTGGATACATGCTTACATTTACATAGTTAAGATAACAATAAATATGTAGTTTGCATTTATCTTTTCTTTTCATTCATTTTTGCATGTTAAAGGTTTTCCTGTTGTATAAAATGTTCTTCCAGTCAGTGAGAGGACTCAGGAGGTAAAAGCACTTGTTCCAAGACTTGGAACCACAATTTGATCCTCCAAAACTATAAGGTATTAAGAAAGAACCAATTGACGAAGTTCTCTAACTCCCTGCACACACACATACACCATACACATAGGCACACACACACACCACCCATGCATACTACATACATACATACATACATACATGCCACACACATCCATATTCAAAACACATAAATACACAGATATATATTATATACACTCATGCACACAACACATATATACACACAACACACATTCAATGTAGGTGCACACATACTGCTCACCACATACATACCACACACCCACATGTACACACACACAAACATCACACACTTACAGCACACACACACATACACCACACATATGAAAAAAAATATATATATACATATATATATATATATATATATATATATATATCACACAGGCACATAACCATATACCAGGCACATAAACATATACCACACACACACATATGCCACATACAAACATACCACACACACAGATTTATTTTAATTACATGTTCTTTAAAATATTTTGTTACTCAGCAAATATATACTAATCTAGCTTTTCTTTCCTATTGAATATTTAAGTAGCTTTCTAGTTTGACATATAATAGTGCAATACATTTTCCATCATGGGTACAGACTTTTCCACACTTGTGAAGAATGAAAAATATTGGCTCAAAAATAAATCTATCTTTTTTTGAGACAAGGTATTAATGCAACTTAGACTGGTCTTGAACTTAATATGCAGCCAAGAATGACCTTAAACTTTGGATCCTTCTGCTTCTGCATCCAAATTACTGGGAATAAGGCATGAACAACCACACTACATTTTTGGTGTCCTGGAATCTAACCCAGCACTTTCTGTATGCAACCAAAACACTGCCAATGAAGCTACATCCTAAGAACCCAAACAAATTCCTATGTTCTTAATACTTTTTGACATACTGACTTCTTAAAAGGTTTTGACACTGTGCTGTCAAGATAGTAGATACTTAACCTTTAATGTTGGGTACTTTAACAATATTTATTTGTTCAATAAATGATTACTGGTGTTTCCTTTACACTAGGATATCTCTTGTTATTACTAAGGTTCAGTGTTCTTACTGATGAGTTGTTTAGATGTAATGCTTGAGTTGTTACCATGGTCATGATAGACAATTTTCCCCACATATCTACTGAGATATTGTTTTCCTTTTAGATTGACAATAACTCTTTATTCATAATGACAATTTTTATCTTCTTGGTTGTTTAAAAAATTCTAAGAATTCTAGAGAATTCAAAATAATTGTAATTTCTTTATATGTCCCACATATGTCACAAAAGTCATAGTGAAACTGACTCCCTTTAAAGATTACTGTGAAGATAATATGTTACTATGCACAGATGCTTTTGGGAGAGTTACAAAGAAGCTGGCCAAACTATTTCATTCTTGTTATACAACACCTCATTTTCCAATTGGAGGTGGGAACCTAGGCTCACTTTGTGATGTTGTTTGTCAATGAGTGTAGTACAAATGTTCCAGTGACTATTTGAGGTCAAGTTCACAAGAGTTCCAGCAACTGTCTTTTGGTGGAGTTCTGAAAACCATGTAAGGAAGCCATTCTGTCTCTCAAAGACATCTAGAACTTACAATCACTGGGGCCTTTGCATATGGGAAGGTCACCAGAGTACTTCCGGCCCAGACATGCTGTCAGCTGAGCACAGTCACCAAAAAAGTCCCCATAGCACCAGCCAAAAGACCTCCAAGAGAATTGCTGAAGACATGGTTGAAGTATTAAATTTGAGGACTTCTTTGGATGCTTGCAAGAAAAGATGGCTCACAGGTGTCTGCCATTATCTTGCTTGGCAGCAGACAGCAGTTATTCAGTGAATAGCAAGGCCCTCGAGTTCCAGTCCATGTCATTCTTAGAACAATCTAAACCATACTTGCCAGGAAAGCAGAAATGTGTGCACTGGCTCTACTGAATCCTCTGATTTTACCACAGCACCTGTGATAAGATACTTGAATGGAAGTAACATGACTCTATAAAGGTGCCTTTCCTTAATACACATCTTAATTTTCAGACTGGCCACCATGAGTAAGATTTCAGAACTTATGGTGACAGGGCAAGTGCCTGTCAGAGGAAGGGGATAACATATTCGACCATTAATTATTACAAATACCATGCAAAACTTTAGATGCATCTTAGCCTAGTTGTTTCTATTTACATTCAAAGCTACTCTAAAGTGGGGATTTGGACTGATGTCTACAGCTGTGGTAGCAAACACAGTTTCTAAATCCCTTTACTATTTCTACACTGCTTTGCATCTGTTAAACTTTGCCATTTAAATACTCGTATGTTCGTGAAAGATTAACTCCTTAAGAACAAGGGCAGGTATCATAATGCCTTGACATTCATGATAGCATTTAGTGTGTGGAGAGAATTTCACAACACATTGTATTATTTTCAAGAGTCAGGAATTGTTAAGGAATTCTGGTGACCTAGGTTGGCACAGCCTAGTTTAAAAGAAACCTATGAAACATTTGCCTTCGGTTATGACAGGAAATTACTTCTGATAGGAAAAGGAAGAATGGATATATTTACTTTTAAAAATAAAGGACAGGGGAGGGAAAGATGGGTCAGCAGATAAGAGTACTTGTAGAGGACCCATGTTTTATTCCCAGCACCCACACAGCAGATCACAACCATCTGTAACTCCAGTTCCAGAGTGACTGGTAGCTCATTCTGGTTTCTGGGGGCATTATTGTCACACACACACACACACACACACACACACACACACACACACACACAATAAATCTTTAATAGAAGACAGAGTTGGCTATGCATGAGTGTGCATGTTCCTGTGTCTGTGTCTGTGTGTGTGTGTGTGTGTGTGTGTGTGTGTGTGTGTGTGTGTGTGTGTGTGTTTCTGTGTGTGACAGTACTGATAATATTTAGGAAGTTTTACATGATGGGAGATTGGCATTGCTAGTGAAATGCAAAGCAAAGCGAAACTTCTCACATCAAGCATCAAAACACCACCTTTTCTTTACTGCATATTAGGCCAGTGGTGCTTATTATGCTCCACAAACAACAGCAACAACAAAAAAGGGAAAGAAACACTCCATAAAATTAAATTGTTAAAACTAAATTATTTATGTGATTTCATTTGGTGGATGGATTTGTGTGTTTTGTGCCATTGAGCCTCACTTCTTTCTAGCATCCTAACACTATTAGACGCTATAATAATCTTCAGGGGAATGTACGATTTATCAATCCTTGTGGCCTGGAATGGGATCCAAGGCAAGAGATTAAGGGATACTGGTGAAATGAATCGAGTTTTTCTCTGTGTACTAGCCAAGAGTATGTGAAAGATCATTAGTCAAGCACTTCACATGATGGAAACAAAAAATGACCACTACCACATGCTGACTTTGAGGTGATGTATCCTTTCCCAAAATCAGTCTCATAAAGATGTCAATACCTTTGTCATCAAATGGCTTGTCCACTAGAGAGGGAGTTTACATACAAAGTGAAGGAGTATTCATATTCCCCAGCTCAGGGGAAACATTCCATTTTAATCTCATTATTGCAGCATCAAAAGATGATCTAGAAACGGAGAAGCTCACAGGAAGACAGATACACCCTATTACCTTATGCTTTTCTGTACTGGAAAAGCGACAGTGTCCATTGCTTCAAGGGAGGTGAATGGGCTGCAGTCAGTGGCCTTGAAATATGAGCTTTTCCTGTTCACTTGAGGCCACACTGAGGTTTTCAGAAACAGACAGAAGCGATCATTCCAGTCCTCACACAAAATGAAAGCGCCATTGTGGGAGCAATTCTGAAAATGTATGAACTTCATAAAACGTTCCATTTTCCACAATGTGAGCTTGGCTACACAATCAGAACATCAAAGACCAGGAAAACTACCTATTGAGTCCTCAACCTTCGAAAATTGTTTGTATACTAACAGAAAATAAAGTATTTGCCCCTGTGGAATGCCCATCGGTACCAGTATAAACAATAAATAGATCACGTTCTGAACGTGCAACACACAGCATCTTAAATGCCATGAAAGAATGAGAGAGCCAAAGCTTTGAGATTTTTTTTTCAGTGAGCTCCTTCTGTTTGTTTGTTTGTTTGTTTGTTTGTTTGTTTGTTTCGAGGCAGGGTTTCTCTGTGTAGCCCCGGCTGTCTTGGAAAGTGAGCTCCTTCTTACAAGTGCTATCCTACATTCACAGCGAAAATAAGAGTCATGCAGTTGCACACACCCCACAAACAAATGCATCTTCATTCCTCAATGAAGCCTCTCTCCTCTTTCTCCCTCTCTCTCCCTCTACCTTTCTCTCCTTCACTCTCCCTCTCCCCCTTTCTTCCTCTCTCTCTCTCCCTCTCTCTTCCTCTCTCCCCCTCGCTCCCTCTCTCCATGTCTCCCTCTCTCCCTCTCTCTCTTTCTCTCTGCCTCCATTCCTCTTTCCCTCCCCCTCCCTCCATCCATCCATCTCTCTCTTTCTGTGTACGTAGTCTGTCTGTCTTAATGTATGTATGTATGTATGTATGTATGTATGTGTTTTAACGTTAAGCACCATAAAAAGATAGGCTATGATATTGATAGCTATTGTTAGCTTTATCCTTGGGCTAATTGTGTGTTTAAAGATTCATGAAGCATGGGAAATAATGTTGAAGATGTTGTGGCCATCATCAGATCATCCACATCACTTATTTATCCTCTTCCACTTTGCCCTTTGTATTCACTGGAAAGAAAAGGCTTCAGTAGGGACAAGTGCTTCCTTTAAAAAGCTAAGGTAAAAGTACTCTCTTTCAATTTATTTCTACAAAGCCTGGTCAATCAAGAACTAAGGAAATGAATCCTCAAGTGTAGGAGCACAGGAATACAAAGAAGGTAGACCTTTACACTTACCTCAAGAAAAAAAGGGGAATTCTTTATTTTAAACTGGAGTTCCTAGGTTTTTAAGAATCTAAAAGATCAGTAGAGCTGTATATGGATAAAACACAGACAAAGGAAAAGGGTTTGTAATATAGACTTAAACAACTTAGTTTGGTTTAAGAATAAAAACAAAAAGTTTTCATTGGTAAAGAACCAAAAGATTCTTATCATACTGGCTATCATTTGCTCCATTCCAGCAATGGTGGATGAAGCACAAGTCATTCTGGGAGCTTGACATCATCAAACAAAAGCTCTTATTTCCTCTACCTACCTTTAGTTTATCTTGAAGAAATGATTAGGCTTTTCTCAGACACTAAGTTTATTCCTGTATGAGCATATGTGTAAGTGTGTGTGTGCATGTATGTGTATGCATGGGTGGGTGCGTGCGTGCGTGTGTGTGTGTGTGTGTGTGTGTGTGTGTGTGTGTGTGTGAATGTTTAGAAGATTGAAAAAAGAAGTAAGTGTAATCACACACATGTGAATAGAGATGAGGCTTAGGGAATTACTTTAAATTATAGCAATATTTTAAAATTAATATTATTTAAGTGAGCTGTGTCTCTCAGGCCCATTTTAACAATAATTCTCTTAAATTGGAATTTATTACAAGCAAATACTACACTTAGAAATGGCCTTTAGATTGCACATACACATTAGGCTAAGGACACCGATTAATAATTCAGAAGGCTTCACTTCCATTTCCTCACATCTGATCATCTAATGCTTTAGGTGCTAATGTGAAGAGAATAGCAATTGTGTGAACACTGTTCTTTTGTTATTATATTAAAATAATGGAGGACCCTGAGCTGTCAACCTTTTTATGACAATCAGAAGCAATGAGCGGGCAAGTGGGAACACTGCCAATCATATTAGAACAATTCTGACTGACTTGGGCTTCTTACCAGTTGTTCACTTTAAAAGAAAAACCAAACTGCCCTTTGCAGCTTGTCCATCATTTGATTCTGTTCTTTCTCCCTTTCCCTGCGCAGGCTGCCCATAGAAGCTCACAACCATCATGGCTACCATTTCACTAAGAAACCATGTAACAGGGTTTGTAAAAGGCACAGTCAAGGGCTCTGTCTGAACCTATCAGGATCTACCTGTGCCTCTCCATTCATAAATGTGGCCTACAGATCCATCCCCCATTCATGACGATGTTAATTAGTAGAACCTGAGTATGACATGACAACAAATGGCTGTAATGGGAAACAATCATCTTATTTACATTAGAATCCATCCAACTGCCTTGCTGATTGAAAGCACTCTGTATTCTCCAAAGCTGTAGCATTACTAGTGGTAAACACTGTCCCATGCAAGTCAAAGAACACAGCCTCAGAGGAGGGCAGAAATCCCCCCTCCACTTGTAACATATGATGCACGTTTAACAAGTTCAAATCCTTTGGGATTTAGCTGGGTCCTTCCCTTCCCATCTCAAGTAGATTATACAATGTCTGCATTTTGGAATCTAGAGAGCATCACACAGCTTAAGGAAAATCTGATGAGTGATTACCCAAGCCCATTTGCTTATTATTCACCAAGATCCCTGTTCTTATGCTTCCCTGGACATTTAAATCCATACAGACCATAGCTGTACTCCGAAGATTAGTAACATAAGCAATGCAAATTGAGGACCAAACCTCTGCTTTTATGCAAATGAAAGACCCTTCACTTTCACCTTTGCTATTAACTTAATTAGCCTAATTTCTCTGAACACTGGCTTGTTGGCACACAGCTAAGGAACTCTGGCTGCACCCCTGCTTTCCTGAATGCACTTATTGAAGTGCAATGGGAAAGGTAAGGAGGAAGGATCTGGAAATGTCGAGATGAAGCCAAATTGGGGGAAGAAATGATTCTGCAGCCAGCAGCCAGGGCACAGATCTTGCAATCTTAGGGCAGGAATACATAGGAAGAAATGCTGGTTCTGCTCTAGCCTAGTGGCGCTCTATCACTTTTAAAAGCTATCACACTGAGATCACCCCCATTATGTTAAAAGATAATAGTAGCTAGTGCTCTGTGCATTATTTTGATCATGGAGCAGAACATAAACCCTAAAGTTAAACCACATGATCTTCATGCCTCTAGAGGGGCTCATTAAAGTGGAATATTCCCCTCCAAAGCTTCACTCAGTAAGCAATGTTTAAATGTCTTAATCAGCCTACAGAGCCCTCATACAAGAAATGGTTTTAAAAACAAATCTTTCAGATAGTGTGGTTTGCATCGTGGTTTTTAAATCCCATGGACTTAAAATGCAGGAAGGAAATAGTCTTTGGATGAAAGATGTTTCGAATTTTTAATGTTGTAATTAAAAATTAAGAAAGGTATGTGTTCAGCTAGAGGCTAACCATTGCATCAAATTATGCAGTCCTTTGAATAACCCAATATCAGCTTAATAACCTTTACCATGTAATGAAGTTGTGAATATTAATCTTCATTTTGAACCTGTTAGGTTTTCTTGCTTCACATAGGAAAGGATGAATTCTAACAATAAGACCAGTGCTAAATTACTTGAAATTGGTTTTATAACTGGAATATAGGCAAACCTCTAATAAACCAGAGCTCATTTACCCCATGCTATTCCAAAATCCTATACAATTTTTCATTGTTAAAAGCATTCCCTGAGCGCCCTAACTAATACAACCTTAAAACAGCCAATAAATAAGGTTCATCCTATGATAGATGACAACATCCCAGTTCCTGCCAATGAAATGCAAATTGTTTTATCTAATTGTAGCGTAAGACTTCTGACACATCCTTCCAGCCAAATAGATTTTCATGGGTGAAATGAGCCTGGCAGTCTCATTCCTTTGAGGATACAAAAGCTAACAGGGCTGAAGGTTGCATGATTATAGGACTATGGCTTACCAACAAGCCTCTTTCAAACATACCCAACAAAACTGAATGACTTTTTCTTTTTTAAGATAGGTCTCTTGTAGCCCAAATTGGTCTCAGACCCACTATGCATCCAAAGATGGCTCTGAAATTCTGATCCTCCTGCCTCTCCCTCCCATGTGCTAGGATTACAAGGATCCAACAGAATGTCCAGTTTACACCACGCTGGAGATCAAACCCAAGACTTTCTTTATGGGAGCAAAGCACTGTAACAAGTCAACTACCTCCACACCGTCTTTGAACCAAGAAGTAGCTTGAAGAACAGAGCAACGGGACACTGTCTGTGAAGAAAGAAACAGAGCCCCTCAACTCTACTACTACCCTTTTCCTACTAGTGGGTCTTGAACTATGAGAAATGGCTATCTGTCATTTGTAAGACACCCAGTTCTTGCTACTTTATACTAGAAGCCCAAGTGGACTAAGACTGTATATTAACAAGGGCTCTCTTGGGAAACAGAACTGAGGGAAGATCTTTTTAAATGGTTTGTTGTTGTTGTTATTGTTAATTATTTGTTTATTTGTTTACTTTTGAGACTGAAATTCGGTTACAACATTTATCCCTTTCCTTTCCTTCCACGGTTTGTATTAGATTGGCTTACATGATACAGTGCCAGTGGTACTCCTACAATGGTTGTCTACACACTGCAGAGACTGAGTACCCAGCATCATCTCATTCCACAAGGCCAGGTGCCTCAGCAGGCCCATCATGGTGCTGAAGGCCTGGAAGATTCCTGGAGTATCAGCCACTAGCCATCAGTCCATGATGAAAAGACAAAGAAAGTGGATTCTTTTTTTTTTAATTTTTAATATTTTTATTACATATTTTCCTCAATTACATTTCCAATGCTATCCCAAAAGTCCCCCATAGCGCCCCCCACTTCCCTACCCACCCATTCCCATTCTTTTGGCCCTGGCATTCCCCTATATTGGGGCATATAAAGTTTGCAAGTCCAATGGGCCTCTCTTTCCATTGATGGCCGACTAGGCCATCTTTCGATACATATGCAGCTAGAGACAAGAGCTCCGGGGTTCTGGTTAGTACATCATGTTGTTCCAACAATAGGGTTGCAGATCCCTTTAGCTCCTTGGGTATTTTCTCTAGCTTCTCCATTGGGAGCCCTGTGATACATCAAATAGCTGACTGTGAACATCCACTCCTGTGTTTGCTAGGCCCCGGCATCGTCTCACAAGAGACAGCTATATTTGGGTCCTTTCAGCAAAATCTTGCTAGTGTATGCAATGGTGTCAGCGTTTAGAAGCTGATTATGGGATGGATCCCTGGATACGGCAGTCTCTAAATGGTCCATCCTTTCATCACAGCTACAAACTTTGTCTCTGTAACTCCTTCCCTGGGTGTTTTGTTCCGAATTCTAAGAAGGGGCACAGTGTCCACACTTTGGTCTTCATTCTTCTTGAGATTCATGCGATTAGCAAATTGTATCTTATATCTTGGGTATCCTAAGTTTTGGGCTAATATCCACTTATCAGTGAATACATATTGTGTGAGTTCCTTTGTGATTGTGTTACCTCACTCAAGATGATGCCCTCCAGGTCCATCCATTTGGCTAGGAATTTCATAAATTCATTCTTTTTAATAGCTGAGTAGTACTCCATTGTGTAAATGTACCATAATTTCTGTATCCATTCCTCTGTTGAGGGACATCTGGGTTCTTTCCAGCTTCTGGCTATTATAAATAGGGCTGCTATGAACCTAGTGGAGCATGTGTCCTTTTTATCGGTTGGGACATCTTCTGGATATATGCCCAGGAGAGGTATTGCTGGATCCTCCGTAGTACTATGCCCAATTTTCTGAGGAACCGCCAGACTGATTTCCAGAGTGGTTGTACAAGCTTGCAATCCCACCAACAATGGAGGAGTGTTCCTCTTTCTCCACATCCTCGCCAGCATCTGCTGTCACCTGAATTTTTGATCTTAGCCATTCTGACTGGTGTGAGGTGAAATCTCAGGGTTGTTTTGATTTGCATTTCCCTGATGATTAAGGATGTTGAACATTTTTTGAGGTGCTTCTCTGCCATTCGGTATTCCTCAGGTGAGAATTCTTTGTTCAGTTCTGAGCCCCATTTTTTAATAGGGGTTATTTGACTTTCTGGAGTCCACCTTCTTGAGTTCTTTATATATATTGGATATTAGTCCCTTATCTGATTTTGGATAGGTGAAGATCCTTTCCCAATCTGTTGGTGGTTTTTTTGTCTTATTGATGGTGTCTTTTGCCTTGCAGAAGCTTTGCAGTTTCATGAGGTCCCACTTGTCAATTCTCGATCTTACAGCACAAGCCATTGCTGTTCTATTCAAGAATTTTTCCCCTGTGCCCATATCTTCAAGGCTTTTCCCCACTTTCTCCTCTATAAGTTTCAGTGTCTCTGGTTTTATGTGAAGTTCCTTGATCCACTTAGACTTGACCTTAGTACAAGGAGATAGGAATGGATCAATTCGCAATCTTCTACATGTTAACAACCAGTTGTGCCAGCACCATATGTTGAAAATGCTGTCTTTCTTCCACTGGATGTTTTTAGCTCCCTTGTCGAAGATCAAGTGACCGTAGGTGTGTGGGTTCATTTCTGGGTCTTCAATTCTATTCCATTGGTCTACTTGTCTGTCACTATACCAGTACCATGCAGTTTTTATCACAATTGCTCTGTAGTAAAGCTTTAGGTCCGGCATGGTTATTCCACCAGAGGTTCTTTTATCCTTGAGAAGAGTTTTTGCTATCCTAGGTTTTTTGTTATTCCAGATGAATTTGCAGATTGCACTTTATAATTCGTTGAAGAATTGAGTTGGAAATTTGATGGGGATTGCATTGAATCTGTAGATTGCTTTTGGCAAGATAGCCATTTTTACAATGTTGATCCTGCCAATCCATGAGCATGGGAGATCTTTCCATCTTCTTAGATCTTCTTTGATTTCTTTCTTCAGGGACTTGAAGTTCTTATCATACATATATTTCACTTCCTTAGTTAGAGTCACACCAAGGTATTTTATATTATTTGTGACTATTGTGAAGGGTGTTGATTCCCTAATTTATTTCTCAGCCTGTTCATTCTTTGTGTAGAGAAAAGCCTTTGAATTGTTTGGGATAACTTTATATCCAGGTACTTCACTGAAGCTGTTTATCAGGTTTAGGACTTCTCTGGTGGAATTTTTAGGGTAACTTATATATACTATCATATCATCTGCAAAAAGTGATATTTTGACTTCATCTTTTCCAATTTGTATCACTTTGATCTCCTTTTGTTGTCGAATTGCTCTGGCTAGGACTTCAAGTACAATGTTGAATAGGTATGGAGAAAGTGGACAGCCTTGTCTAGTCCCTGATTTTAGAGGGATTGCTTCAAGCTTCTCACCATTTACTTTGATGTTGGCTACTGGTTTGCTGTAGATTGCTTTTATCATGTTTAGGTATGGGCCTTGAATTCCTGATCTTTCCAAGACTTTTATCATGAATGGGTGTTGGATATTGTCAAATGCTTTTTCCGCATCTAACGAGATGACCATGTGGTTTTTGTCTTTGAGTTTGTTTATATACTGGATTACGTTGATGGATTTCCGTATATTGAACCATCCCTGCATCCCTGGGATGAAACCTACTTGGTCAGGATGGATGATTGTTTTGATGTGTTCTTGGATTCGGTTAGCAAGAACTTTATTGAGGATTTTTGCATCAATATTCATAAGGGATATTGGTCTGAAGTTTTCTATCTTTGTTGGGTCTTTTTGTGGTTTAGGTATCAGAGTAATTGTGGCTTCATAGAATGAGTTGGGTAGAGTACCTTCTGTTTCTATTTTGTGGAATAGTTTGTGAAGAACTGGGATTAGATCTTCTTTGAAGGTCTGATAGAACTCTGCACTAAACCCATCTGGTCCTGGGCTTTTTTTAGTTGGGAGACTATTAATGACTGCTTCTATTTCTTTGGGGGATATAGGGCTGTTTAGATCATTAACCTGATCTTGATTCAACTTTGGTACCTGGTATCTGTCTAGGAACTTCTCCATTTCATCCAGGTTCTCCAGTTTTGTTGAGTATAGCCTTTGGTAGAAGGATCTGATGGTGTTTTGGATGTCTTCAGGATCTGTTGTTATGTCTCCTTTTTCATTTCTGATTTTGTTAATTAGGATGCTTTCCCTGTGCCCTCTAGTGAGTCTGGCTAAGGGTTTATCTATCTTGTTGATTTTCTCAAAGAACCAGCTCCTTGATTGGTTGATTCTTTGAATAGTTTTTCTTGTTTCCACTTGGTTGATTTCACCCCTGAGTTTGATTATTTCCTGCCGTCTACTCCTCTTGGGTGAATTTGCTTCCTTTTGTTCTAGTGCTTTTAGGTGTGTTGTCAAGCTGCTAATGTGTGCTCTCTCTAGTTTCCTTTTGGAGGCACTCGGAGCTATGAGTTTTCCTCTTAGAAATGCTTTCATTGCGTCCCATAAGTTTGGGTATGTTGTGGCTTCATTTTCATTGAACTCTAAAAAGTCCTTAATTTCTTTCTTTATTCCTTCCTTGACCAAGGTATCATTGAGAAGAGTGTTGTTCAGTTTCCACGTGAAGGTTGGCTTTCTATTATTTATTTTGTTATTGAAGATCAGCCTTAGGCCATGGTGATCTGATAGGATGCATGGGACAATTTCAATATTTTTATATCTGTTGAGGCCTGCTTTGTGACCAATTATGTGGTCAATTTTGGAGAAGGTTCCATGAGGTGCTGAGAAGAAGGTATATCCTTTTGTTTTAGGATAGAATGTTCTGTAGATATCTGCCAGATCCATTTGATTCATAATTTCTCTTAGTTTCACTGTGTCCCTGTTTAGTTTCTGTTTCCATGATCTGTCCATTGGTGAAAGTGGTGTGTTGAAGTCTCCCACTATTATTGTATGAGGTGCAATGTGTGCTTTGAGCTTTACTAAAGTTTCTTTAATGAATGTGGCTGCCTTTGTATTTGGAGCATAGATATTCAGGATTGATAGTTCCTCTTGGAGGATTTTACCTTTGATGAGTATGAAGTGTCCCTCCCTGTCTTTTTTAATGACTTTGGGTTGGAAGTCAATCTTATCAGATATTAGAATGGCTACTCCAGCTTGTTTCTTCATCCCATTTGCTTGGAAAATTGTTTTCCAGCCTTTCATTCTGAGGTAGTGTCTATCCTTTTCTCTGAGATGAGTTTCCTGTAAGCAGCAAAATGTTGGGTCTTGTTTGTGTACCCAGTTTGTAGTTTATGTCTTTTTATCGGGGAGTTGAGTCCATTGATATTAAGAGATATTAAGGAAAAGTAATTGTTGTTTCCTGTTATTTTTGTTGTTAAAGTTGGCATTCTGTTCTTGTGGCTGTCTTCTTTTAGGTTTGTTGAGGGATTACCTTCTTGTTGTTTCTAGGGCGTGGTTCCTGTCCTTGTATTGTTTTTTTTCTGTTATTATCCTTTGAAGGGCTGGATTCGTGGAGAGATAATGTGTGAATTTGGTTTTGTCGTGGAATACTTTGGTTTCTCCATCTATGTTAATTGAGAGTTTGGCTGGGTATAGTAGCCTGAGCTGGAATTTGTGTTCTTTTAGTGTCTGTATAACATCCGTCCAGGATCTTCTGGCTTTCATAGTCTCTGGTGAAAAATCTGGTGTAATTCTGATAGGCTTGCCTTTATATGTTACTTGGCCTTTTTCTCTTACTGCTTTTAGTATTCTATCTTTATTTAGAGCATTTGTTGTTCTGATTATTATGTGTTGGGAGGTATTTCTTTTCTGGTCCAGTCTATTTGGAGTTCTGTAGGCTTCTTGTATGTTCATGGGCATCTCTTTCTTTAGATTTGGGAAGTTTTCTTCTATAATTTTGTTGAAGATGTTTGCTTGTCCTTTGAGTTGAAAATCTTCATTCTCATCCACTCCTATTATCCATAGGTTTGGTCTTCTCATTGTGTCCTGTATTTCTTGGATGTTTTGAGTTAGGATCTTTTTGTGTTTTACATTTTCCTTGACTGTTGTGCCGATGTTCTCTATGGAATCTTCTGCACATGAGATTCTCTCTTCCATCTCTTGTATTCTGATGCTGATGCTCGTATCTATGGTTCCAGATTTCTTTCCTAGGGTTTCTATCTCCAGTGTTGCCTCATTTTGGGTTTTCTTTATTGTGTCTACTTCCCTTTTTAGGTCTAGTATGGTTTTGTTCATTTCCATCATCTGTTTGGATGTGTTTTCCTGTTTTTCTTTAAGGACTTCTACCTGTTTGATTATGTTATCCTGTTTTTCTTTAAGGATTTGTAACTCTTTAGCAGTGTTCTCCTGCAATTCTTTAAGGGATTTTTGTGCTTCCTCTTTAATGTCTTCTACCTGTTTACCAGTGTTCCTTTGTATTTCTTTAAGTGTGTTATTAAAGTCCTTCTTAAAGTCCTCTACCATCATCATGAGATATGCTTTTAGATCCGTGTCTAGCTTTTCCGGTGTGTTGGGGTGCCCGGGACTGGGCGAAGTGGGAGTGCTGGGTTCTGATGATGGTGAGTGGTCTTGGTTTCTGTTAGTAAGATTATTACGTTTACCTTTCGCCATCTGGTAATCTCTGGGGTTAGTTGTTGTCGTTGTCACTGTTTAAAGATTGGAGCAGAAGCTGTGTTCCACTCACCAGCAGTATCAAAATCCTGTGGCGGAGGTCGTGGGTAGCTGGCGGGTGTCAGCTGACCCTGCACTCTAGCTACACCGGTGCTGTTCCGGCCAGATGAGGCCTGTGGCCCTACTCAGGCCGGTTTCTGCTTCCCTAACTAATGCAGTCTCAGGTCCCGCGCGCAATTGGATTGGAGCAGGAGCTGTGTTCCACTCACCAGAAGTCTTAAGATCCGTGGCAGGTGTTGTGGGTAGCTGGCGAGTGTCAGCCGACCCTGCGCCCTAGCTACCCTGGTCCTTTTCTGACCGGAAGAGGCTTGTGGCCCTACGTAGGCCGGATTTCTGCCTCCCCAACCAGAGCAGTCTCAGGTCCCGCATGATTGGACTGGAGCAGAAGCTGTGTTCCACTCACCAGCAGTCTCAAAATCCTGTGGCGGGGGTCGTGGGTAGCTGGAGGGTGTCAGCGGACCCTGCGCTCTACCTACACTGGTGCTGTTCAGGCCGGAAGAGGCCTGTGGCCCTACTCAGGCCAGGCCGGTTTTCTGCTTCCCTATTTAATGCAGTCTCAGGTCCTGCACGCAATTGGATTGGAGCAGAAGCTGTGTTCCACTCACCAGAAGTCTTAAGATCCTGTGGCGGGTGTTGTGGGTAGCTGGCGAGTGTCAGCCGACCCTGCGCCCTAGCTACCCCAGTGCTTTTCTGACCGAAAGAGGCTTGTGGAAAGTGGCTTCTAATAACAGCAAAAGAATGGCAGTGGCAGCAGCAGCAGCAGTAACATGACAACAGAGTAGATGCACTTACCAGCACAATGTGAAGGCAAGTGAGCAAAAAGTAGTCTTTTATTGTTTAGACTATTTTCATCTGGGCTGGTACCACAAGGTAATGGCCACATTTAGGATGTGTCTTAACACTTTAATAATTCAGATTAAAAAAATCATTCACAGATTTCCCCAACAGCTTGTCTCTTTGTGGATTCCAGATCCACTCAAGGTGACAAGATTTAGATTCACCTAGAAGACAGACCTGTGTGTATGTCTATAAGGACATTTCAGATTTTGTTAATTGATGTAGGAAAATCTACCATGAATTTAAGAGCACTGTCTCCTGAGCTTGGATCCTAGACTGAATAAAAAAGGAGAAAGGGAGCTGATCCCCAGCTCTCAGCTCTCTTGGCTTCCTGCCTGGGGATATAAGGTGACCAAATGTTTCTGCTGCCCTGCCTTCTCTACCATGAGCCAAAAGAAATTCTTCCTTCAAATTTCTTTTTTAGATAGTTTTGTCCCAACAGTGAGAAAACTAACACAGCTGTTGTATTTCCATGTTGCTCTCCTAAAACAATGAAAGAGTAGAGCATCTGCACACAGACTAGGGTCAAATGAGGACCATTTTCTTTCAGGCTCTTTAGAAAGTGTAGCAGCATTACTTCATTCATTCACCGTGTATAGATTTTCTGCCTGCTGTGTGGCAAGCACGGAGCAAGGTGCGAAGTATGAATTTGACACATTTCATTTCAGCATGAATCTCCATTTTATTTTAGTCACTTTTAATATGTTTTCTGCTCTCACCAAATATAAAGAGTTTATGGAATTAGTGTAGGCTATAGCCTTAATTTGCGATGTGGAGCCCAGGGTTTCTGAACAGGACTAAACAAACTTTAACTCAATAATCAAGGATAAAGTAGATGTGAATTTATCAGTAAGTTGGGAATACACAGTTCAGGAATTGAGACGAAAAATGTATCACCTTATCATACCAAGTTGCTTCTACATGGTTTAATAAAAGAAAAATGTTTTGACTCTTACAAAACATCAAAACAGAAATTTTAAACCTTCTTTTTAGCAGAGGGAAAGAAAGAAAAAACCCCTTCATTTCTTAGTCTTTCAAGGTCAGGCAGGTGGCATGCAAACACAAGACATTATTGAAGTAAGAAAAAAGATTTAACACAAGCGAAGAGAGAAGCACAGCATGAATCAAATGTTGTTCACAACAGGTAAGCCAAGAAAATCTTTTTAGTCTCCCTTGGAATTCTTAGGATTTCATTAATTCTGATCCTCATTTTGTGTCATGCTTACCACCTCGGGCTGAATTCAGGATGACTCACTGTCTATTTTACTGCCCTTATTGTTAGCTCTTTGATACAAACAAGACAGATATACGCTAACATTTAGATTACATTCTATATACATTTACCAACCTTCTGTCTCTACCAGGCCTGTCTGCTGCAGGCTGGCTGTAAATATTCAGGATGTTATTATCATAGCCTCACCATGTACAATCCATAGCATCTCTGGTGGTCCATAGAGACACTATCCAATATCAACCTCAAGAACAAACATGGATCTGTCGCAGATATCACCATACATTAGGTCACTACAATGACTGAAGTATGAAATGTGTCCTGAGGACTCATGGATGTCTCCATCTGATAATGTCACTATAGAAGGCTGTAGAACTCAGCCGGAGGAAGTGTTTCTTGGGGTACTGGGCCTTAATGGCTACAGGCAACTTGCTTCCAACTTTTTCAATCAACCAGCAGTCTCATGTCCTCACCACAACAGAGGTGGGACTGTTCCCTGTATCATGTGTTCTCTACCATGATAGACTGTATCCAAAATAAACTTTTTCTCCTTAAGTTGCTCACATCATGTAGCATGTCAAAAGGCAGGTAACATAGTTGTTAAAAGCCAAAAAAAAAAAAAAAAAAAAAAAACCCTGATTACCTGAGAGATACTTCCACCTTTCAGGTCCTAGCTACCATTAAAATGAGCCACATGGCAGGGAGAGCAGCAGAAGAGGGGCTCAAAGGTCTCATCTCGTCTGCAGCCCATAAAGGTAAAGCTTTATGAATGGTAGTCAACACCAGGAATTCTCACTATAGCTCTCTTAACCAGAATTATATTTCATTTATAATAAGAAGTGAGTGGAAATAGAAGTTTAATTGAAGCAAGACAACTAATTCCTCTTCAGAAATTTCTCCAGGATCCTGGCCACATTTCTTAAATATATGACATTTTTGCAAGGTGACAGTGTTTGCTATTCATCCCTGTACTAGAATGCTGAAGCATGTTAAGAATGTTGATTAATGCATTAATAAAGTATGTCAGGCTTTGGATGAGATAAGCACAAATAAACATGGATTCCATTCTAAGATGGCTAAGTATGTGAGGGATATCACTGATAGCCGTGCACAAACAGAAACATTAACTGCTCCAAACTTGACTCTTCTCTTTGGTATTTTAACATACGAATATTTAAATTTTAGGGAATACCATTAAAGGTACAAATGAACAAGAGATCTATTAAAGAAAATAGATTTTTCTTCTGGGTTGTGCTCTTAGAAGATTTTAGGAGCTATTCTTTTGAGGGAATGGAAGGAGTCCTGCTGAAAAAAAAACTTATCATATAATACATTCTCATGATTGTTTCCCTCCCCTACTCCTCCCCTACTGTTCCCACCTCCTCCCTAACAGTCTAACCCTATATCCTCTCTCTTTCTCTTTCTCCTTCTCTTTCTTTTTCTCTTTCTCTCCCTTCCCCTCTCTCCCTCTATCTTTCTCTCTAAAAAACAAACAAACAAACAAACAAAAACAGGCAAAAAAGAAAATGAAAATCTTAAGAAACAGATACACCTTATAAAAATACAAAATTATGTATACTATATACACAAAAGATCAGTTAGGCAAAGTAAGAAAAATGCCCAAACAAAGATATACAAGATTAAAAGGCTACAAAAATATTATTGAATTCCACTTTGTGTTGGTCATCTACTGCTGGGCATGGGGCCCACACTTAAGTTTGTTAATATATACAGTGAGACTTCCAGGAACTATTCTTCTGCAGGCTGCTTTTGAACCTTTGAATTGAAATTCTCCAATAACCACACAAAGTGAATTATTCTTTGCAACACTCCAAACTCACCTAGCTACCAACCCTTGTTTTTGACACACAAACCCCTAAATCGGAAGTTATAGCAACTACTTAAATCTATGAAAAAAGAAGCATAACCCACTGAGAGGTGGCTGATTTGGATGTCTTTCCTACACTGAAGAAAAGTTATACTTTTCTATTTTAAAGAACAGGTCAGAACACAAGAAAAAAACGATTCTCCTCAGTTTTTACATTTTAAGAAAGAAGATATATTTTGATGATGTTTTCAGTTGTTCATATGATTGAGACCTGTGAGACTACTGTAATTTTTCTGTAAGATATGTAAGATATATAACAAGAAAGCTAATCACAGATACTCTTTCTTTTGAGGGAAAAGAAAACAGCAGGGTTGAAGCAGACAACTATGCTGAAAACTCACCAAGCAGAAGCACCATGTTGGCAATTGGCAGGTATATTATGCATTCATGTTTTGAGTAGCAATGGGATGTTCTTATAGGGAAACTTAGAAAGTTTAAATCAGAAGGCAGGGTGCCAATGCTGGACCTACTTTGCAGTGCTGGAAGGGCTCCTACTCAATCCACTAAGGATGCTGTCACAGCTGAGTGATCTGACAGAGACATAATTTATAAGAGATTTGTACAAATCCAGTTGAGAGGAAAAGTAAGAGTTAGAAATACTACTCCTACTCCGTACACCAACTACTTATCCCTGAAGCACATCGACCACCTGCAGACTCTACTGCTAATGTGCAATTTCATCAGAAAGTATGAAAAGTTAAGAAAATTGAACTAAAATGTCTCACTTCAAACTTGAGTTAAGTTCAGGATACTTAAATGCAAGCTCAGACTTCAAATTTTGCCAGTGGTTGAAGATGCTGTTTGGAATGAGGTCCAACAATCATATCAGCTTATAAGAAGTACTAAGGGTATTTTTAAATCTCTGTTGTGTTTTGTTTCCTTTTTTCTTTTCTTTTTTTTCTGATATTACAGAGATGACATCAGGTATTCATATATTCAGAAGTTCATGATTTGCACCATGGAAGTGTACCTGTTAATTTCACAATTCTTCATGTTGTAACACTTAGCCAATAGCTTCACATGTAACTCTTTGTTAACATAGAAACTCACAACTGGTCACAGTGTAGAGAATAAGTGTCTAGAGTGCACATCTATAAATGGAACATCTACATTACCCCCTTAACTCTAAAACCTCAGGTACTCTCAAACCTCAGGCACTATCAAGCGAAAGAGTGGGTGAATGGTAAACAGAAATCAAGGAGGACCAGAGTGAAACAACATCTTCTGGATATGACAGGGCCACTGTACTTATATGATATGTGAGGTTACCTGCACAAGACCTTCACAGGACCAAACCAATCAATAGTTCAGTATAGAGGTATGGAGCATCCCACAAGTTGCTATTCATAGCTGGAGAGCTATTGATAGTTGCTGGTGCTGGTGGGAGAGGAAACTGGTGAGATGCCTGTGAGTCAGTCAGGGAGCTCCAGAGATGCATCTTACATGAGTAGCTCCCCTCTTCCCATGCCGCATGAGATTGTTTTTTGGCCTACACACTAGTAAGTAGCCTCTGTTACCTCCTTCATTCACTAAGCTAGACTTGGATGGAATCATTTCCTTGGTCTGTCATTGATGCCCTTTCAGATGTGAGTAGACATATGTGTATGCTCAGATAAAAAGTCATTTTTGTTTCAGACAAGTGCCTTTCAGTGTATCCTCAAGTGACAGAAAAGAGAGCTAGAAGCACTCTGAGGACTCATTTCTTGAGGTATTAATCCAATTCATGAGACTTCCAATCTCAAGACATAATTATCTTCCAAAGCCTCCTCCTCTGAATATCACTCGATTACCTCATAGCATTTCAACACATGAAAGGGGACTGGGCACAATCATCAGTTTTGTGGCAACATATTTGCTAAAGGATATGCTCTTAAATTCAGTACTAAAGAGACAAGCAGAAGGCTGAGTTTTCTGTACGCCAGAGTGCCATAGAGCTCAGTGTTCCTGAAAAGAAGCATTGTGCCTTAATATGCTTCATTCGTGGGTAGGGAAAGGCACATTGGCATGCTAGTCCAGTGGGAGAGGAAACTGGTGAGATGCCTGTGAGTTGGTCAGGGAGCTGCAGAGATGCATCTTACATGAGTAGCTCCCCTCTTCCCATGCCACATTTATTGTTTCAGTGGGGATGCAAGAGATTGACAGTTCTGAGTTCTGAAACAAATTACAACTATTTTGGCCCAAGAATTTTCACTAAAATCACATTATGAAACAAGTGCCACCTACTCACTTAACTAAACATAAAATAGAAGAACAATCGGGTATGGCAGTGCATGCTTGTGATCCCTGATCTCGGGAGATGGAAGCATGAAGTTCACGAGTTGGAGGCTAGCCTGAGCAGGACAATGCCAGAATCTGCTGACAACATAGAAGAGCCAACTGAAGCTTCTATTCATCCTCCATCGTTCTTCCTTGATGCTTGAAACAATCAGCTGATTGTTACATTAGTTACTTGCTCTGTTTATATAACAAGCTACTGAACAAGAATCCACCTTAAGGGAGGACTGGCTTATTTGGGCTCACAGTTTTTAGAGTGAAGTCCATTGTGGCAGGTAGGCTGTGGTGGCAGGAGATTGGAGCACCTATTTATATTGTATCTGCATCCAGTAAGCAGGGAGAAATGAATGCTGGAGCTCTGACTCTTTGCTTTTTATGTAAATCAAGGCTCAAGTTTACATTAAGATGAGTCTTCCCAGCCAAATTAATCTAATCAAGGGAATCCCTCACAAGTATACCAAGACCTTGTCTGCTATATGAGTCTCAATCCTGTAGGGTTGATAGTTAACATTAACCATTACACTTGCTAAGTACTCACCACATGGAAAATATCCTATTAGTATCAAGGGATTCTCAAAATTGCATGATGCAAGTTGTTTCTTGCATGGACTTCTCCTTGGGAAAGAACAAAATGCTAACCAAAAACTATGCATTGATGTGATTTATAAAAGCATAGGAAGATGAGAGAAAAAGTTTGTTCGTGAATAACAGAAGTCCTTTAGGGAAATACAACTACACAATTCACAAGATAACTGTATAAACTATCTGGGGAAAGTTCTCTACTAATCATTTCCTTGGCTTACTTTCAAGGTCAAAAAAGAAAGATGTAAATTTTTTAAATTATTTATTAGATATTTTCTTTATTTACATTTCAAATGCTATCCCAAAAGTCCCCTATGCCCCACCCCTGCCCTGCTCCCCTACCCACTCACTCCCACTTCTTCTTCCTGGCGTTCCCCAATACTGGGGCATATAAAGTTTGCAAGACCAAAGGGCCTCTCTTTGCAGTGATGGCTGACTAGGCCATCTTCTGATACATATGCAGCTAGAGATATGAGCTCTGGTGGTATGATTAGTTCATATTGTTGTTCCACCTATAGAGTTGCAGACCCCTTCAGCTCCTTGGGTACTTTCTCTAGCTTCTCCATTGGGGGCCCTGTGTTCCATCTTATAGATGACTGTGAGCATCCACTTCTGTATTTGCCAGGAACTGGCATGGCCTCACAAGAGAGAGCTATATCAGGGTCCTTTCAGCATAATCTTACTGGCATATGCAATAGTGTCTGGGTTTGGTGGCTGATTATGGGATGGATCTTCGGGTGGGACAGTCTCTGGATGGTCCATCCTTTTTTCTTAGCTCCAAACTTTGCCTCTGTAACTTTTTCCATGGATATTTTGTTCCCTATTCTAGAGAGGAATGAAGTATTCACATGTTGGTCTTCCTTCTTCTTGATTTTCTAGTGTTTTGCAAATTGTATCTTGGGTATTCTAGGTTTCTTGGCTAATATCTCTGGAAATCAGCCTGACAGTTCCTCAGAAAACTGGACATAGTACTACTGGAAGATCCGGCGATACCTCTCCTGGGCATATACCCAGATGTTCCAAATGGTAATAAGGACACATGCTCCACTATGTTCATAACAGCCGTATTTATAACAGCCAGAAGCTGGAAAGAACTCAGATGTCCCTCAACAGAGGAATAGATACAGAAAATGTGGTACATTTACACAATAGAGTACTACTCAGCTATTAAAAACAATCAATTTATGAAATTCTTGGGCAAATGGATGTATCTGGAGAATATCATCCTGAGTGAGGTAACCCAATCACAAAACAAGTCACTTGATATGCACTCACTGATAATAAGTTTTTAAGGTGAGAAGAACATAATTTTTGAATTGATAGAAAATGTAAGACTAGTGTTGGGTGAGGGAGGAAAAATGGAGGGTAACACAAAGGAAATGAAAGAGGAGAGTACCTAAATGTGGGGAGCAGGATCATGGAAGATTTATGTAACAGAAGGAATTAGAAGATGTAGTTAGTGCGAGTACAATAGAAATTAACAGCCTGGAAGACAAAAGACCTGAACAAATCCCAATACAAGCTCCTGGATTTTATGCTTCCCCAAAAGTCTCCCATTTTCTACAAACTCCCCTGGGTATCCCTATTGTTGTAATTAGTTTTGGTATAATATTGGGATGTACCTATACTCACTGATGATAATAGGTACAATGTATCTCTGTCTCCACTCTGGTTTCTCACCTGGGTCTACTAGAAGCCCCAAGACAGTTTCCAGCACTTGGACAGCTCCTCAGGTTCCCTAGGGTCTCTTACTGCACAAGGAAGCCCTCAGCAAGTATATAACCACTTAGATGCCATAGAAACAAGACACAAGCCCATATGTATATATTGCAAACTTCCATTCTTAGAGATGGACAGCTATGAGATATATTGAGGCAGTTCACAGAGAGCAGAGATGAGACGTTGCCATTGCCTAGACTATTGTACAGTTAGAAGTAAGAAATGATTTTCCATACCAGTTTTCACCTTCATGTTTGCTTCCTGAGATGAGCTTTCTTCACTACATACTTTCTGAAAAGTTTTTGCCTTGAGACCTACAATAGGACCCCAAGGTCTACAGTGAAATCTAACCAATGTTATTAAGATTTCATAGTCCCTTCCGGTCGGCTCCAGCAGCCCTTCCGGTTGGCACCAGCACCAGGTCACCTTGGGCACAGAGTCTGTGGACACCCCCAAGGTCCCTAGAGGACTCTCCACGCGTTCTTAGGACCACTGGTGAATGGAACACAACTTCTGTTCCAATCCAACCGTGCGGGACCTGAGACAGCATTAGGGAAGCAGAAAACCTGGCCTGACCAGGGTCACAAGTCCCTTCCAGTGGGCGCCAGCACCAGTTCACCTTGGGCGTGGAGTTGGCAGCCACCCCCAAGGTCCCAAAATGACTCTCCACGCGATCTTAGGACTAGTGACCAGGCAGCATTACACTCCTCAGAGGATACATCAATTCCAGGCACTGTAACACGCCCAGGATCTTTGACAACAGGATCCCAGAATAAAAGGAGCTTGGTCACACCAGTATTTCAGGGTCTCAGAGGAACTTGACTGCCAAGAACTCTGACACACCCAGAATCTCAGGTTCACAGGAGCCCACAAGCAAAGGATCACAGAGAAAACTGGACTCTGAGAAGGCCTGAATCAACTGGGATTATAGGGAGGACAGGCTCCAATCAGATATATTGAGGTCAGCAAATACTTGAGATAATAAGATGGCAGGAGGCAAGCATAAGAACAGAAGCAACAGAAACCAAGGTTACTTGGCATTATCAGAACCAAACTCTCCCACCATAATAAGTCCTGGATAAACCATCAAACCAGAAAAGCAAGACATGGATATAAAGTCACGTATTATGGTGATGATGGAGGACCTTAAGAAGGAAATACAGAAAAACACAGGTAAACAGCTAGAAGCCCTTAAACAGGAAACAAAAAAATGCCTTAGAGAGTTAAAGGAAAACAGTAATAAACAGGAGATGGAAGTGAGCAAAACCATGCAGGATCTAAAAAGGGAAATAGAAAAAATAAAGAAAACCCAAAGGGAGAGAACTCTGGAGATAGGAACCATAGATGTTGCATCAGCAACAGAATACAAGAGATGGAAGAGAGAATCTCAGGTGTAGAAGATTCCATAGGGAACATTGACACAACAATCAAAGAAAATGCAAAATGCAAAAAGATCCTAACTCAAAACGTCCAGGAAATCCAGGATACAATGAGAAGACCACACCTACGGATAATAGGAATAGATAAAAATGAAGATTTTCAACTTAAAGGGCCAGCAAATATCTTCAACAAAATTATAGAAGAAAACTTCCCAAACCTAAAGAAAGAGATGCCCATGAACATACAAGAAGCCTACAGAACGCCAAATAGACTGGACCAGAAAAGAAATTCCTCCCAACACATAATAATCAGAACAACAAATGCACTAAATAAAGATAGAATAATAAAAGCAGTAAGGGATAAAGGTCAAATAACATATAAAGGCAGGCCTATTAGAATTACTCCAGACTTCTCACCAGAGACTATGAAAGCCAGAAGATCCTGGACAGATGTTATACAGACACTAAGAGAACACAAATGCCAGCCCAGGCTACTATACCCACCCAAACTCTCAATTACCATAGATGGAGAAACCAAAATATTCCATGACAAAACCAAATTCACACATTATCTTTCCACAAATCCAGCCCTTCAAAGGATAATAACAGGAAAAAAATACAATGACGAAAACTACACCCTAGAAAAAGCAAGAAAGTAATCCTTCAACAAACCCAAAAGACGACAGCCACAAGAACAGAATGCCAACTCTAACTACAAAAATAATAGGAAGCAACAATTACTTTTCCTTAATATCTCTTAATATCAATGGACTCAATTCCCCAATAAAAAGACATAGACTAACAGACTGGCTTTACAAACATGACCCAACATTTTGCTGCTTACAGGAAACACATCTCAGGGAAAAAGACAGACACTACCTCAGAATGAAAGGCTGGAAAACAATTTTCCAAGCAAATGGTCTAAAAAAACAAGTTGGAGTAGCCATTGAAATATCAAATAAAATTGAATTTCAACCCAAAGTTATCAAAAAAAGACAAGGAGGGGCACTTCATACACATCAAAGGTAAAATCTTCCAAGAGGAACTCTTAATTCTAAATATCTATGCTCCAAATGCAAGGGCAGCCACATTCATTAAAGAAACTTTAGTAAAGCTCAAAGCACACATGGCACCTCACACAATAATAGTGGGAAACTTCAACACCCCATTTCATCAATGGACATATCATGGAAACAGAAACTAAACAGAGACACAATGAAACTAAAAGAAGTTATGAAACAAATGGATTTAACAGATATCTACAGAACATTCTATACTAAAACAAAAGGATATGCCTTCTTCTTAGCACCTCATGATACCTTCTCCAAAATTGACCACATAATTGGTCACAAAACAGTCCTCAACAGATACATAATTATTGAAATTGCCCCATACATCCATTCATATCACCATGAAATAAGGCTGATCTTCAATAATAACATAAATAATAGAAAGCCAACATTCATGTGGAAACTTAACAACACTCTCCTCAATGATACCTTGGTCAAGGAAGGAATAAAGAAAGAAATTAAAGACATTTTATAGTTTAATGTAAATGAAGCCACAACATACCCAAACTTATGGGACGCAATGAAAGCATTTCTAAGAGGAAAACTCAGAGCTCTGAGTGCCTCGAAAAAGAAACTAGAGAGAGCACACACTAGCAGCTTGACAACACACCTAAAAGCACTAGAACAAAAGGAAGCAAATTCACCCAAGAGGAGTAGACAACAGGAAATAATCAAACTCAGGGGCAAAATCATCCAAGTGGAAACAAGAAGAACTATTCAAAGAATCAACCAAAGAAGGAAGTGGTTCTTTGAGAAAATCAACAAGATAGATAAACCCTTAGCCAGACTCACTAGAGGGCACAGGGACAGCATCCTAATTAACAAAATCAGAAATGAAATGGGAGACATAACAACAGATCCTGAAGAAATCCAAAAGACCATCAGATCCTTCTACAAAAGGCTATACTCAACAAAACTGGAAAACCTGGATGAAATGGACAAATTTCTAGACAGATACCAGGTACCAAAGTTAAATCAGGATCAGATTAATGACCTAAACAGTCCTATATTCCCTAAAGAAATACAAGCAGTCATCAATAGTCTCCCAACCAAAAAAAGCCCAGAACCAGATAGGCTTAGTGCAGAGTTCTAGCAGACCTTCAAAGAAGACCTAATTCCAACTCTCCTCAAACTATTCTACAAAACAGAAACAGGAGGTACTTTACACAATTCGTTCTATGAAGCCACAATTACTCTGATACCTAAACCACACAAATATCCAACAAAGAAAGAGAACTTCAGACCAATTTCCCTTATGAATATCAATGCAAACATACTCAATAAAATCCTTGCAAACTGAACCCAAGAACACATCAAAATGATCATCCATCATGGCCAAGTAGGCTTCATCTCAGGGATGCAGGGATGGCTTAATATATGGAAATCCATCAATGTAATACACTATATAAACAAACTCAAAGACAAAAACATATGATCATCTTGTTAGATGCTGAGAAACCATTTGACATAATCCAATACCCATTCATGATAAAAGTCTTGGAAAGATCAGGAATTCAAGGCCCATACCTAAAGGTGATAAAAAAAAATCTATAGCAAACCAGTAACCAACATCAAAGTAAATGGTGAGAAGCTGGAAGAAATCCCACTAAAATCAGGGACTAGACAAGGCTGCCCACTTTCTCCCTACCTATTCAATATAGTACTTGAAGCTCTAGCCAGAGCAGTTGGACAACAAAAGGAGATCAAGGGGATACAAATTGGAAAGGAAGAAGTCAAAATATCACTATTTGCAGATGATATGATAGTATATATAAGTGACCCTAAACATTCCACCAGAGAACTCCTAAACCTGATAAACAGCTTCAGTGAAGTAGCTGGATATAAAATTAACTCAAACAAGTCAATGGCCTTTCTCTACACAAAGGATAAACAGGCTGAGAAAGAAATTAGGGAAACAACACCCTTGACAATAGTCACAAATAATATAAAATACCTTGGTGTGACTCTAACTAAGGAAGTGAAAGATCTGTATGATAAGAACTTCAAGTCTCTGAAGAAAGAAATCAAAGAAGATCTCAGAAGATGGAAAGATCTCCCATGCTCATGGATTGGCAGGATCAATATAGTAAAAATGGCTATCTTGCCAAAAGCAATCTACAGATTCAATGCAATCCCCATCAAAATTCCAACTCAATTCTTCGACAAATTAGAAAGGACAATTCGCAAATTTATCTGGAATAAAAAAAAACCTAGGATAGCAAAAACTCTTCTCAATGATAAAAGAACCTCTGGTGGTGAAAGACCCACAATGTGACGACTCCCCCATGTTCTGACTCAGGAGAGGTGACACCCCAAATCACTCACAAGAAACGGTCTTGCTGAAAACTTTAAGAGGATTTTTATTCAAGAGCGCTCCTAGGCCCACACTCATACACCACGCAGGGGTAGAGGATCATGGTGCCCCAAGTACCTGGGTAAGGGGGTATTTAAAGGAAGAAAACACAACTCAAGGAAGTAGGGAGGGCGTTGTTGGAAAATACCAAAGATACCAGTTAATAGTCCCAAGGAAGTGCAAAGTCACAAGAGTCACAAGGAGTACCTGGTAAATGTGCAGGTTATCTCTCAAGACAGTTTCTAAGAGCCCCTAACAATAGCACATTTGCATAGTGGGTTCCAGCAAAGGTCAGGGTGACTTTCTTTGAATGAACACTCTTTGAACCCAGGAAGCAGGTGGGTGGAGAAATGTCACTCTCTGTTTTATGATTAGCATACCTTGGAGCATTAAGTCACAGAGATCACAATCTCAAGCCTGGGCCTAAAGGCCTACAATTTTGTTTTTACGTTATACTTTCAGTGGAATCACCATGCCTGACCTAAAACTGTACTACAGAGCAATTGTGATAAAAACTGCATGGTACTGGTATAGCGACAGACAAGTAGACCAATGGAATAGAATTGAAAACCCAGAAATGAACCCACACACCTATGGTCACTTGATCTTTGACAAGGGAGCTAAAACCATCTAGTGGAAAAAAAACAGCATTTTCAACAAATGGTGCTGGCACAACTGGCGGTTATCATGTAGAAGAATGCAAATAGATCCATTCTTGTCTCCTTGTACTAAGGCAAAATCTAAGTGGATCAAGGAACTTCACATAAAACCAGAGACAGTGAAACTTATAGAGGAGAAAGTGGGAGAAGGCCTTGAAGATATGGGCACAGGGGAAAAATTCCTGAATAGAACAGCAATGGCTTATGCTGTAAGATCGAGAATCGACAAATGGGACCTCATAAAATTGCAAATCTTCTGTAAGGCAAAAGACTGTCAATAAGACAAAAAGGCCACCAGAAAATCAAATAACCCCATTAAAAAATGGGGCTCAGAGCTAAACAAAGAATTCTCACCTGAGGAATACCGAATGGTTGAGAAGCACCTGAAAAAAATGTTCAGCATCCTTAATCATCAGGGAAATGCAAATCAAAACAACCCTGAGATTCTACCTCACACCAGTCAGAAGGGCTAAGATGAAAAATTCAGGTGACAGCAGATGCTGGCGAGGATGTGGAGAAAGAGGAACATTCCTCCATTGCTGTTGGGATTGCAAGCTTGTACAACCACTCTCGAAATCAGTCTGGCATTTTCTCAGAAAATTGGACATAGTTCTACTGGAGGATCCACAATACCTCTCCTGGGCATATATCCAAAAGACTCTCCAACCATAAGAAGGACACATGCTCTACTATGTTCATAGCAGCCTTATTTATAATAGCCAGAAGCTGGAAAGTACCCAGATGTCCCTCAACAGAGGAATGGATACAGAAAATGTGGTACATTTACATAATGGAATACTACTCTGCTATTAAAAAGAATGAATTTATGAAATTCCTAGGCAAATGGATGGACCTGGAGGGTATCATCCTGAGTGAGGTAACCCAATCAAAAAAGAACTCACATGTTATGTACTCACTGATAAGTGGATATTAACCCAGAAACTTAGAATAACCAAGTTACAAGTTGCAAAACACATGAAACTCAAGAAGAACGAAGAATAAAGTGTGGACACTTTGCCCCTTCTTAGAACTGGGAACAAAATACCCATGGAAGGAGTTACAGAGATAAAGTTTGGAGCTGAGACAAAAAGGATGGACCATCTAGAGACTGCCACACCCGGGGATCCATCTCATAATCAGCCTCCAAAGGCAGACACCATCGCATACACCAGAAAAATTTTGCTGAAAGGACCCTGATATAGCTGTCTCTTGTGAGGCCATGCCAGTGCCTGGCAAACCCAGAAGTGGATGCTCATAGTCACCTATTGGATGGATCACAGGGCCCCCAATGGAGGAGCTAGAGAAAGTACCCAAGGAGCTAAAGGGGTCTGCAACCCTATAGGTGGAACAAAAATATGAATCAACCAGTACCTCCAGAGCTCATGTCTCTAGCTGCATATGTAGCAGAAGACAGCTTAGTTGGCCATCATTGGGAAGAGGGGCCTCTTGGTATTGCAAACTTTATATGCCCCAGTACAGGGGAACGCCAGGGCCAAGAAGTAGAAATGTGGGGTGGGGGCATGGGGGACTTTTGGGATAGCATTTGAAATGTAAATGAAGAAAATACCTAATAAAAATATATTAAAAAACAGAAAAGATTTCATGGGAAACTGTTCTTCTGAAACTCCATTCTTTGTCACCCATGATTCACTTTAGTCTAGGGATGAAATCCTTGCTTAATGGATGTTAAATATTATTGTTAATAATCATTATATAATTTCTACAATATCATATGTAAATAATTGAACATGTCTCTACACAAACTAGAATTAAATTTTCTTCCTGCAGTCACATTGTATGTATTTTTAATTTTTGAAAAAGAAGACAGTAAGTTTTCTCCTTGTGATCATATTATACATCTTTTCAATTTCCAAACTCTTTTATGTAGATGTAAAATTCTGCCTCTTGCAACCCCAAATCCTCCCTGAAGTATCCACTGTGAGTATAATTTCCAACTAGAATTTCCTTGGATCACTCAGCTCCTTCTGTTGTAATAGATTATAGGGTTGTAAGACCTTTCTGGTGATATTTTTTAAAAAGATAATTTCAGGGCTGGAAAGATGGCCTATTGGTTAAGAACATGAACTGATCTTGCAGAGGACCCAAATTTGTTTCTCGGCATCCACATAAGACAGTTAACAATAACCTTTAACTCCAGCTCCAGGGATCCAACATGTGTTTTAGTTCCATGGGCATTCCCGTATCTCTTGCTCTCTCTTTCTGTCTTTCTCACACATAAGGGGGAAAGTAGGGACCATAAGTAAAAGTAAAATAAAATTTTAAAAAATAAAATATATGCTATCTCCATAAAGCATAAATTTGACAAATTGTTTTCCAAAAGCTTTCAAAGCTTTAAGCTTTATAAATTGTTAGAAAATAAAATATGATAATAACTCACATTTCATTTATCTTTTAAATAAAACATAAATCAATTAACAGAGACTCTTGAGATACAATTGAACCAATAGACCAGAAGACACTTGGCATGAAATCAACTTATTAGATTCAAAGATAAGGGCACCAGCACTGAAAAGCATGGACCACAGGAGGCCACACCAGAACTGCTCAGATGGTAGGGCAAAGAACAGAAAAGGAAACAGAGCTATGGAAAAAATGGATAAGACAGGACATGAATACTTACATTTGATTAGTTTGGGTTATTCCAGTAGACTCTGAGAAATAAGAATTCCTTCTTCCCTTTGTCTGGGCCTATGTGACTAGAGCAGAGCTAGTAGCCCTAGTATTATTAGTGGAATAGATGGGGTGTTTGGGCTATGAGCCCTGGGTTGGCTAATTTGCATATGGAAAGCACACTCACAGATGATCTCTCTTCTAACTCTTGGCGACACTCCCTCAAGGCTCAGCAAAGCTCCAGATTGAAAAAAAATCAGAACACATAAAATAAAATACTTAATTAAGATGTCTGTGCCTTACAATATTATAGTCATTTAAAAGATCCCTCACAAATACCTCTACCTTTCATGTCTCCTAAGAACTCATTAAAAACAACGCAGCGGTGCATTCAGAATAAATCAAATCCCAATTGTCGTAAAAACTACTAGGTGTAGATAGTGAATTAAAATGATTTAGTGACTGCCGGAAAATAAGATGAAAATGGATTTAAATTGATGAAGAAAATTAAGACTCCCAAAAACACCATGTTCAGAATGAAGTACTGTGATACTAGTGTGAACAGGGCAATGATTAAAGAAATTTCATTGCACAACACCTGGACCAGTTCACATCTTTCCTAATCTCTCTAATGGGTAGAGATGATGGTGTCTTACCAGAGGACAACAGCCTAACAAATAGTCTTCCATGGGTATGTTAAATTAACTTTCAAATAAATAAAAATGTAAATAATTATATTTAGAATTCGAAGTATATGAGTGGAGAAAAGCACATGGAAATATTTTATGTATAGTTTTTAATTATGCTAAAATTCGTGTCAGTATATTTTCCTATTTTTTATGTTTTGGGTTTAAAATGTAAGTGCATCATTTCCCTCCTTCTGTTTCCTCTCTCCAACACTCCTCATGCCCACCCCAGTTTCCCCTCTCAAATTCACGGCTTCACTTTCTTCAGTTGTTGTTCACTTGCTCACTTAGCTTACCATTGCTTAGATGAGTATGATTTCCGAGCTTAGCAATTGGTACTGGATAAGCAATTAGAGGCTCATCCCTGCAGAAGACTATTTCACTCAATCTCAGCATTCCTTGGCTTCCTGTAGTTCCTCTGTTTAGGTGTGTGACCCTAATTATTTTCCATTTTGAACATTTTAAGCACATGTCTAGTATTAATTAAGCATGCTCACATTGTGTGAATAAACACCATCATCTTTCTGTAGAACACTTTCATCTTCCTGGCATGAAAATCTGCACCCATTAAGCACAAACTGCATTGTGGTTTTATTTATGCTTCCAACAACTATTCTACTTTGTATTTCTAGGATTTTTAACTATTCTAAGTACCTTGTAAACTTGGAATAACACAGTACCTTCTTTTTACATTTATCTATTTTGTGTGTATATATGTGGGGTATCAAAGGATACACACATGCCACAGCACATCTGTGGAGGTCAGAAAGCAACTTATAGAAGTGGATTTTCACCTTTGACTATGAGTCCTCAAAGCCAAGTTCAGGTTGACTTTACAGTAAGTGCCTCTTCTGCTGAGCAATCTCTCAATCCCCAGTGTATTCAATTTATGACAAATTGAATTCACTGAGCATGATGTCCTCAAAGTTCACCTATATAATGTTTCAAGATTTGTCTACTATATTTTGTTTATCCATCCACTGATGCACAATTGAGTTGTTTTATGTTCTTGGTCATGGTAAACGTGCTGCTGTAAATCTGATTGTACAGGGATCTTTTTTGAGATTTCACTTTAAGCCCTTTAGAAGTTTTGCTGTATTGTATAGTAGTGTTATCTTGAAATGCATTCGATGAATCTTGAAATGTCTTGTTGTATTTTTATACCACAAAATTTCAAAAACTGTGTCACTGTATTTTAATAAAAAGTTTAATAACAAAGAATACTCATGTATGATATGTATATACATGTATATATCCATCTCCATCTATATCTACATCTATATCATCTATATCTATATCTATATATATACCTATATCTATATCTATATCTACATCTACATCTATATCTATATCTATAGCTACATACAGAAAGCTTCTATATGGGCCTACATTTCGGTATTGACTCAATAGAGCACTATCTGGTCTACCTTATCCACAACATCTCTTCTGCCTCTGAGCCAACCACATCACTGGTGATATATTCACTAATGTGCTGGGTTGTGCTGGGATACCATTGCCACTCACACACATGCATCACAATGGACCTAGTTTATCCGCCAAAATCACAATGGCTCTCAGCATTTAGTGGAAAACACATTAAAATAGTGTTTAATGAGTGATTGAAGTTTTACATTTTTTTCATTGGTTCATAGGCAGAAAAAAATACAACTAAGAAGTAAAATTTATTAGTTTTCATTTCTAATTCTATGAAATTCTATTTTTAAATAAACTAAGTATTATAACTCTTTATTTCTCTTGCTTGTTTGTTTTTAGTAAAGCAGAAAAGGTTTTGCTAATCTTGAAAGCACAGTCCTCCTGCCTCAGTCTCCCAAGTGCTAGAATTATAAGCATGTGTCACCAAAAGTATCTATATTGTACTTTTAAAACTTAAAAAAATAGTAAGTCATGGGACTAGGGATCTCAGTTGGTAAAGTCATTGCCTGATATTCATGAGGTCCTACATTCAATCTTTATTCCCATTTAAAATGTTATTTAAGCTCACACCTATAACCTTAGCATTTAGATGGTTGGAGAAGAATCAAAATTTTAAGGCTATCCTTGGCTAAAGCAACCCTGTCTCATCAATAAAATAAAACAAAAGGATGAATTATTCAAATACATAACATAAAGTACCTTTAATATTCAGGATGGATTTTTAGCACCCAGCTAGCCCATAAACCCCTTCCTCTTTATAATGTGGCCAAGGCACCATTGAGTCCCGAAAACATCCAGGGTGAAAGGGAGAGGTCCTTAGGGACTTATTGGTGTTCTTGATACTGTCTGTTTACTGGTCATTTGTCCTATGATATGCTCCCATTACAAACCCCTAACAAATCTCACTGATATCTCAGTGAGGCATCTGAGATATCATTGATTATGTAATCCTATACCAATGACATGGGATTGTTACTCTATATTCTGAACTTGGTGAGATTTAGAGTCACCGTGGGGTCAGAAAATTTTGGGAATGTTGATGAGAGGGTTTCTAAACTGGGTTCAGGTACAACTGTCAATTCTAACTACAGGAAGCATCATTCCATGAGCTAGAGTCATAGGCTAAATTAAAAAGAGGAGGAAAGGTAAAGATTAAACATTTGCAAGACTGAGTGAATGATTAGAAGTCAATGGTTGTGGAAAGGTTGGACTGCTGTAGGTCTACAAAGTCATTCCCATTTATCTTGAACTATCTTTAATTCCCACCTATGTTGTCCACCTGTGTTTTTTATCTAATATCACTGTGACTAATAAGTAAAACTTTGGGATGTTGTATTTAACATACCATGAACTTCCACCTTCCACCATCTTAAAGGTTAAAAGCATCATCAATAATATCCAAGATCAATAGCAGAGATTTCTGTGCTTTATTTAAAACTACCTATTGATAGTTTCTACTGTAAACAGCCCTAATTTCTGACTTTCTTTGTTCTGTTAATATAAAACTTTCATCAAACCATTATCATTTAGACATGAAATTTGGGGTAACCTAAATCTGTCTTCCTTGGTCATAGCCATTCTTACTTGACTCCTGAATAAACTGTCTCTTGTCACCTGTAGATGATAGTTGTGTATTTGCCTCAATAAATTCTTAAATATAGATGCAAAACCATAATGGACATTATCTTTGACTTGAGAACAAAAATAAATTCTCCCTTTTCTATGTTATTTAAATCAGATTATTTGTTGCAGTAATATGTAACTGATGTAGACACTGTGGGGGTGAGTCTGGTAGCCACACGTCAGGTGTGCAGTGGACACAACAAATTCTATGTAGAGAAAGTGTGTGTCTTTAACTTAGATTCTTTCTGTTCTCTCAAGGAAACTGATTTAGCTTTATTGTGCAAAACTAGATTGAATGGGCTGGGTTCACTGGGAAAACCTTTATAGAGAAAGGTTGAAATGGGAAACCAAGAAAAAGGTTCTGAGAAAGGCCAGGAGCACATCCTGTTGTGGCTCTGTGATTCCTTAAAAAGAACTTGTATGAGGTGTTTCCAGTGGGGAGCGAGTATCTGTTTTTGAAAATATGAGTTGCCAAAGGAAGCAATTAGAGGAGAGGGTTAGAGGAGGTGGTGCTACCACCCTTGTGAGTCATTCTATTTCGTGAGGAGCAGCTGCAAGCTGCAAAACAGGAAAGAACAGAAAAAAACCAACAGGTAGCAAACAGAAGAAAAATTCACTCTGTGGCCCCTAGAAGTCAACAGAATAACTGGCCATTGGGACCTAATAATTTCCAACTTGGGGAAGAACATATTTGAAAAACAAACAGTCACAAAAACTTTGGCAAGGTGAGAGTTGCAGGAGTGGACAAACTGTGTGGTAATTAGCAGAACGGAGTCTACCATGCCTCTGCTGGCCTGAATTTGTTGGAAGAGTTGTAGGAAAACAGAGCTCCAGAGTATACATTTTCTGAGATTAAGAACTGGATGAAATCTTTGCCCTTCACACCAGCCATCCTTTTCCTTCTGTATCCAGGCTGCATCCATCCTGCCAGAACGGCTGATATAATGCCTGCCCACCAAGGACCAGAGCACTCTCTCTCTCTCCTCTCTCTCTCTCTCTCTCTCTCTCTCTCTCTCTCTCTCTCTCTCTCTCTCTCTCTCTCTCTCTCTCTCTCTCTCTGTTATTTGATGACCTCACCAACAGGCTTAGCAGTGTGGTGCTCTGAGAGAGAGCATCACTTCTTGGGAGCACACTATCTATTCATCTGGAAAAATAGAAGAGAGGCACACACATAATATACCCCATCACTCACAGAAACTGAGACAGCAGGTCTCAGTAGATGGTTTGGTCAGTAAAGTGCTTGGATTAAAAGCATAAAGAGCTGAATTGGATCCCTAGAATGATATAAAAATTTCAGATGTGATGGTACATATTTATAGTCCTGTTATTGGGAAGATGGAAAGACAAAGATTCCTGGAGCTTGCAGGCCAGCCAGTCTAGCGTAATTTTGGGTTCTCTGGTCTTAATGGGAGACACTTAAAGTTGACTTCTGGCTTCCACATGCATATACATGCATGCACACAAATACATAACCACACACACACACACATACACACACACACACACACACACACACGCAGGCACGCGCAAGCATGTGTGGACAAAATGAGGTTAAAGCACATCTTTTGGGTCACTACAGACCAGAAAGGATACTACTCAGAGCTACATCCCCATATCTACTTTTTCCTGATGGTCATCTACCTTGTCTCACCATGGAACGAATGAGTACTGATTTACTGAAAATCATTCCTTCTGCAGGATTTTGTTTGGCAAGAAAGAAGTGGATATAAAAGGAGAGTAAAGGAAAAGGTTGGATAACAATGCCTTGTTGATTTATCACCATGGTTACTTAATTCTGTGTCCCATGTGCCATACCTTCATAGAGTGTTGTTCTGCATTTCTTTGCAACCCAGGAGTCTTGCTGTGTCTGTCTTCTCATAAAGTGTGTCACCGCTGTGGCTAATAAGATGATTCTGTTGATAAGATGCCCACTGCACAAGCATGAGGACCCAAGTTTAATCCTCAGTGTCTATACAGACAATCATGATGGAGGCACATGGAAGAGAAAAACTCCTCACTTCCTGGTTAACCAGGAAGCAAAGGAAGAAATGCTGGTGTTATCTAAACTCCTTCTTTCTTTTTTATTCCATCCAGGCCCAGCATGTGTGGGATACTGTCATTCACAGTCAGTCCAGGTCTTCCTTCCTTGATTAATCTTCTCTGATAGACAAACCCAATGGCATTCTTAACTGACCTCCTACACACACTAACTTCTCAATTCAATAAAATTGCCAACATTAATCTTCAAAACCAGAAGCCCTCTACAACCATGGAGGCACAGCCAGTATTAAACTGGCAAAGCCTACTAATGCTGATATTATTGGGTTAAGGGGACTCCTCTAGTTCAAAGCAAAGAACACAGCGAGGGAACCAGGTAGATATGAGGAACAGAGTACTCTGAAAAAGCCAGGGATGCTCTGCTTGGTCTGCCGAAATCTATGACTTAATGGGCAATTCAACTTTCTAGACATAAAGTTTTTTCTTCCTTAATGTGTCCAGTGCTTGGGGGTGACAATCTCCCAGATTATAATTGTCACTATGGCTGTCCATTGCAAGCATTGACTGGAGGTATAACAAGGATGAAGATGGGAAATTGTCACACATCAGTATATGTACAGTCTGAGGATCTATTGAGAGATGCAGATTTAATCCTACATGGGGCCTGAGATTGTGCATTTCCACCCAACTTCACAACTCAGGACTACATTGTGTGTGGGGATGGGAACCAGTGACTCTCCAGTTAGCCCCATAGTTAGATCAATCAGGAAACATTAGCCATACATATGCCATGGGTTCCATCAACCCTGCTTCTGATTTTATGGTGTTTACAGTGTTGAAGGTAAAAGTAATGTTCAGCAAATCATCTCATTGATACTTGTGAAAAAAGAAAACACCCTGGTGATCTCAAAATGTTCAGCCAGGTTGATGTTTGTTTGTTTGTATGTTTGTTTCTCTTACCATGGACATGGACCTCAAGAATAGAAGCTTATAAGTCAACCCATGTCCCAGTGCTTTGTCCACAGATGAAATTGGTGTGCACATTCCATCATATCATTGGCTTTGGCTCCAGACACCAAAGACTCCTCACTGCCCTTTATTCTTGTTCCTTTTCTTTCTTTTATCTTTTGTTCCTCTTCCCTATTCTAATAGAACACCCTTAGGTGCTTATGAAGCTATGGAAAGCAGCAGAGTTATACATCGCCTAGTGAATGTTTATTTTTTACCAGAAAAAAAAATCCAAGAATTCCAGACATTAATAGTCTTTGTTATATAAGAATAACTGAGTTGCTTCTACTGACTTGTAAGTTTCCTTATATAAAACTGTAGAGGAGAAAGGAGAGGAGGGAAGGAGGAGGAGATTAGGTAAGGCAAAAAAAAAAAAATCTGTGCAATGTGTAGATGTGGGACTTCCTTGTCTGCCTGCAGTGACGTCATTCATTGTCTTTTCAACTGTTACTTGAGTCACCAATATTCCCTGTCTCAATAAGCAGATGTTTATGGGCTTTCCTAGCACCCTTTCAGTGATGTCAGATCATTCACTTCCTGATGGCACCAGTCCAGTTACAATCCTTATCAACTGTTAAATTAGATATAAACTAGAGGCTTAAAAGCAACCAAACTAGAGAAACACCCTCCAAGCAATGACCTAGTTTCCTTGAGATTTATCTCTTGCTGGGAAACATAGAATGCAACCTGCAAGCAAAATGCCAGCTTACTGGGTATACTGATTAATGGAATTCTGCTTTATCTATTTTTATCATGTCCCTTAAAACTCATGAGAGCTACCCACTTCCTAAAGACCAGTTTTCCATTATTCACATACCTTCATGGCCACCCAATGGAAAAGAAAACTCCTTTGAAATAGCTCCTTTCCGTAGCTGCTTCTTTTTGTTTTGATTGATGAGTATGGCATTTGGTTCTGCATAGTTTCTATTTAAAAGCATTTGATTGAGCAGGTGAAATCTCCACCTAACTAAGCAGGTCTCTGGGCACTGTAATACAACTGAGTGCATCTGATATGGAGAAACGTGAGTTATCACCATGAGCCCTGAAGTCAGCATCTGAGAAATGACATTTGGAGCAAAGATGAACGGTCCCCTGAGAAGACCATCTAATGATGGTGGTGATAAGGTTCTGGAACTTTCTTGCCCTTTCTGTGTACTGAAAGGTTTGTGAGAAATAAGATCAAATAAAAGAATTCTCTATGGTCTCCTGGCCAAATTATCTTTCATTTAGTGTAGTTAAACAAATATTAGCCTGGCTCTGTAGGATTTAACCTTTTCTAAATCTGCACTGTGGGTTTATCTATGATTTATTTTAAAAAGAATAGCACTTTTGAAGTCATGGTTTTGCCTCTCCCTCCCTGTCCATCTTCACAAGACAGCTCCAGTGTCCTTGTGTAGGTTTGGATGGAAAAACAAGTAAGGAAAAAAGATGCATTCCCAGGTTGCCAAGGTAACTGAAGAGCCTTCTGGTTTTGCAGCTTTGATAGCCCTCTCCCAACAATAACCACCTAGACATTCTTTCATTTGGAACAGAATCCAAACTCATTAAAAGGCACTTCATGAACATTCTGGCCAAGGGCATGAGATTTGCAGGTAAACTTGGTTTCCATGCATGGTCCTGCTTCACAGTAAATAAAAAGCTTGCACCAGGAACAAAAGCACCAAGACCTTGATCTTTGTTATCAGAGAAAAATGACAATGATGATAGTACCCTCTTCATTTGGAATGATGGAGAAAATAAATGTGATATAACGCACATAAAGTGTTTGCTTCAATGTAAAGAGCTTTGTAAGAAATCCATGGAGTTGGTCTGGCTTCACATATACTTAATTCATTTCTATCTCAGAACTGAATTTGAGGCTCTGTCCTACTTCCAGGGTGAGTGGCCCAAGAGAGAGCATCTGCTCTTCATTTACCACACCCATCACTCTGACCAATTAACATTCTTAAACCAGTAAAGAGTGGCTGTCAATAACTGTGGACACTTCAAGCCACAAGACAGCTCACCTTGTTAGCTACTAGAACAACACCTCCAAATTCAACTTCTCCCATTGTATGCTGCTGAGCCACAGGCTGTGATATCCAAGAAACGTCAAGAATCTACCCAATGGCTTATTTTCCTCATTGCTGCAACAAAAACAACTGGGAGGATCATGGTTGGAGACTACTCCATCATGAAGGGTAAGACACAGCAGCATACCTGACACTGTGGTCACATTGCATCCTGAGTCAGATCAGAGAGAGGGAATTATGTTGGTGTTCAGTTCAGGATTCTCAGCCATAGGATAGTGTCACATTACCACCCACTCTCAGGCTGGATCCTTGCCTCTCACTTGAACTTCTCTGGAAACTCTATCGTGGATACAACCAGAGGCACATCTAGATGATTCCAGATCCAGTGAAATTGACAATGACATTGAACCATCACTCTAACTGGATGCTTCTGTCTGAAAGTTGACATGCTGCTCCATCCTTTCTTTGAGTGTGCCAAACTCCTTCCTTCTCAAGGCGTTAGTCACAGTAGTTCCTTTTCCAGGGCATCTGAGGAACAACTCCCACACTAGCTTTTATCACCCCATCCTCCAGGTGTCTGTGTAAAGGGCATTGTCTCTGGGTTTTCAGTCTGAGTTACAATGCTTGTCACATGTCTACACTGAACCCTGGGCCTGTATGTGTAGAACAGTTGTAATTATTAACTCAGGTCTTTTGATTTAACAAAAATTAAAAAAAAAAAAGTTGTTCATGGTTAAGGACCATGACCCTTCTATCATAGAGATGAACTCATAGACAGAAAGTAGAATGCCTGGTACCAAGGAGAGACACTGGAGAGACGCACCAACAGGAACTCATTATCTGTTGTGGGCAGATTTTCAGTTGTGAAAGATGAAAAAGTTCTGCTATGGATGGTTGTGAGGGTAGCACAGCAAGGCCCATATATTCCATGGCACTGAAGGAACACATAAAAGTGATTAAAGTAGTAAATCCTGGTGCTACATGAGGTCGAATCCAGAGCAGTGCCCATGTCAAGCCCTGCTCTGCCACTAAGTCACCTCTCAGCCCAACTCCACACACACATTTTAAATTTTTCAGTCTCCCTATTAGAACAAAAATCCTATAAGATGGAGATGCTATCTTCTGGCTTTAAATGAAGCACACACACAAACACATACACACATACAACTAATCACTATATGAATAATTGATCTTTAATAATATGAACATGTCTGATCCTATCCCCATGTTGAGGTTCCCTTTACCATGACCAGAAGAAAAAGTCCATCTGCATAGCCATCTACTCTCCTAATACTTGCAGCAGAGAAAAGATGCATAGAGGAAAACAAAGAGACAAAGCAGTGCCATGCTACTCAGGTCTCTCAGGAAGTACTTAAGCCGACAGGTGCTCTGACCTTCTGCCTCTGCCAGAGCTTCTGACACAAGAAGGAAAGAAAGAAAGAAAAGAAAGAAAGGAAGGAAGGAAGGAAGGAAGGAAGGAAGGAAGGAAGGAAGGAAGGAAGGAAGAAAGAAAGAAAGAAAGAAAGAAAGAAAGAAAGAAAGGAAGAAAGAAAGAAAGAAAGAAAGAAAGAAAGAAAGAAAGAAAGAAAGAAAGAAAGAAAGAAACATTTTTCAGGAGGAATTCATAGCAAGGGGCAGCATAACTAGGGGATTCTGGCTTTTTTGGGTTCTCGGTAGCCAGTTATTAGATCTCCTTTAGTAGCAGGCATCTCTAATGGCACTACAGAACCGAGGATACTTCCCTATTGAAGATTTTAGAAATAAATAAAAATACAGCCTTGACTTACTATTACATGATGCCTAAACACACTGTGATATATAGACACTTGCATAAATCAAATCATGGGAGAAAGGTAGATGTCCATACAGTATGAGAACCCTGGGATATAACTGGCACTATAAAAGAATGTTCACTTATAGCTTTGGGATCACAAGCAAGTTTGCCTTTCCTTAATTTCAATGACTTCGTTATTGTCTTACAAATTACATGAGTGACAAGAGAATCTGAAGGACTGACTTAGGAAGCCCCAGGCAAGGATACCTCTTGGGACAAAATCTGTTATTAACACACAGCCTCCCTAGGATATATTTTCCTGGATCAGAAAGAAATAGACTAGCTACCTTAGAATGTAGTAAGATGAGGCGACCACATGCTGGGCATAATGACTGGATCATGACTACAATCAGGAACGGAAGCAAAGGTGAACATTAGACTGCTAAGGGGAGGAGTAGGCAGTGGGAGAAGAGAGGAGATTCCTGTCAGTAGCGACGTCTGGCAAAAGCTGTGCTGAAGGTCAGAACTACTGTGTGTGTGGAGAGAAGACATACAACCTGGATAATGGGTCCTCCCTGACAACCAGGTTCTCCCTTGGTAGCTGCTCATTATTTTCATAGTACCATATGAAAGCAGTTCTGCTGGTAATCAATCCTGCATGGATGGCTTTGTTAACATTTAGCTGAATCTTTTTTTAAACCAGTACTTGCCTTGCAGTACAGTTGAATAAGGAGGGATTATGTAGACACTAAGGAGGGTAGACTAGAATCGTAATTTTGTCTGTCCTTCGTTCCTTGTCTGGGATGAAACCAAGAGTGAATCAAAGACCATAATAAAAATGCAGTGACTATCAATGCTGTATGTCTACAGAAGTGGGCTGGGAGAGGGAGTAGAAGCCTTGTCCATGCCTGAGAAGGCCTGTGACTGTTCTACCTATATGATGAAGATGGTGTCATCATTCAAGAAGCAGAGTGAGCAAGAAATGTAGTGGGGCTCTTAGCAGTCTGGCCATATGGCTAAATTCAAATGGCACATTGTTGTATTGACAGACAACCTAACCATTTTTAACTCAATAAAAACACTCCAGCAAAACTTCAGAGAACCTCGCATGCATCGTGACACAGTTCAACATTGGCTATTACCTTCCATTTTCTAGAAAGATGTCTGCAGTTGGAATTTTAGTCACTGACAGCAAACATAGCGCAGTCTAGATCGTTTGTGAAGATCACTGCTAATTACCCAGGGAATAAAAAACATTCACAGGAATTAAAAGGTAAAACAAAACTTGAAAAGACCAAATAAAGCAAGAAAGACTCTGTCTGACATGGTTAATCTTGTCAGTTTGACAGGATGTACAATCACTTAGAGCACGTGCCTCTGAGCATGCCTGCCAGGTAGCTTCTAGGCTGTGTTAACCTAGATGGGAAGCCCCATCCTCCCTTAGTGTCAACATTTTGTGGACTATGCTCTTGAACCTGAACTGAACAAATAGGGGAAACAGGGCCCATTACTCTCTACTTCCTAGATGCAGATATAATTTGACCAGTTGACTCAAGTTCCTGCCACCATGTCTTCCCCATCACGATAGGCTGTACTCTCAAACAATGAGCCAGAACATCCCTGTGTGCATTACGTTGCTTTGTCGAATATTCTGTCGTAGCAATGAAATAGGTAACTCATTCAGACTGATCCCCACACACAGTTTTTCTCTATACTATCTATGTCATCTTCAACTAACAGACTTATGGATGAGGGATGCCTTGTCCTGGTTCAGCCAGTGCCTGCAGATCAGGGAGAATCATCAGCATAGTTAGAGGTCTCATTCCCAATCAACTTCCTATTTTATCTCATACTTCCCTGCATTGATCATAATTAGGTGGAGAAAAATGCATTTCTCAACCCTGCCCATCCTGCGCTTACATTTCTCCAGTAGCCCCTGAGTCTTGTAGAGTTGCTAGTTATTTTAATCAATTGAAACATATAAGGATATGAATTAGTTTTACAGCCAGTTGGGGCCATGGCATGGATTATATAGGAAAGTTAGGTTTTTTTAGTGTGAATTTATGACCCACTCTAGACCCATAACTTATAACAGGACTAGTAACCTCCACTGAGCAGACTTCCTTAGAAATCTCTAGTGCTCATAATGGAATTTTCTTGACATTTTCAGCAAGCAAGGAAGTGTTGGGTTACAATGTGAGCTGAGAACCACACACACAATGAGAATAGGGCTCTGCTCCTCCTGAGTCACTCTACAACCCACAGGAATCCATCAGTCCCTTTGTTCTCACTTATGAGTATCTTTCAAATACTCTGAGAAAATCTCACTGGCTCCAACTACTCCTAATAAAAACTCAGCCATCCTCTAAGAGGACATATTTGTTTTCTCTTCAGATTAATAATCAAACTGGGAACTAAAGTATGTGCTAGCTCAGATAGTAAAGTGAAAATGTGAGGACCCAGGATTGATCCTCATAACCTGTGTGAAAAAAACTAAATCAAAAACAAAACCAGACAGGCATGGTGGCCCACTTAATAATCCCGGGAGGAGGAAGGAGGGAGGAGAAGACAGTAGCTTAGTAATCAGCCAGGCTACCCAACTTAACAAACTTCAGGCAAGAAAGAATGCACGTTTCAATCAGGCAACCTTTTGAATAGACAGCCGAGATGTCCTCTGGTCTGCACAAGCATTTACACAGACACATGATAATTCAAAGCTGGTATGGCTGGACACAGCCCCCATGCATCCTGGAAATGGGTGGGTTGGTCAATTTTGGTTGAATTTTTCTGCCAGGTTCGGTGGCTCTGCTTTTCCTTTGCAATGCCCTGGGAGGTAGGAATTTAAGAACAGTCATGTCTACAGACAGTGCCTCTTTTACTTGCCCTCCCTGATGTGGGGAAGGAACTGAGTCCCACTAACAATGAATTTGGAGAGCTCCAGCTCATATTGGAGGGTACAGATGTGAATCCAGGCTGCTCCTATGAGGGTCTCTCCTGCCCAGAGACACATGTTTATTTTACAAACATTTCACAGTCTGCTTAAGGTTAGTCTTTTCCTATACATGTTTAATTATAACATTACTCTGACGAAGCCCTCACTATATAGAATCTCTCCTATTCAAAAGTGCAATTTAAAAAAGACACAATTCAACTCCAATGAAAAGGTATTAACTCTCTTTGTGAATTTTAAATTTGAAGGTAGAATCCTAAATTACTCAGAATCTCGTGTTGATGTGAGAACAGTATTCCATTGATCATTTTTCATTGATATTAAAAAATGAGATTAAACAAAATATATAGAGTGGCACTAGTTATTCTATTAGATAAGGAGTGTCTGTAGAAATGGGGTAGCTAGGAGAAAGTAGGGCCCCTGGGACACAATGATAGAGGTTGTCCCTTCAGTCCTCAAACATTCTGAACACCAACTGGCAAGGAGAGTCAGTTTCCTTTATGTTTTTTTCCCAGACTTTAATACAGGATATTTTCATCTTCTTCCCACATCTGTTGGGAAGAAAAATAAATATATGCTACTTTTAAATATGTGCTACTTTTAAAACACAAAGAAATATCATGTCTATCAGTTTCCCCTTAAATAGCAGCAAATACTTTGCACATGATTTTCTATGACTCAGCAAGACCTGGTTATCCGTGAGCACATTTGGTATAGGACTCTTCAGAATAATAGAGGAAGATAATAAGATAAAATGCTCATGCCTCAGAAGCTCACACCTCAAGTGGCAGAGAAGGGGTGTAAGAAGGAGGGGAGAGAAAGAGATGGAGGAAAAATCACCTTTGAGGACATAATTTTAATTTGTATTAAAAGAACAGCATCTCCAAAAAGTGGCTCCTGATCATTGGATTGTTCCAGGAAAGAGTCTCCCACAATGAATCTGATGGCAATACCAGCCTCCCTGATATGTCCGAATAAGGTTACCTCTGGTCATACATACATACATACATACATACATACATACATACATACATACATGCATATATCATACCTGTCTCACCTAAGCTGGGATAACAGATTTTTGAAAGAAAGGTTTCAAAGAATCTACCTGTTCCAATTTAATATAATTCTGCTTGGCTGGGAGAACCCTAGATCAGTGAGGCATACAACTCTGGGTGTGTCTGAGAAACTGTTGCCACAGATAATCAGATTGTGAAAATCAGTACCTAATTAAGAGCTTAATCAACTGATGGATTCAAAATGTGAATAGACTATTGAGAGATGTAGACTTGTGCATCATTTCCTAGGTTATGGCTTTGAAGGTATATCTTGATCAAGTCCTTTCTTGTTACTTCTCTGCTTCTTAGATACCATAAGGTGAGACACTGAACTTTCCCCTACACTAACTACCATGTTGTTTTGCTCACCACATCATCCAGAAACAATAAAGCCAGCCAACCATGGCACATAACCTCTGAAACCATAAGCCAAAAGGCCTGTCTTCCTTAAGTTGTTTTACTTGGATGGATATTTGTCAGAGCAACAAAATAATTACTAAGACATTACCTTTTCCAATGGCCCCAAGCATCATGAGCCTGTACTTCTATGGCCTGTTTCTTGTCATTCACAGACGCACTTACCAATCTCCCCATTAAGCAAAGTGGAAACAACATTCAGAATAGGAACTATGATTCACTCCCCACGTGGACATTCTGGTATATGTTTTCTATAGCTATAAATAAAAGCCTACTTCAAAGTTCAACATATGTGATCATTTCAGTATAGTCAAAGGCTTGCAATATATTCTGATATGTATATATGTCCCATCACAGCTGAATTCTGTGGGAATACATGTGTGTGAATTAAAACCAAGACACTCAAAGGAATGTTTATACACTAGATGGATATGTACCTGCATACACATTGCTATTAACACCATTAAATTTTTATAACCAAAGCTTTACATTCATGTCTCTTAATTTATAAGGTACATTTTAAACCAGGGTGAAAAATGAAAACTATAAAACGCTGGAAGACATAACTTACTGAAGTTTGTTTTGTCAAGAAGAATGAATGAAGGAATTTGTTGCCCCAAGACACCACAACAAAAAGTAGGCCAAGCTCGGCTCAGGGCTTGAATTTGAAGAAATGGTTCTCAGGACACTTGGAATGTTTCAAGCAGTAGATTTAGATCCCCTGGCTGTAGATAGCATTTTCTGGCCACTACATAAGAATCAGTTTTATTTAAAACAGAAAGAAATATCATGTCTATCAGTTTCCCCTTAAATAGCAGCAAATACTTTGCACATGATTTTCTATGATTCACCAAGACCTGTTTATCCATGGGCACATTTGGCATAGAGCTCTTCAGATTTGGCACAGATCTACCTTGCTTGGACAAAGGAGATGCCAATTATACATATCTCAAGTCTAAATTCTCTCACCACGGCAAGCTTGGTTGAAATGAAAAGCATCTGTCCTTATCAGTAATCTGTCCCTTTTGTAAATATCTTATATTATTGAATTAATAACTTGAAGCATCCATCTAATCCAGCTGCCCAGGGAGGCTGTGTATTTGTTGACTCTTGTGACTAGTCAAAAGGCAAACAGAAAAACTGCAAAATCGTCTTCAAAAGTCAGGGAAAGAGCAATCTGATAAAAATTGCTCCTGAAAATCAAGAACTGCTACATTTCAGATATCTTCAGAAAACTATTGAGTAGAGCCAGGTGTGGTGCCTACACCTGTAATCTCAGCTCTCAGGCAGCAAATTTATGAGGATCTAGACTCTGAGTCCAGACTGAGATGGAGTCTATCTCAAGAAAACAAACAAGTAACGCAAGAGAAAAAAAATAGAAAAACTGAAGACTATAAAATGGTCAATAGAGAATTTTCTCCACAACCAATAATAAAGAAACATCATGACCAAGAGACATGGTTAGGACCAGCAAGATGGCTTCGCAAGATGGCTCAGTGGGGAGAGCACTTACTACCAAGACTAAGAAGGTTCCATTCCTTAGGACCCATATGGAAGAGGGAATGAACTGAGTACTGAAATTTGTCCTCTAACCTTCATATTTGTACAATGGCATGTGTTCGCGGATATTTGTGTGAGCACAAACACTAGAAATGTTTAAGAAAAAAACATGAAACAGATAAAGGATATTCTTCTTTTCACATTTTTAAATAAGCTTCCTGATTGGTGAATACTGCTTCCCTGTTATGAATATATTTTAATATAGAGAATTCGTGAACTTCGATAAATGTCATATTTGAAAACTGACATTTTGTTTGTTTTATTTTATAAGAGCAGAAGATTATTCAGCTTATTTTCATTGGAGTTGATAAAAAGTAGGATAATTGAATTCAGAGATCTTGATTCCAATTTTAGCTAAATAACCTTCAGAAGTTCTCTTTATTTGTGGGTTTCTGCTCATTGATGAAAATATCAAGGAACAAAACTCAACAGCATGAAGAATGGAGAGATCTGGGTACACAGGCTGATAGGCTAACAATAGGTGAATGCAAAGGTGAGTAGTTGATGGGTCGTTATGTGAATAGGTGCTATTTATGTTTTCCTGGGAAGATATTAAGAGAAGCCTATTCCCCCCAGATATAGCTTAAGTATAGTTTAGTGACCAGTCAGTGTACTGGGGTTACTTATAAGATTAGGCACCTCTACCACTCAAACACCTCACCCCAGCATGGGTGACAACTCACAAATGATTCATCCCCAGAGCCCTATCCCCAATCAACTTTCTACCTTCTGTGCACTCTAGCATCACTCAAGACCATAGACAGGTTAAGTGCAAGAAAAAATCGAAGACAGGGATCTCAAGGCTATCTTCTCCTTCTGGTTCTAAGAGGGATGTTAACAGACCTTACCATAACCACAGATCTGATCATAATTGCAATGTTTTTCTCATTTCATTGTCATACATATTAGATAGTCTGCAGGCAACCAATAAAATCGCTACTACACCATGGCTGATGTCATTAGGAAATAACTATACTAATCAATGGATGGAAGATAGATAGATAGATAGATAGATAGATAGATAGATAGATAGATAGATAGATAGATGACATAAATAGATGGATAGATAATAGGTAGATAGCATGGATGAATAGATAGATTACATAGATGATAGATGATAGATATATAGATAGATAGATGACATGGATGACAGATAGATAGATAGATAGATAGATAGATAGATAGATAGATAGATGACATGGATGACAGATAGATAGATAGATAGATAGATAGATAGATAGATAGATAGATAGATGATAGATAGATAGATAGATAGATAGATAGATAGATAGATAGATAGATGACATGGATGATAGATAGATAGATAGATAGATAGATAGATAGATAGATAGATGACATGGATGACAGATAGATGATAGATAGATAGATAGATAGATGACATGGATGACAGATAGATAGATAGATAGATAGATAGATAGATAGATAGATAGATGACATGGATGATAGATAGATAGATAGATAGATAGATAGATAGATAGATAGATAGATAGATAGATAGATAGATGACATGGATGATAGATAGATAGATAGATAGATAGATAGATAGATAGATAGATAGATAGATAGATAGATAGATGATAGATAGATGACATGGATGATAGATAGATAGATAGATAGATAGATAGATAGATAGATGATAGATAGATGACATGGATGACAGATAGATGATAGATAGATAGATAGATAGATAGATAGATAGATAGATAGATGACATGGATGACAGATAGATAGATAGATAGATAGATAGATAGATAGATAGATAGATAGATAGATATAGATGATTGATAGAGATAGATAAATCGATGATAAATGATAGATACTATGATCATAAAGAAGTATGTCAATCACCATTCATATTACAAGTTACAAATATTCAGTATCAAGCAAATCCAAAGTATTAAATATAGTAATCATAATCAGCTGGTGGTTAGGAATAATACACTGATCAATGTCTCTCTTTAAAAACAACTTTTAAACAAATACATCTATTTTTAAACAAGTTGCCACTGATGTGCATGTTTTGTATAAAAGGGCACTATGCATATGACATCATAATCACCCCATTTTAAACCTACTATGCATAAACATCTTAAGGCATGACTTGTCAGCATTTTTATGTGAATGGGGTTATTTCTAGTCATGTATTCCCTTTGAGTAAGTCTGTTGTCATCTGACATCTACAATCCCTACAATTAAACTCATTCTAAGGAGCGGTAAGTGTTCTTCCAGTGGAATGCATAGGGAAATATATTTGCAGGAAGTTTTGAATTAGTAGAGAATTCCAACAATAATTGTGTATTTTTAAAAGTCTGCAGTTCATTAGCCTAAATAGAATTAAATTGAAATGAATATATAAGAAAAGAGATATAAAGCATACATTTTCGATTAAGATGATTTTCAGATAAAATCAATAGTAGGACCTGGTGATGAATGTTTATTATCTATGCATTTGGGAGGCTGATGTAGGAGTCCTGCTATAAAATCAAGACCAACCTAAGGTATAGAGTGCATTCCAGAACAATGTGGCCTGTGCAGCAGACTCCACCTCAAATTACTTTTTTTTTAATTTTTTATTTTATTTTAACTGGGTATTTTCCTCATTTACATTTCCAATGCTTCCCAAAAGCCCCCCATACACTCCCCCCTCCCATTGCCCTACCCGCCCACACCCACTTCTTGGCCCTGGCATTCCCCTGTACTGAGGCATATAAAGTATGCAAGACCAATGGGCCTCTCTTTCCACTGATGGCCAACTAGGCCATCTTCTGATTCATATGCAGCTAGAGACACGAGCTCCGGGGGTACTGGTTAGTTCATAATGTTCCACCTATAGTGTTGCAGATCCCTTCAGCTCCTTGGGTACTTTCTCTAGCTCCTCCATTGAGAGCCCTGTGATCCATCCAATAGCTGACTGTGAGCATCCACTTCTGTGTTTGCTAGGCCCCAGCATTGTCTCACAAGAGACAGCTATATCTGGGTCCTTTCAGCAAAGTCTTGCTAGTGTGTGCAATGCTGTCAGTGTTTGGAGGCTGATTATGGGGTGGATCCTGGGTATGGCAGTCTCTAGATGAGCCATCCTTTCGTCTCAGCTCCAAATTGTCTCTGTAACTCCTTCCATGGGTGTTTTGTTCCCAATTCTAGGAAGGGGCAAAGTGTCCACACTTTGGTCTTCATTCGTCTTGAGTTTCATGTGTTTTGCAAATTGTATCTTATATCTTGGGTATTCTAAGTTTCTGGGCTAATATCCACTTATCAGTGAGTACATATCATGTGAGTTCTTTTCTGATTGGATTACCTCACTCAGGATGATGCCCTCCAGGTCCATCCATTTGCCTAGGAATTTCATAAATTCACTCTTTTTAATAGCTGAGTAGTACTCCATTGTGTAAATGTACCACATTTTCTGTATCCATTCCTCTGTTGAGGGGCATCTGGGTTCTTTCCAGCTTCTGGCTATTGTAAATAATGCTGCTATGATCATAGTGGAGCATGTGTCCTTCTTACCGGTTGGAACATCTTTTGAATATATGCCCAGGAGAGGTACTGCAGGATCCTCTGGTAGTACTATGTCCAATTTTCTGAGGAACTGCCAGACTGATTTCCAGACTGGTTGTACAAGCTTGCAATCCCACCAATAATGGAGGAGTGTTCCTCTTTCTCCACATCCTTACCAGCATCTGCTGTCACCTGAATTTTTTATCTTAGCCATTCTGACTGGTGTAAGGTGGAATCTCAGGGTTGTTTTAAGAAAAAGAATGGAATATGGAGTGACAGCTCTGCAGTTCAGAGCACAAAATTCTCTTGTAGAGGAATTTCCAGAATGCACAGGACAATTCACAGCTGCCTATAACTCCAATTCCAAGGCATCTAATACACAATTCTTACTTCTGCAAGCTCCTGCATGCACCTGTCATAGTTATACAGGCACATACACATTAATAATAAATACTTTTTAAAGAGGGACAATGCACCAGTTAAGAGTATGCACGGCTCTTCTGAGAGACCAGATTTTCAGACACTATTGCATACACCAGCAAGATTTTGCTGAAAGGACCTGGATATAGCTGTCTCCTGTGAGGCTTTGCCAGTGCCTGGCAAATACAGAAGTGGATGCTCACAGTCAGCTATTGGATGGAACACAGGACCTCCAATGGAGGAGCTAGAGAAAGTACCCAAGAGCTGAAGGGGTCTGGAACCTTATAGGTAGAACAACAATATGAACTAATCAGTACCCCCAGATCTCATGTCTCTAGCTGTATATGTAGCAGAAGATGGCCTACTTGGCCATCATTGGAAAGAGAGGACCCTTGGTCTAGAAAACTTTATATGCCCCAGTGCAGGGGAAAACCAGGGCCAAGAAATGGGAGTGAGTGGATAGAGGAGCAGAGGGGGCGGTATAGGGGACTTTCTGGATAGCATCTGAAATCTAAATGAAGAAAATATCCCATAAGAAAAAAAAGAAAAAGGAAAAGAAAAAAGAAAGAAAGAAAGAAAGAAAGAAGGAAGGAAGGAAGGAAGGAAGGAAGGAAGGAAGGAAGGAAGGAAGGAAGGAAGGAAGGAAGAAAGAAAGAAAGAAAGAAAGAAAGAAAGAAAGAAAGAAAGAAAGAAAGAAAGAAAGAAAGAAAGAAAGAAAGACCCAGATTCAGTTTGCAGTACCCACATTAAGCCATTCAAAATTGCCTGAAACTCTAACTCCAAGGGATTCAACCCCCTCTTTTGTCCTCTGCATCCCTCTGTCCTCACTTATACACACACACACATACACACAAACACAGACACACACACACACACACACAAACACAGACACACACACACACACACAAATAAGTCTTAAAAATGAAAAGAATCCAAACCAGATCAATTCAGTTATCCCACTCCAGAAACCTACAACTAAGGACTTAAAATGACTCATTTTGTGAACTTTGGTCAGTATTCACAAATTAAATTTCTGAACTTAAAATATGAAACTTGAGTAAAACAGATTATATTGCTATTATTAGACATACTCTTAAGTTCCCAGCTAAGTCATGAGGAAAACAAGTGAAGGAACATGGATTAGCATAAGAGGCAAATTATGTAAATAACTTTTGCAAAGCTATAATGGCTATGCCCTGAGAAATATCTAGAAATTTGGACTGTGAATGCAATGACCAGTTTTATATGATACTGCTGATGTTGCTGTCCAAACAAACATGGGATTGGAATTACAAGTACTGGCAGTCAATGCACAGGGAGATTACTATGAAAAAAAAAGTAGTTTAAAACAAAAGCAAACATTGGCAGTCCAAAACTTGAAAAAAACAAAAAACAAAAAAACAAAAACACTCTAGTTGGTAGCATGGTTGTTCCATTGATGTTGTGTTGGACAGCAACAGATTAAAACTCAACATGCTCTTAGCCAGCCACTCCTGTTTCTGATTTAGCAGCATCCTGGAAATGACTAACTGCTTCCAAGCATACAAATGAAAGCCATACAACCACCCATTCTGAAGTGTCACCATGTCCTTCTAACATGAGCACTAGAAGAGAAAGCCAGGGAAGCCTGTGAGTACCACGAGGAAGTCCCAGAGATGCTCTGCAAGAAGGCAGAGAGCAATGAGGAAGAAGACCCAGGAAAGCTGCCTTATTTGGAAACAAGAGCCGAGAGATGAAGACAAGGTAGTTCCAGAAGCTGTAGCTGCCTTTGAGAGTGACTGTGAAATTAGATGGGGTGGTGAAATTATGGGACCTTTTTCACTGCCCTTTTTCACCGCCTTCCCTCCTCCAACTATACTCACAAGTGCGTAGGACAAAGGAGTTAGTGAAACCCCACTGGGAAATTGCTCAGGCTTCCTGTGGCTGTTCTGGTTTTGTTTCTGTTGCTGTGACAAACACCTTCACCAAAAGCAACTTGATGAAGGCCAAGGTTTTTTTGTTTTTTTGTTTTGTTTTGTTTTGTTTTGTTTGCTTATACTTGTGGGTCACAGTCTATCCCTAAGGGAAGTCCAGGCAGGAGCTTGGAGGGAGAAACCATGGAGGGATGCTGCTCACTGGCTCATTCACTAGCTCATGCCCAGCTAACATTCTTGTACAGTCAACGCTTGCCTGTCTTGGGAAGGTGTCACCTACTGTGGGCTGGCCCCTCAGGTTTTAATCACCAGTGTGGACTCTGTCACAGACATGGCTACAGGCCAACCTGAGCCTAGCAGTTTCTCCATTGAGGTGCCTCCTCCCAGGTAGCATTGGGTTTTATCACACTGATAATAAAAACTAACCAGTACAGCTGCAGGACTGTTACTATAGGAGGCTCTATGTTGCTTTAGAGATTTGGGGCTTATTGGTGCAGCGTGGAACAAAAGCACAGACCGAACAACTGATTCTTCAGAATGAGCCCACACTCTACCTCTGAGCTTTCGGCAATGCCCTCACATCCTCAAGCATCCGTAAATATGTGCACAATGTCATTATATGTGCAGGCTGTATTATCTTTCTATCTATGAAATGGGCACCTACCTTCTCTGTTCAAAGATTTGTGAAGGTAAGATGAGGCTAGATCACTGGTAAATTTTGCAATTCTGACTGAAGCACTGAGTTAATATAACATTGTGAATATTATTTCTTTCACATGGATCTTTTCACAGGTTCCAGTTCTCCTCTTTAATGCTCACCCTTCATGCTTGACATCTGAACCATTGGTGTTAACCCAGTTTGAAGCAGAAGGTTTTGTGCATATGTTTGTGACTCCAGTTCACATGCCAGGTTCAAACCAAAGATGAATCTCAAAATCCCATAAAAATAGTGATGAGCCATCCAGAGACAGAGCACAACGTGGGATCAATATGCTGTCTTAAATAAGGCAATTTATCTTACATCACACTATTTATTACATATATCGTTGACATTACAAGTAGTTATTCATTTTGTATCCAAAATATGCCTAAATCACGTACACCAACTCTTATACTCACACATTTGCATCTAGGAGCGCCTTTAAGCCTGTAGTGACACAATTGTCACTTGAGTCGTTTTAGAAGCTTTACCAATCAATCAGTTGGTCTTGATTACTCTCTATGTCACAATAGTTATGTCTGGTATAGGCTGAATCCTGGAAGTTTATTTTTAGCAGCATATATTTATTGTATGAAATGTAAGGTTTCATGTAGCGCATTTACTTCAAGTATATAATGTTCTTTGACTATATTTACCCTTCCCTAGCCTCCCACTTTTAGGCTTTACTCTGTCCTTCACCATCTGCAAATCTTCTCCATTGGTTTAATCTCCTTCCTATTTTCATGTCATATAAAGAAACACATACACACGCATACATGTATGCACACACATGCACATGCTCACACAAGGAGTTTGTGTGTCTATAATGAATTCTAAACCCACAAATGAGAAAGGCATACAATAATTTTTCTTTCTGTTTCTGACTTACATGGATATTCAGTTACATCCCTTTTCCAGGAAATGGCATGATTTCATTCCTTTTCATGGCTGAATGAAATGCCATTGTTTATATACACTTTTTTTCCTGCTGCCTGTTGGATACCTAGGCTGACTGAATCACTTGGCTATTATGCTCAATAAACATGGCTATATATGGGGGTGTCTGTGTGTACTGACTTAGAATCCTTAGGGTTTGTACCCAGAAGTGGTGTAGCAGTCATGTGATATTTTAATTTTAGTGTCTCAAGGAAGCTCCATACCTGTTCTGGAAAAAAGTTTAATTGAAAATAGAATTGGAGAGAAAGCATTTAATCGGACCTTCTAACTAAAATTTTGTAGCAAACATTTAATATTAACGTCAAGTTTTTGGGAAATTCAATCTACCCAGTAAACCCAGTTGTTATATTGACTTTCCAAACTATGGCCCATTGTGCCCTTAAGAACTGCTTACTTTCATAATTTAGATTGGTTACGTTTTTACCCAATTATTTATATGTTTCAAAACACTCTGTACTTTATGTGAGAAAAAGAGATGAAAACACAGTCTGATGTTTTAAGCTAGATTCCGTCTTACAAAATATTAGTATTTCTGAATGGTTTCAGACCAAACATTCCATTTTAGCCAAATTAAGTCAGAATCACTATTTTTGGAGATTGCATCCAATCATGATGGCTTCCATCATCCCTCTTTTCATTCGCTCAGAAGCCATGTCCTTTACAAAGTTTATAATTCAAATGCAGATTTTATGCAGCTCTGTTTTAGTGAAGTATTTTACTCTGGGGTTCATCCACACAGAGATGAGAAGACAAATAAGAAAGCATTATTCCACCCACAAGATTCTAATTTTCAAACTCAACCTTAAATAGTGGGAAATGAAACTATTCTCAATGTTCCTAAACTGAAATTTGTGTTGGTAGATCACTGAGTTGGAGGACCACACCTACCCTTGTCATTTCTCCCAAGACTCTCCTTGGTTTCTACAAAAATAAATAAATAAATAAAAATTTTTAAAAAGTAAAAAAAATAAAAACCAGATACCCTTGCTGGTCCCAGAACAGAAACCACTGCAAAAGCCGAGCTGAGTCATGACTGCAGTAAATATTCTCCAGATTGCTAGTTGCTCGCTGGGGAAAAAAATCAGGGAGAACAAATCTTTGCAAACGGCCCTAATCACAGGCTTGTGTCAAGCAAATATATTGTGAAATGAGTCCTTTCTTAAAGTAAGAATAGATTTGCAGAGCATTATGAGAATGGATATAGTGAAAAATGTCAATTTAGCCTAGTAAAAGGAATGCGGGCCTTAAAGCTGGAAAGGCTCCTTCTTCCCCAGGGCAAGCACCCATCAAATGCATAACAGAGGAAACGGAATCCCTAGTCCCTTCCTCTGGCAACTGGCTCACCCTCCCTTTCTCTGCTCCACTGTCCCCTTCACCATATTTCACACAGAAAATGGTCAAAGCTTTGAGCCTCCTAACAAGATGCTTATTGAATGGGGGAAAAAATAGTGCCCATGCAATTGAAAAAAATTGTCCTATTAAAGACACTATTTATGTTAAAATATAAATTATTTAATAATAGTAAAAGGGCTGAAAGAGGCTGAGATGACTCAGTCACTGAAGCACTTGTCTTGGAAGCCTAGAGATCAGAATTTAATCCCCAGAAGCTGTGTCAAAGCTGGGCATGGTGACAGGCACCTGTAATTCCAGCAGTAGGGAGGTGGGAACAGGAGGACCTCTGTGGCTTGCTGCTGTAGCTAGCCAGCCTATTCTGCAAGCTGCCAGTCCCTGAGAGAGTTCCTATTTCAGAAAGCAGTGTGGAAAGTGTCTGAGGAGTGACACATGACCTCTGACCTCCACACATAGCTCAGGCATACACCTGTATAAGCAGGGAAAATAAAGGAAGAAGTTGAAAAAAAAAACCTCTTGTGATATTTAAAGACTAATTAAAACAATATAAATCTTCATGCATGCACATATTTTGATCATGTTTTTATAACTATGTTATTTAGTACTATTTTATTTATAGTGTAAAATTGGGTATGGTGTGCATTTAGATTTTGTTTAGAACATATTGCAATATTACAAGAATAATGATCAAGCCCTTTTACATAGACTTTATATTGTGATCTAGTAAATGCATCTACACATTGCTGTATAATGTAGCGCATTCTATACTTCATCATGTATATCACGCTTAAAATTCTCCTGTTCTAGGTCCTCACTCACCCTTCTCCTCCCTTCTTCCCTTTTCTCCTTTCTTCTTTCCCCTTCCTTCCCTCTCTCCTTACCTCACTTTTTCTCCATATCCTCCCTTCCTCCATTCTTCCCTCTCTCTTTTTCTTCTTCCTTCTTCCTCAGTGCTCACAAATGTCCACCAAAGCTGTTTCATAACCCATAAATACACTACAATGACTAAAATGATGAGAGAGTCTATTCAAATAATGCCTTCTGCTGCTTCTGTTGGTCTGTGTGACATCTGTGATGTTAACAACCTCTTTGAAATTAGGGTATAGTCTAATACTGCAGGAAATAGGAAAGTAGAAAGAGAAAACAAACATACACACATATAATATATAATATATATCATATATCACATACCACATAACATCTAACATATAGTATATGACATATAATATATGACTTATTAATATGTCATATAAAATATAGAAGAGAATATAGAATGTAATGTCTAGCATATAACATATAGTATATAATATATAGTACATGTATAGTATTATATATATTTGTACGTGTCTCATTAAACACCTTCGATAGTTTCTATATTAAAACAACTCATTTTGAACAAAGGGGGATTTGGAATTCTAGGACAATGTGATCTAAGGCATGGCCTTTCCTCTCTACCCAACCTGACTTGAGCAGCCCTACCTTCACAGCTGTCCCTGGCAAGCCATTATCTCCTTGAGGTGAATCTGGTGCCTTGCTCTGCTTCAAATGTAGCTGGCTATGAGCATCAGGAAGCATCCTTTCTGTGCTGGGATTCATAAGCCATGGCTGGTCACAGAAGGGCTGTTCCTTAGCATTAGAAAAATCTATGGGATGTGAGATAGAGCTGGACCAGTGGGTCCCATCTTTCCAGATCAGGAATCTCTGGTGATGAGAGCTATCACTAAATCACGGAACTCTTCTTGGGACAAAAAAGGACCCCTCTTCTACAGAAATATTTCTGTAAAGCTCTCCCGTCTGCACATATCTTCTGCCGTCTTCAGTATGGAGCTCAAAGTATTCTGTCACTGAGCTACATCTCCAGCCTCATTCACTCACTGTTGATCAGAATAAAAACAAGGTTGGTACTTTGCATTTTATGCAACTGTGCAAGCTCTATGGAAGATGACCCAGTAACATCCTCCGTTTAATTCACTGAGAATGAAAACTAGGAAGAAGAATGGTGCTTGTCTCACATAGACCTAGCCCAGAAGTCAGCTGAGGGTTGAGTGTTGTGACCCGGGGAGCAAACTCTTCAAACACAAACACAGTATCTGTCTTCTGAGAACTTTCGGTAACAGTCTGATGCTATTCTGAGACTGCACCCACCCAGCTTTAGGAGAGCCAGCTTCAGAAATGTACCCCTTCTGTGTGATTACTGCTGCTACAAGTCAAAAACAATATGGCCAACCTCTTTTCTCCAATCTGGCCACAGGAGCCAGGCTTCACTGAACTCATTTATTGAATTTGTCATACATTGAGATAAACAATAAGACTCTATTTTTACAAAAGAAAGGTCAGTGGTGATTAAATTATTTAAGCATTTATGAATACCCCATAGCTGCTCAAATTCCCCATAGCTTTGTGTTGTGCTCTCTTTCTCTGTCTCTCTATGTTTCTGCATACACACATAAACACACATGAGAGAGACAGAGACAGACAGACAGAGACAGACAGACAGAGAGAGAGACAGGCAGAGGCAGAGATCACATGTGCCTGTGACATTTTTGGATCCTTGCGTTGCATTCCCAGCACCAAACCAACACATAAGCAAGTGGTACACACGATGCATTCTACTTTATAGGACCATAATGCTTCCCATTTTTCTTTTATCTGTGAGTGATTGCAGGGGAGCATGCTTGCTTACAGAAGCCAGAGGACAATCTCACATGCCATCCTCTGGTGTCCTCCATCTTTCTTAGACAGGGTCTTTCATTGGCCTGAAACGTATCCATTCAGCTAGCAGACTTATCTGTCTCTGCCTCCCCATGACTGAGATTGCTAGCACATCCTCCCTTGCCTGGCTTTCTTAAAAGATGTATTTTATTTTTAATTATGTATATACAGTATGTGTATGTGGCTATGTGTAAATATATGCATGTGGGTGCAGGCTCCCACAGAATCCAGAAGAGTAGGTCAGATCTTCTGGAGCTGGAGTTACTGTGAGTGTGCTAGAAAGCCAATGTCAGGCCTCTGCAAGAGGCATCCTTAGCCAGTGAGCCTTTTTGGTCATGGTGTTTTGTTGCCACAATATAACAGTTAACTAAGTCACTATCCTACTGGGTCTTCTTTGAGTGCAATAAATTGATTTTTTTTTAAGAATAAGGCAGCCCATTCTTTAATCTTTTACAAAATATTTAACCTATTCACTTGACATTAAGTAAACTTCTCTATACCATAAATGAACTGGGTGATTGTTCTTGAAATTGCTTTGTAGAGAGCAATGGTTTATATTAATGAAAGTACATCAAAAATACCAGAACTCAGGAAAACACTACAGTCTCTGTGGGATCAAGACTGCTGCTGGATGCCAAGCAACTGAACGTTAAATATTGAAAACCCTTAACTGGAATGATAATTTAGCAACGAGAATCTGTTGACATCAATCAGCCTACTAGCCATCCCTGGCTTTCATTTGTCCTAATGGTGATGAGGTCCTACATTCAGAGACAGAGAGCTGTGAGCAACCAATAGGTCATCTTCTTATACCATCACCATTGTCATAGCAATCTGACAGTGGACAATTAATCACCAGACATATTTTGCACCCCATGAAGTTACTCCTGATTTTGTACCCCATTCCCATCCACAATCACAAGATGAACTCTGAAGAAATTCTAAGTCCCAGTCAAAGTGGGTTGCCTCTTCCTCTGTCCCTTCTCTGGCTTGGTATCTTAAAGCCTTCCCTGAGGCTCTGTGGTTCCAGACTCAGGCCTCCCTCTCTCCGTGCTAACCTCCCACATTCGTGCACCTGAGATCTGGGACCAGCTGAATGGGGCTTCACAGAGCATCCGGTCTTTCAAGGAATCACTAATGCTGTGATGTCTTCAGTCCTTAAATCCTCCTCAGCATTAATAATGAGTTTGGACTGCCATGTGGCTCTAAACTGTCCCTACACCGCCCAACTCCATCAAAAGGTCTAGGGGTGTTGGGCTTTTCCTTGATTTTCCGTCTCACATGAATTGATGAGGAATTCCATACTGTAATCTCCAATGTGGAGAACCCCAGTCCTTCCTCGACCTCCTCAGAGAGGAGCATAGCCTTTTTACCCCCCAGTGAGGGATTATGCATCGTTTCCACACTGGGGCCTCTTAAAGACAGTGTTTTTGTTTAAGGGAGTGAATCAACAAACAGGTAGAAATAAGTGGCCTCTGAGGCAAGGAAAGAAACACATCTGCAAATGTTTCCAGCTCACATCACAGCCACACAGACACTTGTCAGCTCTTGGAAACCCGAAGTTAGCCCTACAAGTCACAATACTTCTGAAGTTAAAAGTCTACCTTCTTAAAGGGAGAGGCTTTAAGAACTAGGTCAACTCATGTAAAACACTTTGCAAAGCTAAGTGGTTGAGGGTGGCCTAGTTTGGAGCATCTGAAAGCACAGGATGCAAAGGTTAGATAAATATTCCACTCTCTTTAAGTGCTTTGAGACCCACACTTCATGAGGATTCTTTCAATAAAAGAGTTTGTTCTCATGAAAGCAAAGGAACATGCCATTGACTCGACAATAGATTAGAGCTATTAAGAGAAGTTGCTAAAATGAAGCAGCCAGGCCATGTAGTGAAGGTAGAATTACAGGGATGACTAAGTTAGAAGCCACCAAAGGACAGTCTGTGTCATCATTTCACTAACATCAAGCACCCTACAAGTGATGGCCTTACCACAGTACAGAGAAGGCACAGCTGTAAGCAATGCATGTAAAAAGGAAGGTACAACATGCAACTGAAGAAATACAGGCCAGCAAAAGTGATGAACACAGCTGGAGCCTGGTCCCTACACATCACCTGAGGAGGGCTTAAAACTCCAAGACATAAATTTGAAAAAAAGAAGAAGAAAAGAAAAAGAAAAGATTGATGCTGAAGAGATGGATCAGCAGTTCAAAGTACAGACTGCTATATGGCTCCTGTACAGGACAAGATTTCAGTTTACAGCTGGATCTCATGGAGGCATTTTCTCAAGGGAGGCTCCTTTCTCTGTGACAACTCAAGCTTGAGTCAAGTTGACACACAAAACCAGCTAGTATAGCACCAAAGTCCAACTAATAAACCATAGGTTATTAGAGTTACCTAGAGGAGCAGAAATAACTCAAAGACAGGTACATTACCAAAAGCCTACCCCCCACCCCCAACATGGGTGACAGCTCACAAAAGCTTCAAACTTGAAGCTCACAGTATAACAGGCAGGCAGCTAGACAGGTTGTAGGGTGTCTACTTCAGGCAGTTAGGTGGTTGAGCCTCTTCTGGAGAGCTCAATTTGTCTGAGTATGTCTCTCGTCAGTCTGTACTGCTTATACCTGCTTGGAGAAGGAAATTCTTAGTGAATCTGCTTAGTTTCAGGAACTTCCTAGAACTGTTGAGTTGTTAACTTCTTGAATTTTATTAGCTCTTTCTGCAGGATAGAAGGTTGTACCTCTGTCTCAGATAGCCAGAATCTTAAGTAGCTTCTCTCCAAGGAGAAATATTTAATTTCTGAGGAAACTGCTCCACAACAAGGCTCAGGTCACACAGAACCACACAATCTGCCATGGAACCTGCCTCCATTCTCACAAGCTCTCCTGCACACCCGGATGTTATAATTTGAGATCCTGAGAGAATCCTCGAGGTATAGCTGGCCATGAACATCTTTACCCTAAGAGAAAGACTACTGTACATTTGCACATATCAGAATTCACTATACTCTGAAAGAGTCTCCCTTGAAGAAAGGAGGAAGCTTGCAGGACAAGCAGTACCGCACTGGACTCACATCCTGCTAGCATCCTGAAGAAGAGTGAGATGGACATTGAGGGCAAAGGGTTAGTAAAAGATCCTGAGAGAGCGCGAAAAATTATTTAAGCCCCTAGACCTGCGTCATTAATGGCAGGGAGTAGAACTTGCCCCATTGTTCCAGGAAATGCTTGTACCGAATACTCTAACCATTCCTTAAATCCACTATGCAAACTTGCTAGCTTGCCAAATGCTATAGCCCAATGCCAGGTGTTTGTGGTTTCTGCCTTTATAAACCCCTTACCCCTTGAGCTCGTGGTCGACTCCTCTACCCCTGCATGGGATACAAGTCATCCCCAGTGCCCTGGTCTTTCCCAAATAAACCTTTTGCAGTTTTCATCAAGACTGTTTCTCGTGAGAGATTTGGGGTATCGCCTCTCCTGAGTCAGAACGTGGGGGAGTCCTCACGTTGTGGGTTTTTCATTAGAAGTCAAGGCACTGAGATATTTGAGATTGTATAGAGCATAGGTATATTTGTGGGGTGTATATTTTCTATTTATATTCCAAGTAGTGTGCATAGATTTTGATTAGACTCTGCCATGGCCCTCACCTTTCACCTTCGCACAGTCCCCTCCTCCATTACTAAGGGAAAGAACATCAGTTCCTGCTATGAATCACAGTCACTGGTAAGCAACTGAGATTTTGTGTCAACTTCTTGAAACCTGGAAGAAGCCCAACTGCACTTGTGTTGATTTGTGTAATGGCACTGGGGTCTGTGGTATAGGAAGTCACGGAGTCTGCCAACTCGTGCTTTGAACACGACTATACCCCATACAAAAATTACATATACGTATTTCAAAACTGCTAGAGGATGCTATGCGCTGTTTGCTATTCCAAAGCTCATCCTGCTCTTTATCATTCACTGACGTTGACCCTTAATGAAGAGGGAGACAGCTCACTTCCTTCAGCTTCTAAAGAAGACAGTGTTTACTGCAGCCTCCAAGGAGGTAATTATCAGCGGCCGCACTGCCACCTGCTGGAAGACTGAGAAGAAAGCTTCCTTCCCTTCTCGGGAAAAACCCCTGGGGAGAGAGCCCAAGAGACAATGGTCACCTGCGATGAGTTTCCCCAGCAAGACTATAACTTGAGACTTATTTTCAAAACCAGCCTTGTCCAGTCCATTCAGAATGCAGAGCCCCTCCCAGGAGTTCTTTCTGCTCAGTGGAGGCTGAAACTGATGGGCAGTCAGCCAGGAAGTGCCTGGAGCTTTGGTTCAAAAATGAGATTCAGAGCATGTGTTGGACTGTGACAAGGGAAGTGAAGGACATCGCTCATGCTCACACATGCCTATGCCTGGGTTGTTCCTCTCAGAGGCACTGTGGTACACCCCCACCATGCACTCTCTCTCCTCCATCTCCTAAACCTTTCTCCCCTCCCTCCTCTCTCCATGTTATTTATGTTCATCTCTCTTTATCTCACCACAATGTCTAACACACACACAATGCAGGTTCACACATACACCCAGATACATACCTGCCCACACATACACACAGCATTATCACCACATGCATGGACACACCATACAGACATGTGTGTTCACAGGTGTGCCAACGCGCCTCATAGGCAGAGTCTTGAGGTCGGCGGCTTATATGCAGGATTTTAAGCTCTCATAAATACCTAGAATATCAAAAGACAGATTTGTCCAAGACCTGTGCATTACCTATTTGTAGCTCACTTTATGTGACTGCTAATGCTTACTCAATATGCAGGAAATTGACATAATAACAGAGTTGGATGTGTTCTCGGCCCTGGGATTCTAATATGCCTGATTTCAGTCAGCATGCATAAACATAGTATATTCAGGGTCTCCGACATGATGAGGAGTTTACAGAGACTGGATTGCTTCTAGAAACACCCAAGACAACGAAACATGGCATGATATGATTGCCATGGTAACGAGGGTATTCCAAATGAAAATCACTACGGTGCATCACTAATTTAGGGCTCCACTAAACACCAAATAATATTTCTCTTAAGAATGCTGAGCTGTGGTTCCTGGTAATGCAGTGTCCTATAGCAAATGCCACAATGCAGAAGAAAAGTACAGGGGAAATTCTCTACATACTGTGCTGGGTTACTGTGTATACCCCAGGGTGGGAATCAGACCAGATCCACTCATGGTGGTTCATTTAGAGACGTTCTTAATATATTGCAACTGTGACATACACTAGTAATTTTCCAAACCTGGGATTTGGTTTAGAAATCAGCTCAAATCTGGTTGGCCCTTGTGTCTAGTCTAAGCGGAATCATTATTTCTGCATGTGGCTCAAACCGTATAATGGTATAAGAGGTGCAGTCATGAAAGGAACGTGTTAGAGGCACAGCTAGGAATCCGCAGCCAAGAGAGGCCCGATCCTGTCTGTTTTCACACCCTGGCTGTTCATTGCATATGCAAAGAAGCAGCCTCAACTTTCTCAGGTCTTTCAGCCTCGTGCCTCAAGCTCTTTTTCATTTTATTTGGATTGGTTCAAAGAAGAGACTCCTTGCAAATCCTAATTCTCACCTCTGCAACGACAGGGCTAGATTAAAAGAAGAGCATTAGTGTGGTTTCCTTTTCTTTCGGGGGTTTTCTAAGAAATGTTCCCTTCTATTTCTGCCCTCGGGCTCCTTTCTGTCTCCCTTAATAGTTCCCCACTGAAGGTCAAACACAGACGACATGAAGCATAATGCGAACAGCGGGGATCCCAGAGACATACAGCCTGCATTCCGAAATCTACTTTGACTTTGAACTTGGCTTTGGAAAAGTTACAATTTGTTTTCAACCTGATCAGTAAAATCGAGGTCAGCTGCATGAGAGGTGACTGGGGTGTGTCCGGTGTCCTGTCCATGCCCGCTAAGTGCTTGTCAGCCTCCATATGCCCTGCAGCCTACCTGAGGACTGAATGGGGTCCTTATGCTAGACCAAGTGGGAGCCTTTAGAAATCGTATAGAGCCATTAGAAATCACCCTTACACTGCCCTGGAGAGTATCCGAGGGTTCTGTCCACGGGGGGTAAAAACGAGATCCTTCCTCATTAAGGCTATGCTATTAATGTTCTTGCACATTCGCTGAATGAACTTCCAAACAAAAAATAAAAAATTCTGTAGCTTAGAATCACAGCTTTCCTAAATGCTGAAATAATTTTATGCCATTTCCCCTACTAATTACCATCTCATTATTATTAGAAGAACGCTTTCCTTGAAATCAACACAATTTTTGCTCTAGTTCATTTTAGCCGCATGGCAGGAGGCCTCGGTGACTCCCATTCAGAAGAAGATAGCGACACCTAGTGGTGGCTTACTCGAGATGCAATCCTTTCACTTCTACCTGGTTGGATGCCAATATGAGGGTTGGCTCCTAAGAACTCAAAACATTAGCAAATACTTCAGTTGCCTTGTGTTAGAGTCTTCCCGAATATATGTAGATAGTAAAATAAAATAAATCCTTGAGCATTTGAAGTTCTGAGAACACTTGATCTCAATGAGCCTAATCCAAAATCCTCTATGCGATAAGCTCCCTGGGTCATCAGACAAAATGAATTTCCTATCCCCAGGAGTTTCTGAGTTGTCACAGCAACCAAGAAGTTCTTTCTTTTGTTTTGAGGTGGTGTCTCATATGTCCCAGGCTAGCCTCAAACTCATTATATAGCATGGAGGCCTTTTAACTTCTGCTCCTTCTGTACTCCCTTGCAACCTTGGATTACAACCTTGTTCACACGGTGCTAGGGAAGGAGCCCAGAGCCCTATGCATAAAATTTTATATATATATATATATATATATATATATATATATATATATATATATATATATATACATATATATATATATATATATGTATATGAACTTCCATTATTTATGTAATAACTTCCTAATGAGGCCAACTATAACATGGGAATTATTAATTGAACATCCTTCATTTCACAGGGACTTTCTGCCTGCACCCTTGCATGATGAACTAACTAGTGGGTACTGCCATCATTTCTCTGCATCCTGAAAAAAAAAAAAAAAAAGCTAACACAAGACACAGAACAGGCCTAATAACTCTTCATATTCTGAAAGCAGGACTTTGTGATAAGGAATTCTCAGTGGGAAGAATGGTGTGCATGTTCCCAGCACCAACACAGACCGCAAAGATGTGGATTATAAGTGAATCATTAATAAACATGTGTGCATGCTCTTCTGTTGGTTGGATTGACCCTTTTCTCCTTAATCTCTCACTAAAATCACAGTTATGAGGCTGGATGAATGGCTCAGTGGTTGAGAGCGCTGGCTACTTACTCCTTCTGAGGACCTGGGTTCAATTCTGAGCACCCACACGGTGACTCACGACTTTAGTTCTGGCAACTTCAGGTACTGCATGCACAAGGTGCACAGACACATGTGAAGGCAAAACTCCGGCACACATGGGGTAAAAACAAATAAATCTTTCAAAAATGTAAGATGATGATAGTGCAGTAGGTGATTTTGCATTGTGAAGCTGAGATATCACCATCTTGCCTGATGAGAGACTGTCTTGGGAGCAGAGGACTTCTTTTTTAACACTAGAACAGGAGAGCACAGTGTGGTCTGTCTCCATTTTTTACTACTAGGTCTTGTGTAGCATAGGTGTGCATTGACCTCGATATGTAGCTAAGAATAACAGTGGATTTCTGATCCTCCTGTCTCCATATTGCACATGTTGGCACTGTGGGCAAATATCATCAAGTGGGATGCATGCTAGCTAGGCATGTTCTACCAATTAATCTACATTTCCTAAGCCCAAGAACCCGCGGCCTCCAGTGATTCTTTCTGAGGTGAGAAGGTCCCCATTGGATCTCACTGTTTACCCTTCGCCTAGGAATGTCCCCTGCCCCTTTGTAGAGCCCCTTGCCAATACTGTTCTTACATTTATCTCTTCATTATTCACCGGAGATAAGCCCTTGCATCTGCATGCAATGTGGATGTACATGGAAACCTGGAGGCTATGTGCCATAGAAAAAGACCTGACCCAGCTACATGCAATATACCTCATTTGTCCTCAGTTGTGTAGAGGCTGTGCAGTTCACATGTGGGCAGGGAAATACGTAGACAATCAAGACAGAAGAATGCCAGGAAATCAGAGCCTTGGGCAACAGCATGCATCATGCAGCCGCTGCTCAGTGGGAATAAAAGGGCTTGAGGGTTTTTTTTCCCCTGCTGTTTTAAAATTGATATAAATAGATGTCATGCCGCTCTGTTCTTAGCCATAGTCACCACTGGGAATGGCTGTCAAAAGCCTATTCTATTGTAAAGATACGTGGTAAAAAGACGAGTTATACATACTCCTCTTCGAGCCCGCATTATGTATGTTCTGTATTACCAACAGGATCTCCATCCAGTCCAGGACACTTGCCTCAAAATGTAATTCAGCCTGCAGCCTGGGTAGTGTCATTTTGTAAAAAGGATTATGTGCTATAAATAACCATCCCTCAAACCTAGAAGTGGGACGGCTCATGAATAACTCATGAGCCATGGGCTGAGGCTCTGCCCTTTGAATCACAGAACATGTGTTCCCAGTCTCAAGAGGGAGAGAGCCTTCATTCTGTCCCCCTTTCAAATGCTAGGCTTGGACCAAGCCCAAGTCCTTCTGGGATAATCCATTGAACTCCACACTCCTTTCTCCTCTGTGTCTTCTCTCTGGCTTCCCTGCTTCAGCGGGGAGGCAGGTTCTGGACCTAAGGGCCTGAATCTCTCTCTCTCTCTCTCTCTCTCTCTCTCTCTCTCTCTCTCTCTCTCTCTCTCTCTCTCTCTCTCTCTCTCTCTCTCTCTCCACTAAGTTCCCAGATATCCTTCTGGGTTTTAATATAGTATGTGTTCTGATGCCTAGGGCCCAGCTCAGCCCCTGCAGGCCACAGAAAGCTTGGCCTGTTTCTGCTCTAATTTCTACTGGCAACGTTTGACCTTAGCAGGGATGATGTGACTACAAGCCAAGTACAGCCCATCAGAAGCCAGATGACAAGGACAACAGGATGGCCTCTGAGACTAAAAGACCAGCATGTTAGCTATTCAGAGCAGCAGGTCAACTTGGTATTTGTTTTTGTTTGTTATTGGATTTTGGGGGTTTGGGGGTTTTATTTTTTTTAAGGTTTTTGTTTTTGGTTTTTGGTTTGTTGTTGTTTTATTTGCTGTGGGGTATTTGTTTTTGTTGTTGATTTTGGGGTATTTGTTTTGTTTTGGGTTTTTTAGTCACCTATGTGGAGCAAAGTCAGATGTACATGTGCATACAGGCCTAAAAGCAATCTTCAGTGTTCTTCAGGATCCAGCCATCCTGGAATTTGAGACATGATGTCTTCCCTAGGACTCCCCAGGTAAGTTGCCTACCCAGTGAGCCTCAGAGATTCACCTATCTCCACACTCCGACACTGGGCATTTCAAGTACACATCTCCCTGCTGGTTTTTATTCATGCTGGTATTGGGGATTGAACTAGAGTCCTCACATAAGCATGGCCAGCATATTACTTTCTGAAGTATCGTTATAGCCCCGATGGACTATCTCCACACCATCCATTTTCCTGTTTTGTGAAGATAGGGATTCATATGATACAAGCTACCCTCAAACTCGTTACATGTCGAAGGATAGCCATGAACTCCTGATTCCCCCTGTCCTTGCCTCCTGAGTGCTGGCAGTACAGGTGTGCCTACCATGCCCATCTTCAACCAGATCTTTGTAAAAAGCTGTACTGTTCTCCTTGCCTCAGTTAGCCAAGGCTGAATTGGAAGAAAGGAAAGAAGGAATCTGGGAAAGCATTGACATGGTTTTGGGCAGTACCGGGGAGGCTGGGGTAGACTGAAAACATGGCCTCTAGACGGGCATGTGACAACACCAAGCACAAAGACTTTATGGGTTCCCAGACCATATCCTGGCTAAGCATCGACTTAGATCAGTTCTGGAGAAAGAAATGATCAAACAATAGGACAAATGATGATTTCTGTGATGACCTTCTGTCTGTTTTTCCCCTAGCCACATCCAAATGAAACTTCTGGAGCCAGCTTCGACTCCACAGCTTACTACTATTACTAGGAACAGTGGAGGGGATTCAGTTCCTGAGGGAAAAGGGAGACCTGAATAGTGAAATGAAGAAGCCAGAAGGGAACCCCTGTTCCAGGTTGAGATGTCAATCAGGAAGAAACACAGCATCCTAGTGCAGCGTGCTAAAATAATCAGATTCTGTGCAAACCTATGACAAACAAGATGTTAAAACTTTTAAGATATCACTATTACAATCCTTTTCCCTTATTTTCTTCTGTGCCTCAAGGTCCAATATGGCTTAACACAGTACCAGAACTTCTTGTCAATTTGTGATAATGAATTTATTTTCAATAGTCATGTTTTAGGAGAGATCCAATATCCTATTCTTTGCTGTCCTCACCCACAAATTGTTTGATGCAACATCCTGCCCAGCCACCTTCGGCTGGACCCATCTGCTCAGCATCCCACGAATTTCCTAGATTCAGACATCTCACTAACCCGCATTTGTCTCCACCACAAGGCCAGGAGCCCAGTGCCTAGACCTCAGCAGCTATATCCAGAATGAATGGATGACCCCATCATTCAGTCAAGCAATCATTGCCCTTGAGCTTGATCAGCCAAGAAGTCCAGACAATCATCACTTGGTCTTTCTCCTGCCTCTTTGTAGGAATAACCCTGGAATCCTGAACTCAGTCTTTCTCTTTGTCATGGTCCACCCTTCCTGCCTCTGGTCACATTCACGATCTCTAACCAGCAAAGCTAAAGGCTGAGAGTAACAAGCAGAAGAGGCAAGGAGCACACCCAAAAAGACTTCTGAGAGTAGATGGCTCAGATGTCCTGACTCTTGAGATTCCAGAGTTATTCCTCCAGAGGGCTGGGAGAAAAACCTCAATGGTGGTCTGATCAAGCCCAGGAGCAATGATTGCTTGGCTCCACCATGGGGTCACGCATTCATGTCATACATAGCTGGTGAGGCAGAGACACTGGGCTCCTAACCTTGTGGTGGAGACAAATTTTGGTTAGTGAATCGTAACCAAGTATGAGGTGTCTGGATCTAGGAAATGTATGAGCTGTTGAGCAGATGGGTCCAGTCCAGTGGCTGCTCAGGGATGCTGCATTAAACAGACACTTAGTCGGTGAAAGCAGCAAAGGGAAGGCTGGTGGATCCTTCATAGCTTAATTCTTTTTATATGTTATGCTGGGTTTTGTTCATGGGTTGTTTTTTTTTTTTTTTTTTTTTTTTTCTCAATGCCTTTCTGGATACTATTAACTTTTTGCTAATGTAAAGCAATCACTGGCAGGCATTGTCTCGATGCCCAGTTAAGTTTGAATTTCAGGTCAGGATGCATGATGCATTAGTGCGCCCCTAATGTTATATGGACTGGCAGGCATTGTCTCGATGCCCAGTTAAGTTTGAATTTCAGGTCAGGATGCATGATGCATTAGTGCGCCCCTAATGTTATATGGAGCTTGCCTACGTTGAAAAATGTATTTGCTGTTTGTAGGAAATTCACATTTGACCTACTTCCAAACGTTTGTATGTATTTCTTTTCAAATCTTACAGTCCTGCCGCTTATGTGTAGTTTTGTTTCCATGTATATGCATGTTCAGTGTGTATATGTGCACACATGTGTGTGCAGGACTATGTGCATATGTGCACCCTTTTGTGTGGAGGCTAGAGTTTGATAGCTGGTATCTTCCATGATTCTTCTCCACCTTTTCTCTTTAAGACAGGGTTTCTTGATGAACCCCAATCACCTATTGGTTAGACTGATCAGCCAATAAACTCAGGGGTTCTGCTTTTCTTTCCCTTTCCCCAGTAATTGATTAGAGATCTGTGTGACCATAAACAGCTATCTATATGAATATCAGCAATCTAAACTCAGGTTTTCATGTGTTCACGGCAGGCACTTTTCCAACTGAGCCATCTCTCCACTGCAAGCCCACCTAGGTGACAGTGTATGGACTTCACCCCTACCTCCCAGTGTGTCCACAGAGATCCTATGAAGCCACATCTTCTTCAAATCACAAGAATAGTGATGCTTATAATCTCTTAAGTCCATATTCATCACATTATATTAAAAGATTCTAAGGAATACTAGGAGAGTTAATCTCAGTTAACTGGAATTCCTTCCAAGAAATGTTTTTAATGAAAATCTGAGCCTTGTGGCATATGCCTGTAATCCCAGCACTTAAGAAACTGATGCAGGAGGAGCATGAATTCAAGCCCAGCCTGGAACGAAGGGATGAGACTCTGTCACCTCTAGAATCACACAGGAGACAAGCCAGTGAGCACAACTGAAGGAATTTCTAAAACTGTGGGAACTGAGTTGGGATGACCCAATTTAGTCACAAGTGGCACCATTCCATAGGATGGAGATAGTGAGCAGAAAACAAAAACAAAACAAAAACAAAAAACAAAAACAAAAAACAAAACAAAAACAAAAGCAAAAACATAAACAAAAACAAAAACAAAAACAAAACAAAACAAAACAAAAACAAAAGCAAAAACATAAACAAAAACAAAAACAAAACAAAACAAAACAAAAACAAAAATGGAGAAAGCCAGCTGAGTGCCAACATTCATCTTTCTGAACTTCTGGACCGTAGATGTAATATGACCAACTACCTCAGCCCTCTTGATATCATGACACCCCTGGATGGCCTCTTTTGTACAGTGAGCCAATATAAGCCCTTCCTGAAGTTGCTTTCACCTGTATTTTGTTATAGCAATGAGCAAAATAACTAATAAAATAATGTATGTCTGGAAAATGTAGTTTTCTTCAAAGATTTCAGGGTTATTTTCTGTCTGATTTCATCTCACTGAGTTTACGTCCCTAATGTGCCCTGTTTTCCTATGAGGCACTAAATATGCTAAATGCAGTTCTTGGCCATGAGAACATAGTCATCAATAAGAAGGAAATGGTCCTTTATACTGTGGATCAGGTCATGAGGGGGGTCTCCTAAGGAGTCATACAAGATCATAAAGGGATATCCCCTCTGCAAAATTCCTAAACAATAAAGGAACATCCATTGCGATAATAAACACAGGAGTGGATTAACCAGAATACCAGTTGTGTGGCCTCCATTCCTGAGCCCTATGCACAAACCTTAGAAGACCAGTAGGTTCATCTGATAGGCTGCCTGCAGGGATCTCTGTGTGCACAGAGCTCCGTCCATTCATCAGATCCTTCACCTACAGTATCTCTGAAGCCTCTTAGGACAAAGGAGTAGAGGGGGTTAATGCATCCTGATAGAGAAGAGCAATGTCTTCAGATGTTCCTATCATGTGTCCACAACTTATCATAGGACCAGAATTGACAGTCACCAGTGGCTTTGATCGGGACTCTATGAAGCTCCAGGATCTCCATAATTAAGACAGCAATGTCTTACAGCTTCCAGTCTCTGGACTCCATGAGAGAACCTGCTATTTTTTTCACACATAAATGCTTGTGATCACACACAAGAAATGCTTGATTGGTGAAATAAGAATGATCTTCACAAAGGGACACAGGTAGTTTGGGGGATATGTTTCCCATGAGCTATCGAGACAAAACTGGTTTATCATGATGGTTGCTAAAGTTCTTGCTGGCCAAGTTCTGGAAACCTCAGGGACGACTGAATCTTGCTTATGCCTTTAAAGCAAAACTGCCATTGCTACCAAGCTTTCTGCTTAGCAAAAGCCCACAAGATGTTTCATGCACTGCCTTCCTACTAAGAGAAGGGAAAGCTGTTATTTGAACGCATTCAAGTATCATTGACAGGAAACTGCTGCCTTCAGAAGGCTGGCAGTGGGTTGCAATTCATATAAAAACACATATATGCAGATTAAAATGCTGAAAAAGAGACGCTTGTCAGCATAACCTTCATAAAAACCAAAGACTTATAACCTGAGCACATATTCATAGGAGAAGAGAAAAAGTCATGAAAGCTTGCTTGCTCTTAATTCAGCCTGCAGCGGCTGGGAACTGGTGATGTCATCAAACCAGAACTCCAGTGTTATTCTTCTCCTGGTAGGCACCATGAGAATGACATTTGACTCAACCTTAATGGCCTCAGCTTCCTTTTCTGTAGTATAGCAGTTTGAGGTAGGGTATCTCTAATAGCACTACAAGGTCCTGTGTCCCGATTCTGTTATAAATCCACGGAGACTCACCCGTCCTAAACACCATACTGAGAATAGGGTCAGTACGTGTATGTAAAACAGAGTCCTCTGAGCAGATCTACCATGCTGTTCCTCAGATCAGCTGTGATGGCATGCATAACAGGCACTCCTGACCACACCACAGATGTTTATCCCCCAACTTTCCCAACTAGCAGCCTTCGTGAAATCAAAGAGAACTTGATCAGTTAGGCTTTGTCTGAAGAAACTGAAGCAGCTGGGTTGATCTCCACAGACCACTAAAATCCTCTCCATATCAAAGGAAGGCACTTCTGCCTTCTTGCTTCATTGGAGATGTTTCCCTCGGAACTCATCTCCGTTGTCTGGTGCCAGAAGCCTAGCCTTCAGCCTGTCTCTGCATCAGCATGATTTATTGAGCTTAGTCATCTCCAGGTTCTGATTTCAAATGAGTGATGAACATTCAGTGTTCACTGCAGGGGTACTCCTTGACCCAATTCCAGTAATTTAGGAAACAGGGAACCCCACAGAAAGGATCAGGGATGGAAGAAAGGTGAGTGGCATCCTCAGAGCACACAGTGCATGTATTGATTATTCTCACCATCTCATATCAGTACCACCTTAGTTCAGGTTTGTATTACTATGAAGTGATACTGCAACCAAGGTAGCGCTTATAAAGGAACACATTTAACTGGCCGCTTGCTTGTCATGTCAGAGGCTTAGCCTGTTATCATTGTGGTGAGCAGCATGGAGACACAGAGGGAGACAAGATGCTGGCAACATAGCTGGGAGCTTTACATCGTAGTCCTTAAGCAGAAGGCAGAAAGAGAGAGGCACTGGGACTGACCTGGGCCTTTGAAACCTCAAAGCTCACCCCCAGTGACACTCCTCCTCCAACAAGGACACACCTGCTCCAACAACGCACCTCCTAATCCTTCCAGTTAGTTCATGAACTGGGGACTAAATGTGCAAATATACGAGCCAATGGGGGCTGTTCTCATTATTACCACCACAGTTACATTTGTTGTTCCCAAAATAATTACAATAGCAATATCAGAAATCATAGCTGACAAAGCTTTATATACTATCACATGAAATTATATAACTAATTATAATGCAAATAGTAATTAGAAAAGTTTTCAAAATATTTGTGAGAATTACTAAAATGTAAGAGACAAGACATGCTTGGGTATTGGACACTGATTGTCTTAGTCAGAGTTTCTAGTCCTGCATGAGACATCATGACCAAGAAGCAAGCCTTCACTTCCATATTGCTGTTCACCACCAAAGGAATTCAGGACAGGAACTCACACAGGTCAGGAAGTTGAAGGCAGGATCTGATGCAGAGGCCATGGATTGGTGCTTACTGGCTTGCTTTCCCTGGATTGCTCAGCTTGCTTTCTTATAAAACCCAGAACTATCAGCCCAGGGATGGCAGCACTCACATGGGCCCTCTCACCCTGATCACTACTTAAGAAAATGCCTTACACTTGGATCTCATGGAGGGATTTTCTCAAGGGTGACTCCTTTCTCTGTGATAACTCCAGCTTGTGTCAAGTTGACATAAAACTAGCCAGTACACTGATAAAAGTTCCTCAATGCTCAAATCAAAGTTGCTACAAACCTACAATTTATTTTTTATAAAATAAAGTGATGGACTAAGGGATGGTTCAATATCAGGTAAGAGAACACTTGTTATATGAGCTCAAATCCCCAGGACCTACACAAGGAAAAATACACTGACTTGTCACCCCAGTGCTATGGGAGTCAGACAGAAGATGGCTGGGGCTTGCTGGCTACCCATATGTATATATACATGCATCTGACATCTATCACTGGCCTTCACACATGCATGCATGGGCTCACACACACACATGAATTTACAGCCTATAACCTCTCACACACTCTCATACATGTGATTCAAACAAGCAATATGTCAGAGCATAATTCAAATTCAACCAAACAGGATTTGTCTGTGCTTAACCCATCTCCATATTTCTCATCGTCTGAGAAAAATATAGATGTGTTTTCAGATTATAAAATATCTATTCAACAGAATAAAATGGGGAAACTGCAAGAGATTAAGGAAAGCAAAGGTCGCTTGCAATGTTGCCAACCAGAGACAGGTCACCATCATTTTTTCCTGTGAGTGCTTTCTTATTTCTTTTTCATCTATAACATGAATTAAGACATGTCTTCTTTTAACATGATGTGACATGAATTTTCGCTCTCACAACTGATTCTGTGTATCTGTGCATACCACACCTATGAATTCCCATAAACAGGGACTGAAAATTGTGGGTGCAAAGTGCAAATTCACTGAGCATGGACACTTTTCATGTGACTATTCCCTAACAATGTGGATCACCAACTATTTACCTAGCGTTTACATTGTATAAGATGTTATAAATAACACAAAGGTGATTTAGAGTACACAGGAGGATGTGTGGGTATATGCAAATCTGCCACCAGCTTACATAAAGGACGTTTGCATCCTCATTTGCTGGTGTCCTTGGATCCTCTGGCACTAATGCTTTGTGGATTCAGGGGGTCAAGAATAGTTTGCTTTTCAAATATGTCACTGGAATCGCATCCATTGAGTGTGCTGTTTCAGACGGAGAGCCTATGAGAAGGAGTGGCAACTGTCATCAGCTCCCAGCTTTTACAGAGTGGTTACCGTACATTCACACTGTAATAGCACCTGCCTAATGATAATCCTGATCTGCAAGTGCTCGCTTGTTCCCTGTCAAAGAGAAGGAGCCTGAAACTGAAGCTCAGGCATGGCTGCAGTTCCAATGGTTCAATATGTGGATATTGATACTGTTTGATGTAACATTAATGATAATGCCCTGCACAACTGCTTCCTTTAAGCCCTGTTCCTGGACTCTCATAGTCTCTCAATGACCTGATGCCACTCTAGCAAAGATGGGCCTTATATGTGCCTAGGTCCCTATATGTACTCCACACTCAAGGTGGCTCTGAAGTCTAATCTGGGTTGGAGGCTTGCTTTAGCATTTGTTCATTGTACTACAGACCAATTAATTACCTTGCCCATCCAAACCTCTGTCTCTCTAAGAGACCAAACAGAAGCATCGATGTATCTACCTCATAACATAGGTATGAGATTTCAACTAATGTGTCTGCACATAATTTTATATACAAAATATCACTTGGCCTTATCTCTCTTGGTGCTGTTGTATGTGGGATGTATGTACACATGAAATATTTAAAGCATAAAATACGAAGAATGTTTAATGCATATCATATATTAAATTTATTATTTTATATGTTTTATTTGCTTACATTTAAAACTCTTGGGATCCAAATAATCATTATGGTGTGCATTTTTATATAGTCCCAGTCTCTTCCCTATATGTTTTCTCTTTCATGTACCTCTTCCCCTGGTCAGAGAGCTATAGATTTTTTTTTTTTTTTTTTTTGTCTAATTGGTCAGGAAATGAACGGCACGGTAGGATCCCAGAGAGTTGAAACAGGCATATTCCTAGCTCTTCAGTTTCAAAAGCTGAGGTGCTAGCAAAAAAAAAAATAATAATAAAGTAAAAATAAAGTCCACTTGGGAGGATATTTTTATCTGAGAGAGCCAGTGTTTTCCCTCTTACTGCCAGACTCAATCTGTTTTCCTAAATGGGAGAAAATGATGAAAGGAAGCCAACCAAAGAATAAGGAGGCTTATTTGCTCAGGGTCCTGAGAAGGGAGATTGGTTTTGTTTCCCACTATTGCTGGTGAATGTGAGAATGTCAGAGTAGACAGAGAACCAGGTAGTGTTCATATGGAATGGGTCCCCAACACACATACAGCAGAGGACTTCCAGGTCTGGGTTTAGTCAGAGAAGATGCACCTAACCCTCAAGAGACTGGAGGCCCCAGGGAGTTTAGAGGTCTTGTGGGGTCTGGGGATTGGGGAGACAACAAAGAAAAGACAAGACAAAGAAGATCAGAGCATGGGTTAGGAGTAAGCCCTTCACAAAGGTGACTCACTCTGAAAGAGAATATAGTTCTGCCGACAGGAGACACAGAGCTGTATGAGAACTGGCTGAAATAATCCTTCTCCTCTTAGGTAGAACCTATTAGAATAGGATCCTATCAGAATAGGATCCAGGATAAGGTTGGCTTTACATATAAAATAATGCAACAGGCTTATTGACATGAGTAGCCAAATATAACTTTTAAATTCTTTTAAAAATGTGTGTGTGTCTGTCCATCTGTCTGTGTGTCTGTCTGTGTATATGTGTGTCTGTGCAGGGGTATGTACACAGGTGTATGGTGCCCATAGAAGCCAGAAGAAATCCCCTGAAATTGGAAGTAAAGGCAATTGTGAGCCATATGATGCAAGTGTTGAGAATCGTACTTAGTTCTTCTCAAAGAGTAAAAGGCTTTCATAATCTACCCCCCTCCCCAAATACAGCGTTAAACTAGGCTTGTTTTCTCTTCGCATGGAGGAACTCCTTGTGGTTAGGTGGTCATATCTGATGAAGATGGAAAAAGGACCAGACAGAGAATCCCACAAAGGTCTCTGGATCCTTTCTATCAGGTAATGTGATATACGCTGCATATATCATTTCTCTGGACTCTTTGTTGACGCCTTCTTAACAAAGGAGAACAGTTTTGGAATTTGCTTTTAAGCAATCTCACTGGGGGGAGAGATAGGAAAGAAAGAATGAGATGAGCAGAGAAGAAACAGTATCAGCCATGATGTGAGAGTTTTGAAGTTTGCCTGCCAAGTAAGTGGGGGAAGTGTTTATAATTCTGCCTACTTTTGCATATGTCTGAAATTTTCCATACAAAAACTGCATGTGAGGTTTTTAAAAAAAAAAAATCCACATCTGCCTCTGGAATAGTTCCAGTAACTCCCACCCCTGTGATAAAAAACACATCCCATCTGTCCCCCTAGTGACTTGTCAGAGCAAATTTTAGATTACTATATTCTGCTTAAATACTAGACCTAGTCAGGACACTGAAATGGCCAAAGAGTGCACCTGGAATAATTAGGAAAATATGTTTTTTGTTCATGTGTGCAAGATTGTTCAAGAACTTACAAATCAAGCAGAAATGTGTGAATAATTCTTCTGACCTAAATTAATTGTGATTATCCCAAGTCTGTGTTATTTTTATGTGTAAGCCTTTGGAAATTAAAGATATTTATAAACCCATCAAAAAATGCACTCTGTTGGACCAATAAAAGCAAGAGTAGAACCAAACTTAATGGAATGGGACAGAGTGGACCTCCATATTCCCATAGCATGAGTCAGGTATATGTTCATAGAGGAATGATGTCTTAGTTACTCATCAGACTGCCCTAAGATGAGCTTCCATTATGCATGGGACAGTCATTACGGAAACAGAGCCCCTGAGGCACCTGGGGAGGGCCTGGAAGAGTCAGCTGAGTCATACTTCCTTCCAAATGTCAGATGCATGTTTGATCAAGAAAGTCTGCTCCAGGAGTGTAGCATATCTGAAAGGCTCCACACAGCAGCCAATGGAAACAGATACAGAGACCTACAGCCAAATGTTAGATGGAACTCTGGGAGTCTTACAGAAGAGTTGGGGGAAGGACTGAAGGAGCTGAAGAGGACAGGGCTTCTACAGAAAGACCAACAGAGTCTACTAATCTGGACCCTAGGGGGCTCCCAGAGACTGAACCACCAACCAAAGAGTGAGCATAAGCTGGACCTAAGCCTCTTGCACATATGTAGCAGAAGTGAAGCCTAGTGTTTATCTGGGTCCCTCAACAACTGAAGCAGGGGCTGGCCCTGAATCTGTTGTCTGCCTATGGATTCAGCTCCTCTAGCTGGGCCACTTCATCTGGCTTCAGTGGGAGAGGATGTATCTAGTCCTGCAGTGACTTGATGTTCTGGAAGGGGGTACCGAGAGAGAGCTCCCCATTCTCAAATAAAAAGAGAATGGGAAATGAGAGGAGTATCTGTGTGAGTGGGTACTAGGAGGAAAGGGGGGCTGATATTGGAATGTAAAGTGAATATATAAGTTCTGCTCGGAGATCCTTGAAACTACAGGGCAATATATATATATAAACATAGAGTCAGTGCCATTGGTTTTTTTCCCCCACTATGAAAAGAAAACTATATGATAAATCAACAAGTCAAACTAGAAGGAAAAAATGTGATGTTAATCAATGACATTTCTAAATGAAGAGAAAGGAGAAGACACATTTTAATGAAGGACCATCTACCTCTGATTTGTTCATTCCCCTGTCTTATATTCTATCAGTGATTTGGGTATCCATACATTCATTATTGTTCATTTAGCTTTGGTCTTTTTCTAGATGAATGTAAGGATTATACCAACATATGGACTTAGAACAGTAGTCCCCCAAAAACAAATAATAAGTGCTGGAGAGAATGAGAGAAAGTCCGCCCACCATGGAAATCACTGAACATCCCCTCAAAAAATAAATGTGAGTCTACAGTGTGCTTTTTGACAGTTGTGAGAAAGGACAATAAAGGGGAGGTGGCTTGACATAAGCTTCAAAGTCCTAAATCATAATAACTGTTCTTTGATGTGATATGACATCAAACAGTAATAAATGTTGACCCTCTCTTTCTTAGTAAGTCTGTATGGATTTATATACACATATACCACTGCATACAATCAGAAGTACTGGGTCCTGCTCTGTGAAATGGATACAGCCAAAGGATCAAGTACCACACTACCATCAACACCATGTTTGTGTCCAGCACCAGCAGCCACACTATCACTAACACCATCAAACACACCCTAGAAACATTTTTATCAAAAGCAAAACCATCACCTTATTTTGATCACCGACATCACCAACACAGCCCACCATCACCAATGAAGCCAGAAACATTACAAACTTTTCACTATCCATTGATTGGGATATTCGACCATGACAGATTTGCCTTGTCAAATATTCTTGTCTTAACTTGTTCACCAAGATGGAAATTGTCTACCATTCATATCTGAACTTGTCAACCAGGATTTCAGTTACCAATGTACATGTCTCTTTCTTCCAAGTACAATGTCCATTCCCAGGGAGATCTTGGGAAATTAAATTTTACTTGACCACTATGCAAAACGGAAGTCTTACTCCAAATAGTTTGTCTCTCTTATGTTGGGGTCTATCCCAGGGGCAACTTATACTACAAAATCTTATACATAGGCACAGGAAGTGGTGTTGGTGGTTAGTTTGGGACCAAGCTTATTGTGGGTAACTATCCAAAACAGTTCTACTGACTTCTATGGTGAATGGTTTCCATGGACACAAAACATAACAAAATATGCAATCAAACTTGGCATTAGAAAGTTTCCTAGTGATAGCAGAAACATAGGAGAATGTTTCCCTAAAATGGCAGGCTATCCAGGTAACAGTTATCTAAGCCTTAACATTTTACCTAGGCCTTAACATTCCATTTAGATGTTAATAGTTTACCTAGGTCCCAACGGCAGCAGAAGCAGCAGCAGCACCACAAAAGTCACTATTACCATTATGAAACCCATCATAAACCATGGGTTCTCAAGCCAGTTGAGGGACAGTAGAGTTCTGCCCATATTCTGGACAATGCTCAGAGAGCATGGCAGGAGTGGGCTGCTCTGTACCCAAATCCTTCTTGGACCTACTCAACTCCATAGAGACAAAAGCCACATCATGATAAATAAAGCCAATTAGGCTTCTGTTTCTCCACCAGAGAGCCAACAGTCTGCTAATCTAGCTGGTAAGGCTGGAAGCTTCCTCCAGGCCTCTGCTGCAATGCTCCCTCCCTTGTCCTTACCCCTCTCCTCCCCACTGATGCAAGCTAGATAATCTAACCCCTCTATGTCAATAAATGAGCTGTACTCTAACACAGTCTCCCTGGTCATTTATACCCACCTTACTCACCACCACCCAAGACCATGATCCCCACCTTCTCCACATCCCAAGACCACCAGTGCATACAAGTCAATATCCCAATCAATGGATAGTGAAAAGTTTGTAATGTTTCTGGCTTCATTGGTGATGGTGGGCTGTGTTGGTGATGTCGGTGATCAAAATAAGGTGATGGTTTTGCTTTTGATAAAAATGTTTCTAGGGTGTGTTTGATGGTGTTAGTGATAGTGTGGCTGCTGGTGCTGGACACAAACATGGTGTTGATGGTAGTGTGGTACTTGATCCTTTGGCTGTATCCATTTCACAGAGCAGGACCCAGTACTTCTGATTGTATGCAGTGGTGGTTGCTGCAAGCACCATCAGCAACACCATTTACTGACATCCTTTTTGTCATGTAGGGCATGAACTAAGCATATCATAGCTTCTTGTATTACGATGAAAATAGCATTTCCTAATTTGCTCAGCATCATATGCAAAGATAGCAGTGAAAGAGCATGAGTGTCAGTATGTTATAGTGTTATGATTTGGATGAAATGTCCTTCATGGGCTCATATTCTTGAACACACTGCCTGGGCTGGTGCTGCTGCTTTGGGAGGCTGTGGAAACGTCAGGGAGTGCATCCTAGCTAGAGGAAGACTTCTCGGGTATATTAATCTTAGCAACTTCCTGTTATGTTTCCTCTGCTTCCTGTTCCAGCTACTGCATGAGTAACTCTGCCACATGCTCTTGCTGTCACAGCGGTGCTCTGCCATGCCTTCCCTAAGATGATGGAGTCACCTCTAAAGCGATGAGCCAAGGTAAATTCTTCCTCACTTAAGCTGCCCATGCTGACAATAAGAAAAGCGATTAGGAAATCACTGCTTTATGTAAAGCTCCAGCAATGTCTCAAGCAGCAGGAATCAGGAGGAGAGATGAAAATGAGAGGCCAACTTGGAAAAGAGGGGACCAAATTTGAGGGGACAACAGAAAGACAGGGTGAGAGCCCATACAACTAAAGCTGACCCCTGAGTGACCTGTTCATATTATTATTGAATAACACTCATTTATCCAAATCTTGGTTTGCTTGGTGGAGAGTAGGGAATACAGACAAGACCTAAACAGAGAAAGCATGTGTTTGTCAGAGGCTAAGGCACAGAGAAAGGATTCATTTATGGAAAAAAATCTGGAAAGTTACAGAGTGGGCTTCTAGAATGCCCTCCTATTCTCAGCAAGCCACACAAGATTATGAATTCTAAGAGGATTTAAAGGCAAAAAAGCATAAGGAAAAAACCATTGCTTGGTAAGTTCAGGTTGACAAAATCTAGAGTCACCTAGGAGACAAGCATAAAATACCTGATTCTTCCTCTTAGCCCATGTTCCCAGAAATGAAACTCAGACTCAAAATATATGTACAAATACCTTGGCCATATTGCTAGGCTTTCCTCTGATTGGATCATAACTTAAATGATACCATTTATTCTGATCTACATCTGCAATGTGGTTGATTACCTGTACTGAGGTACCATGAGTCTTTCTCATCACATCTTTCCATGCAGATCTCCTGCCTGGCTCTATCCCAGAAATCTTTCTGCCTCCAGGATGTCCTACCTTCTATTTTACCCTTTCTGATAGGCCAGAGGGCTTATTAATTGACAGGTGATGCGTCCATACAATATACAGATATTCTCTCTACAGACATGCCTCTGGGCCTATCTCTGACAAACTTTACAGATTGTGTTGAGGTAAGAAAGCCTACCATAAATAGGGGTAGCTCTATGCCATGGGATGGGTCTAAATAATGAGTCTAACCGCACCTCTTCCCAACGTACTACAATGAGACCAGTCAGCTCATCTTCTCACAGTGATGCACTGTATCACTCAAACTGTGAACTAAAAGGAAGCTCTTTCTCTCTTTCAGTTGCTTCTTGACTGGTACTTGCTCACAACGATGGGAACTGTAACGAATACAATGTCAACAAAAGAATGCATTCATAAAATAATAGCAGTTAACACTGGAATAAAAGGATCTCCAACCCATCAGCCTATCAGGTTTGGAGAGACTACTACATAACTGGATCAATTGAACGTAGGCACTCAAAATCAAAATAAAATGAAAAAATTACACTCCGTGGCTCTGTAAACAATCGAATTGCTGCTGCTAAGTAATGATGACAAACACTAACACCCTTGAGAATTCATAGGTAATAAACACATGCGAAATGACAGGAAAAGACAAGTGATCAGAAGACATCTTTCTGAAGAATATAGGAAGGGGAAAATTAATGGAAAAAAGTAAAACGCACAAAAAAGTACAGGCAAGCATGTTAGTGTATGCATCGTCCTGAGTGCGCAGTGCATCGCTCTGAGTGAACTTCTTAGCGGATATTTTCAAAGGAATAAAAAGTTGTGCCCATGTACAAGGCTGTTACATGAGGAGGTGAGAAGAGAAGATCCAGGAAGAAAATAGCCATCTACCTCATATGCAAAGCTACATAGTAGGTCAGCCACTAGGGCGCGGCGCACAGTGATTCGGGGTTTGGTTTGAGGGTTTTACTTTTCTGTCCAGATAGGAGAGGGAGCCCATATATCTAGAGCATCTGTAATTTATCAGAAACTCGTCCGTGAAATAGAGACCTAAGAGCAATTAATTGGTGAGTATTTAATTGATGGGGGGCGGGAAACGAACCCAGAAAAGGCATGAGAAAGATAATCTGGCTGAAGCCAGTCTACAAGGACCTGTCACCATCTCACACTTGAGCAGAAGGAAAACCATGTGGCCTGCTATAGAGACCCCTGTTCTGATTTTACAAGCTCCTTCCTAGCCACGCTCTATTACAAGTTCAGCTTGCAGAGCAAACCTCACGCACACAATGGGGCAAGTCCATTTTTCAATCTGGTCTCTGAAGAGTAGGGTTTATTTAAGTTGTTAGCAATGTGTGACTTTGTTTAAGGCAAAATGTCAAACGCGATTACAGTAGCACCAAGACTGACCTACTTTAAAGCTGGTTTGATTTAAGAATGTCTATTTCCCTCCTGAACTCTTAGTATCTTAGCAAGACATGTTAAAATAATAAACAATTCTGAAACAACACTTAAAAAGTGAAAAGAAAACCCATAATTTTGGCTCAGCTTTCTAGATGGGGGATTTACCTCAGCAATGACAACATCTGTGGGCTAAGAACAAGGGCAAAAATAAATGTGAAGAATTGCAAGGATTGCCAAAAGCTCAGAGCTAAAATTATTAAAGGAAAAATATGCTTGCCAAATATAAGATGTCTGGCCTGCTCACCAACTTCAAACTGTTCAACAGTGACCCAACACTGAGTTATTTAAGGGTCAGCAATAACAGTTTGTGTTCATCACCTTACCTGAGCATCCTGAATGAATATGCAATCTTCATCTTCACCAAGGAAGCAGTGGAAAAGAGAGTTCTTCCCTCAGCGTAGGATGCTTACATCTTTGGCAGGGGACTGTGGGTCATGGGAGCAGTAGTCCTGGTACCCACCCCTACCAGATAGAGCGGAGAAATGATGGAAACCCCACCCCAATAAGGCAATCTGTATATAAAGCTGGTGGCTCTGACAGCATAGACCTACCTTCTCCACTTTATTTCCCCCTCCCCAGAGGCAAAGTTTCTGCAACTCTCTTTGCAATGTTTTCATTTTTATTAATTATTTTATTTATTTACACTCCAAATATTAACTCCCCCCTTCCTGGCCCCCCTCCACGAGTTCTTCACCCCATTCCCCCACCCTTTTGCTTCTAAGAGGGTGCTTCCCCAATCACCACCCACTCCCACCTCACCATGCTGCCATCCCCTTTCCCTAAGGCATTAAGTTTCTACAGGATTAAGTGCATCCTTTCTCACTGAGGCCAGACACAGACCAGCCCATGTATGCTCTTTGGTTGATAGCTTAGTCTCTGGGCGATCTGAGGGGTCCAGGTTAGTTGATACTGTTGTTCTTCCTATGCGTTTACGATGACCTAATTCTTTACTTATACTCCCTAGAGTTGAATAGCTGGGTCATGTGGTATCTCTAGGTTTAATTTTGTATCACGTTTATTAACTGGCTGCTGGGAGAGAGAGAGAGAGAGACAGAGACAGAGACAGAGACAGAGACAGAGACAGAGAGACAGAGAGAATACACCACAGCAGAAGGTCAGAAGATGAATTCTAGACATCACAATCAGGCATGGTGGCAAGTGCTTTTCCCGATTAAGCCACCAGGGAGGCCCTCTAGTTCTATATGGAGTTTTCTGAGAAGCCTTTTTCATAGTGGTGACACCAGTTTACAATCCCAGCACAGGTACACCTTTCCCCACATCCGCACCAGCATTTTTAACCCTCTGTTTTGCTTTGGGGGTTGTGTGTTTGATTGATTGTTCCTGTTGATGGCAATTCTGTCTGCCTTCCCATTCTCTTTAACCCATCCCACATCTTCATAAAATATCCACTTTGTGCCTGTGCTGAGTGCTGAAGCTGTTGGGTTACTCACCTAACATTTGCTTCATTTCTGGCCCACATGTAAGGACATACATTCAACAACAAGCTCAAAGACTTTCCAGCAGCTTGGGCAGGGCTGGCTGAGAGACTAAAAAATTCTCCACTATGGTACACATTTCCATCTGTCCTAACCTTTCGTTCTCCACAAGCCGTGCTGGTCTGCATGGCTGTGCCATGTAAGCTCTGTGTGAACCCTCCTCCTTAAAATACCCATCTCTGCTCTTCTGCATACTTAAAATGATTTAGTTGAGATTCCTAAAGGAACAGAACAACAAGTGTCTCCTGAGAAAAGGTCAAAAATCTGGTATTTGGTCCACGACAGTGGATGTCTCCACAGCCCCAATCTGGTATTGGATCCCTGGATGATTTCTAGAGAGATGCTGGTCTATATTGGAAACCTGAAGGAGATGGTACCAATCGCAGGGAAGGAATGCCTCAGCAACAGGATGGATGAACTTGCCAGTTAGAGTGGGGGCAAGCAGACAAAATGAAAAAAATCTTCCTTATTTCATCTTCTTTTATGTGGGCTGTTATCAAGAGGATCAGCCTAGCTTTAGCATAGATCTTCCCACCTCAAGTAATTCAGTCAAGGAAATTCTTCATGGGCATTACCTGATGCTTGGGTTTTAGTTGGTTCCAGGTATAGCCAAGTTGACAACCACGATTAAACATCACATTATGCTGACTGCAAATACCTTACTCAGGCTGTCTGCCTGCTGCCAGGGATCTAAAGTCCATGTAGTACAAACTCAAATATTGTTCAGCATGGTGGAGCACAACTTTACTCCCAGCATGTAGAAGGCAGGTGAATGTCTGTGTGTTCAAGGGCACCCTCATCTACAGAGTGAATTACAGAAGAGCCAGGACTATGTGCAGCGACCCTGTTTCAGAAAACCACACCACAAAATCTCCCAAAAATACTACATCACTCCTTGCTTTTTTTTTTTTTTTTTTTTTTTGAGACAGGGTTTCTCTGTGTAGCCTTGGCTGTCCTGGAACTCACTTTGTAGACCAGGCTAGCCTCAAACTCAGAAATCCGACTGCCTCTGCCTCCCAAGTGCTGGGATTAAAGGCGTGCACTACCACGCCCGGCATCACTCTTTGCTTTTCTTGCTCCTCATGGTTATACTGTTATGTCAGTATTTCAACCAATAGATGCCTCAACAAAATAGATGATTAAATATGGTGTTCTATATCAATACAATAGCTGGTAAAATTCTAACCCAGTTGAATGACTTCAGTCCCTAGGTACTTAACAGAAACGAAAGTGATATACCTGGTGTCACCATGCTCTGATGAGGAGGATTTGTAAGTCCTATAAAAGACAATTTTGAGAGAATAATATCTCTGAGGCTGTGATCCGTTGTACACTAGCAGTAATAACTAACGCAAACAAGAAGTCCCAGAGGATACCAACTTGCAAATCTGTGCTCTTCTTGCAGCTGGCAAACATGAGCTTGGGCACCGCAGTATAATTTGCTAATCAATAGAACTGAAAATAGGAAGTGGTTGTGGTCACAGTGCACATAAATGCTCAAAAATGTCACAATAAAACCCATTTGTTTGTATGATAAATACACAACAAACGTAGGGGGTTAGCGAGACAGCTCAGTCAGTAAACAGCTTGCCATGCAGGTATAAGGATCTGAGTTCAATCTCTAGCACCCACTTTTTGAAAAAGAAAATTCAAGCATATGCTAGTAATCCCAGTACTGGGGAGACACAGGCATGAGGATCTCTAAGGTTTGTCAAATTGTTGAGTCCAGGGAAAAAGTTTAAGACACCATCTCAGAACTCAAGTGAGGCTAGAGCCATGGCTCCGTGGTCAAGAGCACTGATGACTCTCCTAGAAAAGCCAAGTTTGATTTCAAGCATCCACCTGAGAGCATTCCATCATCCACAATTCCAGGGCCAGGAGCTCTGAGGTCCTCCTGTGCTCTCTCAGGACACTGCAGACACGTGGTATGCAGACATGCATGCAGGCGCAACACCCAAATACATGCAAACTAACAAAAAATAAGTAAAAGTGAATGTAAAAATAATAAAAATTGAAGTGGAGAACTAGTTAGGAAGCCAGGGAAGGGTAACCTCAGACCTCCACTGTATAAGCACATATGTGCACACACATGTACTTACATACACAAACACATACAGAGTTAGAGTGGAAGTGATTGTGTAGGCAGATCTGTTGCAGTCACTGGGTTCACCCATTGTCCTTTCCCATGGTTACAACTGGGGGTTCATGGGTTGAAAAGCTGAACAACAAAAAAAAAAGAGTGTGCACACTGGGAAAGAGTAACTGTGTTGGTTATTGCTATCCAGCCAAGCAAAGCTACCCTGTCTGACACAACAACTCTCTGTAAGGTGCTAGCTACAAATAATACATAAGAATTTGACCTTCACTTCCAATAAACTCAGTGCAGCCAGCTATGTGGGCACTTAACATTTTAGTACAGTTTCAGTGTATTAGTGTGGGTAATGGGGGGAACCTAAATACTTGCTAGCTACCAATTCAGTGCACAAAACATAAAAACCTTTTCCTTATATAACACTACTAATATTTGAGTGTCGGGGCATGTTCATGTGTGTACAGGTGTACATATTTGAGGAGAAAGGACCTCCCCTGGTGTTATTACTATCTATAATCTTTTGATTTCGACCCAGAGCTTAGAATGAGCAGCCTAGAATTCATCAAGTAGGTTAGGCTGGCGGGTCAGTGCACCCCAGTAATCCATCCATCTCTACCTCTCCAGCTGGTATAATAAGGATACACCACCATACACAACTTAGTTTTACATGGGTTCTAGAAATCAAATTCAGGTCCTTATGATTGCCAAGCAAACATAATACAAACTGAGCCATCTCCAAATCTTATAAACACGGTGTACTAGAATATGAATTCTTCCTTCCTTAGGCTGTTCTTTAAAAGCAGTTTTATAAACTGCTTCATCAGAAGCCCATACTGTGTCTGTGTCTGTGTCTGTGTCTGTGTCGCTGTCTGTGTCTGTGTCTGTGTCTGTGTCTGTGTCTGTGTCTGTGTCTGTGTCTGTGTCTGTGTCTAAGGCTGTGTCTGTGTGTGTCTGTGTCTGTGTCTGTGTCTGTGTCTGTGTCTGTGTCTGTGTCTGTGTCTGTGTCTGTGTCTGTGTCGCTGTCTGTGTCGCTGTCTGTGTCTGTGTCTGTGTCTGTGTCTGTGTCTGTGTCTGTGTCTCTGTCTGTGTCTGTGTCTGTGTCTGTGTCTGTGTCTCTGTCTCTGTCTCTGTCTCTGTCTCTGTCTCTGTCTGTGTCGCTGTCTGTGTCTTTGTCTCTGTCTGTGTCTGTGTCTGTCTCTCTGTCCCTCTGTCTCTCTGTCTCTCTCTCTCTCTGTCTCTCTCTCTCTCTCTCTGTCTCTCTCTCGTGTGTGTGTGTGTGTGTACATTATATTTTAGACCATTTTACTTTCAATAATTCAAGTGCTTAGACCGGTGGGTGCATCACCCGGCACAATGGCTTCCACCCAACCCAAGAACTTTTAAAAAGTCTCTGCCTTCTGTCTCCTGTGCCTCTCATTTTACTGCTGTGCATTTCAAGCTATTCTTTCTCCCAGTTCCTGTCCAGTTGTTCCATCTCTGCATCTCACATTTCTTACAGAATTACTTCTATATGCCTGCAAGAAACCCTCTTGTAAGCTGAAGTGAGCAGTCCTTCCTTGTGTATTATTAGGTTGTATTATTCCAGTGGGTACCAAAGCCTAGAATGTAAGCATTGAATCTCTGGAAGGGACCACGGAGGCTCATCTTCTTAGATCAGAAGATGCCAAGGAAGCATGGTCAAGAAGATAGAGTAGTCTGGGGAGATAAGTCAAGCAGTAACGGGTTTGCCTTGAAAGCTTGGTTCAGTTCCTGGAACCCATATAAATGGGCATGGTGGTGTGTGTTTGTCATTGCACTGCTAGGGAAACAAAGACAGAGCCCTGGAGCTTGCTAGTCATTCACACTATCCCAATATGCAATATCTAGGCTATTGGTTTGTTTGTTTGTTTGTTTGTTTGTTTGTTTATTTGTATATGAGTATACTGTAGTTGTCTTCAGACACACCAGAAGAGAGCATCAGATCACATTGCAGATGGGTGTGAGCCACCATATGGTTGCTGGGAATTGAACCCAAGACCTTTGGAAGAGCAGTCAGTGCTCTTAACCACTAAGCTATCTCTCCAACCCCAGTTCTAGACTATTGAGAGAGCCCATTCTCAAAATACAAGGTGTACAGCATTCTGAAACTCCCACATGTATGTACATGCATGAGTGTTCTCTCTCTCTCTCTCTCTCTCTCTCTCTCTCTCTCACTCAAAGAAAGAAGGGAAAGGAAAAGGAGAAAACAAGGAAGAGAAGGTTCATAAGCATCTCCCTGGAGCCAAGGCTCATTAATCTGGGATGACAGGCTGCTAATGGAATGCAGCTGTCTTTCTCTAACTTCTGCACTACATTTTCCTACTTTTCCACTTTCATCTCTTTCTTCAGGTACATCCCTAAGCCTTCCTGGTGATTTAAATATAAATATATCTCTTTATATGGACAGGCACTATGGATTCCATCTTCTCCTGTAGAAATGTTCAAGTCTTTAATAAACACCCCGAACATTCATTCCTGTGACTGACACTTGATAGGCATCTGAAGCAGTCCTCAGTTAAGAGACTGAATGAACCAGAATTAATTAGCCAAGTTCCTGGATGCTCCTTTTGCAAAGGTTTGCGGCTTCATGATTAACATTTCTTCTTAGCATTCGCATTTCATTTAATGTACCGTTATTAATGAAAGGCTGATTGAATGAGCCCTAATGTGATTGAATTCTGAATTAATTTATTTGAATAATTTATTGTTTTCATAATTCCAAGACAAGAGGATGAGTGGGATGGACTTCATGACCTCCCCCCCCCCCGCAATTCAAAATGATAAACCCATTTCACCTTCATTCCCACTTAAATCTCTGTGACAATTTGTTTGTTGACTACCATAATTTTCTTGGTGGTGACAGGTAGGTAAATTTTCTAGCTTTAGTCTGGGAAGTCTTGTTTTTTTCTAAGTCTGCAGACATATCCCTCTGTGTTGAGAAAGACAGTGCATACAATTCAATGAGCAGGTGAAGCTGTAATTCAGTACTGAGATGCTGTTCAAGGTGTGAAACTACCTAAGATTCCCACAGCTCAAAGTCTTCAACTGAATTATGTTTTCAATCTGACCACGCCAGCCCCCTGTATATTTCTTCTATGTAAACAGCATCAGGAGTGTAATATATGAATCCCCTCCTGTTTCCCACTACCATTCAATAAAACATCTGTTTTGGTTTTCATTTTAAACAGATGGAAGCCAAAGAAAACAGAATTAGAATAATAATCCTAGGTGAATTGAGTTCAATTATCATTTCCATAACATACTGTGCATTGAGAAAGATGTGAATATACGCTGAGTTCCATGAATTGAAGTTTGGCCACAGACAGCTGTTTTTGTTTATTCAGTCAAATACACTTCAGGTTGTAAACTGTACAGTTTGGTCATTTTTACATGAAAACAGTTCACTTAATTAAACTTAAAATATACATTACATCCTTGTGTGAGTCTGTGGTGGTTAATTTTCATTGTCAACTTGAGTGTATTCAGAATCATCGAGTAGACACACCTCTAGGAACAACTCCGAGTGTAGGTGGCCCCATCCCATTGGCTTGGGGTCCTACACTGAATAAAAAGGAGGAAATAAAGGAAGGACAGGCTTTCTCTCTGATTCCTGACTGTGGCTGCACTGTGACCACTGCTTCTGCTGCCACAGCCTGAACCAAGCCAGCCATCATGCTGGATGGACACCAGGCCCTTTCTGCCATGATAGATTACTTCAGCTAAGAATCTAAATAAACTCTATCCCTTAAGGTTTTTCCATCAGGAGTCTTGTCACAGCAATCTCAAAGACAAGTAGTATAGAGAAAATTTCCTTTGCCTAGTGAAAAAATTTTCACACTCAGAAGGCTGATGCAATTTCTCAAACATGCATATTTGAGATCTTGACCATAAAGCCTATATTAAGATACATGCAGGAACAACTAATAGATACATAATAAATGATTTAGACAAAGAGAGAGAGAGAATAGAGCTATCCCACCTTGAACTAACCTCATCTCACCTGATGCATGGCTGGATGAATGGCTAAATGAGTAGACAAATGTGAAAAGTAGATAGATAGATAGATAGATAGATAGATAGATAGATAGATAGATAGATAGATAGATAGATAGATGATTAACAGAAAGATTTTATGTAGATGATAAAAAATGTATTGTAAGTTGATTGATTAATCTTTAGCAAATACTGTCTCAAATTTACATGCACAACATGTTCAGAGTCACAGAACTCTGTACAACAAACCCACAGGCACATAGACAAATAAAGCCAAACAACAGTGAATGACATTTGAAAAAAACTCATAAAGGCCTAAAGAAGCTAGAAAGTGAATGCTTCCTGGCAGTGAGATTCTGCTAAACTCCAGCTGTCTATCACACTACAATCAAATGCCTTGGTAAATTTTCTGATGTCCTCATTTTTTTTGATTATACTAAGAAGAGAAAGTGAGACCAGGCATGGCAGCATACACCTTTTAAACCCAGCCCTTTGAAGGCAGAGACAAGCAGAATTCTGAGTTTGAGGCCAGCCTCCTCTATAGAGTAAAGAATGAGCTTCAGGATAGCTTGGGCTACACAGAGAAACCCTATCGAAGAAGGAGAAGAAGAAGAAGAAGAAGAAGAAGAAGAAGAAGAAGAAGAAGAAGAAGAAGAAGAAGAAGAAGAAGAAGAAGAAGAAGAAGAGGAGGAGGAAGAGGAGGAGGAGGAGGAGGAGGAGGAGGAGGAGACAGTGATAACTCTTTCTTATCTTGAAAGTTACTTTTTTATGAGCCATCTGCAAAGCTACTCAGAACCACAAACTGACAGCAAGTACTTTTGCTGAAGACAATACTTACACAACTCATTCACCATGGAGAAGTTGAGCTGGTACCTACGCAGAGCCTTCATCCCCTGCAGGCTAGTGTTCTTCGCACCATAAGATACTCTGCCTGCTATCAAAGGAGAAACATAAACACCAACACAGCTAAAAACCTTCAATCCACAATGGGGTTCTGCCTGCAAGAGTTGCTAGTGCAATGGTGGCACAATGCTCACTGGAGTAAGCAATCAATATCTGATTTGACTGAAGGTCCACTACAGGAAATGGAACCTATACCTGGCACTACTTGAGTGATCAAGAATCTGAGACTAGAGAGACCAGAAACCTTGGGGAAATCTAAATGCTGCTACTATTGAAAAACTAGAGCAATAAAATGACTACTTACGAAATTGTACTATGCTCATACAACAGTACCTTGCTCAGCAAGTACTCATCAGTACCATCATCAGAGAAGTCTCCTCCTGCATCATGGGAAACAGATACAGATGCAGCCAGACAATATGCAGAGAGTCAAAGAAACTGAAACACTTGACTCTAAATAGGATGTCTCCATCAATGTTCCCACACCTAAAGTCTCAGGGAACCCTGCAAGAGTGAGGTGGAAAATGTGTGAAGAGCCAAAGAGGGTGGAGGACACCAAGGAAACAAGGCCTTTCTAACACAACAGTACCAAAACACATAGGAATATATGAATTCACAGAGACTGAGACAGCATGCACAGGGACTGCATGGGTCTGCACCAGATGGGGTCCCAGAGCTGAGAGGAAAAAAGGACACATACCCACATGCCTAAACCAGAAGCTCTTTCTAGGTGACAAACATTTCATTTGGAAATGAAAATTTTAATTTTCTCCAAGAGAGACTCACTGCTCTTAAAAGCAAACTACTCTTAAAGTTAGGATGCATTCCCAGCAGTGCATGTACAATAGAAAACAAACTCTATGTCATCTTGGGATGTTCCTTGTCTCATACGGTTATGGTAGGGCTCTTTCTTTTCTTTTTTTAAAATTTTATCCTTGTATTTACTTTTATTTTCTCTTCTTTTACCCCACAGATTCTCTGTGTATATATTATAGCTTCCAGTTTCTGTTTTTATAGGACTCCTGGGTGTGTAAATAAGTCTTTTCATATGTATATGAAGCATATAAATATATGTGTTTCATGTGCCTTTTCTTGGGCTTGTTTCCTTCCATTCATTTGTTTTGTCTTACTCCAATGTATTTGGGTTTGTTTTATTTTATTAACTTTTACTTTATATTATATAATTATTATCTCTTAGAAACCCATTTGTCTTCTAATGAGAGACAGGAAGGGGGTGGATCTGGACAGGCAGGGGAGGAACTAGGAGGAGTAAAGAGAAGAGAAACAGTAATCAGGATATACTATATGAAAATAATATATTTTCAAGAGAGAGAGAGGGAGGGAGGGAGGGAGGAAGGAAGGTCTCCTCACCTGTGGATAGACAGCACAGCAGTTCTCTGTGGAAGGGGATGTGATAGCAGGTTCACATCATAAGGCTCTCATCTTGTGACTACACAGGCTTCAGGAACACTACAGCTTTAATTCTGTTGGTATCCATGGTTTGTCTGTTTATGAGATTTTAATATAGTTATAATTCTCTTCTCCCTTCTCTCTCTCCCTGCCTATACCCCTCCTTGCTCTCTTTCAACTATGTGTTTCTTAATTGTATTTTACATTAGTATACAGTCATCACCACCATCCATCCACAGACCTTTCATACTCTAAGATTTAAACTGTGGACACACCAAACAATATCCCCACCACATTCTCCCCACAGTCCCGGGCAACCCAACCGCTATTGTACTCTGTGTTGCCAAAAGGTAACAGGTAAAAACTATACTTTCTCATCCTTTCTAAAATTATCCCCAGAGAATAAGAACAAAGGCCAGAAAGCACACTTGATCAGTTTAAATTCAAATAATGCCCCTGGATGATGCGCTCTCTAAAATGCCGTGTGTATTTTGTGTGGATATTTGAAAAGAAATAAAATTAAGCAAATGAATGTCACATAAATACACAGATGTAGACACAGACATCCTTGAGGACTTCTACAGCTGTCAAGAACAATGTTCCCGAAGTGCTGGGGCTGTGCTGGGTGTTTCAGAGATGACACTGTCTCTTGGCTGTCTCAAGCTCTCCAGCTCTGAAACAGAGGATGGGGCGAGCAGTCCTCAGCAATTATCATGCCCAGGGCTTTACTTCTTGCTTGCTTCCTATTGTACTCTAAAAGGCAGTCGTCTCCGAACACTGTCTCCTCCTATGCACTCATGTGCATACATGTGTATATGTGTTTGCACATATATTCAAATCTACAGTCCTCAGATGAAACAGAACATTTGATATTTCTCTTTCTGGGTCTTGCTTATTTCACTTAGCAAAGTCTATCCAGCTCCACCCATTTTCCTGTAAGTGTCAAGATTAATTGCAGACATAAAATGTGTTTGTGCTATGTTTTCATCCACTCGGATGTTGATGGACATCCAAGTTGTTTCTTATCTTATTTATCACTATAAATAGTACAGCAATAAACATGGCCAGGCTAGTTTCTCTGTGATTTCCTGGCTTAGCGTCTTTCAAGTGTACATCCAGGAATGGTATAGCTGAATCATATCTAAAAAGAGGGAGGATTGGAAGACACCAGAGGGCAATGGAATGTGTAGATTACAAAAGAAGAATGGGGGCGTACTAGGTGACTGAAGGTGTTTTGGTTTGATTCCTGCTGTTCTGAGAAAATGTTCTCATGTAAAACAACTTTGTAAAAGAGAGAGAAATAGAGAGCTTAGTTGGCTTATGGTTCCAGCTCACAGTCTATCACAGAGGAAAGGCAAGGCAAGAACTGAAGGCAGGAAACTGAAGGCAGACCTGTTTCCTGTTTCACACGGCATGACTTCCTATTGGGTAACAAGCCCACAGCCAAGTGGAGCAGACACCATGGAGTAATGCAACTTATTGGCTTACTGCATGCTCTTGGTTAACTAGCATATATATATATATATATATATATATATATATATATATATATATGCGTGTGTGTGTGTGTGTGTGTGTGTGTGTATTCGTAATATACATATATATGGAGATGTCATGGTGAAACACACTTCTTAGTATCCTATACAAAAAAAAAAAAAAAAATCTTTAGCCAAAGCTTTTTCAAAGTATATCTCAAAATGTAGGAAGCTAAGTGTTTAGGATACAACCTAACAAAGATGTCAGGGGAGTCTTAGAAAGGCAGGCAAGTTCATGCTAACACTAATCAGTGTCCGTTATAACTAAGGATGCCCAGGGTCCCAAATTCTGCATGCATTTCCTGCTGGGCCATAACCTCAAGTGGCCAACACTATCCTGGGAGAAGTTAAAGTAGCTTAATTTTCAAAGGAATGCTGCCCTTGGCTTTGCTGTGAAGACAGCCGGCCCAGGGGTTTGAAATACAGAGAATGACAATGTTCCAGGAGCCCATAAACATGTCAGAAAACGACAGCTTAAGTCCTTGCTTTATTGCACTGGAGCTCACTATGTGGAGCTGGGATGAAGGATGAGTCTGGGAGCTGGTTTTTAAATGACCAAACTCGTGCTAATTTACATCACTCTCTGGCCTTAGCACTTGGCTCTGATATTGGGTTTTATTTCTGTTCCACTAACCCCTCCCCAAAAGCTTTTTCTTTCAGAACACAACTAGACTTTTATGAGCTTTTCGAAAGGGGACAAGAGAAGAAAGGGAGAGAGGTTAGGTGTCCTGCTTCAGTTTGGCTTGGCTTTAGAACGTCATTATTCATTGAAATTCAAAATAAGTCGTTAATCATCTGGAAAATGGAGAAAATAAGGAAGACAGCATTGACTCTGTGACTCTGGGATGTTGACTTTGGCCCCCTGAGTACTCTGTAGAGCCTCTGCACAGGAATTTGAAAAGTTCTCCATATGGGGCTCCCCTTCCCCTTCCAGATATATCTCTCCCCTTCTAGAAGTGAGGCCCACCTTCATCTGTCAGTCTCTGCTCCTTATATGGAGGGACAGACAACTGGCTGGGTGCCCTGAATGAATCGGACGTGTTTCAAGATCACCTAGCTTCCGTTTCCTTGGTGGGAATCATTCATAGCTACCCCACCTGATGTCTTGTGCTGGGAAGTAAATGTAATTGTACATGAAACAAGATAAGACATTCATTCACCCTCCACAAGTCACACAGTGAGTAACTAGGACTTTGTAACTAGCCTGAAGCACCTTCTGTCTCTGGAGAGGCACATCTTATTGGAATTCCTGCAACAAACTCTCCATGTGCTTTCAAAATTAGATACAGTCCCAACTCACCTTTCCATCATCTTCTCCCATTATCCAGCTTTGTTCTGGCAGGAGAGAAGATACTCTAGAGAGAGCCATTTGTGTCAGTCCCTGCAGCTACCAAACTACTGAAATAATGAACTCTGAAGAATTGGGACTTTGCCAAGAATCTTATGCTGGGAGAAAGAAAAGTCTGAACCCTTGAACTTGTTTCCCAGGAAGAGATTTCCTGCCATTCTGACAAGTTTTCAAGTGAACTTGCAGCAGACATGAGCTGACAATCATGAGCCAGTGATGGGCAGAACACGCCTTGACCAGTAGTGCTGATGCTTTTCTTGCCCTCTTTTTAAACCTAAACTTCATAGACAGACTGAGAGGTCACTAGACATCTCAGCTTGGCCATGCTAAATGAATGTTCTTTTTCTACTGTTTGCATACTCATCTATTAAATTGGTCTGCTGAGGACAGCTAGCCATGCTAGGGCTTCCAGAGTCCAAGCTCCGACCCCCACCACGTCAGAAAATACTTACGTCTCTACTGACATGTGTTACCCACCTCCACCACTGAGCTCCTGTTCTTTACATGACGGGTCAGACAACTGGCTGGGGTCCTTTGAATGAATTGGAAGTGTTTCAAGATCAGCCAGCTTAGGTTTCCTAGTCATAAGTGTGACTCATCTATAGCTGCTCTATGTAATGTGATACTGTGCTGGGATGTTAGTGTAATTGTGCATAAAACAACCTAGATACATCATTCACCATCCTCCACAAGTCACATCAAGAGTTATGAGGGCTTTGTAACTAGCCTGAAGCATTTTTTGTCTCTAGAATGATTCTTACTGCTACCACACAGTTCTGCCATGTCAGAATATTCTACACAGTCTCAGAGAAGTGCTTTTCTCTGTATCAGGAAATCCTCTTTTCTCTGTCTTCATGGGATTTGTTTTATACTTCAGCACATGACATCTGCTGCTGCAATTCAGGTCCCTATAAAGCTGGTGTCCAGCCCAGTGCAGGGGAATCCGCTCCCCTTCTTACACGAGGCTCACATGGATGGTTCCACTCCTTCAGGATCACAAGCCAGAATCCAATTCTCAGTCTGCTTAAACTTTGGAGGGAATCTACCTTCAAGCCCACTGAAGAAGTGGCTGGCAGGATGAATTTTATCTGCCAGTTTCCTGGGCTATCAAGTGTCTTAATATTTGATCTGAATCATCCTGATGTTTCTATTACAACCTTCTATATCAAATTGATTTTCAAATGAGTGAACTTTAAATAAAGCTGATTGTCCTCTCTGGTATCTAAGGACCTTAACCAAGCAATGTAAGCTTTAAGAGAACAACTAAACTAATATATATTTAGGAAGAACAGATTCTTCATACACTAGCCTTTGAGTTTTTTTGGATACATTGGCCTTTCTTGGTTCTAGAGAAGGTACTGCTCAGATTAACATGCATGATTCCATGCATGATTCCATCTGTGGTCTGCTTTTCTTTCTCTTTACAAGATAGATAGATAGATGGATGAATGCATGGAGAGATGCATGGGTGGATGAGTGGGTGGATGCATGGATACATGGAAGGATAGACAGATGGATGGATCCATGGGTGGATGGATGCATGCATGCATGCATGCAGGTATGGGTAGATGGGTGCATGAATGGATGGACGGATGGATGCATGCATGCATCTTGGATGCATGGATGGGTGGATGAATGGATACATGGAAGAATGGACAGATGAATGCATGGGTGGATACGTGGGTGCATGGATGGATGGATGCATGGATGGATGCATGGACAGATGCATGGATGCATGGATGGATGAAAGCATGCATGATACATGGGTGCATGAATGGATGGATGCATGATGCATGGTATGTGGATGAATGCATGGATGCATGGATAGATGGCTGCATAGATGCATAAATGGATGCATGGGTGCATAGATGGATGAATGGATGTATGGATGGGTGAATGAATGGTAGATGAACAGACGTATAGGTAATAGACATAATAAATGGATAAATAACCAACTGGTTTTGCTTCTCTGTAGAATCCATATCCATACATAGGCAGAACTTACATATATAAGTAGTAAGACTGAGGTCTTCATTTTCTTACTGACCAGAGCTAGAGGACTACGGTCCCTTTTCCTGTGGTTCCCTGTGTCTTCAAATCTAGCAGTGACACCCTGAGTTCTTATCCGACTTAGGTTGTTGTAATCTCTCCTCATGCTACCCACAAGAGAAAATTCTTGTAAGTAGATAAGATTTACAACACAAGCTCTTCAGCCTACAATGTGGCACAATTTCCAATGCTATCCCATCATTCTTGGTTCCAGGAACCAGTACAGAAAAGTACAAGGACCATTTTTGCAGTCCTGCCTGCTGCCCTACATCCACAATTTTCACCGTTTGAAAGACTCCTCTATTTCCTCCTACATCCTGGAGTGACATTGGTTTATGAAGAACACCGGTGTCACTTCTCCTATGTTTTCTGTCCTCCCTCTCTAGACCTCTGAGAGTGCAGGCAATTCTTCCTATTATAAGTGATGGCCCATCTGCCTCCCATAGCTCAGGGTGAGAAGTCTCATGTGCCTGGTAGTGTAGGGAGAAGTGGAATCTAACAAGAAATACAAGCTATTGTTGGGGGTGAGAGGATAGGTAGTGCTAAGCGCCCTAGGCAAAGCATTAATTTCTGCAGGAAGCATGGAGTATCTACAGAGTTTCACACCAGCTTTACTGGACCCTGGAGCTCTTGGAAGCATCTCCACCACCACTCCCCTAGGGAAATAACCAGGAAAATTGAATCTGTAAGGATGGGGGCTAGAAACAGAGCAATTGACAAAACATGCACTGTGCAGTGTGGCTATTCCTAGGGCTCTCAGGTGAGTGACTCTCAAGGAATTACACAACCCTGGCTACCAACATGCCACAGGAACTTTGTGAACCCTGAGACATCAACAATGACAAGGGAAATGGGTGCATACTAAAGATGAGTCACTGTAACAACAAGGATAGCCAGAGATCAGGAAGCACTAGGCACACTCTCTTCAGTGGGTTCTTAGTTGGCAGTCATTTTATTTTCCAAGTTTCCCTGTTCTGTAGCTGTAAACAGTGAGATGTGATTCTGTGAGTCCTTCCTGTTTACACGAGTGCTCTGAGAAATTTCACTCAAATGGAAAGCAGCACCAGGAAATCTGCTGCAGAAAATTCTGCTGCAGAAGAACTGTGAGTGAACAATCTTGTAACTCACAGATTGGTTCTATCAAGATGACACTGCCAATCTGAAAAGCTTTGATGGCATACTTTATGGTATTTAATTACTAAAGAAACATAGAGTTGAATGTTACATAAAAGTAACTGAAGTAGGGTTTTTTTTTCCTGCAATCTCAAAGGAAGTTGGTGTTAATCTCATCCACTGTTGTGTCATCTGTGTGTGTGTGTGATCATGTGTCTACCTGTGTGAGTACATTCATGGGTTTCTGATTTTGTGTGTATACAAACATCTGGGGGTGTCTGTGATATGTTTATGTATGTAAGGATATACGTGTGGTTTTCATTTTATGTTTCTGCGTGTATGTCTGTTTGTACATCTGTACATGTATGTAAATGTTCTGTTTCTCTGGCCTATGTATATCTGTATGTTTAGTTATTCGAGTGATTGTGTCTGTGTATATGTTCACATCTACATTTCTCTGAGTCTATGTATATACATTTGTGTGTGTACATGTGCGTGTCTGCGTACGTCCTCACATGTGCTTGTGTGTTTCTCTTGGTCTCTGTGGTTTTGTGCATGTCTGTGACCACGTTCATATGTGTGTTTGTGAGTGTGTGTACAACTCCACAGGGAACCGAGTGAATTCCAGTGTTCCTATTCTTTCTGTGGTTGACATCTCCAGCTTCCTAGTGTGCAGGCTGCACATCGCAGTCCACCTTGCTTGAACAATCGTTTCTTCCAGAGAAGACATCTCCTTATGGAGGAGCCTCTCAGTCATCCGCAACACACGTTGTGCAACTTTGCCTCAGAGGAATGAGGTCAGAAATTGGCAAAGTAATATCCCGGAGCTCTCGGCCTCCACCAGAAAATAGTTTCCAGTATTCTGACCAGCTGTCATCTGTACACTGCCAAATCTCCATCATGTTAGGTTGCTCTCCCAGAAGGATGGACTCTTGGGACTGGAGGATAAATGACCAAGATTCAGGCCCAGAGCCTTCAGTGATAGCTCACAAAGTACAGCCCTCCTTTGCATCAGCTTGGGGATTTGAGCCCCAAGTTTGATCATGCTGCCCTCTGCAGCATCCACAGACATCAGAGGAAAAGCAACATGGACTTGGGACTCAACCCTGAGAAGTTTGTTTGCTCTTGGGCCATACCTATTCGCGGCAGACAAGTTTACGTAGGCGTTCTGCTCCGGTTGAAGCAGCTGTACTTGGGATGACGAAGAGATCAGATTTAGTCCTGAGAGGCCAGTCTCAGGATGAAGGATGTTTAAATATTCACATCTGTGGAATTTCTGGCCCTCTGTAAGCTTCCCCTGCAACATGGGGTGACTTGTTTATAGCACCAATTGTACTTTTATATGCCTCTGAATCCATGACGTAAAGCAATATCCCTCAAATAATATCGTGAGTTTTTTAATGCTTCATTTGCTGGTGGATCTGGACAGGACCAAGGTCCTGGAAAGACCCTTTGATGGTTTGTATCTTATAAATCCCCCAATGTGTCTGGGAAGTGGCTTGGTCCGGAAAGTGTTTGCAGTGTAAGCATTCGGATATGAATCTGAGCCTCAAGAATCTGTAATTTAAAAAATAAAATAAAATCTGTGTGTAGAGAAAGTACTTGCCATGCCAGAACTGAAGCAGTGAAGACAGGAAAATCCATGGGGCTTCGTGGTCAGCTCATGCAGCCAGTTAGTGATGTCCGGGTTCAGTGAGGGACCCACTGTCAAAGACTAAAATAGAAAATAAGAAAGGGAAGTATGCCCAAAGATGGCATACTGAACACAAACACTGAGAATAAATGGATAAAGGGGGAGGGGAGGGAGAAAGAAAGGAGGGGAGGGGGAGGGAGAGAGAGAGAGAGAGAGAGAGAGAGAGAGAGAGAGACCAAGACTCATGTGTTAACACTTGGTTCCCAGCAATTGGTGCTTTTAGAATGGTGGGACCATTAGGAAATGGGGCCTTTGGCAGGAAGTTAGGTCACTGGGGGTGTCCTTAAAGGGGGTATTGAGACCTCATTCTTCCTATCTGTCTCTATACTTCCTGACCATCATGAAGTGAACAGCTTTCTCTTCCTCATATTCCTTCCATGATCTTCTGCCTCAGCCCCTCAATCATAGGATGAAATGTCGTATGAGGCCCTTTACCTTTTCAGCTTATTTTCTTCAGGTGCTTTGTCACAGTGATGAAAGGTGATCTCTACAACACTATGAAGTAAGATAATCCATGACAATAGACAGGATGGCATGCAGTTGTCCCTGAGAAGAGCGTGACCAGCTTCCACCCATCAGAGACAGGAGTGTAAATAAACAAAACCATTCTGGGGCAGCACTTCCTGTCATCTGAACCCCTCTGAACAAACCCTGGATAGTTTTCAAAGTCACTCTGTTCTCTGATACCAGATGAAAGAGTGTGGTCTGTCACCCAAGGCTGACATGCCCAGAAACTTCCTCATCGGTCAACCATGAAAAAGAGAAGCTAACAAAGTTGTATTTCTAAATGGAGGCTTGGATTTGCTACAGTGTGTCATGGGTACATCCCAGAGCTGGGACCTTTTCCTGGCACCTCGTATGGATACATAGGCTACAGACAGGGATAGGGGATGGTAGTGCCTCTACAGGCTACATCCTCATGAGGGCTACCATAAAGTTCACCCAAAGCCTTAAGAAACATAGTGGTTGGGACTGTGAATAATACACTTCATATGGGGAAAACCACAGGGACCTAGAAAGTTCTGAGCAAGCAGCCTCTGAGAAAGTTTCACCAAACCATGTTTTTTCCTTCCATTAATAATCTACACCTGCCACTAGAGGGCACTAGAGTCCCTCTGATTGGGGCGGTTGCTCAGGGCATTGTAAATCCCTGAAAGCCCTTGAGATGTTAACTCTCCTATGACCCAATTTGGAAACCTGCCAGTATCACAAACGCAATCAGAAGCATAACACCTGAGTCAGAGAAGTTTCTTGCAGAAATAGCAGTCGCCAGAGTGTCAGTATCTGGGGGACAACTTCTCAGATTTCCTATTGCAGTTCAGAGACCAGTCCTGTGCGATGCTGCAGGTTGGTACAAGATGGAAACGGAGTCCCTCTGCTGGAAGCAATCTGGGTCTTTTATAATGACTAGGAGGCACACCTGCCTTCTTCACTTAAGGTCCTGCTTTCAAACTTCTATACATTGAATGGTTGGGTTTTGTGTTCAATCCACTGAAATGGGTGGTCTCTTTAGCTTAGAGACGTATTTATTTAAAAAGTTTTCAATGTCATCAATAGGCAAATAGATATCAGCACAGTGGTGTCTCTGAGAAGAGTTTTGGTCCATGTGGCAACGTGAGGATCCCTCCTTAAAGGTTTTAGAGGAAAGTATGGTATTGGGAACTTCTCTCATTTTTGACCACAGTTAGCTGTTGCTGGGAGTAACCAATGGGCGCTGAGTTAAAGGATGTTAGTGATCATAAACATCTTTCCTGATCACCTTTTGCTAAGAAGTTGCCTTAGCTATATGAACCAAATCACTGTACTAACGTTAATTGTCACGGTTCAGCGAAAACGAAGGAGCCCTACAAAATGGCATGGCCCTTGCTAACACACTTGGTCTTAGGCAAAGGCTGAACAGTGATGGTCTCTGCCTCCTATAGCCACTCCATTGCTGTGACAACATACTGTGACCAAAAAGCAAGTTGGAGAGGAAAGGGTTTATTAAGCTTACATTTTAACGATGCTGTTCATCCCCAAATGAAGTCAGGGAAACAACTCAAACATGGCAGGAGCCTGGAACCAGGAGCTGATGCAGAGGTCATGGAGGGTGCTACTTACTGCCTTGCTTCCCCTGGCTTGCTCAGCCTTCTTTCTTACAGAATCCAGGACCATCAGTCCAGGGATGACAGCATATAAAATGTGCTGGACCTTCCCTCATTGATCACTAATTGAGAAAATGCCTTACGGCTGGATTTCATGGAGGCATTTTCTTAACTGAGGCTCTTTCCTTTTGTGTCTCAAGTTGACACAAAACCAGCCTGTACAACACAGTCCAGAAGGACTCATAACATGTGCAGTAGCTTCCACATCTTTGAAAGCGTTCCCATTTGCTGTCTGTTGTTATAATATACCCACTGGCAGATCCAATGGAGGTAGTTCCCTCTTTTCTGAGTGACTCTAGTTTGTGTCATGATGACACAATAACCAACACAGAACCCAGACCTTAGGCCAGTGGCCCAGTGCACATCATACAAGAATATAGAGGCTTAGGCTAGGGTATCAAAGGGGCCTGATCCTGCACCCCCACCCTCACTTATCACTCAGCAGACTAAGTGTTCACCACAGAGCAGGCTCTGAGCCCTGGTGACATCAGATCAGCTTATTCATTTCCTGTCTTTGATTAGGGCTCTGAAGTTATCTTTTATCTCTCTTCTAATACTGTAAAGATGGTCTCCATCTTTTGATCCCTAGAATTTTTTATAATCCTTTCCAAGAATTAAAGCATCTGAATTAAAATAACAAAGAAAATAAGAAAGGAAAGAAATTATTGCATCAATTATTAAAAAGCAGTTGACAGCTAAGCATTGTGGCATAGGCCTGTGATCCTCTAAACATTAGAGGCCAAAACAGAACCCCAAGTCCAAGACCACTCTGGGCTACAGAGTGAACTGAAGTCTATCCTTGAATGTGTACTGTACCAATGTCACCTTATATTTCCATATCTTTGATGCCAATGTCCCAAAGAATGGTGTAATAAAATGCAAACATAGCACATATTTGAGGGGTATGGCTGTATATTCCTTTGCACAAGAAAACTAGATGGTTTCTCTTTAGTTGTTGAAGCAACTTTGAAATATATGTGAATTTTGAAAATCACAATTCACCCCAAAACCTGGAGCAAAGAGGCGTACCTCCCACATCCTAAATCTGTCCTTCTTTAGCCTTCTTCTGTCTCCCCAGACTTATGATAAATGGATGGCATCCCCTCACCTTGCATTTCTTGGACACTTTCTTCACACACTATTTTTATACTCAATGAGAATTCCTTTTAGGGAAGAAATCATTTTCCTCTATCTGTTGGAAATACCTTAAACATAGAGAATCACGGAACAGAGCACAGCCTCTGTATCTTGCGCCTCTGTGCTCATAACTGCCACGCAGCCAACCGCATCCTTGAAGGAAATAGCTTCAGCAAGATGACACATAATCTCCCACTTCTGTGACTTGCATCTGAATTGTAGGGGCTCAGTACAGTCTTACTTTAGAAGACAGCAGGTCAGACACATTCCCTACGTACTTATTGCACAGAGAACACATGCATACTAATAAAGTTAAATTAAGATAGAAGACTTCCTAATTATTCAGCAGACAGAGGCAGGATGTGGCAAGATAAAGGTCTGCCTGAGCCCAAGTAAATTCAAGGCCAGCCTGGGTAACTTAATGAAAAGCTATCTCAAAATAAGACAGGGTATCATTTGCATCTCTGTGGAAGAGCTCTTTGCTGAGCATGTGCGAGTCCTTGGTTCAATCTCCTAGACTATAAAATTACAAAAAGAAATATGTACTAGTTAATATTATTCTGAGAGTTGTCAAACACACTTGATGTCTCTAAATATCTATTAGGGGTTTCTACCCTCACTTCAGACCACATCGTTCCCAGATAAAAGATACAGAAACCTTTATATTTATAATAAGCTTAAGAGCACTAGAGCTGGGTACATATCAACCCTCTATATCATTTTGTCTACTTCCCTATGTTGATGTGAGATATCCCTTGCCATGTTCTGCCTGGATTGCTCTTATTCCATCAGTCTAGACCTCATGGCCATCCGCTCATGACCCACCTACCCAATGGCAAGGTTCTTCCTTGTTCCTCCCCTCAATGTCCCTACCTCAGACCCCAATCCTGGGAACTTTTGCTCTGCTCCTTTACTTCTGCTCAGCTCAGACTATAGGCATCTTTTATTAACCAATCAGGGATAACTTGGGGGCAACATTTACATAGCATCATTGGGTATACATGAGGATCTCCTTGTGAGGAGCATCCAGATCTTGAGGGCCAGAATTTAGCATTTGAATAAACAGCAGCAGCAGACCAGCCAGAAATAGAAGACTCTAAAGATAAATTGCAGATAAGAAAACCATTGTCTTAGAATCCTGACCTGAGAGATGACCCAGGGAGACTTCAAGAAACAGATACCCTTTATACAACACTACAAATCTTTGACTCACCAAGGGAGAGTGGAACACCAGGATAAGTTATGAGAAATATCAGAAATTCCTGCTCATTTTGTCTCAGCACACACAGAATAGGCCAGCAAGGGCCAAGCATGAAGCACTCAAGAGAAATGAAAGACTTCTATGTGACCAGAGATGTGGAGCAACACACCAGGATGAAAGGCCAACGCCAGGAAAACATTTGCATAAAGACTCTGACTTGACCAAAATGTAAATTTCATGAAGGACAGTATGAGATTTCAAAAGGAATTAGGGAATTCTTTAATGCCAGTTAAAAATGGTGACATTATTCCACACATAATACAAAATAAAAAATATCCCTTCCATGTGTCTATTCAGTCACATGAGTTACAAGGCACAGATTACAAGGGTGATGCTTAGTGCTTGGGAATGCTTTGTAATGGCACAGTGCCTCACTGGGCTCACAGCAGAGCACAGAAAACTTTAATGCCACAAAAAGATTCCATCAGACAGTTAGAACCTGAACTTCACATTTAAGGGTGCATCAGCTGAATGGTTCCTCCAAGTTATACCATTCAGTCCTTCTCATAAAACTTGAGATACAGACAAAACTCACAAGTCTCAGCAATCTCCTGAAACTCCGAAGAGTCACAAGACCATTTCCCAAAGTCAGAGAAACAGTCAAAATCTGGGGAAGAGAGAAAACTAACCCACCACCAGCCAAGCTGCCTGACAATAATGCAATTAGCTCAAGGAACATCAGCCATGATGTGAGGACAATTCAGTGTTGACTTTAAGCCACACGTGGTCCTATTAAAACAAACAAACAAACAAGCAAGCAAACAAACCCTCACCCACAGTCCTGTAAGTAACCCCAGGAAACTCACTGGCTCACCAAGATAGCCTTGGGTGGGATTGGTCCATCATCAATACCTTATCTGGGGTGATCAGATGTTTGTGCATGCCTCCCCAAGAAAAGCCACATTACATATTGTATCTAATATCACAAGAAGATGTGGTCAAAGAGTCACACACAGAAAATACAGGAGTCAAATGCACGGAGAGCTTCACGCTCAGGTCAGAGCAGCATGTAAAGACCTAAAGCCTACCTGATGCCTGTGACAGTCACAGATGTGGACTTAGGACTGAACTGGAATTTATTAAATTCTTCTTCCAGAATATTTTTTATTCTTTGCAAGCCTTCCTCAGTCATCTTGGCTTGTACATTCCTGATATTCTCCCCAAAGGACTTCTAGTAATTCCTTTTCCATTTTCATAATGTTTTAATAGACCATGAGCCTAGATTTGGCAATGGTGATGATCCATTGTCCTAAACATCTGTCCTAAGGAGCAATAACTAAACTTCCCCTGGGATGGGGTTGCCAAAGCAGGGGTCCATTTGGAGATCATATCCCTACAGTGCTATTCAAGCGCCTTCTCTCCTTGGGTGAATTTACTGCTAACCTCCCTTTTCAATAATAAAATCAAGGTTCTCAGCATCATGAAATATGTTGAACAAACATCTTTCATGCCATTTTGTTTCCTGGCCACCAGCAGGTAACGCTCCACATTCTCCAGCTGCTGCTCTCCTCCCCTTGCTGTGGGCTGGGGCAAGTTGCAAGCCATTTGGTCAGAAAGTCAGCTCTTTTCTCCATGGCCTAGAATCCCCACCAGAATCCCGGTATTGTTTTATAACAGAGAACGTGATTAAAGCTATCTGACCCTCTTCTCAGTAGAACATGAATGTGCACAGCCAATTTGACAGGGTTCCCAATTTATTTACCCCTGAACACATCTTGAGATTTCTACCCTGAAACAATCTTGGTAAGAACACCTCAACTCTGTAATACACTTATGAAAAGGTTTTCTGTGATTCGTGTGGACTAGCAGTACAGGACAATATGCTGGCTGCTACCTAGCAAATCTCCCTCACCCCTCACATTGGGATGTAGAGAGTGGTTTTGCTGTTTAGCAGTACATCTGTGAGCAGGGAGCAATTATTAAAGTGTTGACTGCGCTTGCTGGAGTCTACTGCATCTAATCACAGCACTTTGTTTTGATTCTGAATGGGTTTTTTGATTGGGGATGTTGTTTTGTTTCTGGTTTCCAGTTTTGAAACCGGATCTTTCCCTGTAGCCCAGGCTGACCTGGAATTCCCAATTAGCTTCCTATGCGTACAGTAACTACTGCGGATTAAAATGCATTGCTGTCCTGAGGAAGGGAGTATTCTGCTTCCTCTTGCTGAATCTTGTCTTCATGCCCGTAACAATTAAGGTCTACTGTACTTTTATGCTATACTGAGGTTTGGAGCGATAAAAGATCTAGGAGAAAGGTCCGAAATTTGAGTCATTAAGTCAAGCTCGAGTTGCTTCATTTCACCCAACACCCAGTGCTCTGATACAACCGCACAATGCACTTCCCTGAATCACAGTGGAATTCATGGATGGGTATGCTTTTAAAGCTGTGGCTTCTATTAATAGCATTTTAAAATAAAACTCAATAAAATATATCTCTCTCAAAATCTGCATAGCATATCATGGCTACATTTGGTTTCTTTGTGTTCTTCTTATGGGGCCAGATCGATAAGGAAACTCCTGTTAGCAGAGATAAAATCAGAGGAGTGAGTCATCATCAGCCTTCCTGAACATTCTGTCTGTCTGTCTGTCTGTCTGTCTGACTGACTGTCTGACTATCTGCCCCATGCAGGGGGTGCTCCTGGTGGCTTGAATATGAAATGTCCCTCAAAGGTTCATGTGTTTGAACCCCCAATCTACATCTGCTGAGTCCACGTGGAAACCAGCAGGTAGAGGTCACTAGTAGCCATCCATGGTCACCATGAGATGAGAAGCCCTGCCAGGTCCTCCCACTGCTAAGGATGGGGCCCCTGCTGCCTCTGTGCTGTCCCCACTAAGGTCTCACTGAAACCGTGAGCGAAAATAGGCCTTATTCCCCCATGGGCCTTCTGTGCCATATATCACACATAACTCTGTGTTCACTCTGTGCTTGTGGCCCTTGTCCAGAACTCAGTGATGACAGTGTCTGGCATTGGTTATTGTTACTGCTCTGTCTTCTCAGGATCAGGTGTTTCCTGATACTCTCCTGTTACTACCCAGAAGACCCATTCTCATCCATGTCATAACTTGGGTTAAAAAAATTTTTCTTAGAAAAAACAAACAAACAAACAAATCTAAGTGCTACATTTTTTTCTATCCTTACATTTTACAAACTTTTTACTGGATATTCTTGGAAATGAGGTTTATCCTAATGACAGGAATTCAAGGGGGTAAATGTTTAAGAGAAGCAGGGACAGTTTCTCATGGAGGAAGAGGGTTCGGCTGGCTTTGGAATTCACTGAAGCTTTGAGATGTTCCTCACTTGGGGGGGGGTTGCTTCCTGCTTCCATTCTTCTGTCTGTACTTAGCAGTCATGCTTCTGTCTCAAGTCTGGAGGGAATCACAACAGCTGTTTAGTTGGATCCTTTAATGAGCAAAGTATTATTGCCTTCCAAATCTCATGGCAAATATTTTCAAAATTTAATATATAGGCACACCTGTCCTTGCATCTCCCATATTTCACTCATAGACTGGATTCAAACCTTGTCATATCAAAGCTGAATAAGAAATTTAGAGTGCTTCACTTACGAAGGGAGGCATGGTAAATGCCTGTGTTGCTCTGACATGACGCTGTGGAAGGAAGAGCTGATAATCCTTTTCCTGAGAGTAGGAAACAGTTCACACTCAAGATCAACAGCTGCTTGAGAAGTTCCGGGGTTTCCCCCCTTCCCACCCTGAAGTCATCCTGGGCAGCAGTAGGCTGGGCCTCTGCTGCCACCCAGTGTCCCACTGAAGCCAGGTTCCAGAGATGCCAGAGGCAGGAGGCAATGGTAGTGAGAATTCGTTGGTACTCAGCTGTTGGGGAGCTGCCAGGAGAAGGCTTTGGGATTAAACCACTGTGCCCTTACTCTGGCCTTCTACCATCAACATTTGTTCTTCTTGGAAAAACCCAGACTAGATGAGCAGAAAGCATGAACATTGCCCCTTGTTTACAGTGTAGTAACTCTTTCCTCCCTGTGGGCACCTATGCATCAACTTCAAGTAAGATAAAACATCAGGAAAGTTTGTGGGGAAGATCCACCCGCTATACCAGTCTCTGGCATTTAAATGCTTTAGTTCCTAGTTAGTGATGCTGTTTGGGAAGGCTTACAAGTGTGGCCTTGTTGGAGGATGGGCATCACTGGATACAATTCTCTTTCTGGTTTCATTTGTGCTTGCAGTTCCAAATGTGAGCTCTCAGTTTGCTACGCTAGCCACCATGCCTACCACTTCCCTACCTTAATGGGCTCCAGAGCCATAAGTCAGAATAAATGTTTTCTTCTATGAGTTGCCTTGGTCATGGTACTTTGTCACAGTGATAGAAAAACAAATTAATGCAGTTTCTAGTATTCACTGTTGGCATGACTGAACAGAAGTGCCCGGATGTGTACTGGGAGGGTTTTGAATATCCACTGAAAGCCTAGACTCTCTAGGAAACCATACCGAGTTGGGACTTACCTGCTCCTATTTCACAGAACTGGGCAATCAAAAGAGGGAGCTGAAGTAGAAACACAGCAACACTTTCATTGTGAATGATCCACCTGGAGTTTGGTTCTCAGTTTTCCTGATAGGGGTTAAACCTGTGAAGAAATTCAAGACATTTCTCTAAGGAGAGGGAACAGTAACTTCAGGTATGCCAGGGCTGGGCTCTCCCCTGCCTTTCCCTCAAGACCCAAGCTGTGGCAGTCACTTCAAAAGGCCTTATATCCAGTGTGGTAGATGAGGAAGGATGTCTCCTTCTGGGTTCCCTTTGGTTCCAACCCTAACAGCAGTCTTGGTTCTTGTGTTCCCAAAGGAGAAGAATTCATATGTGGGCACAAATAGACTGAGCTGAGTAAGCATTCAAAATTGAGTTCAAGAGATGAGAAAGCAAAGGTGGGGAGCCAGCATGTACTACAGAGTGTCCAAGCAGAGTGTGCATGGGACACATGGGCTTGTAAACTCTGTGTGAAGCTGGATGTGATTGCAGTGCTGTGCATCTGTAAGCCCAGCACTCTTAGAGCAAGATGGGAAGCAGGTAAAGGAGAATCACCCAGAAACTCACAGGCCAGCCAGCCTGAGTACACAGCAAAAACAAGAGAGACAGACCCTGACTCAAGGGAGTGGGGGTGGAGAAATGATTCAGGGTAATCCAGTTTCAAAGATACAATGGATGTGCAAATTTAACGAATGAGAGTCTTGGCATACTGCACATTTGATAAAGCCAATTTACTGAATTGATTGTTAGTAGTTGGCTCCTGGATTGGTAGCCAGTGCAGTACCCAGGTAAGCTGTATCCATTTCTCAGTGCCAACTGAAATGATTAGTTCAATACGACAGCTGCCAAGAGCAATAGAAATGAGCATTGCAGACAGTGCACAACAGCTCACAGTGTGCTCACAGCTGGCAGTAGAGAGAACGAGGCATTGTCCAGTGGAGCCAAAGCAACCCTGAGCAGCTGTTTATGGCATTACCCAGACAGAGGGGAAGAGAAGACTCTCAGGGAACCACCAGGAAATAGAATGGCATTCACAGTAACTTTCATTTGTTAATATGCCATCAACATTCTGTGATGAGCATTTTATAGGGATGTACTTCCTAGTCTTCAAAACAACCCTTGACTTAAGAACCCTTGGCACCATTCTGGCTTTGTAGAAATGAAACTAAGCCACAAGAGTAAAGGGATTTAATAAGAGCCTTATAATCCCAGTGATGAAACTGAGCTCAAGCTGCGAACTGAAGTTCCTTCAAAGGCGCTGAATTTGAGCTTGTGGGTTAATTCTCACTGATTAAGAGTGGGGTGAGCTTAAGCAGAGATGAGGTGTTGGAAATCTAAAAATGCAAGTTGCATTAGGATATCCAGCCTAATTTGGAAGCAACTGTCATGGCCTCTCTCTCTCTTAATTTTCATGTCTAGGGTTGTAAGATATTTTATTCATGTAGTCAGCCTCTATATAATTCTTGAGGCTAGCACTCATACAATAAATAATGGTGTGAAGGTTATAGGGATAACCAACTGCTTTGGGGTTAGATTTAAGGCCTGATCCATGTAAAGGAACTGAGGCTGGTACTCAAAGCCTGGTCAAAAGTCCATGATTTGAAAGGTCACAGGTCTTCAGGGAGAACCTATTGTAGATGTTTTGCTAAGTGACAAGACATACCGCTCCTTTTAAATATTTGTGATTATACAAATGGATCAATGCTGCCCTCAACCTTAACCAAAGAACTTTCTCTCTGCTGTGGTGAGCAGCTAATGTGGAGACACATAGCTGGTCAAAGAGAATAGCAGTCTATTGAGTGCTCAGCCCCAAACTAAGATGTCTATAATACATACATACATACATACATACACACACACACACACACACACACACACAGAGAGAGAGAGAGAGAGAGAGAGAGAGAGAGAGAGAGAGAGATGATCACCTTCAGTCTCACAGAACACCTCAGAAGAAGGTGGAAATAATATTAGTTTAGAAATGAGAATGTATATAATACTGACAGTGTCTGTGTGGGTTTTAGTAGAATGAGTAGTGTTTGAATTACTCTTCAGTTGCAGTGATAAAACAACTCATGGAACAAAGAAGTCACCTTGACCTACAGCTTCAGAGGTGTAAGAGTCTGCCACAGTGGGGAGGCATGGCAGCAAACTACAAGAGAAGGAAGCTGAAAGATCACATCTTCAACAGCACACAAGAAGCAGGAAGAGCAAACCAGAAGTGGAGTGATACTCTGTGCTCTCAAATCCCACTCACAGTGTTGTGCTTTCTCCAACAAGGCTACACCATATCCCACCGCCCAACAGCGCCACCAATTGAGGATCATGTATTCCAAAAATGGGGCCTATGGGAAACATTTCTCATTCTAACCACCATAGGTAGTCTTGTCCTAAGAAGATTGATTTTTTTTTTACATTTATAAATAAAGAAATACAGTTAGGTAAAACTGAGACAATAGTAATAATGGAATGATAAAATTCAAATAAGTTGTTAAAGATTCCACTTTCCATTTTAGTAGGAATAAAAATTAAGAAATCAAAATTACCAAACTTCTTTCATTAGTAGGGACACTTTAAGCACCAAAATGTTAACCCCAATCAAACTAACTGTGTAATACCCAATTTTTATCTTAATCTTTATTGAAGCAATTCATTGTTATTGATTGATCAAAATTTTCCAATTCTGATTTTGTTGGAGAGTTCACAACTCTCCCAAATACCCAACATAACATTAAACTCATCCAGTTACATGTTTGAGCTGGATTACCAAGGACAAATGGGACAACGACCAGAAGGAATGTTACCTTCCTGCCTCACCTCCTGCAGGGTATCTTCAGCCTCCTGCAGTGAGCAGAGTAGCCAGCAGATGGAGGTATGCGTACCTTGTCTGCCTTCAGTGCACTTGTTAATCAAAAAAGCTTAAACTCTATGAGCTGCCCGGTTAGAATATCTTCTCCCAAAGCAAATGGCAACTTGAAATATTTCTTCCCAAAAGATAATGATTAGAAAAGATAAAGTTAAGAAATTACAAGGTTTGGAATTAGATTTATTAGAAAAATTAGAGCAATTTTGAATATCAAAGTTAACATTGAGAATCTCTGGATGCAGTATTCTAAGAGAGCAGTTACTAGAAGGAATTATGATTTAGTCATACAATTTTGTAGGACAGAAATGAAACCAGGATGATAAGGGAATAAATGCAAATGTTTATAAGTGAATTGAGTGTCCAACCCTCAATAAGACATGCACACCAGCCCCTCTAAAGCATGGAGAGATAAAGGAATAAGGAGGGTGGGAAGAATGTAAGGACTGGAGGACAGAGAGAGGGCTTTGAAGTGCCATCTTCTAGGCGTGGCATGGCCATTTCAGACATGATCTCACAGCAGTGCTTAACTATACTGGGTCTGTGCAAGAACAGACCCATCAACAGTCAGTCACCAATGGAGGACTGCCCTAGTGGGTGGTTCCCCCTCCATGCTGAACTATTGGTTAATGATAGATTCTGGAAGGAGAGAAGTTGATGAGGATGGAAGAAGAGAAGAGAGGGTACCAAGTCCAGCTTGGCCATGGGAGAGACAGAATGACATGGTTTCCACCCTGGACCAGAGTCAGCAGAGCATGGACCTCCATGAGTGTTGATAGTTGCTGTGGGCATAAGATTTGCTTGTATTATAATGTACATACGTTTATGACCTTCCTTTGAGGAATGTCCTTTCTGCTAGTATCAATGACAATCAGAAACAGCATCCAGGAGGCAAGTGTGTGTCTAATGTCTCAGCCAAATGTTAGAGGTCTGTGACCTTCAGGACAGCCCTTAAAACTGTGGGAGAGAATGCTGAAAACATGAGTCCAAAATATATAATTTCTCAACTATGCAAAATATGAGGATACAATATGAATTATATAAGGAGCTTCACAGACCTAAAAGAGCAGAGGCCGCTGCAATATGAGCTAGCTTGTCAGAAAGATACAAAGGAAAGAGATAAAAAGACTTAGGGAGTGGTGATTCCACCCAGCTAAGTTTTTTTGTTTATGCTTACAAAGGCAGGCAGATTCCTGAGTTCTAAGGTCAGCTTGGGACAGAGGAAGTTTAGGTCCAGGCCCAGGCATTGAAGGAATAGTAATTCCAGGGCAGGGTCTCACCCACCTATCTTGTTGTTTGTGTTTGTACTTGCTAACTCTTCTTAAGAATCAAGGGGCTGGGATAATGGGCTGCTGATTCATAGGATGATCTAAAGGGAACCTAGAGTAATTACTGAATTGATATGTAAGTAAAAGACTGTTTTTTCAATCTGCAAAAGATGAGCTATCCAGAAGATTTTTAGAATTCAAAAAAGCTGTCTTGAGCAGAAGACAGCTAGAGATCTCCAGAGAAAGCTGACAAAAAGAGAAAGAGAGATAAAAGGGGGAGAGCAAGAAGGAGAGGGAGAAGGAATCTAGAAAGCTATCTGCAGCAGAACATAGGCCATCAGCTTGTAGCCCATGATTTGATTTTGAGTTGTTTGTTTCAAAGCTCCTCCTCTCATGAATCCCTCTCCAAGATGAGGCTGGTCCTTGGCAAGAGGGTCAAAGCTGGAGTAACCGGATCCATTATACATAAAGCCTAAGAACAAATTTAATATTCAAAGAACACATGCGTATGTTTGGGCTAGAGCTGTAGCTCAGGTGGTAGAGTACCTACCTAACATGCAAGTGTACCTGGGTTCAATCCCCAGTAATAGTCAAACCAGTGTGCTTCTCATCTATCATCCATGGCCTGAGGAAGTAAAGGCAGGAGAATCCTGAGCTCAGGGTCATATAGGCTACATAGTGAGCTTGAGACCCACCAGGGGTACATGAACCCCGGTCTCCCAATAAAACAAAAATAAGTATGTTGAAGACTTTAAAATAGAAATGCCAACAGAAGTATAAAGTGTAGAAAATACATATTTGATCAAAATGCTGTTTTGACATATCTTTATACACCTTTATACAGAATAATGTGGAAAGGGGCCACCCTGATGGCTCTGCAGGTCAAAGCCCTTGCCTCCAAGTCTGATAGCCTGAGTTTTAAAGCCTAGAATGTGGAATGCATATGATAGGAGAGACCCAAACCCTGCAAACTGTCCTGTGACCTCCCCATGCATGTGCTATAAAAAGTAAATGGAATATTGGAAAACATAAAGAAAAATGTGGAAGTATCAACATATTGGCCAGTGATTGTCTCTGGGTGGTGAAAAAAAAAAAAGAGTGATTTTAACTCCTATAGGGTCCTCTAGGTCCTATAGGGTCCTCACCAAAAACATTCTGGAAATAGGTGTCTACTGGTGTGGCCTGAAAGAAGTGTTGGTTTACTTAACTAACGGTTGTAACTAAGAGGATACCATGCAGCCCTGGATGAATGACAGGACTACAGAGTGTGGAGGGAGAGGGGAAAAAACAAACGAGATGGTACAGAGTGAACAGTGAGGGGCCCTAATGAATGTCGTCAGGCAAAGCCGAGCCATGTCCACTCCAGACTTCTCATCCAGGGCTTTCCTGCCAGAAACTTGAGCACTGTGCATTTATTTACATAATGCACAAGACCAAGTAATGCCACATGGCAGAGCTCATTGTTTAAAAACTCCCTTTCACCTTCCACTTATTTACAGTGACATTTGCTTTGCTTCACTTATGGCTCTTAAAATGCCAACCCAGCTGTATGAAGTGGTTGTAAGTTTGAATCCCTGTCATGAAAGCAATTTCAGTAAAAATAAATAAGCCTTGTAAAGGATGTATTTACTCAAAAGCAGAATCTTTGCCAAGGAAACGGTGAGAAGAAAAAGATGGCCATCTAGTGGCTACAGTGTTTCCTATCAATGTGAAAACTTGAAGGATTTGTAAACAGATTAACTTAAGGCAGATTATTCTATCAGCAAGAATTAATAAAGTGATTAAAAATTAAGCTTGGCGTGATAGCCCATGTCTGGAATCCCGGCAGTCAGGAGGCTTGAGTCAAGCGGATGAGTTGTGGTTATCTATGGCTACATCTTAAATTTGCCACTAGCTTAGACTGCAGGAAACTAACTGTGTCTCCCTACCTGCTCCCCTCCTAAAAATATATGTTGATGTTGTTGTTGTTGTTGTTTTTAAAATAAAAGTCACAAAAGATGAATCTGGAAAATTCGTCAAGGAAATGATTATATAAAAATCTCCTCTTACCCCCTGTCATTAATGTGTTACATTAAACCAGGCTCCTGTCTGAGCTTCGTGAGAGTAATTTTTTTCCTGTGGGGGGTGTTAGTCAAATTTCTGTTGCTGTCTTTCACAAATTGAAAAAATACAAGTATTTAATTCACACTCATATAACTCCCCATAATACCATTAAGTTTAATATCCCGCCATGTGATCATAGCTTAGCTATGTAATATTAATTGGAGAAGCAGAGTACCCAAAGGTCTTAATTACAGTTTCATTCCTGTGGAGAGACACTACGACCAAGGCAACCTTTATAAAGGATAACATTTACCTGGGGCTGGCTTACAGGTTCAGAGGTTTGGTCCATTATCATCATGGTGGGAAGCATGGAAGGTTCCAGGCAGATATGGTGCTGGAGAAGGAACTGAGAGTTTTACACCCTGATGCAGAGGCAGCCAGGAAGAGACTCTCCTGTAGGCAGCTAGGAGGAGGGTGTCTTCCATACTGGACGGGGCTCCAGCATTAGGAGCCCTCAGAGTCACCTATACAGTGACACATTTCCTCCAACAAGGCCACACCCATTCTAAGAAGGCCACACTTCCTGTGGGCCAAGCATATTCAAGTCACCACAGCAAATTTTTTTACATATATCTCTCAAATTTAAATCACATATAATATCATTTTATAAGATTAAAATCAACTAAAATAAGAAATATATTTTCTTTATCATGACATACATAAGTTGTACTGGCTAGTTTTGTGTCAACTTGACACAGCTGGAGTTATCACAGAGAAAGGAGCTTCAGTTGAGTAAATGCCTCCATGAGATACAACTGTAAGGCATTTTCTCAATTAGTGATCAAGGGGGAAAGGCCCCTTGTGGGTGGGACCATCCCTGGGCTGGTAGTCTTGGGTTCTATAAGAGAGTAGGCTGAGCAATCCAGGGGAAGTAAGCCAGTAAGGAACATCCCTCCATGGCCTCTGCATCAGCTCCTGCTTTCTGACCGGCTTGAGTTCCAGTCCTGACTTCCTTTGGTGATGAACAGCAGTATGGAAGTATAAGCTGAATAAACCTTTTCCTCCCCAATTTGCTTCTTGGTCATGATATTTGTGCAGGAATACAAACCCTGACTAAGACACAAGTAAAAATCGTAAATAAAATGATAAACAAGAGAATAATTCTTGTCAGGCCTGGTAGCATTTCCAGGTATTTGGGAATCAAACATGATCTCCTAGGCTACAAAATGGGTTCAAGGCCAGCCTAGGCAATATAGTAAAACCCTGTATCTGTTTTTGAAATTTTATTTTTTTATTTAAAAAGATGGCAGGTGAAGAAGTGGGGCTACTGCCCAGTGGTAGAAGTCTTACCTGATGTGTGTAAAACCATGGGGAAAGAACAAAGAGGGAAAGTCTGTGGTTTACAGAAGCAAAGTTGTCATTCTCCAGTTTACAAACATAAATACATACAATACACCCCTTGTTCTGTGAAGGCCATTTCTCAGTGTTAACTATATTTATGACATAGCAGGAGAGAAAGAGAATAGAATTCTAGGGGCAAAGTGGGACCATGGCGGAGGGGTGGAATGGCACGTTAAGATTTATTTCTATACTGATACGCTCAGGTTTCAAAGAAATCCTTGTTGGTAAGCCGGTGTTTGTATTACTTACTATTCTTGCTATGAAAGAATGCCTGAGGAAAGCAACTTATAGAAGGAAGGATTTGTGTTGAATCTGTTTGAGGTTCACTGTCAATCATGGAGAAGGAACATGGTACCGGCGTAAGGAAGCTGGTCACATTTCATCTGCATCTAAGAAGCAGTGAGAGAGGCTGGTGTTCAGCCTACTTTCTTCTTTTTATTCACTGTAGAACCACAGCCCATGGGATGATGCCATCCATATTCAAGGCAAGCCATCTGACCTCAATCAATCCATGTTACAGCCTGCCTTCACCTCACTGATGTGCCCAGAGGTTAGGCAATTCTAGTAGGTCCTGCCAACTTCACAATATTAACCATCTATTTATTACAATAGGATCAACTCATCGAATGACATAATGTAGGAGAGAAGACAATTTTAAATCTCTTTTTATTTTCTACAAAAGTAAAGTGAAGCCTGGGGAAGTTAAATGACTTTGCAAAGCTACGAAGCTCAGCTGCAGAAAAGCATGAGGCTGAGCCTGGAGTTGATCTCCTTGCCCTCATTAATTGGACTGGACTGCATGCTGCTGCTACTTTCAAATTAGAATTTAAAGCATGGCCTTGTATGGCAAAGCTTTATTGATGTTCAAGTGACACTAGCAAAAATACCTGCCAAACAGGTAAGAAATAACAGTTTATTTGTGAAACAAGAAAGCAGATGGCTTGTATTTATGGGCTGGCCCTTTTTACTTTCCTCTGTGAACAGTTTTATTCAATTATTTTGAGATGCATTAGTGCTAATCTCCTATACTTGATTTTTTTTAATGTGCTATTTAACAACAATAACGTAATATGTATAAATATTCATTATTAAAAAGTCTCTTCAAAAACAGATAAAATAGCCTATCATCTTTAGGATCATCAGGAAATAAAATAATATCTTGAATATAAGGATTATATACCATGTGATTAATATTAAGGTAGGCAGTTGGTGCTCTTAACCACTGAGCCATCTCTCCAGCCCCCTATTTTGTTATTTTTTAAGTGCCAAGATTTCATTGAAGAAATGATGAGTTGACTACCTATATTTTGAAAACCCTTCAACACTTTTCATTCAAAATGAGGATTATCTAACCTCTGTGTGTCAGTAATGATTCAGGTCTGACCTGATTCAGTCTTCAGAGTAGATTGCAGTGATGAAGGGTCACAAGTGGGAAGGGGTTCTTGTGAGCATGAGCGTGAGACAAAGAAGCTCAGAACACTAAAAATCACAGGAGGGAGAGCCTTTCTAGAAGTCAGCTGCATTTAGCATCCAAGGCAGTTGTAAGGAGCTATAAAGAAAGACCCTGGGGCTTCTCTATTAAGAAAAGTCACTTACCCTGTATTCTGTTATACTTGCTCACTTCATTTGCTTAGCCTTTGATGTCCACCATAAATGATTGGAGTGGGCTTATGTTTTGGCTAGCTAATAACTGTTGATTCGAAGTATTTGTGCAGAGCCCATGTCATCAATTCAAATCATAGTTTCCAGACAAGCCTGGAAACAAACTATAAGTAGCCCAGGTTTTTAGATACTGCTGTTAAGTACGTCTACCCTCCCCACCGCACCCCCCAAAACAGAGACTGAATGAATGGTGGCTATATTCTGGGCAGGGGCTGTGAATACAGCAGATTCGGTGTTTGATTTATCTTATATGTGCAATAGTTTAAAGAAATACATTTTGAAACCTTTCTGGAATGCAAAATTAGGTTTTGTTAAGTAGAATTCATTAAAGTGATAAAATACTCTGACAAAAGCAACTTAAGGAAGGAAGTGTTTATTTTAGCTCACAGTTTGGGGTCCAGTCGATCACAGCAGGAAAGTCAAGACAGCTAGAAGCTAGAAGCACATTATGTCCACAGTCAGAAGAAAGCAATGGACGCACCACTTCTAGTGCTTAGGTCCGTTCTCTGTTTTCTAGAGGCCAAGACCACTGACAAGGAAAGGTGCCACGCATAGGAAGTGGGTCCTCCTATATCAATGACATAATCAAGGTAATTCCTCATACACGTGACCAAGCCCATTTCCCTAATGAGTCCAGAATCTGACAATCAATATTCACTAATCATCAGAGTATTGCTTATCTGTTCTTTCATTCTGCACAACTATAGGGCAGTTAGTTGTATTGTTCATTTAATGACCTTGAAAATTAAAAATATTTGCCTAAGGGTGCTAGAGAGGTAGCTTGGTGGTTAAGAGCACTGGTTGCTCTTTCTGAGGACCCACAACTCTGTAACTCTAGTTCCATGAGATCCAATGCCTCCTTTAGACCTCTGCAGGCAACAGGCACACACAGAGATACATGTATACAAACGGGTAACATACACATACATACAATGTAATAAAATAAAAAAATAGTTTCAAAATTTAAAAAAATCTGTGATAAAACTATAAAGCATATGAAGTAAATTAATCATGTTGCTCAAAAAGAAGTCTTGATTCTGCTCTTGGATGCTGGAAGACCTCCTTCCAGATATTTTAAGGTTTTGTGTGTCACAAGATCTTATGTAGTATTGTTTAATTTTATATGAAATTATGGGGCTTTGGGTCAAACAGGTGTTGGTCTTCTCCTAAGTCCATGTGGAGTCACAACCCTGAAGGCATTAGGATAAAAGGAAGGGATAAAAGGCTCTGGAAGGGGGATTATAACCCTCACAAATGGATCTGAAGTTGAAAGGACCTGGTTCTCCCTCTTCTGTTCCTTCTCTTTTATGAGGAAATAATATTGTCCCTTTCATAGACTAGAGTAAAAGAGTATCCCCATGAAAGCAGAGACCAACTGTCCCCAGACATTCAACCTGCTATGCCTTGATTGTGGTCTTCACAGTCTTAATAAGAAATAACTTTATAGCCTTTATTCAACACAAATAGAGACTTAGACATCTGGGGAATGAAGGTCAACCAAGAAGACAGTCAACCATTTCTAAGTGGCCATATCCCAATAAAAATCTCTGGACACAATGATCTAGAAGCTTCTCTGTCTGGCAATATGGCTTATATGATGGCATGCATCATCACTGGGGCAAGTTAGGGTTGCTCCTGACTTCACTGAGAGAGGTCAGCTTGTCAGTTTGAAGCTCTCTCTGGGAGATTCTTCATATCTCTCTCTCTCTCTCTCTCTCTCTCTCTCTCTCTCTCTCTCTCTCTCTCTCTCTCTCTTCCTATGGATGTTTTTAATCTCTACCCTTCATCTGCAATACACTGTCACTAAGCAACAGTCATTTCCTGGGACTTCTGTGAGACCTTCCAGTAAATTTTCCACCATGAGGGTAGCCCTGGGGATTTGTGAACTCAACAAAGTATTATCACCTCTCTGAATATTTTCTTTTGAAAACTTTTATACCTGGGAATAATTTCAAGAATTAGCTAAATAACTTGGTTTTGCATGTGCTGAAAGCAATCAAGATACATTTCTGGAATTAACTTTTAGCTTATATCATTGAAGAACTGGTGGACATTTCAGCAGCCTTTGGAGAAAAGCTAAGAGTATATTCTACCTACCTTAAAGTTTCTTATAAATCCTTTTCTCTGCACTGTGTGAGTCTGTATGGGAACCAGTACTGTGTTGTGTTAGTTTCCTTGTCTGAAGCTGCCACAGATGTGTGTGCGTGTGCGTGTGCGTGTGCGTGTGTCTGTGTGTGTGTAGCATGATTATTAGGCTTGTACTGTTTCTGGCTTGAAAGCACCTTGTTGATAACTGTCTTTTGTAACTTCATATTTGACATGGAAGGCATGCATAGTGGAACTTCTTACATCAAACTGTAAAGACTGAATTTTAGGGCTTCCCATTCTTCAACCTCTAGAGCCAAACACCAAACATGTAGCAGCTTTATATTCATACTTGATCATTCTGTTTCCATATCTGTTTGCTGAGTTCTGTCTCAAGCATGAGCTTGTTAAGCTTAAACTGCCACTTGGTCTAGGATTCAAGACTCCCTTCCTGCACCTCCTCAGATCTCTCTATTTTTTCTTATCCCTGTTGCAGCTCTCAGCTCACACTGAGTGGAAGAAATGTGTAGTTGTCTTTCAGAGGAATCAAGAGAACTGGCCTAGTGATCGTCCTTTTAGATCACCCAGAGCCCACTTGAAGAAGTATCGCTCATTGCAAACAAACTCTATTTATAAACAGGACCATTTTCTAATGACTCAGCTATTTAAAATACCTCCTCAAAAGCAGGATAAGTATTTCATTTCTTTAGAAATACATTTGGGGGCTGGTGAGATGTCTCAGCAGTTAAGAGCACTGACTACTCTTCCGAAGGTCCTGAGTTCAAATCCCAGCAACCACATGGTGACTCACAACCACCCGTAATGATATCTGACTCCCTCTTTTGGTGTATCTGAAGTCAGCTACAGTGAGTGTACTTATGTATAATAATAAATAAATCCTTAGGCTGGAGCAATCAGGGACTGAATGAGTGTGAGTTGACCAGAGCAAGCAGAGGTCCTAAAAATTCAATCCCCAACAACCACATGAAGACTCACAACCATCTGTACAGCTACAGTGTACTCACATATATAAAATAAATAAATAAATCTTTTAAAAAATACATTTGGAAAGACACAGTTTATAGCTTATGATTCAAAATGCCCAGAACTCTGGCATCTGAGTTGGATATGAAATTCAGTCCTCTCTCACAGTACCACATGTTTTCTTTGAGAATTGGACAGTGAGTTGCTGAATGAATATGACAATGTGATTTTGTTCTGTGCTTGCTTTAATTTCTAAGCCTAATGCAGTGGGGTTTTGTTTTTTGTTTTTTGTTTTTGTTTTTGTTTTTTTCAAGACAGGGTTTCTCTGTGTAGTCCTGGCTGTCCTGGAACTCACTCTGTAGACCAGGCTGGCCTCGAACTCAGAAATCCGCCTGCCTCTGCCTCCCGAGTGCTGGGATTAAAGGCATGCGCCACCACGCCCGGCCTGTTTTTGTTTTAAATATAGTAACTACTAGAAAAAGAAAAGCGCCAGGGGATATGATAGTTCATACTGGCCTCTGTTGACACTGCATGCACAGGTACACATGCATACATGCAGATAAACACCCAAACACATAAAAACTAAAAAAGAAACAGAGAGGGGGGAAGAAAATGTGGCTGTGTTAAAATGTGATGTTCCTACATCGTGCACATTTCACGTCAGTTCTGAGTTTACTAATTTTCTCCGTTCATAAGTCCTAGATTCTGGACGCCAATCTCTTTTCCAGATTTCTTTATTGTAAATCTTGCATAGCACAGACATGGACCACCTCTACACAATGACACAAATACAGTTTCAACCATGCAACGCTTCCTGAATAGTTTGGAGGGCTCTTTTGTGTAAAGTTTGCACATTTATATTTTGTATCATTTGAAGCCAGGTCTATTGAAAGAAGAGAAATCAAAAATTTTGAAATTTAGTTTCATCTCACATAGTGATGGATCGTGAACAAGCAATTGAATCTGGTGCTCAAATTTAATACATTTATCTCTAAACCCAGGGCCTACCTGTTGAGCAGCTCAATATCAACCATGCTGTAAATGAGCTGTTGGAATTAGAACATCAGCCTTATGAAGCAATTAATCAGATCACCAATTAGTTGATTCAAACCAATTGCACTGATAGCCAAAAAAGTACATTCAGACTCACTCATGACACCTTTACTACTTCTAAATCCTGGCCTTATGTGTATTTCCTTACAACTTGCCAAGAACTTAGGAAAGCACCTCATCAGAACAAGGACAGAACATTGCATTTCTCTAGAAATATATTTGAAAAGATACAAATGTAGAGCTCTGTCTGTTTATGAGTGAAAGCATCCTGAACTCCAGGCATCTTTTAAAATCAAGTCCTCTGCTTGGGTACCACGTGCTTGTTTGGGGGATGGAATTGGGGAGGCTGACAAATGAATACACAAAGGAGGTGTGTAGAAGTCACCCAGTAGCCACTTCCGTAGAAGTTGTCTTGTTTCCTCTCCTCTTAGAACTTTGATTTCATATTTCACTTTCATACACTACTCTCACATCCCTTTGAAGATCTTGATGCTAAAATAGGATTATTCTCTACCTTATTTCAGACTACATGTAGAGGGAAAAGAAATTTGTGTCCTTGGGATTGTTATTTGGCCCAAAATTACTGGAGTCAAACCCAGAACTTTGTTACTGTTTCCTCCACAGGTTATTCCAATATTATCAAGAAAGGAACGACTTTAACGATAACAGTATTGGTAGGTGTTTTAGGGTGAATTTATTTTGATGATGTGTCTTCTGAATCAATAAAAGACTCTTCTGAGAAAGAACAAGAACAGCTTTCCTCCCATCTGGGCTTTATGTTCTGTAAAGACGACACTGCTTGTGACTTGCTTGTACAAAAAAAAGACTTTTCTCTAATTAACATCTATCTCACCTTACAAATAATAATGTATAAATGGGTGTGTAAATGCTAGCAGAGGTGTTCTTTATTTCCTTTATCCTCTTACATATTCATTATTTTCCTTTTTATTACAGACAGGTTTGGAGTTTCAATGCTCCAAAAATTAGTGTCTAAAAATTAAATTATCGCTTTAAGCTCTCACCTTTCTTACTCTCATCTCTAGCCCTCGTTCTCAAACCCCCCCACCCCCGCAACATGGTCAGCCTCTCCCTCTCTCTTTCTACCTTTTCTCATTTTCGCCCACCTTTCTACAATAAAGCTCTAAAACCATAAAAATAAATAAATAAATAAAAATTAAATTATCACATTCAGTTTTCTTTTCGTGTCTAATACATCAAATAAAATCAATTTTTTTTTCTGAAAATATCAACAACTTACACATTTAGTCTATATATGAAACCTGAAAAAAAGTGTCAGTGGGTAACAAAGGACTATCTTTAAAAAAAAAAAAAATCTGTGCATGCCCGTGTGTGTGTGTGATGGTGGAGGCATGTATTATGCCACCATGTGATAGAAGGTCAAGGGCAACTTTTTCCAAGTTTTTTCCTCTCACCTAGCTGAGGTAGTGTCTCTCTCATATCTGCCATGATTCACACTGCAGGCTAGCTGGCTAAGCAGATTCTTGGATATTCTCTTGTCTTCATGTTCCACTTCACCATAAGAGTTCCAAGATTATAGATGCTCGGCATCTTATGGAGGTTTTTATGCTATGGGGATCAAACTTAGCTGAGTCATATCCCTGACTCCCAAAACCTACCCTTTTTGGAATATTAATCTGACTGTTTCATTTTTAAATAACAACAAATCAACAGGACATTACTTTTGTTGCACTAACAAACCTCTAGTTTCCACCTCCTAAGAGTGGGAATTACAAGCATGCTACACCATGACTAGATTCTAATCTTTTTTTTTTTTTTTTTTAAGGCTCTAGATGTGGTGTTTCATAAGCCTTGAAGCACTGTAGTAAACAGAACAATGTCCAAAGATCTCTGTTTCCACATTCCAAGAACCTTAATTAGAACAAGTCACAGTGATGTATGGAGGCAAAGCCAAGAGGACACATGGGAATTGTTGGCCATCTAGTCTAGTCAAATCAGTGAGCTCGGGGTTCAGTGAGAGGCTCTGTCTCCAAAAACAAAGGAGATAAAAGGCAAGAAAGACATGGAGGATCAACCTCTAGCCTCCACAAACAAGGACACACACACACACACACACTCACACTCACACTCACACACATACACTATACATAAAAAGTAGATATCATGGAACATATTTAGAAGCAGGAAGAAAATCTAACCAACCAAATTACTTTGAATTTGTCTACATTTTCTTCCTTTTATTTAGAAAGAGTCTCATTACGTGTCTCAGGATGAGACACAATATTCAAACTCACAATATTCTGCCTCTTGGGTGCTGGGCTTACCTAGGAAGTATGCACAACTGGACCAACTTCAAATTAATTTTAGTTGGGAGTAGGTTTAGCAAAAGGGTCTTATGTAGCCCAGGATGGCCTCAAATTCACCATATAGCTGAGGCTATCCTTAAATCCTGATCTTCCATCTTCCTCCTCTCAAGCTGTAAGACAATAGGTCTGTGCACCATCTTGGGCTGCTCCTAGTTTAAATTTCTTTGTGAACAGTATTCAATGGACAAAAAATAAAACTGGAAATTGAAGTCAGTGTTGTAGTCAATGTTACAAGTGTCTTTGCTGTGTCACTCGGTCTCATGATGCTATAAAATAGAAGAGAACCAGTAAGCATGGAGGTGTGTGTCAAAAACACATGAACATTTTTGGTAAGGAATGTTTAAAAAGAAAAAGAAAGTATATTTCAGATTAGAAACAACTTTATATAATAAAATAAGATTTGATGAAAGATAAAAATAGCTGGTGTGGTGGTTTGAATGTGCTTGGCCCAGGGAGTGGCACTATTAAGAAGTATGGCCTTGTTGGAAGAAGTGTGTCACTATGGAATTGGGCTTTGGGACCTTCCTCCTAGCTGCCTAGTCTGTTCCTGCCTTCCTTTGGATCAAGATATATAATTCTCAGTTCCTCTCTGCTTCTGGCCATGATGATAAATGGACTGAAACTCTGGGCCTGTAAGCCAGTCCCTATTAAATACTGTCCCTTTTAAAAGTTGCCTTGGTCAAGATGTCTCTTCCAGCAATAAAACCTTAACTAAGACAGCTGGAATTTTTCTTTTTCAAAATAAAAAAGAGGAATGCAAAGGCAGGAAGCTTAAGTACACCATAAAAGGTCACAAAAGATAAAACTCAAAGATGTTCCCTGTATCATGAGTAAACATTGTTAAAATTCCTAAGGTCAAAATCCAGGTCATTGACGTAAAACTGAAATCTGAGTTTTGAAAAATAAGGTTTTTCAAAAGTATTTATCTACTCATGGTAATATTTACAAGTACAGGCCTAAAGAACAAAGTTTTTAGGTTTTTATTATAATTATATATGTTTTCTTCTAGATTTTTAAAAATTTCATTTATTCGAAAACTTGTACCTTACTAAAATCAAGATTAATTTAAAAATCTGTTGGCTTTTATTTAAACTTTGCTTAAATGCTACCCTCCCCAAAGTTAAACTAAACTCCATTATTCTTTCTGTAAAACTGACAAAACTTCTGTGTGTTCACCAACAAAAGCTTATAAGCCAAATCCACAGGGGCAGGAGACTAAAAAGGTAGCCAATATTTTGGCATTTACTCTCCAAGATCAAGGCAGACCCAAGGAGTGATGAGTCCCCCATCTCCAGCCAGCCATAGTCCCTTCATCTGAGAGGCTAAGGGTGTCCAGATGCTGATCTCTAACCACGAAAAGCCCTGCCAAGGATAAGGCAGAAGCCAAGGTGTCTGCATTTCTGAAGCTATGCCAGAATTTTCCTGTGTCTGTCCTAGCTTCTGGTGGCTTATTGAAACGTCTAAACATTCCTTGGCTTATTCTAGTTGCTGTCTTTATCTTATCTTCACATTGTTTTGTGTGTGTGTGTGTGTGTGTGTGTGTGTGTGTCTGCCTTTGTGCAATCTGAGAGAGAGAGAGAGAGAGAGAGAGAGAGAGAGAGAGAGAGAGAGAGAGAGAGAGAAACAGACACATCATAAAGGAATAGACCATACTCCTAACGCCCTTCTTCGAGGGCTTGAGTACCTGTGAGAAGCCTTTTCTCGAAGTGATGTATTTGGGGTCAGGACTCCCATACTATCTTGTGGCATCATACACAACCTCTAGAACCCCAGTACTCACTTGATTATCCTCATACGTTACAACTTATAATGCTAAAAATAACTTACTTGCTAGCTTTACTAAAATAATGATTTTCACTGTGATAAGAACCTGCCTTTTGTAATACAGGAAGTTTCAGCTCGTGGTATTCATTTCAACATTGCAACTGTTGTTATTAATAATAGTTTAGCTTACACACAAGCCTTGATATTAGGTCAAATGCTACTTGGAATAAATATTTATACTTTCTGACCGTGTGTGTATTTAGGTTATCCACAGTGAGGCTGTGTCCTGTGAGAACACACTAGCACCTAGTAATTAGGAGATTTATAGAGTATCTATTCCTAAGAGAGAGGTAAACACTATAATATCCCGAGCCTCTGATTCCTGAGCATTCAAAACACGCTTAATAATACCCAGCTGTCTCCCCCAAGATCATAGAGTCCATGTGAAGCCTCATTAAGATGCATCACTCCAGTCCTCCGTAGAAGAAAGGAATATGGTGTGTTTGTAGGCCCCTGAAGGTTCCTCTCGTTACCGTAGTCAAGGATCATTTGAGTTCATCAACAGGAAGATTCTTTAGCTTCAGCCAGGGCTATAGTGTACCGCATCTTGTGTAGGTGTCTTATGGATTTTGAACACAGTATATCACCCTCCATGTTTAAGCTGGAGCCTTTACATGTTTAAACAGATCCCAACTCTCCGTTAGCATTTTATTTTTATAAGTGTAGATTAAGGAAAGGGGAGATGCCAGACTGTTTACATGAATGGGACCAGGGACAAGAAGAGCAATGAGGGCCAAAAGCAAAGTTTGAGAAACTGAGGTCTGAAGTGTCCTGAAGTTTTCCTAGTCCCACCCAAACACTCCCTAAGTGTAGTGAATCCCAAATGTCCCTTCCAGTTAGCCTCACTCAGGCATTGATCTCTTCAGGTCTCCTGGTTTCTGATAAGAGCCTGCTGGGACGTTGCACACCCTAAGACACACCCGTGTCTTCTTTCTAAACTCGAAATGAGCAGAGGAACAAGAGGAGCACATGCAGCGAACCTCAAGTCCTTGCTGGAGCTCTGAGCCGTCCAGGCTGTGCTGGGGATGTCTGTGAGGGGAACACAGCTAATGGTGATATCGTGCAGTTGGGGACTTGGGTTCCTGCTAGTGTAACGTACTTGAAGCACCATCCCAAGAGCCTGAGACACTGGCTGTGTATCATCTGAACCTTTTCCACCTATCACTCTGGTACTACGGATGGACGAAGCAGGTTTACAGTTTCATTTGAGTTAACCAAACAGGACACAGGGTTCACACCACTTCACCCCCACAGGCCTGCACCATGCTCCTCCCCCTCATCTGCTATGCTCCCCAGCCTAAGCCCCACCCCATATCTGCACCAACCTGGTCCAAAACCTGCAAAAGCTAGGTCCTTCACTCATGATCTCCCACCACTCACCTGAGCCTGACTGGCTCCTTACCTGTCTGGGCCCGGTCCCTCATCAGCAAAACTCTACTTATCATCTTCACAACTCCCTCTGCCTTCCAATATCTCCTCTCACCTTGTCCTCACCTGCCCAAGTACCCCAGCACACGCTCCGTCCCTTGGTTGCTTACACTGGGTTCTTACATCACCCTGACCCTCATTGTCCTTCATCAGCAAATGCCTTGTTTCTTTTTGCTCGGGATTGGTTCCTTCCAGCAAAGCCCCCCTATCACTTGCCATCCCACTCCCTCCCTCCCCGCTACCACTTTCGGCTTTCTATTCGTTCTCCCGCCCGTTTTCCTGGACCGCCCATCACTTATCACTCGCTCTCCACCCTCCCATCACCTCGCTCCTCCCCACGACGGAGGACCCTCCCTCCAGCCTATTAGAGACGTCGTCTCCATTCCACCTGTCCAATGAGAGTCTCGAGACCGTTCCCCGCCCCGCGCCGTGCGTCAGGTTAAAGGCAGTCCCACACTGGCCCCACGCTGGTCACATGCCATGTGGCGCTTCAGCGGTCGGCGGGGACTCTGCGCTGTACAGCGACTGAGCTGCGGGTGAGACACTCCTGGTGGCAACAGCGAACGGGCAGAGGCGGGGCCGGTATGAGAGACTTCAGAGTCTCTGCCATCTCTGGGCCTGGGTGACAACCTCTCTGGGGCTCCTGTACCCCCAGACTTCTTACTGGTGCCTTCAGTACCCCAAAACCCTCTTCCGGGCTCCCTAAACCAAGGATTCCTCTGTCCTACTTATACCAGAGGACCCCTGCAGGGCCTGTAAATCGCTCCTCTCTGTGGCGGGGTACAGCACACTTTCCTCAAGAAGCTGCTGTCCCAACTACCAGAGTTGGGGTGACACCGGTACTGCAAGGGGAGCCAGGTCCAGGGCACTGTCCTGACCCACTTTCCCTTCTGGGGCCTTTGGTTTTCCCAGAGAGAGTGGGTGGTCCTGAGTGTGGGATACCAAGGCTGTTTGAAGTTAAGATAGGCTTTGATGCGGATCTTAACTGTGTAATAAACGGCAATTTATGGCTCATTAATATTTGCACCGACTCATTTGTGTTACAAGGCATCCTTTAGGGCTCCATGACAAGCTGCTGTTTTTGTAAACTTATGCCTCCTGGAGTCAAACATTGTGTGGGGACTCGATTTATGAAAAAAAATAAATAAATAAAGGTGCGTTTAAAGAGTGTTTGGCTTTCATGCTAATCCAAACCCTTATGTCAGAGTGTCGCCAAGAGTGAGAGTGTGGGGTTCAGGGAGCTTTTGAACTTAAAGCAGCAGTTTTATTTGTGTATGTAGCTTCCAGAATGTCAAATGCATGAGCCATCCCAGCCTTTTGTCCTTCAGCGTTATCATACACATTCTCTCTTGGTGATCAACAGTTGAATATCTATATCTAGAACTTTCTGTCTGTGAGGAAAACCAGTCAATTTCAACATATTTCCCTGCTGCTGCCAGTGGTGGGGGTTTTGTTTTTTGTTTTTTCCTTCTGCCCTCACAACTTTTAAAAGGGATATTTCTGAGATCTTAGCATAGAAAATGTCATAAACCATACAGTTTGGGAAAATAAGTATTTTAAATGAGTCCATTGATACTAGGCCAGATTGCCCTGACAAGATTGTAACTCTTTGTTTTGTGTGGTCATTTCCGACAGACTTAAAATTTTATGTTTGCTTTTTTCTTTGTAATATCTGTGTACAGTCCTATAGAAAGTTTACCTGCATACTTGGTACCCTGGCCAAGGCTAAAAGCTTAATTGGAAACAAGTCTGAAATGTCCAAGATTTTGGAAGATGCGGGATACAAACTCCTTTTACTCTGTCATCTTTATCCTAGGGGGTTATTTACATATATCACAAAGGTATTCGACCAAACAACTTTCCAGGACTCACTAACTTGGAGAACTTTGTTTAAACCCAGCAGGGTACACCACAGAGTATGGAGGGAGAAGAGTGGCCAAGCCTGTGAACGAGCTCTACAGTATAAAGTGGGGGAGAAAATCCACGGGTTCACTGTAAACCAGGTACCCACTCATCCATCCAGCCGTTTTCTTTACGAATCAGAGACAACAGATTTTGTCCTTGTATCCCTGGGACCTGGTAAGCCTCCGGACACGTACGTGGTGGACGCTCCAGACAGCCTATGATGAAATGATACCCAAGCCTTAATTGTACCCTCATTCCAGATATTAGAAAATGACACCCCAACTCCAGTGGGGCCTCTATATAGTCGAATCCACTGATGTTTCTGCACCTGAGCCTGATCTCTCGCTTCCATCAGTGCAGATGCTATGTGCTGTTCCCTCGTCTGCTCATTCCCATTCTGTCACCAAGTACAGTTGCCTTAGACGGACATAGAACCTTTTTTTTTTCCCTGTCTTACCTTGGAATTGTTAAGAAGAGATCGTAAACCAGTATTTACTTGATTTACGTTAAAAATGTGTTTTGTTGACTCTTTTGCTCGTCTTTGTTTTTTTACTTTTAGATTAAAACTTTTACATTACTTTTTATTTAGTGTAATTATTAGAAAACTGGTATACGTCCGTGAGTTCAGGGTTATTTTTAAATATTTAGCAAGTTTATGGCCAGCCTGAGACAGACAGACACACACACACACACACACGAAAGGAAAATCAACACTTCAAATTTTTGGTCCCAGGCTTTGTACTGTGCTTGATGTTTTAACAAATACAAGAAGAAGGCAGGGCCTGTAAGCTAGAAGTCCTTGTGCAGCTGTAACAGATGGCAGAATGTGATAAGCTTGTAGCAATAAGCAAGGTCAGTGACTGGGAGCATCAGTTCCGGAGAGATGAGTCAGGAAAATGGGTAAGAGTGTCACGCACGCTCTGAAAGGCTATACGGAGGAAGTTAACTTTGTAGTATAAGTCTCTGGTCTTGCTCAGAATGACACGTTCTTCTCCTGATGTTTCAAACTAAAGAGAGACTTGAAAGAAGTGGTAAATCGTGTTTGTCCAGAAAGCCATGATTAGGCAGGTATCACATTATCTCCTGGTTTTAAGGACATTTGATCATCTATCTAAGTAAATCCAGAAACAGTAAACCAGCTATAATTACACAAGTGTCAACAGCCCCCTTTATTCTGTCATTTGTGTGTCAGGGTCTTGTGACGCAGGAGACTTGATTCATATTATATCTCTGTCTGGAACTTCCTGTAGAGATGTGGACAAGTTATGTTCATGGTCTCCAAGAAAAGAGAATGATAATGGTATAGTTATCATATTATGGATGGTCCGTGATTGAAGGAAAGATGACCAGCTGACATGAACGTGTGGCAGGATGTGTGTATATGTGTCTGTCTGTCTGTCTGTCCGTGTCCGTGTCCCTGTAGGTGCCAGAGGTCTTCCTTAGGGGTGTCATCCTCAATCATACTAATATATATATATATATATATATATATATATATACACACACACACACACATACATACACATACATGGTTTTTTTTTGAGTCAGATTTCTATGGGTGAACTCAAATGCTCACTGTAACCAAGTTGAAGGACAACCTTCAACCTCTCCTATCTTCCCAGCTCCTTCTCCCAGGACCTGGGGTTACATGTGTGATCCACCACACTCTGTTTCATGTGGTGCTGAGATTGGAACTCAGGGCCTCCCATGCTGCAGACCCTCTCCAACTGAGTTGCATCTGCAGCCTTGAGACAGGATCTCTCACTAAATCTGGAGTTTACCGATTCTGTTAGGTTGACTGCTGGCCAGTGAGCTACACGACTCTTCCTGTCTCTGCCTCCTTGGTGCTATGATTATAGACATACTCTGTTGTGTCTGGATTTCGGTTGGTCTTGGGGATTGAACTTAGGTCTTCTTACGTGTGCATCAAACATTTCACTGACTTATCTGTCTCCCTAGCCCCCAGAACCCTTTAGCCTATATTAAGGACTCTAGAGACAGTCCAGTATGAAGTCATTTCTCCATCAATCCACTGTTTCCTCCCTGGAGAGTAGGGATCATTCATTTTTATTGCAGGCATTTATGTTATAGTTCACCGGAAAGAACACAGGCACCAGGTGGATCTTGAGAGCATAGACACCAGGTGGATCTTGAGAACATAAAACTTGGCTCAGTAGTCATTAACTCTGAGGCAGGAGGATCTCTGTGAGTTTGGGGCCAGCTTGGTCTACAAAGCCAGGCTCTTATACACAAAAACCCTGTCTCAAACAAGACAAGTAATTAAGACCCAAAATAGTAAGTACGCTCAGTAGCCTTGAATTGGGTCTTAATTTCCACGTCTGTGAGATCAGGAATTCAGATAAGATGGTCTGTCCCTGTAGGTTTCCTGACATCTTGTTTAAGACCAAACAGCCATTTTTTTTTTGCCAGAAAAAGTAACTTAGTTGGCGAAATACTTGAAAGAGAATCTAAGTTGGATCCTCAGAATCCATGTTAGAATAAAACAAAACAAAGAAAAAATAAATTCCCCCTTCCCCCCCCCCCAAAAAAAAAACCCAAGGATGGTATGATATGCCCGTAATCCCCTAACAGAAGAGGTAGGAACAGGAATTGGTGGATTCCCGATGCTCATTAACCAGTCAGCATGGCATACTCGGGAAGTTCCAGAGCAGTGAGCATGCGCACACACAAGAAAAGCTGATGCTCCTATCCTGGTATATTGAGTGAGTCGTGCTGCGTAAGTCTGCTCACAGTCTCCTTCTCCTCAGGTCACTCCTGTCCCCGAGCTGTTCCTGACAGCCGTGAAGCTCAGCCATGACAACACGGGAGCCAGATACCTGCACCTGGCAAGGGAAGACAAGAATAACTTATTCAGGTGTGTGCTCCTTTAGGAGTGTGTTCTTCCATGTCTCCATCTAGCACACCTACCATGCAGCCTAAAATGAGAGGATGCCTTGCCAGGCATGGCAACTCGCCGGGAAACCCAGTACTGGGGAGGCAGGAGCAGGAGCATGGCTGCAAGTTCCAGGCGGTGCTAGGCTACATAGTGAGTTCCAGGCCAGAGTAGGCGATAGTGAGAGAATATTTCCACTTCTCCCTCTTTTCCCAAAGAGGAAGATATATGAATTCATCTAAAGATTCTCTCGTGTAGATACATTGAAATTTTACAGTATGACTGGGTGATTTGTACATGATAGACGCATTTTATTAAAAGATTGTGGTGTGAGAATGATTGTTTTTATTGATTCAGGGTGGCCACGGGTTCGGGAATTACGTTACAGGATATTGGGCTAACCCCTTGTCACCTGTTCACTTTCTTTCCTGTCCCTCAGTGTGCAGTTCCGCACAACCCCAATGGATAGCACTGGGGTCCCCCATGTTCTCGAGCATACTGTCCTCTGCGGCTCTCAGAAGTACCCATGCAGAGATCCTTTCTTCAAAATGCTCAACAGGTCACTGTCCACATTTATGAATGCCATGACAGGTAAGAAGGACATTTTGAATCAAAACCATGTTTTGCACAGACACTATTGCATATGCCAGCAAGATTTTGCTGAAAGGACCTTGATATAGCTGTCTCGTGTGAGGCTAGGCCAGTATCTGGCAAATACAGAAGTGGATGCTCACAGTCATCTATAGGATGGGACACAGGGCCCCCAGTGGAAGAGCTAGAGAAAGTACCCAAGGAGCTAAAGGGGTCTGCAACCCTATAGGTGGAACAACAATATGAACTAACCAGTACCTCCAGAGCTCATGTCTCTAGCTGCATATGTAGCAGAAGATGGCCTAATCAGCCATCATTGGGAGGAGAGGCCCTTGGTCTTTCGAAGACTATGCCCCAATACAGGGGAATGCCAGGGCCAGGAAGTGGGAGTGGGTGGGTTGGGGAGCAGGGCGGGGTGGAGGGTGTATATAGGGGACTTTCGGGATAGCATTTGAATTGTAAATGAAGAAAATATCTAATAAAAATTGTTTAAAAAAAACATGTTTTGGGGGATTTGAAGAGATAGCTCAGCGGTTAAGAGCTCTGACTGCTCTAAGTTCCCCGTAACCACATGGTGGCTTATAGCCATCTGTAGTAGGACCTGATGCCCTCTTCTGGTATGTCTGAAGAGAGCAACAGTATACTCATAGAAATAAAATAAATAGATAAATCTTTAAAAAAAAAAAAAAAAGAAAGGAAGGAAGGAAGGAAGGAAAAAAAGGAAAGAAAGAAAGAAAGAGAAAGATGGATGGATGGATGGATGATGTTTGGTCCATCAGACACCAGTAGAGAAATTATTTTCTAGGAACAAGAATAGACTTAATGTTGTACAATATTTTTTAAATTATATTTACTTTATATCCCAACTGCAGTTTCTCCTCCCTCCTCTCCTCCTAGGCCTCTCCCTCTAACTCCCCCACCCTCCTCCAGCAACTCCTCCTCTGTCCTGGGTGGATAGCAATCAGCCATGGCCTATCATGTTAGGTTGTAGAAAGACTAGGCTATTCAGGCTAGAAGAGGCAACCTGGTAGCAGGAGAGGGTCCCAAAAGCAGGCAGCAGAGTCGGAGCAGCCCCTGCTCCCACTGTTAGGAGTCCCACGATAAGATCAAAGCTACAAAACTGTATCATATGTGCAAAGGGCCTAGGTCAGTTGTCTGTCCTCACACTAGGTGAAAGACGTTAGAAGCTGAATGATTTTAGGAAAGATGATTGATTAGATTATTGAAATGGACAAACTAGGGGTGTCAAGATGGCTCAGTTGATAAAGTACTTGCCCCTCAAGCATGAGGACTCATGTTTAGAATGCTAGCACCCACGTGAAAGCCAGGTAGACTGGTGTGTCCTTACAATCCTAATGTAGGAGAGGTGGAGGCAGAAGCACCCTTTGACTTTTCTAGCTGTTCTAGCTGAATCGGCGAGCTCCAGACTTAGCAGAACACCCCGAGTCAAAATATAGCGTGGACAGTCATTGGCAAAAGTATCAGCCTCAACCTGCGGCCTCCACATTCACACAAGCCCCCGCGGACATGCACCTAAGCATGCCAGACATGTACACACTTACACACGTGCACACACAGTTAACAAGTATGTAAATGACATCCGGAGTCTTAGAACAATGGTATGGCAGTGTTTCCAGTAAAGTTCAGAACAGCTGTGGGGCTGGCCCTACAGGCTCTACAGTGTCGTCATTAATGTTTGTAGAGCTTAAATTAGGTCAGTTGCTCAAGCTTATATCAGTTAAACAAGTCAAGCAGCCAATCAAATCAAAGCATAGAGAAGGTGACTGAAGAGTTGGTGCTGATGTCTGTTCTTTGAGACTTGGGGATTTGGGAAAGGCTGAGGCTTGGAGTGATGAGCAGAGTGGAATTAATGCATGTGTGGCTTCTGCTTTCTGTTTTCACCGGAGGGAAATACTTACTGAAGGAAGTCAACCAGTGAGACTTTAAAGTAATGAGTTTCTGCAGGCGTCTCAGATTTCAAAATCTCACGCTTCATTCATTTCTCCCCAGCCAGCGATTACACGATATATCCGTTTTCCACTCAAAATCCCAAAGATTTTCAGAACCTCCTCTCGGTGTATTTGGATGCCACTTTCTTCCCCTGCTTGAGGGAACTGGACTTCTGGTATGTAATGATCACTTACAGGATTCATGCTGCGGTCATCTGCCCACTACCATGGTTTATTTATCCAGTTCTCATTTGTTTAGGCAGGAAGGATGGCGTCTAGAGCATGAGAATCCCAGCGACCCTCAGACGCCCTTGATCTTTAAGGGGGTCGTCTTTAACGAGATGAAAGGGGCATTTGTAAGTGTTCTGCTGCATGAAGGTTATCTCTTAAAGAGATCTGTGTATTTGTATGTAGCATGTTCATGCATGAGTGCGGGCTTTAACATGCCACGTGCATGTGCAGGCCAGAGGGCAGCTGGAGGTGTCGTGTGCTCACCTTCTACTGGGCTCTCCTGTTTTTCACACGAGGCAATCTGGCCCATGGTTCTGTGGAGCATCTCCTTTTCCCCACCTCCTCTCTTGCCGTGGGAGTGCTGAGCTTACAGTACATCGCTAACACACTCAGGTTTATGCGTGTACTGCAGGTTTGAACCCAGGTCATCATGCTTATGCTTTAACCACTGAGCCCTTTGTTAAGTTTTGAAATGTGTGTGTGCTTGCAATATAGGAGACCTATTGTTACTTACTCTCCTCACCTCCCTCCTTAAACTATCTGAAGTCAGTACTGTGAGCGGAACCCTTCAGTGGTAGAAGGGTGGGTCTGGTTTCATTATACCTGATCTGGAGTAGGACAGCCTGCCCTGGCCTGGCCTGCTCTTCCAGAAGTACATGGGGTCGTTCATCAACTCCAAGGTACTCTGATTCCTGTGGCCTCTCTGAATAGCAAACTTGTTATCCTGTAGACTCTATTTGGTATCATTTTGGTCGTGAGACTCCATGGTAGTAAGTGACATCCTTTTGACTGTGGACCAAGGAATTCTCGCTCATCTATCCTTATCCCACCATTACTTTTCTCTCTGACTCAGCTGGGCAGTTGATGAAAGACAAACTGCGCAGTTAAGAGAGCCAGTCCTCAGGTCCCAGCCACAGATTATGAGTAACTTGAATGTGAAGTTAGACTGCGCCTGTGCAGCTCTGGGGTGGCATTTGATTGACAAGTATCTTCATTAACTGATTTATTTTCGATCTCAAGACAGACAATGAGAGGATATTCTCCCAGCACCTCCAGAACAAGCTGCTTCCTGACCACACCTACTCCGTGGTTTCTGGAGGGGACCCACTGTGCATCCCGGAGCTCACGTGGGAGCAGCTGAAACAGTTCCATGCTACTCATTATCACCCAAGCAATGCCAGGTAGTGTTGGGTGTAGAGGTTTGGTCGTAGATCAGTGGATAGTTGACCTGTATGCATTCTTACATCAAGTGATATATGGCTTCAAATTTAGTGAAGAAACATATGCTGAACAGATCCGTAGCTCTGGGTGAGATTGGAGTGTTTTAGTTTACCGACAGACCATTGTAAACGTCAACAGCCATAACTCTCAGTTGGCAGTGTTTAGTGGTTACAAACCACCTTTAGAGTCACCTCTGCTGGAGTCCCAGTTCCGCATCCTGGTCTGTGTCACGGCCAACTGATGCATAGGTTGTGAATGGTAGTGTCCACGCTGAGACTAATGCTCACCATACTCATGAAGGCTTCCGTTGTCTTTGGCAGAAATGAACTTTATTTTTGTTGTTGTTATTAGTTTTGTGTGTTTTGCACGTGCTTGCATATGATTCAGCAGGTTGGTTTTGTGTTGTTTTATTTTTTGAGACAGGGTCTCATTGTGTAGGTCTGGCTAGTCTCAAGTTCACTATATTGATCAGGTGGCCTCAAACTCAGCGACATCCACCTGCTTCTGACTTCTCTAAGTGCTGGGATTAAAAGCATCTGCCACCATACCTGGCTGATAGTTGAACTTTAAATGATAGCTCTGATAGGAAAGACAGATGCCTCTGGTATGTGTAGTCTTTTTTGCTGATGGTTACCTAAGTATAGTGCATTAAAAACATGAAATCTAGTCATTGTAGCCTGAAGTTGAGGTTTTTGAAGTTCCTTATTTTGGGCTGTCAATCTTAGTTACATTCTTATATATCTTGCCTGTCATGGGAACTCATTTGCCTTCTGCAGTGCCTTTATAGCAGGTGAAAAATAAAGCTAAATACTTTTCGTTTCGTTTAACCAAATCTTCCTGCTTGCTCTGTGTAGCTTAAAACCAAAATGTAGTCCTATATGCAGTTGATATTCATGGGAAGATCAGCTGGCATATACTGGTACCCTCCATGTTATGCGAAAGCCTTGGGTGTTCATTGGTGCCCCTCTCACGCTAGTGAGTGCTGTGTTCCCTGGACTTTGTAGGTTCTTCACTTACGGCAATTTTCAGCTGGAAGGACACCTGAAGCAAATTCACGAAGAAGCCCTGAGTAAATTCCAGAGATTGGAGCAGAGTACAGCGGTGCCTGCCCAGCCGCACTGGGACAAGCCTGTGAGTGTCCCACCAGCTTTTATTGGTGTGTCCCTCATGCCTGTGAAATGGACTGAAGCGCACACTGGGACTGTGTAGTACAATGATGGTTTGAGAAATTGCCCTGGGCTGCACAGTACGCTTTGCAAGACTGAGAGCATGATTATTGGTAAAAGCTGACTTCCTGCCAAGTGTGTGCCACGTCCAGATAATCTGTGCTTGTTTAAGACCCTTTGTGCTCTGTGTCTGCCTGAAGTGTCATATCATTTTGCAGAGGGAATTCCATATAACATGTGGCCCAGATTCACTAGCTACGGAGACTGCCAAGCAGACAACTGTCAGCGTTAGCTTCCTCTTACCAGAGTAAGTATGTGTTGTGAAATTTATTCTTGAGAGAAGAATAAGGAAATAGACAGATTAGAAGGCTAGGTAATTCTCCGGGGCTAATGTGATGAACAGGTGGGAGGGTTAAAAAAATCAATTAAGTTTTAGGAATAAAGAACAAAGATCAAGGTTTTAATAACATCAGAAGTGGAGTTGGGAAAAGAAATTTTGCCAGCCAATTAGAGAAAAGGTTTCTTTTTAATTATATACACACACATACACACACACATACATACACATTTTCTCTCTCACAAATACACAAACAAACATACACAACACACACATACACACATACAGACACACAAGCACACACATACAAACATTCATACACGCACACAGACACACACACACATACATTCATATGGTCTCTATAGTTCAGTCTGGCTTAGAATTGCCTATGTAGCCAAGGCTGACCTTGAACTTCTCCCTGCCTCTGCCTCTCAAATGCTGTGATAGTCAGTGTGTGACACCACTCCTGGTCTTTAATTCAGTGCTGGGAAGTAAACCCAAGCTTTCAAGCATGCCAAGGCGAGCACCCTACCAACTGACCCACATTCCCTTTCCTAATTAGTATATATTACTGTGAATTAATTAGGTAGTATTAAATGCTTCCAGAAAAGAGCCTGGTTTTAATTGTTTAGCTTTTGGGTGAGGGTGGAAGGAGGAGCAAAGGTCATGCCAGGAATAAGTATCGGCTTCTGTGACGTGTGTGTGTGTGTGTGTGTGTGTGTGTGTGTGTGTGTATACAACTACAAATGCACATGTGTGCATGCACACAAATTTTTAAAGAAGAAAATATGCCACTACTGCCAGGGATGGATCTGGGGGACATGAGAAGTGTGGGGAGACTGGGAGGGGTAGAGGGAGGGGAAACTGCCATCAGAATGTAACATTTGAGAGAAGAATAAAAAATTAAAATGTTTGAGTGTGTGTGTGTGTGCACGCGTGCACACACACATACACATATATGGATAGCTACTAGGAGATTTTTTTTTTAAATGTTCTCTTATATTGCCCCCCTCAATGAAGTATCACTGACACATTTGAAGCCTTCACCTTGAGCCTTCTGTCTTCCCTCCTGATTTCTGGACCCAACTCCCCCTTCTACAAAGCTTTGATTGAGTCTGGACTCGGCACAGACTTTTCTCCTGATGTTGGGTAGGTTGGCTGTATTCATTTGGTTGTATTTGATTAGTTTGACATAAACAAGTAGGATTCAATGTAGGTGATGGGTTGGTTTGATTTAAATTGACCTGAGTAATTTAGTTAATTTGATTAATTGACTGATTTGTCCAGATGGCCTTGGCATTTTCAGTCCCCCTGCCTCAGCCTCTGGAGTAACTGGGATTATAGGCCTGTGGTCCAAGGCCTGGATTTATTGGTCTTTTACATTAATACCACTTGCTTTGGGCTTTAAAATTCATATCATCAAGCATTCCTTAAAATATTAAGGCATTGTAAAACAGCAGTTTATTGTTTCTAGAATTATTTTATCATAACATAAAAGGTTAGGTATACTGACTTATTTAAAAAGGTATGAGTGTACATGTGACTAGCTACATACAGGAAGCAAGTGCCTGAGAATATCGGTTTAATGCGTTCTCTAGTGAGACGTGATGAAAAAGGCTTCAGTCCTGATGTCAGTGAAGTACGTCCCAAATGACAGTGCTTGGTTTTTGATAGTCTGCCTGTTTCTGCTTTCTAGATATAATGGCTATACACGGGAGGCTTACTTCAGTGTCGGGCTTCAAGGGATCGCAGAGAAAGATGTCAAGACGGTCAGAGAGCTCGTGGACAGGACAATTGAAGAAGTTATAGAGTACGTGTGTGTGTGTGTGTGTGTGTGTGTGTGTGTGTGTGTGTGAGAGAGAGAGAGAGAGAGAGAGAGAGAGAGAGAAAGAGATGGCAGCCTGCTTCTACCCTTCCTTCATGAGTGCTCTGTGGGAAGGAGTCTGAGCCATCTCTACCTCTAGCCTCTTGATGTCATGAGACATGTGTTGGTTCAGTTTAGTTCTTACGTATTTGAGTTTTATCCTGGATTTCTTTCTGGCATGGCGTGGTGTGACATTTTCATGTATTTCTATGATTCGACCTTATTTTTCTTTCTCATTATCACACCCCAGTCCTTGCTGTCTTTCTTTTTCCAATATGTGCGCACGTGTGTGTGTGTGTGTGTGTGTGTATGTAATATATCACTTGTGTAATCGTCTCATTATTGCCTCTGCCACCGTGTGCCTCCGAGACCTCTCTCTGTTTCAGCATCTCATTTATTAATTTGTGTGTCTCTTTATTTTTTTTTTTTTTTAGGAAAGGATTTGAAGATGATCGAATTGAAGCTCTGCTTCATAAAATCGAAATTCAAACGAAGCATCAGTCAGCCAGCTTTGGCCTGACCCTGACGTCAGTACGTGATCTTTTCACCACCGCTGCTTTCTCTTCTGTGTTGTGTATTGTTCCTTCTTTCTTTTTATTTTCTTCTTTTCAAATATTTTAGACAAGATTCTGCCATGTCGCTGTGACGGCTGTAAGCTTAGTTGTCCCTTAGCCTCCTGGTTGCCAGGGTTACAGGCATGCAGGACAACCACCTTACTAGAACTGTGGTTCTTCACAGCACTGAACATATTGGTTAATACTAACAATTGATTTTCATCTGAGTCTTGAAACTTCTACTATCCTGAATCAAATACAAATATACTTCTGATTTAGTTTTATTTTTTATTCGTTTTAAAGATCTTTTAAAAGTGTATGTGTATGAGTGAATGCTTATGAGAATTTATGCTCACTGTGCATTCAGGAGCCGCTAGGGGCCAGAAGAGGGTATTTGATCCCCTGGGAACCAAACATGGGTCCCCTGCAAGAGCAGTCACTTTCCTTACCACTGAGCCGTCTTGCCAGCCCTTTTTTGTTATCTTTCAATTAGCTTGCTTAATTGGCTGATTGTTTTGTTTTCTTTTATCGGCTTGGGAGTGTATATGTAAGTGTGCAGGCTTATGTGTGTATGAAGAAATGTGTGTATGTGTATCTGGGTGTGTATGTGGAGGCTGGAGGGCAAGCTCAGATATTGCATCTTAGCTTCTGTCCACTATTTTTTATTTTTCCTTAAGACCAGTCGCTCACTGGCTTCTCATCTCATAGGCAAGGTTGACTGGACCGTGAGCCATAGGTGCTCACCTGTCTCTGCCTTCCCAGCATGCATCACTGTACTTGGCTTTTTTTCTTCTTCATGTGGGTTCTGAAGATCACACAAAGATGGACGTGTTTGCAGAACAAGTGCTTCACCAACCAAACTATCTGACCAGCACCTTAATTGGATATTTTGGGATATTATGTTTTTATATGAAATAGATTTTTTACACAGCTAACATATTATGTATCGAAAACAAAATAGAGTTAGTAGGCCTCTCTCCAAACAAGTAATGATTTAAGAATTTTGTTATAAACCGTTATTTCTTAGGGCTGGGCAATAATAGGGATTAAACACAGGGCTTGAACATAACAGAAAATTGCTATCTCGAGCCTTTGGCCATGCGGTTTTTAAGTGGACAGTGGTATCATGACAGACTGTCATGCATTTTATGTTTGTGGGGGAGGGGAAGGGGCCCAGCCTAGCTTTTCTGAGGGATAACAGTGCATCCTGTATCTAAAATTCTTTGTTGTAGTATATAGCTTCTTGCTGGAACCATGATGGGGACCCCGTGGAGCTCCTGCAGATTGGAAGTCAGCTGACTAGATTTAGGAAGTGCCTTAAGGAAAATCCAAAATTTTTACAAGAAAAAGTAGAACAATATTTTAAGGTAAGAAACTTAGAGAGTCTATCATCTGTAACTTGATAGTTAGATTTTAAAATATTGAAAAATGTGACATTGCAAATTGTGAAATCAAGATCTTAGTCTATGTAAGTAGTTTCTGCTTATAGGTTTTTTATATGTATGTGTGTCCCTATGTTTGTAATAAGAAATATGGCTACATATACAACTTAAATCCTACTTTTGAGATTATAGTGCAAGTTCAGTCCTTAGTTACAGTACGTGCATGTATAGAATGGATTATTTGATGCTTATTTCCCTGCTTTTAGCAAGTTGTGCTTTCTGTCTGTTTTCTCGTATACTCTACTTAATTTCCGAGTGTCACAGTGACCTATTTTGAAAGCTTTCTTGTCATAATTCCATGATTTGGGACAAGGAATATAATAATTTGACCTATGATTTCTCTGTCTTCTATATATATCCACCCCTCACACACTTTGATTGAGTTGAGCCCTGGCATACACTCAAGCTAGCTTTGAACTTTCAACCTTCCTGCCTCTGCCTCCTGGGTGTTGAAATTACAGATAAGCACCATCACTTGTAGCTGCTGTGAGTTCTTACTGGAATCTAATCCATCCCCTCTCCTTGTAGAGTTACAATTGAGCATCGTGTATATATGCTCAACTGTTGAAGGAAATAACAAAAGCATTTTAAGAACAGATGCTTTATATTTGTTCAGTGTCAGTTTTGTCCATGTAACTTATAAGCCAATAAATTGTTAGTTTCCTTCCCGAGGTGGATGGGGTGGCACTTGCCTGGGATCCCAGAGCTAGGGAAGCAGACGCAGGACGATCAGGAGTCAAAGGTTATCCCTATCTCTGTGGTTAAGTTTGAGGCCATCCTGGGCTATCTGAGACCCTGTCTCAAAACAACAAATGAAAACTTGTAGTTCTAGCCTTTCAGGAATTTATAGTGCTAGATAAAAATTAATTTTTAAGTTGTCTTAACTTTTATGTAATTCAAGATATTAGAAAGTGCAGGTTTTCTTTATAATCAAGATGTACATTTTGGGAAACACGGGGATTACAGTAGGCCTAATTGCAAAACCAGTGTGTATGGCTCATGTACTGACCAGAGAACAGGTTTGCTTGTGAGGGTTCCTATGGCCTGCATGGCCCTGGCTGCCAAACAGCCCTAATGAAGTTCTCATCATTGAGAAGGTGGGTAAGCAGAACTGTAAGCCCAAGTCACGCTGCTCTCAGATGTTTTAATTTGTTCAGATCTAGTGTCTCCTAATCGTGTTTTAAAATGGGTTGTTGTTGCCATGGTTCCCATAGAAGAATCAGCACAAGCTGACTTTATCCATGAAGCCAGACGACAAGTATTATGAAAAGCAAACTCAGATGGAGACAGAAAAGCTGGAGCAAAAGGTGAATTCTCTCTCCCCGGCGGACAAGCAGCAGATCTACGAGAAAGGTCAGAGGGATTCGGGGTGACGGGACTTACTTGGTTGGATGTGTAGGAGGGATCCGATTTGTATGACTGGCTTGATGTTCCTTGGGCATGAACTCGGGGCACTGTGCGAGCGAGCAAGGCAAGTGCTGCCCCTCAGTCAGCTCTGTCTCCAGCCTTGCACTGTTGCTTCTGAGATGATGTCTTGGCACTGGCCCTGAACTTTGCATCTCCCTGCCTCTGGGTAGCTGGGATTACAGGCTTGTGCCTCTCAGCCTGGAAACACTGTTAATTTCATCAGTTGTTCTCAATCAAAGGCCACTGTGTGTATCTTCCCCTCCACCACCACGACCCAGGAATAGCAATGCTTGACAATAGGACATTTTGTCTTGCTTTTAAGGCCACCTATCAGTCTTAAATGCATGTGCATCCTCCATCCTCCATGCAGCCCTAGTGAACTTTTTACTCCTGATAGCTACAGGAAAGGTATTTTTGAACACAAACAGACTTCAGCTATGTCATAATGGGTTCCAACCGTGACATTTGGCCATATCAGAAAATTGACACTCCAGTTCATTTACTTACATCAGCTCATAGTTCCAGGCTATGAGGGATCATAGGAGGGAAGTTAGGGTGACAGGGAAGTACAACAGCTATCACAGCCCATCCAGAGTCAAGATCAGAGTGCAGAGTGTACTCGCATGCCCACTTGCCTGTGCTCAGCTAACTTTCTTCCCTCTTAGGCAGTTCAGAGCCCAACTCAGGAATGGTGGCACCTACACTCAAAGTAGGTCTTCCTACCTCAGTTAACTCAAGACAATTCATCACAGACATTCCCAAGGCATCCTGGTCCAGGTGACTCCAAGTTGAAGGCTGAAGTAGGGCAGTAACACAAGACATTAATGATAACACTCACATTACAGGAGGTGTGTTTCCTGTACACATGCTCTGCAGAGCCCCTTTAAAGTGGGCACAGCACCGGTGCCTTCAATGGTTGTTTCAGGCAGTGGAGTTTTAAATCATGTGACTCAGTATTTGGAAATTTTATGAGTTAAAGCCGAGGCAGAAAATGCCTGGAGATAGGAAAAGGCTTATTAGGGTTAATAGTCAATGTCGGACTGGCATGAAAGACGAAAGTCCTCACCGCAAGGGACCTTGTGCTTTGAGGAAAGGGAAAAGAAAAGCAGCTGAGCGTCTCAGTTATTGACTATGAGTGTACACAGCAAGGAGCACTGGGCTGCCAGGGTAACTGCAGAATCTCGCAGTGATATCGCTTTGCCTAGGCGTGGTGCGGCAGGTCCCTTATCCGCTGTGATGATCATGTCCTCTCACCTTGGCTCAGAGTGGCTCATGCTGGATCTTGGATAATGCAGAGTAGTATATCCAGACCCTACAACCCTAAACCTCACAGGCCGGTTCCTTTGGGTTTTGTTTTCACTTTTTGTTTGTTTCTTATCTGTTTTTTACACTTTAGGTTTAGAACTACAGACGCAGCAAAGTAAACATCAGGATGCCTCCTGCCTCCCAGCATTGAAAGTCTCGGACATTGAGCCCTCCATGCCTTTCACCAAGCTTGACATCGGCCTTGCAGGTCATCATCAGGCCATTCCCATGGGGGCCTGGCTTCTGGGACTGTGTTAAATAGCACTTTGCCATGGGTCAGATGTTCTCCAGAAAACATCTCAATGAGCAACCTGTTTGTAGAGCTCTGTTGTTTGTATGCCTTGCAAATTATTATTGCTTGGTTTGTATGTGCAGGTATATATGCATGCGTGTGCTATGTGTGTGTGTGTGTGTGTGTGTGTGTCTAGGCCAAAGGCCACTCTTGGGTTTAATTCCTCAAGTGCCATCTACCTGTCCTCACTGGTACTTGGGGTTTGGAGTCCAGCCAGGTTGTAGATGGAGAGAGGCACCTGTCTCCATTCCCAGCTCAAGGCTTACCAGTGTGTACCTCCACTCCTGTCCCCCACCCCCTTTTAAGTAGATTGTGAGGATCAAACTCAGGCCCTTGTTTTCACTGAGCCTTTCCCAGTCCTTGGGAATTATTTCAGCTTTAGTGAGGATAGATTTCTGTCGTCACTAAGAAGCCTTGTGTATTCCTGTGCGTAGATTTGAGGGCATCAGGGCCATTCCCTGCTCCTGGGATGATCAGGTGAGGGTGTGAGTTAGCCAGAGGTTGAATTCAGAATGGCTTTTGTAGGAATCCTCCAAGCCCTTACTGCCAGCTACCTCTTTAACTTGGCTGTTACCAGTGAAGAGGGTGTGGAGGGAAAAGGCCTGGAGTGCTCTTGACCTCCCACTTCACTGCTTCTGGGATCCCAGGCTTGCTTGTGGCTGGTGGCATGAGACACAGTTATCTCTAGGAGAGCATTTTCCTGGAAAATGATAGTTTTTATTGATTCAGACCAGGGTTGGGCTTCAATGTACAGCTGTGGAGGCTAGGATGGGATTTGATTTGATATGATTTGATATGAACTGAGAGTCTCCTGTATGCTAGGCAAGCATTTGGTGACAACCCCAGGATAGGTACACTGTTTCCAGTGAGGCATCTCCAACCTGCCTTGCGTATTTTAGTGGTGATTATCTCACTTGTCATGTCGGATATATTTGTGTATGCAGCTGAGAGAGAGTGGGTGTGTGTTTCTAGAAATTGGGGTTCATGTTTTGATCTTTTAATCTACAGATTCTTTGTATTTTTCCATTTTCATATGTGTGTGTGTGTGTGTGCATACATGCATGTGGGAATGTGTGGGAACGTGTGTGCATGTCGAGGATGATACTGGGAATCATTCTCCACTGACTTCGTGCATTGTTTATTAAGGCAGGGTTGAGCGCTAGGACTACTCTTGCTAGACAGCCTTTTCTGGGGAGTCCCACCTCCAACCTTCACAGCTAAAACTGCAGGCAGCTGCTATGCCCATGTGACATTTTACATGTCTTGTCTGTCTGGAGATCCAAACTCTGGCCCTCACGCTTCTGAGGCAGGAATCTTACCTACCGAGTAATCACCCAGCCCCTCGTATATTTTATTTAGAAGTAAATCTCGTTAAGTGTCTCTAATAAGTTTCTATTTCTTTAATAGGGACAATAAATCAGTCATCAACCAGTGCTTCCATACAGTGTAGGGCACTGTGCTAGGTGGGTGTATATAAAATAGAATCAAGAAAACCTACCTCCAAAGATGGAGAGACACCCTAATCATGGGGCCACTGAGGGCCATTGAGGGCTTGTTGGGTCCTGAAGACCAACAGCGTGTAGAGTAGATGCTGCGATGGAGTCGGGTGTTGTGAGCGTGTTCATCCACGCAGACCTAACAGTGCTGATGAAGGGAAGCGCTCAGTAGAGGGCTCAGTTACAGGTGAGACCGACGCTGAGATGCTGCTGAAATGAGCTGCGAGGTCAGAAAGACAGGACTCTTCTCCATCTCAGTGCTTCAGCGAGCAGGGATGCCCTTACACTGCAAAGGGTTTCGGTTTCATACCGATATGAAAGTGCAGCGGGAACCCTGTATCAGCTGCCGGAAGTGAGCAGTACATTTCTATGTTCCTCCGAGCTTTACGCTTTCATCCTTGACAAGCAGTAGCGTGATTCCTTATATGCTATGAATGACTAGGGGCTGGGGGTGTAGCTCAATTGGGAGAGAACTTGTCCAGCATGCGAGGGCCCCTCCCTACCTGTAATCCCAGGAAGAGAAGTCAAGACTTCAAGGAGATCCTTTGCCAAAACATCTAGTGTGAGAGCAGCCTTGGATACATGAGACCCTGATTTCAAAAACAACACAACAAACGAATTGAAAGTTGATTAATTAAACCAAGAGCATTGCTTCTGTGTTCCAGCTGGAGACATCCCTGTGCAGTACTGCCCACAGCCCACCAACGGCATGGTGTATTTCCGAGCCTTTTCCAGTTTAAACACACTGCCAGAGGACCTGAGGCCCATTGTGCCTCTCTTTTGCAGCGTGCTGACCAAGTGAGTTGTGGAACGCAGTAAATGCACATATGAGCTGCTCAGCATGTTTTCATGGTGTGTGTGTGTGTGTTTCTGTGTGTGTCCTTTATGTATTTGTGTTATGTTCATGCCCTCCCTGGGAGTCTCTTAAACTTAGTGTTGTCACAGTGTGCACAAGCTACTCTCTTATAGTCATATTTTCTTATCATAAAAAATGTTACTGTATGAATCCATGGAAGGAATAATACCTGCGAAGGCATCTGTTCAGATGAATCGCCAAGGCTCTTGAAGAAAGGAGAATATACTTAGGAGATAGGAACAATTCAGCGTAAGGAGTAGCTGCAGCTTGAGGGTGTCTTGGCAGAGCTTGGTGGACAGTGAACTCTGTCTACTTCTCTGCAGAGCTAACTGCAGCAGCTGCTTTCCCCCGCCAGGCCAGGGTGTGGATAGGTTTGGAATTGTGCGTTGAGGTTTTCTTGACAGTGGCAAACTGAGAAGGAGCAGCTGCCGATTTCCTCGCTTCTTATAGGGCAATAAAGAGAAACCAAGGCTGGGACATGGCCCAGCTGAGGACTAGATTGCAATGGAAAATGTCCCTGACCTTTGGGACATTCAGTCCCCATTTTGTCCCCATTCTCAACCATTTCAGTAACTCCCAGTGTTTGCCCTTTTAAACCAGTTTCCATGCCCCTCACAGTCGTCTTCTGGGCTCAGACGATAATGTTTCTTCTAGACATATCAGCACACAGAATTTCTACATGTTTTTCTCAGATACCTCCCACCCCATTGCCAGATATTCGAGCAAATGACGTGAGCATATTTAGGAGGAAGAAAGTACTCGTAAAAGATGTACAAGCTTAAGGCTGGAAGATCACGTTCAGCCTGATATCTTCACTAAGGGGCACTAGCTAGCTAACCGAAGGATTTAGCTAGTGTCCTGAGCACTGGACATGAGTTCCAAATGGAGAAATGGGTTTGTACCTCTGTGAGAGGGCACATGAGCTATGTAGAGAGTTGATGCCAGCATGCTTTCAAAACTGCAAAGTGTACAGGACGTATGGAGAGTTGTGGTTATTGAATTAGCATACATAAACTGTGCGTTTGAAAATGGTAGGCACAGATGCTAACTTGAGTGCTACCCAAATGGGCTCCAGTGACTCGGGTATACTTCTTGTTCATCAGGTTAGGTTGTGGCATCCTTAACTACAGAGAGCAAGCCCAACAGATTGAGCTCAAGACAGGAGGCATGAGTGTCACGCCCCATGTGCTCCCTGACGACTCACAGCTGGATACCTACGAGCAGGTAGGTACCCCTTCCTGCTCCGTCATGATGTAGTCAAAGGCTTGTTTCCAGGGTGTCCTCGTTTTTAATGGTACCCTAATTAATTTTATCTTGCATCTTTCTTTGGTGATACAGGGTGTGTTATTTTCATCTCTCTGCCTGGAGCGGAACCTGCCAGACATGATGCATCTGTGGAGCGAAATATTTAACAAGTAACTTTACTCACCCGTTTATTAATAAGTGAGAGTATGATATATCTAACTCTGAAATGCTTTGCCAAGTGATTTGCCTCACTTGTCAGATTCTAGTCAGATTTTACTTGTAATTCCTAAGCACACAGAAAAAAAAATTGAAAGATACTGAGTTCCTCTGTAATAATTTCCCTGTGGTATTGGAGTGAAGCTGGCTCACTCTCTAAGACATCCCTCTTCTTCTGTAGTCCATGCTTTGAAGAAGAAGAACACTTCAAAGTGTTGGTGAAGATGACTGCTCAGGAGCTCTCCAATGGAATTTCAGACTCGGGCCATCTCTATGCAGCCCTCAGAGCAAGCAAGACACTGACACCTTCAGGGGACTTGCAGGAGACCTTCAGTGGGATGGATCAGGTGGGCACTAGCAAGGCCAGGTGCTGGTCCTGATGAGCAAGGCTTCCTGAAGTTGTTAATGTTCTCCAGTCATACACGATTCTACCTCAGAAAACCTTCTAAAAGCTGGGCGTGCTGGTTTTATGCTTGGATCCCAAGCCAAAAAGGCTGATGGATCCCTGAGGATTGCTGGCCGGCCAGCCTAGCCTACTTGGGGAATTCCAGGCCAGTGAGAGAGAGTGTCTCTTAAAAATGTGGGTGGTTCCTGAGAAATGAAAACAAAAGATGTTCTCTGGCCTACACACACACACACTTGCATGCATGACCATGAAAAATGCTTGTACATGCATAACCACACACCCATACACTGGAACCAGAAAGCTTCTAACTTACTACTGATTTCTAATTCCCAGACTTCATAGAGGAAAGTGTTTGTTTCCTTTCTTCTTTGTACTACACAGTCCTTCAGCTTCACCCAAGCTGGTAGTTAACACGCATGTGCACACAAATCCAGGACACATCCAGTGGCCAGTCACAACCTGTATTAGGGATGTTCGCTATTCAGTCCTGTCCAGAGAAGAAACAGACAACTGGAAACTATGAAATTACCACTGACATAAAAAAATTACAAGGCGCCAAAATTATTGTTATGCTGTGCAGACATCCTTTTCTATAACTGCCAAATTCCAGAGAATCACAAGTCATACTCTGGCATTAGATATTCTCCTGCTAGCCTTATAAAATACCATAATTGAAGGCGATTTAAGGAAGAAGAGATAGAATCTATGCTGGAAAGGCATGACATCATGAGACAGAAGCAGAGACGTATTTTCCTCTATACCCAGGAAGCCGAGAAGAGGAAGTGGGGTGAAGCTACTAACCCTCAAAGCCCACCCCAGTGGATTTGTATTATGTTCATGCCCTGATGGCAGTCACTACCCAGAGAGTCATCTTGTTTGTTAAGCTTAGTGTTGTCACATTGTATACTTTGTGTCACATTTGCTTTCTCATATCTGCTTACTGTGGCACACCCCTTCCAGCAAGGCTCTACTTCCCAGGAGTTCCATAACCTTCCCGGTCATCGCCCTGACCTTCCAGGAACCAAGTATTTAAATGCATTAGCCTTTGGGAGACTTTTTGATCCCAAGCACTGCAGCTGTCAGGTAAAGTCTATTTCAACCGTGCAGGATTTGGCTGTCAGTGTGGTCTGACTCAGTGTCTGCCTCCTTTGGTTCAGGTGAAGGTGATGAAAAGAATTGCAGACATGACAGACATCAAGCCCATCCTGAGAAAACTGCCCCGGATCAAGAAGTATCTACTAAACTGTGATAACATGAGGTCGGTGTCCCGCCTGTCCCTAAACAGCTCTTAGGAGTCCCACCATTTTGTGAATTGTCATTTTTAGGTATTTTCCATTTGAAGACGAAATTACCTGAATTTATCTTCAAAACAGAAAGTGTGTTGGTGTAGGTGTTAGGTTATAGGACTGACTCTAGACTTTAAATTAATGTGCTGGGGGAATAAAAAGAATTACATTTTAAATTAGTTAAAGTTGCATGAGGTGGACAAGAAAGCAACGAGTTAAAGTCTAGAACTGCGGGCTAGAGAGTCAAGAGCACTGACTGTTCTTCCAAAGGTCCTGAGTTCAATTCTCAGCAACAGCATGGTGGCTCACAACCATCTGTGATGAAATCTTATGCCCTAAGATTCATTATCTTTTCCCTATCTTCTGTGAGACGTAGAGAAGGTTATCTTGCTCAGTATCAGTGTCCTGGTTGGGGTTTCTGCCGCTGTGATGAAACACCATGATCCAAAGCAACTTGGGCAGGAAAGGGTTTATTTGGCTGACATAACCAGTCACTGTCCACTGAGAGAAGCCAAGGCAGGCACTCAAACCAGGTGGGAACCTGGAGGCAGGAGCTGATGCAAAGACCACAGGTGGGTACTGCCTGGTGGGCTTATTCACTGTGGCTTGTCTGCCTGCTTTCTTATAGAACCCAAGACTACCAGCCCAGGTTGGCACCACCCACAGTAGGCTGGTCCCTCTCCCATCAGTCACTGATTAAGAAAATGCCCTAGTTGGATCTTACAAAGCATTTTTCTCAATTGAGGTCCCCTCTCAGATGACTCTAGCTTGTGTCAAGGTGATAAATAGCTAGCCAGGACAGCCAGTGTCTTGAAACAGTTTGTGCACATTACGTTAGCTTTCTGTCCTCGAGCTCGAGCATAAATAAAAATGAATTGTCAGTAGTTTACATATAGTGCCTTGCTGCCACTAATACTGACTGAGTATTCACTGATGATCAACAAGACAATGCATAATCAGAGCTGCTGCTTTGCATAGATTTTCATAGATTACTGATCCCTTCCTCCACTCAGTTCTAGAGAATCACTAACAGATGCCACGGGGCCGCTAGCTGGCAGACATGGGGTCAGTGCTCCAGCTCTGGGAGTCTGTTGGCCTGGCTTGTACTTCTTCCCTTTTACTCCAGGCCAACTGAATTCAGTGCTTGCCCTTCTGCCCCAGGCTTTATTTAGTCCAGCCTTCACTATACATCCCCAGGCTAGCCTGGCCCAGCACTCACTCTCACATCCCAGGCTAACTCTTCCCAGTGTTCATTTTACACCCTAGCACTTACCTATACCCTAGGTTTGCTTCCTCCTGTGTTCAACTTCACACCCTAGACTAGCTCAGCCAGCTCTCACTGTAACCTAAGGCCAGCCTGGCTTACTTCACCTCCACAGACTGTCTTCTTCCTTCCTCATAAGGCTCTTTCTGCAGTGTCTTACATGCAATAATAAACACAAGCAGTGAATATAGAGCCCATATACAGTTAGCATTAGTCCAATAGTGAATTTAACACCCAAGTGGGAAACGTGCACATTGTCAAAACTACAGGATTCTGAAGAATCCTACTGCTACTGAAGAAGCAGGTTAAAGGATGCTTTTAAAAGGATTTTGTAAAAGGATGTTTTAAAATGTTTTCGGCACCTTAAGTTTCTGTTTTGTGGGAAAAAAATTTGGAGTTTAAAATATACATAAATTAAAAAAAAAAAAAACAGAGAGAGAGAACTCATTTGCTGCTCTTGCAGAGGGCTAGAGATGGTTCCCAAGCACCCTGAGCGGTTCACAACTGCCTGTAAGCCCAACTCCAGAGAGTACCATCTTGTCCTGGCCTCCGCGGGCACCTCCACACATGTCCCTGTACTTAGTACATGTAGACTTGCACACACATTTTGTTTATAATTCTCTACTTTAGCAGGAAGTGCATAGTTTCAGATTGTTGAATTCTTTTATGGATATTCATTTTCTTTAATTTTCCACCCTGTGTTATAAATCTGAAGGTATTTATCGAAGCTGTTAGTGTTCCCTCTCTTCTTTGTGCCCTTCAGAAAGTCACTGTATTAACAGCTGTGAGGCAGTGACGTGTGTGTGTGTGTGTGTGTGTGTGTGTGTGTGTGTGTGTGTGAGTGCATGTGTGTGAGAATGAGAAGCCCTGTATGAGTGCACATTTGCATACTGTTTCTCTTGAACAGCCTTCATATATCTTATGACAGAAGCAAGTCAGTCCCTTGATGTCTGTGTCCCTCGTACACAGATGTGATAAGTTAGTAAGACCGTGGGAGAGAGGCTGGGTTTGCTGGTTTTACGGGTACACGTTTCTTCTCTGCAGATGCTCAGTGAATGCCACCCCTCAGCAGATGCCTCAGGCAGAGAAAGAGGTGGAAAACTTCCTTAGAAATGTTGGCCGAAGCAAAAAGGAACGGAAGCCTGTCCGCCCGCATATTGTCGAGGTAAAGGAACCCAGGTGTGCGCCTCGCCTTGACACATGTCACCTGATGCTCAGGCATGCCGTGTATATAGACTGGTGTATGGGAGGAGTCAGTGGCTTGCCCAGGATCAGCCTACTTAAGTGAGTTCAGAGCCTTACGTTGATCTCCAATCCTACATCATACGTGTCTCTTCACACTTGGCAGTGAGCTTTCTCCTAATAGGGAAGAGCAGAGCTTGGTGTGGGACATGGTACCACAAAAAGAGCCAGAAGCCGGGTCTCCTGCAGTTTGTTAGGCTCTGAATCTCACACAAGCTGGTAAAAGCCTTTCACTGGGTCTAGTTATTTCATGGATTTCCTTGCATACCATACCTGCCAGCAATGATCTTGATTGATTCGCAGGGGTTTATTTAGGTTTTACTTATTGAATCTGAGTCCCTGCGAGCCTCACTTGTCACTGCAGAAAGCTGTCACTTTGCAGCTCTTGTAGGAATTACCTTAGTGTCATCTGTGCTGCTGTTCACGTGTCCCTTCTTCCATTCATCATTTGGTCTCATTGATCGCTTCAACACTCTGTGATGAGAGAGCACACAGAGGTGACCTGCTGTTCCGTAGGCCCCTCCTTCTAGAGCCTATCTTGCCACCCTAACCTCATGCTTTGAGGGATACAGAGATGTATCTAGGTCATTGTTTTTGTTGTTTCTGTTACATTTCTCTCTCTCTCTCTCTCCCTCCCTCCCTCCCTCCCGTGTGTGTGTGTGTGTGTGTGTGTGTGTGTGTGTGTGTGTGTGTGTGAAGGTCAGAGGACAACTTGTGGAATCAGTTGTCTGTTTTCAACTTGTAGGACCAGGTCCATTGAGTCATCTCAGTGGGCCTGAAAGACATAGTTTGATGACTAGAAAGCACCCCCAGGGGGGGAGGGGGTGAAAACACTTTAAGTTTGTGCACGGCTGTCTTCATGAACTATTTGAAAAGTGTGCTAAAACTTTCATCACTTTACAATAGGAAGCCTGTCTGCCTTGGCTAACCCATGTAAGGAGCTCTGAAAACTTCATAAACATTCCAAGGAAGTTTCTCTTCACTCTTGGATTCTTTTTTATTTTCAGAAACCCACACCCAGTGGCCCCAGTGGAGCTGCACATGTCAGTGGGTCCCAGATCGTCAGAAAATTGGTGACAGTAAGTGACCCAGGCTGTCAGGCTGAGCTTTCTCTGACTCTGAGCGTTCTTCTAGTGGGATCATTCCAGGGCTGAACCGCAACCTAAGACCTGGGGCTGTGCTATCTCTCACTGTTACCAGGGGGAGCCTTTTTCCCTTGAAACAGCCCAGGATGGGTGTCATATCCTTTCATAAGCCTCGACTTATTGGGCCAAATGGTCTCCTCACCTCCCAGTTCACTTACTGTAGCGTCTGATGCTTCCGTCTCAGCAGCCGCCTGCAGTTGGGCAGCAGCATCAACCCTTTCTACTGGGTTTCCACAGTTGTGGTGCTTGATCCGGTCCTTTCGATGGTGCTCGTGGAACATGGTCCACACTCTGAAATGCCTTTAATGTAATAGTAATTTCTTTGTATTGCATCTTGCCAAATGGTGGAATGTTACTGGTTTAAGTGTCCTAGTACGTCAAGTTCTGCTCTCAGGAGTGCCTCCCTAGTGACACCCATGGAGAAGGAGATGCTGGGGTGGTGCCGCCTGCATTTACTACCCGAGGGCCACATTGGGTTGTACATCCTAGTCTGACCCAAAGGCCTCTGCCCTGTAGGACCCCACCTTCAAACCCTGCCAGATGAAGACACATTTCGTGCTGCCCTTCCCTGTGAATTACATTGGCGAGTGTGTCAGAACTGTACCGTATGCTGATCCAGACCATGCCAGGTAGGAAAGGGGGCCCGGAAAGTACACCTCCCTCTCACAGCTGGACTTGAGTGAAATTGTTTGTCCAGCATGATAAAAGGCAGAAAGGGGACAGGCAGGAGAGATGGCTCTGTTGGTAAAGTGCTTATCATGCAAGTACAAGAACCTAAGTTGAGACCCCCATTACCCCTCAGAAAAGCCAGATGTCCTGCATCTGTAACCCCCGTGCCACGGAGGAAAAGATAGGCAGGCATCTGGAGCGCATTGACCAGTGTAGCCAAATCAGCATATTGCAAGTTCAGTTAGAAACCCTATCTCCAGAAATAAAGAACATTCTGTATGAAGAATGGCCATGGTAGCTGAATTTTCTCTTCCAATTGAATGAGCTTACTTAGTAGCATATGCCAATTAAAGATAAAAGAGCGAAGACAAGCAGTTGATAGCAGAATATCAAATCCTGCACTGACAACAATATCCAGAAGTGACTAGATATGTACCGTGGAAGCTGTCAGCTGGAGTCCAGGTTCAGTCTTAGCCGTGTTTTCCCCTTGGGTGAGCCTTCTGGTTTCTGGAAATGGCTTGCCTTCCAGATGTTCTTGGGGCACAATATCTGTCATATCCCTTGGGCTCTTTTCTTTTCCCCTTGTCACAGGGCCAGGGGGCCAGCCCACCCCAGGACATAAGGTCTTCAAGGACACTTGAAATGAATACTCTTGAGTCTGAGACAAGGAAACCCACCCTGGATACGAAGTCAGCTCTAAGCAAGCACAAGGAGCACATAACAATTTACTGATATGATTTATAATACAGGTCTGCGTGTGAGTGCTATAGAGGGCACAGGCACACACACACACACACACACACACACAGGTCTGCATGTGAGTGCTATAGAGGGCACAGGCACACACACACACAGGTCTGCGTGTGAGTGCTATAGAGGGCACAGACACACACACACACACACAGAGGTCTGCATGTGAGTGCTATAGAGGGCACAGACACACACACACACACACAGGTCTGCATGTGAGTGCTATAGAGGGCACAGGCACACACACACACACACACACACAGGTCTGCATGTGAGTGCTATAGAGGGCACAGGCACACACACACACACACAGGTCTGCGTGTGAGTGCTATAGAGGGCACAGGCACACACACACACACACAGGTCTGCATGTGAGTGCTATAGAGGGCACAGGCACACACACACACACACACACAGGTCTGCATGTGAGTGCTATAGAGGGCACAGGCACACACACACACACACAGGACTGCGTGTGAGTGCTATAGAGGGCACAGGCACACACACACACACACACACACAGGTCTGCATGTGAGTGCTATAGAGGGCACAGACACACACACACACACACACAGAGGTCTGCATGTGAGTGCTATAGAGGGCACAGACACACACACACACACACAGGTCTGCATGTGAGTGCTATAGAGGGCACAGGCACACACACACACACACACACACAGGTCTGCATGTGAGTGCTATAGAGGGCACAGGCACACACACACACACACACACACAGGTCTGCGTGTGAGTGCTATAGAGGGCACAGGCACACACACACACACACACACAGGTCTGCATGTGAGTGCTATAGAGGGCACAGGCACACACACACACACACACACAGGTCTGCATGTGAGTGCTATAGAGGGCACAGGCACACACACACACACACAGGACTGCGTGTGAGTGCTATAGAGGGCACAGGCACACACACACACACACAGGTCTGCATGTGAGTGCTATAGAGGGCACAGGCACACACACACACACAGGTCTGCATGTGAGTGCTATAGAGGGCACAGGCACACACACACACACACACACAGGTCTGCATGTGAGTGCTATAGAGGGCACAGGCACACACACACACACACAGGTCTGCGTATGAGTGCTATAGAGGGCACAGGCACACACACACACACACACACACAGGTCTGCATGTGAGTGCTATAGAGGGCACAGGCACACACACACACAGGTCTGCATGTGAGTGCTATAGAGGGCACAGGCACACACACACACACAGGTCTGCATGTGTGTGCTATAGAGGGCACAGGCACACACACACACACAGGTCTGCATGTGAGTGCTATAGAGGGCACAGGCACACACACACACACACACAGGTCTGCATGTGAGTGCTATAGAGGGCACAGGCACACACACACACACACACACAGGTCTGCATGTGAGTGCTATAGAGGGCACAGGCACACACACACACACACACAGGTCTGCATGTGAGTGCTATAGAGGGCACAGGCACACACACAGGTCTGCATGTGAGTGCTATAGAGGGCACAGGCACACACACACACACAGGTCTGCATGTGAGTGCTATAGAGGGCACACACACACACAGGTCTGCGTGTGAGTGCTATAGAGGGCACAGGCACACACACACAAACACACAGGTCTGCGTGTGAGTGCTATAGAGGGCACAGGCACACACACACACACACACACAGGTCTGCATGTGAGTGCTATAGAGGGCACAGACACACACACACACAGAGGTCTGCATGTGAGTGCTATAGAGGGCACAGACACACACACACACACACAGGTCTGCATGTGAGTGCTATAGAGGGCACAGGCACACACACACACACACACACACAGGTCTGCATGTGAGTGCTATAGAGGGCACAGGCACACACACACACACACAGGTCTGCGTGTGAGTGCTATAGAGGGCACAGGCACACACACACACACACACACAGGTCTGCGTATGAGTGCTATAGAGGGCACAGGCACACACACACACACACACACACACAGGTCTGCATGTGAGTGCTATAGAGGGCACAGGCACACACACACACACACACAGGTCTGCATGTGAGTGCTATAGAGGGCACAGGCACACACACACACACAGGTCTGCATGTGAGTGCTATAGAGGGCACAGGCACACACACACACACACAGGTCTGCATGTGAGTGCTATAGAGGGCACAGGCACACACACACACACACACAGGTCTGCATGTGAGTGCTATAGAGGGCACAGGCACACACACACACACACACACACACACAGGTCTGCATGTGAGTGCTATAGAGGGCACAGGCACACACACACACACACAGGTCTGCATGTGAGTGCTATAGAGGGCACAGGCACACACACACACACAGGTCTGCATGTGAGTGCTATAGAGGGCACACACACACACACACACACACACACACAGGTCTGCGTGTGAGTGCTATAGAGGGCACAGGCACACACACACACACAGGTCTGCGTGTGAGTGCTATAGAGGGCACAGGCACACACACACACACAGGTCTGCGTGTGAGTGCTATAGAGGGCACAGACACACACACACACACAGGTCTGCATGTGAGTGCTATAGAGGGCACAGGCACACACACACACTCAGGTCTGCGTGTGAGTGCTATAGAGGGCACAGGCACACACACACACACACACACACACAGGTCTGCGTGTGAGTGCTATAGAGGGCACAGACACACACACACACACACACACACACACAGGTCTGCGTGTGAGTGCTATAGAGGGCACAGGCACACACACACACAGGTCTGCGTGTGAGTGCTATAGAGGGCACAGGAGATGCTTTGTACACAGGAAGTTTCCTCACCAGCTTTGCACATGGACACTGTGTTACATTGTACCAGTCTGTCATCTGCATGCTCTGACCATACCACTCAGCCAGCGCTCATGTGCAGAATAAAGCACAGCCCACCAGTAGTCTATAAATGGCACCTTTATGAATAAGATGCCCAGTATTGTGTGCAGTTGTTTTTCTAAAGGATTTATTTTATTATGTATTCAGTGTTCTGCCTGCAGGTACATCTGCATGCCAGAAGAGGGCACCAGATCTCATTATAGCAGGTTATAAAACAACAGTGGTTGGCTGGGAATTGAACTCAGAACCTCTAGACCTATGGAGGAGTAGCCAGTACTCCTCCTAATCTCTGAGCCATCTCTCCAACCCCTGTGCACAGTTATTTTTGTGAATTATTTATATCCCTCAGCAGTCCTGTGTACACCACCATAGATACTTATGCCCCTAAATGCAAATGTCCTTCAAAGAAATCACTTACTCTTCGTCATCTGTATTTAACAATCGTGTAAATAAATCTTAAAACGGATTGATAAATGTAGAATGAACCCACATGCTTGCATTTGACACACACACACATGGATGCGTGTGTTAGCACACATGTGCGCACCCAAACACACACACACACACACACACACACACACACACCTTTGTCCCTGCTGTGATAAGACACCCAACAGAAACAACTGCAGAAGGGAGGGTTTATTCTGGTTCACAGTAGGCTGCTACAGTCTATCAGAATGAGGAAGCCATGGCAGGATCATGAAACCACACATAGTGTGTCTACAGGCAGGGAGTGGACAGCAATTACTGCTAGTGCTCAGCTCACACTCCCTGTTGTATACATACAGTCTGGGACCTCATCTCATGGGATGGCACTGCCCACATTCAGGTCTAGAAACTCCTTCCCAGATGTGCCCGTCAAGTTGACAGTCTATTAGCCATTCTGGATGGGGTGGTGTGCATCTTGTGAGAACAGCAGCAGCATTTTGAAAGCGGCAGATAGAGGCACATGGACCGTGTACCCCAGGTTCTGTGGAGGGACAGACCCACAAGGAGGACAGACTGTACTGAAGCCCTGAGGCAGCAGCCAACTAGATGGGTGAATCTCTGAGAGCAAGATCTGGAAACAAGGAACCATTCCAGGTTCCTCTGAGGAGCAGTTGGACTCCGTGCTCTGCCACCTCAGGATCTTACAAAGTCCCTGTGTGATGGAAAGGAAGTCAGAGCGCTGGCTGTACACAACCTTACACCTTAGCTGGACTTTAGCTGCTTTTCCAGCTCTGCGCCCCTTCTCTAGGCTTTGGTTTTTATAGTCGGCTTCCTGGGAGCCATTCTCTCTCTAACTTGTCTTTTGTTCCCTTCATTTCAGCCTTAAGATCCTTGCCCGTTTAATGACAGCTAAATTCTTGCATACAGAAATTCGAGAGAAGGGGGGTGCTTATGGTGGCGGTGCTAAACTCACCCACAGTGGGATTTTCACGCTTTACTCTTACAGGTGAGTTTCTGAGTCATCATGTCTCCCGTATGAGTGCCCCCACATTCCAGCCACTGGCTCTGTTCTCTCAGAATGTCATCATGCTCTGTGAATGGTAGCACAGCAAAGGTTATATCTGCTCTTTATTTGGTTCCTCATGTAGAGCAATTCACCATAGCCAGCTGTGTCTTAAATATCCTGCTGCAAGGAACAGACACAGTTGGGTTGCTGTATTGTCTACATTAGACAAAATTCTAACTTCATATTCAGTGTGCTTTGGTGGAATGCCATCAGAATGGTTTCTGAACTAACTTCTGTGGTGGGGGCAGAATCGGAATTGAGATACACTTCTGTTGGGTTTCATAGGAGTGAGGCTGTTTCCATTTTCCAGAAATGGCTACGTTTCTGAGCCACCATTGAATTCTTGTAAACCATGTGCCAAAAGCATGACCTGCCTCTGATATCCTTCTCCTCATCCTGACTGTATCATAGAACTGCACTTTAAACATGGGAGGGTCCCATTGACACACCCCTTGAGGAGGAGCCTAAGATGCTGGGAGGAGCTTTGTCGTCTTAAACACAAGAAAGTGCTCCAAAGACCCCCTTCCCTACTTCCAGCTACCTTCTAGACTATTCTGGGTCTGTCTTAGGGAAGGAAGGGCTAGTTTACTGTGTATCTTCTCCATGGCTCTTCTATAATGTCCTCGAATTCCTGACACCCCTCCGTTCACGGGACTTCCTTTATAGTCTAGCAATGAGGTCAGCAGGTAAGCTGCAGTATTAAATACAGGAGAGTGTGTTGTGCGGTTTCCTGAGTCAGAGTTAAATGCTCCAGAGAGAGTGTTCTGTCAGTGGGCTATGTAGAGTGTAGACTATCAGAGGGAAAAAAAAAAGAACTGTTAAATGTACATGATTGCCGTAGGTTGTTTCCCCCTATGATATAATGCTTCAGTATTGGCTCTTTTGGGTTTCCCAGGGATCCCAATTCCATAGAAACACTACAGTCTTTTGGGAAAGCTGTAGACTGGGCTAAATCTGGAAAGTTCACACAGCAGGACATTGATGAAGCCAAGCTGTCTGTCTTCTCTGCTGTGGATTCTCCCGTTGCTCCATCCGAGAAAGGTATCTTGAGTGCTGGCACTCGGCTGCGTGGTTTCCTCAGCCAGAATTCCATAGTGTTCTGACTTACCGGTCTCTGTGCTCAAACGAATGAAACATGGGAGCCACTGTGTTGTCCAGTTTCTCCCATCTATCTGTCTTATGTAACATGATATCTACACCCAAAGGCCCGAACATTGACCTTGCAGCTTCTTTTGACTCCATTATTAAAATTCTTGTTAAGCAAAAATTCCAACCTTGGTTGAGTCCATGTAAAAAGCTAGACACAGTGGTAGGATTTTTATCCCAACCCTAGGAAGTTGAGAACAGGCAGAACCTTGGGATCAGTAGTTAGTCAGATGACCCGACTTGGTTGACCTCCAGGCCAGTGAGGGAGACCTTGTCTCAAAAACCAAGGTGGGTGGAGCTGGAGAGATGGCTCATCACTTCAGAGTGGCTATTGCTCTTGCAAATCTGAGCTTGGATCTCAGCACCTGAATCTGGCAGCTAACACCCACTTGTAACACTAGCGTCAAGGGGATCTAATAGCTAGTTTGAGTAAAGGAAGACATTTTGACACAGCACAAGCCTGACCACATCATTAGTCAATGCTGCTTTAGTTTGTGGTATTGTCACCTTCACATGTGATCTATAAGTCTTCATCCATACTCTGAAAAGGGAGCTAGAATGGGTTTAGGCCCATTTTGCAGAGCTGGATGTCAAGTTTGAACTCCCTTGCCCACGCAGACCTTCTGGTTGAAGAGCATACCCTAAAGTGACCCGAGTGTCCCCGCTCTCCTTTGAGCACAGAGGCTCCTCCTATGCAACCTGTCTCCCCAGCCATACCTGTGGTTTAACTTTTAGGAATGGACCACTTCTTGTATGGCCTCTCCGATGAGATGAAGCAGGCATACCGAGAACAGCTCTTTGCTGTCAACCACGACAAACTGACCTCTGTGAGCCATAAGTGAGTATGTGTGCCCTGGCTTCCTGCGTCAGGCTGGGGGAAGGGTAAACTCAGGAAGGCAAAGGGTTCCTGTTGACCACTAAAAATGCTTCACATAGAAAACAATCCAATGTGCCATCTCCTTTGCAGATACCTTGGCATCGGCAAGAGCACACACGGCCTGGCTATCCTCGGACCAGAGAACTCAAAAATTGCCAAAGACCCATCATGGATCATAAAATAATGAGTGTCACCTATCTTTGAGTATGTGTAAGAAACCAGAGGCTCTTAACAGCTGAGCCTCTGAGCTAAATTTAATGCAGATGATCACGAGAGTTACTAGTTTCTTTGTTCGGGAAATCATAGTTAGCCATATAAAAACCAACCAAAGGTGTTTATTGACTAGAAAAAAAAAAAAAAGGAAATTCTGTGACCATGAGGAAATCATTAATCATGCATTAAATGACAACAGTGAGCACATTAAACTTCTGAAACAGTACCAAGGCTAGAACATGGATTTTAAATATAAAAGCCAACTCCAACCTGTCTGAGCGTTACTCATTGTTTTCAAACAATAATTTACGACAATAATGTTTCATTTAAGAAAAATGGCTTAGCATCAAACAAGCACTTGCTGCTCTTGCAAGAGACCAGGTTTGGGTTGTTAGCTTCCAACTAGCAGCAGCTCACAACCATCTGTAACTGCAGGTTCCAGGGATCTGATGTCCTCTTCAGGACTCTATGGCCACTGCATGCATTTGGTGCACAGACATGCATGTAGGCAAAACATTCATACACATAAAAACTAAGAACAAATAGATCATTTAGAATAAATACAAGGAGTGTAGTGTGTGTGTGTGTGTGTGTGGTCACACCACAGGCCTGAAGGAGAGTGTAAATGCAGAGTTTAGCAGAGCTGCCCAGTGAGCATCCATGAGTGCTTGTTATGTTGATGTTACCCCAGGCTTTTGTCCTCTGTCTTTACTGAGACAGGGAGGAAACTGAGTGTCTGTTTCTTTTGTTTATCCTCAAGCTCAACTGACCTTTAGGCATCCCTTTTCTCTGTAAACATTTCCTCGTTTCTGCTGTGTGGATATCTAGAGGACGCCTTCAGGCAGAAGTGGGAGCACACAGACTACTTACAAGAGGCAGGGGTGCTTTGCTGCAGACGGCTCATCAGTCTGGGGCGGAGTAGGGTGCAGTGGATGGGCTTTTGCCAAGGACCCAATCATTAACCCTAAACAGTGAGTTAAAATCTTCCAGAGGGTGAAAACCCAGCACCCTGGCTGCTTTTGAAGAAGAGGCCGGTACCAGCTTCTCCTTTTAAGCCTTGGCAGCTGTGGTGTACGACTAAGGGGGAATTGAGAATCACTAATTCATAGTTGTCCTTTTAACATTTGTATGCGATCTGATTGGAAACGATCATAAGCCTAGCTTGCTTACAGTAGTGAAGTAGGAGGTGGGGCCCCTATCTACATGTCCCTGGTGTCCCTGGAGTATCTGTGGAGACTTTGCTAATCTCCACTAGACTGCTGAGGAAGGAAACCTTTGGTGGCATGGAAAAAAATCATCTTGTTTAAGACTCCTACTTAAAACAATAAACCAAGTACCATGGGAGTTTAATCCAAATGTTTAATCCCACAAGACGTACACATAGTAAAGCACAAGACAGTATCTCATACAGTAGAAAACTGACACTTGATCAATAGCGTGAGGCTGGGTTTCACGTCTTAGGGTCTGCTGCATCAATGGTTATGGCAAGTGGTGCTCTCGGATTATTACTGCTGACTCCGTCAACAATGCTTGCTTCCATAAAGTGCTGATAAATAACTATGTTACAAAAAAGGATGGTCCCTGGAGAACATTACAGGTCAGGTGATGGCAGACTTGATGAGATGGCTCATAGATCTCCATGGTGCTGCAAGGGCTCCAGCTTGCCTGTATCGGACATGTCATAGCTCGCCTCATACTTGGCCAAGATCTTCATGATGGGCCGCAGTTTCAGCCACCACTGCACCTTGGGGATCCTGTGCCTGTCAGGAAGACAAGTCAGCTGTCAAATATTATATCTGCTGGAAGATGACTTCTGACTGCTACATACTGCTGGGCACTGTTTGAATAGGCTCGCCAGAAAAATGGGCTTTGGTGCAGTCACCTAAATAAATATGGGATAAGACAACTGTTGTTCATTTCAAGACCAAGTAGCCCAGGGTGGCCTTAAACCAGTAAGCTTTCAGCTGGTCAAGCAACTGCTGGGATGACAGGTATGGACCACCATATTCAGTGTATTATGTGTGTATGTGTATGAGTGTCTCTATGTGTGTGCCTGTGTATGTATGCCTGTGTGTATGTATGTATATCACTAGAGATTAAACTAGGGCCCAATAATACTACCCCAAACTACATAAGTGCTCTACCATCAAGCTTATTCTGAGGCCTTTGTATGTTTTGTGTTTTGAAACAAGGACTCACAATGTTGTCCAGTCTGACCTTGAATTTAAGACACTTCTAAATGATGCTGTGATTGTAGGCCTGTTCCACCATACTCCGGTTCATAGAGCAATTTCCATAGGTCAGATGAAACCATTACTTCTGGTTTTGTTTTTTTTTTAAATCTGTCCTAGATGTGTTCTCTCTGTCTCTGTCTGTCTGTCTGTCTGTCTGTCTGTCTGTCTGTCTGTCTGTCTCTCTCTCTCTCTCTCTCTCTCTCTCTCTCTCTCTCTCTCGTGTGTTGTGTGTATTTAACTAGCTTCAGAAAAGCTCATCTGTTTACCTAATAGTGAGCTCCTTAGAGTACTTAGGCTAGTACTGGTGATCTGTCCTCAGCTCCTATTTCTCATCCTTCCTAGTGAGGAGATTCAGATAAATAACATGGCATTGACTTACTCAAAGTCGGTGTCTTTCTTCAGCTCTGCCACTGGCTGAAACAGGAGATCTCTCTTGCAAATTCCCAGGACACAAATGGAATCATCGCTAACAAATTTTTTCCCTGTGAAAGTAAAAAAAAGAAAAGAAAGAAATCTAAGAACTATTGCGCATATTGAATAAGCAGATAAAAGTGTGGGTGGACCAGGACAGTGAAGGGAGAGAAGCCATCAGAAAACAAATCCATGCACTGGGGGAAGAAATGTAGCTCCTCAGAGTCCTGAGGTGTCCTGGCTCTGCAAAGCCCAGTCAGGATGTGGATTATGCCTGAGAAACCACTGTCCCATCTATTGCTCAGATCTTTAACTGTGACTAGGGCCTTTCCTAGACTGACAGCACTCTTTCCTTAGAGCTGTATCTCAGGTACCCTCAAGGCTCCTCCAGGGTGGGATACAAAGAGGCCTGGACTCTGCAGGAGCCTACCCTCTGTCCCACACTCCAGGAGGAACCCTTTCCCTACCACCACACAGTATGCCTACAGGATAATGGCCACTGGGGGAGAGGTTCCGGGAAAGCAGAAGATGTTCCTCAAGTATTTCACTAAATGGTGCAATGAGAAAATGTGATTTAAGTTGCAGAAAGAGTTCACTTTAATATTTAAAGCTCAAGGACAAACTGGGAAAGGAAATCTAGGCAGAACAAAAGAATACAACAGCATCAAGTGATGTAGACAAATTATCAAGAGGGAAAAAAAAAAGCCAGAGTTAGGACTCTGAAAATACTACAGGTCAGTTCGAACTATTTATGTCTGTTCTGTAGGATGCCACTTTTATAAGCCTCATAGTGGACATCGTATAGGTCGATCCTGAGGGAATCACACCCAGTATGACTGAGAAAGAAGCCTGACATAGGGAGAGGGTGCCAAAAAGCCTGGCCCAAGTAACCAATGGGAAGAGGCAGTGTGATTTAGAAATGCAGGCCTCAGGAGGGAACAGGATGAAAAGCTTCATGCAAAGTTTTTGAAAATGTAAATGAATTTAAACTATTCTAGAAATCATAACTTATGGAAGTGATCACGGGGTAGGGGTGGGGGGAGACAAGCGTGTAGTTTCATTAAGCATGAATGGGTTCATTTAGAAGGCAACATCTTTCCACAAAGGAAACTGGAGGTTTTGACAGGTGCTTGCACAGGAAGGGTCTACCCAGCATCCTGAAAGCTAAACTCCCATGTTAGACTGAAGGAAGTCCCCCGCTTCAATTTCAACCTTGACCCACTGTCTGACAAAAAACAATACCAGTCGGGAAACAGCTGGCAGATGTTTGCCATCACTGAAACAGATGGCCTGCCCCTAAAGAACTGCACCATCTGAGAGGTCTGGGTGGTCAGCCATGGGCCAGGTGGACATAAAGGAAAACAGCATGCCTAAGAGTGAGCACAGGACCGCCAAGACTGGCTCAGTGCCTCTGCTGAGCATCCATCTGTGGTGGGTATTGGGTGGGGGAGACCCAGACCCTACAGCATGTGTTGAGTCAGCAAACTTGGAAACACATGAGGGTTAATTGGTTATCACACTCCTCGTCATGGTGTGAACAAGACCTCACACGACTTCAGAAGTGTGCCACGGCCTTTCCTTCATACAACCGAGAAAGCTGGGCTAAACCCTATGTCTGAGGAGGTATTGATTTGCTCATGATATTCTAGGAGAAATCAAGGGGATGACTGTCATCAAATCCTAAGGTTACTTCTGGAGGAGAGAAGAAATTGAAAAAGGGACAATATGTAGGATTTGAAGAAGGAAGGTAGGGCACAGCTCCTCCCCATCAGTGTGCGGATCCCCTACCCCTGTGTAACCTGCCTATGATCCAACCAATGGACAAGTGTTAGCCTAAAGGTAAGGACCTTGAATGTGTTTCATGGCACCACAGGAAAGAAATGCTCCATTTTACAGTCTTGCTAATGGCAGACAGTGTGTGCCAGGCAATCTCCTAGCTAACAAGAATGCTACCAAACAACTCGTCACCCATCGCCAGCAGTAGAAATAAAATAGTCTTATGAATTATGTTTAATTATAACCTCTGGAAATCATAGGTGGTAGTCAGTATTCACAGTCGAGCAGAGAGTGCGGTATCCCAGCCATCGCAATGGCAGATTTAAGGAAGGAGAAAGACCATAGCTGTTATAACAGTGTTCTCAGTGAGGCACTGAGGCACATTTCCCATTGCCCCTGTCCCCTCATACCTGTGCCCTGCGACCCCTTCAGTTTGGCCGAGATCCACTCCATTGCTTTGGCAGAAATTTTGGTTCCAAAGTTTCTATCGAATGGAGAAGGCGCTCCCCCCTGTGGTCGGCAAGTTACATGAAATGTAAGTCACACAGCAAATTCTCTGATTACCAATGAAAAATACCAAAACTTAACAGCATGCATGTGCTGTGTAAACCTGCTGTGGTTTTGGTATCTAGGACAGGAGGGAAACAGGTCTGTAAATCCTGGAGCCTGACCTCAGCCTGCTACATAGCCTTGTGGTGTTCCCAACTAAACAAGTAAGCTGTTGTTCTTTGTATTGCTGTCTCTATTTGTGTCTCTGTGTGTGGTACAGACAAGTGTGTGTGTGTGTGTATGTGTATGTGTGTGTGTAGATGTGCTCTCCTACCCGTGTGGAGGGCAGAGCACCACATCAGGTATTATGGCTTTCCAACAACTGGCTTCAGACAGGGTCTCTCACAACTAGAAGCTCCCTGTTTAGCCCAGGCTGCCAGCCCAGCTAGTTTTCCAGATCTGTCTCACCCCAGTAATGGTGTTAGAGGCATGGGCAGCCATGCCTGGCTTACTATGTTGGTGCTGGAGATTCAAATCCTGGCCCTATTTCTTGCAGAGTACGGGCTGTATACCTACTGAGCCATTTTTCCAGCCTATTTCTTGTAGAGTAAGGGCTGTATACCTACTGAGCCATTTTCCCAGCCCATTTCCGAGGCCAGGGATGAATCACAACTTCTTTTACTGATAAAAATCTGTGGACTCACAAAAATGAGAATATACATATTCTCATATACATATCATATACATAACTCACATTAACTTCAGGAATTCATGAACCCTTCGGAAAGAAGTTAGTGGCTCCTAGTTTAAAAGTTTCTGGAAGTTGGCATCTTTACTAACTAGCAAAATAGCAGTTATCAGTGAGCTCTGAGCTTGCGCAAGTATGGGTGATTCCACATGTCAATTCTGGGCCTCCATATGTACACACACACACACACATTTTAAAAGGGCATATGTAAACATGAGCAACACACACATGCACACATACAGAGACACACAAGTGGATGAAGATTAAAAAGTTCCCTACATTGCATAAAGGCCAACAAATACGCAACAAGACCACTGACTCCCAAGCTGATCTCCAGCCCTGTGACCTGGGCATGCTCACTTCACAGAAAGGGGAGGATAAAGAAAAACAATGAAGACAAAAGAAAGGCCCGTATTCTGGAGGTAGAGAAGCAGTTCTATCTTTCCAGATAATCTCGATTTGTTGAAAGTGTCAAATTAATACTACTGCACTGGTCCAAAACTCCACCTGAAATCTTATTACAAGCTGATATTGTTATGGGAGTGTTTCCAATGACCAGTGTTCTTTCTGGGCTCTATGAAAGCTGGTAGGTTTTCCCCTAAAAGTACTGCTGTGGTTTGAGGGTGGACTGTCTCCTCCATAGACTCATGTCTTAAAATACTTAGTTCCCAACTTAGGGTGGAGCTTGAGGTAGATGACCTGGAGCAAGCAGGTCACCGTCACCATGGAAGCTCATTCGTAGTCTCTTAGCCCAGCCCCACCTCATGATTGCCCTCTACCTCCAGACTGTGGATTCAAAGCAACCATCTGCCTCCCACTCCTGCCCCGATGCCTTTCCTGCCACTGCTGGCGCTATCCCCTTAAACTGTTGGCCAACATAAATCCTTCCTCCGTTATATTGCTTTTTGTCAGCTGTTTGGTCACAGGCAAGAGAAAAGCATCTAAGTACTGCCCATAAACCCGGATGTCACAGATTACACAGAATTCTAAAAGGGATGGCGTTCCACACGTCTGAAAACTCCGCATACTTACAAGAGCTTTCGAATTCATCCGTGCTCATGTCCCACAGAATGGCACCACTCTGAGGGGGATGCCTGGGGCTCAGAGATCACAGAAGACCTTGGCCTACCTGTTGCATATGGCCCAGCACGTTTTTCCTGCAGTCAAACACTCCTTTGCCCTCCTCTGAGTAGAGCTGGTAGATGAAGTCAGTGGTGTAATTTACACTGCAGCTTTCGTTTCTGAAACGGATGTGAAGATGGCAAGTTTACTCCGGGCTGTGGAGGGGTTGAGTGTGGGCTTTCTGGAGAACTGCTCCAGCCAGCCAGGCTGGCTCAAGGCTCAAGGCACCCAGTCATTTGCCATGTCAGTCCCCTTCATCTCTGCCCCTACCCTGACTCTGTACATTTCCCTTTCCTCATAAAGGCTGTTTGGGAGGGGGGCTCAAGGAAATGAGGGGCAAGTGTCTAGAAAATAATAACCAATAGGCTATAGAGCAAGAATAAAATGTAAAAGGTTGTCCTTTGTTTCAATGAAGACCTGATTTTTTTTTTTTTAACAACTCAGGTTTCTAAAGAGACCTGTGCTCCTTTAGCATTCACAGAACCAGTGGCAAAGGAAAAATCCCACTGGGGTTTGAATCCCATGACAACTTCTGTCCAAGACCCTACACCTAAAACGGAAGACCAGAAACCCTCTCCATTACCTGAGTACGAGGCCCCTCTGGATGCTGGTCTTCATTTTCTCTGTCAAATGCATGACGTTGGACTAGAAAAGATTGTTTGATCAGACAGTTCACTTATTTGTCTCCTACAATAAGACCATGTATGCTAGAATGTAGCACCATGTACAAGCACAATCAGCTGCTTGTAAATGTTTTGGGAGGTATCACAGTACAGAAGAATGCAGTGGATGAAAAACATGGCAGTATCATTAGCAAATCAGATAAGCACAGAATGTGTAAGAGGTGTGGCTATGCTACTGGGTATGTTTATTAGGAAATGAATACTGACCCGCCTCCAACTAAAATACTTACTCTATACATTTGCCTAACCCACACATTTTTTTTAATGTTCATGACTGTGATGGTTAGTGTTCATTGTCAACCTGGTACAACCGTAAACACCTAAGAGAGTCTCTGCGCTATCTAGATTAGGCTGGCTCTGTGGGCATGTGTATGGGGAATTATCTTGATTGTGTTAATCATGGTGGGAAGAGGCACTCATTGTCAATGGCACTATTCCCCAGGAAGGGGATTCTGAACTATAAGCAGGAGATACTAAGCTGAGCTGAAAACACATGCATGTGTTCTCCTTCTGTTCTTGACTACATGAGGCGTGCAGCTTCAAGTTCCAGCTATGCTGACATCTATACAGACCATGACCTGGAACTATCGGTGAAATAAGCCCTTTCTCCCTTAAGTTGCTTTGGCCTGGATATTTTACTATAACAACGGGAAACAAAAGTAGGAGAATGGCAATATGTCAGAAGGCCGAAGGGATGCTGTTTAAACACCAGGTCCCATTACATAAGTCTCTTTAAGTGACTTATGCCAAATACTGGGAAAGCGTTTCTTGTTTCTCAAAATAATGAATGATTTACAAATACATACACACAGAGAAACAGAGTGTGTCCTGTGAGTGTGTGTATTTGTGTATGAGAGAGAGAGACTGTGTGTGAGAGAAAGAGAAAGAGAGACTGTAAGTGTGTGCATGTGCGTGTGTGTGAAGCCCCCTAAGAGCACTTTGCTGGTCTTGAAGAAGACCTAGCCTCTTTTCTCAGCACCCATAGGATGGTTCACCACCATCCTTAACTCCAGTTCGAGGGCACCTGTCACCCTCTTCTGGCCCCGAGGGTGTGAACATACACACATACTCACAAAATATCCACATGTACAAAATAAAAATAAATGGATTAACCAACATACATGGTCACCTAGCCAAAGAGTTCCTAAGACTTAAGTACAAGCATCCGGATTTGAAGATGGCAAATGAAAAATGAGAAGCTTGCAATATTTTGCAACACCAATCTCCAGCCTTCAAAAACCCCAATGGGGATCTGGTAAAGAAGGCTCTTTACGCAGCACTGCTGAAGGAAGTGCTCTGGGGGCCAAGCATGCATGGCATGCGACCATTGACATACCTGCAAATCTCCAATACCAAATGGCTCTTCAAAGATGTAGGCAGCATCAGCTCCTGCTGCAAGGCCCCCCATGTTGGCCAGGTAGCCACAGTATCCACCCATGGTCTCAATGATGAACACCCGGCGCTTGGTCCCACTGGCCGACTGTTTAATTCGGTCGCACGTCTAGTTACAGACATAGAGAGTCGTCATTTGAATCCAGGACCTTGGCTAGTGCCACATGTGCACCGGCCCAGGGCCTGTTCTCCCCACAAGCTGCAGCATGTCCCTCCACCAAACCCAAGCGTGTGTGCAGAAGCAAGCATTGGCTACAGAGAGGCTCAATGGCAAAACTGCTCAGGTGCAGGCTGTCAGTATCTCTGTGATCATCCGAGGTGGAGCCCTGGCTAGGCCATTACCCTGGAGACTAGTCACTCAAGTCAGCTCACTTCCTGAACTGTTTGACTATATCTTTGCTGGAAGTATTTCTTTTTAGCTGATGTGAATTAATATTTCTCTGGGAATGTTGATTATCCAACTACCTATTTTCTCTTTTTACTTTTCTGATGTTTTACTGTGAAAAGCTCTTTGTGATGTTGGATGTTTTGTTTGTCTTGGGTATAGCCTTGGGTCTTTCATAAAGGGTACCTATGTCCAAAGAGAACAGCTTCTTGGACAAAGGCACCCAGAGACATCTTCCAGGCACTCTCATATTGAAACCCACTGCCAACCATTCTACAAAAGGACCCAGGTTCAAGACGGAGGATAGCTGAAAACCACTCAGGGCCTCACACCCATGGCAGCAATGCAAGTGCCAATCATTTCCTCAGAAATCAGTGGTAGCCTTCTACCTCATTCTCAGCATGCGTTCTGTTCCAAGGAAATGGAGATCCACACATACAATCCAAACCTGATGGTGTCCATGGATTCTTCAAACCCCTCAGCACTCTCTTGTAAGTACGCCTCAAGGCTTTTCTATGGGATGCATAGCCCTGCCAATCCCCAGCACCCTGTCCAGCTCCCAGGTCCAGGTGCTGTCTTAGCTCAGAGACGCTGCTCTCTTGAGCCTCTCTGGACCTTCAGACAGCAGTCTCCAGGCACAGTGAAGAAGTAAACATAGAGGCCCCTAAAGGTATTCCATACACACTCCCTGGAACTCCTCTTATACATCTTGAGGTGGGGTTTGTCTGGATCATCTAAGAGGGTCTTGGTTGTCATAGTGTCACTGTAAAGGAGGCAAAAGAAGCCAGGGCACAATAACTACACAAAGCTACTACACAAAGGAGCGAGAGGGTTTGTGCCATCTAAGAGGATGCAACAGAGGTTCATGGAATGCCAGGGTCACAGGTTGCAAAAGCAGAAGATATAGTGACAGCCTCTCCCTGAGAGCTCACACCTTGACTTCAGTTCCCTGACTTCTGCCCCTCACTACTATGAGCAAATGGCTATTAGGTTAACAGCAAGTATACAGCCATTTATTACAATTGTAAGAAACTCACTCAGGCTCTTTCCTGTTCTCTTATCTGCAACCTGTGACCCACTTAGAAAGTCATTTCCTCAGGAAGACACTATGTGACCTCCAGGAGTGACAGTCCCTCTGTGTCCTCCCTTCATCCCAGTATGTTTTCCTAAAAAGTGTCTTATTAGATTTGTATATTTCCTCTCCAGATTGAAGTCCCTGGAGGACAGGAGCCCTGGGCTAATGGAGGATAGGTATGACAGAACCTGTCCCAGCCAGTTGTGCCTCCAACACAGGAGATGCTTAACACTGAAAAGAAAAGAAAGTGCCCATTAACAGTCAGGAGGGAAGAGGAGAAAGACGTCAAGAGGGTGAAGGGGTACTTGGACTGCAACAGTCACAGATCTTTAGGGAATGTGCAAAGTGGGTCTACACTAAAGTCAAAAGAGCCATTTGGAGATTTTCATATGATCACTCTGAGTTATACTTAACAGATCATCATGCTTATGAACAAACATGGGTTTTAAGAAAAATATTCCAATCTGTAATTTGTCTAGTGAATCCCCCTGTATGTGCTTTGCTGGGTGGGAAGCCCTGGGTTCTCTAGAAACAGAGATGTAACAAAGGAAGAGGGGGTTCATGTTGTACTGAATATCTCTCTCTCTGTGATACTCAAGCGCTGAAAGGGTCACCGTGTGGTCTTTGTTACAGAGCCCTCCTACAAGTAAAAGAAGACTGCAGATCAGAACAGAAGGCTCTGCTGAGCTAGGTACCCAGTCCCCTGAGGGGAACAAAGCCACACAGGTTAATGTCCTACTTTAATCTTTCCCAAATGCCCACTAATCCAGAACACTATGTTGCAGTCACTTAATGAGTCAAGAAGATGACAAAGAAAGAGCCCTTTGTCCCCCAGGACTGTGAATACGGATCTCTAAGCTCTGATCCAAACAGGTTGTTAATGAGACAGACATAAACAAACCGATTAGACTAAACCTGCTTACCCCTGGCTGGAAAAAAAAAAAAAAACAACAAAGGGGTTTGGAATGATCTGCCTCTGCTATGGACATCCCTCCTCAGTGCTCTCTCGTTACTGCACCTGAAGATTTCAATCAGTTCCTTCTAAAAATAGTAAGCCATCCTTGCCTTGTCTCACTCAATTACTAAAGGCAGCACTGACAATGAAAGAGCCAGTATATCAAGGCCATCTGACATGTGCTGGTTACACACAGAGGAGCTTCCCTGACTTCTGGCCAAGAGGGGAAACCATTTGGGGCTCCTGCCTCTTATGCTACAACAACTGGCTCATAGGCAAGTTCCTCACTGCCCAAGGGCATAGAGCAGTTTTTCTCTGGGGAAAGCCTCTGTGAGGAGTGCTGCTGGAGGAAGAATGTCACGCTGCAGTTCCAACATCATGGTCAGTCCGCTACACACACTTATCTTTTCAGTAACATACTTGAAACATGAGGCAGTAAGGCAGAGTCTGTCACAGAACGAGATATTCCTTTGAGGGTTATATTAATTAGTGTGGGGGCAATCATGTCTTATTAACAAGATAAGAGGTTTCCTTCCCTGTTTGCCCCTGATCCCATAACTGGTATTCTTTCAGAGTACTTACTGAAGAACTCAGGTGGGAAGCCAGAAAGGGAAGGAAGGGGCTGGGCAGTATAGGCAGAGAGAATCTTGCCATACTAGGTACTGGCACAGAGAACTGACTGATCCTCACTTCCCTGTCAGTGTCTAAGCCAGAAGGCTGAAGCATGTTGGTCCATCTAGGACTTCTACCTATGATATCACCTGTCAACAAAGTTGTTAGAGGGGAAAGCTCAGGACTCTCTTGGCCCTAAGTCATTCAGTGACTAGGGTTCAGTCTACAGGCTTCTTTATGATTCTATTTAACATGCAAAGTAATTAAACTCCAAGGAAGATAAGTAGGCATCATGGGAGCTTTCACATTGCTTATGAGCTCCACCAACAGACAGGTTACAAGGGACATACCTAGAGTATTGCAATCTATTTAATAGTCCCATGCCAAGATCTTAATGGAAGATTCAGATGCTTGGTCCAAATGGGCATCTTCCCACTTTTCCTGCCAACTAATTTAACTTAGTAGAGAGAACTTGGGCTATAAGGACTCGCTCTAATGTTTAAAACTCACTGTAAAGTCTAAAGCAGTAGTTCTCAACATTCCTAACTCCGTGATGCTCAGATGGAGTTCCAACATAAAACTGTTTCCTTACTACTTTATAACTGTAATTTTGCTAGTGTTATAAATGGTAATGTAAATATTTGATATACAGGGTATCTGATATGTGACACCCCCTTGGGGTCACGACATACAGGGTTATGCACCAGCTCAGATGTGAACATCTCAAGTAAGAGATCAGCTTGTTGCCTTTGGGTCAGGGTGGAAGGACCTGAGCATGGTAAGATGCCAACCTACATGCTTGACCACCGTCCATTCTACTGTTGTATAACTGCTAACTGCACAAGGGACTCTGGAAGCTAGCAGACAGCCTCCTGCCTCAGAAGCACCTAGTACATTCAGTTCATTACCTGTGTTACAAATGTAGACACCAGTACCACATGGAGCACCTGCAGCAGGTGAAGTCACCTTCTTCTAAGAGAGTGACTTTGTCTCCTGGAATGCCTCTCATCTCATCGGGAAGTCTGTGTAAGCCTTGGGCTCCTTAGTTTGAGTATTTATATTGACCATGCTTACTCTGGGGATACTTATACTTACAGGGTAACCAGATGCAATCCTTTGTGCTCACTCCTGACACTTGTTCTGTAACCTTCCCCCAACATCACAACTCTAACAATGGGACTTTGGACAGAAGCAGCTGACCTTAAGAGATGTGATGTCCACAGCTCTCCTGCTCAGATGGTACAGAAACACTACAGAGAGGCCCACATAGAGCATTTCATGTTGAGTTAAAACAGACAAGGTATGGCCAAGTGGTAAAGAAGAGTTCTGGCTTATTCCCTCTGAAAACCATGAAAGGGTATCTTTTTCAATTTCTAGTTACGGTTGGACAGGTGAAGGTTAAAGACTACAAGTTGGGAATTTGAGCTGTCAGGAGGGCTAAATGGAGGAGAAAAAAATCCCGTTCAGGCAAAGCAAAGTAAAAATTGAAGCAGAAGGTCTCTTACCTCGACAATCACATTCAGGCCAGTATCAGAACCGATACTGATGTCTGTGCCAGGGATATCGTTGCTAATAGTGGCAGGCAAAATACATATTGGTATACAAAACTCCTCATGGTTGTTTCGAGCCTCAGATAGCATGATGGCACCATGATAACCCTGAAGCAGCAGGGCCATAGCAGTTAGCAAAGTGCAGGTACATCACTTACCAAGTTACTGAGCGTGGGCAGTAACTCCAGGGATGTGACAGGGAGGGAACCAAGTAACCAGCGGGAAGTTGGTCCACATGGGCCAGCAGAGCCCATGAGAGGCCAGGATTGGCATCTGAGCAGGCTAAGGGCATGCTTCAACTATTCACAGGCCACTGGGTGCATCCCTTAACCCTGTCCTTCTTGTCCCACAGGAAGAAGACACAAGTGGCAAGTTAAGGTGGGGCAAAGCAGACAGCAAAGCAGGCAGCAGGCCGAGGAGACAGAGGTGCATCGTGGGTTAGTCATTAGATGGAACTGCTGCTCCTTTCTCAGCATTAAAGAGGAGGTGGGGAAATAAAGTGAGGTTGGGGGCCTTTCGGCACAAAGCCCATCCCAACACTTCTTTAGGTGGAGTGGAGAATGGGGAGGAGCACGGGGCTCAAGGAGAACATCAAATGACTGAGATCACCAATGCAGCTGGTTCACTGCACCACCGCCAAAGTCTGACAGGAAAAGAGACATGCATTTTACATTACCTGCAGGTCCACCCCAAGACCCACACCATCATCACTGTGCCCCTCTGCTCCCCATTAGAAATATCTGTCTCCCTCCTGGAAGAAGCATTCTTTCTAGACCTTTGGCAGTGCTTACACGAAGCAAGAGAAATCATTTGGAATCTCAGGCACTGCTTTGAAGCAATAATTAAAAATGTCTGACTCTACTGTAAAGAAGGCTACTAGTTAGTATGCAGAAGTTTCCAGTACCTGCCTCAGATATTAAAGCTGGGTTAGTGGTAGCATACAGGTCTACTCACCCACAGTTCCTAAATCCAGGCAGCTCCCAACACTGTACATAGGGTATTTTTTAGACCATTGCAGATGGAAAGTCTGACCCATGAATCTTATTTATCTTTCTTAAAATAATATAATCATCAGGTTGCTGCAGGATTATTGTTCAAATACAGCACGGACACTGCCTCCCCACAAGGCAGCTGTGATAAATGTTGTATGTTCTAGACCATCTTCCTACAACCGAATCATCCTGAGATTTAAAACCTGTGTGCTCCAAGGATTCTGGACAGTGGGTCATGGACCTGGGATATGTTAGTCCTTGGTATGGTCAATCAATAGGTCAGACAGGGTAGCCAACACTGGCCAGTGACAGGGTTTCTTCCCTTTCCAACACAACCAGACCTCCACCTTCACCTCCACCCACAGTTGGCCCTGAGTCTTATGGCTGCCCTCCATGTCCTTGGGCCGTTTTGTGCTAAGGTTATGGTTGTTACAATTGATTGCATTCAAAATGGTGCCCAATGTGAAAACCCTCTGAGTGCACCCACTGGTCAATGCACTGGGCTCCTCAGAACTTTCCAGGAAAAATATTTCTATTTTTTGAGGACCATTTTTGCTAGGTATCCATTAGGAATAAATTGTACAGAAAGAAGTTGTGTCTTTGAGAGGCCTTCCACTGGAAGTCATAGGCAAGTAGGCAACATGCCTGACAGATCAGAGCCTTTCCTGTGGGCTGGGAGGGTATGGGGGCCAGGGGTGTAGGAGGAGGGCAGGTAGGGAATAGAGGGGGTTAGTGCCTTAACGTCATTCGGACATTGTTGGTGATGGCGATATTGTTGCAAGAGGTTTCTTCCCTCTCTAAGCAACTAAAAGAGAAGCTCCAGGAGGGAAACCATGCCCAGGAGAAGTAGCAAACCCTGAAGAAGCCATCCAGAAAGCCTTGCTTCTAGATCCTACAGGGGGCATCAGCAACTTTGAAAACACCAATAAAGCCACCTTAGACATTTTGACTGCACATGCTGCAACAAGGGATGGTTCAAAGTTATCAGGACCTATGTTCAATTTCCTAGTGTTCACAATTTGGGACACCCTCAGAACTGTAGTCATGTCACCAGTCCTGGCATTCAGTGGCAGCTCCCAGTTAGCATGCCTTAGTTGTGTTTTTTGACTGGGACAAAGCTCAATGCTGATGGTAAGGAATAAAACCAAGTCCCGTTGAAAAGCCTCACTCAATATTCCAACACCAGATTTCTGACATACCTATTTTGACATGCAGTCCAGAGAACTCATCCATTACCCTTGCAGCTACTGAGATGCAGTCAAGGAACACGCTTATACCTGAGTTTCGTTGCTGGTGAAGGGGAAAGGATTTGTAAAGGCAATGGTCAACACTCAAGGGCAGTGGTGTTTGATCAGACTGGAGAAGCTCGGGCTTTCTCACCTCAAGACAGTAGATATTCTGAGACAGCGTCATCTCTGCGGTAGGGACTGTCCCCAACACTGTAAGGCAGTGAACAGCATTCCTGATATCTACTCATAATACTTGAGGGACTCCTCTCTCCTACCTCTGAGAACGCAAAATGTCCTTCATCATCACAGCTATCCACTAGACGCATAAGCAGGAAAAGCTGAGAACTGCCTGGCCCGACAAACCTAAGGGAACGGTTGGTTCTGGGAGACAGCCATGGATTGTAAGCTTCAGTGTTATCCAGGGCCTGGTAAGAGGCTATTATCCTTTAGAACCATATATGAGTGAAGATACAAGTGACTTATTGGATACCTGTTTCAAGTGACATAGTAAGGGTAAGTGGAGCTATCAGCTCTCTGCCAGGGCCTTCCTAGATACAGCAGCAGAAGGCAATGGGTCCTTTGGGTAGAGTCTCCTCAAGTGCTCTTTTCCTAGACACAGTGACAGCCTTCTTGCACTCTGTGGCCAGCCTAGTGAATTTAGGTCAACTTCCCACTATTAAAATTAACGCTTTTCCTTCATGCCTTTTCATGCTCTAGTCGTTTTACCCTTGGGGATGCGCCAGGGGCCTCTGAACTGTATTCTCATCCCCACACAGCTATCAGCTCCAGAGCAGTGGCAACCTTCACCAAGGTTATCTCAGCTGGCCTGGCTTCAGCCACCCACCTTGAGATCACAAAACCGTGAAGACCCAGGTCCCTGGTACATCAGAAACAAAGAGCAGCCAAAACAAAACAAAACAAAACAAGACAAAACAAAACAAAACAAAACCAAACCCAAAACCCAACAACAAAACAACAAAAACAAAGTGCACACCAACTTACCCTGCATGAGTGAGCCTGAAGCCCTCAGGAACGGCTACCTACCTACCATTCAGCTTTCATTCTGTCATATTACCATTGGCTTTGAGAAATGCAAATAATAAGGAAAAGAGATTAAACAAAAAAGAAAAAATAGCACAAAATCCCTCTAAAGGGAGTAATAGGAAGAGGGAGTAGATAACCTTTCCCCTCTTCTCTTTTTTGAGCTTCAATTTTTCAGCAATATGTATATATCATATATTCATATCTGGGACAAAATAATTACTAGTATTGCAGCTAAAAATCATAAATGATAATTATGGGGACATTATAAAATGAAAGGAAGGAATCTTCTCTTCATGTCTGACAGTGAACACTGAATATCCACAAGGAGATAAATGACCCACCTTGGCTGGTATCTGCAGAGGTCCCCACTAAACTGCAAGTGACAATAGGCAGGCATGTCCAACCACTCAGTGTTTTGATGGGATGCTGTCATCATTTACAAAGGTCACGTTCAAAGCCACAGAACACAGTTTCAAAACTGACTTGCAAATATAAGTCTCATACTATTTTAAATGAGTTTATGGTTGTTTTGTTTGTTTGTTTGTTTGACTAGGCCACATTGATAGCTACTCTTTGACACATGCTGTCCACAAACTACTGCTCAGATACACCTGTAGGGAGGTGTCTGCTTAGATGTCAAAGAGCTTGTGAAAAAGACACTTTGCTTCCCCTATAAATTCCTCCATGTAAACTGTAGACTGTAACTCAGCATCTGGGATGCACAAGGCCCTGGATCCCAATCCATTTTGTGACAGACACCCTTCTTTCCATTGACAAAGGGCGAAAGATCCACCAAGAGCCCGAATCCATCAACCATGACAGCAGAAGCAATAATGGCAGTCGTCCAATAGCACATGCAACAGCCGGGAGACGTTAGTGATTGGGAATAGACAAAGCAGACACCAGGCACTTAGGCTTCAGTAAGCCGAGGGAAGAATAGTTCTGCCATTCAGAAAAGCAAGAAATCAGCGCTAAGCGTTACTTACCACTGTGAGCTTTTTTGTAAAAGCATGGGGGCTTTTATTTACCGTACTAGAAATGAGTTTGGTGTCAGGAGCTTAAGACAAAACAAAATCCTAACAAAATTATGTATAAGAATTATGTCTTCCAGGGAAAATTACTCAAGGGTTACTGAAAAACTTTAGAATTCTGACTTAGTAATCTTAAACTCCATAAGAATTAACAAGTATAATTTACAAATGTAACACTAAAATGTATGTGCATATCTTGTTACTACTTTTTTTTGGAAAAAGAAAAATAATAAGCAAGCATCAATATTTTTGACACAATTTAAGATTACCAATTTATAAAAAGGAAAAATAATGGTAACAACCATAGCCAAAAACCTAGTGAAGTGCCCATAGTTGGTTCACGGACTAACATTATTAAATACTCAGTTTAATATCTATAGTCAACATCAAGTAGACGATGTTGGACACAGGATTTAAGTGCAATAAGAGGCAATAGGCTAAAGGAAAATTACATCCAGCCAAAACTTAAAAACCCTGCAATTAGTTGAGGATCTGATCAGAAAACACCATGGTCCAGCACTGCTTGAGCTAGGATGGGCTGTCACTCCACAGGTCTTGGTAATGGAGTCAAGTCATGTGAGCAGCAACACAGAAGAACCCATGAGAAAAACTGTGGTGGGGGCAATTAAATTAAGCATCTTCAGAATCCAAAATGAACTTTTAAAATGTACTTTCTTGAAATAAAAATATTTAGGTATCCAATTGGTAAAAGGCTATTTCTAGTACACTGGTAGATAAAAGGATCCCGGCCTTGGGTTAGCGTCAGTGGCACCTGCTTTGCTGGCACACCCACACTTACGTCTGTGATAGTGTTCAGAGCTGTGTCTGCCCCGATGCTGAAATCGGAACCCGGCACATTGTTGGAGACAGTAGCAGGAACCATAATCATGGGGACACAGAACGCCTCATGTTTCTCCCGGGCAGCTGCCAGCTCTAGGAGTCCTAGGTAGGCCTGTCAGATAAGTCTGTGTGATTGCAAGGCTAGGGGAGGGAGAGAGGGGCGTGAACAGCATGTGGCCAGGAGCGAGCAAGCACGGGGAGTACACAGTGCACAGGGTACACGGTGAGGAGAGCGGGTACCACTAGAAGAACCAACACAGAATTGTTACGAGCAGAGACAAGGACGAGCAGCTTTCTGGGCATCAAGGGGAGAAGAGGTATTAGCATACAGGACTAAGATTAACTCTCTCATAATTTTGAGTCTGGTTTTGTGAAGTTCTTATCTTTCTTTTGGTAAATTCTCTACAATTTCTATGACTTTCGTCCCCATCGAATAGGATGTAATTAAGGACTATATAAATCCAACATATGACGTTTAAAAAGAAAAAAAGTCCGAAGAGAAACATTAACCATATAACCTCCTTCCTTTCAAAATCAGCAGTATATCTCAAATGGCAAATATTGGATTTTATCTACAGACTGATAACAAATGAGAAAACATCAAATGGAGTTTCAGCAGAATAGACAATGTACTGGGTTAATTTATCAGAATTGAGCTAGTCTTGTGCTACATCTTGATACCCTGCTATTCTGTATTTCAGGACAATGGGTTTGTGTATTAAAACCCCAGTTCCTGAGGAATAGACATTAAAATAGGGTATATGTGATGCAAACATAGGGCTACCAATCACACCTCCAGAAGCAACAAGCAGGGAGACAGACACACACTAACGTACCTCAAATCCTCCAATGATCAGAAGGGCATTGATGCTATGGGAATGCATCTGTTCTGCGATCTTCTCCAAGTACTTTCCAGGTAGGGTCCTGAAGACGGACAGACAGACAGAGAGACAGACCAAGAGGTGAGAGTATACCCACAAGCTGCCAAACTTCTTGGAATTCATTCTTCCCACCACTGGGGGCTCTTCTCCCACCTTCCACCCATATCTCAATTCTGTAGCATGAAAGGTGCTGTTGGCAGTGGAGCTACTTTTTTGTGCCTCCATGGCTGACAGCACCAGGACAGTAGAGTCCTGGGAAATGATTGCTTAAGGAAGGACTGGCAAGGTATGATGTCCCAAAAGAGCATTTTTCAAAAGTAGGGGGACAGGGAACCTAGCTCAATGGTTGCTCTAAGTTCAATCCATAGCACTGTAATAGATTAAAATGAGCAGGGAGACAAACAGAACAAAGCCATCCAGAAGAATGATGTGGCCGTGGACACCGGAAATTCCAACATCCACTGAGTTGAAGACCAGCCTGGGCTACAAGGATCATAGTGAATTCCAGAGCAGCGAGCTACAGAATGATCTTTCTCAAAAAGGCCAAAAAGAATTGTACTGGCTCACAAGAAAAAGAAAATACTTACTAGCTTACAGTTATTAAGTGTAGTCATTTACTCTTAGAAATTTCCATTTTCCAAATTACATGCCTTTGGATATATGCACATGTGTATATGTGTGTATGTATATGTTTTACAATGTATTTAATATATTTATGTGTGTATAAGTAATATATATTAAATAATACAATATTAAGTATATAGAACCTATATGTAATACACACACACACACACACACATTCCACACTGCTCAGAGCAATGCCCAGGTTGCCTTCCATAAATAAAGCATACCTGGGCCTGCAGCTGGGCTGACTCTCTGCAGAGGCCTAGGGAGTCTGTCTGCATAATCACCCGTCTACAGAGGCTTTGCCATCCAGAGCACCAACACCATGGCACAGAGAAGCAATCTAGAAGCCTGGGGAAGCCACCCTGGGGAATCCCCATCTGTCTATCTGGCACTACAAGCCTTGATACTGAGACAAGCAGAAAAGTTGATTTGATTCTTCTCAGACATTAGCCACAGTGACATAAGAGCCCAAAACCCTAAAAATTGCTTCCCTTCCATATGACAGATGCAAGGTACAGTAGTGGCTGGTGTTGATTCTTGCATCCTGGAAATCACCAAAACTCTGAAACAGTAAACCAGTCCCAATTAAATGTCCGCTTTTATAAAAGTTGCTGTGGTCACCGTGTCTTTTCAAGGAAATGGAAACCTTCGTAACCATCACTCATTCTTACGACCAGAGTGAGACAAAAGCTTTTCACATATTGTTTTGCTCTTCAAACAGATGGAAATAGGGAATTAATGGGGGAGAAAGGGTCACAAGGTACTGAACTTCTGTTTAAGTATGGGGGATTAAACCTGAGGCCTCAGGGCTGCTAGGCAAATACTCTAACCACTGAGCTACATGTCCACACTACTCTCCCCTCTCTTTCCGAGCACTGAGGTTCATTCTCAGCTCCCTCAAATACATCTGAGGTTCCTGGGACAATGGCAGACAGGTGTCCCTGCTTCATTAGGAATTCATTACAGAAAAACCAGAATGTCTCTACATGCGGCCACTCTCTCTCTTGTTCCTCTCCCTCTTTCTTAAGAGCTGTAGGGTCACCAAGGAATTGGGAGCACTTGCTGCTCTTGCAGGGGACCGGGTTTTGGTCCCCAGAACCCACACGGCAGCTCACAACCACCTTTTAGTTCCAGCCCCAGGTGATCCAATGACCTCTCATGTAGTGTACAGACATACATACAGGCAAAACACCCATACCATACGCATAAAATGAAAATAAAATAAAAGGAGTTAAAATTTTAAATTTACCGCTTTGTCCCAAGAATGGATCCTCCTTGTCCAGTCCAACCTCCGACATCTGCCCAGCCGATTTCTTTGATCTAATGTTCAAGCACAGAGTCAGACAGCTGCAGTGAGGAAGAAAAGGCTCTGAAAACTGAAAACAGGGCTCTGCATGCTCACAGGCTGCGCTCCCACAGAGATGGGTAAGGCTGCATGTCGGATTCCAAACTAGTGCTGGCTCAGCCAAGCTATGACATGCCCTTCTAAGGTGACGCAAAATACTAAGCCTTAGGAGGAATACTCCTTCCCTGTCTGCAGGGGACACCCACTCCCTAACTCCAGACATGTGTCCTGGGTAGACACCTTAGCTGGCCAGGATCTCTCTCTAGTAAAGAAAATAAAAAAGAATACCATGTTTTAAAACTTGGCAATGGTTAAAATAATTTTTGCAAAAAAGACAAAGAAGAGAATAAAGGGAGAAACACAAATGCAGCTTTGCTAAGTAGATGAAGTTTAATCAACTGGAGGGCGATTCCCATGCTAGGTGAGGTATGGCTTAATTACAGAGCAGAACATGCTGGACCAGAAATCCAGGTCACAAGCTTCTGGTCATGAGAATTTTGGTGAACTTCTTACTATTAATGGATCCTGGTGGGATCTTTAGGAAAGTTACAGACATCCCCCAACCTGGCATCTCCAACTTCAGCTCCCCAGAGTTCCCGGAGAACTGGCACAGGCTCCATTTTCTTGACTCTATAAATTCCATTTCTAGACCTTTCATTTGGTCAACTGAAACACAATAGACAATGCCTAGCTTTTGTGTCATCAGCACATACATCGTGAACAAACTATATTGTCTTTATTGCCTCAGAATGGAGCCTGATCCTTGAAGGCATGTCATTATCTCCACAGCTGCCTCTGACACTTCTTGCTGTAAAATGTTTTGACAGTCCATCTACTCTGCCTGCTTCCTGCCTCCACTAGGCACTGGAAAGAAGATGTACCAGCATGTGCTAGCCCCCTCCTTAAGAGCCTTCCATCTTACTTAGCCAGAAAATCAAATCCCTACAGATAACCTGGCTCTTGCTTTGTTCTCCCCTTCTGCTTCTTTCTTATATTCCTCCCTTCCCCTGGCTCTTATTAACCTAAAACATGGGCAGATCCAACCCCAAAGTCTTTGTATTATATCATCTGCCTGGAATGAACCAATGTCCTCTCTTGGTCCCCACTTACCCTATTAGTGGGAGATCGGCTTCCCATGAGCACCTGTGGTATGCAACTCATGCAGAGCCCCTGGGGCCTGTGACCTCTTGTAAAAATTGTCCCAGTTTATTTCACTTTCTTATAAATAAGCAACATGGTTTGTTAGTATAGTCTTACTGTTGTCACCTCCAAAATATAAAGTCTGCAGAGGTGGGGCTTTTAGTCTGTTTTGCTCACACGTGTAATTCCACAGGGTTACAAACTGACCAAGGCACTGAGCAGATATAGTAGAAAGTACGGCAGCTCTGGGTTCAGAGTACAGACATGCCTCAGCACCCTGTTTCAAATGCTCCATCATAAGAACTGTCACAAGTGAGCCAATACTTCTACTCCTCACGTCTCTCGTAAGAAAAAGATGGTAATAAGACCTTAGACATAGTGTGAGGTCAAAAGGATTAATATATGCGAATCACATGCGACAAAAGGAAAACAGTGACTGCTGCAGACCTCTGCTGGCCAATCGCTGCTCTTCTCTCAGTGCTGGGGCTAGGACCCAGAGCATTATAGTACTTTTTTTTTTTTTTTTAAGAATTAGAGTTGCTTTTTTTAAGGTTTTATTTCGCTGGTTTGTATGACATGCACTTTATCATCGGAACTTAACTGTGAGGTGAGCATCATTGGATTACTGTGCCTTTGGGCCTTTTGAGAAAATATGAAGATACAGGCCACCCTGAGCTTTATGTAATGGCTAAGAACTTAACTTAGGGCAGGGTTCCTTCCTAAGTGGAAGGTAACCCTTAACACTCAAATCAGTATTTGGTATAGTCCCACCACCAAGAATCGTGATTTAGTAGGTGCTGTGAGGGGAGGGTGGCCTCCCCAAATACAATAACATTTTAACATCCCTAGGACTCCTGGGAGACTCACTTGGCCATTGGCGAATCCTTCAAAGCCGTCATAGATTGCAAACATCTTGTGGCCGTCTGCAATCCCGACTCGAACAGCAGAGCGCACGGCTGCATTCATTCCGGCGGCGGGTGCCCCTACATTGATGACGGCTACATTGCAGTTGCTCTGAAAAGAGAACAGGGTAGTGCCAAGTCATCAGACGGGCACAAGCTCCCATCTGTTGCACATTTATAAGAGGTCATACTATGCCATGTTTTGCAGGAGGTGACCAGGTCAGGATCACAAAGGAGAGGTGAAGATAAATTTCCAGGGACCCACACTGGGGGAGGGGGGTACCTAGGCCACTCAGGAGACTGGGTCATTGATGGAAGCTGGCTACCTACCTTGACAATCTTCTCATCAGGCAGCTTAATGGCAAGACGCTTATAGGTGTTCAGGTTTCCCTCAAAACGCCTATAGAAAAGATGGCATTGTGGTTTTAGTTATGTGTGGTTTGTGAGATGCCTCTAGGGGCCAGAAGAGGGCCTCCGACTCCAGCAATTCTGAGGTCAGGCATATGGGTTCTGGGAACTGAACTAGGGGTTGTGTTTGTAACTGTTGAGCTTCAGCTCTGGACTCTTAAATTTGTATATTAAGACTAAGTCTCAATGAGCAAACAAGGACCTAAATTTCTAGTAATTTGAGTTTTTATTCCTGATAACTCACCTTCCTCGGAGTTTCACGGCTTCCTTAAATCTTCTTTCATCCATTGCCTTCTGTACATCCTGGGTCTTAAAAAAACAAAACAAAACAAAACAAAAAAAGAATCAAGCATTCAGTGCTCTGCAGCTGGACCTTCAATCTGACCCCACTGGGTTGTCAGTGGCCGCCAAGTTGACAGCTAACTAGGCGGCTGTGAGGTTAGAGCCCCCAAAGAAGAGGAGGTGACTCCTGCTGCTCGTGGATGGCCACAAGATCATAAAGATGACTTCCACAAAGGCAAAGTTCTTGGAAATGGGTCTCTTAAGAAAGTATCTGATTATTCCACAGTCTAGCTCAGATAAGGAAAACATAGCTAACTAGCTCATCACCTCACTGAAGACTGCAGAACTTAAGGATGCTTCATGGTGGCTGAGAGGAACAGGGATTAAGGCAGCCTCTGTGGCTGGTTATTAATGAAACCTCTGTGTGATGGTTTGAATATCCAGGCAAGATAACAGCACAAGTTGTTGTTATCCAGACAAACCTACTTTTCCACAGTAAACTCACAAGGGATGAGCAGTAAGCTCCAAGGAAAAGAAACACGTGGTTCAGGGTTCTAACCGTCTTAAGCCTAATCACCTCTCATACAGTTTCGGACACTTCCCTTGTCCTTCTCTCCCCAAGGATACACAGGAACACACATTCATCTTTGTGCACACAGCCACACGTAGCCACACATATGTACGCATACTGACTGTACTCCTGTTGGCTTCTGGGAATTAAGGTATTTTCAGCAAGTCCCTAGTCTGTCTGTCTCTGTCTCTGTCTCTGTCTCTCTCTCTCTCTCTGTTATTAAAAGAATATGTGACAGGGTCATTCAATAGCCTAAATATTACAACTTTTCATGAAAAAATAACTCAGGGAAATAAAAGTTATTAGCATTTTCTACTAAAGCAAACCCCACTGTCACCTCATCTACTCAAAAACTGAGTGGAAAAGTAGAATCCATTTTTCTTTCATCTCTCAGTAGACACTTTCGTCTACTGAGTGGGGCTATCTCAACCTTATTGGAATCTGCTCCCCAGTACCCTCATGGATCAGAATGTCCTCGGGGACAAAAGGCCAGAAAGTAACACTGGAGGATGGTAGGCCTGTCATGCCTACAGCACCAGTTCTAGGCAGGACCATTTTCCTGCACTTGGTCTTGCTGTTTCTGGTGTGCAGGCACTGCACGGGCCATCTATGACAATAGGTGCTCACTGAGTCTAAAGCAGTCCACACAGAGTGGAGCACCCACCCACTTGTTCCCACAGGTGGTCCATCCAATGTCCGTGGCGACCCAGCACCTGAGCTCACCATTTCCACACACTCCATCAGTGGCAGGCGCACGGCTTGGTTTCCTCTTAGTGACACGACACAGGCTGGGGTCTCGGGAGTAGCTTCCAGCAAGGCAATGACAGCCTCCACTCCCATACGGCTGGCCTGCAAATGATAATTGCAACCACTAAGAGATAGCCAACTCCTCATTCTATGCACAAGAGACACCATGTGCATAGCCGGAGACCACCCCAGAGTTCACACTCTGCCTGCTTTCTATGCTGTAAAACAATGATTCAGTCAGGGGCTATCCTGTTCTGCCATGGATATCCCCACTCACCTCTGTAACAGCAAGATTATAACTCTAGTAAGAACTGCCAGGCAATATGAGAATTTAGGGTTTGGACTCAGGATGCCTGCTGTCCTCTTGGGTTAGTTTCTGGAAGCTTGCACTTGGGATACCACGTTCCTACCTCCTGGGTTTTACTCTCCTGGCACCCATGTCTTCCACATCAGTAGGCAAACTGGCTTCCCACATCAGCTGTGACCTCAGCCCGGGAAATCAATCTACTTCAGTAAGTCTCAAAGGACGTTTAAATAAGGACATGGGCCACTAGCATCTCCAGAGATGAGCCCTCTGGTCAGCTTCCACAATAAATGAGTGCTTCTAAACATCTTTTGAAAGGACCTCATAAGAATGTCTAGTAATTTCAATCTCCACTTACCAAAATCCTGTCAAATGCAGATGGGGTCCCTCCTCGTTGGACATGCCCAAGGATGGTGACCCGGGTGTCAAATCCCAAATTCTTCACTACAAGCTATGGAGAAAATGTCCATCAGAAAATATACAGCTGAACAGACCACAGTGAGGCTATACCAGCCCCATAAGGTCCTGATACTGAGCAGAGGGTCCTCTATTCTGCCTTCAGAGCTATAAATGTTAAAACTGATAGTGACTTCATTTCTCCTGTGGGAACAGCTACCTTCAAACCTAAAATCTATTTTTCCAAAAAAAAATGCTTTCATTGTCAAGTAGAAGCTTTTTGATATTGCTGCTATTTGTTTTGATTTGGCTTTAGGTTACTGGAAACAGTGCAACATAGGCCAGGTTGGTCTTGACTTTATAATCCTGCTGTGTCAGCATCCTGAGTTTGGAGGTTATACACAGGAGTCAGAATCACCACGCCCTCAGACTACTTACTAAAGATAACATCTTTATCGTTCCGTTGTGTTTCGTTGTGTTTTGTTTTTTTTGAGACAGGGTTTCTCTGTATAGTCCTGGCTGTCCTGGAACTCACTCTGTAGACCAGGCTGGCCTCAAACTCAGAAATCCACCAGCCTCTGCCTCCCGAGTGCTGGGATTAAAGGCATGTGCCACCAAGACCGGCGATCTCTATCTTCTAGCAAGCAGATAAAAGTAACACTGACTTTGCTACAGAAATGCTATTTCAAGTAGTAGTATTTAAAGTATTATTTATATTACTATTATCTCCCTTCATGATGCACAACTCTGCTAGGAAGAGAAGAACCCAGAAAACCTAGCCCTATGCCAACAGCAATACTGGCTGGTGATCTACAGAGTCTATGAATCTCCTAGGGACTATCTGATCCCCGGTATATATAATAGTGTCACTTATACCCATCTGTGCACATTTCTTGGTCCAATGTTGGTAGAGTTCATCTTTTATTTTAGAATTTTATTTTACTGAGAAAGAAAACCTCTGCCCTGCTTTTATAAAGACATATCAGTAACTACTGTTAATATCTTTCACTGGCTCCGGTTGATGAATTCATGCTGAGGTGCAGATCTGGTGCTGGAGTCATTAATAAGTAAACTTGGCTCATTAAGTAACCATAACTAAACAATGATAAGGAAATCAGCTTGTAGAGCTATGGGTGCGGCTCGGCTCAATGGTAAAAGCGCTTGCCAGGCACATGGGCTCCTGGGTTCTAGTCCTCAGCACTGCAAGAGACGATGAACAAGGCATTGTATGATTGTATGGTGGTTACACTTTAAATACTAACAATTTTGAGGAGGGAGCAAGAGAATGGCCAGTTTGAGGCCAGCACAGGCTACTTAGCAAGAAGAAGAAGAAAAAAAAAAGTAAAAAACTAAACCTTGTAAAACTAGATTAGTAATGTCTGAGGGTCCTGACTCAGGGCTGAAACCACACAGCCTAGCTGCTGCTTTGTGATTTCCTCAGTCATTCTGCAATCCTCGTGAACACGGCAGAGTCCTGTAGAGACTGGTCAGCGTAAGTCAGAAGGAGTAGCAGAGCAGTAGCCTGCCAGACCCTGCCCTACCTCAGGGCTGTGAGGAGGCAGTGACTCATTGCCAAGTAGGCAGTTTTATTGGTGAGAATGTCATTCAGTTGATGCTCCAGGTTAGAAGGAAGGCAGAGGGGAAACTGGGCATCCATCACCTTGTCTATTGTTCCAAATAGAGAGGGCCTCAGAATGTGCTGGCTGCCAAGTAGTCAACATTCCTCACCTTCTGTGCAGATCTTGCTTAACAAACGGTCCTTTCTAACACAAGAACATCCTTATCCCCCCAACTGCCTCACTTCTATTGGTAGTCACAGCACTGTAAGGACCATTAAAGGCAAGACATAAGAAATTCTGGCTGTCCAGATGCTGCTAAGCTTCATATTCCCAGTGCTTTGAAAGTGCTTTGAAACTCTAAGTTCAATTCCTGTCAGCCATGCTGACTGACAACTCATACATCCATCTTAGCTTACGTCCTTGATTTTCTCAGAGGTGATTGGCTTATTTTGCAAGTCGATTGCTCCTTCAGACACAATGATGATATTCAGCCTCTTTTTTCGGGCACGGTTCTAAGGAGACAGAAAATTAAGATGCCTAAAATTGGTAGTCGTTTTTTCAATGACAGCAAACCCAGGGGAATGTGTCCTAACCATTGCCTAACTTGGGAATATGTCTCAGTAACCACAAAGGTAGGTGAAAGGTGCCTTTGCAAGGTCGGAGAGGGTTTGTAGGCTAGGTGACATTACAAGCACATATGAGCCCTTGGTTCCAGTTAGCCTGGGTTAAAGTATGGTGTATAGACACCTTGATTATAGTGAGCCCCACAACAGCAAGCAAACAGAGGCTGGACTTTCCCAGTTTAGCCTACAGAACCACGTTGTCTGTTCCCTTTATGCTAGAGCTCTTTCCAGTCTCTGCATGGACCTCCCTTGACTCCTTCGCATGAGGTCAACAACCCACCCCCCATCATGTTAGATAACACTGCACACAGGCCTAGGTAGCAGGCAGGTAGGCAATGGATAAGAAATCAACAAAAGGTACAGGAAAGGCCTATACATAGATGGCTTTTCACCAGCCCATAGAACCATTGGTTGAGTATATGAGAGATGGAGCCCAGTGAAAGAAGATGAGGTACCTGGCAAAGTAGATATTATGACCCCATCCCCTCTCTTCATTTCCCCCATTGTTTTTCTATTTCTGGCCCCTATGAGGTAAATAGACATCCTCTGTACTGTAACCCTGTCATGATTCATGGTGCCATCACAGGTTTGACTAACTGTGGGCCAAAACCTCCAAGATCACGAGCCAAAATCAATGTTTCCTTGACCTTAGCTCAGATGTTTACCACAGAAATCTAAAAGACATACAGCCCATGCAAAGGATCTGAAATGCACACAGTTACCTTGACTTGCCAATTCACACTCTGGCACCCTGTCTTATGTACTTACACCCTGGTACAAACTGCCTTATATAAACTAAAGCAGCCACTCAAGGATACGATTAGCCTAAGGGTGCCTGGCAACCATATTATGGTGTAGGTTAGCTCCATGGATTTTCTTCCTATAAAATCCCAAACAAAATACCGTCCATTGGAAAAAGGTCAGTATGGTGGTCTGAATAATAATGGCCCTCAATGTATTTGAATTCTTGGCCCCTAGGGAGTGGCACTTGCTGGAGGTATGGCCTTGCTGGAGGAAGGGTGTCACTATAGGGGTGAGCTTTGAGGTCTTACATATGCTCAAGCTACATCCAGTACAGCACACGGTCTCCTTCTGCTGCCTGGAGATCAAGATGTAGAACTCTCAGCTTCTTCTCTAGCACCATGTCTACCTATATGCTACCATGTTTCCTACCATCTTAATGGACTAAACCTCTTAAACTGTAAGCCAGCCCTAACTAGATATGTTTTCTTTGTAAGGGTTGCCATAATCATGGAATGCCTTCACAGGAATAGAAACCCTAAGACAGTCAGTGATATGTGTGGGGCCCTGGCCATGCCTGAAGGGATACCAAGAAGAAGAAGGGATAGCAAGAAGAATGCTGATATAGATCAGAGGTACACAGATAATCAGGGTCATGAAGATTTGTTCTTGGTTATGACAGCTAGGAAATGTGCTTTGAAAAATGTGTACAGTGTGAAGAATGAAGAATTTGAAGAATAAGAAACACTGTCTTACAAGCATAAGGGTATGAGAAGTACTGGGTAATTACCTTAGCATTCCTTGATTGAGTACTAGAAATACAGTATCCATAAATATGGGGTGGCTAAATAGGTGTGCTTCAGCCACAAAGCACAGTATTCTGAAGTGGTTAAAAGACAAGGGAATCTGTGGCCAATAGTAATAGCCTTTGCTGCTTGTAAAGTACTTGCCCTTACAAACACAAGAAGCTGAATTTGACTGCCAGAACTATGCTTTTTAAGAAAGTATGGAAAGGCATCATGGACAAGCAAAAGCTTAAAGCTGGGTAAGTCAAGATAGGAGGTGGTACCCTGAGACTCACTGATCAGAAATTGTCTCCAAAGGAGAAAAAAGGTAGACAGTGCCTAAAGAAAAACACCCAAAGGTATTCTCTTCTTTGCTAATTGAGGTAAGATGGCTATGCCTACTGTGGGCAGTGATACCCCTGTGCAGGTCGGTCGGCCTGGCCTGCATGAGAAAGGTAGCTAAACACAATCCACAGCAAGCCAGTAAGCAGCATCCCTCAGTGGTTTCTGTCTCAATTCCTGGCTCCGGCTTCCTGCCTTAGCCTTTAGCCCTAGGTTCTCTAGGTGATGGACTATAAGCTAAAATAAACCCTTCTCTCCTCAAGTTCATTTTGGTCAGGGATTTATTATAGCAACAGAGAAACAAACTACAATTCCTTCATACACATGTGTATGTATACACACATCAACATAGATGCATGGACGCATGCACATATAAACAGTAGAATCCTCAGTGCATCTAAAAAGGAAGATAGGTACCATGGCCCTACCACTTAATGGGTGCCTCCAAGTTTAGAGTCTAGACTGAATTAATTGATCTACTAACCTTCACAAAATCACAAAGGAATATAATTTTCCCATGTAAGAGAGGACACCGAAAGGTGACATTATGTGGTCAAAGTCATTCTCATGGTGGTACAGCCAATGTCTACCTTTAAGGAATTCTGTAACGTTGCAACAGATATTTTTTCTTTTTTTTAGGATTCATTTATTTATTTCATGTATGTGAGTACACTGTAGCTGTCTTCAGACACACCAGAAGAGGGCATCAGATCCCCATTACAGATGTTTGTGAGCCAACATATGGTTGCTGGGAATTGAACTCAAGACCTCTGGAAGAGCAGTAATTGCTCTTAACTGCTGAGCTGTTTCTCCAGCCCCGATTTTTTTTTTCTTAAGCTAGTTAGTCTTCCAAAATATTGGGGGAAACTTCTTACAGCACTGTATTGGTGGCAAGTAAAAATAAAAAGACAGAAACAAAGATCGCAAAACATTCTGTCCTAACTCAGCCAAAACCTGGAGGATAAGAAGAACATGTATCCTAGTCTTGTCCTACCTCACAGCACAGTGTACAAAGTCTAGAATCTTAGAATGGGTTTTAGATGGGATTACACAAAGAAGTAGCCTTTAATCAATCTCAAGTGAGTATGTAGACACTGAATGACCGTTTTGAACATACAGACTGACTGTACACTTCCCGTCAGCCAAGCCTAACAGTTATCCCTATCCTTGAATCATTGTCCATGGATATGTGGTCTGTGACAATGTGACTGCCATCAGGCTGCAGGCAAGTCAGAAAGAGGACATAAGAGCACTAGACATGACTTCTAAGGAGAAAGAGACCACTGAAGTGACATCCTGTGTGGTGGTAATCTAGTCTTCTGGGTCATACACAAGCCCTAGGAAATGGGAATACTACATATCATCTCAAGGGGTCAGGTGTAGACAGCCTGTCTTAATTAGACACCTGAGGATATTGCTAATGTCCCACAGGTCAGAACCAAAGCAAAGGAAACTCCCTCCCAGAGGGAGGGCCATTTTGGTCATCTACCTCTATCTCTAGCTTATGTCAAGTTAAGATGTTGAGCTCCAAAGGAAGCTTGGGTTTTCTCACTGTTATAGAACTTTAACCAGTAGCCTTTCACATAGGTTTTTGTTTCAGCAAAACCTATTTGGTTCATGATGTGAATGCTTTTCCTACTTTGAGATGGTGACTTGAAAGCAACATTTTATTGCCCACACATATGCAGCCTTTTTTGCTGGCTCTAAATAAAATTGGTCTGTGACATAATGGTTACGCAATTTTCTTGTAGATCAGTTATAAAGATTGCTTCAAAAATAAAGGAAAGAAAAGTAACCTACACATGAAGATCTTTGCCCTGAAAGCTAAGCACAGTCTTAAAGAGGCCAATCCATACTGCCTTATGCCTTCATAGGGGAATATCCGCCCCACCCTAACAAGCAACTATGCTTTCAAAGACAACATATAACAAACTCCTGGCAGAGGAAGAGAGGAACATGGATCGAAATAATTAGGGAACGAAAGAGCCTAAAGTCCCCACACAATGAGGAAAGGAATGTCATAACACCTCATGCCTTATTTGGGGGCTCGGGGGGGAGGCAAGAGTTAAAAACAAGAGGCTGGCACATGTCTGTCTGAGTCCTGTGATGACTCAAATAGCAACCAAGAGTTTTCTCTGTAATCCTGACTTCATTTCACCACCATGATCTCATCTCACGGCACACAAGCCATTTAGAAGCAGAACTACTGTTTCGGATGGGAGGCATCAGTGGTTCCAGCTGTTTCTGCATGGCAACATCAGCCTACACCGGCAGATCCTTGCCAACAGGCTTGACCTTGTTTGTTTTTTGTTTTGTTTTGTTTTGTTTGATTTGGTTTTTTATAAGCAAATTATCGAGTATTTAAAGGAGCCATCCAGCTGGCCCACCCCCAAAAGGCCTTGTGGATCCTTACTCTAGCAACATAGCCAGATTTCAGTTACCTCTGAGAGTTTGAGGCACATATTTTCCTCCCAATCTTCCTCTGGTGGAGACTCCGGAAGGAACACCCAGTCGGCGCCGCAAGCCAAGGCGCTCACCAAGGCCAAGTAACTATAGGGACAAAAAGTAATAAATACACAGGAAGGAAAGAAGGAACCTGCTTGCAAGGCTCCACTTATGTACCACTTATGATCAGAGACAACCGTTGGCAGCTATGGCTCTTGATATCCCACAGGGGCTCTTCTGGGTCCTTTGAGACTGCCCCCTGTTGCAACATAAGGAGCAGAACACTCCTGTGAACTCCACTAAAGTTCATTCCTACCAGGAAGGTGTTGGCAGATACCTACCCACAGTGTCTCCCCATCACCTCCAGGACGAAGGTCCTCTGGTGGCTGGAAAAGGGGTAAAAGGTCACATGTTACCACTCACAGCAAGAAAAGTATGCTAGCAGCCCAGAGACAGAAAGCCTGCTTCTCAGCTTTGGCTGACACCAAGCTGTCAAAAGTTGCTAAGCTGACTCGTTTTCTACAAAAAGCAAGCTCCACTCTCTGGAAGGGTTTCAGAACTAAGGAATAATGGGGCTTCAATAGTAACTGCATTTGGCGGGGTGCTGGTTTTTGAAACATGCTCTCATATGCCCCACAGCTGACCTTGAACTCTGTGTAGCCAAGGGTATGTAACCTGGAACTTCTGGTTCTTCTGCCTCTGCATCCAGTTGCTAGGACTACAGGCATCTGCCACCATCTCCCGCTTATAGGGTACTGGAAATTGAACCTGGGCTTCCTGCATCCTAGGCGAGCACTATGCAGCTAAACTATACCCTCAGTATTGCTTCTACTTGCATATTTTACAACACCCTTCACTTGTTTCCTAAGACTACACTATACTTTTAAGGTGCTTTCCTAGGCCCCCTTCTAAAAGGCATCTATCTACTCTAAACTCAGTTGAATACTTCTTCTGAAAGCTAGGGGTTAGCTGGGATCACATCCAAGACCTGAGAACTTGAGAGGCCACGAACTTGGGAGTCTAGAAACAGCCAGTCTCATCTCCAGAGGGGAAAATAAAACCCCTCAGGCTGGCTGTGCCCAGTAAGCACACAAGTGTGACTGCTACAAAACAGCTCCATCAACACACAATGACTGTCATTCCTTGCAGTTGAAAGAGCCAAATGCTCTGAGCTGACCTTCCAGAGTCACAAAGCTCAATGGACACAGGCAGCTAAAAACTAGTCATGATACACAAAAGGGACCCACGAAGGCCCAGCTGCCCTCAAAAACACCTGTTCCAATGCTTCAAGCTTCAAGCTAGCCACTGACACAGTGAAAGGCACCTGTCCAGCTTACTATTTCACTTGATTTTCAGGGAAAGGCTTTTGGGAATTCTGTGGTTCTCTAGAAAGTTGTCGGCCATGCATCCTTGTGGGCCTAGATCACTGCAGATAAACTGTTAACGTTCTACTCACAGTCTGACTCACTGATACCTTGGAATCTCAATGGTGACGCTAGGATGTCTCACTCCACTAACAAGTATGCTACTAAGTCGCTCTCTCTTTGTCATTCCATGAGATGGCCTTTGGGGGACTCTAGATAATTATTTTGTTTCCTTGTGTTTTCTAGTTTTTCTCCCATAAGCACATTTAGAATAATACTAACATGGGATCTGCTGAGTGTTTCTGGAACCAGCAGTAATAGCCTGTTGGTGTCCTTACGTCCTTTTACCTCTGAGCAGTGGTCATGATGGCATCAACAACTTCAATAATTCGGTGCAGGGCTGAATCTGTACCAATGGTCATGTCTGTGCCACAGAAGTCATTGTCAATGGAGCCCACCATACCCACCACGTTGAGGTAGGAATACTTCTGCAATGTGTCGTTATCGATATCACCTGTATGGGAGACAAGAAGCACACCTCGGATCCAGGAAGAGACATGGTAAGGTCTCTTGCTGATGACATTTGATACAGAATTGGAATTATAATCAAAAGAGCTTTAAAGAGACAGGGCCAAGAGTTCACATAGAATCCTCAGACATTCTAAATAATACCAAAAGAAATTTAAATTAAGAGAGAGATAAAGCAGATCAGCAACTTTTAATTAAACTCTTATAACATATAGATTTAGAGACATCCTAGCTTATCAGCAGAAATACAACATGATGGCTAGAAATATGGATGTTGGCATCCAAGGGCCAGTATGCCCAAAGACGATAGTTACAGCAGCCTCTGGCTTCCCCTACGATCTGGGACTCTTCTCTTAGATGGGGGTGTACATGATTACTGTCATGAGTATTTTAAAGGCCTCCCAAGGAAAGGGGGTATTTCCTAGCACACAGTAGGGCTTACTGTCATTTCTGTTCTTATCTGGGATACAGATTTAAACTGTGTGTTACCAGATGATAGGAGGAAAAACAACAGCCACAATTTGGCTATGACTAAAAATGAAGCTGGAACTGGTGATACACACTTTGAAGGCCAAACTGGCAGGAGGCAGGTACAGGTAGATCTATGAGTTCAAATGCCAGTCTGGTCAATATAGTGAGACCACATCTCAGAAACTAAAATGAAATTAAAAAAAAAAAAGGCTCAAAAGTATGTATGTCCATGACAGTTATAAATAAAGTAACTGTTCCCCCCTCTCCCCCTTAAAGAAGGCACAATGTATTACTTCCCAAGCTCTTAAAAAGCACCAACAGAGAAACCTGAGGCAGGCTACTCAGAGAAAAGCACTAACAAGGGTGGAAACAGAAAGAGAAACATACCATTCCGAGCCAGCTCTTCCAAAAGTCCGCTCCACTCCTTCCGGAAGAGGTTGGCTCCCGTGAGACTTCCGTCCCCGCCGATCACGCACAGATTGGTTATGCCCAAGCGCGCCAAGTTACAGGCAGCTTTCAGGCGCCCTTCACGGCTGCGAAAGGCTTTGCAGCGCGCACTACCGATGATGGTCCCACCCTGGAAAGGACATAAATCATGCTCACTGACAGTAAGTCAGATGGATCGGCACAGGCAGTGAGCCATGATACCTGTAGAACTTTCCACGGGGTTTCCTCGTTTTCATCTCAGTTTCCTACCCTTAGTGGAAGTCCCTAAAGGAACACACTACCCTGATACCCGTGAAAGATGGATGTTATCATCCACTGAATGGAAAGAACAAGTGTGTACAGGGTCACTGCAGCCTCCCAGCTTCTTGGGGTCAAAGCTGTCCTGACAAGGGATGAACTGGCACTCCACTGGGCATCAGCCATGACCTGTAGCACAAACTTGTCCTGCCTCCGAATGATGGCCTGGCTCTCCCATGAGTCAGATTATTGAACCATCTGAAAGGTGTGTAATTTTGGTGACTTCACTTAAAAGCATAGTCCCAGTGTAGTTGTCCTCATGAAGGGTCCAGACTATATCAAAGAATGAGAGTTCACCTGTGCCTATTGGTAAATCTGTCGTTTCTGTTGTGTCACACAAGGGACGGCATCAGCTACAAGTCACCACTAGCTCCTCTAGCATTTTATGAAAGCTGCATCTTAAGAAAGCTTAAGTTCCATACCCAAGCTTCCAGGAGAAAGAAGTGATTTTCTATACAGCTTTTCAAAAAGTTAAGATCTTAGCCCAGTGCCAGCAGCGCTTGCCTTTAATTCCAGCGCTTGGGAGGCAGATGAAGGAGGATTTCTGAATTAAAGGCCAGCCTGATCTACAGAGTGAGTTTCAGGACAGCCAGGGTCACACAGAGGAACCCTGTCTTGAACCTTCCTTCCTACCCCTTCCCCAAAAGTTAAGATTTTAGAACAATAAGATTCGTTTAAACAGACAATGAATCAGTTTAGAAAAGTTGAGTCCATTCCCGAGACAACTGCTTCTGACTCGTGGGGTTTCCAGGCTGAACCATGCTACAGGCAGAGTCTCAATGCAGATGGCTCACTAGAAGCCCATTCTCCTCCTTGCATGCTAGAATTCATATGTCTAAAGCTCATTTATAAAGCTGTCAAATTTTACAATTTTACATGAAAATTACCACCATGTTATTGAGTGAAACCTTAGTTAGAAATTACTAATAAAGATGAAGTCAACTCAATACCTATACTGATCCTGGGGTTAACAGTGCCATTGCTAAGTGGGATAGGCCACATGCAACTGGACATGACAGAGGAGGGCCAGGGGTGGCAAGAGCCAAGTCCAGAGCAGAGCTGAGCCTGTTTTCTGAACCATCTGATAAAGACCAGTCAGAAGAACGTGTTACTGTTACAGTTGGGAGTGGAAGGGAGACCCAGGGACTCCAGAGTTGAATAGATACAGTGGGCAAAGCCTTAGGATGAAAACTACGAACAACCAACTTACAGATGCCATTCATAGATTTACACACACACATACCCTTTCAACCGCAGCAGTGTTTCCTATTTTCCTATCTCAATCATGACAGCAGGATGGGGATGTTCTGTGTTTAACAGTGTGCTTGTCTTGAAAGCATTACTCTTCCTAACTTTGAACTTCCCAAGCTGTTCGTCACTCTCTAGGTACGCAGCAAAGCTAAGTCATTCCCAGGTGCCGTCTCCGAGTCTTTGACATTTGCTAAAGTGCATATGCCCTTAGCACCTTCAGAATGAATTTGCTAATTTTACTTATATTAAAAAGTACTCAAGATGAGTCAAAGATTAATGCTTAGGTTTTAAAGCCTCAAGCAACAAATAAATAGCTTTGTATGAAGTCTTTTCTTTCTATGTCTTCTCTTTACTTCTCAATTAATTTGGACCCTCATTAAGCCAAAAGGTTCCAGGGATATAAGCAGCATAAGTTCCCTGGAAAGATTTTTTTTTTAAATCAAAGCAAGCAGCCATTTACAATTACCTCTTCCTTGTGCACAATACAGAAATTAGCTGTGTCTGCTTCAAGTTAGAACAGGGATGAAGTGTCCCAGTTAAATCCACAGCCCTAGGGGCTGCCAGTCAGAATCTTTCCCAGGCTTTGTTTTACTCTGTGCCAAGGGATATATAAAAACCCAGTGGGCACAGAGATTTACCGATGAGCACACAGTACCAGCAAACCAAATTAACCTCTACTACACTCATTTGCTCTGAAAAAAAAAAAAAAAACTTCCAGAAATACCACAATGAACAGTAGCTGAGGCTGAGACACCCAAGCTTGTATTGCAAAGATACTTCCTGAGTTAAGGTCATGTTTTAAGATGGAATAAAAGGGCTCGAAAGATGACTCAGTGGTTAAGACTGCTTGCTATATAATCATGGGGACCAGATCCTCAGATTCTAGCTACCATATATCAGGCTAGGTACTCCACAAACGGCTGTAATTACAGCTCCAAGAGACCCAACATCATCTTCTGACCTTTCTGGGCCCAGGCACACACATACGCCCATATACTCACATAGGCATGCACATACATACCTAAAGTAAAAATTAATTAAATGACACATCTTGTAGATTGAATCTGAACCCTTGGTCCTCAAGTAGGGACACTATGTAGGAGGACTGTAGCTGCTTTGAGACCAGGTGTATTCCACGTGGCTTGCTGGGGGAGAGCCTTGAAGGTGCCAACCATCCCAGCTTCTGGTCCAGCCCTCTGATTCTGATCTGCCAAGGCACTGAGAAGCCACTTGACAATCTCCCTCAGCCACAAGCTTGGCCACAAGCCACTATCCGCCATGTCCTGCACTGCTCAGCCTCTTAAGCCAGCCTGCTCTCCTGACTAGAAGGACCTACTGAACCATGAGCCACGCAAATCCTCCCTTGGGTTCCTTCAGTCAGATATTTGTCCCAGAGAAAGGAAAATAAGGAGTATGGTAAGAAATGAGTGTCCTCTGGCCTTATAACTAGTTTAAAACAGTAAACTAATTACAGTTTATTATTAGCTAGCAGGGATGGGAAGGTGTGTTAGAGCTTACTCAAACATCCAGTGTTTTAAATGAAAACAGAGACATTAATATAGAGAAACAGAGAGCAGCATGGCACCTACCACTTGCAGAATGCTGGAGACACAGTCCCATTTGGCTTCCACAATATTGGAGCCTCCATCCACCAAGCCTTGGTAACCCTGGATGAGGAAAAAAATAAACATCTATTTAAAGAGAGGCTAGGCTTTACTGTACATTAATAACCCACAAATTATAAAACAGAAACACAATGACAATGAACCTAGTTTTTAAACTGACTTTTAGAAGACAATGCAAAGCAAGTGCTAGATAAAAGTATTTAGCCATAGTAATCAATCAACCAATTAATCAATCAAAACCAAAAAGCAAACATTTCTACAATGAGCTCAGGAAAGGAAGGGAAGGAACAGATAGAACAGAAGCCTCAGTGCACCCTGGGTCCATGTGTCAGGTCCTGCTCCCCATGATGATGAAGCAGATTCTACGTAGGGTGCAGTGTCTTCATCCAAACTCATAAGCTGCTGAGCCAGAGGGAACACAGTGAAGGATGTGGCAGCCAGGGCCTCAGCCGAGACTCCACAGCTCTCCGTGAAGAGCAGGACAAAGGGTTGCACTCACCAAAGGCTTTGGCACAACATAACATGAAGACATGTCAAGCTCCCTCCCAAGGCTCATTGTGATAAGGTCTGCATTCAGTGGTAGGGTAACTAAAAGACCCAAAGCAAGAATGTGGTCCCAACTTGCACACTGGAGAAGAGGACCAGCCCGAAGTCCACAAGCATCCTGAGATTGTCTCGGGGCTGGAACAGGTAAACCTTTCCTGGCATCAATGTCCGGCAGCATCCACACTCCCCCCAAAGCCACTACAGGCCGCTTGACTACTTAACTATGCCACACAGTGAACAGAAATGGTCCCTTTCCTCTTATTCTTTTAACTTAAATGCTGGGTTCCGTCTGTTTGTTGAGACAAGATCTCACATACTCCAGACTGGCCCTGAATTTACTGTGCAGCTGAAGGTGACCTTGAACTTCTGTTTCCTCTACCTCTACCTCCTATGAGCTAGAGTTACATGTGTGCACTGCACTGGCACACCCAGTTTTATTTGGTGCTAAGGGATTAAAGTCAGGACTTCCTATGTGTCAGGCAAGCATTCTACCAAGTATCCTACATACAGCCTCAGATACTGATTTGATACTCTAAAAATTATTTGTGTTTTTACAGAAGTTGTGCTAGGTAGAAAGCAAGGAAAAACCATTCTGCAAACTTTAACACATTCTAAAGGTGCTTAGCAACAATAATGTTAATTATTTAAATAAATAAGAAAAGAATGGCTGGATTACTATTGTGTTTAAAGCTTCCACCCCACTGCACCCATGGAAGCTTGCTAGGAAATGACTTGGTCTTTACTGTGAAATCTTTGCGTTTATACCACTTAGGAAAGATACCTGCCACCCACAGCTTTAAGCCGCCTTTGAATAAAAGGAAGAAATTACCAAATTAGGAGAACTAATTTTGCCCTGTCTCGTTATCACGCAGAACGTGAGGTCACTTTCTTTCTCTCGTGAAGCAGAAGGCTGAACGCTTAATGTAGTCAAAACATTTTTTTATAGTCTTGCCTTCAAAGCCAGCTGGATGACTCACCTAAGAAAAACATACCGCTGAGCCTTTGAAAAGCACACTCGGGTTTTTTTTTTTTTTTAACCGAAGAAAGATTACTAGAAGTTTTGTTTACAGCATGTCAGAGGCTATGGAACCCTGACTGGCCCTATCACACCCATCTTCCACCAGAAGTTCTCCTGTTAGACCTTTCACTCCCATGAAAACGTGGGCTGCAGGCTCTGGAATATACTGAGCAGGGCCAGGTTGGGCATCAGTGGCTCCCAACTGACTCTGCTAGAGCTGTATTAAAGGTCCTGGTGGCTACTATGCTTAGTCATGTGTTGACTCCACTATAAAGTAACAAAGTAAGACCTAGCCCACTCAAAGGGACTGTTCAAAATGCTCTCCCCTGACCCCCAAGTGAAAGGAGCATGTGGAAGATGACCATCTCATGTTAAATCAGGCCTGTTCCTTCCTGTGTTTTGTTGCATAGATCTATGACCAGTTTATTCTCATCTTTGGGATGCTGTCTCAATGTAAATTCCTGATTATTTCTGTGCTAGAGAAAACACTTGAGGGCAGGTACGAGAGATTCTGAAGGGTTATCTAGTTTTATAGTCATGTATTTATATTAGTAAAAAAAAAAAAAAAAACCCAAAAAAACAACAACAAAAAAACATTGTTCAAAACTAGCTGCTCACAAAGAAAAACTAAAGACAAAAACAGCATAAGTTCTCTATGTCAGTGGTTTTGTTTGTGTTTTTACTTTATTTTTAAGATTTTGTTTTATTTTCATTTGTGTGGGTATAGATGCTCTTAGAAGCCAGAAGAGGGCATCACATGCCCAGCAGTAGGAAGTTATAAGCAGTTGTGAACCCACTGAATTAGTACTAGAAACTGAACTACAGACCTTTCTAAAAGCTGTAAGCATTTTTATTTTACTCTAAACATATATTAAATTATTATCTCAAGCCAGGTGTGGTGGCACATGTCTTTAGTCCCCGCACTTAGGAGGCATAGATGGACGATCTCCATGAGTTTGGGGCAAGCTGGTCTACAAAACAAGTTCAAGGATAGCCAGGGCTGTTATATAGAGAAATCCTGTCTACTACCAAAAAGAAATTCATCATTTTCCTCCTTCCTGACTTCTCTACAACCCTTCCTTCCTACTGCTCTCTCTCAAATTCATAGCCTCTAAGTGTGTGTGTGTGTGTGTGTGTGTGTATGTTTGTGTGTATGAATACATGCTCCTAAATATAAATATATCCTACTCAGCCTCTGCATTGCTCGTGTGTATGTGATTTCAATGGACATGCAAACATAAAAGAGAGAAACCAATAGGACCTCAACCCTATACACAGAACTATAAGCTACTAAGAAATTCTGAGATTAGAAGACATAGTCGTCCCCAAATTGGTTATCTAAAATCGTGTAATCAGCCCTGAAGTCATGTTCACACAAGCAAATACTAGGCCATCTCTCCAGCCTCATCCCCTTTTATTTCCAAGACAAAATCTCACTCTACACCCCAGACTTGTCTCGAGGCCAGGTTAGCCTTGCATTCATTGGAATCCTCCTGCTTCAGCTTCCTGACTGATGCAATTACATGCATGAATCATCACCTGGGTTTCCAGTGGTTTTTCAAATTCAGGATCTTGGCTTGATTTTACCCACAGGAAAGGCTCATACAGAACCTGAGTATATAGTGTTTCCTTCTCGACCTGGAGGGCTCTGGTCACCTCTCCCTCAAGGGCTCTGAACTAAAGTAAAATGTCTCAGCCACCCATAAAAAATGTACTCAGTAGATTCAATTGCTTAATGGAAAATTCCTATAAAGAAGCCATAGAATTTGTCCTTGGTAAAGCTGGGACAGCTCTAAAATAGACTAGAACATGGCAAGGTCCTGTACTTGGAGCTTGAGCAAACCACTAACACACTAAATTCATTTATATAGTCCTTTGGCATTATTAGATTTCCTTAAGTCAAAGCTAACAGTGCACAATTTCAGGAAAGCTATAAACCTAACAGCCACAGCAGGAAGAAGAAGGGTCAGCCTTCTACCAAGATAACCATCAAATCTACAGCCAATGGCTGATTGTGACACCAAAATTCTCAATGGGAACTCATTCAGCCTCACTGGGAGTGACAATGGAGATGGCCAAATCAGGGAGAGAACCCATCCTCTTTTGCAATTTGACAATGTTAAGTGTCTAGACAGTCTGAAACCAAAGCCAGCCTTGATGGCTATAGGGCCATCAGTCAGGTCAGAAATGGGACATGGCATATGAGTTTAGTATGTAAGAGCCAGCATAGTTGAAGCATACAAAACAAAACCCAGCACTCACCCCTGTGGTTAATTATCATTATTCCAGACACACCCTAGCCAGTGTTCCAATAGAAAGGGCAGGCATTAATTATATGAATTGGCCTTTTGTAAATCAGTGAAAGTTAACCAGTGTAGCTAAGAGTCATGCATGCCAGTTCGAGGGCTGGACTTGACAGGGTGTATGCAGGTGAACAGTCTCTCGGGAGAAACCATGTGGTGATGTAATACAGTTCCCCCTCAGACACCACTGCTACTAGTTCTAGGTAGATGTAGAGGTTAGATAGTTTAGGTATTAAGGAAGTTACAATGTACAAATAGTTAAGTTAAAACTCCCAGAGGCCAGCCTGAATGAGTTGTGGGTAACACTGCTTTAATGTTGAAGCACTGATGGGGGCAGTGGAAGCCAGCACGAGGACAGGAGTGGCATTTGATGACAAAGATGAACCAAGAGATGTGTTCAAAAGTCAGCCCTGACACGGTGAGTTATTTTCAATTCAAGGAATCCTACCCACTGGCTTTGTCTGTGCATGTCAAGAATTACCCAGATTGCAGCACAAAGTCACCTCTCTGCTCATTTCTCCAGGTTTGGGTTCCCAGCTAGCAAGACAAGGACGCTTTGGAATAAAAAGCCTAGGCTAGAAAAGGGTTTGTGGATTTTACTGTCACAAGCTTAGAAATGCTCACTTGAAATGGCAGGAGTTGTAAGTTCATTCTACAGGAGAATAAGAATTCCAGCAAAGTGAGGGTTGGGGAGGAATCTCCATTGGGGGGCGGGGGGGAATGGTACCAATCCACGAGTTAGCATAAAACTTTCTTTCATTTCATTTCTTTGACGTTGGTTTTTCTATTTTATTTATTCAACTGGGGACCCTCTCATGCAGCCTGGAATAGCCTCAAACTTAGAAGATGCCCTTAAAACTCCTGTTCTCCCTGCCTGCACCTCCAGAGTGCTGGGATCACTTGGAAGTGCTGGCACTTCCAAGTTTCCACCACTATGCTGGGATCAAAGACAAAGCAGCAAGCATGCCAAGTGAGCAGTCTCCCACCTGTGCCACATTCCCCAGACATCACTAGGATAATAACTCAGGCAGGCTATGGTGCTCAGAGCCTGAAACAAGAGACGCTAGAGTGACAAGCTAATCATTTCAAGATGAGAAACCAGGCTGGGATAAACCAGAAATAGACATGTCAACTGGAGGACACAAGGACAACAGAGACCCTCAGGGCTCTGGAGCTACAGGGAAGACGATGTAGGTTCCATTTTGAGAGATCTGTGAGGTCATGTCAGTATCAGAATTTAGGATTAAAATTTAGTATAGTAATAAGATTAAATTTGGTTCACAAAATTTAACTGTATATAGCTGCCAATATAAAATATCAAACTGCCAAATCTTTCATTTAAAGAACTTAAACTTACTAAACGTAGGCCACCCTTTCTGTAATGTCTCTAAGAATGGTTCTTTTAAAATCTGCAGAAAACGTTCAACAATAGGACATTAAACCCACACAATAAACTAAAGGCAGTGAGAATCTCGCCTTCTCCAGCTAGGAGCTATGGCTTTCTGTGAGCTATTAAGGCAAAAATCAAAAAATTTAAGAGCAATTAAAACAAACAGGAAGGGAAGAAAGTAATGAACAGTCAGCTCACTACATAAGAAAAACTAGGTTAACCCACCAACCCATCCCATCTCTCCGGGAATGGAGCCCAAGGGCTCCACACGCACCACACGTACTCCTGACCCAGTTCTACAGGCCTGCAAAACAGCTGCCAGTCGGAACAGCTCAGCCCAAGCGGGTGCCAGGCTTTTGTCAGAAATAACAGACTTTTCAGGTTCATACATTTTCTATGCACTTTCAGAAGAGAAGAAAGGGGAAAAGGGGAGCAAGAGGATAAGCGTGAAGAGAGGAACAGGAGAAGGAAGAAAAGTAACAGGGAAAGAGGGGGTGAAGGAACAGAGAGAAGAACCCACTATTTAACCAATACTAACCTGTTTAACTGTTCCAATCATCTGGTGACCTTGAAAGTTCTGGGTAAACTGAGAAACTGGAACATACATTCAACAATGTGTTTTATAAAAAAAAAAGAAGAAGAAGAGGAAGGCCAGTGATATGTTGGGTAGCGGTGAGATATGGTGCGGTGGAAGGGGGTGCCTCTGCTGGCCCATGCTGAGGCATCCCTTCCCTCTGAGGTACCAGCCACATGAAGGTTATAGTATAGAATAGAGTTTTTTAGGGCGTGGGGAGGGGAGATGAGCAGAGTAGTAGAGACAGAAAGAGGAGGGAGAGAGAGAGAGAGAGAGAGAGAGAGAGAGAGAGAGAGAGAGAGATGAGGCTAGCTATGAACAGAGGGGGGAGGGGGAATGGGAAGGGAAGAGACAGAGGGGGAAGAGAATAAAAGAGCAAGAGAGTAAAGAGGGGGCAAGCAGCCCCTTTTATAGTGAGTCAGGCATACCTGGCTGTTGCCAGGTACCTGTGGAGCAGAGCCTAGAAGAAATGCTAACATACATGAAACAACACGTTGCGATGAATCACTAAATGATGCTTAAAAACAATCCTGGGCACCTTTTGCATTCAAATCAAATAGATTGAGACTAGCAGTCCCCAGTGAGAGGGACTGTGCCTCCAGGGAACATGGCCATCTCATCTCGGACCGGATCTCTAACTATTGGGAGGAGGTGCTTCTGGCAACAACAAGGTAGAGGAAGGATGCTCCCTAACACCCTGCGGTGCACAGTACTTCCATTGCCCACCCTGAATGATCTGTCCCATCGCAGCCGCCACACAGTGCTAGGTCAGTCATGATTCCCAGAAGGTCCGGGAGTACATCAGTTCAGTCACATGCCTCCGTTCTGGGCCTGGCCGCAGACCAATGGAGTCAAAGGCAAGCAAGTCTTCCTGCCCTGCAACCAGCCAGCAGCCAGCCCTTTTGGAGCTAGTGCTCAAAACCATTCCGCATGTTTCTACCAGTGAGGGGGAGAGAAAGATCACCTTTGTTTTCTTCCTGCCCTTTCTTCACTATTTTCCCCCTCACCTCCCCACCACCCCCATTCTTTTCCTGAGGTTTGGAGGCAAGGTCTTATCTGAGACTGGCCTGGGACTCACTAGGTAACCAAGGATGCCTTTGAACTCCTGAAGCTTTCCTGCCTTTATCATATCCAGCACAGCTATTGCTCCCAAGGGTCAAATGAGGACGCAGGGTCAAAGGGTTAATGCCTTCCTTCCCAGGCCCTGACTGGGCTGCTTGCTGTGGGTGCACAGGCTCCTACTTTATCCTTGGAAGAGGTGTGCTAGGATTCTAAAGCTTTAGATTGCAAAAGCCAGCATGGCTGCAACTGCATGTGTGACTCAGGGGGACGAGGAGTTCAGTGGAGGCCATCCCTGGAGGTGTCAAGTTCTGTACAGAAAGGTACAGCCCCTCACACCAGGTAAGCTGAGCCAGGATCATTTTCAGCCTTATTCCAGGTCACCAGGGCTTTGCTGTCAAGCATGTGGGTAAAAGCTAACAGATCTGGGGGGGGGGTGTCTTTTTGTGTTTTAAAATTACAGAAGTGCAAGTTTTACATCTACAGTGGATGATGACGCCCCACATTACTCAGGCACTGCTTGTGCCACAGAAGAATCTCATACATGTGCCGAGTCCTCCAGCATCATCACCTCCCTCTCACAACGAGGCTTCCAGAGTCTCAGACTGAACATTTCCTCAGTTCCTGCAGTTCACCAGCTAGCGGGTTCAAAGAGTGCATAAGCCAATCTAATAAACCCCGCCTTACAGTCATGTATTGTTGTTCTGTTTCTCTAACGAGCTCAGAAAGCAATACTGTAGAGGATAAATCCAGTTAGCCTCAAAAGAAAGATTAAATGTCTTCTGTTGTAGGCTGACAAGATGTTCTCCCTCTCAATTCTTTAATTTGTGAAATCTGTAGAGTCTAGTTGCCCCAGGTCTGGAGTTATGTAAATATCACCAGAACTCAGACAGATAAGGCAGACAGATAAGACAGGATGTGACAGAGCAAAGTACAGACACACAAGACGCAAGAACTACAGACGCAGGGCATCTGAGGAACTGAGAGCTTACCAGGTAGCAAAGTTAGACCCCCCACGCAGACATCAGCTTGTCGTCTCTTCCCCAACTAACACTCAAACCAGAGTTGACTCTTTATGGAACAGTGGGCTTCTCATGATTGTTAGAATGGGGCCAACCGATTCTTCAAGGTTGAGGGTTATCATATCCATTTTAAAAGGTGTTAGAGTTCTGCTGCTATCACTTGGATGCCAGGTACAATAATCTCTAACAAAACTCTCTTCAAGCAATGGACAATGTCCTTCTGTATAAGTCAGCCCTAAGGTAAGCTTGGGGGCGGGAGAGGGGTCACAAGGCAGAGCTCCTTCTGTCCCTGCAAAGGACTGAACAGTAACCTGGGGAAGGACAACTGTTTGGGGACATTCGGTTTGACTATGAAATAACAGAAATAACTTCCTTCCTTCCCTCATATGGCCTACTGAGCCCCCAGCAAGATCAAAGCAGTGACTCACGTGGGACTCTCTACTTTCCACTAGGTGCTCGGCTGCACGCAGCAAGAGCAGAGGACACCAGGGCTGTGGCCTGGGTAGAAATCACATGGGCTACTGGGAGAACGTTCTGTAGACTCTAAGTCGCTAGTGAATTTGAAAGTGCTGCTAATTTTAACAGGAAACCTCATCTGGCGCTGCTCCAACCCCAAAGAGCTCATGAAAGCCACATTCACTTATTAAGAACTACTCTGCTCTCGGGCTAGAATGCACAGTTTTATCACAAGGCTCAAGGCAAGAGAGAGAGGCAGAGAGAGAGTGGGGGGAGGATGTTGGAGGACGTGAGAGAAGCTACCTCTGTTCACAGGCAAGCTCTGAAACAGAAGCAGAAGGAACAATGTAGAGATCCAACTGAAACATGGGGCTGACACTTGAAGCCCAGTGGCCCTAATGGATAAGTCAACCATCCCCCCATAGCCCCTGACACACGAATGCAAACTCTCAGGGCAGGCGGCATAGGAGGAAGAGGGCTTGTGGTCTGTGTGGCTTGGACCCTAATCTGTGATTACACCTCACGGAGCAGAGCAAGGGATGGCAGCAGTCAGGACCAGAGCCCAGGAATGGAAATTCACAAGGCAAACGTGTTCCAAATGGTAAGCACCAATGCAGTCCGAATGGACTAGGGGTTAGAACCACCGCAAACTGCCCAAATATAAGAAACAAATTGCACACAGCCACAGAGTTTGAAAAGCAAATTAAAACACAAGGGTCGAGGAAACCTTTCCCAAGCAAATGATAAACACACGGTGCAGTCGTTTTACAAAAGAGAAGTCGCATGAGTATACCAGCAATGAGACACCTGCCTGCAGGATCTGATGTCATCACTCGGGAGCCATGAGGTTCAGAGTTAGGGTTGGAGGGGCTTTCAAAAAAATGCTCTGCAGCTAGAGGTATCTATCACAATGGTCATGGCTTTTAGCCGATTGATGCCATCATCTATGGACCAAGGCACAGATCTAAAACACAGAATTTTAAATAGTAACGTAGACCTGAAAGTGTTTAGACAGTTTTTAAGTAGTGAGGAGTAACCTAAATGGACCAGTGACATAGGAATCTTACACATCAATTTGATGGGACACTACCCCTTTTGCTTCTAGGGCAATTCCCCTCTCTCTCTCTGCCCTCCTACCTTGTCACAGTACTAAAGGGATTATAGATGGGTGTGACCACAGTGGCTTCTACAAGACTTCTGTGAATTCACATTTGGGTCCTGTTACTTGTGTGGCAAGCTCTTACCCGACAGAGCCATCTCCCAGACCTTGAACTGATTGTTTAAAAAAATAGTTCTCTTCCTTTTTGAGCTCCAGTTTACAAATATAAAAATAAAATCCTGCTCCTTATATATAGTTCTGGAGATAGAGTGACTCGGTACATGTTGGTTCTTTCCTCAGGTGCTACGTATTTCCTAAGCTGCCAGGACCACAAGCACAGGAGACACGGAGCAGTTCAGTGTGGCCAGTAACTGTTACTTAGTTTCAGTTTGTGTTGTACTAGAGATAATGGATTCATTGTGGCATTTTCCTACATATTTCTCCTCATTCATTCCCTTCCTCTCCCCAGAGTCCTCTTAACCCCTCTTGCTACCACCCCTCCCCCAACATCTCTCTGCGGTCCTCATGTCACAGACATTTTGTCACCTTCTCCCCTTCCCATTCTATGCCTTTAGATGTCTTTCTAGTTTCATATCACACACACACACTTAAAATCTAAGATCTGCAGCAGAACAAATTTGTTCATCTTTCTGAGGCTAGTTTATTTCACTTAACATGAGGATTTCCAGCTGCAGTTGTATCCACCTCCAAGCAAACTCATGACATCATTTTTTTTTTATTTGTGCACTAATAAAATTCCATTTAACCCAGATTCTTCACTGTGAAGCCAAGACATGAGCAGGTGCTAGGGTGTGGCGTCAGCTTCACATTAATGACAGAAAGCACAAAAGGGACGTCTTTCCGTTTCTGGCACTAGTCTTTGAAATCCACTCACAAGCTGACATCCTCAGAATCATTGACCTGGGAATCAAGACCAGGAAGTTGATCCCAGCCTGACTTTTGTGCTGTCTTATCTCCTTCTCCCTGTCACTTCTGCGGCTCAGTCAAGGGAGGAGGCAGCAGGAGAGAGACCAGGGCTGTGAGCAAGTGGGTGGTGCAAATTCCTGAGTTAGAGAAAACGCCAAATGGGAAGCAAGTACTGACCTCATATATAAAGTACACTTTGGCCCCCGTGTAGATTCCCATGCGCACCACAGCACGGACAGCAGCATTCATGCCTGTGGAAGGAACAGAAGCAGTTGTCAGTAGAGCTTGAGGCCTCAGTTCACCTATTCCTAGGTAAACTGCGTAACTGCCTATGCTCCCTGTTTCCTGGTGGGCTGTGACTATGACACATACATACCTCAAGGAGTAGTAGAGTGAAGACAAACCTGGAAACCAAGTTACCCAGCATATTGGGGCTCATGTGGGGCTCACATTGAAAAAGAGCCTGGGATATTTTAAGTTCAGAATATCACTCATCAACTTTCTTGAAACTAGCTGAAGGCTGAATAAAGCTTGCAGCTCCTTCGTCTCCTGAGTGCTAGGATGGCGGATGCCTGCTCTGCAGTACAGAATGTTAGGCAATTCCAGACAGACACTAAGGAAAACAGAGGGGAGATATTGACGGCCAGATTCAAAGAAGTTAATAATGAAGGGGGCAATGGGTCTGTAGCTTGAGGAGAAGCTGAATAATTATTTATTTCATCCCTGGCCATCGGTGTGACTTTACAAAAAAGTCCTAATTACAAAACAAGTCATACCATTTTTATTAGAAGAGAAAGTAAGACAAGCCAGTCTCCTACAAATCTCCATCCGTCCTCAGGAGACACCAGGAGTGGTTCCACACTTTAAAGAGCAACAGTGGGCAATGTGTTAGCACGAAAAGGCCAGAAGCTCAGTTCTACTTTCCACTGAGGTAACAGTTTTTGGAAACTGAGAACTGGCTTTCGTAGCCTGCCCGTGGTGTAACTGTTGAAGGATCTTGCATCATCTTAGCTCAGGGTCAAAGGCCCAGCAGGAGAGAAGGAACAAGTAATATAATAAGAACCATGCCCAGCACGGATGGAGCCTTTAGCCTCAGGATGGAAAGTAAAACTGGACTCAGCAAGTTCCTCTGAGCCCACCATTCTCTCCAATTCTCCCACCCTATGTCTTGAAATTTTGGGAGACAAATCTCAGACATAGACATGCTAGACTACAGAAGGATGACAAAGGGAGTGTTTAACTGAATAAGTACACAAACAAAATGGGAGCTGGGACAACAGCTCCGTCCAGAGAGTGGCTGCTTCACAAACATGAGGGCCTGAGCTCTGAGCTCTACCATCCATGTAAAGAGCTGGGCACCACAGAGTGCCTGTATTTCTGACGACAAGGTGAAGACAGGAGGATTACTGGAACTCGGGAGCTAGCTACTCTACCCATGTCAGAGAGTTAGAGACTTATTAACAGTCTTTGCTTCAAAAGCTAAGGTGGAAAGACCTTAAGGCAGGCACCAGACCTCTGGCCACCACAGTAAATGGGTGAATGCCCACACATACATACACACATATTCTCCTCATTTTTACTTCTGCAAATCACGTAGAAATACCCACATCACACATGCCTTTATCATGTAAACCCACAGTCTCAATTTTGCTTTCCACTGAAATCATATTTTGGAAGCTTAAGACTTAATTTGAGTAGTCCCTTTTGGCCTAAGATATCCTGTATCGCCAGGCAGTGGTGGCACATTCCCTTAACCCCAGCCCTCAGAAGGCAGATACAGGTGATCTCTGTAAGTTCGAGGACAGCCTGGCCTACAGAGTTCCAGGATAGCCAAGGCTACACAGAAAAACCCTTGTTTCAGAAGGGAAAAAAAAAAAGATATTCTGTATCATCAATTTTGGCTTTGTCAATTTTGGCACCTGACTCAGCAATATGTTTGAAGAGTTTTCTGCCAAGAGAATGACTGCTTTTCCAGAGGTCTACATACATGTGCCAAGCTCCTGCTCTGCAAGGGTCCACGGGAAGGAAACCCAAACTGGAGTGGGGGAGGGAGGACTCCCGTGATATCTACAGGAACTTCAGCATCATGTTGACCTGCGCTCTCCCCCTTGCATCCCTCCCTCCATTAACTTCCTAGTTCTGCTTCTCCAGTAACCCCCAGCCCGCCCCCCCCCCCACCCCCAGACAGAACTACCTAGCCCTCTGCAGTCACAGATGTCTGTTAATGATACAGGCATCCCTCTGGGGGAAGGGTGAGCTGTGTGTTTGTGTGTTAGACCCTACGTTCTAGGTGCATGGATAGAAGCATCACCTGCAGAATGGCTGTGGTTCTAGGGCTTTCTACTTCATGGCAATCACCTAAAGGACCACTAGGTGCCTGAGCTGTAGAAACTCTGGTAAATGGGTGATACACTGCCCTGGAAAATGGTATCTGAGACTCTTTCGCTCCTCTTCGAAGACTTCATTTCCACAAGGTTTTTTGCAGAAACACATTTGTTTGAAAAACCTTGGGGGTTTCCAAAATATGTCCCAAAAGAAGGCAGAAGGAACAAGATGGCTGAAAGCTGAGAGTAAAAAAGAAAAGTAGGAAGCCGAGTGTAATGGAGAAAATGACTCGATTCCTTCTAGACTCCCGTGGGAAGAACAGAAAGAAACATGCGACCACTTCACACAGTGGAGATTTTCCCCATGACCTCCAACTCACCAGGAAAGAGCTTGTTTATACTCCAGCAGGTGACCTTAGGCCCAAGGCAGGCTTCCTAAGACTGGGGCTATATAAGCTGCATCCCTCAGGGGAGCCTGAGAGTTTCTGTTTCTCCCTGGTTCTAGGCTGTCTCCAGAATCCTTTGAGAGGCACAACTCTAGGTCCTGGAAGCGTCCATTCACTTACAAATTAGTCTTAGGTTAAACACCAGGGATCCTCCACCCTGGTCCTTCTAGTGTGATTCTCTCAACTGCTTCAAAAGGCAGCACTTGACCAGGACCCCCCACCCCAAATAGTAAAAGAGCCCAGGAAGCATTTTGCCCTTCCAAGGCAGCCTGGAGCTCCATAAGGTACTGCCGCAGCAGATAACAACATCAATCAAATAAGACACTGCGTTTCCCCGTGCTTCTGCTTTATTTCCATATTTCAGAATCACCAAAGGCACGTTTCAGAGAAGAAAGCCACCGGGGCCAGAGCAGACTAACTTAACTACTGCTGGTGAGATTTACACCCACCCCCAACACAAACACACTTTGGAAGGAATACAGTCAGTGGGGCAGAGGACTGCATCAAGGTGGGTTCCCTCGGGTGGAAAAGAGTGAAGAAAGGAACCAATATGTACACAGGCATCCTTAAAATTTGGGTCTGTGTTTAGTCATTTGGCTTACAGCTGTCCTGGTCCTCCGACACCTGGTCATTTGGGACACATTCAAGAGTTTCCACTTATACTCACCTACTGTTTTTTTCCAGAACAGTTACAACACAGTCTTCAGTCACTTGTTTGTTTAGGTTTTATATTCTGAACAGGGAATCAAAACAGCCTTCCTGACTGCTTCCATGGGGGAAATGGCATCTTCTTCACAGCAATAAACTTAGTGTTTCGAAAGACGTCTAAATCCCAGCCCAGTCCTCCCAGGTTCGGAACCTTCTTGGCATGAATAAAGATAATCTGAAGAGACTTTGGTGTCCCTTCCCTAGCCTATCAGATTATTAAAACATGGACCCTAAGGAATTGGAATTTCCCCCTGGAATCTCTTGCATAAGGAGAAAGGCTGGAGCTCGGTGCCAGCCAGAGAGGAGTTTTCTCTCAGAAAGATTTCAGCATCCTTCTGCTAAATTGTCAGAACACATTGCAGGTAGCAGGGTGTGGGGCACATGCCTTTAATCGCAGCACTAGGAAGGCAGAGACATTTGGATCTCTATGAGTTCAAGGCCAGCCTAGTTTAACAAAACAAGTTAAAGGACAGCCAGGGTTGTTGTACAGAGAAGCCTGTCTCTCAGAAGAAACAGAAGGAAAAAGCAAACATCTTGCAGGAGGGACTGTAGCCTGGACAGAGTTAAGTCACCAAGGGGCGTGGCCACACTATACAGGGACTGCTTAATTTGGCACATTTTTTGTCTTCAATTTAAGCCTAAACCTGGAAGATTTTCTGGACCTGGAAGACAGACTTGGGGTAGGGTGGGGTGGTCTATGAATGTCTTTGTTTCTCCTCGCAGGTGTGGTCACTTTGAATAAATCTTCATCTGTTTTTCACTATTAGTGTGTTTAATTAGCTTAATGAGAACTAGGAGCAAGAGCCCAGTGAGGCACTGCCGGTAACAACTCCAGAGACAGGTACAATCTTCTTATAGAACTAAATCTAAATAAATGTGGAGGCAACTATGGTGCTGTCAGGTGGGGTGTGTGTGTGTGTGTGTATGCCTGTGGGTGTATGTGTATATATGTCTGTGTATATGTGTATGTATGTGTGTGTGTCTGTGTGTATGTATATGCATTTGTGTGTATATGTATATTTGTGTGTGTGCATATGTATGTCTGTGTATATATGTATGTGCATATGTATGTGTATGTCTGTGTATGTCTCTGTGTGTGTATATCTGTGTATGTGTGTGTGTATGTCTGTGTATATGTGTATGTAGTATGCATGTGTACATGTGTATGTAGTATGCATGTGTACATGTGTGCATGTCTGTGTATATCTGTATATGTCTGTGCATATCTGTGTATGTGTGTGTATGTCTGTGTATATGTGTGTATGTCTGTGTATATGTGTATATGTATGTGTGTATGAGTGTGTATGTATGTGTGTGTATGTCTGTGTATGTGAGGGCATATCTGTGTTTGTGTGTGTATATCTGTGTATGTGTATGTATGTGTGTGTATATCTGTATATGTGTGTGTATGTGTGTTCATATGTGTCTGTGTGTATCTGTGTGTGTATATGTATGTGTGTATGTGTGTGTGTGTGTGTGTGTGTGTGTGTGTGTGTGTAACTGAACAGAGGTGCGATGGAAGGGGTATGAAACAGCTTCTCCCTAAAGCACAGTGGAGGAGAAGCAGCGGCAGCCTCACTCCTTTCCTTGAGTCTGGAGTCTTTCATTCAAGGACATGCAAAGATACTTTAAGTAAATCTGTACTAAGGGGGCACTGCCAGGCAAACATCCACCAGTGCAAAGGCTTGCTCTGAATTTCTGCTCTGATACACTTAAAGCTGTGAGGCATGTGAAAGAGGCTGTTTGACATGAAAAGGCTAATCACACTCCTCATCCAACCCCTGCACAGGACCTACAGATATCTACTTACCATCCTTGGTCCGTAAAGTCGTACAAACATTAAATACCACCTAATAAAATGAATTAAGGGCAGGAAAAACACTGTCTAATAAATTCCTATTATAATTTAGGTTTATCCTTTCTCTATCTTTGGAATTAGAAGAATAATATCTACTCTTAACGCTTTGGCAGTGCAAGTGCATTACACAGTACTTAAACAGCCATTCACTTCGTGATTTCTATTATTTAAGTTTCTTTTCAAAAAAGAAAGTCAAGGCTCAAAGGGGCTTCTAGTTTGTCAAAGAAATGGTTGTGAGGAGCTCTGAGAGATGACACAGAGGTTAAGAGCCTGCCATATCTCTCCAGAAGACCTGAGTTTGGTTCCGAGCACCCATGTATTGTGGTCCACAACCATCTCCAGCTCTCTGGATCTTACACCTTCTTCTGGCCCCTGCAGCAACCCACGCATTTGTGGCATTCATGCACATAGACACATAGACACATAAATAAATCAGAAAGGTCTTTTTAATAGCTGGACATAAAACATGCCCTACATTACTCTCGCTACTATAGTTACTCATTAAGCTCTGTCACTATATGATATTGATATGGATGGGGTGTGTATGGAGGGAAAGAATCCAGGAAAAGCCTGACTCCCTCATGGTTATCAAGTTGGGAGCCACCCTGGCTCCAGGTCCAAGAGTCAACATCAGATCTATAAGGATGTCTTCATCTGCCCGGCCATCACATGCACCTCCCATATATGTAGATTGAGAGTCTATTCTTTGCTAGGGACTATCGGGTGACTTCACTGACTTAAGAGGGGGAGACCCTGGCCCTCTGGACTTAGTAGTGTCAGGAGAGGACAAACAGCATTAGTGTAAGCATGTCAATCATGCCCACCAATAGGATTTAGGAATTCAGCTAAGTTGGAAGAAGAAAATCTGAGACCCTGGGTCTGGCCTGCAACAGGAGTAAATGGATGAATGAGAGGCTGAGAAGACCATTCTGTTGCTAGAGGATGGACCCATCGGCATACATCTGAAAACTCAGCAATTGCAGGAGTAACCCATGAAAAAAGGCAGAGCCCAGGGGTTTACAGGTTAGCCAGCTTGCTGAAACAATGAGTTGAGCTTCAGATTCATACAACGTAAAATAGAGTGGAGAAGTGACTGGGAAAGATCGCTGATGTCCAAACAAGCAAGAGCACCCATACACACATGCATACACAAGACACAGATATATAGATACACACACACTGAATGAATAAATAAATAAATGTAAATTAGTAATAAACACTATTAAAACAGTGTAGCTGCTAAGAGGAAAGATGGCCAGCAGGGTCATGCAGGCGACTGGGAGCACGTAGGATTAGGGAAGCACCATCGTAGTTAACCAAGAACTTCCCTGGAGAGTGAGCAGGGTCTGAGAACTAAAGTGGAGGAACTTAGCCAAACACACAGATAGAAAATACTGCAGGCCTTGAGGCCAGAAGGTTAACGGAGTGTGAGATGCCCCATTGTCCACAGCAAACAGAGACCAACCACTATCAAATGATCCCTGCTTATACTCAGAGCTCCCATACAAGCATATGGAGCTCTTTTTAAAAAATCATTTTCTAACTCTGTGTGTGTGTGTGTGTGTATGTGTGTGTGTGTGTGTGTGTGTGTGTGTGTGTGTGTGTTTGATAAAAGTTCCTCCCTGGCCATATTCTCTTATCCTTTTGCCGCTCTCACCAAATCCCTTCTTCCCAAATGGCCTCCCTACTTTTCCTATCTTTGTGTACTTATGTGTGTGATCTGATAAGTGCAATTAAAGATCTTCGCATGAACATGGGTGGGTATTTGATTGGTTATGGTCCAAGTGTCAGTGGCTATCTATATCACTGAGGAATATGTTTACCCCCTTGCATTTATTACCTATAACTCCTTTTATTACCTATAACTCCTTGAGAGAGTCGGGTCTTATGAACAGCTCCTTCATCAATGACGGGATACTAATGGGCCCACCATTGTGCCCGACTTGTTGCAGTTAGCCCCTGATACTGTAGGTGCATGCACAGCAGCCACATCAGGACTCTCAGAGAGCAGTTTACAGCATTTCCCCTCCCATTTTTACAGTCTCTCCTTCTCCTTGAGCATCAGATGGTCCATTTTAGGGAGAATCTTTTAAATGTAGGTGAATACACACCACTGTGGCTCTCTTACTGTCAATCAAGGTAGCGTCTGTCCAGATTTAAATGTTCTACTATAATGGTTCTTGCACACAGGTTCCAGTCTTAATGTGGGAAAGAAAACATTAATAATCGGTGCAATATAAAATACTGACTTACACAAAACACAATTTCCCTTTACCTCATTCTGTTACTTTCATTAATGTGGCTACTCTGTCACTTATAGTTCCCTATAAAATACAGGCAATGCAAACCTTAAGGTAAATAGACAGAGAGGCTCTTGAATCTATATTCAATAATATGAAAAGTATTATACATAGTTTGCCCATATATCCATCCTTATTAAACACTGGTGAATGCTCTATATCAGGACCTGATGGGATCTAGTTCCTACGGAATTTTTCACTGACTTGGTTTTTGTTTTTTTTTTTTTCATTTTTCAATCTATTTGTTGCTATTGTAAGTACCACTGAAAAGGATGTATTCCTATACCTACTTCTTTCATACTCTGTCATTATTGCTTCTGTAGCTGAGTTCTTGTCTATCCTGTACCCTCAAAAGCCCTTCTGTTCCTTCCTAGGCTGTGTGTCTAAAGTAGCAAGCATCCTGTCAGTCACATGCCCCACCCCACCTCCTGAAGCCTCAATTGGTAACTTCCTGTTCCTTCTGAGTCACTAAACTCCAGTTCTCTGCCACTCCATTCCACAAAGTGACCTTTATCAGGGGTAGCCAGTAACCTCAGCATGGCTTCCCCAGTTCACCAGAGGTAAATCCAAAGTCTACAGCTTGTTCTGGCTGGGACCTCACCCAAGACCACTTCCGCCCATCCCCCATGAGGGCTCTGGCTCCAGGGCCTTGGGCTATTTCCTGCTGGCTCATTCCAGGCTTTTCAAGGTTGTGGTGGCCTCTGCAAAATGGTAGCTTACCCCACTCCTGACTCCTGGTAAAGGATCTTTCTTAGTTCCCAGCAGCCTCTGAGAAACACAGTCCTTTGCTTCATGCCATAACAGTGACATCAAGAGGACTCCATGGTTTCACACATTCCACAAACCTATGGGACCTATGGCTTCACACATTCAACAAACTGTTCCTGGGTGGAATGGTAACACAAGAGCATAAGCAATCGCAATAATAGTAAACCAGACTGAAAAAATACAAAGGATGAATGTCTATTTGGGATAACTACACTTCCAACCCTTTCAATAGTTTTCAATCAGAAAACGAACAGGGTCACACATTTAGATAATGAACACTACAATACAGAATCCTCTCACTCAAGATGCTGGCCAAGGTCACAAAGCAGAGGGCAACGGGGTTGATGTATTAGGGAAGCCTCCCAGGAGAGCCTGGGCTTGCAAGCAATCACCTTGTTGATTCCTGAATCTTGTGTCCTCCATAATCCACCTGGGGATGGAGTGAATAGTGGGGACTCCAAGTACACATTTCCAACCTTTCACAGACGTATGCTATCTCATGTCGAATGTCATGGCATCTTTTGGGCTCTCCTGGGACAGCACTATTAGCAGTCCAGAACAGACTAGCCTTTCCTCTTTGACATCATAACCTACTTTTGCCTGAAAACCTTAGGTGATAAGGGATTGGGGGCTACAGGCTCGTGGTGGGGAAAGGAAACAGAGAAAGGCAGAGAAGGGACATTCTGACTGTTTCACTTTGAAAATAAGGAAGAAAACCCAGTAGCCATAACAGTACACAGAAGACAGGGCTTATAAAATAAGTCTTAGTCTAGGAAGACTGTTCTGTTCTGTTTTAAAGTTTCAATAGTCTAGATGGGCACAATTCCTATAATTCTAAACAAAATACAAGGTGTCAAAGGTCTACAAATGCAGATGCTGCAGGGAGGAACTCAGCTTCCTCGGAGAGATTTGGTAACCAGTCAAAAGACTAGTCAAAGCTTATTGAAGGGTGTAACTCAGAAAGTGACTCGGCTACTTGCTGAATTCAGCCATCTGCTGCTCTTCAGCCTGAATACTCTATTTAACATAATCATGTAGTGATAGTCATAGTTGAATGCAGCTTTGTGTCTGGAACTCCGTCTTCACCTTTGGCGACCTTATCTTCTTATCTCTAATCCTGATGGCTTTTGATGGCAAATCAATAGATCAAAACTTAAACAGCCTGTGATTCCCTGATAAAAGACTTCCTCACAACCAAGAGCTTGCTTCTCACCAATGGAAAGTGTGCCTAGGGGTTTATCTTAGTTACTTACTCCGGAAAGCCGACAAAATATCATCCAGCTTGCACTGGTCAGAGCAACACATGCCACAAAAACATACTTGTCTTCAGAGAAGAATGATACACCAGGGCTTGGGGAGCAGCCCAATTGTAAAGCACTTGCCTGTATTGTACAAAGCTATGGGTTTGACCCTCAGCACCAGGAAATAAACAAACACTATCTGTTGTACAAAGCACCTACTCTGTGATGGACTTTGCCCTGTGTTTTTGCTCAAATAATTATATTTTAACTTGGAAAAATCCACTCAAAGAGCAGACAGAAAGAATGTTAGGATAGTAAGCATATGTGCTTGGGTATTTTGCTCACGTAGGCATACACACACACACATACACACACACACACACACACACAGCTGTGGAGGTCATAAGTCTATTGTTCAGAAAGTCCTTTTGCATATACTGGTGTCTCATACAAGCACAGTTATGGGTAATGACAACTAGGGCTCTCGTGTGGGTGTCCAATGACCGCAGATGTGCTTCGCTATTCCCCGGGAATTGATTTCAAGACCCTTTCAGAAGCCAAACCAAGGAGTCTGAAGTCCATCTATAAAAATGGCATAAGTTGCCGGGTGGTGGCAGCACACCCCTTTAATAACAGCACTCAGGAGGCAGAGTCAGGCAGACAGATCTCTGTGAGTTCAAGGCCACTCTGGTCTACAGAGTGAGTTCCAGGACAGCCACAGCTACACAAAGACAAAAAAAAAAAAAAACAAAAATAACAGAAGTGTTTATGTAACCTTGTGCATCCTCCCATATGCCTTGAAGCATCTCTGAATAATTTATCATTGCTAGTACAATGCAAATGGCACATACGGGTTATTTATTATGCCGTATTGGTCAGGAGTGATGGTAGCAAAATGAGTTGGTGTTTTAGTACATGCTACATTTAGAAATATATATTCAACCAATGTCTGTCATCAGTCGCAAACGTGAGGGCAGAGTAAATGTATAAAATAGAGGAACCAACCTAGCACCTGGGTCACGTCTGTAGGCATCTCCCACTTCTGCAATTGTTAGAATTGTCTTTAGAATTCTTACTGGTTGGTACCTACGGCTCAAAGGCTGAAGGAGTAACTATAATTACTGAGGGTTTAATTTACCTGAAGACAGTACAAATGTTCTCCCTGTAAATTTGAATTGGTGATTTTAGGTGGGAGACAGTAAACAAATATCACAATGCTTGCTGCCTGGCATGCCAGATGTTGTGACTACAGTTGCACTGAGAACTCTACAGTCAATAGCACATTGTATCTGTGCCCAATAGCACATTGTATCTGTACCCCAGTCAACAACACATTGTAACTGTATCCAGTGGACTACCACAAGTTCTTGCCCTGACACTCAGTTCTTGTGAGCTCCAGAAAGCCAGTTCATCTTAAACTTCACTGACTCACCCATCAGATGGGGATAACTTGGCATCTATATAAATGGTCTTTAATCCTAGCTATTTCCACAGAGCCCCAAGAGATTCATGTAGAGTCTAAGTAGGTGTTTTGTAAATATTGTATTAATCTTGTTGTCTCCATAAACAGTAAGACAACTGAGCCTGCCCATGGATTCTGACTAACCAGAACGCTAACATACACCAGAACTGGTAAGATGACAATCTAATTTTTAAAATTATTACATTAATTAGTTGATTTATTTGTGTGGCGAGGAGGGGGTGTGTACATGCCATGGTTTGCAGGAGTCGATTTCCCCTTCCACTGTGTGGAGCAACTTAGAGATTGAAATCATCAGGCTTGTCAACACAATCTCGCCACTGAGCCATCATCTCAGAAACCTGCCACTGTCTATCCAAAAGCATTATTTTTGTACAGGACTTAATACTACCTGAAAGTTGGTACTGCGTCATAATAAACTTGCCTATCTAGCAATGTGGAGTTAATTTTAGGCTAATGTGAGATTAATGGTGAATTTCCAGTTTCATTTTCTAATGGTACAATATAAATTCCTTTGGAAAATGGAAGCCTTCTGTTGCTTTTATATTGGCTGTTAGGTTACATGGTTTTAGTCCCCTCACTGTTGCTAATACTTAAAAAAAAAAAGGCATTTATCTGCTCTAATAAAGAGAGATCCATGGTTCAGTTAACAGAATTTGGGGATAAGATTTCATAAAGCATTATTTAAGTGCTGCTGCCACCAGGTATGAACCTCATGGCCTTCCTGAGTTACTTATCTCTTTGCCAATCTCTCTTCCCACCTCTTAAATGAAGAACCCCGTATCCCAGATCAACCCCGTATCATGTAATGAGGCACAGAGATGAGCCTTGTAAGGCTTTAGCATATAAGATGTATAGAATACATACTGCACTAGCGATGGCCATTTCAATACAATATTTTACTATCATTTTGCCAGTATACGACTTGAGTTTGCTGCTCCACCATCCCCACCTCCAGCTATGAACAAACTCCTCCCTCAAGAAAACTCAGGTACTGATGCATTCAAGAGGAAATGGTGAAAAAATGAGGAGACTATAAGCATCTTTCATCCCAGGAATAATGCTGCTCAGGTCAGGTCCACTGCATATATCTCAAGAGTATTTTCCAGAATAAACAAAAAGAAATATGCAGGTCCAGTATAGTACCACAATAAAACATGACTGTTTCCTCAAGTTCTTAGAATGTCCAGGCTTGGGAAGTGAGTCAGAGCCGGTTGTGAGGGTGCTCTGCCAGAGCTCAGGTTTGACAAGGGACAGTGGGCAATGTCACCAGTTAAGCTGAGAGCAGCCTTCTTCCACGGGTCTGATACTCTACTATCCCAGCAATGATCCAATGTAATTTTTGTTCTCAGAGACTCCATTTCCACAGAAGAAGCCAAATGGATTTAAAATCCAGATAACAGTTCTCACCTAAGGCAGATCCAAGATAAGCAGAAAAGAAACCGGAGTTCCTCTTCAATCCCCTAGAATCTCACATAGGCTAAATATTTCAGAAATAATTTTGGACAGGGATTCCAAAATGATAAGCCATTAGTATTGGTTTTCTAACTGACCCAGGATGTTAATTCTGAAATAAAACCTTTATTGCTTAAGCTTGCAGCTCTAGTGGCCAAAAGCCCCTTCTTGTAGTGGGAGTGTCTTACTATCTTGACTTAGCAGAGTTCTGTGTGAGGATGCTATTTTTCCAACCTCCGGTGTATCAAAGCATTCTCTATCTCTGGGAAAACAGCCCTACACGAGGAAACATTTGTACAGAGTATCTCCTTACTAAAATCCTAGTATTACTCCAACTCTGCTTCCTGGGGAGGAAGGCGGTCCTAGTGCCCTATGGTGACTAATGTTGCCATTGGTTCCTTTAAGATAATGGGAGGGAGAACACTGGGGACCCCTCACTCCGTCGACCCAGCTTCCGGTGTTTGTGAGCCTGATGCTCTGCACCTCGATGCTGCGCTAACGTGAGTGAGCCGGTGTGGGAGCCCTAGATCTGAGCACACCGGAGGTGACGGGCCTGGCATCACGTAGGCTCCCACGCCGGGCGGGGCGTTGCCCTAAGCAGCTCCCCAACCTGCCGCACTGGCGCCAGCCCCGCCCAGCTCAAGGGCGAAGGGAAGGTCATCCGTGGGGTGGGCGGAAGGCAAGGACTCGGGTGCCAACCCTAAGCCTCCCGTATTGTGCTGGCTTAGAACGAGGGAAAATATAACATGGCATTTGGATGCATCCAGGGTAGAGGAAAGAACTGAAAAGCAAAAGCAAAACCTGGCTCAGGAACTGTTTGCAGCCGGCACAGACCTCAAGACTTGGAGGGCACATACTCTATGAAAATGTAGGTCTTGCTTCTAGCGCGAGTCCTCATCAAGAAATTAGCATGAACTCGGAAAGCCCACTGTTTGGGAACCCCAGCGCCCCCACGTGTACCCAGGATTAAAGGCTGGGGCACGGTACAGTCACCCCATTGCTCTTACATTTTAAGTATTCTCAGTTTATCAAATCCAAGCGTTCAGGAATCAAGTCCCTTCGGCTCTGAAATCAATCCCGTCATTGGGAGAAAAGGGAAGCCGGGAGCTGGTGCTCAAGTGAGGGCTGATGACGTACCGGAGTCCCTGCTTCCTGGTCTTTCCCGTCCTGGGGAGGCTGGCCCCGGAGGGCCTAGTGACCCATTTTAGTTTTCACTTTTGTCACAATCAGGAAGAGACACTGCCTGGCAGTCAATGCCACACCCTGAGGGACCCCTGCACGCCCCCCCCCCCCCAGCTGCGCATCCCGCATTGCAGCAGCGGAGAAGGCTGCTAGCACTGCTTGGGAGGCAGGACTGGGCTGGAGGCGCTGTGGGGACCCCGCTGGTTTTCCTACGAGTCCCAGGGATTAGGGTGGGGCGGTGCTGTGGCATCCTTATCATTGCCCTGTACCTAATTCCAGGAAAGAATGCCTGGCTCATATGACCCAGACAGTAGACGACCCCATTGGCTAGCTCAATTAACAAATTTGGGGATGGAAAACTGGTTCATCTTGGGAATGAAGGATCCTACACAAATATCCTTTATCTTCTGCACCTCACCACGCAATGGAACTCTTTGGTCGCTCCTCAGGCACCCTAGTTGTTCCTAGATTAGGGCTTTCCCTACTCCTGAGCCACCGGTTCTCCTCGGCTCTCATAGGTAATTTTCACCAAGCCCTTTCCTCGTCCTTTCTCCCAGATCCAGGTCACCCAACGTTTCTCCCCAGCTCTCCCTCTGTTCCCAACCCGATTACCCTCCTCTGCAGCCCTCTCCAGCCGCCCTCGCCTCCTGCCCGGCCCTTGGAGACCAGCGAGAGAGCCGGTAGGCGCGCACCTTGGGCATCCCCGCCGCTGGTCAGGACACCGATAGCTTTGCCATCCCCAGAGAGGTGCTCCAGGTACTTCGGATAGGTGCTGGAGCTCGAAGAATCCAAGTCACCCATGATGAGGAGGTAGAGAGACGCCAGACGCTCCGGTACTCAGCAAGCACTGAAGCCCTGGCCCACGCGCGCCAGCCTTGGAACCGCTGCCCCGCCTGCACCCGCAGGAGCCGCCCACGCCCCGCCCGAGCGCCAATGGGCTGTGGCGTTGGGCAGGACTCACGCAAGGGCGGGGCCTGTCGTGTCAAAGACTCCAGCACTCTGCAGGGGTGAACAGGATAGTACGGAAACGCGTTGTGTTAGGGATGCATTGCTGTGGTCCCTGAGAGGTGGAGTCAGGTTGGGGTGCCTTCTCAAGTGGGGAATGGAGGGATTATAGCCGGGTAGGAAACCCATAAGTGGCATAAGTGGATGGCAGCGCAGCTGCAGGGATGATCCCACAAGTGGGCGCAGAGGCTCGTGGGGCGCCCATTACCCCACCTGCTCTAGCTGTTAGGGTGGCGGTTGAGGGAGCCCAGAGGTCTGTGCAGTAGAGCAGAGGCACGCGCCTCACTTCCGGCAGGGTTCTTTCCTGGCCTGACAGCAGTAGGGCGCTTCAGCATTTCTGTTCAATATCCAGGATCCATAGGACCCTCCAGGTTTCACCTCTCCTTTGAAATTGAGGAAAGATGTGTGAGTAGATCAAGTTGTGTCATTGACTGTAGAGAAAGGATTGGAAGTAGAAGAATGTCGGGGAAAGCCATTCGTAGACACACCCTCAGGAAGCAGGCCTGAGTTCTGGATAATCCAAAAGAAATCAGAAGAAGGCTCAACAAAAAAGGCTTAGTAGGTTCCAGTCCCCACCTAATGGAAGCTCTGCTCTTGATTTGTTAGTCAGAACCCGGAAGGTTCTATTAGAAATTACAATAAAATAAAATAAAGATATCCAATCTGTGGTTGGTTTTGTTTATTTTGAAGATACAGCTCCTGGGGATCCCTGAGTTGTCCTGGAGCTTAATCTCTAAAAGCACGCAGACCCCTTCAGCAGTCATCCCAAGAATAAGACCTCAAAAGCAACCAAACTGGATAGCTCACAGAAGAGACGGCAGCACTGAGCCTTTTTCCTGTGCAAATTATACATGTTGAATACATAGAAATATAGGAAACAAAGTAACAAACTAGGCAAAGACAATAGTCTTATTACTATTAGGACAACCCTAGAAAAAAGGTGGAGGCACGCAGACTTGTATCTTTCAACTTACCCTTTAAGCTTCAAACATTTAGAAGGGGGGGGGGACCCAATCTACTGTAGACAAGGATGCATGAGATCTGATCTCTGCCACCTTGAATCAGTTGAGCAATTCCTGAACTCCCATGATCAACAGAAGTTGGCTGCCTTCAGGTCCCTCCCAACCCCTACCTTCCAACTTCTGGGAAAACAGCCAGGAAATATATTTTTTTTAACAGGATCTCTAGATTTTTATGATGAGCACTAACTGGAGAACATCTGATCTAATAGCTTGATAATGGACTTCCCCTGAGCATCATTCTAATAGGGAAGAGAAGAGTACCACTGGGTGCCTTGAAATTGTCTTGAGATGCTCTTAACCAAAAGCATTGGAAGGAGGGGTGTCAGACTCAATGGACCACTGCCCACAGAGGCTTCTGTAGCTCAAGGCCAAGGTGAAGATCTGGAATTTTGAATCATGCCTTTCTGAGGCAGAGAACACTGTAAAAAGGAAGACGCACAGTGAGGTTCCTCTGAGCCAAATGTCCTGTAGGGTTGGGTTTTGTGCCACAGACAACAGCATTCCACAGGTAGTGTGGTTCTTTATGAATTATTAGAGATACTCCAAACATTTAGCATTACTTATTGTTTTCCTTCTTTCTTCTTTTTTCCTTTTTCTTTTATTGTTTATTTTTATTTTGGGGGTTTTGCTTTGTTATTTGATTTTTTTTTTTTTTTTTTTGTTTTCTTCTGGCCTTTTTATACCGTTTTCTATTCTTGGAAAATCTTCCACTCCTGTTTCCAGGATGCTTTGTTCTCTTCTTCTTCTTCTTCTTCTTTTTTTTTTTTTTTTTTTTTTTGGTTTTTCAGGACAGGGTTTCTCTATAGCGCTGGCTGTCCTGGAACTCAGTTTGTAGATCAGGCTGGTCTCAAATTCAGAAATCCACCTGCCTCTGCCTAACAAGTGCTAGGACTAAAGGCGTGTTCCACCACACCGGACTTCTATCCTCTTTCTTGGGAATCCCTTTGAGTTAAAAGAATCAATGTAAGATGAATGAGGACAAGAAGGGCAGGATTAGTAGAATACCAAAGCCGCCTCCTCTCTACCACCATCCTTCCTTCCTCTCACTTGAGCTACCCTGTGTGCCCCGGCTCAGACACACCAAACATGGGTAAACAGCACAAGCATTCTAAAAGGCCCTCGTTGCTAAGGAGAGCCCCCTTGCCGCTCAGTGTTGCCCCCACCACCAGTTGGACCAGACTTCCTAGGAACCAGACTTTGCCTCTACCCAGACCAGCCTGGTTCCTTCTCTTCCAACTATCTGGAGGACTTCCAACTTTCCTCTGTAGCTGAAGCCATACAGGTCCCCTCTCTGGCATCGTGCCTTCCCCCCTCCTTATGTCTTTGTAGAAAATGACTCCTTCAGCCCACGCCTTCTCCTCCCATCCCCTTTCAGATCCTGTATTTTCCACTTAGTTTTCTTTTTTAGCTCTCTATGTGTCTGGGTGTTTCTCACGAGTATGTTACAGAGCCGAGATGCAGGGAAACAGCATCCAGAGGTGGGAGTGACAGGAAAGTCATGTATGGCATTAATTTTTTCAAAGGCTTCCATCATTATTGATTTTAATGTCTCCAGGCCATTATTCTTAGTACTTGGGTGGATTAAGAGAGACAGCCTTTTCTTCCAGCCCCCAGTGAGACAAGGAAGCAGCAGTAACCACGGTGGTAAAGTGGAAAGAACAGGTTTGCTCTTTCAGGAATATCTATTGAGTATTTTGGTAATTACAAAAGTTACTTAGAAAACGGAGAGTGCCGGCCCGGGCGTGGTGGCGCACGCCTTTAATCCCAGCACTCGGGAGGCAGAGGCAGGCGGATTTCTGAGTTCGAGGCCAGCCTGGTCTACAAAGTGAGTTCCAGGACAGCCAAGGCTACACAGAGAAACCCTGTCTCGAAAAACCAAAAAAAAAAAAAAAAAAGAAAACGGAGAGTGAATGGATACAGAAAATATGGTACATTTACACAATGGAGTACTACTCAGCTATTAAAAAGAATGAATTTATGAAATTCCTAGCCAAATGGATGGACCTGGAGGGCATCATCTTGAGTGAAGTAACACAATCACAAAGGAACTCACACAATAGGTATTCACTGATAAGTGGATATTAGCCCAAAACTTAGGATACCCAAGATATAAGATACAATTTGCTAAACGCATGAAACTCAAGAAGAATGAAGACCAAAGTGTGGACACTGTGCCCCTTCTTAGAATTGGGAACAAAACACCCATGGAAGGAGTTACAGAGACAAAGTTTGGAGCTGTGATGAAAGGATGGACCATCTAGAGACTGCCATATCCAGAGATCTATCCCATAATCAGCTTCCAAACGCTGACACCAATGCATACACTAGCAAGATTTTGCTGAAAGGAGCCAGATATAGCTCTCTCTTGTGAAACTATGCCGGGGCCAAACAAACACAAAAGTGGATGCTCACTGTCAGCTATTGGATGGATCACAGGGCTCCCAATGGAGAAGCTAGAGAAAGTACTCAAGGAGCTAAAGGGATCTGCAACCCTATAGGTGGAACAACATGATGAACTAACCAGTACCCCGGAGCTCTTGTCTCTAGCTGCATATGTATCGAAAGATGGCCTAATCGGCCATCACTGGAAAGAGAGGCCCATTGGACTTGCAAACTTTATATGCCCCAATACAGGGGAATGCCAGGGCCAAAAGAATGGGAATGGGTGGGTAGGGAAGTGGGGGGGGGTATGGGGGATTTTGGGGATAGCATTGGAAATGTAATTGAGGAAAATACGTAATAAAAATTAAAAAAAAAAAGTGGGAAAAAAAAAAAAGAAAACGGAGAGTGATAACTTTATGAAAGAGTTACACCTATTTCCCTGGTAGCAAAAGAGATTTTTGGGTTTTTTTGTTTGTTTGTTTGTTTGGGGTTTCTTTTTTGGTACTTTCATTAACTTAAGAATTGAAAACAGAGGGGAAGCTATTTGGGAATAGGGGAAGGCCCAGTTGCAGGTGGGAGGGGTGGGGCAGGAGAAGGTGAGTATTTCTGTAAGGCTGGGGATGTAGTTTGGATTGTAGAGTGGCTATCTAGCATGTATGCATCAAGCCCTGGTGTTGGTCTCCCTTAATCCCAATACGCAGGAGGTGGAGGCAGGAGGAGCAGTCATTGAGAGGCATCCTCAGCTACCTTGGAGTTTGAGGCCAGCTCAGCCTCCAGGAGACCTGTCTAGGTGAGAATGAACGAGCCTGGAAAGAGGGTCATGGATGCAAGCTTGACATTTGATCCCCAGGCCCCAAACAAAAAGCTCGGCGATGTGGCATATATCTGTAATTCCAGAATTTATGAAAGAGACAGAGTCAGGAGAAGGCACCTAAAGCTTGATGGTCAGCTAGCCTGGCGGACCCAGCACAGCACCAGAAACAAGAGATACCCTGCTTTAACAAGCTGGAATGTAAGGACTGGCTCTTTAAAGTAGTGCTCTGACCTTGATATGTGAGAGAGGACACACACACACAAATAAGTTTTAAGAAAGTACATTCATAAAAGCATAGGACATTATGTGCATGCTTGAGCATGTCACAATGAAACCTATTATCAATAAAGATTTTAAAAGGAGAGAGAGAAGGTGATTTTTGACAGTGTTGAAGTGTGATCAAATGTGTCCTCCCCTCAGCTGTGAAATGCTACAAATGAGTGTGTCTTTGTGTGTGTAACCACAGACCCAGGGCATTGTTGCTTACAAGCGTGAGCTTGTAGCTACTAGCTCTTTTAACTTCCTTTTTACAGAGAACTGTTGTATAATGTAGATGGAAATGGAAATTAGTACAGTCATTATGGAAAACAGTCTGGAGGTTCCCCAAATAATAAAATAGAAGTCTCATATGAGCCAGTAATCTCATTACTGGTTCACGTCAGAAAGAAATGAGATCAGTGTGTTAAAGAGACATCTTTTGTTCATGGAAGGAACAGTCATTAAAGCCAAAACAAAGGGTAGCCTAGGTGTCCTTTGGTAGATGAGTGGGTGGAGAAAATGACACAAAAATAAACACAGATACACTTACACACACACACACACACACACACACACACACACTGCTAGTCAGCCCTAAAAATGAAGAAAATTCTGTCAATCATGGCAGCATTGTTAGACTGCTAAGTGAAATAAGACAGTACAAGAAAAAAACATTAGGTAATCTTATTTATACAAAGAAACTAAAAAAAATAAAAACAAACAAAAACCCCCACCCATATTGAAAACTAATAGGAATAGACCATAGAATGCTGATATGGGGGCTGGAGGAGACTGGAGAAATATGGATTAGAGATTTTAAACATTAATTTAAATGACAGCAATGTGTTCTAGAGGCATATCTACTGCCTGTAGTGATCATCATTACAGCTGAATCTGAAGTACCCCCACATGCCTGTGCTTTGAACATCTAGCCCCCAGCCTTTGGTTCTGTTTTCAAACCTGTAGAGCTTTTAGGATATGGAGTTTGGCCCACAAAAGCAGATCCTCAGGGGAAGCCTTGAGAGATAATGGGATCAACCCAGGTTCTGGCCCAGTTCTCTGCACCCTGTGCTCCTACCATCATGAAGCTGCTCTGACAGACAATGCTCCCTGCCCTGATAGACAGAAACCTCTGAAAATGAACCAATACAAACCCTTCAGTTGCTACCGCAGAAATTCCCTCACAGCAACAAGATAATTTTTTAAAATTTGGTAATCTTTTTTTATTAGATATTTTCTTTATTTACATTTCAAATGTTATCCCCTTTCCTAGTTGTCCCTCCAAAAATCCCCTACCCCCTACCCCCCTACCCTCACTCCCCAACCCACCCACTCCCATTCCTGGTCCTGGCATTCCCCTATACTGGGGCATAGAACATTCACAGGCCAAGGGCCTCTCTTCCCATTGATGACCAACTAGAGGTCCCCAATGAAGGAGCCAGAGAGCCAGGCAGCTGAAGGGGACTGAAGCCCCATAGGAGGAATATCAATATGAACTAACCAGTACCCACAGGGCTCCTTGGAACTATGCCACCAATCAAATAAAACACATGGTGGAACTTGTGGCTCTAGATATATATATATATATATATATATATATATATATATATATATATATAACAACAAGGTAATTAAGCCACTAACCTTCCTGTTCCTGCAAACCATGACAGAACTGTTATCTTTTCTCACTGCAGAGCAGTACTCAGGGAAGATGATGGATATGCAAACCACTTTATTTATTTTACAATCCTGGCCCGGTACATCACAAAACACATCTTGATTTGTCAATGAAATGTCTATGTTTTAAATTAGCTTACAAAATATCTTGTTTTCTGATGACATTTTCATACATAGTTTGTGTTGTCTGGTCCTCTCCCTTGTCAGAATCTTTTTGAAAGGAGCTCTAGTATTTTATTTATAGTCATTATTATTTTAAAAAGTTGCTAATAAATAAAAACATCATACACCAAAATTAAGCAGATTCAAAGTCTATACAATTAATGAATTCATATACTATGAGAACTGACATTCAAATCAGAAGCTGTGAAACCTCACAATAATTTTTTTCACTTTCAGTACTTAATGCATCTTGTGTATATATCCACTAGCAAAGTTTTTTAATGAAACTTTAACTCAGAAAAGCATTTTTTGAAAGCAGGTGAAAGTTTCTTAGTTCACTAATACAGCTAGCATTGTTCTTGGCAAATTAATAGAAATACTTGAAATGGAAGCTACAGTAAAAGATCTTTTCAAGCTGCAGAAATGTATGTACCCGGAGCCAAGTTCCTGTTCTTGGTACATGCCAGTGTTCTCTGGCTAGAGTTTCTAGCATGTTTGAATCTAAGCTTTCAGAAATTACTTTTTGAAGCCATAGACCCATCCCTTCACCTGAATACCCTATTTACTTGCCCATTGCTGTTGCAGAGGCTGTAGATAAGGAAGGAGAAGTTAAGACTGGAGACATGGAGGCAAAGCAAAAACCCAGCCGTCGCATGTCACGGGAGGGACATCTCAGGTTTTTTTGTTTGTTTGTTTTTGTTTTTGTTTTTTGTTTTTTGAGACAGGGTTTCTCTGTGTAGCCCTGGCTGTCCTGGAACTCACTCTGTAGACGAGGCTGGCCTCGAACTCAGAAATTCGCCTGCCTCTGCCTCCCAAGTGCTGGGATTAAAGGCGTGTGCCACCACTCCCAGTGACATCTCAGTTCTTAGTGAGTGGCCAGAATGTCCTTGTAGGAGCAGAGCTGGAGGACCACGAGCCAAGTGATGATGAGAATTTGTCCCAGACACAAAGCAGGCTGTCCAACAAATTAAGAAAATAGGGCTCTTGGTTCTAAATTTGGGGCCAAACAGGGAGACTGGCTCTCATTATTCCCTCTGTCTTCCTTTGAGTTGCATTATTTCAAAAGCGCTAACTTCACAGCTCTAGCTGTTTCTATGGCTTAAGCACTGGCCATTCCAACACTCTGTAGGAACAGATTATCTTTATTCTTGACCCCACCTACACACGCCCCACCCCCTTAAACTTTCTACCACAATGAATACTATTACTTAAGCACTGCACACCCTCACTGCTACAATGTATCAAATGCAAATCACTTTCCTCACTTAACCTAGTCTGAGGTCATTCTGATTTGTCCTCCACCTGTCGACCTATCCTAGCACCTATAACCTTTCTGTGAACTACTACTCTCTTGTCTAAGGTCATGAGGAGATGGCCTGGCTGGCCTGGTCATTTGGGGATCATCCCCTCTGCCCTGTCAATCCCACTCAGAGCGGATGGGAAAGACAGTTTCTGGGCTTATTTGCATATCGGAGAAAAAATGCATACTGTAGCCCAGAGAAGCTGTGGGAAAAGAGGGAAAAAAGAGAAAATTATAGGAAGGTAGGCAGAGTATGCAAATACAGTGCATTCCTTGAATTCGCTTCCCACTCAAGTTCCCATACTATTTTTGTGTTTCTAATAATAGAAATATTTTGAAGTTAATTCTTCTTCCATATATATATATATATATATATATATATATATAATATAAACTATATATATATATATATATATATAGTTTCACTCAATGCTCCTAAATCCACCTCGTCAAGTTCTGCTTCTCTGGAAGGTCTCCCTGACAGGCTATCAGTTGACTTTCTGAATGACTAAAAATGAAAAAGTTTGAAAACAATCTACTCACTTCTATTCTTTTTCTCAGTTTTTCAGCATTGCCCGATGCATTCTTAATACCCTCTTCTTAAAACTCTCTCTCTCTCTCTCTCTCTCTCTCACACACACACACACACAAATGAAACAATTATTTGACACATGCTATTTTTATTACTCTACATTACTGATTCTCATTTCCCACTTTTCAGAGATTTTTTTGGAAGAAAACTCATTTAGGAGACATTCAGGGCCAGTAAGTAGCACAGCAAGTAGCACAGTCTTCTGTATTTCACCGCTCAGTGGCTTCCTAAGCAGACTTTTCCCCAGAGCCTGTCCACTGGAGACCCAGTCCAACTCAAAGCTCAGTGACATCCTGGGAAAGCTTTCAGGATGTGAACACTCACTGCACGATCACAGCTTGTCAGCTTAATTGCTAAGAGGTCAGCCTTAAGACCACAGAGAGCGGTGGATGTAGCTTACTCAGGGTAGAGGGCTTGGCTTCCATGCAGGAAGTTTTGGGTTTAACCTCCAGCAGTGACGAAAACTAGGAGCAGTGTGTACACCAGAAACACGACACTTAGAAAGTGTAGAAGGTGAAGGCAGGAAGGGAAGCCCAGGGTCATTATTAGCTACATAAATTCAAGGCTAGCCTGGGCTACATGAGATTCCATCTCACAGCAAAACAACACAGAGTGCTTGAATATTGTGGCTTAATTTCTCCCAGTCCTGTCATGTGAGGTCCTCAACACCTGTTCTCTCCTCTGCAGTATGTTTCTTTCCAGTCCTCAGTAAGACCATCAGTCCTGCACAATTCCACAGAGGTCAGACTTATCACACAAGATGCCTTTTGTCATTTAGAATTGCTCACGGAAGGCTACCACAGAAAGCCACCATTGTCCACTTCCACTCACTTCTGACAGTGTCTGCAGAAAGGTATCCAATCACTCTTGCCTGCACTGTGGGCCAAACTCCTGGAACGCACAGAACCACCTTGACCTATTCTCAAACGAGACTCTTTGTTCCTTCCTTCCTTCCTTCCTTCCTTCCTTCCTTCCTTCCTTCCTTCCTTCCTTCCTTCCTTCCTTTTTTCTTTCTTTCTTTTTTTTTCAACCAAAGGCTTCTGGCACTCTTTTCCTGCCAGGTGGCACCCCTTTTCTGCAAACACCTTGACATCTGCTCTCTGTATCTCACTCAGCTGTCATCACTTTCAGCCCAACTGAAGCTGGGCTGCTTAAGGCTGGGTCTCCTTCTAGACTCTAGTAAGCTTGTACTACTTCACATAGCTGGCATGAAGGACTCACAGATGGGTGAGTGTTTAGCAACCACGCAACAGAAATAAAAGATTCCCTGAGTCCTGGTGTGAGCCCCGCCCCCACATTCAGTCACATGCAAGAACATCAGAGTTCTGTGTTTTCAATATTATCTTGTGTTAATTCTTTTAAATAACTGAAGCTTGGTGGACCTGTACCTGCTTTTATCAAAGAAATTAAACATTCAGTGTCGTTTCTCCTACACAGTTTGGGTTTTATCAACTTTTGCTTTAGTTCTTTATCATCACCAAAATCATCACCATCTTGTTAAGTGAGATAGAAGATAAGGCAACCTTGGAGCTACAGAGATGAGGAATGCGTTTTTGAGACAGTCTAGAGCAACAGGGAATAACCTTGAACAGCGGGTCCTTCTGTCTCCACCTCCCAAGTGCTGGGGTTCAAGGCATTTGCCACCACGACTAGTTTGTGCGGTGGTGGGGACTGAAAGCAGGGCTTCACACACACCAGACAAGCACTCTGCAACCTGAGCAGCATCCTTAGCTCCTGCTTTTATTTCCCTCCTTGGGAGAAGGAGAATTAGCCTCACCCAGCAATGAGTCCCTTTATTGATCATTGGAATCAGAGTGGTCAGCACTGCAACTGAACACACACAAATGACCAGATTATAATTCTCTTCTGAGAGCAGTGTACTTGTTTCATTCCTTTTACCAAGCGGGATGTCTCGCAGTGCCTGTGTTTGGGTTTCTGAGTTTGTCACATAGTCCATCAGATGCGTAGCTGGCAGGGTTTTCCTCTCACTCTCTAGCCTGTGCTTTGGCTCCATTGTATCCTTTGCCATGCCAAAGCTTCTTAAAGGCCATGCAACACCGTGTATCAGTTCCTGATCTCATTTACTTATTTATGAGAGCTTTTCAGAAATGCCTCGCCTAACATTATGTCTTGAAGCATCTTCCCTACATCCCCCTAACAGTTTTCTTTTTTCTTTGTTTCTTTGTTTCTTTCTTTCCTTCTTTCCTTCTTTCTTTCTTTCTTTCTTTCTTTCTTTCTTTCTTTCTTTCTTTCTTTCTTTCTTTCTTTCTTCCTTCCTTCCTTCCTTTCTTCCTTTTTCTTTTTTCTTTTTTTTTTTTTCTTTTTCTTTTTTTTTTGAGATAGGGTTTCTCTGTGTAGCCTTTGGCTGTCCTGGAACTCACTCTGCAGACTAGGCTGGTCTTAAACTCAGAAATCCACCTGCCTCTGCCTCCCAAGTGCTGGGATCAAAGGTGTGTGCCACTACTGCCTGGCCCCTAATAGTTTCTAAGTTTCTAAGTTCAGGACTGACATTAAGATCTTTCGTACATTCTAGTAAGGGCACATGAAGTAATGGGTTTCATTATGGCATTTTTGTGTGTGTGTGTGGTATGTGTAGGTCCTGGGCATTGGACCTAGGGCCTCATTCACAATAGGCAAACCACCTGCCTCTGACCTACACCCTTAGCTCACCATGTTTTTTTCCAGTTCATCTTTTCTCCCACTGCTGCTCCATGTGCCTCCCTCTGGCCGGTTCCATTCCCTCCCCACAACCCCATCTTTTACTTTAATGGTACACGCATTCCACCACCCTCCCAGAACTGTCACCATCTTTGTGGAAGGGCCTCACACTCATTAACCATGAGTCCTAGAAGTAAGTATGTAGCTGCAGAGCCTGGTGAAGACATTCCTGAGTCTGCTGGTGGGTGCTCCCTTCTCTTCAACCACACTTGGAATGTGTTTTGGACAAATGCTTTCCCATGGTCCTAGGAGAGCCTCTCTTACTTTAACATCTTGTCTCTTTGCTGCTGTGGAATGTTTCTTTGTGCCCACACAGTTCGTTGTTCCATGTCGGTCTTCTTCTATGTCAAGGGGGTTTTCTGCATGGTATCCTCATGCCATACTCTCCCCTGCCCGGTGCCTGAGCCACAACATGTCACTGCCAGCTCCTCTTCCCCATGACTCAGAATCTGAGCATCTTCTTGGCAGATGCACTGTGAAGTGAAAGCCGGCTCTGCAAAGGCAGGGGCTGCTGCTGCCTCTGGGCCTGGCTTCCTGTAGGAGGTGGGTGGAGGCAGGAGGCAGATGCTGGGTGTGGAGCAAGCAGAACTCTAACACTGTTTCAACATTCCATGATGCTTTTCCTCTCCAGGGACTGCTCTTGTATAGCTCTTTCCTTTTTTTCCCTTTAATTTGTGTATCCGTGTGCGTGTGTGTGTGTGTGCATGCGTGTGTGCTTGCATGTGTGTACACACACAAGCATGAAGGCAAGAGATTGATACTGTCTTTTACTACTACTTTCAACCATAGTTTTTGAGGAAGGATCTCTCACTAAAGCTGACCTGAGGGGCCAGCCAGCCCCAGGGATCCCCATAAGCCACTCTGTGTGGAATTACAAGCATGCAGTGATTGTGCCTTCCTGTTTTGTTTCTGGCTTTTGGTTGTTGTTGAGTTGTGATAATTTTATGCAGCCAGGGGCTAGCCTGGACTTTATTACCCTCCTGTCCAGCTGCTGAGATTAGAGGAGGTATACACCCCTATACACACTCCTACACACATTCTTTTTTTTTTAACAGTATGAAAACTACAAGTGAGGACTTTTGTATTAGGGCTTGGGGGTTCAGCCTCATTGTCTGTGGGCTTCCTGAATGAAGGCTCAGAGGTCAGTTTATATCCTTTCCTTTGCTTCCTTAGATGAGAGGCCAAAGCCTCTACCTACCACTGGAGAGCAGGACTATGTTAGTTGGCTCAGGATGCCATAACAAAATACCACAGGCTGAGTGTCCTAAACAGCAGTTTTCTTTTCTTAAACAACAAAAGACGGTTTTAGTTGAATAGAAGTATATCACTTCCCTCTTTCCTATTCCTTTCTTATTCCCTTCCCAGCTATCTTCAATCATCCCCCTGACTTTTAAGTTGATAGTCTCTTTTCTTAGATTATTATCGCTACACTAAACAAGAGTCTCTTTTTGTGGGTGGTATTTATGTAGTTCCAAAGTTGACTAATTTGCATTGGATGACAGCATTGGAGAACCAATAGAGGGAATAATTCACCTCCCAGAGTCATTAGTTACCTATACTTCTTTGTCTAGGAGAAATTCCTCCCACTTCCATATTTGGCATGTATCCCATGCTGGCTAGGTTTTTTTTTGTTTTGTTTTGTTTTTGTTTTTGTTTTTGTTTTTTTTGTCAACTTGACACAGCTATAGTCATCTGGAGGAGGGACCCTCAATCAAGAAAATTCCTCCATAGGATTGGTCTATGGGTAAGCTTGTTGAGAGTTTTCTTAACTAGCGATCATGAGTGATCCCACTCTTGGGCTGGGTGTCCAAGGTTCCATAAGAATGCAGGCGGAACTTGAGAAGCAAGCCCGTAAGTAGGACTCTTCCCTGGCCTCTGCATCAGCTCCTGCCTCCAGGTCACTCACTTCCCTGTTTGAGTTCCTGTCCTGACTTCCTTCAGTGATAAACAGTGATGTGGAAGTATGAGTTAAATAAACCGTTGGCTCTCCAGGTTGGTTTTGGTCATGGTGTTTCATCACAGCAATAGTGACCCTAACTACTATAGATGTCCACTGAAGTTGCCTCTGTTCTTGTCTTGTTTATGCAGTTATTTCTAGAAGAGATTTTTTCACAACAGCCTTTCTGGTTTTCTAGCTCTTAATATCTTTCACTCCCTCTTCCCTGATGCTCCCTGAGTTGTAGATGCAAGAGCTGTGATATAGCTGTATCCATAGAAACAAGGCTCCCCAATATCTGTTGATCTCCACACTATGTCCAGTTGTTTATGTAGCAAATAGTGATCTCTCACGGACTTCAAAGAACGGCCTGTGAGCTCTGGACCCCACTCTATCGTCCTGGATTGCATCTCCCCTCCCCCCTGCCTCGAGGGTGTGTGTGTGTGTGTGTGTGTGTGTGTGTGTGTGTGTGAGAGAGAGAGAGAGAGAGAGACAGAGACAGAGACAGAGACAGAGACAGAGACAGATCACCACTTAGATCAGGATACCATGCCTGTGACATCTAAGCATAGTTACCCCTTAAAATCTTAGCTCCTAAACAACTACACTAGAGTTTGGTGCTTTAAAATGAACTTGGGGGGTGAGGGACACACAACTAACTACATAGCAATGTTTAATTGTGTATACTGCATGACTTACAGTGTTCCTAATAAATCCACAGATACTGAAACACAGGTACAGAGACACATGGACAGCATGAAATTCCATCTGCTAGCAGGCTGTTGGAGCTGGGAGTCATTGGAAAGCCTTGGAAGTTTCCAGCAGGGTCTCAGATGAAGAGGGAACATGGAGAAGGCTGAGCTCATGTGCAGCATAAGGCTGGGCTAGGAGTAGTTTCTATAAGCAAGGCCCTGTGCTGTGATAGTGTTGTCAACTTGACAGGTGTGCAAGTTTGTGACTGTGTTTGTGTATATACTTCTGTACTGTGAGAGTATGTGCAAATGTGAGTCTGCTCATATTTTGCATGTGTGTATTTGGGCATGTGTGTATATGTATATATTGCATATATGTGTGCACATGTATATCATTGTATACATGTAATTGTGACATAGTGTGACTGGCCGTATTCATGCATGTTTTCATGTTTGTGTGTGCATGTATGTAAATGTGTACATGTACATGACTGTGTGTATGGATGTGGATGTTTGTTTATGAGTGTGTACTTGTGAGATGGGAGTGTGTGCAAATAGGTGTGTATGTGTGACTCCTTGCATGTGACTTTTCATATAATTGTGTGTGCTTATGTGTGTAGGTTCACACAGGTATGTGCTTAATTATTTGTGACTTTCATGTGTGACTGGTGTTTGGATACACCTAGTCTCATGTGCCTTTGAGTATATGTATTAAGATATGTAGCTAAGTGAGTATTTTCAGAGTTTATGTGTGCACGTATGTGATCGTCTATATATGCATATGTGCATATTTTGTGTATATTGCACATGATTGCATTTTAAAACATGCACACATATGTGTGCATCTAAGTGCCAATGTATTTCTGTGAGACTATTTAAACGTGCTTGTGAGCATGTGCATATGTTCACCTGCTCAAATGTGTGTGCAGTATGTGCATATGACTGTACATGCATAAGTTTATATGTGTAAAGTGTATCTGGTCACATATTTTGACATACATGCAATTATGTATACATGAATGTTTATGCATTTGTAAGTGTGTACATGTGTGTACATTTACATGTTTTTGTGTATGTGATTGCATGGGTCCATGTGTGTGCCCATTTGAAGTTGTGTATAAGCTTTGGTGTGCATTTGAGTATATTTGTATGTATGTGTGTTTGTGTCCTTATGTGTGCTGATCGGAATGTTTTTGTGACTGTGCATGAGTAAGAATGTGAGGGTGTTTGAGTTGCTGATTGTGCACGTGCTTGTGTGTGTGTATGTCTATGTGTGTGTTAGTGTGTGTGTATGTGTTCATGTGAGTGAATTTGTGTTAATGTGTGTGCCTTTGTGTGTGTGAATTTGCATAATCACATGTGTCTGCATATGTGTGTGCATAAGCATGTGAGTAAAATATAGATCTTTACATGTGTGATTGCATGTATACATCTTTGCTTTTGTGTATGCATGCACATATTTTGTGTGCTTTCATTTGTGTGTGTGCTGGTATGCCTGTACATATGCTTATGTTTGCATTACATGTGTATACATGCATGTGTGTGAGTGCCTACACCATATACATGCGTATGATGGAGTGTGTGTGTGCGCTTGAGATAAGGTGTGAGGGTGTGTGCATTACCACTTGCATCTCTCACATCCAACATCCACAAATTCACATACAAAAATGAGAAGTACAACAATGAGATAATTTTGGGCACATTTGATGAGTTTCTTGGAAACACTAAGGTAATTTGAAACACTATTAGAATTAACAGAATCTAGTAAGTGCCAATATTCAAAGTGATCAACAACTTCCATAAGCCAGTATTGTATGCCAGCCCGCGGCCTACAAGAACCGGGGACACCTGGGAGGTAGGCTGGGGCTGAAATAGACTTAGACGGCAAGAGAGATTAATGGAGACCAAGACATGATTCTGTTCAAGGCCCAAGATTTTACTCAGAAACTGTGCTTATAAAGGGGGAAGCCCCCCCCCCACCCCAGTCCATTCTTGGTGTCTGGAGCCAGCCTGGAGGTGATGAGCAAGATAGGATGTTCCTCCGGAATATCTCTAGGACCTCTCAGCAGGTAGCAGTGTCTTGGAGGAGAGCAGCGGTAGGTGATAGAACAAAAGAGCCATCTAGGTCAGAAGGCTCCACCCTAGGTAATCTCCTTCTTAGTGGCAGCAAGGTCAAAGTCTGGATCAGCCTGCTTCAAGGCTGAGGGAGGTTACTTGCCAGCAACAGTTAGACAGAACAGTTCCATTCATAGTGGTACTGGTCTTGGCAGAGGCCCATGGAACGCTATATCATGAACATCTATCTGCTGGTACCCAGTTGTCACATTGTCACATCACAGGAACCTCTGAGTGACTATCCCTCACTCCTTTCCTGGGGCCTCACACTTGTTCCTGAGCTAGGCAAGAACCCTCTTTCTCTTTGTGGTATTTCCTCACATAACCTCTAAATCTGGCTCAGATGCCCTTATTCTTCAAGTGCTCTTGCTGGATCACTGCTCTGAGAAGGTCTTGTTCTCTCCCCACTGGCCTGCCATGTCTAGCTTAGGGCTGTTGCAAATTGGCTTCCTGGCTGAGACTGCTTCTGCTTTGGCTTCAACATTTGGACTAATTTGGAGAACATTCTTTTATACTTTAGTCTCAGAGTTTTAGTTTCTTAAAGTCAAAAAACAAAACAAAACAAAAAAGGCAAGGGAGGTATATCACATGGAAGAAGCAGAAGGAAAGAATAGAGAAGCAAACAGAATCTTCATGTTTAGTCACAGAATAATGTCTGTAGGTTTCCTGTCTGTGAGCCCAGAAGCCCAGACCTGAGAAGAAAAAACAAAAGAAGGAAGGAAGGAAGGAAGGAAGGAAGGAAGGAAGGGAGGGAGGGAGGGAGGGAGGGAGGGAGGGAGGAAGGAAGGAAGGAAGGAAGGAAGGAAGGAAGGAAGGAAGGAAGGAAGGAAGAAATATAGAGAGATGGAAGGAGAGACAGGAGGAGGGAGGGAAAGAAAGACAGAAATGAGCAGAGGGGGAGGGTGGAGAGAAGATAACAGAACTGTTCATACCCCACTTTTTTTGAGGATTGGACTTTGAATTTACAGAAGGAATAAAACAGCATATCTTCCCAGCAACGGGGCTCAAAACACCAGGATGAAAACCCAAAACTGGTGTGCACATCCTGGGACCAGGCTGGGATGTGTGGACTAAGGGCAGAGGGTGCTGGATGAACACAGAGGGTTGTTTCTGCCCAAGTGTCAGTGTGGGATGGGAAGAGGAGAAGAAAAAAGGAAAGAAAGAGGCAAGCAGGGCAAGGCAGAAGAAGAGATGGAGAATGGAAGGGGAGAGGGAGGGAGGAAAAGGGAGGCAGGAAGAGGGAGAGGAATTGTCCAAGGAACCAGGGAGGGGAAAACCATTCCTTAGAAGCTCGTGAGCATAGGTTGTTCCTTTTATAGAAGGAGAAAGTCCTCTGCCTGGTCCCTTTCTTACTCTCTATGTTGAAGAGTAGCATTTACAGGAGAGCTTGTTTTTCTGCTTTGTAGCTAAATCCTGGTGTTAGTCTGGGCATGATTTCAATTTTCTGAGTGCTGGGCCCTCAAATCTCCTTTTATGAAACCTGCTTCTGGAACCCTTCCTGAGGAGCCTAGTTCCACATAGTGTTTATGAATTCCTGAGATTCTCAATCAAACATAATTAGTCTCTACTGGTTTTCCATGCTTATTTCTAGCTATTCTTTTTAGCTCTTAAAATCATCTGCTTCTGGAACCTGTGCCTTCTTTTCAATGTCATGTGGGTGTTACAAATACCTAGAAATGTGCATGTGTCTGTGTGCAGGCACCACATTTGGAGCTTGGGCAAACTTTTTTTGTATCCCTTGCTTTCAGGAATGGCCTGTCAACATGAAGTGTCGGCAATTTTAATTGTTAGCTTGCATTTCCCCTTGATGACTTGAACAGCTCAGCCATGCACTAGTCTGTATTTGCTAGAAAACAGGGATGGTTTTACCATTTCAAACTGTTCCCAAGTTCTTGACCCTCTCTCTTAGAACTACCTCTTGTATCTTTGGTACAGTGACTTTATATGTAGAAGCCACAGAGTCTGCTCAAGTCTAAACGTTCCTGGCATGAAGGAGCAGTGACAGAGAGCGGAGGTGACGAGGTTGCACAGGAGTGTGTTGGAAGGATCCGAATGAGCCCCCGGGGACTAAAGCTAGTTTCCTGGAATCGGTGAGCTAAGAGACAGGGAAGAGTTCAAAATAAGGAAGCATTAAGAAAGCACAATATGGATGGGAAGAATGTGTTGTACCAGGAATTAACCGGAGAAAGTATGGAGGAACAAGGAGAGAGATAAAGGAAGGAGAAGGAGAGGAAGAGGGAGAGAGGAGAGAAACAGACAGACACGTACACATACATGGGAAGGGGGGTACTAGTGTCCAGCACGTGGAGAGAACAGGTGGAAAGAGAGCAGGAGCAGGCAGAGAGAAAGTAGACAGACAGCCTGACAGCTTAGCAAGCACCAGTAAATTTCCAGCTAGGACAGCTCAGAGGCCGAGGTTTGAAATCAAAGATGGAGATGTTCTGGCCCAGGGAAGACAGGGCTTCCTCTCTAAGTCAAGAGTATCTTGCAAAGTCAAGTCAGAAGTTGCCTTCTGGCCTCCCAGGGAGGCTAGGGCAGAGCCCCTGCCCTAATTCTTCAGGAAGGAGAGTTTGGATGCTGTTATCCTACTTGACCACTTCCAACCTCAATGCTAACTTTTGTTTTCAGAGAGCTCAGACACTAACTGCTCACTAGTGGACACCTTGGTTCTTAACAGGACACTCTCAAAGCCATCTTGGTATGATGGCCAGCAGGAATAGGCCAGTTCCTGCTGCTGGACCTCCCTTTGCCTGGATCAGTAGCTTAGTCATCCCTGTGGGGCCCTGGACTTCCTTGTATGGTCAGACAAGTAGAGCTACTGAGTGGTGTGGATGACCTGCCCCTGGGGCTCCTGCAGTATCTGTCTGGGTTGCTTTGGGCAGATTCCAAAGAGCATATGGGCTGGGGAGGAAGGGAGAAGGGCTCTTAAAATAGCCTCAGGCTGCTTTCTTTTCCTTTAAAAAAAATGAGCTAGAGCTAGAAGCTCCATGCAGCCTTGGGAGAAGAGTTAGTGCTGGCTGGAAGCACACTCTAGTTAGTGAGTGGGCTGTGTACACACTCTGTTTCATACCGTATGAGCGATGGTTATTGCTTAAGAAAAAAAGTAGTACACTACACATCTGAATATAGTACACTTAGCAATTATTTCCAGATGAAACTTAATTTACTCATATATACAGCAAATCAAATTGATTCCTATGAGTTATTGTTGTCGTTGTTGTTGTTATTATTGAAGTTCTGGGGGTTGAACCCAGGGCCTCACACTTTCATGTGTGCATATGTGTGTGTGTGTGCACGAGTGTGTGTTCATGTGTCTGTAGCTTTACATATACATGTGGGTGCTTGTGCAGAGAGAGGTCAGAGGACAACCTCAGGTTTTGCTTTCAGGAGCTGTTCACCTTGCTCTTTGAGAGAGTGCCTTTTACAGGGTCAGAACTTCACAAGTCAGTGAGGCTACGATGCTGCCTAGCCAACCAGCCTCAAGAATTCACCTGTCACTTCCTGCCAAGCGCTACGCTTACAAAGACCTGGCTTTTCCTTTTTTTTTTTTTCTTTCTTTATCTCATTTATTTTTCTGCACTAGAAAGGACTCTAGCCAGGCGTGGTGGCTCACGCCTTTAATCCCAGCACTCGGGAGGCAGAGGCAGGCGGATTTCTGAGTTCGAGGCCAGCCTGGTCTACAAAGTGAGTTCCAGGACAGCCAGGGCTATACAGAGAAACCCTGTCTCGAAAAACCAAAAAAAAAAAAAAAAAAAAAAAAAAAAAGAAAGGACTCTAATATATAGTGGGAAGGGAGGAAGACAAAACACATCCTTTCTTTGTTTGTTTTTTTATTTTGTTTTCTTTTTGCTTTGTGAGACTGGGTTTCTCTGCATAGCCTCCGCTGTCCTGGATCTCTCTTTGTAGATCAGGCTGGCCTCAGATTTAGAGATCTGATTGCCTCTGCCTCGGGTATGCTGGGGTTAAAGATGTATGCCACCATGTCGGACTACACACTTTAGAAAAATAGGAAGGCAAGAGGCTTAGCCTCAAAAGAAGGGGTGGGATATTATTTAAGGCTTAAAACATTCCCTGTTAAATGCTGGAAGAGTCTCCACAGCTCTGGAAGAAGGCAGGGCCATGTTTTCAGTATGGGGGTGGAGTGCAGGGGCTGAGGGTTGGAAGTGGGGTGTCTCTCCTCTCATGTGACCTTCTTCATGAAGCTCAGAGTGCTCCAGGGGTTGGAAAACAGACTCACTCCTCTGTCTCAGGCGCCACCAAGTTGAGTGACTCCTTCTGGGGGAAAAAACTCCTGGGCCAGAGACTGACCTTGAAGTCAGTCACCCTGAGTAGATGTCAATATTCTTGAGGCATTTCAATCGGATCAGAGGCTTTGCCCAACTGGTCAGTCTTAGTTTTCACAGTAGAGAGGCTTTCTGAAAGGGGGGAAAAATCTCTGTACATGATAGTTACTGACAACCACACTGGTTGAGACAGTTAAAAGCATTAAAGCAACAAGCCTCAACCCAGTGTCCCAAAGTTTTCCCTTGGACGTGAAAATTAAGTCTAAGTTTCTTCTCACTGTTTTTAGAGGACTATATGAGAACTGAATTGTCTAAGATTTGCATCTGTCCGATGACTTATCAGTTACAGGCTCATTTCTCCTCTAATGCCTGCCAGGGTGCACAGGCAGCAGTCCCTGTGCATTTGAGGATTCAAAGCCATTTTAAAGACTATCTAGCTCCATTCCTATTTATGACTAAGCCTCTGTTTCTCAAGGATTGGGATCTGCGCCACCTGCTTCAGGAATGGCAGTCATGTCTTTCCTTTAAAAGCTTATAATCATCTTACAATTCTACCTTTTTTCAAATTGTTACATGGCCAGCTATGACTACCTTGTTACATTGTTATGATGACCTTGTCCTGCCCACCTTGTTTCAGGAGGGACTCACTTGTTATGTTTATGTTCTCCTCCTGGAACCCTGCTTATTTTATACCCCCAGCCCTTCACACCCCCACCTCCACCCCCACAATTTGGAAGCTATAAAAGCCTTGTCTTCTTCACCTTCAATGCTGACTTCTCAAACTCCACTTTAGGGGAGCCTGTGCATGAGCACACACACACACACACACACACACACACACACACACACACATACACACACATACATGCAAACACACACACAAACACACACAAACACATATACATACATACACACACATACACACACATACATATACACACACATACATGCAAACACACACACAAACACACACAAACACATAGGCATACATACACACACACAAACATACACACATACATATACACACACAAACACACACACATACACACATACACACACACATACATACATACATACATACACACACATACACACATACATACATACACACACATACACACATACATACATACACACACATACACACATACATACACATACATATACATTTAATTAATAATTAAACTTGCTTTAATTAATTGATTTTCCCATAATGATTTGGGTTGGCGGTCTTTCTCCTCCCGTCTTTTGGATTAACCCCTGCCATCCGCATTCCTACTGCCATTACAATGAGGAGAAGGGCAGCCTTCCTATACCACGGGTTGGGCAGCCCAAAGGCGATTAAGAGGTGTGTCTCTTCTGATCCTGAATAAGAATATGCACAACTATACACAAAATGGATTATTATACAATGTTTGGAGGTCACATAGGAAATGGGACTGGTTACCACCAGGCAAAACAAGTTGTGTTTGGAGTAACCATGAGACTAGTATTACAAGGGGCAGAAAAGGGGGAACTAGCAAGAGGGTAATTTTCAGGGACAAGATCTCCAGGAGTTATTTCTAGTCACTATCTTCCAAGGTAACAGTAGCTTCTGGGAATGAACAAGCAGACATGTTGGAGAACTTAGCTATTACAAATTCTGCTCCTGAACCAATGAGTTAAGGAACCCTGCCTTTTAACAGATCCAGCAGTCTTGTGTCAGGCTGGGTGTGATTTAGAAAGAGGTGCATTCTAGGAAGCATAATAAAAGTTCAGGTGAGGCAGGGACCTCTGTAGGAGAATAACATAGCCTGAGGGGTTGGAAAATACCTGCCTTCAGCCCTAGGAGCTTTGGGCTCCTGTTTACCTGGTGTGTGTGTGTGTGTGTGTGTTGAGGAGGTGTAAAGCAGAGGTTTCTGCAACTAAGCTATTGGACCAATATCATGGAGGGGTTGATACAATCTGCTTTGGATAGTAAACAGACCTCTCCAATACCCCCCCTGCCCCACCCCATCAAATCCAGTTAATTATAATCTTATTTGCCAAGTGGACCCAAGAACCCAACTAAAATATCGTTTACTTGTAGGATTACACAGGGTTGGAACAATCCCTAATAGTTTCCATCCATACAGATAGAAAGGTAGTGTCATTTTGGCCCTCTGAATAAGTCATGTGTATTCTTTTAGGACAGAAATATTTCTACTCTTTTTTATATTGTGACCTTTTATGTGGGATGTTTTTATCATCTTCCCAGACATTGGGACTTTTTAAAGACAAAACCATATGGCCACCGTATTTCCCAGGTGGCTTTGTTATTTTCCAAGAACTACAATGCCCAACAGTGCAGGAAGTTACCTTGTCCTTGGGCAGGTGGAGCTAACAGAGTAATTTTGACTCTTATGTTCTCCCCTTGAACTGTATCCTGAGTTAAATCCTTGGCTCAGAGGCAAGTCCCGGTTTATATTGGGATCCAATAACCATCAACTTCATGGTACTGAGCCAGGAATTATTATCTAGTCAGGGCATCAGTGATGCTAGAGCTAGCAGTAATTAGCAGAAAGGTTAAAGCCAGCCCTATGTTGGCTGACACCAGAGTTACTACCTATGAAGGAACCTGTAAACACATGGGGTACCACTTTTATTTAAGGGCTCTTTTTTGTAATTTGGTTTTTAGTACAGCCAGACTATAACCCTTATGGTTTGTATAAAACAGTATTTTCTCATAAAGCCATGTGCTATATCTTTGTTCTGCACAAAACAGTCTAAGTACCTTATTGTACTGTAGAATTATTTCAGCTGGTGAATTTGTCCGTTGATAAATCTGACTCCATTTGTCCTGGTTTGGCAATTTAGCCTTATAGGTAGCCATTTTGTCTTTTATGCCAGGCAGCTTCCTTTTGATTTAGCATTTCAACTGTTAGTTTAGTGACACACTCTCTTCTATAACTACTTCTAGCTGAAACGAGGGTGTCGTTTCTGTCATCATCATCATAAGGGCCCAGGAAGGCTGAAAGGTGAGTCAAAGGTCTGGGAATGGGGCATTCATCAAAAGCTCCTGGTTAGCTGACCCAGCTGAAGAGGCAGGGAGCAACCATATAGGCTGGACTAGTTCATCTCAGCTTAGCAGTTTTCAGTCTGCAGGTGATCTCTGGATGGTGTCTGTCAGCCAAGTGGAAATCTGCTGAGATAAATAGACTAGAGATGGAAGTTAAAGTTTAGGAACTTAAAGGAAAATCTTACATTTGGAACTTTCAGGCCCATGGTTATAATAATTGGGGGATAGGAGGAGTCTCAAGACCAGGGTAGAGGTTCTATTCTTAGGAGTAGACAGGTGAAGAAACGTAGGCTGTAGTTATTTGGAGTCCATTTGATCTGTGGCAGGTGGATCCAAGTGTATGATTTCTTTGACTCTCTGAAGTTTACATGAATTTTAAGTTTACGAAAAGAGAATGTTTTAGATATATTAGCATTGATCTGTACTGAAAACCACATTGTAAAATAGCCAGAGTGGATTCATGCATTGGAGTTCTAGCAAAAATTAGGACTTTTTGAGATAAAAGCATGATCATATTTTCCCTCTGTCTAGAGGAGCTAACTACATATATGTTTTTAGCTCAATGAGATGTTTCTTTAAGTTCATAATTAGAAGATGATCATAGGAGATGTAAAATCTTGGACCTGTGACTGAATAGTAAGAACTCCATTGATCAATGTTAAGACTCTGGACCTTTAAAATCCTAGTATAACAATAGCATAGAAGGGTTGGGGGAAGAAATAGAAAAGTGTAGGCTCAAAATCTACGTTAACAAGGGTTGTCAAAAACTTCAACCCCTCCTTCTAGCCCACCATCCAAAAGTAGGGAAGAAAAGATGGTAAATAAGACAAGGGGATAAGGACCTGCTTATAAGTAGCTCTTTGGGGGTTCCAACCTCCGTTTGTTAGGATACCAGGAGTCCAGTTCACAAGTGTCACCAAACACACATCAGTAATGGCAGCATAATCCAGCAGAAACCACTAGTCCTCTGTTGAATTGGCATGAATCAGCAGGATCGACCAGGACGAGGTAGAATGCTAGGAGGCCTCTGCTGTGCCTCTCTCAACGAAGTGAAGATAATCAAAGACAAGAGATCAATGAGGTGTTGCACAGCTGGCTATACAAGGGCCTTTTCACTGTCTGTTGAGTTCTACTTACACTCTTTCCAAACATTACATGTCCTCTCATGGGCCTTGCCTTAGCAAAACATCACGTGAGTCTGCATCATATGACACAACCAGACGTTTCTACTTCAGAAAACATATCCCATTTTCATGTATATGAATTGATTTTCTTATACCATTAGAACTTTCTTAAGTTTTCATATATTCAGACCACTAAATAGCTTAGAACACTTTTTTTAGAGCCTAAGAACTTACAGGGACTTTGAATCCTTTTCTTTCCATCACCTAGTTATTTATCAGAGACAGGGGTAGTTATTACTGAGAATAGTCATTGCAAAGCATGTTCTTTTAGTGGAAAGTTACACCTGAAACTTGCTTGTCTTTAATGTAAGGCCTGTTAGCAAGGCAAAACTATTTGCCTTTTCTTAACAAGAGACCTAGTAATTTTAGATGAACTAAGACTGTGGCTGAGGCCTTGTGGGAAGGAGCTGGTTGCCTGCTGCTGCCAACCTGACAAAACTACATTTTTGTCTTGTCCTTGCCATCAGAGATCTGAGAAAGATAAATTATAGGTGGAAGTATAATCCAAATTGTCAGTTAAAATGACAGGGATCAGTCCATTACCTAGTCAATCATCCCAGGCTCCTGTGGACTCCACAGCTTTGCTTGGGGGATAGAGATACCAGGCAAGCATCAGTCTCTGGCTGCCACACCTAGAAGGTGAGAGCCTTTCCTACGGGGAGGATCATGGGGGAACTGGTCTTACTTTGTCTAGGCAAAGTGGGATAATCATTTCTACAGTGTCCTGTTTGTCCAGTTAGGACTGGGTCCTGGTAGTAGGCAAGGCATTGGGGTAGTCTTGCCTAGTGGTTGGCACTACCACAATCCAGATGGAGCCACTATCCTACTCCATTATAGTTTTGGAGACACCAAGGGCAGGGAATCACTGTAGGAGGTGGTGGCTCTGTTTGACATAGTAAGCTTATGTTTCTTAAATGCCATATTCAGTAGATCTTTGGCAGTTTGAGGGCCATTATCTATTAGGTATATCCAAGGTAAACAGTTTTTGCTTATTCTTTCAGTTTCTTGCTTTAGACTATACCTTGAAATGTCTATATGAGGCTAAATAAAGCTTTTTTTCCCTGTAATTCATGACATCAATATTTCTCACGACTGCAAGTGTAGTTCATATCATCTTAAAGCTTAATCATCTTTAACAGTTTATAATAAAAATAACAACTTCTGAATTGAAGCTCTTTTCATAAATAAAGTCCATAAGGGAGACTGGCAACTTTATTTTCCTAGTTCTTATGTAGCATGCCATTATAGTATATAACAGTTTCTTGAATAATTCAATTTACCAAAATAGCTACAGCTTAACAATGTTAGCAAAAACAAGGAGGTTAAACATACATTCTGAAATCAGTCACTGTGAGCCTGAATAGACCTTAGCCAAATTTTAGCCTTTTATTTATCTATTTTTTTCAAGATCACATATTAGTAGAGGCATCACATTAAGCTATCTTATAAATTTAAAATGTCCTATAGCATTATAAACTTAAATGGTTTTGAAAGATGTTTCTTAAAATGTTTTTATTCTCATTTTCTTCTATAAAACTCCAAAATTTTCTTTAAAAACTGTAAACACTCCTGCAATATCAAAATAAAGTTTTTTTTTTTAAGATTTATTTATTATATGTAAGTACACTGTAGCTGTCTTCAGACACTCCAGAAGAGGGATGGTTGTGAGCCACCATGTGGTTGCTGGGATTTGAACTCTGGACCTTCGGAAGAGCAGTCGGGTGCTCTTACCCACTGAGCCATCTCACCAGCCCTGTTTTTGTTTTTTAAATCAAGAGTGAAGACACAGGACACAAGCATAATATGCACAAGATCTCCAACAGTACAAACAATTCCATGTCTCTAAAACCAATACCACCTGAGTGACTCTTACAAAGTGTGGCTGCCAGCAGTATATGTTCTTGTATATGAATTCCTAGAGGTGAAGCTTTAATACCTCATTAAACAAACTTTGTTTTTAAATCCTATCTTTCATAAACCTTGTTTACAAGACAGGACAGAAATTATCATACAAATATCCATCCCAATTCAAAGTATCTTGGAGTCCTGTTACTTAGTCTCCTGGCTGGCCACACCGTGTGGTTACCTTTAATTAAGATGGTGCTGAAGCCAAAGGACATCTTTCCTCTGCAACCCTAGGAAAGATGGTGCCAGCCACGTGACTGCCTAGGGATGGTAGCAGGCCATGCATTGCTTACATCCCCAAATAGGATCATGCCACATGATTCCTTTAAGATTTAACAGCAACCCATGCTACAGGTTTTGTTATCTTGTTATTTTATTACAGATATTACCAATTTTTTAACCATACCCAATAAACTTACAAGCCAATAATGCCTTTAAGTGTTTTGCTTTGCTCTCGTCTCTCCTTGTCTCAGCTCTTGACCCAGACATAGAGATTTTAAAAGCATGTTTGGGTCTGAGGGAGAGACATAACTTAATTTCAAAGCCAGTGTTCTAATAAAGTAGGACAGAATAAAACAATTTTGACATTATCCATACTCAAGTGGTGTTGGAATCCCTATTACATTAGATCCAGTGGCCAAAAAGCCCAGAGATGCATTTGGAGCTTGAATGGCTGGTGGTAGAAGAAACAGCCCAGTAAACTCACAAAAGCATGACTAGGCAAAAACGAACATGCAGTGGCGACATTCACACATACATCCAGAACAAAAAGGCAAAACTTCCCCCTCCTTCCCCAGTGTTGTAACTTCTGGGGAGGGGCAGCTTGGCAGCTGCTGGAGGTGAATTCAATGCTCAGAGGGTTATGGTACCTGCCTGCATCCACTGAAGTAATACGAGGCTGTAGGGCATGACACTGGAGTTGGCTCCAGCTCTACACTCTGGCAGCATTCTGCACCCTCTGTACATAGACCAGCCATATCCCAAGTCCCAGGAAACCCACAGTCACTGGAGTGACCTCTGGACACTTTATGTATCCAGTTGTCCCAAGTTAGAACAATGGCAGGTAAAACCATATGACAAGAAATAGTCAAAACATGAGACAACTTTTAACAACTGGAGTCCTCTGCTTCAGAGGTCCACCAGTCCATATGTATATGTACTGATTTACTTTTTTATTGTGTATACAATATTCTCTATACATGTATGCTTGCACACCAGAAGAGGGCACCAGATCTCATTATAGATGCTTATGAGCCACCATGTGGTTGCTGAGAATTGAACTCAGGACCTCTGGAAGAGCAGTCAGTGCTCTTAACTTCTGAGTCATCCCCCCAGCCCTGTCTTACCAATCCAGATGCTAGGAACCCATCAGAAGTTGGACCTCTTTGAATTCTCCTTGGCTCTAAGATCCATGCTGGGCCATTCCAAACCCTCAGCTTGTATCCCAGTGTTGTAGAATGCCACTATGGTTATCTTAGGTGTTAGAACCTCAGGGATCCAAGGCTGGTCAGGAGAGGAAAACTGGTGGCTCTGGCTGAATTCCTAATTATTCAGTGGACCATAGGACATCTCCCTTGCCCTTGAATGAATGTGCATAGACCTCATCAGATCCTGCCAGATTGGGTACTTGGTAACCAGAATCCAGAAACCAAGTAGAAAAGTGTATAGGAAGCTAAAAGGCTTCTATAACTTACCAAAGTGTTTGCTATCTCCTTTTCAAGCATGGCCATCCACTGCAGGGGGAAGCCCAGATCTTTTTATTAATATTACAAAGTATGCACCCCTGGGGCAGCCCACCAGTCCTGGACTGAATAGCATTTGGGGAGTCTTTCTTATCTGGCTGCAGGGCTCCAAATGTTAATTCTGAGATTTACAAAAGAAAAACTAGTTCCAAAAATTTGTGCCAAGTTTAATCAAGCTCTAATTAAGTACTGGCCAGAAAAATAGACTTTGGTCTGGTCTACCACTGGGTTCCCAGAGAGTGGTGATAAGACTTGTGCTATAGGATTTTTTAAAAGGACTAAACCATATAGCCACCATATTGTCCATGTGGCTTTGCTATTTTCCAAGAACTATAAGTCCCAGAATTTTAGGAAGTCACCTTGTCTGTACAGATTAATTTTGGGACCTACACTGACCCGTACTTTCTGTTGTTTCCTCTGAAGTACATTGAATCAGAAGGAGTTGCTGTCAAGAACCTCAGTTGGGGTGATGGGTGTGGAGGGCAGATTCCTGGAGGGCAGCTAGAGCCTGAGGCTTATGAGGAAAACCAGGAAGGATGTCTGTGCCTTCCAGTTATACACTTCTGAAGAAGACAACAGAACGGAACTGAAAAGGGTCAGCTGCCTTCTGAGTTTCTGCCCCCCTGCCGCAGGAGGGAGTGGTACTTTTGGCAATGGAAAGACTGAAACTGGGACCTGAGTCTGATTGAAACATGATGTGTTGTTCTCCAGCAGGGGAAGTCAGGGGTGGAAAAAGAAGTTGAAGAGGTTGAGGAAATGGGTATCTCCACTAGGAAGCTTAGTAAGAGTCACAAGAAGAGGAGCTGCTACAGGGGGTTTACATCCAGAAGATGAAGTGGGTAAAGCTGGGGTGTGGAGAGTGTGCAGAGGTGGATAGAGTGCTTTGGAACAGGATGAAGGAGCCTGAGGTTGAGAGGAAGAGGAAGAAGAGGAGGAAGAGGAAGAAGAGGAGGAAGAGGGTGACTCTGGAATAGGGAAGTTGTAGGCAGGGAAGGGAGCTCAGCAGAGGGTCTTTAGCCTCAGAAGGGAACAAGACAGGAAGTGGGAGGCTGGTGACAGGGAGATTTTTAGAGACCAAAACAGCAGAAGAATCTCTAGAGGTACAACCCTTAAGCCGAGAGGGTGGGATTTGAACATGGACCAGTGGTTGATCAATAGGGGGGAACTGATCAGAATACTATGGGGTCCCTTCGACCTTGAGACAAAGTGCTTTTGCAATAGCTGGGTCTAGGTAACCAGCAATCAGCCATTTCACTTCATAAGATGGCCAGTCGATCTCTCACAGAAAGTGCACAGCATTCATTTTACTTCCATTTTACTCCCCAAACAAACCCTTGGGAGAAATTCTTTAGCATACTTTGAATGGGTAAGAACTCATGATCCCAGTGTGAGGTGAATATTTTGGTGACTTTAAGAAGTAAAAGATTAATATAACCAATCCATTATCACTGGCAACAAAGAGGAAAGAGAGTATGGCCCCACAGAAGAATGGCCACAGCTCCCCTGGTATGGGAGCTAGTGAGAATACAAGGCTGGAGAAGTGGGGTAGGAACTGATTGGTATGACTGATGGTTTTCTGTCTTGAATAGGAAAGGAGATGTTCTTACAAATGAAAAGGTGATCTGAACAAGAGAGGATGCCACTTAGTAATCAGACAAAAGAAAGCGAAGCAAACAGCAAACAGTGGCACAAAGAGGATTCTACCTTGTGGCAGAATAAAGAAAGCAAAACCAAAAGTCTAGAGGAAGAAGCACCAACATCCATCACTAGCACAATACTGAGATGCTCAGAAGACTCTGGTCTCATCAGTAACGGTACCTTAGAAACTATTCTGATGGGAAGGCCCCTTCTCTCCCACTGTGGACTCCACCCTCTTGACGGTCACAAAGTAAAGTGGCCACTGTGTAGATAAAGGGGCTTATACACTATCTCATAGTCACCAACACCAATATCAGACTGGTTTATATTGAGAGAGAGTCATTGTTGGGTTGTGGGATACTAGGGATACTCTTATGCCTGGCCATGAGCTGGGTGGGGCCGATATCAGAGCCTGGGGAAGTTGTTTACTACAGTGGCATGCACTGGGGCTGGGACTCAAGGCACTTGGTGTTAAGAGGGTTCTGGAGCTTAAACTCAGGGGTAAGGGTGAGGGATGAGGGGAGTAGGTTGTTGGGGTCAGGGGTTAAGAGGGTTTTGGAACTCAAATTCAGATCTTCATGTCTGTGTAGCAATTTACCAACAGCCATCCCATCATCTCCCTCCATGTTTATATTATGGAAACCACTGGGATTCTATTCACCTCTTGGCTTTACTCCTTAGCCAGATGACTTCGGTTTGGAAAACACAAACCCATCAATTTGAAATACACATTTTGCATGAGTGTCATCATGCCTGGCTCATTTAGAAAGTAAAGCCCTGGCCTAACTAACTTGGGCTCATTAAAATATGAAGCATCTGTCTGTTAAGCTGCAGGCCTCATGGAAGTTTCAGAGCCTCTGGATCTTCCACTGCTGGATGTCCCCAGTGCTCCTCATAGGTGACAAGGCTATAGCTTTCCCTTGTGTCTATGCAAACTATACAACATTAAATTACTGTTTAGATTTAGTCCAAAAATATTAAAAAATCAACCCCCTGAAATTGATTTTTATTTCTCTTTACTGCCCCCTAAGTCCCTGCAACTCAGAACATGTTCTGTGGTCTGTGGTTAGTGGTCCTAGATTTCTGTTGAGCAAACTATAAGTCCCAACCCCAAACTTTTCTCTCTGTCTTTAAATACAATTCCATTAGCAGCATATCCGTGTGTATGTATAGTAATACTTGAGAAGCACTCCATCTCTCTCTATGATTGGCTGTTTTGCAGTCTTTAGGCAAGTACGCTTACTGATTGCTTAAAACTTCTAGCTTGTCTTTTTTTCTTTAATAGACTTAGAAGCATCCGGCCCTTGCATTCTTCAATAGGACCACACGATGGCCCCAGACTCCTACTAAACGCATAACTCGCATGGCCCTTTAAGCTGCTCTTAAAAACATGCTGGGTCTCCCATGGAAAGAATTGAAAGAAAGAAATATATGAGGATAATTCTCTGCCAAACCCATCATTTCCCACACCTGGATGTATTTACGAGTTCTCCATAAGTAATTTGGCTTTTGTCTATTTCAATACAATGTATTTTTGCACATGTAAGAAGAACTTAAAAGAGTCTAACTAACTTGTTACTCTTAACAAATTATGGCCTAAGCTGGGGAGGTAGCTCAGTGGCAAAGTGCATGTGTTCACTACCCAGCAAGGAAAATACAGGAGAATCAAAACAAAACTATTTATTTATTTATTTATTTAAAAATCTTTTTATTGATTCTTTGTGAGTTTCACATCATGCACCCCAGTCCCCCTTCTCTCCCCATCTGCTCATATCCACTCCCCACCCTTGAAACCCTCCATCAAAATAACACACAACAGCAACAACAACACAAACCATAGAAAACATCTCATCGTGGAAGCTGTAGTACAGCACAGTGAGTCCTACAGTGTATTGCTCTGTCCACAATTCTTCACTTGCAGATGGTCATTGCAATGAGTCATTGGTCTATGGCTTCTATGACACCATCAAAGTTGGATCTTCATGGGGTCTCCTTCTGGTTATCCGATTGTTGCTTTGCATCATGAAGATCCTGCAGGTTTTGAACACCAGGACTGGCCCTTTCATGCATCCCAACCATTCGAAGATGATATAGATTTGGGGGTAAGTCAGTTCAGAGCCCTGGATTTGGACCTGGGTGGTAGCTTAGCTGGTCAGCATGTAGGCTCTCCCTCACCTGCACGGCTCCGGCTAGGCCACTCAATGCTGCCATCTGCTGGAGGTCAATTCTCATGTCCTCAGGGCCCCCTCACCTGCACCCACACCTCCAGCACCCACTCCACTGTGATGCCCAATCAAGATGTGGGGGCCCACTCTCCTAAGTGCTGCAGATTGTGATGAATTGGCTCAGCTCTCCCACTCTTAACATCCTCGGGGCTGGATCACCTATGCCTTTCCCATCAGAGCCAGCTCCACTGTTTGGTCCAGACGAAGTGCAGGGCTCACTCTCTAGATTGCTAAAGTCAGTGAGGGGGGAAGAAGGGTCTGCTCTCGTGAGCCCAAGGCTAGCTCTCCCAGCTACTGCAGGTGGCCAGGGGAGAGGGGAGAGCTTGCCCCCTGTACCCACGCAACTTCACACCAGATGAGTGGTGGGGCTAGCTCTCCAGTACTCTTGCTCTTGGGGCCAGCTCACCTATGTCCCCTCCACTAGGGCTAGCTCTACTGTGCTACTCAAGCAAGGTTCAGGGCCTGCGCTCCTAAGTGCTGCAGGCAGCGAGAGTCAGTGTCAACTTACCAGCTCTCCTGACCCTAGGGTCAGTTCTCCCTACTGCCTCGGGTGGTGAGGTGCACAGTGGGGTAAGGGAAGGGAGTCATCACCACAACCCTCCCCCACTCCGTACCCAGGTCACCTTAGGGCAGGTGAGCCGTGGGGCCACATTTCCCATACTCTTACCCTTGGAGCTGGCTCACCTGTGTCGTCTACCACCAGGGTCATCACTGAGGTGCTATCCAAGCAAGGTACAGCAAACAGGTGTCTATGGCCCACCTGTGCTGTGTGCTAGAGGTCAGGGCTGTTGTGGGACCGTGAAAGGCAGCCTGTTTTCTGGTTGAGCTAGGTTTAAATCCCTGAGACCCAGCAGCGTTCCTGCAAGGGACAGTGTTTCCCACACCCCCAGACACCAGGCTCTATTTTCTCTACTCTCTCCCATTCTCTGCCTCTACTCCATCACAATAAATACCCTAAAACCATGGACTGTCTCTTCTCATCGGGATCCATCGTGTTGGAGCAATTGAGCAGGTTTCCTCTAAAGAGCCACATCTAAACTCCTGCAGGAAGCCTCTCTGCGCTCTCAGCCACGGTCTCCATAATCTCCATCAAGCTAGCCCACCGAGGAAGCCAGACACACTCCTCCCCATGAGAACCAGCCGGATGCTCTCCTACTGCCCCTTTCCCTTCGGCTCCAGGCTAGAGCCAGCCCCATGGGCCTCCACTCCATTCTCAGCTCTTCCACAGCACTCAGCTGTGTCTGTGGTGTCCAGGACCCTGAGAACCTGTTGTCCTCGGCCTCTGTGCACACCCGGGGAACCCCTGAGAGTATGAGCAACTCCCGCAGTCCACAGGGACCTCAGACTGCACCTCCCCAAACCCAGAGTGGGGTCCTGAGGCTTCTCACAGCCTGAACCCCACCCCCTCCCCCCGGCAGCAGTGTGGGATTTGTGCAGTCAAACTTCCCTCGTCTGCTAACCCACAGTCTATGGTGGCAAGATACAGGTCTCTGTTTTCCTCCTCTCTCTCTGAGTTGCTGGGATTAGGTTTCACTTGATTTGATTTTTATGAGTCCTAGATAGCTTTGGCCACCAAGCCAGCCATCAAGCTAGGATGAACGAAGGTCTGCCATCTGCTCTGCCCCTGACTAACATAAGAGCAACACCACCAAATAGAGTCTCTTTGCCATTGTCAGGGGGTAATTTGTTTTTATGTTTGTTTGTTTGTTTTCATTTTGTGGGGGCTCAGAGTCTCCTGTAGCCCAGGCTTGTCCTCAACCTTGCAATGTAGTTGAGGGTGACCTTGAATTCCTGTGTTTCCTGCTTTAGCCTCTCCAGTGTAGGGATAACATGCGTATGCCACCATTCCTGCTACATTCAGTGTTGGGGATTGAATGCAGAGCTTTACGAGTGCCAGGCAAGCGCTGTACCAAGTGAGCAGCATCCCCAGTGCCTTGTCTCAGAAATCCAGAATAAATCTATTTTAAAATCTCAAAGGTCCTCCTTCATATTTTGAAGTCCAAATAAGACATTTTTTTTTTTGCTTTTGTTATTAGCATTCTTTGTCCCTCGCCCCAGCTTTACTTAGAGATTTACCAAGGTATTATTGATACATAATAAAATGGTTCAGATTTATAACCTACAAATTGAGCTATGATATAACCTCACAAAATGAGGTTTAAACCACAATAAGAAACAAACTTACTGGCTCTAAAATGTTCCCTATACACACATCTTGTTTCTCAGTAGAAAAATCTGCCTCCTGCTTGTATAGATGTGTGTGCATTTCCTAGAATCTTATAATGCAGTGTACTCTCTTTTGATGTTGGCAGCTTTTCTTAGTCACATTAAGGTGCTGAGATTCACCCCTTTAGACTTGTATTGGTTTGAATAGGTTTGCCCCCCATAGATATATGTGTTTTTATGCTTGGCCCATAGGACGTGGCACTAGTAGGAGGTGTGGTCTTGTTGGAGGAAGTGTGTTATTGTGGGGGCAGGCCTTGAGGTCTTCTGTGCTTAAGCTCTGTCCAGTGTGGAATTCAGTCTCCTCCTGGCTGCCTTTGGATTAAAATGTAGAACTCTCAGCTCCTTCTCCTGAATCATATCTTCCTGCACGCTGCTGTGCTTCCTTCTATAATGATAATGGACTGAACCTCTGAAACTGTACACCAACCCCAATTAAATGTTTTCTTAGGAGTTGCCTTGGTTGTAGTGTCTCCTCACAGAAATGGAAACCCTAACTAAGATAAACACATACCAATAGTCTATACTTGGGGTTTTCCCTTGTCCTTAGAGGTTGTTGGCCACAGGCCCACAGGGACAAAGGAGGCAGAAGCATCTAGCAGAGTTAGGACAGCTGTGAGTATGACAGAAGAACTTACAGAGACTCCTGCAGTGAGACAAATCTACTTTATTGTTCCAGGGATATAAGGGCCTTTAGGGGTATATAGGGTTAAATGGTATCTCGAGTCCCCTCTGCCACAGGGCTTGGGCCACTTGGGGAGGAGGAATGCTTAAAGTTTTGACTGTGCTTACCCCATGCCAGGGCTGGGTGGATGTCTGGCTATGGGAAGCTGCGGGACACCACTCAAGGGTTGGGGGAGTGCAGTCTAAGGTCCCAGGGACAGCTGGAGTTGGCTTGGGGGTCCTTAGGCATGGAGGGAGGCCAGGCCCATCTGGTTCTCAGACTGTTGGCACCCAGGTCCTGCTGGATGCTGAGGAGGAGCTGAGAATGTAGTGGGGGCCTGTGGACTGGATCAAGCCTGGGGCCAAAGGGGAAAAAAGGGGAGAGCTCTGGCTGGGTCCCTTGGGGAGGAGAGAGTCCTTGGCTTGTTGGGCAGGTGTCTTGGTTTGGTGGAGGCCATGGCTGGGAGGTTACGGCCGACTCTAGATGAAGGCCTGCTTCATTGCTCCCCATGGCAGAACCCATGAAAAGAGGCAGTCCATGGTTTTAAGACATTTATTGTCATGGTGGGAAGTAGATGAATAAAACCATATCCCAGTTTCTCAGGGTGGACCCGAGGAGGTTAAATACCTTTTGCAGGGAGGACTGTCTGGGAAGGAGAGTTTATTGGCTAAGCCTCCAGGCCTTTAGGTACCTCATTAACATGGAGATCTGTCTTGAGGCTATGTGACCTGTGGTCACATCCTCTACTGGTGGAGGGGCTTGGAACGTTGGCCTTAATTGACTGATGGCTACAAACCTATGGAGGGTTGCGGGCACATGCCAGGAGCCTAGTGTCTGGGAGCATGGCAAAATGCCTACTATCCCTACAGAGTCACTGGGATTTCAAGCCTGTGTTCGACCAGGGACCAGGCTGCCTTTCAGAACCCACAAGGGTATGGTTGGGAAAGGCTGATTGGACGTAATGTCATTTGGGGGAGCCAGAGCAGAACTTGTGTGCTGAGTTATGCAGTATTTTCAGAGAGCTCAGCACAAGGTCATTCTTCAGATGAGGTCAGGCATCTGTGCCCAACACTCTTCAAAGATATGCAGAAAAAGGGAAACCCTACTGAGAAAGGGAGTCCTCCACGATGCCCTGAGCGCAGAGAGCCATCCAGACATGGAGACTTTGACCTTAATAGCAGGGTTCCTCACCATATACTTTCTAATCTCTGAGCAGCCTTCTACTGGCAGATATATCTTAATGTGCTCATTCATTTGTTCATAGACACATAAGTGTTCTTCAGTATTAGTTGTATATAAAGCTGTAATGAATGCCAGTTTACATGATTTTATATAGGATGATGCTATGGTTTCTTCTGGCAAAATACCTGTGCAGGAAATGGCAGGGCTAGAAGGAATATGTCTAATTATTAGAGAAAAGTAAAAGAGGTTTTAAAATTATTTGCACTACTGTACATTTCTGACAGAAATTGATTGGGCACACATTTACCAACTGATTTTGAATGGTATCTCCTTACGTACAGTGGTATCACCAGGGAAGAGGGAGCCTCAGTAGAGGAATTGTCTCCATCAGATTTGCCTATGGGGCATTTTCTCAATTGATGGTTAATGTAGCAGGGTCCAGCCCACTATGGGTGGTACCATGTCTAGGCAGGTAGGCATGGACTGTATAAGAAAGGTAGCTGGAAGTGAGCTTGAGAGCTAGCCAAGAAGCAACGTTTGTTGGAGATTTCTGTGGTAAGTTCCTGCCTTGAGTTCCTGCCTTGGTTCTTAATGATGGACTACTACTGAAAGATATAATAAATGCTTTCTTCTTCAATGTTTTTTGACCATGGTGATTAACATAGCAATAGAAACTAAACTAGAACTAAACTAAACAACAAACAAACAAAACTGAAGAAGCAAGCAAAACCTGCCACTCACTTTTAGTGAAAACTTTTCAAATCATTTGCCTATATTTAAATCGAATTCTTTTTATTAAGGAGTTGTGTGATTTACATTATAATTATGAACTTCGGCCAGATATATGTTTTACTAACAATTTCTTCCAGAGTTTAGATGGGAGGTTAAGAGAAATCTTGAGCTAGTTATGGCAGTGCACACCCATGAGCCAGCCACCCCTTGGAAGGTGGGGAGGCAGCAGATGCATCCAAGACGGTCTCAGCTATATAGTGAATTCAAGGCCAGTCTGAGTTACATGAAACTCTGTCTCAATGTGCAACACAGACAAACAACAATGGAAACACAACTCAGAACATTGATTTCCTGTACTATTTTAAGAACAGACGGTGCCTAATAACACACATTGAGTTTACTCAGTCTATTGATTGAATAATCCTCCACTCTTGTATGTGTGTGTGTCTGTCATCTATCTGTGTGTGTGTGTGTGTGTGTGTGTGTATGTGCAAACATGAACATGGAAGTAGAGGCCAAAGTACAACCTTGAATGCCATTCCTCAGGCAACATTCATCTTGTTTTGAACTACTCTCTCATTGTCCATAAGGTGAGGTTGGCTGCTCAGAGAGCCCCAGGGACCTACTGGTCTCCATCTCTTACAGTACTGAGATTATAACCATGTGTCACACCGAACTTTTTAAAGATAGGTTCTGAGGATTAGACTCCAGCCCTCACCCTTAAGAGGCAATCTGTCAACTGACTAAGCCACCTCTCCCATACTGAATCATTTCCTTTTTGTGCTTGTTTTAATCTTGTATTATAGTACCTATCCTCAAAGGTAAAGTTATTTTACATGCATGTACACACACACACACACACACACACACACACACACACACACACACTTATACTCTAGGTATGTAGTAAGCTATATGATCTAAGTTTGCGTGTAACTATACATCATGATAAAAGTATAATGAAGGAATCAATTAACAAATCATTTCTGTGAAGGTTTCTCTGTCATTGGCAAATGGTTGGATAGCCATACAAAACACTTCCCACCAGTGGAAAGTAACATACACAACCTTGAATACTTTATTACACTAAATACATTGTTTCATAATAAATGGAAACATTTTTCTCCATGATATCAAGCTTCTAATTTGCTGAGAACTAACGACAGTTCTGAAGTGGATCATTATCTGCCACAGATGGTGCTGTACCATTAAAGCAAGAGTGGTCATCTATCATGGTGTAGGTTGACGCTGTCTTTTATAATGCTAGCAATAACATTACTGAATGGTCACATTATACATCTGGCCAGCCACTATGTAAAAATAATCACGAACTCTTAGATGTTTTATAATCATGATTAACCTACATGACATTGAGTTAGTGGTGATTAAACAGTGATATTCCTGAGGACTGTTGGTATAAATGTATGTGTATGAAGGTATGTGTGTGTGTGCGTGTGTGTGTGTGTGTGTGCAAGAGAGAGAGGGGGACAGAGGAAGGGAGAGAGGGAGAGAAGGAGGGAGGGAGGGAGGAAGGGAGAGAAAGAGAGACATACAGAGAGAAAGGAATCTAATGTCACAAAACATATATGCAGCCGGGCGTGGTGGCTCACGCCTTTAATCCCAGCACTTGGGAGGCAGAGGCAGGTGGATTTCTGAGTTCGAGGCCAGTCTGGTCTACAAAGTGAGTTCCAGGACAGCCAGGGCTATACAGAGAAACCCTGTCTCGAAAAACCAAAAAACAAAAACAAAAAACAAAACATATATGCAGTGGATCTTCTCAAAGCCAGATCTATGTTCAATTTCCTTTCTAGGTAGGAAGTGACTTATTGGTAAGCGTGAGTCTTATACCCTACCTTTTTTGCCAGGAGGAGATGAAAACAAAATCTCTGAAGGGGAGATGAAGGCAGAATTTATATAAACAAGTCCAAAATTTCCTAGAACATGCAGAAAAGGACCATAGTTAACCACAAACATTTAAACACACACATTTTACGTTAACTAGTTTATAAGCTACCTCATCACTGGTATGGGAGGGTCCAGCCCACTGTGGGCAGCAAGATCTCTATAAGGTAGGTTTTGGCTATTTAAGATAACTAGCTGAGTGAGCCAATAAGCATTATCCCTCCATGATTTCTGCTCCAGGTTCCTGCCCCGACTTCCTGCTCTGACGACCCTCAATGACGGATTGTGACTTTGAAGAGTAAGATTAAGTGAGCCCTTTTCTAATGGTGTTGCTCTGGTCAGAACATCTTATCTCAAGAAGAACTCAAACCGGAACAGAAAATGATTTCAGATTAATGGTGTGGTGGTATGTCGCATTATTTTTTCATAATCATTATTACTTAGGCCAAAGTATTTCTCTTGATCTAATGAAGACAGTGTTTGCTTTGGAGAGACAGGAATTCATTATTACTCTAAGCTGTCTGAATAAACTCTTTAAGAGCACACTGAATCAAGATGAATATCTTTTGTTGTTAAGTGCTCCCTCCGGCTATGTAGTCTCTATATTTGTAAACAACTTAGCCCATTAATTACAAATGTAGAAGCAAAGAAAATATGTTTGAAGATTTATGGAAAGGGGGCAATGAGCAGGTGGTAAAGTGAATAAGTTAAAAAAAAAGCACATCATAAAGAGATTTACAAAAATGGGATTTATGGAAGACTGACTTGATTAGAGCTTTTAATAAAAACGCCTAAAGTCTTATTTTAATAAAGTTACTAAAGGCATGGCTAACCTTCAGTTTTACCAATAAGAACACTAGAAAATTTGCTATTTATTAATTGTTAAGTTATTTTATCCCCCCCTTTTTTTAGAAAGAGAAGTTGAGAACATCAGTAAGGTAAGAACATTAAAATTTAAAGCTCACATTATTAATGGTAGCTATTTTATGTTTTCTTTTGACATGTGTATGTGTTGGTGGTATGCATGCATGTGTATATGTGTTCAAATGTGCATGGATGTATATGTATGTACTGCTATGCATACAGTATGTACTGCTGTGCATACATGTATTCATTCATGAAAACCAGAAGTTGATATCCAGAGTTTTCCTCAGTCACTATCCATGGTAAATATTGAGGCAGGGTGTCTCTCTCGAATAGAAATTTCTGATTAGAATAATCTAGCTAGCTGGCTCTGCCTATGACTCCATCTCCACAAGTACCAGAATTACAGGGGGCCACCATGCTTCCCAGCATGTGTGTAGGTGCTGGGGATCTGAACTCTGACCCTCATGCTTGTGTAGAAAGTATTTTGCCCATTAAACCATCTCCCAAGCCCATCTATAGCTACTTTAATCACTCTAAGGAAATGAAATTCAATGTTGAACTAAAATGATTAGAGTATCTTCAAAACTTCCTAAATGTAGGAAGAACTTAGCCAAGTAGGCCCAGCAGCAGTACTGGCACATGCACCACTGATACTTCCCCCACTGAGCCAACCTTAAATCTGCTGGCATGGCTAGAGACTACTGACACTGATGCAGGATCAGGTGATGGAGCAAGTCAATTTGAAAGAGACAGTACCACATCTGGCTACTTGACAGCCAATGAAATGCTGGGAGGTGGGTATAAAGGTTTGCCCAGTTCCCGCAGTTAAAAAAAAAAAAAAAAACAAATCTGGATTCCAGTCATTACCAGCCCCTGGCCACCTTGTGCATGAACTCATGGTCCCGAGAGGACTCTCCATGCTGCAGGCGCCCTAGAACATCCAGGATCTTAGGATCACTGGTGAGTGGAACAGAACATCTGTTCCAAAACGACCGGGAACGACCCTGTGCCAGCAGGGATAGAGACACAGGAAACCCATCCAACCAGTGGCTGGGATTTGTTCCAGTCAGCACCAGCCCCAGGCCACCTTGGGCACGAGCTAAACTGATGGTCCCATGGTCCCCAGAGGACTCTGCTTGCTGCAGGCATCCTAGCACACCCAGGATCCTAGGATCACTGATCGGGGTTAAAGATGAAGTTTCTTAGAAAACCAAAAAGATGGAATTATATGAATTGTTGCCTGGCATTTGAATGATGGCATCTTAGATAGAGTTGTAATTTCTTTTTTAAAATTGTTTTTGAGTCTGTGCACCTTTCCTGCCAGAGGAGAGTCAGCCTCCAGAGAGGGCTCTGACCCTGGGACTCAGGTGAGAACGCCATCTTGTATCCCAGGTCTCTTAGAGACCAGTCCTTGCAGGAGAGCATGTGGGCCACAGAAGCAACAGAGCTTCTTGGAGAGGGTCCCTTAGGATCTTCATCTTCCACCAGGAAGCAGATCTGAGCTCCAGACCTCTGTGCACCTTCCCTGTAAGAGGAGAGCTTGCCTGCAGAGAGTGCTCTGACCACTGGGACTCAGGAGAGAGTTGGACTCCCACGACTGCTGACAGAGACTAACAGAATCATAGGACTAACAAGCTCTAGCCAGAGACAGCTAGAACATCTAACACCAGAGATTACCAGATGGCGAAAGGCAAACTTAAGGATCTTACTAACAGAAACCAAGACCACTTGGCATTATCAGAACCCAGTTCGCACACCACAGCGAGTCCTGGATACGCCAACACACCCGAAAAGCAAGATGCAGATTTAAAATCATATATCATGATGCTGGCAGGTGATTTTAAGAAGGGCATTAGTAACTCACTTAATGAAATACAGGAGAACACTGTTAAACAGGTAGATGTCCTTAAAGAGAAAGCATAAAAATCCCTTAAAGAATTACAGGAGAACACAACCAAATAGGTGATGGAATTGAACAAAACCATCAAAGATCTAAAGACGGAAGTGGAAACTATAAAGAAAACCCAAAGGGAGACAATGCTGGAGATAGGACTCCTAGGAAAGAAATCAGAACCATAGATGCGAGCATCAGCAACAGAATACAAGAGATGGAAGAGAGAATCTCAAGTGCAGAAGATTCCATAGAAAACACGGACACAACAATCAAAGAAAATGCAAAATGCAAAAAAAATCCTAATTCAAAACATCCAGGAAATTCAAGACACAATGAGAAGACCAAACCTAAGGATAATAGATATAGATGAGAATGAAAATTTTCAACTTAAAGGGTCAGTAAATATCCTCAACAAAATTATAGAAGAAACCTCCCTTAGTCTAAAGAAAGAGATGCCCATGAACAAACAAAAAGCCTACAGAACTCCAAATAGACTGGACAGAAAAGAAATTCATCCTGACACATAATAATCAGAACAACAAAAGCACTAAATAAGATAGAATATTAAAAGCAGTAAGGGAAAAAGGTCAAGTAACATATAAAGGATTAGAATTACACCAGACTTCTCACCAGAACACAAATGCCAGCCCAGGCTACTATACCCAGCAAATCTCTCAATTACCATAGATGGAGAAACCAAAGTATTCCATGACAAAACCAAATTCACACAATATCTTTCCACGAATCCAGGCTTTCAAAGGATAATAAAGGGAAAACTCCAACACAAGGAGGGAAATGATACCCTAGAAAAAGCAAGAAAGTAATCCTTCAACAAACCTAAAAGAAGATAGCCGCAAGAACAGAATCTGAACTCTAACAACAAAAATAACAGGAAGCAACAATTACTTTTCCTTAATATCTCTAAATATCAATGGATTCAATTCTCCAATAAGAAGATGTGGACTAACAGACTGGCTACATAAACAAGGCCCAACATTTTGCTGCTTACAGGAAACTCAGAGACAAAGACAGAAATTACCTCAGAGTAAAAGGCTGGAAAACAATTTCCCAAGCAAACGGTCTGAAGAAACAAGCTGGAGAAGCCATTCTAATATCGAATGAAATTGACTTCCAACCCAATGTTATCAAAAAAAAAGTCAAGGAGGGGCACTTCATACTCATCAAAGGTAAAATCTATCAAGATGAACTCTCAATTCTGAATGTCTATGCTCCACAAATGCAAGGACATCCACATTCATTAAGGAAACTATAGTAAAGCTCAAAGCACACATTGCACCTCACACAATGATAGTGGGAGACTTCAACACCCTACTCTGATCAATGGATAGATCCTGGAAACAGAAACTAACAGAAGTTATGAAACAAATGGATTTAACAGAAATCTACAGAACTTTTCATCCTAAAACAAAAGGATATATCTTCTTCTGAGCACTTCATGGCACCTTGTCCAAAATCGACCATATAATTGGTCACAAAACAGGCCTCAACAGATACAAGAATATTGAAATTGTCCCATGCATCCTATCAGATCACCACGGACTAAGGCTGATCTTCAATAACAGCATAAATAATAGAAAGCCAACATTTATGTGGAAGCTGAACAACACTCTACTCAATGATAACTTGGTCAAGGAACAAATAAAGAAGTTAAAGACTTTTTAGAGTTTAATGAAAATGAAGCCACAATATACCCAAACTATGGGACACAATGAAAGCAGTCCTAAGAGGAAAATTCATAGCTCTGATTGCCACCAAAAAGAAACTAGAGAGCGCATACATTAGCAGCTTGAAAGCACACCTAGAAGCCCAAAAAGAACAAAAAAAAAACCACACCTAAAAAATCAAAAGGGCTGGGCGTCGTGGTTCATGCCTTTAATCCCAGCACTCGGGAGGCAGAGGCAGGCAGATTTCTGAGTTCGAGGTCAACCTGGTCTACAAAGTGAGTTCCAGGACAGCCATGGCTATACAGAGAAACCCTGTCTTGAAAAACCAAAAACCAAAAAAAAAAAAAAAAAAAAAACCAAAAAAAAAAAAAAAAAAAACCACAAAAAAATCAAAAGGAAGCAAATTCACCCAAGAGGAGTAGACGGCAGAAAATAATCAAACTCAGGGCTGAAATCAACCAAGTAGAAACAAAAAGAACTATACAAAGAATCCAGGAACTGTTTTGTTTTGTTTTTGTTTTTGTTTTTTGAGAAAATCAACAAGATAGATAAACCCTCAGCCAGACTAGAGGCCATAGGGACTGTATCCTAATTAACAAAATCAGAAATTAAAAGTGATACATAACAACAGAACCTGAGGAAAACATCCTCCAAAAACATCATCAGATCCTACTACAAAAGGCTATACTCAACAAAACTGGAAAACCTGAATGAAATGGACAACTTCCTAGACAGATGCCAGGTATCAAAGTTAAATCAGGATCAGATTAATGATCTAAGTAGTCCCATATCCTCTAAAGAAATAGAAGCAGTTATTAATAGTCTCCCAACCAAAAAATGCCCATGGCCAGATGGGTTTAGTGCAGAGTTCTATCAGACCTTCAAAGAAGACCTAATTCCAATTCTCGTCAAACTATTTCACAAAATAGAAACAGAAGGTACTCTACCTTATTCATTCTATGAAGACACAACTTCTCTGATGCCTAAATCACACAAAGACCCAACAAAGAAAGAGAACTTCAGACCAAATTCTCTTATGAGTATCGATGCAAAAATACTCAATAAAATTCATGCTAACCGAATCCAAGAACACATCAAAATGATCATCCATTATGATCATGTAAACTTCATCCCAGGGATGCAGGGATGGTTTAATATACAGAAGTCCAACATAATCCACTATATAAATAAACTCAAAGACAAAAACCACTTTATTGTTTCATTAGATGCTGAGAAAGCATTTGAAAATATCTAACATCCATTCATGATAAAAGTCTTGGAAGGATCAGGAATTCAAGACCTATATCTTAACATAATAAAAGCAATATACAGCAAATCAGTAGCCAACATTAAACTAAATGGAGAGAAACTTGAAGCAATCCCACTAAAATCAGGGACTAGACAAGGCTGCCCAATTTCTCCCTACCTATTCAATATAGTACTTAGAGTCCTAGACAGAGCAATTAGAAAACAAAAGGAAATCAAGGGGATACAAATTGTAAAGGAAGTAGTCAAAATATCACTTCTTGCAGATGATATGACCGTATATATAAGTTACCCTAAAAATCCCACCAGAGAACTCCTAAACCTGATAAACAGCTTCAGTGAAGTAGCTGGATATAAAATTAACTCAACCAAGTCAATGGCCTTTCTCTACACAAAGGATAAACAGGCTGAGAAAGAAATTAGGGAAACAACACCTTTCACAATAGTCACAAATAATATAAAACACCTTGGTGTGCCTCTTTCTAAAGAAGTGAAAGATCTGTGTGACAAGAACTTCAAGTCTCAGAAGAAAGAAATCGAAGATCTCAAAAGATGGAACTCACACAATATGTACTCACTGATAAGTGGATATTAGCTCAAAACTTAGGATACCCAAGATATAAGATACAATTTGCTAAACGCATGAAACTCAAGAAGAATGAAGACCAAAGTGTGGACACTGTGCCCCTTCTTAGAATTGGGAACAAATCACCCATGGAAGGAGTTACAGAAACAAAGTTTGGAGCTGTGACGAAAGAATGGACCATCTAGATATGGACTGCCATATCCAGGGATCCACCCCATAATCAGCTTCCAAATGCTGACACAATTGCATACACTAGCAAGATTTTGCTGAAAGGTCCCAGATATAGCTGTCTCTTGTGAGACTATGCCGGGGCCTAGCAAACACAGGAGTGGATGTTCACAGTCAGCTATTGGATGGATCACAGGGCTCCCAATAGAGGAGCTAGAGAAAGTACCCAAGGAGCTAAAGGGATCTGCAACCCTATAGGTGGAACAACATTCTGAACTAACCAGTACCCTGGAGCTCTTGACTCTAGCTGCATATGTATCAAAAGATGGCCTAGTCGGCCATCACTGGAAAGAGAGGCTCATTGGACACACAAACTTTATATGCACCCCCCAGTACAGGGGAATGCCAGGGCCAAAAGAATGGGAATGGGTGGGTAGGGAAGTGGGGGGGGGGTTATGGGGGACTTTTGGGATAGCATTGGAAATGTAATTGAGGAAAATACGTAATAAAAATAATAATAAAAAAAATTAAAAAAAAGAAATATCTCACGTGCTCATGGATTGGTAGGATTAATATAGTAAAAATGGCTATCTTGCTGAAAGCAATCTACTTATTCAATGCAATCCCCATGAAAATTCCAACTCAATTCTTCACAGAGTTAGAAAGGGAAATCTGCGAATTCATCTGGAATAACAAAAAACCTAGGATAGCAAAAACTCTTCTCAACAATAAAACAACGTCTGGTGGAATTACCATGCCTGACCTCAAGCTGTACTACAGAGGAATTGTGATAAAAACTGCATGGTACTGGTACAGTGGCAGACAGCTAGATCAATGGAATAGAATTGAAGACCCAGAAATGAACCCACACACCTATGGCCACTTGATCTTTGACAAAGGAGCTAAAACCATCCAGTGGAAAAAGCATTTTCAACAAATAGTGCTGGCTCAGCTGGTGGTTATCATGTAGAAGAATGTAAATTGATCCTTTCTTATCTCCTCGTACAAAGCTCAAGTCTAAGTGGAACAAGGAACTCCACATAAAACCAGAGACACTGAAACTTATAGAGGAGAAAGTGGCGAAAAGCCTCAAAGATATGGGCACAGGGGAAAAATTCCTGAATAGAACAGCAATGGCTTGTGCTGTAAGATTGAGAATTGACAAATGGGACCTCGTACAATTGCAAAGCTTCAGTGAGGCAAAAGACACTGTCAATAAGACAAAAAGGCCACCAACAGATTGGGAAAAGATCTTTACCAATCGTAAATCTGATAGGGAACTAATATCCAATATGTACAAATAACTCAAGAAGCTGGACTCCAGAGACTCAAATAACCCTATTAAAAATGGGGTACAGAGCTAAACAAAGAATTCTCACCTGAAGAATACCGAATGGCTGAGAAGCACCTGAAAAAATGTTCAGCATCCTTAATCATCAGGGAAATGCAAATCAAAACAACCCTGAGATTCCACCTCACACCAGTCAGAATGGCTAAGATCAAAAATTCAGGTGACAGCAGATGCTGGTGAGGATGTGGAGAGAGAGGAACACTCCTCCATTGCTGGTGGGATTGCAAGCTTGTACAACCACTCTGGAAGTCAGTTTGGTGGTTCCTCAGAAAATTGGACATAGTACTACTGGAAGATCCAGCAATACCTCTCCTGGGCATATACCCAGAAGATGTTCCAACTGGCAATAAGAACACATGCTCATAGCAGCTTTATTTACAATAGCCAGAAGCTGGAAAGAACCCAGATGTCCCTCAACAGAGCAATGAATAGAGAAAATGTGGTACATTTACACAGTGGAGTACTACTGTGCCATTAAAAACAATGAATCTCTGAAATTCTTAGGTAAATGGATGAATTTGGAGGATATCATCCTGAGTGAGGTAACCCAATCACAAAAGAACACATATGATATGCTCTCACTGATAAGTGGATTTTAGCCCAGAAACTTAGAATACCCAAGATACAATTTGGAAAACAAATGAAACTCAAGAAGAAGGAAGACCAAAGTGTGAATACTTCATTCCTTCTTGGAGTAGCGAACCAAGTTCCCATGGAAGGAGTTACAGAGACAAAGTTTGGAACTAAGACGGAAAGAAGGACCATGCAGAGACTGCCCCACCCAGGGATCCATCCCATAAACAACCACCAAACCCAGACACTATTGCATATGCCAGCAAGATTTTGCTGACATGAGCCCTGATATAGCTGTCTCTTGTGAGGCTATGCCAGTACATGGCAAATACAGAGGTGGAAGCTCACAGTCTTCTATTGGATGGAACACAGGGCCCCCAGTGAAAGAGCTAAATAGAGAAAGTACCCAAGGAGTTAAAGGGGTCTGCAACCCTATAGGTGGAACAACAATATGAAGTAACCAGTACTTCCTGAGCTCGTGTCTCTAGTTGCATATGTAGCAGAGGCCTACTAGGTATTGCTAAGATTATATGCCCCAGTACAGGGGAATGCCAGGGCCAGGAAGCAGGAGTGGGTGGGTGTCTTAGTCAGGGTTTCTATTCCTGCACAAACATCATGACCAAGAATCAAGTTGGGGAGGAAAGGGTTTATTTGACTTACACTTCCATATTGTTGTTCATCACCAAGGAAGTCAGGACTGGAACTCAAGCAGGTCAGGAAGCAGGAGCTGATGCAGAGGCCATGGAGGGATGTTCCTTACTGGCTTGCTTCCCCTGGCTTGCTTAGCCTGCTTTCTTATAGAACCAAGACTACCAGTTTAGAGATGGTCCCACCCACAAGGGGCCTTTCCCCCTTGATCACTAATTGAGAAAATGCTTTACAGTTGGATCTCATGGAGGCATTTCCTCAACTGAAGCTCCTTTCTCTGTGATAACTCCAGCTGTGTCAAGTTGACACAAAACTAGCCAGTACAGTGGGTTTGGGAGCAGGGCGGGGGAAGGGTATAGGGGACTTTCAGGATAGCATTTGAAATGTCAATGAAGAAAATATCTAATAAAGATATTGGTTTTGAAAAAAAATCTGATTTTGCCCCTTGCGTGACTCCTGTAGTCTGTGTCATTGACTCTGCACCTTCTTACTCCTGACCCCAAGGGTCTTAGTCGGGGTGGCAAGCAACACTAACTAATAGGTGGGTTTTGTAATCATAGAAGTAATGAGGATGCTTTGAATCATCCTCTGACTGTGAGAATGAATGGGGGTTCTGCTCTTGGTTGCTGAGTACAACTTCGATGTAAAAGCTTTTGGTTTATTCTTATATTTTATTTTGCTACATACAGTTATCTATTAGAAGTTTGTTATTTCCTAATGAGAGACAGAAAGGGAATGGACCTGGAGGAGAGTGGCTGTCAGGAAGAACTGGGAGGAGTAGAGGTAGGAGAAACTATATCAGGATATATTGTATGAGAAAATACTCTATTTTCAATAAAAGGAAAATGAAAAAACCTTTTATTAAAAAGATCTATTTTAGGACTGGAGAGATGGCTTAGCTGTTAAGAGCACTGACTGCTCTTTCAGACATCCGGAGTTCAGTTCTGAGCAACTACTTAGTGGCTCACAACCATTTGTATTGGTATCCGATGTCCTCTTCTGGTGTGTCTCAAGATAGTTACAGTGTTCTGATATAAGTAAAAATAAATCTTAAAATAAAATCTTCTTTACATTTCATAGTAATAGAGAATTTTCAAGTGTTGCTCTGTGGTATCCTAGCTGGCCTTTGTTGAACAGCAGCACCTTTTACAGTTGACCACAATATAAACAATACTCTCGCCTAAAATTGGCCTTACTTGATATGGGAAAAATACATATCCTTCAAGTCTGTTTTCACAGGTGATTCACAGGTGCACTGAACACCACGGGCTTCACCTATCAAAGATGAAGCCACGTTCCCGAGCTTCATTTGATTCTGTTACCTATGTTTACACACTGTGTCCACTAAGTACTATCCAATCCTGGAAGGGAACACTTCAGAAGAGTCAGTTTGGGTCCCTTATGTAAAGAAAGCTTGGTAGTGATGTTTTATAAATATTTCCTCCAAAATAAGCTCATTAAGACTCCTGATGTTCTAAAGGGAGGGAAGACACATCATCCTCCAGGCCATCCTCCAGGGAGGCTCCTGAAAACTCAGGGGCAAACAATAGCTCAATACTTCAATAGCTCCTGGAAGTCCCTGAAATTCACAAGGCCCCTCACTTCCCAAATATAAATATAAATACAAATGTAAATATATAAATATAAATATACATGAGCAGTAAGGACTGCTGAGACACACTTTCAGACAAGGTGAACTGAGCTGTCCACAAAGAACAGAAATCAGCACTTTACATTTTTATTTTAAAAGTCAGGGCCACATGTAGTCCAGGCTAGCTATAAACTTGCTATGGAGCTGATGACCATTAGCTTCTGATTTTTGCTTCCTCTTGAGTGCTGTATTTGTAAGGTAAAGTCCTATGCCTAGTTTATGCAGGGATGGATACAAAAGCCAGAACTTGTGCATGTTATATAAGGATGCTATCAACTGAGCTATAGCACCGGCTTTTGTCAAGGGTTTTTAATTCATAAAGTATTCCCAGTAGCCTTCCAGGGCCTTGTGCTTGCTGGGTAAATGCGTTACCACTGAGCTACACCACTAGCCCTCTTGTTTTTGGTTTTATTTTGTTGTTTTGTCTTTTAATCTTTTTATCTTTTTCTGCCTTTGCACTTTGTTTTTTTTGTTTTTTATTTTTGTTTTGTTTGTTCGGTTGAGACAAAATTGTGATGCTAACTATATCTCAGGCTGGCCTGGAAATCACTGTGTAGCCCAGACTGGCCTCTGATTTGGGATTTTTTTTTTTTTTTGCCTCAGCTTCCTGAATGCTAAGATTACATGTATGAGTCACCACACTCGACTCTAGCTATGGTGTTCAGCTTTAGTGAGCTTCAGTTCTATATTTTACTTTTTATTTCAAAATACCTATTCTCTCTCTCTCTCTCTCTCTCTCTCTCTCTAGCATTGATCAGATGGAAAAAGCCTAAAAATACTTATGGAGTCACAATATATCCCATTAGATATAATGTGGTTTGGTGCACTGTATAGTCAATAAGGAAACATTTCAATGCATATCTCCTTATTCCTTAACCTGCAGTTAAGTCTAAACTTTTTATTTTTCCAGGAAGCTTCCTAAAGTGTATAGTTGCAGATGATGTATCAACATCAAAGGTGATATACTGTGTCTATGTGTGCATGGAAGGACAGAGGAGAGGGAAAATGTAGATGATAAGATAAAACTATTTGGAAAAAATATGTGTAAGGAATCTGGAAGCTCTCTTTAAGAAATTGTAGCATGTGAGGAAAACGTGAAAACCACTACACTACGGAAACAGAAACGCTGCGCCTCCACATTTGTAGCATATGTGCAGCTTGGCCTTCAAGGGAGTCCTCTAACAACTGGAGCACCGTTGTCTCTGCCTCTGCTGCCTGCCATTGGATCCTTTTCTGCTAACTGGGCTGCCTTGTCTGGCCTCACTGGGACAGGATGCACTTAGTCCTGCTGTGACTTGATGTGCCAGGGAGGGCTGGTACCCGTGAGGGACTTCTGTTCTCTGAGGAGAAAGAGAGCTGATAATGGCATAATGGAGGAAGGGGTTGTGAGGGTGGGGCTGGGAGGAGAGGAGGGAGGGGGGTTGTAATCTGGATGTAAAGTGAATAAATAAATAATCACAAAAAAAGGAAAGAAAAGAAAATGTAGCAGAGTGGATCAGAAGGAAAAGGTTGCCTTCCTCTTAGGCTTCTTTCAGCCTTCCTCTAATTCAACCACAGCTACTCACCGCCCCCACCCCCAGCCCTCACTTCAGTCCATTGGTTGGGTCTAACTAAGTATCTGCCTCTGTCTTATTCAGTTGCTGGTTGGGCCTCCCAGAGGACAGCCATGCTAGGCTCCTCTCTGTAAGCATGTAATAGCATTAGTAATAGTGTCAGGCCTTGGAGCCTCCCCTTAAGATGGATCTCAAGATGTCCCTGTCACTAGACTGCCTTTCCCTCAACCTCTTCTCCATTTTTGTCTCTGTAGTTCTTTTAGACAGGAACACTTCTCAGTCAGAAATTTTGAGTGTGTGTTGGCAACCTCGTCCCTGTCTATTTATTGAAGGCGAACTCTCCAAGTCCCCTCTCCCCACTGTAGGGCATTGTATCTAAGGTCCCCCTTTGAGTCTCGAGAGTCTATCACCTCCCAAGTCTCTGGTACTTTCTACAGGGATCCCCACCTCTCTCCGCCCCGAGGTTGCACATTTCCATTCATTCTGCTGGCCCTCAGGGCTTCTCTTCTGTCTCCCCGCCCCCCCCCCCCCAAGACCTGATCATCATGTTCCCCTTTTCCTCTCCCTCTCTACTCTCCTACCCAGGTCCTTTCTCCCTCTGCCTCCCCTGATTATTTTCTTCCCCCTCCCAAGTGGGATTGAAGCATCCTCACTTGGCCCTTCTGCTTGTTAAACTTCTTAAGCTTTGTGGGTTGTATCCTAGGTATTCTCTACTTTTGGGGCTAATATTCACTTATTAGTGAATACATACCATGTGTGTCCATTTGGGTCTGGGTTACCTCACTCAGGATATTTTCTAATTCTATCCATTTGCCTGTGAAGCTCATGATGTCCTTGTTCTTAATAGCTGAATAATATTCCATTGTATAAATGGACCACATTTTCTGTATCCATTCTTCATTTGAGGGACATCTGGGTAGTTTCCAGCTTCTGGCTATTACAAATAAGGCCTCTCTGAACATAGTGGAGCATCTTTCTGGTATATAGCCAAGAGTGGTATAGCTGGGTTTTCAGGTAGCTCTATTCCCACTTTTCTGAGCAACCGAGAGATTGATTTCCAGAGTGGTTGTACCAATTTGCAATCCCACCAGCAATAGAGGAGGATTCCTCTTTTTCCACATTCTTGCCAGCATATGCTGTCATCTGAGTTTTTGATCTTGGCCATTCTGATTGGTGTAAGGTGGAATCTTATGGTCATTTTGATTTGTATTTCCCTGATGCCTAAACATGTTGAACATTTCTTTAATTGCCATTCAAGATTCCTCTATTGTGATTTCGCTTTTTAGTTCTACACTCCATCTTTTAATTGGGTTATTTGGTTTTTTATTTTTTAACGTATTTTGGATAATAGCCCTCTCTTGGATGTGAGGTTAGTGAATATTTTTCCCAATCTGTAGGTTGCTGATTTGTCCTATTGACTGTGTCTTTTGCCTTACAGAAAAATTTTCCAATGCAACTCCCATCAAGATTTCAACACAGTTCTTCAGAGACATGGAAAGAGCAATTCTCAATTTCATATGGAAAAACAAAGAACCTAGGATAGTGAAAATAATTCTTAACAATAAAAGAACTTCTGAGGGAAGTTGAGGTCACCATCCCTGACCTCAGGCTGTACTACAGAGCAATAGTGATTAAAAACTGCATGATATTGGTAAGGAGACAGACAGGTTGATCAATGGAATAGAATTCAAGACCTAGAAATAAAACCACACATGTATGGACACTTGATCTTTTACAAAGAAGCCAAAAATATACAATGGAAGAAAGAAATCATCTTCAATAAATGGTGCTGGCCTAACTGGTGGTCAATATGTAGAAAAATGAAAATAGATTAGTATTTGTCACCTGGCACAGAGCTCAAGTCCAAGTGGATCAAGGACTCGAACATAAAACCAGATACATTGAATTGAATAGAAGAGAAAGTGGGAAAGAGCCTCAAACTCATTGTCACAGGGAAAAAATTTCTTAAACAGAACTCCAAAGGCTCAGGCTCTAAGATCAACAATTCATAGAGAATCATTTTCTTTTAAGTCACTTCATTCCTAAATGCCACAAAGGAGACCACCATTTGCTATGTGAATTTCTTCTTGAGTGTTGGTTTATTCATTACTTAGCTCATTTTTTTTATATTACCTTATTGCCTCCTTAAAAAAAAAAAAATCTCTGCTTGCAAATATTTATAAAACCATGAGGCCACTAGGGGGAGGCCAACGCTAGGTAATCAGCAATGGATGTCCTTAGATTAGCCCTTCTCTTTTTAGCATGTCTACCCCTCTTGACCTTTGAATTCCCAAGCTGTGCTTTGTGTGAAGGGTTAATAACAAAAATGCAAATGTTGAATTATAGATGAGTTGGATTTTCATAGCCTGTGGGATTACTAGAGGCTGATGTACAACAGAAACACAGATGTTGTTGGACAAACAGCAGTTCATTGTGCCATAAGTGAGCTATACAGATGTGACCTTTTGTCTTTGGTGCAAAGGCCTCAGAATTATCATTTCAGTTCAAAATACTTTTTAGCCAGTGGCCATTGGCTTATCACTACACATGCTTTGCAAGGCTGTAGGAGGGAGAATGATAGAATATCAGAGCTTTTTTCTTTTTTCCGTGAAAATTATGCATCGAAGCACACATAGTTATTCTCCTTATAGAAGAATTGAGTGACCTAAGACCTTTCTATCACCACCCATTACCTTTCTCCAGCCCGGCTAAGGCAAATACTTATTCTTCTACGACTCAAATTATTCACCTTCCTACCCTTGACTGAACCAACTTCTCTAAGCACAGCAAGCTTTCTGCCTTTGTAGTATGATAGAGGCAGTATGTGACAGGGACTCATGTGACTAATTGATAGACATGTACAGTTCTCAAATATTGGCAGACACCAGGATGATGTACCTGGATGTTTTCAGAGTACAAAACACAAATTTGCTCGACTTCACAAAACTCCCTGATTCTTATTTTGAATCCTGTTCTTGCAGATGAGAAGTACAAGGAAGGCTGAGTGTAATATTTTCTATCACAGAGAACTTAAATAAGTTGTGCCATTTATTTACCTGGGGATTGCTGATAGACCAGCCTTGACAAATTAGACCTTGTTTAAAAAAAAAAAAAACGAAAAGAAGATAACAAACAAACAAAAACTATGTGTAACTTGGTGAGATGGCTCTGTGGGTAACAGTGCTTTCTGCTCAAGACTGATGTCTAGACATCAATTCTCAGAGCCCACATAAAGATTCAAGGAGAAAACCAATTGAGAAAGTTGCATCGTGACCGCCATGTGTACATCATAGTGTACACGCACCTCTTACATCAGCCCTCCAGAAACGATAAATAAACTGAAACATTGTAAAAACAAGGTGCCTAGCTACTGAAGAATGACAGCCAATGTTAAACTCTGGCCTCTACATGCATGCATGTACACACACACATACACACAAGAGCATGTGTACATATACATAAAGAAATGGCATGATATAAATTATATGTCACTTCTATCTGTGCATTTTAATGGATCATTAAATTGCTTAATATCATTGTTTAAAAACCACCTTTGGTACAATCCTTAGGGTTCACTGAGGCTGTCTGTCTAGACTCTGCCTGCACCAGGCACACAAAGGATGAGCATTTCTTTCGTCACACTTCTTAAGAATCTTTATGCTCAGAAAGCCGTCTTAGCCCTACCATGTGTGTGGAAACCTTAGGATTCACTTCAGCTCACCTTTGTGGCTCACATGTGTCACAGCGCAAGTCCTGGCACAAGCTGGGCAAGCTCCAGAACAAATGGTGCCATTGGAGGGACCTGTCTGCCACTGAGCAATGAGCTCTTTTCACTGATGACATTGGGGGTTTGGTCTATGTATTCCAAAGACATGGTTGATGCCTGAATTATGCATGCTAAACCAATGCAGGGTTATAGCTAGGCTGTCTTACAATAGCATTTTCTGCTCCTATCTGAGCTATTGCCATAGCAGAAATGGTAAACTTTTGACAGAAAGAGGTCTCTGTTTTGCTCTTCTTGCTTGTGGATAGTACACATCTTCTTCTTTTGCTAGAAAGAAAGCTGATTCTTCCCCCTAGAAGCAGAAACCTGTGGTGGCTTTACATGTCTCCCAGTGCAGTTCAGGGCTCTGTGCTAGCAGTCAGGGGATATTACATCTAGAGTAGCCTCATTTATTTGCCATGTCACTGTGGGGCTTTTCCTTACTGGGTGCCTCTGTACCTTCATCTATAAAATAGCAACAATAATGTCTGTTCTATTTATCTCAGAGTTGTGATATTGTCTGAAATGGGATACGATAAAGAACTCCAGAAATGATCATGGCTACATCTCAGGAGGTGTATAAGCCCCATTTGGAATATCACTGTGGCTTCTCAGGGCCAGATAATTATTCTTATGTTAAGGCTGAGTAGGCATCCCTATGGAAACTACCTGAGCAGCATGTAGAGAACAGACAGACTCAAGTCCCTTTGACTGAGTTGTTGATGAAGGTTTCTAACCACCAAGGTAAGCTTTGCTCGCTCAGCAGTGACCAATGTAGATGATTTCCACTAAACTGAGAGGAAACCAAGTGGCTTTTGTGGGGGAAAAACCCATGCATATGACCAAATTTTTAATATAAGCCTCACATATTCTTTTTAGAATTTCATATATGAGCACTATATTTACCTCAGTTTCACCTCTCTATCTCTCCATTACAACTTTCTTCTGTCCCTTAACTACCTCTCAAATTTATTTCTTCTATAATTATTGTTGTTTTACACACACACACACACACACACACACACACACACACACCACACATACACACTTGGACACAGACACACATAGACACAGACAAATACACAACACATACAACATACACATGCACACACACACACACACACACACACACACACACACACACGGACATGGACACGGACACAGACACATACACATACACATACACATACCACACACACACACCCCACATATACACATACAACACACAGATACAGGGGCACACAGACATGCAGACATGCACCACACACACATAACACACACACACACACACACACACGCACACATACATATACCACACACATACACACATATACCACATATACCACATACATACACACATACACACTTACAATACACACCACATATACCACACACATGCACACATGGACACAGAAACACACCACACACACACTCACCACACACTATAAACACACACACTCGCCACACTCCATAAACACACATACTACACACACATACCCCCCCCACAGCACACATATACACATACAACACACACACACACACCCCTTCCTCAGTCCCTTTTATGTTGCTTCTATATACTTATGTGCATATGTGCTTCAGGTTGACAGCTTGGGACTGGATAACCTATCAGCATACTTGCTCCTGGAGCAGACTGAGTCTTTCCCTTAGCAGTCATTTTCTATAGCTCTTCATTGAGGGGGGAGGCCTTTTGAGACTTCCTTTATCCATTGACATATCAATTGCCTTTGTGATTGTGCACGTCTTGTTTGTTGAGATTTCATGGATGCAACTTCCCATCACATGTAGAAGACACTATCTCACAGTAGACTTCTTGCTCTTAAAGTCTTTATGCTCCCCTCTTCTATGATCTTTCCCAAGCCTTAGGTGTCTCCGTTGTGTTATTTATGTATTGATCAGGGCTGGGGACCTCACAGTCAGTTTTTCTCTGCATTTTGACCAGTTGTAAATTTATGTAAAGACCTGTGTACATGCAAAAAAGATTCATCTTTTATGAGAGTTCAGATTTCCATGTGAGTGTAAGGATAAGCATTTAAAATGCAGTTGGGAATTATAGTGGCCTAGGAAAGTGGCAGGAGAAGATTTGCCCATAAGCTCCAAGCTCTCATGTTACACTATTTTTTATTTCCCCATTTACTCGTGTGAACATACAGTCATATCCTTGTATATATTCACCAACAAAGAGGTATTCTAAAAATATTTGACTGTACTTGTATGTTGGCAGCTGACCAGCAGACTAGCCTAGAACATTGTCAGAACCAATTAATACACTTTGGTTGATAGGAGAATGCTTACCGTTGCTCCTGCTCATTGCTGGTTGGAGCAATTTGGGCGTGTTAATGGAGTCCTTGTAGATCATCCATATACAGTAGTTTTCCCATTGAAGGAATCGAGAAGGCTCTCAGGCACTGGAACAGACACAGCAAGTGGGTGATTATCCTGTTACGTTGATTATTATATAGTGTGCAATTAGAGCATCCAAGGCCAAAGAATGTCCAGTTCATGCATCAGACACTTCTATGTGTCCTACAGAAGTAGCACATCCTTCAGAGTCCATTAATCTTCCGGACTTTTTTCCTGTTTGGTAAAGTGGCCTGAATATGAATGAGGAGTTTTCCGTGTTAGAAAATCAGGAATAATGAGAGACTCAAAGGCAGCAAGAACGGTAGATTTTTAGAAGCAAAAGCAAGGAAGAGAGATGGAGTTTCACCAATCACAAAGCGGTGAACATAGCAACAGCATCAGTATGTGATTTTAAAGCCACGGTTCATTTGCCTTTGCTGATGAACTTCTTGGAGGTCACAGTTTCATTTAACTATTAACTTACTGGAGTAGTTATAGCTATCAGAGGCCTATCCCTCATGAATAAGATTGGATTATTAGATAAAACATGGGGCCTAATTTCTTTCTGTTGTTGTGTCAAACACCACAAAGGCAACTTGGGGAATAGGGGTGTCATCTTATGCTTCTAGGTCACAGTCTTTCAGTGAAGGAAGTCCAGGAACTAAACATACAAGCTCGAGGAGGACGGGACAGCTTGCTCTTCTGTACAGCTGTACCAGGGGCCTCACTCGCAGACAAGGAAATACAGCAAGAACAATGCACTTTGCTGGCTTGCCCATTCTCATGAGCCAGCTCATGACCCGGTTCGTGCATAGCTAGCTTTTTCATACATCCCAGAACCACCTGCCCGAGGAATGATGCAGGTTAATCCCTCCTCCATCAATTAGTAATCAAGACACCCTCTCATATACTGGCCCACATATCATAGCACTCTCCTCTCAGGTGATTCTAGGCGGTGTCAAATTGACAAGGCTAAAGAAGAGCGTGGTTAACATGAATTTTGGCTCAGAAAGGAAGGCTTAGGCCTACAGATGGGGACCGTGGGTGGAAGAGCACGTTTTTATTTGGGCAGTAAGCAGTCCTATGACTGTTCGAGGCTGAGAAATGTTACTTGTACAAATTAGAAAGTGAACAGAATGTGAACTAGAGATACTATTACAAAATTTATAAACTGTGTCTGGCATGGGAAGAATCAATTTTTCTGAACCACAAGTTGACCTCGGAGAAGGCAGCTGCATGCAGTGGCTCAGTAATATTACTACATGATCTAATTTCTTTTTACTTCCGTCATACCACCACCAGAAAGGCTGTGAGCATTACCAGAGGTGTCTAAATGGCTCCATGCCTCTGTGAGACTAAGTTTCAATAGGTTGATATTTGACCATATATACTTTTCCATGCAAGAAAATAAGTATTATGTTTTTATAAACCCATAGCATCTTAAACGGGCTAACTAATCAACAATACAAGTGAAGATTAGCTTCACTTGCCACATATGGAACATATAGTCAGGTAAAATGATGGACCACAAAGCTGACTACATAGTAAAAGTTTATTCGGGGTAGGTATGGTGAGACAAGTCTGTGGGTAAAGGCACTTACTACCAAAGCTGACTACCACAGTTAGATTATCAAGGGCATACATATGGAAGGAAATAATTGATTCCATGTTTGAATGCTGGCACTCCCATCATCCCCAGTAAATAAGTCAATAAATAGAACATAACAAAAACGCTTGATGAAATATTTACCTGTTTCCATATATGTATATGTATAGATGCATGGCTAGGTGGTTCAGTGGGTGAGGCACACTCTGCAGAAGCACGAGGACCTGAGCTCTAGTTCCTGGCACCCATATAAATGCTGTCATATGGCAACTTCTCTGCAAGCCTAGCTCTCAGGAGGTAGAGACAGGAGCTCTCTGGGCAAGCTTGTTACCTAGACTAGCTGAATTGTTGAGGTTTGGGTTCAGCTGAGAGACCTGCATCAATATATAAGGTGAAGAGGAGTCATGTACAAACACACATACACACATCCAGTCACAACTAACACACACACACACACACACACACACACACACAAAATAAAGAAATATAGGTTCCCCTGAATGCTTGTTCCATCATAAAATAAAGTAAAATAAAACCATAAGCTAAACAATTGTAATTGGGGGATGTCTGCACATTTGCTTTTCTGTATAAATAGTCTATATATGCATTAGATACATGCTGATTGCTGAGCCTGGAAAGAAAGACTGTATTTTGAATCTCACTTTTAGAAAATTGCTCCAACTGTGCAGGGACTTTTTTTTTTCAGAACAGGATGGGCCCTGCAATGCCTACAAGCATCTATGTCAACTGTGAGAAAGTAGTGGATGAACAAAGCAAGAAAATGCAGACAATGTCTGGGCCCTTACTAATCCTAAATTCTGCCCCATGAGCCAAGGATAGAGAGACAAGGGTGGCTAGTTCATAAGCTAATGGAAGATGAACCAGAAATTAACTTCATGGTCTGTGCTTTGCTTTCCAACGAGTGCAAGATAGTTTTCTCATGTGCAAAAGGGGTTTAAAGTAATCCCTGCCTCTGAGGGTTATTGTGGGGATTAAAGGAGTTTATGTTAGTAGAGAACTCAGAACAGTGCTTGCCACACAGGAACATAAGTCAAAAGTTTGACACATAAAGGTGAACAGTTCATATGTGGAAAGTCCTACAAAACCTGCTAAACACGTAGAACTAATCAACAAGCTAAACTCTTTTGCAAGATCAGAATATAACATTTCTATATATTGGCAAGATATAGAAAGATAGTCAAAGAGCATTAAAAACAGATATGCACTATACAAAATAAATAGAAACTTATATGAAAGGGGGATGATTTGGAGAGAAGATGGGGATCAGCAGAAAAGGAAGCAGGAGCCAGTGCCGGGCTGGACATGAACAGTGTACAATGATAAATATGTATGGAAGATGTCAGAACCCATGGTTTTTACACCAACAAAAACTTAATAAAATAATATTTTAAAGGACTACACTAGGCAAAGAGCCTGAATATACATTTCTCCACAGATGTCCGAATAGCACAGGGTAAGAGTCTCAACATTTTAGTTAACAGAGCACTAAAAATTCAAGCCCAGTGACCTATACTTCTAGTCTCTTAGCATGACCCTAAAGGTCAGATGGCAGCAGGCACTGAGGAGGAGACCTCAGATTTTCCTCATCGTAACTTAAAAGGGTACAGCAATTTGTAAATGACAGTAGTGTTATGCGACTCAGAAGCTCATTGGCATGAACCCAGGAGAACTGAGAAATATCTCCAACAGAAATGTGGTCTCTCTGGACTCAACAGCAGTGCTGACTGAAGCTGAACTGTGGACACACACCAAATTCTATCTAAAGATGAATGGGTAAACAGAATGTGGCCTATCCACATGAAGACTGTGGTTCAACCATAGAAAGAGTTGAGTTTTTGATCCCAACCAAAAGTGGAAGGACCTGAAAACAAAGTGCTTAGCAAATGGAGTCATGTACAAAAGAAAAGGAACTTCAAAACTATATGATACCAGTAGGCAGTGCTCTGAATATACACAAATATCCTCAGATGTCTCCAGTGTGTTTTCATAACTTGTGTTTTCAGAAACCTGGGATTAAATTGATGATCTATTATTGCATTTCCACACCAGTATAAACCAGAGAAAGTGATCCCCTTTTTCTTGAATTTCATATGCCACTATATTAACACACGGGAAGCTTCAAGTTGACTTGTTAAATTTTGTGTGTAGAATAATACCTATTTTGGACTTTTTTGATTTCTATTGTAATCTTTATATCCACAGTGAGTGTATTTCTGTGAATCCTCAATGTGTTAAGTGTAGACAGTTCTATGTACAATATGCCAAGTAGTGTGAAATTCCAGGGCTTTCTTATTGGTGACATCTCTAGTCTTCCTTGAGATAGTACATTGTAGTAATATTTGTGATGGAAACATTTGGACCACAATTTTTTTATATATATTACTGGGTTTAAGATGCATTGACTCAATTACATCATTCTTAGTCTCCATTCCAGAGCCTGTGTGTGTGTGTGTTTGTGTGTGTTGGTGTGATGTGTGTATGTGTGGTGCACGCATGCATAAGTGTTTAATTCTAATTTTTCTTGACTAGCTACTTTCATTGTGTTAAATATAGTAACCATTTGAGCCAATATTAGAGTCAATCGACTGTAATTTATAAACACTGAATGTCTTTAGCCATCTGTGTCACATTTGTTCCTTACAGTAACCTTATGAGAAGATCCACTGACACCTTTGTACGGGAGAAGAGTAAAGCCCTGCCCAGAGGTAGAGTCGTGATGGGGAATTCCTAGTGTGGAAACAGAGGTAGTGGAAGCATTGGGTTTTCTAGGATCTGAGAAACCCTGATGACGACGTAGATACCACACTAAACATAAACATCCTTCTAGAAATGTAAAAGGAGGTGGGAACAAAAGGAAGTGAGGGATTTCTGCTTCACCCACTGGATGGAGGCAGCCATCTAAGAAAACTGGAAGATGGTTGACAACCTCCTTTCCACGCAGCTTGCCTTACAGAACAGAAACTATTCCCCAAGTTCCTCTTACTCACTTTATGTAGCTGTCTCCTTTGTGGTCCACAGGTTGGTAGCCATGGTGGTGACCTGTACACATAGGAGTTAAGTTCAATCTTTGTTCTGGGGTGTTCTTCAGGTGTGAATGGAGGGGCTGCGTTAGGGAGATAATACCAGATGCAACAAAGTTTTGTGTGTATGGGGAAGGGTAAAGGCCTAATAATGTAAACTGGCAAAAATAAAATAAAGACTCAGGCCTGGTGATACTTTATATCTCTTAAGTGGCCATGCATCAGTGTAATTACATTACAGTGGCAAATGATATGGTCGCTGGACAATGTTCCAGAAATAAATCCTCTGGGAAGTAGGAGAGTTTTTTTCTCTTGGAAAAGCTCCTTGACTGGGGATGTCTTCTGATTATTGTTGGTCTGAGGTCATAGACACCAGTGTGTTATCTAAATCAGACTGAGTGGTGCATGTGTAATAAATGGCTTTTGCTTTGCTTGAGTACTGTGACATTTCTTACATTTATTTTGCATATCTTTTAATTTCTTGTATAGGGCAGTCCAGGCTTCTTAGAAAATTCCATTTTTAGGACAAATTTCTAACAAGTAAGATAGATGCATGGTGTTCATGCATGCTTAGCTCTAAGCTATCTGCAAACAGGAATTTGTACTTATAAGGCTAAAATGCAGAACTTTGAACTTGTGTACATATGAAATATAAGCTTGCAAAAATATTTCATACCAATATTATTACTTTGGAGAATGTAGAAGACATGATAAAAATACTAAAAAAAAAAAAACCAACAAAAACCAAAAACCAAAACAAAACAAAAAAATAACCTAAAGTCCTGACATAAAAAGGGGAATATATCTAGCAAAGAATAAAATACTGACTCAACTATAATAGACTGTAAAGAGCTTCAATGATTGACAGTATACTTCAGGAATGAAAAATGTGTTTCATTTTGCAGCAGATGTGTTATGCACTCCTGGAATCACAACAATCCAATGTGTCTTCAGTCATTTAGCAATCTGCAGGAGAGAAGCGGGAAGAATTTCTTGTGCAAAGGGAAAATTTATGAATGTCTCTTCTATTCTTTCAGGCAAGCTGATATGACGCATAAGATGGTCCTTGATGATGTCACATCTCTGGCAAGCTGGTATGACACATAAGATGGTCCTTGATGATGGCACAAGGCAACTCCCTTGAATCAGAGGCAGCATAGATTTAAGGAAGCATCAACATGCATACTTCATACAGGAATGACTTGCCCTGGCAGGTAGAAGATGGGAGACCCCCGAATAAACCTTAGAGTTTTCTTAAATGCAATTTTCTGGTATGAGATTACACTCTATATATTGCTTCTGATTTCTTTTGGGAAATCAGCAAGCCAGTGGAAAGGGAAAACTTACTGTGTTTTTCTTACACAGAGGAAAGTAAAGGAGGGATTTCCTTCTGAGCAGAGATTTGTTTAGGCTAGCTTGCTTAGTGATGTATAAATTAGGGAGGCATTGAGAATATAGTCACTTTTATTGTGGATATTCAGTATATTTTCACTGTGATAATTATGTTCCATATATATTTGTAATAATTAAAAATAAAACATGACATGGGATTGGAGAGATGATTTATCAATTAAGAGCATTTGCCGCTCTTGCAGAGGACCATGGCTCTGTTCCCAGCATTTGCATTAGGACACTCACAAACCCATATAACCCCATTTGAAGTGAGTTCAAAGCCCTCTCTGGCCTGCTTGGGTACTAGCTGAAATATGCTGCACATACATATCCCCAGGCACACACACAAAAACATAAAATGACTTTTGAAAAATAAACAAAGAACACATTTGATTTTTATAGAGACTTACTTCTAACTGCCAGTCACTTTATTATGATTATCAATTCCAATAGTAGACTGAAGGAATTAAGGAACCTTTTAAAAACATATTATGTTTAGATATTTTAAAAATGACTTGAAATTGCCTAGTTTTTTTTTTTTTAATGGAGAGTTATTCGCAATTTGTTTCTTAGGTGTGTGTTTAGCCCAAACAGGCAGATTTAATGTGTAAAAACACTGAAAATATTTTGCATGCACAAGCTATGTGATATATCTTGAAGTTTTCATATAATTTTCTTCCTACCTTCCTTCCTTCCTTCCTTTCTCTCTCCTTTCTTTCTTTCTTTCTTTCTTTCTTTCTTTCTTTCTTTCTTTCTTTCTTTCCTTTCTTTCTTCTTTCTTTCTTTCTTCCTCCCTTCCTCCCTTCCTTCCTTCCTTCCTTCCTTCCTTCCTTCCTTCCTTCCTTCCTTCCTTCCTTCCTCCCTTCCTTAACAATTAGGTCCTAGTAAGAAAGTTTTGGTGGGGCAGGCCTGTGACCCAGCACTTAGGAGGGAAAGGCTTCAACGCGAGCCTCAGCTTCACAGTTGAGGACACCCTGGACTCTATGCAAGTCTGTTTCAAAACAACCCCCAAAGAGAACTCAGTTATTGAGTTAATTACATGCATAAGTGATTTTTATTATATGAAACATGACACAGATTGTTACTCTCAGAACTGCATTGAATTTGACCCTCAACAATCAAGGAAGGTGCCGGGAAGCCTAATGGAAACTTGGATACTTTATTCATTAGTAAAGGATTGTGTTTCTTAAAGGTTGAGAAACACAAGATAAACTGCAGCAATAAAATTGTTGTTTGTCTAATTTTGGGCCTGGGTGATTGGGAAGTCTGGACTGGACCTGACAGGAGCTTGGCTGACCCTGTGTGGCTGGAGTTTTGTGCCCTTTTCCAGTGGCTGCTTTACTCTGTTTGTTTCTCCATGCTTACACAGGGTGGGAAAATAGAAAAAAGCCATACTAAGTTGCAAACCAGAAGAGAGGCATTCTTAGTGTTTTTATCCCAAATGTCATTCCTAAAATGCTTGTGCGATATGCCTTGAACTGGCCAGTTTACCCAGAGAAAAGGATATAACTGTCAGCTAAATACAGATCTACAACTGCTTAAGTTTCTCAAGTAGTCGGGGATGGGGTATTTTAGACCAAGCATATTACAAAGCTCACAAGGGAGAAAGGCTTCATTACTAAGGAAAGGAAGGATAGACAGCAAGGGACTTCATATTCCTGTCACTGACCTGAGCTGAAGCTGATCTGTATCAATATGAAGTAAGTGGTAAACAGTTCATCAGTTAGTTTCGCAGACCAGTGCACACTCGAGGGTGCTTGCTAGTCTACTGGCATGCAACTCAGTCCTTCTCATACACTCGAGGTGCTGTCTGGCAGCTCTGATGTGATGAGCCTCAGGTGTGATTAGGAAAAATTTATGAGCGTGTTTTACAGAAGTATAATCAAGTCATTGGGGATCATCAGTAGGAGTCCGTTTATGTTTTTAAGGGAGGAAATGCCATACATATTAAATATTAAAAGAAACATACCATGATGTTAGAGCATGTGGGCATTTCTCTGTATTCCCCCCCACCCACCCCTGCCTCCTTTAGGTTTTTAAAATCACTGACTCAAAACTTTGAACATCTTTTGAGTTTGTAGCTCACTGCCTTTCACTCTTTCCTGTCCTGGTTTGTTTCCACTCCTTAGCATATTTGGAAGAACATTTTATGACCCTGGGCATTGGTGAGAACACCTGAGAGACACCTCATAAGTAGCTGATGCTGTGCCTTATTTTAAAGACATACCTTCTATTCACAATATCCGTGATTATCTTAAATGCTGTGCTTGATGATCCAAACTTGGGAGAAGTCTTTTATGGGTTAAACTTGAAAAGTCCTTCTTGGGCTCATGTGTTTGAACTCTTGGTCCCTGGTTGGTGATCATGCTTCAGGAGATAGTGGAAATTTGAAATAAGGGCATGAGTGATTGTAGGCCATTGTGGGCAAGCGTTGAACCAGGTCTTGTTTCTGAGTTCCTCCCTTCTTGCTGATAAGCCAAGATGTGAACAAGCTGTGAAGAACCTCCTGTTGCTACGAAAGGAGCATCACCTGGAGCTACAGGTACACTAAAGCCTTCCTCCCTGAAGTTGCTTCTGTCAGATATTCTTTAAACATGATGAGGAAAAACATCTAACTTCAGTTTTAGAGAAATTTGGGATATTGTAAAATCTTCTCCTTAGTTGAATCAAGAAGGAGCCTTATCTTAAACGCTGAGGTTTTAAAAGCCCTAGTAACACCCAGACCCAGAGTCAGTCGCAAACTCCCCAACAGACACTCCTTCCACAGACCCAGACACACATGTACAGAAACAGACACCAACAACACATATAGACACTCATGCATATAGACACACATGTACACACACAGACCCAGACATGCACACACACAGACCCAGACATGCACACACACACATAAAGACCCAAACACACACAGACCCAGAGACAAACACACATACAGATACACACAGAGACACACACGCAGAGAAACATACACACACAGAAAAGCATACAGACAGACACACACACACAGACACACACATACAGGTATACAAGACACACAGATACACACACACACACACACACACACACACACACACAGCATGTCCAAATGTATGTACATATGCAGGCACCAAACCTTAACTCCACATCTTCTATAAGCCAGCTCTAGTCTGCTCATTACTGCCTGGAAACTTAAAAATGTTTACTCTCTGGTACCAAGGAGAGGCAATCACGTTTGCAGGTTCTGCACTGCAGATTTTCCTACAGAATTACTCATTTGCTGATTTTGCCATTTACTCATTTGCTGATTTTGCCATCTAACCTTGGGATACTTCTGCAGTCTTTCTCAAGCATGCACAGATGAGTGAAAAATCAAGATGTTCTCTATGCATCTCCTCTAAAGGTATAAACAGGTTCTGATCTGTGGCTGTTTAAGCTCTTGTACTCTGAAAAGTTGTGCCTATGTGGTGGATTTAGAACAATATTTTTAGGGTGAGTATATTCTCTCTCTCTCTCTCTTTCTTTCTTTCTTTCTTTCTTTCTTTCTTTCTTTCTTTCTTTCTTTCTTTCTTTCTTTCTTGTCTTTAGTAGTGATTAGTGACTTAGTAGTGATTTCATTATTTAAAGTGACCTTCAGACACAGTATTGAAATTCTGGCTAGAGTTCCTAAGTATAAGAGGTTTAGAGTGTGTCAGAAAATTTGTATCTTAGATAAACTTTGTTCACACATGCATTACTGAGCTATTGGTCATACACTCAATGTTATTAATTAATGAGTCACATGCATTCGAAATATATTTTTAAAACTGAAGTTTATATAAAACAAAGCTATCCATTGTTTGAAATTTTGTAATCTCTGGCCCACAAGAAATTAAACTTGAGTGTCCCTTAGGAGCAAGGATTTAGTATTTGCTGATGTGAGTCTGTGCTCATAGTAACTTTGCTTTGTTTGAGTAGTGAGAATTGACTCTCTATGTGTAACTCTCCTTTTGGTGGGTGTTCTTTGGCCCCTTTCATGGCTTTGGTTAATGGGCCAAAGCAATGCCCAACAGTCATTTAGAGGAATGGGCTAAGTTCACATGCTATATTTCTTCTTAAAAAACAAAACAAAACGAAACAAAGCAAAACAAGAACCACAGCAAAGTTCTCCAAACCCAACTACTTCTCTCCTTTTATCTCACCTTTTATCAGGTGCCTCAGGTCTCTGCTGAGTAGAAGAGAATCTGTGTATTAATTCCTGTGTTTGTTTCTGGGACAAAATCTTTGACAAAAGCAACAGAGGGGAAGAATGATTTATTTTAGCACACATTTTTATGGGAGGCATGACTTCACCCACAGTGACCACAGCCTGCCAAAAAGCCTGTTATAAGTTGGTGAATCAGAGTTCAAGTTGGAACCAGGCTGGCTATAATGGTCTAGCCTCACTTCGATGGGCCTACAGTTGTCAACAAGGTCCCATGTCCAAATGCTTTTACAACCATCGCAGCCAGTACCACTGTTGGAGAGCCAACTATTCAAACACATGAACCCCTGGGGGAACATTTTTACATTCAACTCATAACAGCCTGTGAATTACTCCTTCCAAGGTAGGGCTTGTGCAAATGCCCACAGATGATTCTTCATTTCAAGGAACCTTTCTGATTAAAAGGCAATCAATTAAAATAAATCCCTTCATTTCAAACTGAAGTGCCACACATAGGCATCAACCAAGGGCTTACATTCTGACATTACAAGAAGCCGGGAAATTGCACAGCAATAAATAGTAAAGTCCTAGGATTAAAATTTCTCATCATTATTCCCAAATTGATTTTAAAAATAATGAGGGCTATTATTTATATAATGAATCTACAAAACTTAAAAATTCATTAAATGTCTTCCTAAGTCTTTGATTTATGTTTTCCTCAACTGAATTTTCAAATATTTAGACTTGCTCTCCTTATCAAAATGCTTAGATATAGGGAATACATTCAAGCTAAATGTATTGCTTTAAAATGTGAGGACTGCTCCTTAGGACTTCATAGACCCAAAAATTCATACAATAGTGTGCTGGTATGGGTAAAAGCCATTATACACTTCTGTCTTCTGATATTCAGAATAAATATTGCTAACATTTATCCTGTACATGAAGGTTCAACTTTAATATTGCCTGAATCCCCTTGATGCCTGGTAAATTCAGTGGGCATAAGATGCATTAATAATTTTCTTGTAGAATATATGTGTGAAGATAAGCATGTATCTGTGTGGAGGCCAGAGAACAACTTCAAGTGTTGTTTCTCAAGTGTCACCTGTCGTTTTCATTGACATAGGGCCTCTCATTGGCTTGGAACTTTCCAAGGAGGCTAAAGTGGCCAACTAGAGAGCTCCAAGGATTCTTCTGTCTCCATGACTGGGATGATCAATACTTGCTACCCTGCCCGCTTTGTTTGTTTGTTTGTTTTTTTGTTATTAATGTGTTGTCTGAGGATTGAACTCCAGTACTTTGCTTAGAAAGTGAGCACTCTTCCATTTGAGCTCTCTAATTAATCAACTTCTTAAATAATAATCTTCTTTATATCTTCAAAGAGAGTCCATCTGATGTTTATTTTACTGAACAGTATATGTTCAGGGTTATTGATAATATTGATTCATCAATGATTTCCTGAGCACACATTATGTGTAAAGTTTTAGGAAGAAAAAATGCAAGAGCATGTATTATTGTGATGCCTATTGTGCTTGGGAGGGTTTCTGCACAGTTAGAAGGATAAGGTGTGTGTTAGTGCCCACAGTGAGTAGACTTTTAATGGTATGTTCATCAAAGCATGGCATTGCCTGCCTCTCACCAGTGAACATGGCTCATGGTGCCATGTCTGACAGTCATGCACACTTTGCTCAGCCAGTTCAGTGAATACCCACTGAAGGGTGGCTTCTTCCCAAACCTGTGCCTTCTGTATTCTCCAGGGAGATTTTATAAGTTGGGTAAACATCAGAAGGTAGAAAAACGTGGAGATGTTCTATCTTCATGAAGTTAACTGAAAACTCTACATAAAAGGCAGTTTATTGTGTTGGTGAACAATTGCAAATGATTGAGAAGCATGGTTAAAAAAGACCACTTAGACATTACACACACACACACACACACACACACACACACACACACACACACACACATTTGTGCCTCTGTGTTTGCATATGTGTAGGTACATATCAATTTGAGTATTTGCACAGTACTAAGCCTAGGAAGGCCAGAGGATAACCTTAGGTATTGTTCCTCATGACTAGTCCATCTTGTTTTCTGAGACAGGATCTCTTGGTGACCTGTAATTTACCAAGTAGGATAAGCTGGCTGATATGGGAGCACCAGAGATTCTTATGTCTCTGTACCCCCTAGAACTGGAATTACAAGTTATCACACTGAACTTTTTTCTATGGATGTGGGAGCTCAAATTCTGGTCCTCATACTTGTAAAGCAAGCAGTTTAACAACTGAGGTATGTCCTTAGCCCCTCCATTACATTGTAGCTAGCAGAGCTTGGGTCTGAAGCACTATTGAGCATGGAGTATAGACATTTCTTATGAACCTCTCTATTCTACCCCACAGTCTCCTCCACTGCCTATGCAGAGGCACCTAAATCATTTAAACCTCCAAGCTACCCAGAGTCCAGTTTCTATAAGGGCTCAGCCTTCGTTATCTGTCATACAGAATGAAGCTTCATCTAATTGCAACGTTATGGATATTAAGTTGGAAGATTTTTCTTAATTTAAAACCTAAGGAATGTCCTCCAAATCCCACTCTTATTATTGGCAAGGAAGAGAATGGCTAAGTACCCTCTTACCTTAGATAAAATGCCCAACAGTGGGGAGAGGAAACTTGTAGAGTCCACAGCCAGTAGAAAGACAGGGCATCAGGTGGAGGGATAGGGTTGCCATCCCTCACTCAAAAACTCTCACCCAGAATTATTCTTGTCTAAAAGAACCACAGGGACAAAAATGGAGAAGAGACTGAGGGAAAGGAGGTCCAGTGATCGGTCCAACTTGGGATCCATTTCAAGGGGAGGTTCCAAGGTCTGACACTACTACTAATGCTATGGTGTGCTTACAGAAGGAGCCTAACATGGCTGCCCTCTGAGAGTCCCAACAATCAGTTGACTGAGACAGATGCAGATACACCAAACCAATGAACTGAAGTTGGGGCCCCCTGTGGTTGAAAGGCTGGAAGAAGTCGAGGAGGAGGGTGACCCCATAGGAAGACCAGCAGTCTCAACTGACCTGGACTTTTGAGATCTCTCAGACACTGAGCCACCAACCAGGCAGCATACACTAGCTGGTCTGAGGCCCCTGACACATATACAGCAGAGGACAGCCTGACCTGGCCTCAGTGAGAGAAGAGGCACCTAACTCTCAAGAGACTTGAGACCCCAGGGAATGGAGAGACCTGGCAGGGGGTGGGGACATCCTCTTGGAGATGGGGGTGGGGGTGGGGAGGTGGAGGGGTAAGGGTGAGGAAGGGAAGGAGGGAAGGAGGAGGAATGGGATGAGGAGCTATCCAAGGGCAGACGGGATAAGGACAGGACTGTAAAAAAAGATTAAAGATAATTTTTTTTTTAAAGTTACAAACAACAACAACAAAGGGAAGTCTGGAAGACTGAGGAGCAGAGATGAAACAATAATATGTAATGGTAGAATTAAATGATTTTCTGGATGAGAGTAACTGAGGACAATGGAGGCCCCGAGGCAGGATGCTCTGAGCTCTACTTGCCTAAGAAGACCACAAAAAATGGTAACGATGGCCATGATGGGGTTTACCTTCTTTTCAATGATATGTAGCATAAGTAACTCACACATATTTAGTTGAGATTGACAATACCTGTCAATACCTAGGGCATAGTGATTCGTCATGGAATAACAGAGTCAATCCCTTTTCTGTTGATTTCTCTTGCCACTGACTGTGTACCTTTGTTCCAGGGCATTAGTCATTAATGAAAATGATCCCTGACTTATCACGCACTGATACAGAATTTACCCATGTGTGATGGGTAACTGGGAGGGCAGGAGTCTATTATTTCTCTTTTTGAATAATCTTGATCAATTCTTCAGTGTTTGCAAACTATTTTATTAGACCTTTTAAAATTAAACCCACTCCCATCATGTCCTTACCTATCCACTAATTTAAAGCAGGAAGTCAGGCAGTGCTCTAATCTTACTGGGAGATTTCAGAGTAACAATTTCATGATTCTGATTGAATGATGAGATCCCGTGACTCACAAAGGACTTAGTGTCATCCTAAGTGTATTGGTGGAGGTGACAACTATTTAAATAATAATGATGAAATACTCAAAAGCAGAGTATATTTTCCATTAGGTAACTGTTTTATGTAGGTTTGGTTTTATTTCTCCTAAGAAGGTCCTGTCACTGTTGTGAACCCAGGCAAAGCCTTTGGCTGGCTGTCTTTAAGTCCCTCCCTCCAAGGCAGCCATGTTTGGTGTCAAGATGAAATGTGAAGCAGCTCATGATGTAGAGCAGTGTTTACTTGAGTATGGCAAACTTGAGTGTACTAGCTTTCCTGTGGGAGATAGTCTTGATGGACTTTGGCCCATTGCCTTGCTCTCATACAAGATCTTCTCACAACCCAAAGGACACATAAAAATAATTTCTAACAGTTATTTCAGATTAAGTGTCTCCTGTTTCTGCTACAACCCATTAAGTGAGGCTTGTGATCATAAGGGCCAAGTGTGGCTAAGAGAGCCTTCGCTTAACCAGAAAGTAGGAAGTGGAAAGTTATAAAGGGATGGTCAAGTGCTAGGATCTGAGTCCATATTCCCTGAACCTCTGTAACATGATGGGCATGGTAGCACATTCCTGTTGCTGCAGACCCTCTGGGCCCCTTTGTCTGTGTGGAATGGGTCTCTAGTCGCGGGTGGGCAAAGCGTCAGATGGAATGACAGACAGATGCACACAGGGGAGGTTGTGTAGAATCTGAATGTAATTTGTCAAATCGAGCATCAAACTTTTTATACAGAAGAAAATAGGGAAGTTGGGTGACACACCAGCAAGGTACAAAGAAGTTACTGGATTCTTACACAAAACAGAGGAATACAAACACAGAATGTCTAACAGGAACCACCTGGGATAGAATTCATTGTTAACAACTGGGATCAAAATGAGCTCCACCTAAGATCCACTTAATCTTTAGAAGCCAGGGTTAAGGGCTTTGTGCCCTTGCCATAGTTCCTATTTTAGTCTATTGTATAGTCCACCTTTCCCTTAGGCCATTGTAAATATGTGTGTATGGGTGTAACTCAGCTAACTACAGTTCTAAGTACCTATTCTGGTTCCTCTTTAGGACTCAAACTTCCTTCTTCCTAGAAGATGGTAAATTCCTGTGTAGGGCAGTGACCTGGCTTTTATTCAAAGTGATAGTGTAATATCAGAGGCAATTCTGAATGTCACTGAATAGGCAACATTCTTCCTGAATTCTAAGCCCATGGTCAGCTCAAGGACTTTCTAGGACATTGGAACACTGGTGAAGGCTTGGCTATGTCAGAATTCAACCTTAAAAGGCACTTATAATAGGATAATACTAAAAGAGAGCACGTGGATCCATACACCAGACTAATTCGGGAATGGAATATTAATGTATGGGTTAGAGAGGACGCCAGACTCAAGGAGGTGAGTTTCCGTGAAACTCTTTGCCTCATGAGTAGCTTCCATGCCTCTCGGCCTGTCAAGCTGACTCGACCAGAGTGCGTGGCATTTCTCCCTTTCTTTTTTTATTTTTCAGCCGAAGTTCCAGGATGTCCTGCCTCGTCGTAGCTACAGACCTCAGGAGCACTCTAAAGATGAGTGGAAACACAACGATTACTAATAAAACAATGCCAATAAGAATAACAAGTAGGATTATATATTGAACCCAATCTAGGGGGTTCAATGCACTTAGGTTGTTTTTCAAATCTCTAGCTAATTCATCAATGTTCCAAGTGTCTAAATGACTTTTACTAATATCTGAAAATTTTGCCTTTCTAGCCTTAATATATGCTATATCCTGTCCTATGCTAAGACTACTACTTCTAAGACATCTTTTGCCTCCAATATTTTATAACAAGTTGTTCTGACAAAGCTATGGAAATATTCCCATGTTTATCATTAACAAAATGAGCAGTATGTAGCTGCTGATCTAAAGCTATGGTAGATAAATTTTTAAAGTTTGCATTCCCATATTATTAAACTAAGGATCATTTCCTAACTCTAATAGGCAGCAAAACATAAGCAGGTCTCTTTAACAAAATCATAACAGCAGATTCCTTATCTAAAATAGGATCTACACAATAAATTGATTGACAAGAATTACAATGAATATGAAAAAGACTTGCCAAGATTGGTGATCTTGACTCTCAAAATTATTTAACAATAAGCATATAGGTAAGGTACACAAACTTTCATAGCTATAAGGAGCTGGCCTGAATGGCCAAAAACAGTGTCTTTGACGAAAGCATCTTGTATATTTTCTGTACCAGTCTCTCCTCCTCATGAGACAGCTTTTTTAGTTGTTTTTATTTTAAGTTGGCACCAGGTTGGCACTCTTTGCTGTAGCCCATGGTGGAGCACCTGTAACCCCAGTTTGGAGGAGAAAGTGACAGGAGCATCTTTGGGACTCTGGCCAGTGAGTCTACTAGAACCAGTGAGCTCCAGCTCCAGCAACAGAACTTGTCTTAAAAAATTAAGATGCAGAGCTGTTGAGAAAGACACCCCATGTCAACAAATATGTTGCACATACGTGCTGGTCTCTACAAATATGTGCACACACGTGCTGACATACTTGACCACATGTGTACACATACAGACCTACACAGATGCAGACCTACACAGACACACATACACACACAAAAGAATGAAGGCTAATCAAGAACAAATGCAGGTTTGGAAACCCTCCACCTCCCACTTTCTGGTCCTCAGGTAAGTTCCTCTCTTGAGATGCTGACAGCACTTGAGACTCCTGTTGACCCTGCAATGTACAATCCCACAATCCTAACATGCTTATTTCTTCTTCTTGGCATATGTCATAAAACCTTGATTGTTGTGGATTTGTTTAATAATACACATAGGCTAACATCTGATTAAGCTTCTGCATTGACATATAGAAGTGCCTGAGGCGGTCTTATATGTACTGTGCTGTACAGCTTTCAACTTGCATTAGTACTTTCAGTTATTCCATAGACAGCACTATCCAAGGTTGTTCAACACTGGATCAAGGTAAGAAGAATTCCAGATCAAATTGTAAAAAGGAAGCAAATAAATGAAACAAACCCCACACAGATCTCTTAACAAAATCAACCAACTAAACAAACAACTGGTCAAATAAAAAAACAATTTTCACACTGAAAGTTCTCAACAGAGATATAGAAATATCTCAGTGTTTGCAGAGCAAGTGGATGTGTGTGTGTTTATTTGTGAAGATACAATTTGTTCACAATTTGTCCACATATCCAAGAGCACTAGAGTTTAAAACACACTGAAATAAACTAAAGTATCCCACATTTTGTGAAGATGTGATATAGCCTGGATAATTAGTCCACTGTTTTTAATAGTTCTTTTTACAATTGTAATTAAAATTAGAATTTCTTGAGTTCTGGAGTTGTAGTAGCACTAGATTTATTTAGTTTCAGAGAATAAACCTGTATTTAACATTTCTGACACTAGAGGGAAGCACTAAACAGAGATGAAATGAGTGAGATAGAGAGACAGAGACACAGGAGACAGACTCAGAGAGAGGCAGAGACAGACAAATGCACTGAGATACACAGTGGGAAAATATTTAACTAGATCTCAGTGATAATGTCCTTACTGCCTGACTGTTGTCCTCTGTACTCTTCTCGTTAGTCCTCTTTTTCTTTTTGAACATGAAAAACTTAGAAATTCACACGAAGAGATGGTTGTCCTTGTAATGGTCTGAAGTCCCAGATACTCAAGAGGTTGAGCGTGTATGTATATATGTGAATACATATACGTATATATACATACACATATATGTATATATATGAATACATATATTTATATATATATTTCAGTTTTATCTTGAATTTCCCATTTAGTGCACCAGCTATCCGAGACCCAGTAAGATCAGATGTTATCATTCTACACCAAAGAGTGAGGCAGTCTTGGGCCATGTAAGACTGCTGAACACTTTGAATGCAGCTTGTCCAAATGAAGATGAATGCTTAGTGGCAAATAAATGCTGCTTTTTAAGCCTCAATATGGCAAAAAACAATGTTTATATCACCTTGATATTTTTTGTTTCAATCACAAATTGAAATAATGTTTCTGACACATTATATTTAAAACTATATCAAAATGCTCTTGTCTTTACTTGTAATTGTTTGGTGTGTTTTAGAAATTAAACCACACTCGAGCCTCACACCCTTTTAATTTTGCACCATCAGGAAATTTAGTGTCATTTTCTGCATCCTATTATTTTTAGAAGTAAAATACGTGTATAGAGCACTACACCAGGTATTTAGTAGACATTGCCGAGCAATCTCTCAAGCATGCTTTTTCTTATGTTTTTGCTGTCGGTTTGTGACCCGTGAGTCATTTGTCGTTGCTGAAATGCGACTAGGAAAGCTTTGCCTTTTCCCTCCTTGTGTTTTGGGAAAGCCTGTGTCTGAATGTGAATTATCAGTAAATCCATCAAAGCTGGACAGAGAGCACGGGGTGGGGGCAGATTCTGGGTACAAGTTTCCCTTGGATCTGATTTCAGGGCACAGTTCTGGTCAGGCTATGATTACAGACTCCTGTTAAGGACACCCAGAGGCTTCTTCATATTTATGGTTTGCCTTTTCCCTTGCTAGCCTGTTAAGATCCATCTCCTTGAAAAATTCAGGCATTTACTCCATAAACACACACATCACGTTACACACTGAAGAATTTCACAGCATAGGTTTGTTCCCTTTCAAACATCATAAAGTGTACATAATTTAAAACAATCCTTTTCATGCCCCCAACGTTTTCCCTGACTCTCAGGGTGACAAATCAGAGGCGATTAAATACACACATATTAATTTGGGCTATTACTTTTTTTTTTTTAAATAAAGATATCTAACACTATGAACTCAAGAGCCCAGCTGCTATCCACAGTGACCTACACCTGATATCTACATGTCAATAGATTCTTGTAATTCTTCCCCTCATTACTACCCTGCCATGTTGGATTCTCTGAGATTCTAGAGAGAATTATACAACACACAGGGCAGGAGTGACGTCATTTATAAAACATACTTGCTTGTCTTTTATTTATAAGCCATTTGACTTTTAAGTACGGAGCGCTCAATGGAGCCTCAATTCTGTTGAAGCAGACTCTGCAATTGTTTTCTTCTACAGGATTACAATATGTTCATAATAAAACAGTGTCTTTTGCAGTTTGTCTGCACAGCTTAGGAATACATTCTCAATTTTGATTCTTTTTGACTTTACTGACACATGTCTGCCCTCTGTGTGAGGGTATGTGCTTGTGAGTGCCTCTACGTGGAGAAGGAGCTCCTGGGATGCAGATTGTGAGTTTCCACCCATTTTGTGGTGGGCTTGTGGGCAATGCTTTGATCCTTGATTTTTCTTATTCTCCTGTAAGAAACACCAATAAGCACATTGGCTTGTCTAGCTAGAGTTGAGCAGAATTGTTTCTTCGATGCCTATAGGTGTTCTCTTTGGGGTGAGTAGATGGTTGTTCCTTATCTTCAGAAAAGCTATGTAACATCACAGGTGTTTGTTTGTCTGTTTGTTTATTTCACAAATAATTAAAAATCTTAAACTCATCCTTTTCCTGACATTACATCAGGAAAACATGAGCTTACAAATAAGACGGAATTGTCACAAGTCAATGGAGAAATATACCAGCAATATTCCTCTCTCTGGTCCTCACAAAAACCATTTTCTGGGGCCAGTGAAAAATGCCATGTGTATGTTGGTTGTCTTGGAGATTGCTCTGGAGTGACTTTCATACAAATGGGATCTCACTGGACTAGAAGGCTCTTGGAGTCATTAAAGGATTTGACTGTGTTGTATCTAGCTAGCTGGGAGAATCATCCAGAGGGTGATCCTCTAGGGGCTGGATTTGTAGAGCTCTGGGGATAACTTTTCAGCCTAGCAAAGGAACTGATCTTGACTGTCTGTCAGCAGCTGGGTCTGCATAACAGAGACCTACATCTCAGACTGTTCATCTTAAGCTCCCTGGGTCTCCCCAGGCATTCTGAATTCTTCTTCCTTCTTGGACTAGCAAATAAACGCAAGAGTTTCTAGCTTGTAAAAAGGAAAACATTCTGGTTTGGTTGTCAGTGGAATTTAAGACCATCTACTAAAGCAATGTTCATTTGCTTAATTGAGTGAATTTATTTAGATATTGTACATGCATGTGTGTGTGTGTGTGTGTGTGTGTGTGTGTGTGTGTAGGTGCACAGTGAGATGAAGCTACTATCATCATCTCATACAGAATATTGTCTGAGTCGTGAAAAAATCTCCCTTCTCTGGTGATTCATTTCTCAATTGTTTGCTGTGGGGTTTGTTTTTGTTGTTGTTGTTCCACTCCAAATTTATATCTATGCTTGACATTTTTCCTACTGAATTCTTAAGATGATTGTATCACCAAGACTTTATTCTGATAATTGCCATCAGCAAACAAATTAAAATTCTTCCATTAAAATTTAAACACCTTATTTGAACAAAGCCATCTTTGACAAAGTTAACATGGCACTGGCGGAGCCCTTCCTGTAGGGCTTGTGGTTACTGGGAGTGAGCTGGTGCAATTTAAGAAGTAACATTGAAGGTTACTGTGCAAGAAGAGACATAACTCCATCTCAACATATAAAATCTTACTTTCTAGAAATAAAAAAAAAAATGTTGACAAGCACACAGGGCAGTTAGAGTCACTAAAGCAGTTGGCTATGTTAAAATCATCTCCAGTGGATTTCCCTGCCCTGCCCAGGCAGCTGATGGGCCTCAATCCCATAATCCTATGCAGATACTGGATGCTACACTCAAAAGTAGCACTTTAAGAACTAGAGCCTACATAAAGCATGTTGTGGGTGTGGGCACCTGTGATGCCGTGCTTCTGTGGAAAGATGAGAGGCTTAACAGAATGCTGGAAGCTCTTGAGCCAGCCAGCCTGGCATTGCATAGTGCTGTTAAGAAATCCTGTCCAAAAGTGGGGGGGTTATGGGGGACTTTTGGGATAGCATTGGAAATGTAATTGAGGAAAATACGTAATAATAATAATAATAATAATAATAAAAAGAAATCCTGTCCAAGCTGGGCGTGGTGGTGCACGCCTTTAATCCCAGCACTTGGGAGGCAGAGGCAGGAGGATTTCTGAGTTCGAGGCCAGCCTGGTCTACAAAGTGAGTTCCAGGACAGTCAGGGCTATACAGAGAAACCCTGTCTCGAAAACCACCACCACCACCACCAAAACAACAACAACAACAACAACAAAACAATAAACAAAAAAAGAAATCCTGTCCAAGAACAAGGTGTAAGACAAGGTGTGGCCCTTGACATTCTTCTCTGATTTCCACAAGCACACAGTATTGACACCCAAACATTCACACATAGAAATACATATGTGCACCATGTATACATACAGGAATTTTAAAAACAATGTCACCTTAAAGTGTAGTTTAAATTTGAAAGAAAATAGTGCACAAGCAATCGGCATTTAGATTGTATAGGCGATTATTCCTAGTTGGCTTTGATTAAATCCCCCCAACAGTACACAATAGCCCCCCTTAGACAGTGTTCAAGATTATTCCGTTATCCTAGGGCTCCCCGTCTTTCTCAGTCTGTCTTCAAATGAATTAAAAATTCTGATTTATTTCCAAGGCCTTTATAGAAAGCTCCTGGAAAAGCACATACTATTTGTAGTGGTGACAGGCAATTAGCAAAGCATTTAGATTTATTATAAAGCTCCAGCACAAGCAAGGCTTTATTTTTCTTGTACAGGAGTTTAAAAAATTCACTTCAAGATAATGGGATGCGGTTGTTCTTTCCCAAGGACCAGTCCTTGGTCAGAGGGGTGAGATCATATGTGACGAGTCTCCCCCACTTTCATATGCTTTTCTCATAAATTCACATTTTAAAGTTCTCACTTTGATTTCATTTGCTCAACTTTTTCACTCCCTTAAAGTATAAAAATAATTTCTAGTAATTCTTAATATGCCAAACCCCAGCACAGGCACAGGTGCTACCTTGGCCTGTTTCTTACTGAGAGTCTGGTGAGGAAGACAGTCGTGCAGACAGACTGGGCTGGGCTGGGGCTGAAAGCTGTGGCAGTGAAAAGCATCATGGGAGCCTGAGTTCTAGAGCTGCTTTGTTTATGCCAAGAGAAGTTGAGCTGGCTGACTTCCTCCCACTAAACTAACTTTGGGTTCTCTTCCAACTATCCTTCCCCCACCTAGTTCATAATTTCTCTAAAACATCACTAATAGTACTTAACTCCCAAACCCTTTAGGATTAAAACAATCTTACTCTTTATTTTCTGTATTTCTTTGATCAGCCTTAAGATGAAGTTTACAGTTACTTTTCTGAAGCCGTCATCTCTCTTGTAGTCTTTTAAAGCTCGGTTTACCCTAAGAATTAATTTTAGACATACACTGAGACAAGTGTTTTCACAATTCATACTTATACATATATACATACAAACATACATACATATATATACACATAAATACACCCAAAGTATACAGATACAATCAAGTCTTTAGGAAGCAAACACCACTTTCCTCTGCACAATGCTAAGAACAGAACTATTGATACTACAAGTAACTGCATATTAAATACTATAATGTGTTGTTAATGACTATGATACTGTCTATATTATATTAAATGATTTAGCATATTGTTAAATTCTATAATACTATCCTTCTCAGGTATCTTGATGAGATTTGGATTACTCTTGGATAAGAACATCCATGAATGTTCAAATATCATATATAAAATAGTAGAATTTTATATAATACCCATACATCCTCCCATATACTTTATCCACTTCTAGATGACTTAATGCAACCTTTGTTAAATTGTACTGCTCATAAAATTATGATAAAAATATATTCAGTTCTGATGCAATTTTCTTATCTTTGTTTTTTAAGAATATTTTTTCTACAATTGATCTTATCTTCAGATAAATAATCCACAGATGTGGAGAGCTGGTTGCATAGTCACACAAGCAGATTTCATAATATTATTATTAATAACTATGCTATTAATAGCAATTATATCTTGAATAGCTACAATGTTACAATAACTGCAGTCACTTTTGGTGTGCTTCACATTGCAATATATTGCTAATAATCTTGGCTGTAACAGCAGCAGATTATTGAGAAAATGTTTGCATATAGCACTGTATAGGACCACCACACGCCTCCTCTCTTCAGCTTCGCAAGGTCTTTCTGAGATTGACAGAAAAACCCTTAGCAGGTAAGTTTTTGAATCACAGACTTAGAAACAAGTCAAATGTGATGAAGATGGGCAAGTCCTACATTCTAGTACCTGGCATGAACAACACCATCAACTTTCCTGTGGAATGATCCCATTGTTCTGTGATGTGGTTAGAATATTAAGTGTTACCCAAAGATGCACCAGGATGGAACTGTTGGGGATTGGTTGAAACTTTGGAGGTAAGGCCTGGTGGATGGGAGTTAGGATATTGGGAGCACATCCCTAAAGAGGATATTGGGACCATTATTCTTTCCTTTCTCTGTCTCTGCTTCCTGGCTGCCCTAAGTGAATAGCTTACTCTTCCATACACTGCATCATGATGTTCTGCTTCAACGCAGGACCAAAAGCAATGGCACCAACTGACCATGGACTGAAATCTCTGAAACCATGAGCTCAAATAAAACTCTCTTCGTCCTGATTTGTCAATTTCAGGTGCTCTGTTTCAATGTCCCAAAGCTGATATATATATGAAACCTGAGTGGTATTCTAGGGACTCTTGTGTGACCTGGGTTGTACACATGGTATTTCTGCCCCCTTTCCCCTCAGAATTCCCATTTATCTTTTCAGATGCAATGTCCATGTCCAGCAGTTCAGGAAACACGCTGACTCCATGATGGATTCAAAATGATGGGAACTTCCTCAGTACTTAGGACATTGTTATTGCTCTGTACACAACTGCCTTCCTTAAGAGTGACTGAAACATCAGAAACCAAAACAAGGTGCAGTGTTTTGGGATCTGATCACTAGCTTCTAAAATGCCTCTTGCTCTAAGAAACTACACATAGACTTTTAATTAAAATTCTTTTTGTCACTTTTTTTCTCAGAGGAAATGTATGGAATTTGTTCTTATAGCTTTGGCACTGCAGGAGGAAAATTGAAAGTATAATTAATTGATAAAAGGTGGTACTGATATTAGATAAGTTTCACTGGGGATAAGTATATGTCTTTTAGTGTATCAAAGAGAAATTTCCAGAGTCTTAAGTAGCACTATAGAATGTGAAGTCTATGAAATTAAGGAAACAGGAGGATGCTCAGTTTATAAGCAGCACAGTCTTGAATATATTAGAATATACATATGCACTTAAAGAATTAAAATCAGACTGGAAGATCCCAAAATGCTAGTATTCACTTAACAACTATTATCTCTGAGTCTTGGGGTTCTGAAAGAGTGTTATATTTATTTCATAATTTTTGTACATTTTCAATTTTTTTAATAATAAAAACATATTCCTGTTATAGTTAAAAATCATGTTTTCTATACAAAAACGATGACCATGATTATCAGGTAAAGTCTCAGCACACACTTCTTATCAGGAAGTATGTTCTGGAAGGCCCTGTGGCCTCAATTAAAGACCCCCCCTTTTATGTGGTTTGTGCTTACTGCCTAGTGAGCCTTTTTTCAGGGAAACTTGCTGCAACATTGGCTGCAGCTTTATCAGGAATCTCTGCTGTCAATCTCAGTGTGGAAGAAAACCATTGTTAAGAAAGACACTTGCGTGCTGGGGTCCTCTTTCTCGGAGGGTTTTTTTTTTTTTTTTCCATGACTGTCAATTTCCTACTTGCTTCAGTTTCTCTCTTGACTTTAAAATATCTGATTTTTAGTGCCCTTTGGGGGAGGCCTGAGGGTGCTGGGTATGAAAACCCTAGCATTTCTCCCCAGTAGCCTCTTATGTAAATTTAGATTATGACTGCATGAAAAATTTGTTGGGAAAAGTCATCAATAGGGCCATATGTTAGAGTTTCAAAAGTCCTCCTAATTTTCATTTAACTCACATCATAAAAACCACCCTCCCATTCAATCAGACTATTATAAGGTGTTTTAGATGAGTGATGGACGAGCGCCCGTGAGGGGAGAGCTAATCGGAAGGCCTTGATCTTCCCCAGAGCAATTAATCTTTCGTCTTTCAATGTGCTCCACCCTCCCCCACATATGCACAGTGCTGAGAGCAAAACTATAAAAAAAGAAAAAGAAGAGAGCTCTTTAGAGTCCACAAAAATGTGAGTAAGACTTTACATTTTATTTTTATTTACTAGAAATTTATGGTACACACGCAGAGGCATACTTGTGATTCATAGCTGGTGTCTGATTTCGGCGTTCCTTCTTGCCCAGGGCTATGACGCGATCACATTCTGTTTGGCATAGCCCTCTTCCCAGAAAGGAGGAGAGCTCAAAGGGAGAGCAAGGAGCTTTGGTTCATGTCCCCAAGTACCACAAAGAAACATGAATCTCACTGGCTTTCATTTAGAATGTTTCCTGTCATTATATTTAACAACTCTTTATATGACCCTCGCAGGTCAGTTAAAGGATGGATGGCTCTTTTCTAGTTAGATAATGATGAGGCGAAATCTACTTAATGTGCCCAATGATTCATGTTGAATGTTAATAATGTATGCAGCTTTGAATGACCTGTGTATGGCATTGTAGAGCTCTGGGAAGGGTAGCTTACTGTGTGACAGGAATGTGGTTCCATGGAAATATTATCAGCAAGACTGGACAATGTGGAATCAGTCCTTCACCATCCTGATTGCGTGTGAAGATGGACTGGATTCTCACAGATACGGGAGTTTTAAAGATTCGCCTTTTAATTTTCATCTATGTATATGTCTGTGTGAGTGCCTATCATGTGTGTGGGGGTATTTATGGAGGCTAGAAGAGGATAGTAGATACTTGGAGCTGGAGTTGACAACCAAGCTCTGGTTCTGTGTAGGAGTAGCAGAAGCTATCAGCTGCTGAGTCCTTTCTCTAGTCCTGAAATAGGACTTTGGTGCCAGAATAGTATGCTATCCTTGACTTTGAACGAAGAGTTCATGAGATAGTTTATATCATTCGGCCTTTAACAGGTTTAAAGAAAGGAAACTATAATTTGTTCATTTTCTGTTAATTCAACAACTTTTGCAGTTAGGCATTAAAACATTTAGCCACTTATACAAATAAGCCTGATGGGAAACAGTCAAATATTTGAAAATCCATACAGTGGAAGAATATAATCACAAGACAACATTGTTGTTGTTATTGTTTTTTTCTTTTTTCTTTTTTTATTGTTTTTTTTATTTTTTTCATTGTTTTTTTTTTTATTGTTTTTTTCTTATGCTGATTTTGGTTTAGTCCAGGTGACCTAGAACTTGCTCTATAGAGAAGAATGACCTTGGACTGATTATTTTGTCTCTACCTCCCAAGTGCTGGGCTATAGTCCTGTACCACCACCATGTGGTAATGTGGGAAGTATTCTACGCCTGATTATATCTCTGTCTCTATATCTACCTCTACCTCTGTCTCTGTCTCTGTCTCTGCCTCTGTCTCTGTCTCTGTCTCTACCTCTATCTCTCTATCTCTATGTCATCTATGTCACCTGTATCTATATCTATATCTATCTATATCTATCTTTGCTATTTTGAGATAGGGTTCTCTGTGTAGCACTGGCTGTTTTGGAACTAGATCTGTAGACCAGGCTGGCCTTGAACTCAGAGATCAAACTGCCTTTGCAGTTTGCAGTTTGGAATTTAAACTCTGAGGTCTCTCTGGATGTATGTGCATGGGTATGTGTACCAGAGGTCAATCTTGAGTGTTGTTCCTCAGGAACTGTTCACCCTGATTTCTGAAATAAGTTCTCGAACTGGAAAAATGGGGCTTATCCAATTACGCTAGAATGATTGGCTAGTGAGTGCAGGAGAGCTGCTTGTCACCATTTTCCTAGTGATGGAATTACAAACATGTGTCACCATGCCTATGTTTCAGGTAGGTGCTGGGGATGGAACTCAGGTCCTTATGCATGTGTGGCAAGCATTTTAGCAACTGATTTACTTCCTGTGCCAAACTTTAAGATGCTTATTATAATAGTTTCATAGTGTATAGGTCTGTATTTGTTACTATGACTGCAAATAGATGGGTCAGGGTCAGACAGGGCTATAGAGGAAAGGTTAGCCCCCATCACAAGATACTTGGGAAAAGGTTTCTACTTTTCCAGATCTTTGTGTCTCAAATATTTAAATTATAATATTTTGCATGTGAATGATTAGACTGGATTAGATAAATTCTTGTTTCCTTTTCCATTCTTCTAGACCCAGACATGTGGGCATAGAAATTATACTGTGAAATTTGGCTATCTATGAAACTGAGACTTCTATCTATTATCTGTCTATCTATCTATCTATCTATCTATCTATCTATCTATCTATCTATCTATATCTATTTATCTATCACCTATCAATTATATATCATCTATCAATTATAATTTATCTATCAATTATCTACCTTTCATCTATCAATGAATCTATCACCCATCCATTTATCTATCTTTCTATTATCTTCCAATCATGTATTTATCTATTATTTACTTCATCATCTATCTGTGTATTATCTAGTTATTTAATTTAAGAGAAAGCTTACTGTGTATTAATGTAAAAATTTATTATTAAGGAAAAAAATCTCATTTTAAACAAAGAAGAGCTCTTTCCCTTCTCTTTCAGTTTCACTAGAAAACATTTAGAACCTACACAGGAGTTGGAGCTTCATGAGAAATCTGCATGTCCCTTATTGCAAACCTTGCTGTGTGTGTGCTTTTTGGGCACATGAAAATAAATGATATGGGCTGAGGAGACCATTCCCTGGGTAAAAGCACTTGGTGTGCAATTCTGATGAGCTGAGTTCAGATCGCCCAAAGCCACATAAGGTGAAGTAGTCAAGTGTCTCTACGCCCAGTGTATCCTCTACAAGATGTGGAAGGGGAGCAAGGTGAGTCTCCTTAAACATCTCAGCCACCAGCCTGGCTTAGGAAGCACTGAACACTCAGCTTCATGCAAGGTGGAAGATGAGGACAGACTACCAATAACTCTCTGCTGGCCTCCAAATGTTTGCCTTTGCACATGTGTGCCTGCACTTACACATATCACCATTTATGCATAGAAAGAAATAAAAGCATTACTGAAAGCTGAAGTGGTAACTCAGATATTAAGAATGTATTCTGTTCATGCATGGGACTGAAGTTTGGATCCTAGGTCCCAGACTGGGTGACTCATAACTGTTTGTAGCTCCGAATCAGCAGTTTTGATACCTCTGCCTTCCAGGGCCACCTACACTCACATGCACATATCCACATGTTTACATGTGCACATGTGCACACACACAAAGTTAAAAATTACAAATAAATATTAAACAGCTTTACACACATTTGCTACATTTACAGCCTTATGTACAACTGTGAAATAGCTATTTACCCTTGAAGGATTGCCAAAATAATAGTGCACTCAGGGACAGTGTGAAGAATCCTGGAATTTACATGATATTGCTATCTTTCTTTCTGTTCTGCATAAAATACGAAGTAAGTTAAAAATAGTATTAGAACGTCTTTCGACCACACTTTCCAGTTGTTCTCAAGCCTACTATTAACACACTTTCAAAAGCCCTTGCGTGCATTTCCCTGCCACCTGATGTTTTGCTAATATTTAGAAATACTTGCACGGCAGGGATTTGCAAATGTTCTCCCTAGAACTTGGGTAAACTAAATTAACATAATTCCAAATCCGATTGCTTTTATGCAGTGAGGGATTGGAAGCAGTTTTACTATTTTGCAGTCATGAATCTGAGAAGGGGTAAAGAACACTGAGAGAATTCATGAAGATAATTTAAAAATTGAGATAGATTTGCAGGTAAATACATTCTCAGCATGGACACACTGCAGCCATAATTTATACCATGTCTATACAATATCCAAATAGCTTTACAAATTATGTAAAACAGAGAGAAGTGTAGCAGACTATCATTTAAACAAACACCAGGTTCTGAGGTTCCTTTCATTTTCTTTTGGAATTAATTAAACACAGTTCTCATTAAAAGTCATTTTACCCATCCATACTCAATTATGCATCTTTAAATAACATGCTCTATCTATCTCCATCCATCTATTTTTCTATGTATGCATGTATGTACCTATCATTATCTAAATCTATCAATCCTATCTATCATTATCTATCTATCATTATCTATCTATCTATCTATCTATCTATCTATCTATCTATCTACCTACCTATCTACCTATTTTTCACAGTGCTAACATTGTAGCCAGCATAACCAAGGATGATTTTGGGTCTCATCTGCTTGCATTTTCATGTGTGTGCAGGTGCACATATGTGTGCCTGAGCATGTGGAGGCCAGAGGCCAACTGCAAGTATCAATCTTGAAATATGGTACACTATTTTTTTTTATTTTAATTTTGAGGCAGGATTTCTCTCTGGCTTGGAACTCTCTAAGTGGATTCAGCTGGCTGGCTAGCTGGTTAGCAAGCTTCAGGGATCGACCTCTCCAGTGCTGGGAACACAGGCATCCTCCATCATGGTAGGAGGCTTTACTTGTTTATTTTAATATAGGTTCCCAGGGATCAAACTCCAGAATTCATGGGTGTACAGCAAGCATTTACTAAACAAGCTTTGTCTCCAGCCCTTTCCTTTATATTAGCTAGCATCCCTTCCTCTGTCACATTTTGGTTTTCTTAGTTATCTGATGACATTTCTTTTCGTAGCTGATTAAATTTTGTTTTAATTGGTAAAGAACACTCACCTATAACATATGCCTCTTTGGTCCCACTCTGCCACTTGCATCTTTCATGCAATCAGCTTGAAGAATGTCTAAGGTGGTGATTAATCTTGCGTGTCAAGTGGGCTGACCAGATGTTTGGTCAAGCTTTAATCCATATATTCTTTGTGGATTTTTTGTTTGTTTGTTAAATCTAAGCTTACACATTTGAGAAATGCAGAATGCCTTTTGTATGTAGGTTGTATCCATCTCATTCACTGACTGCCTTGGTAGAAGAGATGCTCTCTCCTGAGCAGGAAGGAATTCTATCAGCAGGTGACCATGAATTTCACCTGGAATAATGCTCTTGCCTGTGTCTCCAGTCTGCTGTCCTACCCTGTGGTGTTTGGAGCTGCCAGCCTCTATCAGAGTATGAGCCAATCTTTTTTTTTTTTTTTAAAGATTTATTTATTTATTACATGTAAGTACACTGTAGCTGTCTTCAGACACTCCAGAAGAGGGCGCCAGATCTCGTTACGGATGGTTGTGAGCCACCATGTGGTTGCTGGGATTAGAACTCTGGGCCTTCGGAAGAGCAGTCGGGTGCTCTTACCCACTGAGCCATCTCACCAGCCCGAGCCAATCTTTTATCATAATTATTTTCGTATGTACACACAGGCATTTGTTTTTATTCTGCTAGAGAACTCTTAAGTGTGTACCACACCTGGAAAAAAGAGAGGGCATGAATACTAAGTATATAATATATTCATATGAAAATGTTTTTTATAGGGCTGGAGAGATGGCTCAGTGGTTAAGAGTCCTGAGTTCAATTCCCAGGAACCACTGGTGGCTGACAACCATCTGTATGGGTTTCGATGCCCTCTTCTGGGTGTGTCTGAAGACAGCGACAGTGTACTCATATATATTAAATGAATAAACAAATTTATATTATACATACATATATGATTAATGTTTTTATAAAATGTATCATGTTTACAATGAATATATGCCAATTAAAAACTGTTTCTGTCTCAGAAATTTTTCTGGCATTATTTCATAAACACTATGGTATAATGATTGATTTAATAGAATGTACATTGTTTTAGTTTCTTAGTTAGGGTTTTGTTGATGGGAAGAGATGCCATGACCATGGAAACCATGGAAATGCTTATGAAGAAAAACATTTAATCAAGGCTGGCTTACAGTTCAGAGATTTATCCACTATCTATCTATCTATCTATCTATCTATCTATCTATCTATCTATTTATTTATATTAGATATTTTCTTCATTTACATTTCAAATGCTATCCCAAAAGTCCCCTATACCTTACCCCCGCCCTGCTCTCCTACCCAATCACACCCACTTCTTGGCCCTGGCTTTCCCCTGTACTGGGGCATATAAAGTTTGGTAGACCAAGGGGCCTTTCTTTCCAATGAAGGCCAACTACACCATCTTCTGCTACATATGCAGCTAGAGACACGAGTTCTGGGGGTACTGATTAGTTCATATTGTTGTTCCCCCTATAGAATTGCAGACCCCTTCAGCTCTTGGGTACTTTCTCTAACTCCTAAATTGGGGGCCCTGATTCCATCCTATAGATGACTGTGAGCATCCACTTCTGTATTTGACAGGCACTAGCAAAGCCTCACAGGAGATAGCTATATCAGGGTTCTTTCAGCAAAATCTTGCTGCATTTGGTGGCTGATTATGGAATGGACCCCGGGTGGGGCATTCTCTGGATGGTCCATCCTTTTGACTTAGCTCCAAACTTTGTCTCTACAACTCCTTCTATGGATATTTAATTCCCTATTCTAGGGAGGAATGAAATATCCACAAGTTGGTCTTCCTTCTTGATTTTCTTGTGTTTTTGGAAGTTGTATCTTGGGTATTCTAGGTTTCTGGGCTAATATCAACTTATCAGTGAGTGCATATCAAGTGACTTCTTTTGTGATTGGGTAACCTCACTCAAGATGATATCCTCCAGTTACATCCATTTGCCCAAGAATTTCATAAATTCATTGTTTTTAATAGCTGAGTAGTACAGGAATTCAAGGCCCATACCTAAACATAATAAAAGCAATATATAGCAAACCAGTAGCCAACATCAAGGTAAATGGAGAGAAACTGGAAGCAATCCCACTAAAATCAGGGACCAGACATAGCTATCCACTTTCTCCCTACCTATTCAATATAGTACTTGAAGTCCTAGCCAGAGCAATTCGACAACAAAAGGAGATCAAGGGGATACAAATTGGAAAGGAAGAAATCAAAGTATCACTATTTGCAGATGATATGATAGTATATATAAGTGACCCTAAAAATTCCACCAGAGAACTCCTAAACATGATAAACAACTTCAGAGCAGTAGCTGGATATAAAATTAACTCAAACAAATTAGTGGCCTTTCTCTACTCAAAGGATAAACAGGCTGAGAAAGAAATTAGGGAAACAACACCCTTCACAATAGTCACAAATGATATAAAATACCCTGGTGTGACTCTACCTAAGGAAGTGAAAGATGTGCATGACAAGAACTTCAAGTCTCTGAAGAAAGTAAATGAAGAAGATCTCAGAACATGGGAAGATCTCCCATGCTCATGGATTGGCAGGATTAACATAGTAAAAATGGCTATCTTGCCGAAAGCAATCTACAGATTTAATGCAGTCCCTATCAAAATTCCAACTCAATTCTTTACTGAGTTAGAAAGGGCAATTTGCAAATTCATCTGGAATAACAAAAAACCTAGGATAGCAAAAACTATTCTCAACAATAAAACAACCTCTGGTGGAATCACCATGTCTGACCTCAAGCTGTACTACAGAGCAATTTTGATAAAAACTGTATGGTACTGGTACAGCGACAGACAGCTAGATCAATGGAATATAATTGAAGACCCAGAAATGAATCCACACAGCTATGGTCACTTGATCTTTGACAAGGGAGCTAAAACCATCCAGGGGAAAAAAGACAGCGTTTTCAACAAATGGTGCTGGCACAACTGGTGGTTATCATTTAGAAGAATGCGAATTGATCCATTCTTATCTCCTTGTACTAAGGTCAAGTCTAAGTGAATCAAGGAACCCCACATAAAACCAGAGACACTGAAACTTATAGTGGATAAACTAGGGAAAACACTCGAAGATATGGGCACAGGGGAAAAATTCCTAAACATAACAGCAATGGCCTGTGCTGTAAGATCAAGAATGAACAAATGGGACCTCATAAAATTGCAAAGCTTCTGTAGGGCAAAAGATACTGTCAATAAGACAAAAAGGCCACCAACAGATTGGGAAAGAGTTTTTATCAGTCCTAAATCTGATAGGGGACTAATATTCAATATATACACAGAGCTCAAGAAGCTGAACTCCAGAAATTCAAATAACCCCATTAAAAATGGGGTACAGGGCTAAACAAAGAATTCTCAACCAAGGAATACCGAAGGGCTGAGAAACACTTGAAAAAATGTTCACTATCCTTAATCATCAGGGAAATGCAAATCAAAACAACCCTGAGATTCCACCTCACACCAGTCAGAATGGCTAGGATCAAAAATTCAGGTGACAGCAGATGCTGGCGAGGATGTGGAGAAAGAGAAACACTTCTCCATTGCTGGTGGGATTGCAAGCTTGTACAACCACTCTGGAAATCAGTCTGGCGGTTCCTCAGAAAACTGGACATCATACTACTGGTAGATCCAGCAATACCTCTCCTGGGCATATACCCAGAAGATATTTCAACTGGTAATAAGGACACATGCTCCACTATGTTTATAGCAGCCCTATTTATAATAGCCAGAAGCTGGAAAGTACCCAGATGTCCCTCAACAGAGGAATAGATACAGAAAATGTGGTACATTTACACAACAGCGTACTACTCAGCTATTAGAAACAATGATTTATCCATTCTTATCATGGAGAAAAATATGGTGACACAGAGATAGACATAGTATTGGAGAAGGAGTCAAGAGTTCTATTTATGGATACCAGGCAACAGGAAGTGGGAGAGGGAGGAAGGGAGGGAAGGAGAGAGAGAGAGAGAGAGAGAGAGAGAGAGAGAGAGAGAGAGAGAGAGAGAGAGAGAGAGAGAGAGAGAGAGAGAGAGAGAGAGAGGTTTGCTTTGAGGTTCTGAAACCTCAAAGCCCAGTATCAGTGACACACTTTCTCCAGCAAGGCCACATGTTCAAATTCTTTCAAATAATGGCATTCCCTGTGAGCCTCTGGGGCCATTTTCATTCAAACCCCCAGAGTTAGGTTCTGTAAGCACTGACGAGTTCAAGAATCTGGAGGGATATATATAGATTATATAGGAATGCCAGGTCAGTGTATAATGAGAATATGGAGGGATACACATAGATTATATAGGATGCTAGGTCAGTGTATAATGAGGAACTGATCCAGCATTTTTTGTTTTGTCTTCTTTTGTTGTTGTTTTGTTTAGTATCTGTTTAGATCTTCGCACCAATACCCTTCAGTTACGTAAGGACAACCACACTGTTAAGCATTTTCAATGGTTAGATTTTTTTCCAGAACGTTAAAGAAATCAAATATGGCACATTTTTGAAGTAAGACTACAAAGTCTGAAACATAATTTTGAATTGAAATATCTTATTTTCATGCCCAAATCAGAATTTATTATGATTTTTATCTTACAGACTCTGAGGAAAGCAGAACCATGAATTATATCCCCAAGATTGGCTTCATTTCTTATTCACCTTGTTTTCAGTTAAACCTTGTGAATTAAACCAAATGAGAGAAGGAAACTTTGAAATCATATTGGATGCATTTAAAACGTTAAGAAACTGCATGAATATTCTTCTTGAATTTTAAAAATGAATGAAGAAAAACCATGAAGACGTTAGCAGCGCATGAATCCCTAGAAGAGACTTCTGACTATTATGGGGAAAGTGGATAGCAACTAGAATTCTAGGAGGTTATAAATGTCCCAATTAAACATTTGAAATGGAAAAATATATAAAATTAAACAAATCATCTTAAGATTTTGAATTTTTAGCTCCAAACTCTTGTTCTGTATGAATACATCTGATTTTCAAAAACAGCCTTGGGGCTTCGTTTTCAAACATGCGGACTTAACTCTGACACAGTATGTTTTAATCAGCCTGCAGTGTCAATTATTCCAATATATGATCAACATATTTTCATCTCTGAAAAGTCGTTTAAGAGTTTTGGTTTGGGGTCTTTTATTCCAATTTTGACCTTAATGTTTTGTTTTGTTTTTTAAATCATATGAATCACAATGGTATTGTGTTGGCTAGTCTTTTTTTTATTTTATTTATTTATTTTTTTTAATTTTTAATATTTTTATTACATATTTTCCTCAATTGTGTTGGCTAGTCTTATGTTAGCTTGACACAGTAATCTGATTAGGCTGTAGGCAAGCCTGTAAGGAATTTTCTTAATTAGTGATTGATGGGAGAGGGCCCAGCCCACTGTGGGTGGGGCCATCCTCAGGCTGATGGTCTGGGTTTTTAAAAGAAAGAAGGCTGAGTAAGCCATGGGAAGCAAGTTAGTAAGTAGCACTCTTCTCTGGTCTCTGTATCAGATCCTGATAGAAGGATCCTGCCCTGTTTGAGTTTCCACCTCACTGCTTTGATGATGAAATGCTCTATGGAAATGTGAGTGAATAAACCTTGTCCTCCCCAAGTTGCTTTGGTTGTGGTGTTTCATCACAACAATAAAACCTCAATTATGACAAGTATCTTGTAGGAATTTCAGTAAATTAACCTGGCATGGTAGTGCACAGCTATGATCTCCAGAACTCAGGAGGCTGAAACAAGACATTCACATAATCAGGAACAGCCCAGGTTATCAAATAAGACTTAAAGAAAAAGAGATGGTGATTGTTATATGTAGTGCTCTGATCATGATGCTGAATAAATGTGTCTTACAAAACAACCATTAATAAAATTCAAAATCTCTTCATTTATCCCTTAAAGGTCTGGAACTGCTGAAGGAGAACATACAGAAAGTTTTCAAGACATGGGCACAGGCAAGGAGTCTCTGAATATGATTTCAAAGCTCAGGAAAGAAGAGGAAAAATGTAAAAATGGGGTTGAATGAAGTTTAAATGTTTCTGTCCAGCAAAGGAAACAATTATTTGCCTGAAGAGACAGCATACAGAATTTGAGAAAATTGTTGCAAATTACACATCAGGCAAAAGGTTAGTAGCTAGAATATATAAAGAAATTAAAAACATTGCAGACCAATAATTCATTAAACACGGGCAGGTTAAATGAATAGATCATTCTCAAAAGACAAAGTACAAGCAGTCAATAGATATGTGTGAGAGTTCAGCATCTTACCCATCTGTGAGATGCAGACCTAAGCTACGCTGACATTCCACTTCACCCCAGAAAGAAAAGATAGCATTAAGTTAACAAACAACAAGCAGTAGGATGTGAGGAAAGAGGATTTTACTTATTGCTGGTGGGAATGTGGTGATACAGCCCTCATAGAAACTATTCATCTTTCTCAAAATCTATGGAACTACCACAAGGTAAAGGTATACTTGTCTTAGGAGTGCACTGAAGGATTGTAAGTCAGCATATTCTAAAGGTACCTCATTATCAATGTTTAGTGTGACCCTATTTACAATAGCAACTCAGAGATTCAGCCTGGGTGTCTATCAACAAATGAATGGATAAAGGAAAACAGGAAGATCATCTTGTTAAATGAAATTACCCAGATTCCCTTCTTCCTCCCTCCCTGCCTCCGTCCCTCTCTCCCACCTACCTCCCTCCTTTGCTCCCTCTGTCCCTTCCTTTATTTCTCCATCCTTCTCTTCCTCTCTCTCTCTCCTTTCCTCCCTTCCTCCCTCCCTCTCATCCTTCCATCTACCTACATAGCACACACTGTCACATGAAAATAGAATGAGCCTACTTGGAGAAAGAAAGGGGAGCAACAGGAGAGGGAACATGAGACGATGATGAGGGTGGATATGGTCAGAGTACATGATATACCTGATTGAAACGTCATTATGAAACCCATCACTGTACACAGTGAACATGTTAGTAAGACTTAGTAATAAAAGGAAAGGAAAAACATCCCACAAATGTGTGGATATGAATGAAGCTTTCCCCAAATGGCACAAATGATACCTCACACACTATATGCTTATTAAAAACATTTTTAAAAAGAAAAAAATAGAGAGGTATGCATATGGGACACATCTAACTTACCTCAGGCTCTAATTTGGGTCCTTGCAGCAATAAGATTTCTTTTGAAAAAAAAATGTTTCTTTATCATAAACATTTTTTTTTTTTTGAGACAGGGTTTCACTGTGTAACCCTGGCTGGCCTAGAACTTGCTCTATAGACCAGGCTGACTTTGAACTCAGAGAGATCTGCTTGTCTTTGTCTCCACAATGCAAGTGCTTGGATTAGAAGCATAGATCACTATTCCACATTGATGAGCTTTTTACAGTAGCTTTGATTTAAAAGTACAGTGTGAAGATATTGATTTGTAGATGCAGTCGTCTTTGTAGATGCAGGTTTTTTTTTTTTTTTACTTGTCTAACCTAACTCTAGTGCACAGCTGTCTTCTGGGGCTGACTATGATACAGTCTGACCTCTATTATCACGTTTATTTATAAAGTATCGGGTTCTCTATGGTATTTTCATTACATACATCTTTTGGTTGACTCTCCTTGCTCCTCCTCTTCTTCCTGCCCCATTCCTTCCTCTACTGTACCCATCCATCCTGCTTCCCACCTCCATCCTTTGAAGCCTCTTCTTGCCCATTGTCTCACAGGCCACTTTCTGGGTCCTGGCTTTTACCACATTCACTTCCATTTTAGATACACCCATAGTGTGTGGAGGAAGCACACATTCTATAGGGTTTTCTTTCCTACTTCCCCTTGAGAAACTGTCCTCCATGCTTGAGTCAAGAACTATCAATTATTTAGCTTTTTGGTCAATAGTAATATTATATTTGATATACATGTATTTTCATGGGGGAGAATATGACTCCTTTCAGGAGTTTATTTCAATAATAGTCTCTTGAAAATAGTTATCTTGTACGAGTAAAATCAAAATCACAAAGAAATTATCTCTGAGCTTGCCTGAGATGACGTAGAGCATCAGCAATTCTCCTAAATTCAATTATGCTCTCAGCATAGCCTGAGCTTTCTGCCTAATTTCATAGTATTTATTCTGTTTTGGTGTACTGCCTGGAAGGTAATATTTAAAAATGCATTAGTGTATATGTATTGTGATGAGTTCATAATAACATTAAACTTTTTGTATTAACTTGTGTGTGTATGTGTGTATGTGCATGTGTGTGTATGCATGTGACCTGTCACACATGTGCAGATAAGAGGACTGCTTGCAGGAGTCAGTTGTCTCCTCCTGCCATGTAGGTCCTGGGTGTCGGGTGCACTTCCTAACTAAGCTGTCTCCCAGTTCTCATTTAAGTGCAACAAGTACTCTGTCCATGTCCACCCACTGTCATTCCTCCTGTCCCCTCTCTTGATAATCCCCTTTCCTTCTCAGCCACCCATTCTTTCTGTATGTGCATGTGTCAAAAATAGGCATCACCCACAAGAGAGAGCATGCTTTATTTGTCTTTTAGAATCTCGATTGCTTGCTTAATATGATGAATTCTAGTTCTTACAGGCCAAAGTTGGCTAATAGTCCTGTGTTTCACCTGTGATTATGTCACTCTTTTTCTGAGAGGTAGAATTGAGTCCATGGAATAGGAAAACAACTGGCATATTCTGTTTTGACAAACAAAGGTAATGATCAAAAGGGAGAGAGATGAAGGAAGTTTCTTAGGAATGTCGACTCTCAAATAGTTGTTATGTGCATTCTAAAACTGTCTTCCTTGGGAACTTTTAGGTATGACAGAAACACAAAGACATAGCTGGATTCCATTAGAATGCTTAAGTCATGAGATATTAGAGTCAGCTGTATTTTCTCATTAGATAGAAAGTTTCTTATCTCAACCTGGGTTATGAAATGTTTAAAGCTGACTTAGTCCACTTTCAATCTATTGAACTCTGTTATTATTGTAATAATTTCAGTAGAAGACTGACCTCATTGCCATTGTCTGGTAGGAAAGATGGGAAACTGACCAAGGAGAAGTCATGCTGTTACCCTAGATACTTTACAAAAATGCGATTTCTCTTCCGCAGACATTTGCCTTTCTTTTTCTTCTAAAGAGAAGCACACAAAAATACCAACTAATAAATGATTCTAGTCCAATGTGTTTTAAGATCCTTACCTTGTATGGCAGTCTGAATTCTGTCTTTTTCTGCTTTATTTAGCTGATGTGTGGACAATTTCTAATGGTTTTCAAAAATGGTTACATTTTGAGTGACCCTTACAGAAAACCTGTAAAGCACACAAAAGCTACAGTGGCTTCTTTGAAGACACTCAGATGTATTAAATGATATATCAGAGATTACATAGCTAATGACCTCTAGGATTGAGTGTGTGTTCTTCTTCACCAAACTCATATGATGAAGGTGCTAGCCCTCCTAAATGTGGGTATATTAGCAGTGGACATAATTAAGGTTAATTATAGGTAGCATGTTGGGGACTGTCTTACTTAGGGTTTTTCTGCTGTGATCAGACACCATGACCAAGGTGACTCTTTTTTTCGAGACAGGGTTTCTCTGTATAGCCCTGGCTGTCCTAGAACTCACTTTGTAGACCAGGCTGGCCTTGAACTAAGAAATCCTCCTGCCTCTACCTCCTGAGTGCTGGGATTAAAGGCATGTGCCACCACACCCGGCTCTTTTTTTTTTTTTTTTTTTTTTTAGATTTATTTATTCTATGTATATCAGTACATTGTGGTTCTCCTTGGACACACCAGAGAAGGGCATAGGATCCTATTACAGATTGTTGTGAGCCACATGTGGTTACTGGAATTGAACTCAGGACCTCTGGAAAAAGAGCCAGTGCTCTTAACTGTTGAGTCATCACCCCAGCCCCCAAGACAACTCTTATAAGGACAAATTTAATTGGGGCTGGCTTACAGGTTCAGAGGTTCAGTCTATTATCATCAAGGTGGGAACATGGCAGTGTCCAGGCAGGCATGGTGCAGGAGGAGCTAAGAGTTCCACATCTTCATCTGAAGGCTGCTAGCAGAACACTGGCTTCCAGGCAGCTAGGATGAGAGTCTTAAAGCCCACACCTACAATGACACACCTACTCCAACAGGGCCACACATTCTAATTGTGCCACTCCCTGGGCGGAGTCTATACAAGCCATCATAGAGACCTAACCTGATAGAATTAGTGCCCATTGAGGAAGAGACACACCAGAGTAATCTCTGATTCTCGGTGTGAGATATAGCAAGCACAGGGCCATCTTCTTGGCCCTGGGCTGTATAGTCACCACTCTGGATTCTGAATCCAAAGATGATGGACATCTATACAACAAGAAACTGTCCATGGCATGGTATCTAGGCACCCTGATCTTAGCCTTCTCTACCTCTACAACTTAAAAAAAATTATCTGTCTGTCTGTCTATCTTTCTATCTTTCTATTTTAGTGGTAGGTAGAACAGATAAATATAGATATTTTGGGGGGGCTACTGTAACAAATATCTTAAGATGTTGAAATGGCTTTAAAACTAGATAGTGGATGGATGTCGAAAATGTGTTAAATACATGCTAGAATAGTATTAGTCTCCTCTGAAAGCATCGTTGACAGGAATATAGATGTCAAAGGTAAACCTTTCGAGGACTAAACAAAAAAAAAAGCAGATCTGGAGATAAAGCCTCTATCATTTTAGAGAATTTATGCATTACTCTGAACAAGATGTTGGAAGAAATTCTATCTCTGAAGACAATGGGGACCAGTTGATGGCAAACTGAAGGAATGGCAATCTAATGACAAAGAACTTGACCTTCACTGAATTATACTCCAAAGTTTTGTGGAAGGTAGTACTTGTAATGAATGAACACGGATACTTAGCTCAGGAGATTGCTAAGTAAATTATTAAAGAAATGAGAGAGAGAGAGAGAGAGAGAGAGAGAGAGAGAGAGAGAGAGAGAGAGAGAGAGAGAGAGAGAGAGGCATAGAATTATTAAGTATACTTAATGCACAATGAGCTAAGAATTGCTAGCTCCTGGCCATAATCACTTCTGTGATATCAGTCCTATATATTAAACCTTGAACACTTCCATAAACCTACCAGTAATACTTACTCATGACCACAAGGGAGACAAGTAGCATGAAGTAACTCAAAAATTTCTGTGTGTCATATTCTTTTGTATTTGATATATTTCTGGTTATAAAGAAGTGCTGGGTGCAGAGAGAAATGAAAGTATACTAGTTCCCTGAACAAAGTGGTCAGAGAGACATTCCTTGGGTAAGAATTGTGGGTGACCTGGCCATTATTTGTTCTTCTTGCATTAAAGCCACTGATTATAACCTCAAGTCCAACTTTGCCCTTCTCCCCCACCCCCTTACTTATTGTAAAAATACAGCACTCACATTCATTTGGACTTGAAAAGAGACAGAAAAGAGTTAACAATTTTTTCTGAGTCTGACTGAAACTCATTGCTGAGATTTTTTTCAAATTTAGATTAAAAACTTCTTCTTGGGTTTTTCAATAGGCGTTTTTGTCTGCATGTGGTTCTCAAATACATTTTTAAAAAACCCTTTTTATTGATTCTTTGTGAATTTCATATCATATAACCCGATTCCACTCATCTCCCTGTCCCTTTTTGTCTGCCCACCTCTTTTGCAACCTCAACCTCCAAAATAAACTAGAATAAAAATATTCTTGTAGTGAAAGCTGCAGTGTGTCACAGTGTGTCACCCAGTATACACTTTTGCCCACACTTGCGAATGTTCCTTGCATTGAGTCATTGATCTGATTTGATTCCTCTCGCTTCTGTTACACTATCAATACTCAGTCCTCACTGGGACTCCTCTCAGATATCCCGTTGTTGCCCTGGGTCATAGACATCGAGCAGCACTGGATCTGCAGAATCCACTCTTTTTTTTAAAAAAATTAGATATTTTCTTCACTTATATTTCAAATGCTATCCCAAAAGTCCCCTATACCCTCCCTCCTGCCCTGCTCCCCTACCCACTCACTCCCACTTCTTCCTTCATGTGCCCCTGCAGATCATAAATGGGGTAGATGTTTTAGTGGGCCAACTCAAAGCCCTAGATCTAGGCCTGGGAGACAGCTCAGAGGATTAGTCCACCAGCTTACCTGCAGCCCATCACCAAGATGAGCTCTCTAGCACTTCCCTGGTTAGCTCATCCAATAATGCCTGCAAGGGGCAGGGTCAGCTTTTCTACTCTGGTATCCTGGAGCTGGCTCACTGGAGCCTTTCTCACAAGGGTCATGTGATGCCCAGGCAAGGTGCAGGACCCAGTTTCCTGAGAGCTGCTGCCAGTGGGAGGCGGGGCTGGCTCTCCTGCTCTCAGGACCTTGGGGCCATCTCATCTCTTCCACCTGCAGCAGGCAGCAAGGGGCTGGGAAGGGGCATCACTATCTCACCTAAGCCACCCCACAGCAGACTAAAGCCGAAAGCCTGGGCCAGCTCTCCCATGCTGAAACCGGCGGGGACCGCTCACCTACACGCCTGCCAACAGAGTCAGCTTGGTGATGCTGTCCAGGCAAGGTACAAGGCCAGATCTACCAAGCAGCTGTGGGGATAGGGCCAGCTCTCCCTCTCTCAGGACCTTGGGACCAGCCCAGCTCTCTCACCTTTAAAGGCAGCCAGGGGCTGGAGAGGGTTGTCTCTTCCTCATCTAAGCCACCCCATGGCAGTCTAGGGGTGGGCTCAGTCACCCATGCTCATACTTTTGGGGCCTGCTTATCTGCACCCCAGGCTTCAAGGTCAGCTCTAGTGTGCTGACCAGGTGAGGGGCAGGGCCAGCTCAGTACAGTGCCTCAGGCGGCAGTCAAGACCAGGGATATCATTTTTACATTTGCTGTTATCACGAGCCTGGAACATCAACATAGATCCCACTGCCATTGGACCATCAACCTAGACGTGGACCTGCACAGCAGCCTGGGCCCAAATATTCCCATGGCCTCCAGTGTCAGCGCAGGCCGCCCAGCTCAGCACGTCTTCCCTCAGCAGTATGGCCCTGGGATATCACATGGTCTCTGCTGGTGGCCCAGACCAGGGACAGATATCTGCTTGGCTTTTGGTTGTAACTGACCACAGGCAACAGCTGCGATAGTACATGGACCCAACAATGGCCCTTGGTAGCAGCCTGGGCCAGGATTTCACCATGGCCTTCTCCTATCTGTTTGTTCCCCACTGACGTGGAGAGTCCAGTTCTACCTTTCTTCGCAGTGTATGAAACCCTCGGGGCAGGCACTTCTGTCCTGTAACAGGTATTTTTTTCCAAAAGTGAATCTTCTGGTTTTCCCCACTTTGGTATTAAGACAATTGAAGTTCAAAAGAATCGCCACGTGTGTCTTCCTAAAGTTCGAAGTATGTGGGGAATCTCAGCTCGTTTGACTTAGATTAGATATGGTTTTCATTTTCTTTCCCCAAATTCAGAACAAAGCAGAGCTAAACTAATTTCCAAGAGCACCTTTTCTCAGAACACATAGTATATTGAAAACACACGTCCCAAGATAAAAATACGATTGGTACAATATTTTAACTAAAAACTCCTATAGCAAAAATCCTTAGCTTTGTATACAAACACCTATTTTTATGGTGTCCTTGGGGCAGGCAGAAGTAAGGTTAAGGGTCATCAGCCTGGCAGATGCTGGTCCCAGTGGGAGTGCTCTTCAGGGGGTTTGTTTTCTTACTGAAGATCACTGTTGTGCATCACAAGTCTGTCTTTCTTTTTTCCTTCTTTCCTTCCTTCCTTCCTTCCTTCCTTCCTTCCTTCCTTCCTTCCTTCCTTTCTTTCCTTCTTTCTTTTTTGTCTTCTTCTTTTTCTTCCTCCCTCCCTCCCTCTGTTCCTTCCTTCCTTCCTTCCTTCCTTCCTTTCTTTCTTTCTTTCTTTCTTTCTTTCTTTCTTTCTTTCTTTCTTTCTTTCCTTCTTTCTTTTTTGTCTTCTTCTTCTTTTTCTTCCTCCCTCCCTCCCTCCCTCCCTCCCTCCCTCCCTCTGTTCCTTCCTTCCTTCCTTTCCTTTCCTTTCTCTTGTTTTTCTTCTTCTCCTTCTTCTTCTTCCTTTTCCTCCTCCTCCTCTTTCCTCTTTCTCTTCTTCCTCCTCCTCCTGGAAGAGAAGAAGGTTTATTTTGCCTATAGTTTGAAGGACTAGTCCATCGTGGTGGAGAATCTGTGGCAGGTGTGTGAGGCAACTGGTCACATTGCATCTCTACTCAGAAACAGAGAGAGATGAATGTTGTTGCCTAGTGGCCTTTCTCCTTTTTAAACTTTCTTTTTTCCCTCATCATAGTATTTTTATTAATTATTTAAGAATTTCACACAATGTACCTTGATCACAGTCTTTTTTCATTCCTCCCAGGTCTACCCTCCGATACCCTACCCTACCCCAGCAAAGAAAAACATATCAAGTCCCATTTGTGTTGCCAAGATACTCATTGGAGTAGCCAGTCATGGCTCCGCCTCCCTCAATGGCCTTCTTCCCCAGTCAAAAGTCATCATCTGTGAAGAGGTACTTACCATAGTTTTTCAGAACTCTTTTCTATAGCTTCCTGTCTAGACTGTTTCTCCCCTCCCCCCTTTGGGGGTGGGATTGTCATAGAAATCTTCAATTTCTCTCATTCTGAGTACACAGTCATTGATACCACTACAAAAGCAGCTTTCTTAACCATAGCAGGCAGCACAGACCACGGAGTTCCACATGGTCACCAGGAGCAGCACAGAATGGATGTCAGCATGGCCTTAGGCAATAGCATAGAGCATGGACATCTCTACAGACCTCAGGCCTCAACATTACCTGGGAAGGCAGCATGGACCACGGACACCAGCAAGTCCCCTAGCTGTAGCTTGGATCATGAATATTAGGATGGCTTTATGATGCAGAACTGACCATGAAGGTCTTTTGAGGAGACCCAATCCAGATAAGAAACAGTTGTCCATCTCAGACATGCTGTTATCGCTCAGAGCCAGGGTGAAAATGTCACTGGGCAAAATGTTTGGGGCTATAGCCTTTGAAGTCCAGGCTGCTGCACGCCACTGTGTCAGGTAACAATAACCTCTCCCCACCATGCATGGGTTGCTCTGTTCTTTCATCTTTCGTACCTCTCAGTTGCATAATTGTTTCTCAAAGTGGCATTGCAATCTGCACTGTGTCACACAGTATCAATTTTTGCCCACACAGCTTTACAAGCAAATACTTTGTAACAAGTCATTTGTCTAGTTTAAGGTTTCCGAAGCATCACGAATACTGGGGTATCACTAAGACACACCTCAGGCTGGGTTGCTGCACAACTGCACAGCTCCCTGCTCTAGGCACCAGCTGCCCTGCTGGCTCCCTGGCACAAATGGTATGGCATTATGCTGCAGACACGGTGGGCTGAGCGGTGACACCAGGCTAGCAGGCTGCAATGTGATGAGGTAGCCTGGTGGTGGCTTTAGCCTCCCAGCAGCCCGAAGACCAGCCCTACTTGGCAAGGACATGCTCCTTTGTCCACTGCTGCCGTGCTCCCGGGCCAGTCACCACCACTTCAGTAGTTTCTCTTCTGGCACATCCCTTGAGCTGCCATCTATTTTTATAATTCCGTGAAGCCACGTTTCCAAAGCATCTTCCCATAAGACCTGCCTTTAAAAAAAAGTTACTCCAGAGATACTGAGCACTCTGGAAGCTCATTCTCCACCCCTGTGTCTCCTCTAGAAGCCTCTATGGGTCTCTCAGACTCCTTGGAGAGGCCCCACAGCCTGTGCGTGGCTGATGCCATCTTGAATAGAGCTCATCTATTTTCTTTCTAAATGAGGCTTGTTTGTTTCTGCCTATACCAGGGTCATAGGATTAAGGGCAGGTGTTTTCCAGAGTTGTAATGAATGCTTCTGGGTTTTTTTTTTGTTTTTGTTTTTGTTTTTTTTTTTTCAATTTTTGTAGACTGTCCTAATAAACCACTGACCACAAATGAACGTCCTCTCCCTCTGAGGCCAGATAAGGCAGCCCAGCTAGAAGAACATATCCCACATTCAAACAAAAGCTTTTAAGGGTAGCCCCGACTCCAGTTGTTTGGGACCCACATGAAGGCCAAGCTGTATATCTGCTACATATGTGCAGGGAGGCCTAGGTCCAGCCTGTGTATGTTTTTTGGTTGATGGTTCAGACTCTGTAAGCCCCAAGGGTCCAGGTTAGTTGACTCTGTTAGTCTTTCTGTGGAGCTCTTGTCCCCTTCAGGGCCCACAATCATCTTGAGTGAGGTTACCCAGTCCCAAAAGGACATGCATGGTATAAGAGGATATTAGCCAGAAAATACAGGTACCATGCTACATTCTACACACCCATAGAAGGAAAATAAGAAGGAAGACCCAAGCAAGGAAGCTTGAATCTCACTTAGAAGGGGCAATAAAATAATTATAAGAGGTAGATGAAAGGAGGGATGGAGGATGGGGACGGGAGGGGTTCAGGATCAGGTGTGAAGAAGGACAGGAGAGATGACTAAATGGCCATGAAAAATGAATGGAAATCAGCAACTGATGGGGGCAAGCAGGTAGGGGGAGCAACTCCAGGACAAGAGAAAGATCTTGGATAAAGGAAGCACCAAAGAATCAATGAGGGTGCCTTTAGCTGTGGCTCACTACGTTAGAGATCTGGAACCTGACGAGGCTACCACCTGTAGTCAGGGGGGAACCCCAGTGGAGTGATAGAAATATCAACCCACCCACAACACTTTCAATTCCAAATTTATCCTGTCTAAAAGAAATGTAGGCATGGGGGAAGGAGTAGAGACTGAGGGAATGGCAACTAATAACTGACCCAACTTGAGACCCATCCCATGGGCAAGCATCAATCCCTAATACTATTAAGGACACTGTTATGCTTGCAGACAGGGACATCTTCTCCTCAGAGAGGCTCCACCCAGCAGCTGACTCAGGCAGATACAGAAACCCATAGCCAAACAGCCACCTTATTTGTACAGATGCTTGTTAGATGCAGGGCACATTCCTAATCACTAAGGACGACAACTAAACTTGCTTCCAGGCCAGGATCCCATCCCACCTTCCATCAGATGATAGCATGTGTAAGACATGTGTATAGACAGATGATGGGTTTAATTGTTTTCCTTAGGGATCCTTTGAAGATAATGATGGATCTGTGCAAATGTATCCAGAGCAGTTACTGCTGCTCAAAAAGACGACAGTGATGGGACTAGTTTGTTTTGCCAACAAGTTCATCATATCTCCCACTGGAGGAAGCCATAGGTGCTCACCTCATTTGCTCATTATGTGATTGGCTTCGGATGAAGTCAGTCAACATGTCAGGCACTAAGTATGGTAAGTGGTGTGGAAGGTAGGAGTAATGAAGTCAAATACTTGGAGTTTGCTCGGTCAAAATTGCACGGAATGTCTGTTTTTACTCCTCTGGTTAGGAAAGTGAGAAGTAGATTTATTTTTTAAAGTAAATATGAAATATGTATATATTTACTTAAAATGTGTTGTAGGTGCATGCAAAGACTAGAAGAGGAGCTGAAGTTTCAGGAGGTTGTGAGCTACCCAACATGGGTGCTGGGAACCAAACTCTGCTCCTCTGGAAGTGCTCTTGTCTGTTGACTCATCTCTTTGGCCCCAGATTTGGTTTATATGATGTAAAGGAACAGCAATTGACATTCATTGAGTATTGATCAGTATTATTGGTTCTAAATACCTTATACAATACCATTTGATCTAGACTAGTCTGACAAGATAAGATACAGGAAACTTTCTGCAAATCCCAGTTAGGATGGAACAGAGTCAAGGTTTGACCTCAGTGCTACTAAGCACGAGTACTTGGATGTTTCACTCTATCCCATATCAATCAGCAGATAGCTTGTGCATTAATGGGTGACAAGGCACAATTCCCATGATTGTGTTCCTCTTTCATGCTGGGTATGTTCAGCTTTCTGGACTTTCTACTCTGGTCACATGTCAGTAGTTTTCTTTTCATAACATAAGAAGCTTGACGCTTTGTAATTTTCTTCTTATTTCCTTAACACCTTCAAAGACTGGTGGAGCTGTAGAAGTGTGCGCTGATGACAGTAGGTGCAATCAGAGCCACAATTAGACAGCGATTCACATTATGTAAAAGATTCATCATTCCAATTGATGCAGAATGACACACCATCCCGCCTGGTACTGATTGCCAAATCCTTGAGTCTTAGGGGTTTGGTTATAATCACTTTTAGGCAAATGCCTTTGCAAAGTGTCATTATGTGTAATCTGACATGGTGTGCCTGTGTGTGAGCATGTGTATGTTATTGTGACAGAATTTAAAACCCATGGCGTGGTGGGATCAGCCATGAATCATCAGTACCTTCATTTGACTGGGAAGTTTTAGCCTACTTTAACCCACATGTGTGGATAGATAACCGCGCCTACTGGACAGTTCCTTCCCAGTGGGACCATGGGCAGGAGAGAGGGGTTTTGTTTTGTCTCACCTGCTTTGTCCTTTGTGGGCCACCCTGAAGCTGTCTCCCCTTGTGTGGAACATGAGGTTGATGAGCTGTTCTTGTCTTAGAGGCACTGTCCTGGGCAATACAAGTGGCTTTATAACCTGAGGTTCAAAATATTCAGGACAAGCAACAGGACAGTGATCTTTTTATCTCAGTTATCAGATCTCAGCAATGCATTCTCTGTAGAGTCACAGTGTGTTCTGCATGGTTTGTGGGGCCCCTTCTTTATTCCTCCTCCATCCCAATTGTCCTTCTTCTGCCCTTCTTTCAATCTTTCTCCACTCAGTCCATCCAATCTCCTCTCCCTAGTCCCACCCTGCTTCTCTGGCTCTCTTTTCTCTTTTCCTTCATTCTTTACTTTCCATGTTCTCTATTCTTTTCCTTTCCTTTTCTTTGAAATACAGTATAAATTCATTCATTTTAGAGGTTAAAGTTCAGTTTCTTGAAACTTCAGAGAAAGCAACAGCTAAACACTTGTATGGAAAAAACATCAACCCCATTATGGAAAATGAGGTAATTTTTATCTGAGGAAAAAAAATCTGACCTCCACATTCTTGAGTAGACAAAATAACAATACTGGGTGGGAGGGATCTGTTTTGAGCCTTATAAATGGAGAATAATGAAGGTGGAAAAATGAATTATAAGACAGCAACATGGGTGAGTATAAGTAAGTTCCCTCTGAAATTATACGTCAGTTTGGAAAAGAAGACAAATAATGTTTATGGCTTTGAACTTTGGAATATTTGCCATTCAAAGGCATAGATGGATATCCATTCTTGTCAACAATGCATCAAGTTTAAGTGTGCCCTATTTACTGGATAAATAAAAATGGATGGGTAAAACATATGGTATTTTTCAAATTTTTAAAATTTGTAATTATGAACTACATATTAATTGTACAAGTTAATGATATCCACTGTGTCATTTCCATACACACATATATAGTTTGTTTACTCTGTTTATTTATCTTAAGCTTTTTAAGCTTGAATCAGTGAGTTGTATTTAGATAAACTAAATTTATGATTTAGGACCAAGTGTAATTTTAGATCTATCTATCTATCTATCTATCTATCTATCTATCTATCTATCTATCTATCTATCTATCTATCATCTACCTATCATTCTATCAATTACTCATTTATTTGTCTATCATCTATCTACTATCTATTTGTCTGCTGTCTATATTTATCATCTACCTATCAATCTATCTTGCTATCTATCCATCTATCTATTTTATCATCCATTTACATCTATCTGTCTGTCTGTCTATCTATCTATCTATCTATCTATCTATCTATCTATCTATCTTTCTATGCCTATATCTATTATTTTATTATCTATTTATCTCTCTTTATTTTTTCTCTCTCTCTTCCTTCCTTCCTTCCTTCCTTCCTTCCTTCCTTCCTTTCTTTCTTTCTTTCTTTCTTTCTTTCTTTCTTTCTTTCTTTCTTTCTTTCTCTCTCTCTCTCTCTCTCTCTCTCTCTCTCTCTCTCTCTCTCTCTCTCCCTTCCTTTCTATCTTTCAGCCAAGTCTAATTTTCCTAATTTTTGCCCAAAATTACAACATACAAGTGACATCATGTACAAATATGTTTAGTTGGGAAGGGCATCTTTGCTTTTCTTAAACAAGACAGTGAGCCTGCATCCCAATGGCATAGAACTGTTCTTCAGGCAACAACTGAGAGCTCATTTTCAAAAGACAAAACATAGCTTTTCTTTCTCTCCATGAGATTATTGGTCCCAAGTGCTGAGTTAACACAAATGAACAATTTAGTTTTCTTCCAGAATATGAATCTTTCTAATTGTGGGTATGAAGATGAAGTGTGAGCTCTGATCCATTGAATGAGGAAGGGCAAGGCTAATATTTTCAGTCACTGAGATGGAACTCTAGACCAGAGCTCAGATTCAGAAAATTTGGGGAATCTCACTAATGGTGCCGTATTCAGTGCTGTCTAATACAAACTTGTGAAAGTCTAAACCCTGGTTTGAATTTATTAAAAAGTATTGTGTCTAATGTGCAGTAGGCATAGAGTTGAGCTGCTAGGCATATAGAAGACAGAATGGATATGGCCATTGCTTTTAAAGGAGCTTAGATTCTAAAGACGATATGAATTGACTGGAGGAGTTAAATAGAGAATGTGCAAAAACATACAGATTGTAGCATACAGGCAAACTCTTAGGGAAACAAGGGTGGTTAGTAACGTGAATGGAGCACCAGAATTATACATTCAGAAATAGTAATCTGCTCTCTGGGTAGGACTATGCAATAGGAAAGCAGGGCTGAGAGTCACACTCACACTACTCTTGGAAACAGAATGTACCTGAGCCTGGATGTGCAAAAGCCTAGACAAAAATATACAGCAAAGTCGTGTGAGAGTAAAGCTAAAAGCTAATCACTGCCCATGCTGTAAGATTGCAGTAGTCTATTCCTGCCGGGCATCTGCTTTCTTTTGTCTTTTCCTCCTGTAAAGTGTCAGCTTATCCTTGTTCAGATCTCTTTCAGATCACCAGTTCTCTAGGTTAACGTGAATTACACATGGGAGATTTACATACCATATTAAGTGCTGTCAGTTACATGGGAATTAGGAGTTGAATTTGTGACTACAATGATAATAAATTGTCCCTTCTGAGATATCATACAAACTCAAATAATAGTGAGTTATTTTCTCATAAGGTACATTTGTGTTGTGTGTGTGCGTGTGTGTGCAATGTACATATACATGTGTGGTGTGCAGGTATGTACACCACTAAGATACTCATGAGCTCTGCTTTTGAAGTCCAGAAGACAATCATAGGGTCAACCATCAGATGTTGTACATCTAGTTGTTTGAGATAGGATGTCTCACTGGCATGGGGTTCAGGTCCTTGTGCTTGCAAGGCAAGTACTTCACTGACTACACTGTCTCTTCAGCCCTTTGTGGTTCTGAAGGCTGAGGTAAAGTTTTGGACACGTTGACTGTTTTCTTGAGGCCTGTCCCTTTGGCTTGTCAGTAGCAGTCTTCCTTCTGTGTCTTAAGGTGGGGTCCACCTTAATGACCTCATTTTAGCAAAATTCCTCCATAAAAGACACTGTTTTCCAGTATGACACAGTCTTAGATATTGGGGGTTAGAGCTTTACCATGTGATTTTGAAGGATACCATCCACATTATCACAGCTGACCTCACTGAAGCTCCTGCATTTGTTTGGGAGAGCTCTCAGCTCCTTCTTGAAGCCTGGTGATATTCACCCGGTTGTACACAATGTACTAACACAGCCTTTAATTTCCCTGTGTACAAAAGCTTATTGGTTGCTTAAGGAGTGAAGGATAGAACTTAGGATGATTAAAAAGCAAAGAGAACTACTTAAAGCTGCCAGGTCTCTGAAAGATGGAAGCCACAGTCAACAGGAAGCTTGCAGCATAGGTCAACCCTATGCTGTCATGGTCCCTGGTGGGTCCCAGAGCATTGCAAAATGGAATCCTATGTAAGGCATGCCGTGAAAATAGGAATGTGTTGGATATTGTTTGAGGTATTCTCATTAAAATTCTTATGGTAATCTATAAGATAGTGTTGAAAGGGAGATGAGTGATTTTTTTGGGGTGCCCCATGTCCTCCCTGTCTCTAAGCTGAGGAGGTTTCTGTGGATTTCTTGATTGGGACTTTTGGTATGAGTCCAGCACAGGCAGGAGGTGAAGGTGAAAGGTGGTGAGGTAGAGGGGGCCATGTCCTCATCTCTCCTTACCTCTTACATTGTCTTTGTGAGCAGCTCACTACTTCCTTTAGGGGTTCCTTTTACTAATTGTGTGGGTGCAGTTCTCACGTCCTTTTACCTGTGTTCATCCATTTCTAAATAATTAAGTGACTCTAATTGTCCCTTTGTGTGTGACGTTTTCTGGAGGGGCCTTGGCTGATAAAGAGATAAGTCTAGTTTTCTTAAGTGATTGCAACAAAGTGTTTGTTCCTTATTCAGGTGAATTATTGATTCTTGTACTTGGAGTGACTTTAAAGCTCCTGAGACTTTTTTGCTTACAGATGAAGCTGCTATGGTTCAGGGATGAGAAGTGACTCTGTAAAAGCAAAGGAAAATCAGGCTTTATTAAATACAGAGCAGAGTTCCTCTGTATCTTCTTCCCACAGTAAGACGATCTACCCTTCCCCCATCCCCCCCCCCAATGCCTCTCTTTTCTGCAGCTCTTTGCTTTTCCTCCCTTCCAATACAACTTTCAAGAGTGGGTCTTTGGATTACACCCAAGGCCACTGAAGACATCTGAGACAACAAATGATTTTCAGCTCAGCATTTTTTCCCGTTCACATTTTCAACTCTAGGATGTCTTAGAAATTGAACAGGTAACTTAGTTCCCAGACTCCCCAGAATCCCATAGGCCATTTCCCACACAACAAAACATTCTGCTCACTGGACTTTGATGGATGCAAATTTATTCTAAATGAACTCGACTTTCATTAGCATGTAAACATATGTTGTTGGTGGCAGCTTGCTGTGCCACATGCCAGATCGCATAGGTTGATACCCACTGGACACCCTAGCCTGCTTAGACTTGCATTGCTTCTGGCTAAGGCTCCAGATGTTGTTTTTCTTGCACGACAGGGTCTACATTTTAGCTAAAGGGTCATTTTCTTTCACAAGGAAACACAGGAAGAAGTGTGGAAAGTACTTGGGTTTCTGTGAAGTAGCAGAGGGACCCTCCTGGTGTGTGGAGTCCTCAGAATACTGAATGGGCTGCAGCTCAGAGACTCAGTAGGTTGACACACAGGTTGGGGGCTAATTCTACTTGACATTTCCCCAACAGTACAGCTTTTGATGCATCTGCAACAGTTAGATTTTCTAAAGAGCTGTTCAAAGGACAGAGATACCACTCCAAATCATGGGCAGAATGCAGTAGAGAAGCTTTCTGCTCATCCCCTATGTGGCAGAAAGCAGTAAACAGATTTCTCAAGGCAAGGGCATGCTTCCTCTTTCTGACTCAAAGGACTCAAGTTGATCATTAAAAAAATGCTGGAGTTTATTCACCTCAAGTCAGCACCAGAGGCATCTACACAATTAGCAGACATCTGCTTCCATGCAACTCCTGGTTCTCTGAAGTCTCCCTGTTTTGTCTGGTTATTCCTCTGAAATCTGCTCTTTGGTTCTTGAATACAATCTGTAATCCCCAACTCTGAGTCACCTCTTTGAGAATTACATATTTATTCTTAGTATGAAGGACAAACTTGAATTTCAACTTGCCTGGATTTTAATATACTTGGGAGATTGGCAGAGAATATTTTTCAGTGTGTCTGTGAAAACATTTCCAGAAATAAACAGATTGTGAGATTCTGAACTCTCAATAATTTAGTCCATTGATGGATCAGAATGTGAATGGATCCTTGGGAAGTGATAGAACTCTGCTAGGAGGAGCCTACCTGGAGAAAGCAAATTTTTGGAGGTAGGGCTTTGAAGGATATATCACAGCCCTGACCTCCTCTTGGTTTCAGTAGCCTTTTGCCCACCATTAGTTGAAAGCCTCTTTTATTAGCTCCTATTGCCATGATTTTCTGCCTCACTTCAAGTTAAAGTAATGGATCTGTCTGGGCTTGAACTAGAAACCTGCATTTAGAAGCAGAAAGAAATCATTCTGCCTTTTAAATTGGTTCTTTGGGTATTCTCAAAACACTTCACACATGAGTATATCTTGATTGTGTGTGTGAGTGTGTGTGTCAAATAGTACATATGAATTTCTATATCACCTGTTGACTTCACTTGTTTTTTATAAGACAACAGAATCCTTTCTGAAAGAAGTATTATCTGCTAAATATATCTATGCATGCTATCAAACTCTGCTTCTTTTTTATGGTTCATCTATATTTTGCTGGGATACCCATCAATGAGCTTAAAGTGGATGGAAGGAAAAATCACTATGCTTTTTATTATCATTGTTTTAACCCTAGGGCACTCTTTTGTGTATGTTTTTTAAATTAATACACTCTCAGGAAAATATAAAACAAAGGAAATATAGTGATTATGATTGTTTGAATATGAATGAGTCCTATAGGCTCATATATTTGAATGATTAGTTATCAACAAGTGGAACTTTTGGAAAGGATTAAAAGATTAGGGCATGTGGCCTAGTTGGAGGAAATGGGTCACTGGAGATGAGCTTTGAGGATTCAAAATGCCACACCAGGTTCGGGATCACTTCCTGTTTGCTGCTTCCAGGTCTGGATGTGATTAGCATGTTCCAGCTATGCTCCTGATGTGATGACAATGGAGGAGACCTCTGAAACTGTAAGCAAGCTCTCACTTTAGTGCTTTCTTTTATTTATAAGAGTTGCCTTGGTCATAGTGTCCCTTCACCACAATAAAGCAGTGACCATGACAGTGGGCAGTGGTGAGATTTTAGGTCACAACATTATTTAACCCACAAATAGAGATTTTAGCAAATTGTCTTCATCAAATATTAATTCTGTTTCTCATAGACATTCTCATCTTTTAAGATGTTTTCCACTGGAATATCATTTCTCACTTTCCCTCTCTGCACTTCCTTGCAAATTCAGGAGAACATGATGCTTATGAACATAATAAAGTACACAGACTTCATCCTCATTAGTAAGTAGAATTGCAACAACATAGAAGGACCAGAGATAGACACAAGGGCAGGCAGAAAATGAAAACTGTTTGAAAAGCCTTTGCTTCTGATCTCCTTTGCCATTCTTCAGCCTTCTGCCTCTGCTCTTTCCTCACACTGCACAGGCAACTTTGAAGATCTCTCTTTTTATTCTATAGAATTTAAGGGTTTAACATTGGTTTTGTAGTATAGGAGCCATTCACGTATTTGGTCAAGATTTCCTAAGTATATTCAATAGGTACTGAAAATATCATGATTAGCCAAGATAGCCATGGCTCTTATGTATTAGCAGTGTGATGTAGAAAATGAATATAACCTCCAGTAACTGTACCATTGACTTTTGATGGCAAATCAAGGAAAGAGTAACATGAAAAGAAAGATAGGTTAGAAGACACAATGCTATAAAAGAATCTGATATATCCTAGGATGAGTCGTTAAAATAAATGAAGGATGCATTCTGGAAGGGCTTGTCCAACTGACATCTAAATGAAGAGTAGAGGTTAAGTAGAAACTGAGTGAATGTCTACAGTAGTTCTAAAAGAGGAAAGAATATGTGCAGAATGCTTTTTCTAGGAAAAAACACACGTTCAAGAATACCCTGGAGAAACTGGAGGTACAGGTAATAGAGAAGAAGATAAATCCAGTATTGCGGGTTCTAAGACATTTTGTTCTTTATCCAGATAGCATAAACTTCTGTAGCTATTATAGTAGTTATAAAGTAGGCACTATATAGCATGTTTGATAAGTTATCACATGGTCTTATAAAATCAAATACCTTTAATAGTTGATACATACTATGGTGCTGTCAGAAGCCATAGCAGGTCCACATCGCGCGAGAACTCTTATACAGACTCTGGATTTCAGGTGATAATGTCTTGATATAGGTTGATAAATTGTAGCAAATCTTCCACTCTGGTAGAAGATGTGTTGGTAGGGGAACCTGTGCATGTATGAGGGCAGATAGGATATGAGAGATCTTTGGAACCCCCATTCAGTTCTTCCCCAAGTCTAAAATTACTCTAAAATTTTTGTCTTTAAAAATAATTAGAAAAAAACCAACATTATCTTTAAAACAAGTAAAACAAACATAGAAACAAAATGTGATCACATTGGGTGGTTTAGGAAAGAAAGGAAGAAAACAAACAAACAAACAAGTGGATTAACTTTCCTATCAGAAACAAAGAGCTAAAATGAGCCTCCCAGCTTTGATGCTGAGGCTGGGCAGTGGTGTGTGGAAGAAAGAACAATAGATAGCATCCTGTGATTGATCACACTTGCTGTCTTGAGAAGGTTTCCTGAATGACGTGAAAGCCATGAAAGGGAAGCAGAGTCCTGCAGTCCCCAGGAAATGAAGAGCACAACCTATACCATGGGAAAGCTAGGAAAGTGAAAAATCCATGCAGAAGAGCGCTAGAGAGAACCGAGTAAACACAGCATAAGCTCAGGCTATTTCTTCTGGAATGCTTAGAGGATTGCAGAATGGTACACACATCATAGGAAACCTTCCCAGAAGGAAAAATACTGCTTGAATGGAATAGAATCATATATAGCTGGTGATGGTGCCTATGTCTATTAGCTATTGTAAAACTCACTATTTCTTATTTTTATTTATTTATTATTAGGTATTTTCCTCATTTGCATTTCTAATGCTATCCCAAAGTCCCCCATACCCTCCCCCCACTCCCCTACCCACCCACTTCCACTTCTTGGCCCTGGCGTTCCCCTGTACTGGGGCATATAAAGTTTGCATGACCAATGGGCCTCTCTCTCCACTGATGACCAACTAGGCCATCTTCTGATACATATGCAGCTAGAGACACGAGCTCTGGGGGGTACTGGTTAGTTCATATTGTTGTTCCACCTATAGGGTTGCAGACCCCTTTAGCTCCTTGGGTATTTTCTCTAGCTCCTCCATTGGGGGCCCTGTGATCCATCCAATAGCTGACTGTGAGCATCCACTTCTGTGTTTGCTAGGCCCCTGCATAGTCTCACAAGAGACAGCTATATCAGGGTCCTTTCAGCAAAATCTTGCTTGTGTATGCAATGGTGTCTGTGTTTGGAAGCTGATTATGGGATGGATCCCTGGATGTTGCAGTCTCTAGATGGTCCATCCTTTCATCTCACCTCCAAACTTTGTCTCTGTAACTCCTTCTATGGGTATTTTGTTCCCAATTCTAAGAAGGGGCAAAGTGTCCACTCTTTGGTCTTCGTTCTTCTTGAGTTTCATGTGTTTTTCAAATTGTATCTTATACCTTGGGTATTCTAAGTTTCAGAAATTCTGTTCCTCCCTTAGATGTGGGGCAATGTTGACTCTACAATTAATATTTCTCTTATCTTCTTAATAACTGAGGGCTTCTGCCTAGTTTGATTGCATCTTGTTTTGTCATGATTAGTTATTGTCTTTTCTGAAGGAAAATGAAGGAGGGGTGGGTTGGGGGGAGAGAGAAGGATCTGGTGATAATGTCCTGAAGAAGCTGAGAGGAGTGGAGGGGAAACTGTGTTCAGGATGTAATTTGTGAGAGAAGAACCCATTTTCAATAATAATAATAACAATAGTAATAATAATGATAAATAATAGTAATAATATAAAAAAATCCAAGAACCACAAAGCCCAAAAGAAAGAAATGATTAGATGTTTCTAAGTAATCTACTACACACTAGAAACAAATGCCTTTAGAATATTTATTATAAAAAAATTCTTATTTTATTCCAATAGAACCTAACATGTATCCTTCTGTTGAGACAGTGACTGTGACTGGCAGGTGCTCCTAATTGGTCATTAGTGTGATGAGAATTAGACAGGACTAGTGAGTGACTACACTTGCTACATTGACTCTACCTAGAAAACATGATTTTGGGGGCTGCAGAGATGATTCAGTAGTTACGAACACTGAGTATTCTTCCTGAGGACCCAGGCGTAATTCTCAGCACCTCTGCTGAATAAAACTGTTTGTAGTTCCAGTTCTAAGAATACAACTGTCTGTAGTTCCAGTTCTAAGAATAAAACTGTCTGTAGTTCCAGTTCTAAGAATAAAACTGTCTGTAGTTCCAGTTCTAGGAGATCTGACATCTTCTGGCTTCTGTGGACACTGCACACACATGATGCACAAACATACATTTAAGTTAAACACTCATACACATAATTGTTGAATCTCAAGAAATTGGGGGACAAAAAGAAAATAAGTGGTTTTGCAAGAAAGAAAATGTGCTACAAGAACAGGCTTTGTAACTTGAAGTATCCCCTTTTTACTCTGTTAGAACTATATAAAATCATACTGTTGTAGTATTATTTCATATGAAAATTACATTACTATGTAGAGAATAAAGTATAGCTTCAAAAGTAGAAAAAAATATTATTAGGGTTTAAATACATTCACTATCCAACAAAACCAACTAACCAACCAAGCCACAAAGTGTGAAACTTAAATTATCATACATTCAGAGAAGGAAACTATACATTATATAGCCAAAATCTCAAATGGACTCAGAAAAGACCCAGGTGACTGAATTAGGAAATGAGAACATTTTGACTACCATTCCCATCATGTTGCTCCTTCTTTAGTCCAGTTTTCCTGCTTCTTTCTTCTGTCATGCTGCTCCCTCTGTCGAATGTACCACTTAAAAAGATGTATACATAGAGTTTGAACATATTCATTAGAGAATAATTCATATACCAATTTCACTGAGTTGTTCAAGAGTCTGCCACATCGTCTTATATCCTATGGCAATCTAACAATAGTATTATTCAGTGAGCATACTTTGTTTTGCCTTAACTCTGTTTTTAGTAGTTTATCTGAGGGCAGGGGTGAGATTGCATTCATGTTTCTTTCTCCCCTAACACATTGAGAGCCTGAGAGGTGGCTGTGGCAGTGAAGTGAAGAAATGTGCTTGTTGGGTAAGTATGAGGAACTGACTTCAGTGTCCAGAAGCCACATAAAATGCCAAGAATGATGGTGACACCTGTAACCCCAGTTTTCACAGGACGGTGACAAGTGGATCCCTAGGGCTTGCTGAGCAGCCAGTTTATCCAAATTGGCGACTTCAGTTCAGTGAGAGACCATGTTTTAAAGAGAAAACTGGGGGGAGACCGAGGAAGACACCTAATATGTACACACACATACACACACACTCACACATGCACCCCACACGCAAATTGAGTAATTTTTTGCACACTTGCATACTGATGAAAAAGAAGCAATTTATCTATTCAACAGCAACATAACATCAGCTATGCTAATCAAATCCATATCAACACACACTTTTATTATGTACATAGCAACCAAGACACCAAATACAACAGAAAAAAATGACCCAAGTATTAAACATTTATCATACGGTGATGGATTTAGTCAGAACCGTAGTTAAACAAGCTCTAGTAAGTTCAATATAATACATTCTAATGAATTTTTAGCTGAAACAGGCCAAGACTTTAGCATTCCTGGAGAAGGGCACACATATCTTGAATATTTGTTTAACATTTTCTTTCCTGATTCTCTTTCTGAAGGGCTGCATACATTGCTGACCAATGGCCTTAAGGGAAGAATTACAGCTGAGTCCATACCCTTTCAACATTCTTCAGAAAGTTTATATTTTTGTTGAGTAAATTTCCACCGTCAGTAATTCTCTAGAGTTTATTCTACTAGAAAAGTTGTCAACACAGAACACTGCTTACATAAGAACAGCATTCAAATTTATGATTGTAAGAAATCTGATTTTTGAGTATCATTATTTTTGTACATATCTATTTAAATAACTTTTATTATTTTTTCACAATTTCATACATGTATATAGTGCATCCTATTTATAACACTCAAAATTTCCTGTATTCCAACCATCCCTGTCAACAAACTCTTATCTTCACAAGCCCCTTCTAACGGTCAGGCCTCTTTGTTTTATCTTTCGATCCACTGAGTTTAACTAGAGCTTATCTGTGCAATCAAGAGTTTTGAACTATTCCTTGGGACCTCCTGGGCTCACCTGTGGGCACACAATTTTAAACTATGAATAGTTCTACTCTGGTACCTACAAGTAATTGAGTAGGTTAGTATATAGTCCCTTCGTCATCTATGATTTACTGGTGACAAACCTAATCATATGCAGGCAAACAGAATCATTGTAAGATCGTGATTGAAATATCCATATCGTCATGGCCAGGGGATGGCAAGTTGCATCTTCTGGTGTTTATATTTTTTTCTGAAACACTCCCCGAAGCTTAGAAGGGATGGCATAAATGTTCCAATTAGGGATGAGCACTTGATTGTTATTTATTATCAGTGCCATGAGCATCTCCAAGTCTCTGTATTGATCACACCCTCCCCACACTCAGCTATTAGCTACTGGTGAGGTCCAGGGAAAAGGAAGTCATTGTCTTATGTAGTGTATCCACAGGTGAGTCCACCAGGCTCCCAAGCATTGCTTGAAATTTGCATTCATACAAATGTACTGATTAAACTCAATGAGTCACATGACAGAACAAAACTACATGCATATACAAAAAGATTTGTAAGAAGCGAGGGTTGATGGGCAGGAGGGAGATAGGCCAGAGAGGTTGGAGAGAGTAACCAGAAGGCTGGGCACACAGGCTATCACTATTGAATATTGAATACATTCTCATATAACCCATTCACTAAACTATTACCTCCATTTTACTGATGAGGAAACTGAGAATCAGAGAGGCTAAGATTTTGAAATAGCAAATTTAGTTGTCACACTAGGATTTGATTTGAACCTGGTTAGTCTGATCTAAAGTTTAGGCTATCTATCTATCTATCTATCTATCTATCTATCTATCTATCTATCTATCTATCCTCCATGGAAATGGGTATTGGTACACTCACATTCATGTGTAAGGGTCAGAGGACAACTCTTGGGTGTCAGCTCTCCTCTCTACCAGGTGGCTCCTTGGGATTGAACTCACTCAGGTTATTACACTTGGCAGTAAGCATCTTTACCCACTATGTCATCTTGCCAGCCACTTTCCTTCAAGTTGACAGTTCTTTCTGCTGTAGATCAAACTCCCTCAGTTATAGCATAAGCTTTCATGCATAGCTGATAACAAAACACAAATGTATGCAACGTAAGCACAAAGATCTGTTGTAATTGTGGCTTACATTCACTTAGCCTCCCCACCTCTATTTTGAGATAAGGTCTTATGTAGCTCTGGCTGGACTCTAACTCGCTATGTAGTCCAGGATTCTCCCCGTGCCTCTTCTCCCTTCCTGAGTGCAGTAAACTGAAATGTTCCTTACAACACCCCTCTCAGGACCTTGTGTTTATTATAATAAAAAGGTAGGAATCCATAAAATTCATAAGAGTAGAGTGGGATTTCATGTGCAGAACCCATCTGGGACGGTGCCATAGCTCGAAGTGAGATATTCTGTTTCTCACTGTCATTTCCGTTTGACATGATCTTGGCCTTTCATTCACCCAGTACATACCCCTCAGCAGCTTGTGTTGGAAAGGGCCATGGCTCCTGTACACCTAAATGACCTGAGCTGAACTAGGGTGGCTCTGTCTTATCTGGCTTCCCTGATGTTTCTTTTTCTAGAGTTTCATAGATTCTCTGAGACTTTATAATTAGAAGGTTGATCATAATGGTGTTTATTTTGAATACCATATTCCTGACAAGGTGCAAAATTCTAGGATCTTTCTTGAAAATTTAATGGCAGAAGATTGGAAAATAAACTGACTGTGGGGTAGAGGAGAGTAGGCAGGGTAGAGAAGTCTTCCATGTCCATCACAGTGTACTGGAGTACTGAGTTTTGTGTGCTCTTGCAGGCTGACCTCTGTCTTTCATGGAAGAGGTGGAGTCTCTTGCCATGATGAAATCAGAACACTCGTTGTTGTCAGCCTTCAGGTCTTTCATGGAGCCCCATGGGCCTTCTGCAGTGACCAGTCGTTCTTTCAGCAGGTTCTGTGGAGAACGAGCCCATGGGTGTTCTCCATTCTGTTGACTCTGCAAATGGAATGCAGAAAAAGTAAATTATTTATTACATTAGATTCTTAGGTTCTTAGTTCTTGTCTTTTAAAATGTTGATGTCCTTGTGCAAATCTATGCTGAGGGACTTTATCATTCTGCTAGATCCTTCTAAGAGGAAATCATTGGAAATAGGCTGAGCTCCACCTCCCTGTTTTGTCTCTTCTTCTTCCTTTCTTCTTTCTTCTTTCCCCATCTCTCCTCCCCATGCTGTTGCTACACAGAACATTCATGTTTAAAAACAACTTTCTAACTCATCTTTTATCTTTTTGTGAAATATATTTCCATAGTAGATTAATTGTGGAAACAGATGTGCCTATAGATACTTGACATGTGGACTCTCAGAGAGAATGATTTACTGCACATATTATCAAATATGGTTTGGCAGTATCCCACAGTCCCAATTAGACTTTGGCAGAGATAGTGTTTGCATAGAGGCTGCTGCAAGCCTGAGATGGTAAGGTCAAATATTGTCTGCACTAGGCAGTGGACTGGAAGAATGATGAGGGCTAATTCAGACTGCTTATCTTTGCAAGGTCTGATAAACTCATGGGAAACATTTCTCATGGGAAAGCAACAGTATCTGAATTATCACATTCAAAGGATTGTAAACTCATGTTATAGTCTAAGTTGGTAAAACTTATCAATGCTCTTTGCTATAGAAGGTGATGGGTGATTTTTGTGGTCAGTGCTAAATCAAACTAGACCTTTTTGACTGATAAGAAGGGTGATAGACAGAGATCAAGCACAAGGGCATGCTGATTAACATGGACAATATGTCAACATTTAGCTACACTATGAGATCATGATCTTTGTGCTAGAATATGAGCTTGACTGGGAGAGGGGGCAGAGAAGAACTCCAGTTACTGCAGGGAGTGGGCTTAAGCAGTGACCAGTTATAGACACAGGTATTAGAGAAGTCTTCCTCTTGGAATACAGGTACTTTCTGCTCTGTGATATACAGCACTTATACATATCTTGGTTTGAGATGGTGGAAGACACAAGATAGTTTTGAAATAAGACAAGATTTTCTATTGTAAACCTAAACCCACCTATATGGACTTCAGTCTAATGGTCTGAAAGTCACCAAGACTATATTTGATGAGTTGCTTAAACTAAGCAGACTTTGACCTCAGAGAGAGATAACATCACTGTAACTTAGTGCTTCTCAGAAACATTGGCAATTGAAGAAGTCGAGAAAACGTAAAACTCCTAATACTGCATCTTTAAATGATCTACTTCAAATATGTGGCACCAACACAGGGCATGAGTTTGGAAACATGGGGCTGGATTTGTGCCTCAGAAGTTCTTTGTTTCCAAAGCCTGGGTCATTTTCTAAGGATGAAAACATCCAATTTGCAAGGGTGGTTAATCAGATTTTGTTAAATTTCTTGCAGTAGCATATGGAGAGATGGCTCACCAGTTAAGAGCACATACTACTATTGCAAAGAACCCGTGTTTAGTTCTAGGCACCAAGTTGGACAGCTCACCACCTCCTATAACTTCAGCAGATACTCTTCTGGAGTCCATGGAGACCACATTCATAGACACAAATACATACTAGCTCTCCCATGCATAGACACACAATTAAAGCCATATTCTAGCAATCCCTGTAGCAATGCCAGCTGTGGCAGTTTTTCTATGATCCGACTGGGAATGTGACTACTCGTTTGTGTCCTCTGCAACAGTGGGACCTGTCCTCTTGCAGTGACCGAGCATCCTGCCATTCATTTCTGCTTTCACAGCAGTTTCCAGAAAAGCATGTCATTTCTTCAGTTACCATCATTAGTCTCTTCAGTAAAGCCCCTGAAGTATCCCATAAACCGAAGTTAAGGCTGTCCAGGGGGCTTCCTGGCATCCATCCATCTTCTCTCCCTCTCTATTATATATTAATGTGTCTATGACATTGAGATCGTTTCTATTTCTTCTTTCCACACACAGAGCAGAAAACCTTCTCTCATATCACTAAGAGGAAAGGCTCTTGGCATGTTTTGGATGTGCTACCATCTGGATGATGCATCTCTTCCCATATTTATTTATTATTTTAAAGATTCGTTTTGGTTTTATTCATGTGCATGCATGTCACTGTGTGTGCGCCTATGCATGCAGTAGCATGAGGGCATCAGATCTCCCAAAGCTGGAGTTACAGGAGGTTCTGAGCTGTGCAACATGGTGCTAAGAACTGAATTCTGGTTGTCATGTAGGATCATCAAGAGCTCTTAACTGCTGAACCATCTCTCCAAGCCTATATATACTTTTTATTCTAAAGACAGAAGTAGCATTTCTTACTAACAGTCCTATTGTAGAAAACAGATAATTGCCCCATCCATTTCTTTTTCTCCAAATGATTTGAAAAACAATCATTCCATTACTTATAATATTTATTCATTGCTCAGTTTTTCATTATAGTTACCAGAACATTCTCTTCCAGCTGAAGGTCCAATTGTCTATACTTTACACTATAGTTGATTTTATCCTGTTGTCTTTCCTGTTTTTAACATGTTTGTTGAGAATTTTATATGTTGCAAGAGGAATAAACCATGTTCAGATCCTAAACAGTCAACAGACAGCAAACAGGTTAGATAACACATGAAATGCATTTGTAGTGGAGTGCTTTGTCCTTTTTCCTGATGTCATCAGCTGACAGCCTTTTTTGCTGAGCTCTACTTCTTACTCCTGAAGATGACAACCTCCTCTTCCTTTGGTCTTTTTCATTGGTCAACCTCATTGTCACTTCCCCTCTCCTAATGTGCTTATGTTCCCATCTGGGCAACATGAACTCTGTGATATGGAGCACTGATCTTTGCTAAACAGCTAAAAATTCTAAGTGCATTGCAGGGATGTGGAAAGGGTGTCCCTCATTCCCTTTTAGTTAAAGCTTTAACACTAGGATTGAGCTTTTCCCAATTGTGCATCTATGAATCTTAATGCTTTGAATATAAGGTAAGTGTATGGAGGGAAGGAACAGATGGCAAAAAGTGACATAAAGACACAGAGACACATCCCTGTACTCTCTTCTAAGTGAGAAAGAGCTTGATTTGTATCACTGACAACTGAAGTAGTTCTCTCTAGCACTTCAGCTCTGATGAGATTTGACATTTTAAATAACATATTTGATCCTGGGTTGAATTAAAGAGCAAATAGAATTAACCTATATGAGATCGGTTTTGTAAATGCCAAATGCTAATCTCTGTTATTACTTAAAATGCCATTATTATTGATAATTGTTATCAATTAAAACACCCGTACCTTTTTAAAATAGGACTAAAAAGGTCATTGAAAAAAAAAGTATCAAAAAATGAATTTAGACTTAAAGTTTTGAAGAGCCAGTGGCATTTTTGGAGAAAATGTACAGAGCTGAAAGTCTGGATAAAAGATTATGATATTTCGAAAGCACACCTCTGTTTGAGGTGACAAGAGGTTGTGAGCTCCAGGGGGCTACTTGAAAGGTATGGTGACGGAATTGTGAACAGCAGTGAGGAGAACCAGAGGATATGCAACTTTTGGAAAAGAATAAAATCATAGGGCTTGACACAAGCATGTCTTGTTTTGTTCCTGTATAAAAAGTTACTCTTTCGTCTACTGCTTGACACTGAAGCATATTACCTCACATAGTTTCTAAGGGTAAGGGATCATTTGTAGGTGAGTTACTGGGCAGTGGTGTACCAATCAGGTTAGAGGCAGGATGTTGGCCAGAGCTATTCTCATATGATGGTTTAAGAAGGACATAAAGAACTGAGGCCGCAGCTCAGATGTGTTTGCTAGCACACAAGAGGCTTTGGTTTCAGTTTTCCAGCACTGCCTCCACTAGGCTTAGGGATACTTACTCATTATTTCTCCACGCAGGAATAATGGCTGGAGGATCAGGAGTCATTTTCAATTCTGTTGTGAGTTTGAGTCCAGTTTAGGATACAAGAAACTCAGTTTCAAAAGAAAATAAAAAGTTGTCCTGCCTCCAAATCAAGCTGGAGAACCTGAGCTGGAGTCCCATGACCACTGGTGAAAGGAGAGGCTTGGATTTCCTTTAAACTCTCCCCTTCCACATGCATACAATGATGCATGCACAGCCGTACCCACACAAACAAATAAACAAATAGTGTAATTAAAAATACAATTCATCTCTAAGTTTACCTCTGGGCTATGAGCAAACTCAGGCCCTTGCCATGTGGGGGCTTTCTTCAGAGGCATGCTAACATGACTTTTACCATAGTGCATGAAGATAAATGAGGGAAAATGCAGACAAATGAGATCTGTCTCCTTTCCTACTTAATATTGAAAATCATGGAGCACACTTTTTCTGTATGATCTTAAAGGATAAGAAGCCACACAAGAATATGAGTTCCCAAATCAAGAGGCCTCTGGAGGCCATCTGGCAAGTTGCCTACATCACAGTGAAAATTTTTAGTGAATGTGATGGAGAATTACTGTGTTTATGATTGAAGCCAAGCTGGGGGTTGAGAATTACAAGACATTGCTGAGTTCTTGAAGGTTAGCTTTGGGTTTCTCCACTCAAAGCACCCAGGCAATAGTCTGCTATGCTTTGCGGATGTAAGCCAATGTGGAAAAGGAAATCCTATTGGAAGGAGATGTAGATCAAGCAGGCCCCTTAGAAGATGGCAGTGCTCTTTTTTTTTCCCTGTTATTGGATATTTTCTTTATTTATATTTCAAATGTTATCCCCTTTCCAGGTCTCCCCCACGGAAACCCTCTATCCCATCCCTCTCCTCATGCCTCTATGAGGATGCTACCCCACTCACCCACCGACTTCTGCCTTCCCTCCCTGGTATTAACCTACACTGGGGCATTAAACCCCTAAGGGACCAAGGGCCAATCCTCCGACTGATGTCCAACAAGGCCATCCTCTGTTACATATGCTGCTGGAGCCATGTGTCCCTCCATGTGTATTCTTTGGTTGGTGGTCCAGTCTCCAGGAGCTCTGGAGGTCTGGCTGGTTGACAATGTTGCTCCCTCCATGGGGCTGCAACCCCCCTCTCAGCTCTGTCAGTCCCTTCTCCAACTGCTTCATCAGGGACACCACATTCAGTCCAATGTTTGGGTGAAAGCATCCACTTCTATATTTGTCAAGCTCTGGCACAGTCTCTCAGGAGACAGCTATATCAGGTTCCTGTCAGCAAGTACTTCATGGCATCTGCAATAGCATCCTGGTTTGGTGACTGTATATGGAATGGATCTGCAGGTGGGGCAGTCTCTAGATGGTCTTCCCTTCAGTCTCTGATCCACACTTTGTCTCCATATTTCTTCTTTTGAGTATTTTGTTCCCCCTTCTAAGAAGCACTGAAGCATTCACAATTTGGTCTTCCTTCTTCTTGAGCTTCATATGGTCTGTTGATTGTACCTTGGGTATTCCAAGCTTTTGGGCTAATATCCACTTATCAGTGAGTGTATACCATATGTGTTCTTTTGTGACTGGGTTATCCCACTCAGGATGATATTTTCAAGTTCCATCAATTTATCTAAGAATTTCATGAAGTCATTGTTTTTAATAGCTGAGTAGTATTCCATTGTGTAAATGTACCATATTTTCTGTATCCATTTATCTGTTGAGGGATATCTGGGTTGTTTGCAGCTTCTGGATATTATAAATATGGCTTCTATGAACATAGTGAAGCACATGTCCTTATTACATGTTGGAGCATCTTCTGGGTGTATGCCCAGGAGTGATATAGCCAGGTGTTGAGTCCGGATAGTGGCTCACATGTCCAGGTACTTGCCTGGAAGGCATCTTGGAATCTGGAAGAAAGGAGGGAAACTAGGCGGCGTGAGAAAGGATGGAGCTAAGACAATATCCTGATCAAAGCTCAATTTTACTATTAGGAACACTGGATATAAAGAAGAGGGGAGGGGCCCATTCCCACCAAATCATCTTCAGAGTCCAGTTGCAGGTGACCACGTGAATACTCCGGAACAGCTAGGCCGCCTGTAGTAGCAGTGGGAGTGGCAGAACAATAGGGTGGCAGACTCCACCCCCGATGATCTCCTGGTGATGACAGTCAAAACTGATCAGCCTGATTTCAGGCTGTGTGTGTGGGGGTTACATCCAGGTCCTCAGATAATACTATGTCCAATATTCTGAGGAACCACAAGACTGATTTCCACAGTGGTTGTACCAGTTTGCAATCCCAGGAAATCCGGGACACAATGAGAAGACCAAACCTAAGTATAATAGGTATAGAAGAGAGTGAAGATCCCCAACTTAAAGGGTCAGTAAATATCCTCAACAAATTATAAAAGAAAACTTCCCTAACCTAAAGAAAGAGATGCCCATGAACATACAAGAAGTTTACAGAACTCCAAATAGATTGTACCAGAAAAAATTCCTTCTCTCACATAATAGTCAAAACACAAAATGCACAAAACAAAGAAAGAACATTAAATGCAGTAAGGGAAAAATGTCAAGTAACATATAAAGGCAGACCTATCAGAATTATACCAGACTTCTCACCAGAGAGTATGAAAGCTAGAAGATCCTGGGCAGATGTCATACAAACCCTAGGAGAGCACAAATGCCAGCCCAGGCTACTATACCCAACAAAACTCTCAATGTACTTAGATGGAGAAATGAAGATATTCCATGACAAAAACAAATTCACACAATATCTTTCCACGATGCCCTTCAAAGGATAATAACAGAAAAAAAAAAAAAAAAAAACAATACAAGGACAGAAACCACGCCCTAGAAAAGGCAAGAAAGTAATCCCTCAACAAATCAAAAAGAAGACAGCCACAAAAACAGAATGCCAACTCTAAAAACGAAAACAATAGGAAGCAACAATTACTTTCCCTTAATATCTCTTAATATCAGTGGACTCAATTCCCCAATAAAAAGACATAGACTAACAGACTGGCTACACAAACAGGACCCAACATACTGCTGCTTAAAGGAAACCCATCTCAGGGAAAAAGACAGACACTACCTCAGAGTGAAAGGCTGGAAAACAATTTTCCAAGCAAATGGTCTGAAGAAACAAGCTGGAGTAGCCATTCTTTTTTTTTTTTTTTTGCTGCAACTGCAAGAGGATTTTTATTCGAGAGCGTTCTCGGGCCCATGGTCATACACCACGCAGGGGTAGAGGACTATGGCGCCCCGAGTAGCTGTATAAGGGGGTATTTAAAGGAAGAAACCACAACTCAAGGAAGTGGGGAGGGCGTTGTTGGAAAAATACCAAAGATACCAGTTAAGAGTCACAAGGAAGTGTAAAGTCACAGGAGTCACAGAGAATACCTGGTAATTGTTTTGGTTAACTCTCAGTTTCTAAGAGCCCCTAACAATAGCACATTTGCATGGCAGTTTCCAGCGTTGGTCAGGGTGACTTTCTTTGAATGAACACTCTTTGAACCCAGGAAGCAGGTAGGTGGAGGAAGGAATGTCGCTATCGAGGTATGATTAGCATACCTTGGAGTAAAGAGTCACAAAGGTCACATTCCCAAGCCTCATCCTAAAGGCCTAGAATTTTGTTACTTCTTCATTCCCCCCTTCTTCTAGTTAACAGTTCTAATCTTAGAACTAGACACTATCTTCTCCCTGACATAGTTGATCCTTTAGGGCATGGTACTGTTATCTCAAAACTAAAAGCCACACTGCATTAATTCTTGTTTTAATAAAGGTGACTTGCCTATTTAACACACATGGACCTATAATTAAAAGCAGAAGCAAAATCAAAAGGGGTCTCATAAAGGTAGATAGTAGGGTGGTCAAGAGTACAAGATAAGGGCCTTTCCACCCGAGTCTCAAGGTTTTCTGCGTGGAGATGTCTAGCAGGTCTTCTGGAGCAGGCCTTCTGGAGCTGCTTTTTCTGCTCGCTGTCTCACTCACTGGAGCACCTTGAGCCTAGAGAACAAAGGCTGGGAAAGCAGCATGTCAGCACTATGTACAGAGGCTATTTTTACCAGTGGAGGGGGGTCCCTGTAGAGTAATTTATAAGGGGGTCAGTCTAAACTGTCCAGGGGTGTTTCTAACTCTGAAGAGCAAAGGGTAGGAGAGCTATCCAATCATTAGCGCCAGTCTCTGCTGTCAATTTGGTAAGGGTCTCTTAATGGTTCTATTTATTCTCTCTACCTGTCTTGAGCTTTGGGCCTGTATGCACAATGTAACTTCTAACCGATCTCTAATATCTTGGCCAGTCCCTGATTTACCTGGGCAACAAAGGCAGGTCCATTACCTTGGGAAGATTTCTTTTAGAAATTCTACCTCATCATAGCACAGGCCTTGCAGCTTTTGGCTATTTCTTCTGCCAAGTCAAAGAGTCCTATAACATAGTAGTCAAAGGACCTAACCACACCTTTGAATTTCTTGGCCCCCAGGCCAAGTCAAATACTGTCCATAACTTGATAGTGCTCAGGGGTATATCTAAAGCTGGTCTCTCTGATATCATAATAATCTTTAGGCTCCTTGACTGCCAGGATTATTGCTCCTTGGGCCACTTGTTTGGTGGTTAGATCTGCCATCTGATTTTCTTTAGCCATAGCATCTTAGGTTTTTCTCTGCAGAAGTCAACAGCCCTCTTTGTCTGTATATTGCTCCGTACAGTGGCAAAAGCATATCTGCTGTCAGTGTAGACTTTTGCCATTTATGGACCTTGTCTCAAAGTCACAAGTTCAGCTTTCTGGGCCGACGTCCCTTCAGGGAGGCTGCTGGCCTAGATCACTTGCTTTCTGTCCACCACCATACTGCTGTCCCCGCCTTCTGCTTACCTTTAACCTCAAGGCTACTGTCATCAGTGTACCAGCTCGAACCCTCAGGCCAAGGCTGATCTGATCCTTCAGATCATTTGAAGTACCAGTTTCTCAGCGCAGTGATGAGTAGGTGCAGTCTCACGCAGTGGGACAGCAGGTGGAACGAAGCGAAGGTCACTCGTTCAGTCAACAAAAAGTTCTGATGTGTCACAGGAGCGTTGGTAGTCATCCATCAGTCAGGGGGCTTTCAGATAATGCTTTCAAGAGCGTGGGATGCCATTACAGCTAGTTGCTGTCCCAGAGTGAGTTTATCAGCATCCTTGACAAGCAGATTATGGCAGTAATAGCTTACAGGCAAGAAAACCACCCGCTGGCAACAGGGTGTAACTTCTTGGTTAGGTAAGCCACTGGCCTTTTTCAAAGTCCCAAAGTCTGAGCAAGAACTCCTCTGGCGACCCCTGATCTCTCTTCCACATAAAGAGTGAAAGGCTTGGTTAGGTCAGGCAAAGGCTGGCCATCAAGAGGGCCTTTTTAATTTTTTAAAGGCTTTCTGGCAATCCGGGATCCACAAAACACCTCCCCTTTCTTGGTTAGGGGGTACAACAAGGCAGCTAAGGTCGCCAACCCAGGTGTCTAGAGTCTGTAGAAGCCAGCAGTACCCAAGAATTTTCTTACTTGCCTTGGTGTAGTTAGCCACTACTTCCCGTCTCGAAGGGTGTCTCTCAAATAAGTAACTTCAGTTTGACACAGCTGAGCCTTTTTAGCTGAGGCTCGGTCTTCAGTTGCCCAGGTTTCCTGTCTAGATTCTGTCTTTTTCTTTCTCTCCTATCACTGTGGCCAAGATTCTAGTCAAATTTTTCTCTTGTCTACGATCTCTCCTGTTTTCTCTTTTTTCTGCCTCCCGCCTCTCTCTCTCTCACACACACACTTTCTCTGCCTCTTTCACTAGATCGCCTAACTGTCTCCCTCTTTTCTCTGAAGCTTCTTTCTGATATCGGGGGCCAACTGCCTTATGAAGGCCAGCCAGGCCACTGAGGCCTTCTGGGCTTCCGAGGTAAGATTAAAGGGAGTGAACTGCCTGAAGGCTTTCATAAGTCTTTCAAGGAACATTGAGGGAGGTTCGATCGGCCCCTGCATTACTTCTTACCTTAGCCAAATTAGTGGGCCCATCTTGAGGCACCTTGGAGACCAGAGCCTGGCGTTAGATTTTCAAGCTCTCCTTACCTTCAGTCATGTCGCAGTCGCAACTGGGGCGAGTCAAAAGGAATCCCATGTAGATCTCATTTTGTAGCTGTGTAGACCGCTGTTGGCTTCCGGGCCATTTTTTTAGCCTCTAACAGAATTCTCTCTCGCTCTTCGGTTGTTAAGAGCATCTGCAACAGCTGTTGACAATCATCTCAAGTAGGCTGATAAGAAAACATAAGGAACTCTACCAACCCTGTGAGGTGTTGGGGATCCTGAGAAAGGGGGTGGTTAGTTTTCCAGTTATAAATATCAGCAGAGGAAAATGACCAGTACTGAAGGGTTTAAAGTTTGGGTGGGACATCAGGGTTCTTTCCAGCTTCTGGCTATTATAAATAGGGCTGCTATGAACATAGAAAAAAAAAATAAAGTTTGGGCGGGTCCACCAGAGTCCGCCCGGACTCTGTGCTCTGCAATTCCATGTACCCGCAGCGGTCCGCCTCTCGACACCCCGAGGGGTTTAGGGTTCCCTCGGCAGCTGGGGTTGAGACTGTGGATGAGGGGAAGGTTGTGGACTAGGCCACTCAGGAGGCTTCATAGATTTTGGAGGAGCCGAATTGGCTGGTGGCTGCGATTTGGGAGAAACCTTCAATTTCTCTTGTAACATAAGAGTACAACCACAATTTTGAGAAGCAAAAACCAATTTTAACAGTGAAAACAATCTAGTTTTTTCATTAAAAATGAACTCCAAAAACATTACTTGCTACAAATTTTGGCTGCCTGTTCCTGCACACAAACACAAGAAGGTGTAGTTGCCTATATTTCAAAAAGACACTACCCTAAATCTTATTTTTTATAAATCGGATTTCTAGGATAAGAATTACATAGAATATTACCCAATTCAGGCGTATCTTTAGAGACCTGTTCCCATGGGTTGTCTCATGCTGCATGTTGTAGTTCTAAATTACTCTAACCCAGAGTTACCAGTTTTAAGTCAACTTTTTGTTACCAATGTTACAAATTTTTAATCATAACTAATAACTTATGAGCCACTAATCTATAACCAAGACATATAAAAACATATTTATACTTTTGAAACTATTTAGAAACAAAAATGAAATGGCCGCATACATTTGCTCATTTATAGCCATTCTAATATCGAATAAAATCGACTTCCAACCAAAAGTTATCAAAAAAGACAAGGAGGGACACTTCATACTCATCAAAGGTAAAATCCTCCAAGAGGAACTCTCAATTCTGAATATCTATGCTCCAAATGCAAGGGCAGCCACATTCATTAAAGACACTTTAGTAAAGCTCAAAGCACACATTGCACCTCACACAATAATAGTGGGAGACTTCAACACACCACTTTCATCAATGGACAGATCCTGGAAACAGAAACTAAACAGGGACACAGTGAAACTAACAGAAGTTATGAAACAAATGGACTTAACAGATGTCTAGAGAACATTTTATCCTAAAACAAAAGGATATACCTTCTTCTCAACACCTCACGGTACCTTCTCCAAAATTGACCATATAAATGGTCACAAAACAGTCCTCAACAGATACAAAAATATTGAAATTGTCCCATGCATCCTATCAGACCACCATGGACTAAGGCTGATCTTCAATAACAACATAAATAATGGAAAGCCAACATTCACGTGGAAACTGAACAACACTCTTCTCAATGATACTTTGGTCAAGGAAGGAATAAAGAAAGAAATAAAGACCTTTTAGAGTTTAATGAAAATGAAGCCAAAATATACCCAAACTTATGAGGTATAATGAAAGCATTTCTAAGAGGGAAAATCATAGCTCTGAGTGCCTCCAAAAAGAAACTAGAGAGAGCACACACTAGCAGCTTGACAACACACCTAAAAGCTCTAGAAAAAAAGGAAACAAATTCACCCAAGAGGACTACATGACAGGAAATAATCAAACTCAGGGGCGAAGTCAACCAAGTGGAAACAAGAAGAACTATTCAAAGAATCAACCAAACGAGGAACTGGTTCTTTGAGAAAATCAACAAGATAGATAAACCCTTAGCCAGACTCACTAGAGGGCACAGGGACAGCATCCTAACTAACAAAATCAGAAATGAGGAGGGAGACACAACAACAAACCCTGAAGAAATCCAAAACACCATCAGATCTTTCTACAAAAGGCTATACTCAACAAAATTGGAAAACCTGGATGAAATGGACAAATTTCTAGACAGATACCAGGTACCAAAGTTAAACCAGGATCAATTTAACGATATAAACAGTCCCATATCCCTTAAAGAAATAGAAGTAGTCATTAATGGTCTCCCAACCAAAAAAGCCCAGGACCGGATGGGTTTAGGGCAGAGTTCTATCAGACCTTCAAAGAAGATCTAATTCCAGTTCTGCACAAACTATTCCACAAAATAGAAGTAGAAGCTACTCTACCCAAATCATTCTATGAAGCCACAATTACTCTGATACCTAAACCACAGAAAGATCCAACAAACATAGAGAAGTTCAGACCAATTTCCCTTATGAATATCGATGCAAAAATACACAATAAAATTCTCACTAACCGATTCCAAGAACACATTAAAATAATCATTCATCCTGACCAAGTTGGTTTTATTCCAGGGATGCAGGGATGGTTTAATATACCGAAATCCATCAACGTAATCCTTTATATAAACAAACACAAAGACAAAAATCACATGATCATCTCATTAGATTCCGAGAAAGCATTTGATAAAATCCAACACCCATTTATGATAAAAGTCTTGGAAAGATCAGGAATTCAAGGCCCATACCTAAACATGATAAAAGAAATCTACAGGAAACCAGTAGCCAATATCAAAGTAAATGGTGAGAAGCTGGAAGCAATCCCTCTAAAATCAGGGATTAGACAAGGCTGTCCACTCTCTCCATACCTATTCGACATTGTACTTGAAGTCCTAGCCAGAGCAATTCATCAACAAAAGGAGATCAAGGGGATACAAATTGGAAAAGAAGAAGTCAAAATATCACTTTTTGCAGATGATATGATAGTATATATAAGTGACCCTAAAAATTCTACCAATGAACTCCTAAACCTGATAAACAGCTTCAATGAAGTAGCTGGATATAAAATTAACTCAAACAAGTCAATGGCCTTTCTCTACACCAAGAATAAACAGGCTGAGAAAGAAATTAGGAAAGCAACACCCTTCTCAATAGTCACAAATAATATAAAATATCTTGACGTGACTCTAACTAAGGATGTGAAAGATCTGTATGATAAAAACTTCAAGTCTCTGAAGAAGGAAATTAAAGATCTCAGAAGATGGAAAGATCTCCCATGCTCATGGATTGGCAGGATCAACATTGTAAAAATGGCTATCTTGCCAAAAGCAATCTACAAATTCAATGCAATCCCCATCAAAATTCCAACTCAATTCTTCAATGAATTAAAAAGAACAATCTGCACATTCATCTGAAATAACAGAAAACCTAGGACAGCAAAAACTCTTCTCAAGGATAAAAGAAACTCTGGTGGAATCACAATGCCTGACCTAAAGCTTTACTACAGAGCAATTGTGATAAAAACGGCATGCCACTGGTATAATGACAGAAAAATTAACCAATGGAATAGAATTGAAGACCTAGAAATGAACCCACACACCTATGGTCACTTGAACTTTGACAAGGGAGCTAAAACCATCCAGTGGAAAAAAGACAGCATTTTCAACAAATGGTGCTGGGACAACTGGTGGTTATCAAGTAGAAGAATGCGAACTGATCCATTCCTATGTCCTTGTACTAAGGTCAAATCTAAGTGGATCAAGGAACTTCACATAAAACCACAGACACTGAAACTTATAGAGGAGAAAGTGGGCGAAAGCCTCGAAGTTATTGGCACAGGAGCAAAATTCCTGAATAGAATAGCAATGGCTTGTCTGGTAAGATTGAGAATTGACAAATGGGACCTCATGAAACTGCAAAGCTTCTGTAAGGCAAAAGACACTGCCAATAAGACAAAAAGGCCACCAACAGATTGGGAAAGGATCTTTACCAATCCTAAATCAGATAGAGGACAGCAAAAACTCTTCTCAAGGATAAAAGAAACTCTGGTGGAATCACCATGCCTGACCTAAAGCTTTACTACAGAGCAATTGTGATAAAAACGGCATGCCACAGGTATAATGACAGAAAAATTGACCAATGGAATAGAATTGAAGACCCAGAAATGAACCCAATGAATGAATGTCCAATATATATAAAGAACTCAAGGAGGTGGACTCCAGAAAATCAAATAACCCCATTAAAAATGGGGCTCAGAGCTAATCAAAGAATTCTCACCTGAGGAATACTGAATGGCTGAGAAACAACTGAAAAAATGTTCAGCACACTTAATCATCAGGTAAATGCAATTCAAAAGAACCTTGAGATTCCATCTCACACCAGTCAGAATGGCTAAGATCAAAACTTCAGGTGACAGCAGATGCTGGCGAGGATGTGGAGAAAGAGGAACACTCCTCCATTGTTGGTGGGATTGAAAGCTTGTACAACCACTCTGGAAATCAGTCTGGCGGTTTCTCAGAAAATTGGACATGGTACTACCGGAAGATCCCGCAATTTGTCTCCTGGGCATATATCCAGAAGATGTTCCAACTAGTAAGAAAGAAACATGCTTCACTATGTTCATAGCAGCCTTATTTATAATAGCCAGAAGCTGGAAAGAACCCAGATTCCCCTCAACAGAGGAATGGATAAAAAAAATGTGGTACATTTGCACAATGGAGTACTTCTCAGCTATTAAAAAGAATGAATTTATGAAATTCCTAGGCAAATGGTTGGACCTGGAGGGTATTATCCTGATTGAGGTAACCCAATCACAAAAGAACTCAAATGATATGTACTCACTGACAAGTGGATATTAGCCCAGAAACTTAGAATACCCAAGATATAAGTTACAATTTGCAAAACACATGAAACTCAAGAAGAACGAAGACCAAAGTGTGGACACTTTGCCCCTTCTTAGAATTGGGAAGAAAGCACCCATGGAAGGAGTTACAGAGACAAAATTTGGAGCTGAGAGAAAAGGATGGACCATCTAGAGACTGCCATATCCAGGGATCCATCCCATAATCAGCCTTCAAACGCTGACACCATTGCATACACTAGCAAGTGTTTGCTGATAGGACCCTGATATAGCTGTCTCTAGTGAGAGTATGCCTGGGCCTAGCAAACACAGAAGTGGATGCTCACAATCAGCTATTGGATGAATCACAGGGCCCCCAATGAAGGAGCTAGATTAAATACCCAAGGAGCTAAAGGGATCTGCAACCCTATAGGTGGAACAACATTATAAACTAACCAGTACCCCGGAGCTCTTGACTCTAGCTGCATATGTATCAAAAGATGGCCTAGTTGGCCATCACTGGAAAGAAAGGCCCATTGGACTTGCAAACTTTATATGCCCCAGTACAGTGGAATGCCAGGGCCAAAAAGTGGGAATGGGTGGGTAGAGGAGTGGGGGGTGCGTATGGGGGACTTTTGGGATAGCATTGGAAATGTAATTGAGGAAAATACCTAATAAAAAAAAGAAGCTGAAAAAAAGGCACTTATAATAAAATAATACTAAAAGAGAGCATATGGATCCATACACCAGACTAACGCGGGGATAGGGTATGAGTATACGTGTTAATGAGAACGCCAAAGCTCCAGGAGGTGAGTTTCCATGAAACTCTTTGCCTCATGAGTGCTTCCAAGCCTCTCGGCCTGCCAAGGAAACTTCACTGGAGTGTGTGTAGCATTGGATAATGTATATTTTCACTGTTTAGTAGAGGAAAGGGCTTCATTTTTTCTCTGGCTTGAAAACCCTCATTCTCTCCTGTCTGCAGCCTGGGTATAATCAGATAGTCCACAGTAAATGGAGCCCATGCTCTAAACGAGGTTTCACACAGTGTGGGAGTGATTTTTATGCGCTAATTTGAGCTACCTCCATTTATGCTTGACAGGAAGGCATTGTCTCCTATCTATTCATGACTTTTCTTTTTTAATGGTATTACAACTTTAAGAACTTTTAAAGCATTGCTTGTAATCTTTCAAAGTATGTTTGTGCTTTGATTTTACATTTGTGATAATAACAGGCATGACTATGCCTATAGATGTTCAAATGGACAGAACAGATTTGCTTTTATACAAAATACATGAGACATGCACCAACATCCCCACTTGCATTCCATGGGTTCTCTTAAAATTGGATTCTGTACAAAACAGTTTTATCTTCCAGGGATGCAAAATGCATGAGAGTGCTTTTCAGTCTGAGAGCTTTCAGAACAGAGAAGGAAGCAGCATCCAGGAAAAATGGGCACAGCTGGAGATGTCTGTTGGTAAATACCAATTCAGACTCCTATACTGCTGTCAACTGCCTTCCTGAGAACTGGCAGGTTTTCCAAGTGGACTTTGCACATCTACATGTGTAATTTGTAATTAATCCATTGTACAGTGTCATTCACACGCATTTGACCTTCTCTTGCCCCCTGAAACAGTCCCATTACGGGGCAGTTGGGAGTACTTCCCTGGTTAGTCTTTGCAATGTAATTGTTTTAGGCTGATCCTATTTTAAAGACACTTGGGAAAATGTGCCTGGCTGATGAATTACATTTAGTTCTGTGCTTTCAATGGGAGAGGACACATGGGCTTGATTTACTATTTAGCTTTCTTCTCTTTTTCTTCTTCTGCATATCACCACTATGTTTAAGCTCCTATTGCCTGTTCCATCATACCCAACACTAACCCAGATACAAACTACTCTCAAGAATCGATATGAATATTTTTGAAATCAAATTAGGAGATTATTTAATCCCTGGCCCTTCTTAAGAGAGCAGAGCTATGTGTTTGTGGTTCATTTTATTATTCTATTATAAAAATTAATTTAAATGTGTTCTTTGACAATTTTATACATGTATGTAATGGATTGTGATCACTTTCTCTCCCCTACTCCTTTCCAATCTCCTCTGCACCCCCTCTGCCTCACCAGCCTGTTTCTTAGAGTGTGGCTTCTGGTTTTGTTTTGAGTCCCATTTAGTTCAATCATTGCAATCTGGGTAACAATTGGATTGGGGCTCTCCATTGGACTTTCATGAACTTACTGACAGGTAAAGCATTTTATTTTCTTAATTTATTTTATTTAATTGCCACACCTCTACATTTTGGCTTCTGATATTGTTGAAATGATTCCGATTCTGCCAAAACAATAATTTTATCTTTATAGAAATTTTTTTATATAATTGGGGTGTGATAAACTATACTAACTTGGAATATCATTTTTTTTAAAAAGTAAAATCAAGTTCATATCAGTGTAGATTTAATTATTAATATTTTCAGCTCCATTTGGAGAATCATGGGATAGAGACACTCCAAATCAGGTATTCCTTCCTTGTCTCTCCTCTTTCCTTCTCCTCTTTTTCTCTCTATTTCTGTGTTCTTCCTTTACCCTTGACTTAGAAATGGTTTATTTTTCTAAGCTGAACTCAGTGAGTTGCCAAGATGGTTGCCAAGTGTGTATTGCTCTGCAGCTGCATGATGGTCTGGATTCTTCACAGTGTGGAAGGCTTTCCTTCCAGGATTATGTCAGAAGAATTAATCCATTAACTTGCAAATTCCAAGTAGGGGGTCACTGTTCAGGTTTCAGACTATCTTACTCTGTCCCTTGGCAGCAGGTATACTGGTTAGCTTTTGTAAACTTGACACAAACTGTAGTCACTTGGGAAGAGGAAACTTCACTGAGGAATTGTTCTTACCAGATTATCATGAGGGTTTCTCTGTGTGACATTTTCTTTAATATCTTGATTTCTAAGATTATATTTTGATTACAACATTTATCCCTTCTCTTTCTTCCCTCCAAACCCTCTTATACAGCCCTCTCACTTCTTACTGTGAGCATATATGTATACATATTCACATTGTATTCCTAAGTACTACCTATTAAGTCCATGTCATATTACTTGTATATATGTTGTCTGGGCTGATCATTCAGCACTAGACAACCAACTGGCATGCTCTTCCTTGAGGAAGACTGCGTCTTGAGCTCCTAGCTTTTGTCAGTTGCCTGTAGTTCTTCGTGTAGGATTGAGGACTTGTAGGGTTTTCCCTGTTCATTTTGGCATTGCAAAGACATTTTCTTGATTAATGATTGATATGGGAGGTGCCCCACCCACTATGGTAGTGCACCCTGTAATCAGTTGGTTCTCAGTTGTATAAGTCAGCCATGATGTCATAGTCAGCAGCAGAATTACCCCAAGATCTCTTCAGTTCCTGCTTTGAATTCCTGCCTTGGCTTACTTTGGTGATGGACAGTAATCTATGATCTGAAATAAACTCATTTTTTTCATATTGCCTTTGCTTTTGGTCAGTGTCTTATCACAGCAACAGAAAGCAAGCTAAGGAAACAGGACTCCAAAGTTTAGTTGTTTACATTTCCTTGTGTGAACACTGAACTGCTCTTAACAGAAACTGTCACCCTATCATGCAGTGGGATAGGGGTTGGCTGAGGGTTGTGTTCAGTAGAAAGCCTGGTGTGGTTTCCCAAGGTTAATCTGCTCCTTTGGATGCTCTTTTCACCCGATCTCTGTTTATATCAGCAAAGACAGAAGTGAAAGGATGGAAAACTGATAGCATTACAAACGGTTTTTGTTTGTAGCAATGCAAATGAGTTTTCTCTGTCAGAGACACAATTGATTTTCTTTCTATAGAAGACAGAACCAGGGACATTATTCTTATATCTGTCAATAGGACTTTTAGGAATTTTCTACCTCTTAGTGAATTGATTTAGCATTCTGAGTGTCTAGACATACCTTTGTTCACATTTTATGTTGAGTGAGTCAATATTTCATTATTTCTCTCACTTATTAGTGAGTTAAATATGCTCCTTAACAGGTGTTGGTTGTTTTTTTAATAGGGAAGTGATGCTTGTCTTCCTCAAACTATGGTACTTGATAGCTCCATACACACGATGTGTGTATTGTATTTCCTTTTTCTCTCCTCCTGTCTTATTTTCTCTTCTTGTCTCCTTCCTCTCTTTTCCTTTTCTTCTCATTCCATTATTTTTGCTAGTTCCTCATTGAAAACAGTGAACTTTCATGTTTCTGCATCTCAGAGTTTAGTAACACACCTCACTAAATTATGCGTTCTAGTCAACGAGCAAAGAAATGGAACAGCTAAGTCATCAATCCCAAGTCAGTATCCAGGAAGGGACTAGATGGACGATGAACCTTGGTGCTGCCAGCTCTTAAGAGAGTACTTAATTGACATGATCTTTAATATTCTTTTTGTGAACTATGATATAAATGCCTTCATATGTGTAAGACAATATCAGAGATATATAAATAGTTTATTATGTTAGCTTATCTTTAATAACTATTTGTTTTACTCTCATGCTGCTTCTCTGGTCAGTTATTGGTGTAATTTGGGTATATATGTGTATTTTTGGATGTTCAGGGGAATTGTATTATTATTTTTTTGAAATACTATTTTTTTGTATTTCTAATTAGACTATGGAGTATGATATTTGATTATAGCATTTACAAACTTGATTTGTTTTTGTTAATTCCCCCTCCATTTTACTCTCATCCTTTTGGCCCCCTTTGTAGCCTTTTACCCCCCCCCCCCCCATGAAGCTTCTTGTCCACTTGCATGTCATGTGGAGTGTATTAAACTGATGTACAGCATTTCTCCTTTGGATGACTTTTCCTCAAGAAAATCTACCTTTCCCCTAAGCCCAGGATGGGACTGTTTGATTAACGATCCTTTTGAGGTAGGAATATTACTAGTTAGAACTAGTGTTCTTGAATTACTTCAGCAAAAGACATGAACAGTGTTTGGGTTTTTGGAGTTTGAACCTTATGTGGTGTCTTATTTGAACCCCTTAATATATTTAGATGAGGGATAGAGAGATAATGAGGCAGTTCATTTGGTAAAATGATTGACTCACAACATGTAGACCTGAGTTTGATTTGCAAAACTCATGTAAAAGGCTGGATGTAGTTGGATGCAGTTGTGTGCAGTTGTAATCTCAGCACTAGGTACACACACACACACACACACATTTAGACTGGGGTCAATTACCCTTGCTTTATTGCAGATCATCGCTTACAAAATGTGTGTTCAGCCTGTAGGAACCCTTCAGGCTCAGACCTTGCTTGGATGATGTTTCCAGGTCTGGAACTAGGAGCTAAAGAAACATGACTTCTGATATTAATTTTACCCAAGTGTGGCCATGTTGCCGAGACTCCAAAACTTGGTAAAATAAAGGTAATATTTGAGCATCTTTTAGCTTTGAAAAATGTGATACTATCATAATAAAATAGTCAAAGAAAATAAATCACTCCACAGTCATAGTCCCTTGGCATTTTGGGCCACTATACTATGCCTTTGAGGATCCAAGATGAGAGATTCATTGAAATTCTTCCGGCTTATGCTATCAACCTACTTTGAATTTCGCTTAGCCAATGTAAAGTGTCTTTGGAAAACACCATCTGGAAAGGAGAATTGCATCCAAGAATTTTTAGTAGGAAACCTCAAGAATATCCATAAGGTAGTCTCCTGGTTTCTGGAAGTATAAGTAGCAATAGGGTTTTAATCTAGAATCTGGAATAATTATGCACACATCTGAAGATGGCTTCAATCAGAGAGTACCTGTCAATGATGTTTGGAACAAACACAACCAGAGGCTGACTTGGACATACAACTGCTATGCCAGAGTACCCCTCTTCCTAGTGTCTGATCTTTTGCAAATCAGCTACAATGGGGAAAACGTAACTCAGTAACTGTTTATGGTGGTGGCTCTACTGTGACACTTAGTACAAATGTAGCTACTGGGAACTTTTGTTTCTTGCACCTGTTCAATTAGGAAAGCCTTTAAGTAAAGACGGTGCAAATTACTGCAGGAACAGAATAACACAAGGGGAAATTGAAGACTTTCCTTGGAAAGCCCTACTTTTAATCAAGGTTGTAAGTCAAGCTGCCATGTAGTACAACAGTTTAAGGAGGGGGAAGTGGGAAAGCCATCTATGCTATATTGCTTAGGGACTCAATTTTACATCTAAGAGAAATTGTAACTGGAACCTGTCCATGTGTGAGACTTAAACACCAGCCTCATGTGTTGATCTTATTTCCTAAGCTAAAAAGAAATCAGCTTGATTGATTTCTCTGCCTTAATGACGATGGAGCTTAATCTTGGATGTCATCTTGACTGGTGTGGAATCAACTTTTCCATTTATTTGTGTGTGTGTGTGAAAATGAAAGTGTGTGTGTGTGTGTGTGTGTGTATATGTATGAATCCGTGTGTTTGTGAGTGTCTGTGAATGAAAGTGTGTGTGAGTGTGTATTTGAGAATGAGCATGTGCGCATGAGTTTTTGAGTGTGTTTGAGTGTGTGTAGTACTGGGAAGTTGAACTCAGAGCCCCGTGTAAGCTAGGCAAGCACTGCTGAGCTATACTTGATATTGAATTTAGGGCTTCAAGAACACATCAGAAAAATGCTCTGCCACTGAGTTAAAGCTTTATCCTCACCCACTCTCTCTTTTGAGACAGGTTTTTATATATCTGACTCTCTCCCTGAACTCTCTATTACTTCCAGGTTGGCCTTGAACTCTTGGTCCTATGGCTTCTACCTTGTGAATATTGGGAATTCAGATCTATATTACTATGTCTTTGTCCCATTTCTTTTGTTTTTAATAACTCACTGGGTAAATAATGTTCTTAGCAGGTAGTGAACATGTGTAGCAAATCTACAGGCAGTGCTAGAGTTGTACACTTCTCAAAATGAAGGCTTTGTATCAAACAAATCAAGGTATGGCTTGTTAAGGTTGTATAGCTTAGTGGCAGTGTGCTGCTCTTGGAACTAAGGGCTTGATCCTTAGCACCACAAAAGAAACAAACCAAACAAAGATGGTTCTCCAGCTTGTTCCTGAATTGGCTTTGAAGATGCCTGGGTTTGGGGTAGAAAGAGTAAAAATATATGCAGAAGACATCCCAGGGAGGGAGGGTGACTCCTGTCTTCAATTGTAAGAACTGTCTCTCTATTCTGAGTCTGCATACATTTATCCAGAAAACCAGGATGGTGGTTTTCAAACACACTCTAAGCCCATGGAGAAGGTAATGTGTTTGATGTGGATTATAAGGCTAACTACTGAGTATGCCATTGTCTAACCTGCAGTGACTGTTTGATGAAGCCACTGTGCTAGTTTTTACCACAAATGCTTCAAACCTTACAAGGGAGCTCTTTGAATGAGATGAATCAGTGCATCATACTTCCTGGTTACTAAACTTGTGTGATTCAAGTCTTTAGATGCCTGAGGATTCAGCGGCTCAAGGGAACTGGTGACATTTTACTGTCAAGGTCACATCTTTTAAGTAATAGAACGTTTAAAATGTGCAAAGAGAACAGTCCTAGCTGTACTGTTTGCAGAAAAAAAAAAGTTAAGAAAGTTCAGATGTCTCCATCTAAATTCCCAAGAGTCCCCTGTGAGAAGGAGGACAGGAAAATCAGAGCTACTCTGCCTGGAATCTCAAGAGCAGAGGTGATTAAAGTGAATCTAACCACCTTTCAAGTTAGGCTGCCACCCGCCACCCGGAGAGGCTGTGATTGTGACCTGCACTGCATCTCAACTTTCAATGTCTCACAGCTTCAGAGGGAACAAACAAATCAGGGTCCCGGTAATTAAAAGTTGTTAATGTCTCCCTTCCTTTCTCTTGTAAATTAAAATGATTTGACATAGGAAGAAGAGAAGACAGAATTTAGTTATTTTGGGTAATTGCAGTGTCAAACTGATCGTTTTCTCAATTTTCTCACAAAATTGCCTAATTGAGAACAACTAAACAGATGGTCCTTTGTTTTTGAGGCTTTCTCTTGCTAGCTCTGTAGCGGCCCCAGACTTACTTCCCATTGCAAAGCAGTACCAGTGTAGGACAGGGCTGTTGCCCTAGTGGCAGGATCTGACCAGCATGGAAACAGCCTCATGTTCTGCCCACTACTTCCAGAAGAGGGTGCTCATGACATACCCAAGAGCCAGCCTTCAGTTTATATAGCAGGTTGTCATAAAACCTTGGCAGAAGTCATTTTCAGCTTAAGGTGGCTAAATCATTTTTGTTTCATAATTACCAGGTAAAATGCATTCTTTCTTAAAGTTCACACTCTGATGCCTCCTCTTTAAGCAAGAATTTCTAGGGCTGGGAGTTATCTCAGTTGATAGTGGGCATGAGGGCTTGAGTTTTACCCCGAGAACCTATGTAAATAAAGTCAGGCATGGAGGTACTCACATCAATACCAGTACTATGAAGGCTAAGAAAAAGCAGTGGCCAGGGCTCAATATCCAGCCAGCCTAGGCTGACTGGGTAAGCATCAGGGTAATGAAGAAATGTGTGTCAGAAAATAAGGTGGATGTTTCATGAGTAATGACATCCTAGGTTCATTCTCTGGCCTCCACATCCATGAGCACATACATGCACACATAGAAATGTATGTGCACACACATGTGTGAGAAAAAAAACATTTCTTTATATTAAGTCAAGAAACCAGGTAGAGAGCTGTGAAGGTGATCATGGCTACACTGCGAAGTGTTCAAACAAGATTCCAAAGTCACTAGGCCACTGGCCATACTTTGCAGTTCTATCTTTGGTAGTGGGAAAGTCCTGAGTCACCCATGTGCAGTCAATGAGAAATGTACAGATATTTCCTCTATAGAACAGGAAAAAGCTGACCCACTATGATTGTGCTTGTCACACTAGTTCATGCAGTGTCTACTTGCCTCTCCCAGTTTATACCCTAGGTAGCCTGTATCATATCTACACTGCTCCTGAGATCCTGGGACTCTGTGGTTATGCTCCTGTGCATTTAGATGGCTGAGAATCTTTCAGTTCTTACCCAGCTATATCTGTTTCTTCTGGTGTTATTAGTCTTGGTCTTTAACCCTAGTGATGCATCAGAATTATCTATTGACCTTTATATGAGGACAGGTGGCCAGGTTCTATGCTAACATTTATTTTTTCTATCTTTCTTTCTTTTTTTAAAGCAATGTTGGGGTCTTGAAGAACACATATACGCACATGCACCGAAGCTTCACATGAGGCATTGATACGTATGTCAGAGAATCCATGCTCTATTCTGCAGTGGAGAAAATTTATTGAATGTTTTCCCCCTTGACTATCTTTGGTACATAGTTCATTATCCAAGGAGCATCTTAGAGGAGGCACAGTTCAGAAGTGCTGTGAAAGTTGGAGTGGGTGAGAGTCCTTTCCAGATGTCGTCAAAGAATTTGTGAAGTTCAATGACCTTTTCCTGTCTTTGGAATGGGGTGCAATGTCCTATAAGCCCGACCATGGCATCTGCTTTTCATTGCACTGGCTCTGCCCATTCCCTGAATTCTTAAATTTGCAGATCTCCTGGTTCTCATCTTACCCTGAGATGCTCATCTTCCCACTGTTTACATTTGGAAGACATGGCCTAGCTTGGGTGGATGACTTTGTTGTCAAGGAGGGTAAAATTTTCCTCCAAATCATGTGTTTTCTTCTGGCATCAGTTCTACTGGGGCACCTGTTGAATGGGTTATTTATTTTTCCAGAGCACAATATTGCATCCTGAGTATTGGCAGCATAGTTAGAGCTTGTGAGAAAATGTCAGAGGTAGTTGTCAAAGATTTCTCAGTGAGTTGCTTTTGGGAAATACGGTTCTTACTCACAATATAGTAACAGATAAAAACTTAATAGAAAAAGTAAGTCGTTGAAAGACTTATTAAGTATGTGTCATTACCATCATCCAGAACTCTGAGGGGCTTAGAATTGAAGCAGTGCTGTCTAGACAGATGTCTGTCTTATTTGCAGTTCTTACGTCCTCGTGAAGTACTAAGTGTATGTGTGTTCTCATTAATGTGTACAACCAGACTGATGGGATTTAATGAGGATGGCTTGGATATGGAAGAATATGAAGAGAAAGAAGTTGTGCACAAAGGCAAAGTCATCAAAGGGCATAGTTTCACTTTAGGACAAATGGGACTGAGTGAGAATGTTCCTTTAACATTTCCCAGGGCTGTTGGGTAGTGTAAGATGGTTCTGTAAGATCTGAAGGAGATGGAGCTGCGGAGGGGAGACAGTTTGCATTGTCCAAGCTCTTTTGTAATCATTAGGAATGAATGATCCAGTCCTTTTCTTGGAAAAGCAAAACTATTCCAGATGAAAAATACTGTGAGTCTTCAATCATCTTCCCCTGGAGAGTTTTGTATTTTAGAGCTGTTTTGCTCATAGGCTTTTCAAAATAACATGAGGTCAGACCCTTGTATTATGAATCAAAATAGAAGCAGCTTAATTCAGTGACAGCTGTTAGTGATTTTGCTCTTCACAGAGTTCTTAGACACTGACCCTGAGGCCGTGTGTCCACCCACTCTACGCCAACTTGTTTCTGCACAGTGATCTCAGTAGGCATGTGGGTGGATGTCACAAAGACTTCTTTTCCCTTCTTAATTTACATCGGAACACAGCTATCTTTTTTCTTTAAATGTGGTCTTCTCTTTTGGAAGAGTAAGGGCTAAATCTGTATTTGTCCAAATAGCAAGCCTAGGAAATATGGATAAAAGGCACTTTTAGCAGTTATATGTCAAAGAATGATGTTTCAAATATTCATGCCAGTTATTTTTTTCCTACTCATTTGCTACTGGACATCATAACGGGGGGTATTTACTCATCTCTGAACTTTCCTTCTTCTTGTCCCTTCTACTTTTTGTTCTAGACAGGCTGGAGTAGAATTTTACTATTTTGTACAACAAGCCTGCAGTGAAAGAATTTTATAATAGGAACATGCACTTCTCTTTAGAAATAATTGTCATCATATTAGACAGCATTCACTTTTGCTATGTCACTTGCATTTTGGAGGAAGAAGAAAATGTGATTTGAAAGTGTTATTTTGAGGAATGTCCCCATGGATGTATGCCAATCATTCCCAAGAAAGGGAGACAGCAGGATGTATTAAGAAGTGGACTCAGCCCCTTCCAGTTGGCGCCAGCACCAGGGCAAATTGGGCGTGGAGTTTGCAGACACCCCCAAGGTCCCCACAGGACTCTCCTTGGGATCATAGGACCTCTGGTGAGTGGAACAAACTTCTGCTCCAATCCAATCGCGCAGGACCTGAGACAGCATTAATTAGGGAAGCGGAAAACCTGGCCTGACCAGAGTCACAGGTCCCTTCTGGTCAGCACCAGCACCAGGGCACCTTGGGCACAGAGTCTGAAGACACCCCCAAGGTCCCCACAGGACTCTCCATGGGATCTTAGGACCTCGGGTGAGTGGATCTCAACTTCTGCCAGGAGGCAAGTTCGAACACCAGATATCTGGGCACCTTCCCTGCAAGAGGAGAGCTTGCCTGCAGAGAGTACTCTGATCACTGAAACTCAGGAGAGAGCTAGTCTCCCAGGTCTGCTGATAAAGGCTAACATAATCACCTGAGGAACAAGCTCTAACCAGAGACAACTATAACAACTAACTCAAGAGATTACCAGATGGCAAAAAGCAAACATTGAAATTGTCCCATGCATCCTATCAGACCACCATTGACTAAGGCTGATCTTCAATAACAACATAGATAATGGAAAGCCAACATTCACGTGGAAACTGAATAACACTCTTCTCAATGATACATTGGTCAAAGAAGGAATAAAGAAAGAAATTAAAGACTTTTTAGAGTTTAATGAAAATGAACTCACAACATACCCAAATTTTTGGGACAGAATGAAAGCATTTCTAAGAGGGAAACTCATAGCTCTGAGTGCCTCAAAAAGAAACTAGAGAGAGCACACACTAGCAGCTTGACAACACACTTAAAAGCTCTAGAAAAAAGGAAGCAAATTCTCCCAAGTGGAGTAGACGGCAGGAAATGATCAAACTCAGGGGCAAATTCATCCAAGTGGAAACAAGAAGAACTATTCAAAGAATCAACCAAAGGAGGAACTGGTTCTTGAGAAAATCAACAAGATAGATAAACCCTTAGCCAGACTCACTAGAGAGCACAGGGACAGCATCCTAATTAACAAAATCATAAATGAAAAGGGAGACATAACAACAGATCCTGAAGAAATCCTAAACACCATCAGGTCCTTCTACAAAAGGCTATACTCAACAAAACTGGAAAACCTGGATGAAATGGACAAATTTCTAGACAGATACCAGGTACCAAAGTTAAATCAGGATCAAGTTAATGATCTAAACAGTCCCATATCCCCTAAAGAAATAGAAGCAGTCATTAATAGTCTCCCAACCAAAAAAAGCCCAGGACCAGATGGGTTTAGTGCAGAGCTCTATCAGACCTTCAAATAAGATCTAATCCAAGTTCTGCACAAACTATTCCACAAAATAGAAGTACAAGCTACTCTACACAACTCATTCTATGAAGCCACAATTACTCTGATACCTAAACCACAGAGAGATCCAACAAAGATATAGAACTTCAGACAACTTCCCTTATGAATGTCAATGCAAAAATACACAATAAAAATGTTGCAATCCAAATCCAAAAACACTTTAAAACAATCATCCATCCTGTCCAAGTAGGTTTTATTCCAGGAATGCAGGGATGGTTTAATATATGGAAATCCATCATAGTAATCCAGTATATAAACAAACTCAAAGACAAAAACCACATTATCATCTCCTTAGATGAGGAGAAAGCATTTGGCCAAATCCAACAACCATTCATGATAAAAGTCTTGGAAAGATCAGGAATTCAAGGCCCATACCTAAACATGATAAAAGCAATCTACAGTAAACCAGTAGCCAACATCAAAGTAAATGGTGAGAAGCTTGAAGCAATCCCACTAAAATCAGGGACTAGACAAGGCTGCCCACTCTCTCCCTACCTATTCAACTTTGTACTTGAAGTCCTAGCCAGAGCAATTCATCAACAAAAGGAGATCAAGGGGATACAAATTGGAAAAGAAGAAGTCAAAATATCACTTTTTTCAGATGATATGATAGTATATATAAGTGACCCTAAAAATTCCACCAGAGAATTCCTAAACCTGATAAACAGCTTCATTGAAGTAGCTGGATATAAAATTAACTCAAACAAGTCAATGCCCCTTCTCTACACAAAGAATAAACAGTCTGAGAAAGAAATTAGTGAAATAACACCCTTCTCAATAGTCACAAATAATATAAAATACCTTGGCATGACTCTAACTAAGGAAGTGAAAGATCTGTATGATAAGAACTTCAAGACTCTGAAGAAAGAAATTAAAGAAGATCTCAGAAGATGGAAAGATCTCCCATGCTCATGGATTGGCAGGATCAACATTGTAAAAATGGCTATCTTGCCAAAAGCAATCTACAGATTCAATGCAATCCCCATCAAAATTCCAAATCAATTCTTCAACGAATTAGAAAGAGCAAGCTGCAAATTCATCTGGAATAACAAAAAACCTAGGATAGCAAAAACTCTTCTCAAGGATAAAAGAACCTCTGGTGGAATCACCATGCCTGACCTAAAGCTTTACTACAAATCAATTGTGATAAAAACTGCATGTTCCTGGTATAGTGACAGACAAGTAGACCAATGGAATAGAATTGAAGACCCAGAAATGAACCCACACACCTATGGTCAATTGATCTTTGACAATGTAGCTAAATCCTTCCAGTGGAAAAATGACAGCATTTTCAACAAATGGTGCTGGCACAACTGGTTGTTATCATGTAGAAGAATACGAACTGATCCTTTCCTATGTCCTTGTACTAAGGTCAAATCAAAGTGGATCAAGGAACTCCACATAAGATCAGAGACACTGAATCTTATAGAGAAGGAAGTGGGGAAAAGCCTCGAAGATATGGGCACAGGGGATAAATTCCTGAATTGAACAGCAATGGCTTGTCCTGTAAGATTGAGAATTGACAAATGGGACTTCATAAAACTGCAAAGCTTCTGTAAGGCAAAAGACACCGTCAATAAGACAAAAAGGCCACCAACAGATTGGGAAAGGATCTTTACCTATCCTAAATCAGATAGGGGACTAATATTCAATATATATAAAGAACTCAAGAAGTTGGACTCCAGAAAATCAAATAACCCCATTAAAAAATTGGGCTCAGAACTATACAAAGAATTCTCACCTGAGGAATCCCGAATGTCTGAGAAGCACCTGAAAAAATGTTCAGCATCCTTAATCATCAGGGAGATACAAATCAAAACAACCCTGAGATTCCATCTCACACCAGTCAGAATGGCTAAGATAAAAAATTCAGGTGACAGCAGATGTTGGCAAGGACGTGGAGAAAGAGGAATATTCCTTCATTGTTGGTGGGATTGCAAGCTTGTACAACCACTCTGGAAATCAGTCTGGCGGTTTCTCAGAAAATTGGACATGGTACTACGGGAAGATCCGCAATACGTCTCCTGGGCATATATCCAGAAGATGTTCCAACTAGTAAGAAAGAAACATGCTCCACTATGTTCATAGCAGCCTTATTTATAATAGCCAGAAGCTGGAAAGAACCCAGATCCCCCTCAACAGAGGAATGGATACAAAAAATGTGGTACATTTACACAATGGAGTACTACTCAGCTATTAAAAAGAATGAATTTATGAAATTCCTAGGCAAATGGTTGGACCTGGAGGGCATCATGATGAATGAGGTAACTAAGTCACAGAAGAACTCAAATGATATGTACTCACTGATAAGTGGATATTAGCCCAGATACTTAGAATACCCAAGGTATAAGATACAAGTTGTGTAACACATGAAACTCAAGAAGAACGAAGACCAAAGTGTGGACACTTTGTCCCTTCTTAGAATTGGGAACAAAACACCCATGGAAGGAGTTACAGATATAAAGTTTGGAGCTGAGACAAAAGGATGGACCATCTAGAGACTGCCATATCCAGGGATCCATCCCATCATCAGCCTCCAAACACTGACACCATTGCATACACTAGCAAGATTTTGCTGAAAGGACCCTGATATAGCTGTCTCTTGTGAGACTATGCTGGATCCTAGCAAACACAGAGGTGGATGCTCACAGTCAGATATTGGATGGATCACAGGGCCCCCAATGGAGGAGCTGGAGAAAGTATCCAAGAAGCTAAAGGGATCTGCAACCCTATAGGTGGAACAACAATATGAATTAACCAGTACCCCGGAGCTCTTGTCTCTAGCTGCATATGTATCAAAAATGGCCTAGTTGGCCATCACTAGAAAGAGAGGCCCCGTTGGTCATGCAAACTTTATATGCCCCAGTACAGAGGAACGCCAGGGCCAAAAAGTGGGAGTGGGTGGGTAGGGGAGTGGGGGGGGGGAGGGTATGGGGGACTTTTGGGATAGTATTGGAAATGTAAATGAGGAAAATATCTAATAAAAATTATTAAAAAGGGGAGAAAAAGAAGTGGGCTCAGGGCCAGCAAGATGGCTGAGCATACATAGGCACTTGCCAGGCAAGCCTGTTGACCCAAGTGAGGCCCCCAGAACCAATATAACGGTGGAAAAGATGAACCAACTCCACAAAAGTTACCTTCTGAGCTCCACAGGCACACTGTAGCATGCTAACCTCTCATCACATGTGCATGCGTGCATGCACAAGCACACAGAAAGAGAGAGAGAACGAGAGAGTAATAATTAACAATTAATAATATTAAAATATTAAGACGTGGGCTCCGAAGTCAGAGTTCTTGGGTCCATATCATTTTTTAAAAATGTATTTCTTTTAATAGCTGAGTAGTATTCCATTGTGTAAATGAATCACATTTTTGTATTCATTCTTCAGTTGATGGACATCTGGGTTGCTTCTAGCTGCTGGCTCTTATGAATAAGGCTGCTATCAACATAGTGGTGCCTGTGTCCAAGTTATATGGTGGAGCATCTTTCAGGTATATGACCAGGAGTGGTATAGCTGTCTGGGCCTTCACGTAGAACTATTTCTAATTTTCTGAGAAACTGCCAGATTGATTTCCAGAGCGGTTATATAAGTTTGCAATCTTACCAGCAATGGAGGAGTATTCCTCTTTCTTCACATCCTAGCCAGCATGTTCTGTCCATTGAGTTTTTTATCTTAGCCATTCTGACTGGAGTGAGGTGGAGTCTCAGGGTTGTTTTCATTTAAATTTTCCTGATGACTAAGGATGTTGACCATTTCTTAGATGCTTCTTGGTCATTTGAGATTTCTCTGTTGAAAATTCTCTGTTTAGCTCTGTGCCCCATTTTTAATTGGGTTATTTGATTTTTTTGGAATCTAACTTTTTGAGTTCTTTTTATATTTTGGATATTATCTATTTGTCAGATGTAGGGTTGGTGAATCAATCAATCAATCAATCAATCAATCAATCAATCAATCGGATGTCTTTTTGTCCTACTGACAGTGTCCTTTGCCTTACAGAACATTTTCAGCTTCATGAGGTCCCATTTATCAATTGTTGATCTTAGATCTTGAGCCATTGGTGTTCCGTTCAGGACAGGGGATATGAGACCTGAAGAGATAACCTTCAGTAGCCAGACAGGACACCCTAGTGGAGGGGTGGGACACCAATCCACTTACAGAACTTTCGACCCCAAATTGGTCCTGTCTAAAAGAAATGCAAGGACAAAAACGGAGCAAAGACTGAATGAATGGCTGACAATTGACAAGCCCAACTTGAGACCCATTCCATGGACAGCACCAATTCCTGATACTATTATTAATGCCATGTTATGCTTGTAGACTGGAGTCTAGCATGGCTGTCCTCTGAGAAGTTCTACCCATCAGCTGACTGTGACAGATGCAGATATCTACAGCCAACCATTGAATGGAGGTCAGGACCCATATGGAAGAGTTAGGGGATGGACTGAAGACCCTAAAGGCAAAGGCAATCCCACAGGAAGACCAAGTATCAATTAACTTGGACCCCTGGGAGCTCCCAGAGACTGAACCAGCGACTAAAGAGCATACATTGGCTGGTCTGAGGCCGCCAGCACATATGTAGCAGAGGGCTGCCTTGTCTGGCCTCAGTGGGAGAAGATGTGGCTAATTCTGCAGCGACTTGATGCACCAGGGTAGGGGTATACCAGGAGGGACACCCTTTCAAAGGTGAAGGTGAGGAAGGAGGAACTCTGTGAGGGAGGACCAGGAGAGGGGCAATATTTGAGATGTAAACACATAAATTTTAAAAAATATTTATTTCTATCCCAATACTCCGTCATGCATATCCTTTCCTTCCCGTACGACCCCATGCAGATTCTCCCCCTATTCTTCTCCTTTGTTCTCCCTTGAGAAGGACGGAGTCCTCCTCTGGGTATCACCCCTACCCACCACCTGCAGGACTAGGTGCATCCTCTTTGGATTCATATCTTAAATGTATCAATACCTAGCTTGATATGTAACTCAGTTTTCCATATATATTTTTTAATGTTAGGTTTTTTTTTTTTTAAAGGCAGGATTTATTGTTGCTCTGAATGTCCTCAAACTCATGATGTAGCTGAGGAGATCACTAAACTGGTGACCCTTTTGCTTCTGCCTGTCAAGTTTTGGGATTATAGATCAAGATTATGCTGGAGATCAAACTCAGGGCTTCCCACACTCTAGACGGTACTCCACCAGCTGTACTACCTCAGCAGCCTTAACCTCTTCATCTTGGCTATAGCAAAAATGGTCTCCAAATTATAGTACTGTATTCTACATGCTTTGGATGCTATTCAGATGAATGTGCTCCCAATTGTTGTTGGCGAACCTATGTTTGTTTCTCCAGGAATGGACAGGGCGATAGGTAAGCCTAAGTATGCCTTGTGGTATCAGGCAATTGTTGGGATTGCTCATGCATCTCTGAAGCTTCTGGTTGTATAAGCAGTCCTGGAAAATGAAGAAGTGTATCCTGCTGAAAACACCCTCATTTCTATGCTATTGTCTGACCTAAGTGGTTTCTGTAGGGTAAGAAGAACTCTACACATTTTCCATCAGGAGAAACATCTCAGCATAAATTTCACAGCGTATTTCCCGTTGAGATATTCCACTTCAGTCACCTGAAAGTTCACATTTTTCCTTATCACAGGAAGTTCAGGTCAGTTTATGGAAAAACTGCTATAGCAAAGTAAATGATTTGGAAGGAAAAAGTCTAACCTCCTCTGAATTGCACTTACAACAGCATGATAAAAATAATTGCTGCTGGATTCTTTTTTGTGCCTCTCTCTCTCTCTCTCTCTCTCTCTCTCTCTCTCTCTCCACCCACTCCCCTTCCTCCTCTCTGACCAACCTACTGACTGGTGATGTCTTAGGTAAAAGAAACCTTTGGGTCTATTTAAATTCAAACCTGTTTTTTACAGATGAGGAAACGGAAGCTCCAAGTGATCATGTGACACTTCACATTAAAATCAGAATCAAGGTTTGATTTGGAACGTGACCCTATGATCATTATTTTCCTCCTCTGCCTCTTCCTCTTCCTTTTCTTCTTACTTCCCTCTATTCTTTACCTTTCCCCCTCTTCATGTGTAAACTGTTCAGAGCACATTTCTGATTGAAGAGCAGAAAAGCTATTAGGAACATAGCCAGGAGTCTGTCCCCCCTACCCCCAGACATGTTGTCCCAAGCTGAGCTCCACTGCAATACCTTCTTTCTTCAGGCTGCAGAGTGCTAGAACTACAAGTGTGCAGCCCCACCCCTGATGGATGAATATTCTTCCAAAATGTGAGCATGAAGACATTTAGAAGTGTGTGTTTGTGTATGTGTGTGTGCACACACTTGCCTCTGCATAAAGGCTTGAAGTAGATGTCTCAGTCACTTTCTACTTTTTTTTTTTATTTTTTTATACAGGGTCTCTCATTGAACCTAGAGCTCTACTTCAACTAACTGGGTTGGCCAATGATCCCCTGAGAGTCCCCTTTTGTCCCTGCCCCATGTACTAGAATGCACATGTGTCTTTTACTCAGGGTCTCATGTTTGTCCAATAAGCACTCTATTTACTGGGTCATTTCCACAGTCCCCAGATGCAAGCATCTTGAAGAATGAGCTTCTGCTTGTCTGAGAAACTGAAAATAAAGTCACACTAGGGAAAGTTTTGAAAGTCACTGAGTGCTCCCCAAGACCCTCCACAGAGAGTTCTGAAGAGGTTATTCAGTGCTTGACTGTGAAAGATTTCTTTGTAGATAAGGAAAGAATGTTTTCAGTCTTGAAATTAATTAGCTCTAAGTACAGAAGCCACTTGGGGATGGAGACAACACATCTTGCCCTTTTCTTCTAGGGGCTATCAAGACCAGGCAGGTAAGAGTCATGCTTAGCTGTGTAACTCAACTTTTATGCCACTTATATCATCCTGGAAGAAAATAAAATCCTGAAATAACACTTTTTTTTTTAATCATTAAAGAAACCTAGGAAAAGAATATCTTGGAGTACACCCCTCACAACTGATCTCTAAAATAGGTTGGTGAGTTCCGTGACTCACAGCTTGAATCCCAACAAGGATCATGGCATTCCAGATGCCTAGGCAAGCACTGATGTTGAGTTTTAGAAAAACTGGGTCAGAAGCAACTGAGACTGAAAGAAGAAAGGACTATCAAATCACCCTGTTTGAGGGTCTGGTTCAAGAGCTTTCAGTACAGCAAGGGTTGTGGGTTTTTTTTTTTTTGGGCTCACAGTGACAATCAGGTTACAGGAAAAATCTCCAGAGATGTCAGCATTTCCACTCCACTCTCCACATCCAGATTTTTTTTTTGAATGTGAGTTCTGTGGATTAAATTCTGATTTTTATACTTTCCCGACAAGCACTTTCCTGACTGTGCTATCTCCCAAGCCATTTATAACATTCTTTGTGCAATAAACTAGTACACCTAAATAGAATATTTCACTTCATTCTGGCCAGTACCTGGCCTCGAGTGGGTTTTTCTGGGAACTTACGAATTCAGTTATTTGTTTAGAGCTCTGTGAGTTTCTGTTTTTGAGACTGGTACCTGAAGTAGGGGGCAGATTCTGAACTGAAAACCTAACCTGTAAACCTGCCTTAATTTGATTGGAAATATAGGATATTCAGCTGTTTCCAGGGCTGTGGAAGGTTGGTTGATGCGAGGAAGAGATTCCCACATATTTGGTACCATATGTCTGACATCCTGCTATTTCGTTAGGTGACTTTCTCTGCTTGGGTGGGTATAATCTTTACATTCACTGAGAAGGTTTAGAATTAAGACTAGAGTACATTTAAAAGGAAACCATAGTACCAATACTGTTTTTGGTTGTTAGGAAAGATTTGTTTATATTTTACATTCTGAGAAATTATAATATTTGAAAGGATCTGACACACAGAACATCCAAGGGATTCAACTCATGGTTTGAAATTAAGACGTGCATTTGCAAAATTAAATTAGACTTATTATTTTAAATTGATTGACATAAAATCACTAGGCAACATTCATGCACAAGACTGATATGTTTAGGGGAGCCTGAAAAACCATTGCATTTATAAGTTTAGCTTATTAAAATAATTTTAGTTGTGAAATACATGGAATATTTGTTCATAAGTGAGCCCACTAAAGTGAAGAAATGCTAAGACTGATAAGCAAAATTAATAAATACAAATTGTAATACTCTTGAGTATTTAATTAATTGAGTTTTGAACGCCCACATAATCATAACTGCTAAAATTTTGCACTTGCATAACGAAATAACATAAATCCAACAAATTAAAATAACATTCAATAATATAAAAACTAAACTAAAACATAACAACTCAAGGAAGATAAACTTGTCTGACTGTTTTTTCTCTCTTTTGAGGGCACAGAGAGGCTCATTATGATATTAGCTACAATCACTTAAAATACAAAGTTACTTTTGTTTAAGAATGAAGAGTTTACTTTATCATTTTTAAGGTATTCTGATTGCTCTAATCATAAATTGATCTTTGTAATTTACTTACATAGGCAAAAATAACTTTAATATAACTTTTAACCCAACAGAAAATCTGTAATATGCATCTTATATTACCAGAAGGAAATAAAATAGAAAGATAAATTTTGGCCATGACTTTATAAGCAACCAGTATTCTTGAAACAGAACATATAGACAAATGAGTTTCTGAGTACATGCATTTTGGGCCTTCTACTGGCCCACTGCATAATTGCTGGCTGGTATCATTGCATTCTGCCTCTGTTTTCAAATCTTTGCCTAAATAAGAATCAGCTGTTGGGGATTTAAGAAGTCTGAAAGATTGAACAACAATATTATGTCACAGGTGAAAAAAGGTGGCTGATACACTCTATCTCATATTTGGTTGGCCATTAATTTCCCCTTTCTCCTAGAAAAAGAGTGGGAATTAATTCATTGTTTTCTAAAGATTTTTAACTTGTTAAACATGGTTCTATGACCTTAATTTTGTAAACCTTTATAACCACAGCTTCTGTATCTGTCTTGTTGAAATATCTTCTTTCCCTAAAGTAATTCACATTTTTCTTTATTTCATATGAATTGCAAATATCTTTCCAAGAAGAAATTTGGGCATGAATGTAAAATAACTTCTCATTGCTCTCATTTACTTCTTCTTTAAAGGTTTAGTTTTTTTGTTTGTTTGTTTGTTTTTTTTTGTCAAATGCATAAAAATAGGGGATGTTTTTCAAGTCCAAAAGCAAAACAAACAAATACATGGAGAGACTTTGCTTGTAGGCATTTTTCTTCTTTAGAATACATTTATTCTCCTGGTTTAACATTTCTTACCCCATATTCTTCTTGACTGTGATGATTTTTGTGCTATTGGGACCCTAGGAAGGTTTCAGGAATTGGCTCACATGCAGGATGCTCTCCCACCTGTGCACAAGGGGATTTGCAAGTATAGTTCGTTACCACAAAAAACACTGGGCTCATGGGAGTGTCACCAAAAACCAAGAAGAAGTTGGAGTATTTTTCATAAGTACTAATTTCACATCACATGGGTTGAAGTTTTCTTCTATGCATTCTCCATTCTTTCTTTCCGTTATTCTTACTCTTAGGCCTCCTGCCTACTTCTGTGTTTGTGATGAGTTAGATGCCAGCTTCTTCCTGCCCTATAGCTTCCTCCCCTGGTTTGCTCCCAGACTCATTTTCTGGTATCTGCCTTGCTCTGAAGTCACAGGTTTGCCTGGATCACTTAAAATTTCTTCTCCCTCATCTCTGCTCTAGGCAGTGTTTTCTTTAAGCCTCAAATAATGACCTGCAGTCACCCATTGTGCAGATTCCCTGAAGTTTATACTCCTGGTGTCTGGCACCATTTGCCTGATTTTATTCCCTCTTCATAGCTAGGGTAGTAAAGTCATGTGATTTTGGTAACATCTAGACTATTTCATTACTGGTTACTTTCTTATTTTCTTTTCTATTCACATACCCAATGTCTGTCACTGTGTTACCTCTTGAAATACCTAGACCAGCTTCTGTTTTCTAAACTAGGTACCCTGGTTCTGCCGGACAGAGCTCCCCAAGACAAATCCCCTGTTGGCATTAAATTATTCTTATTATTGTAAGATATCTGGGAGGCTACATGTCCCTCTCTCTATCAGGGGGTGAGGATTTAAAGGCATCTTAGTTCAGACTTTAAAAGAATGGGTAAGAAAGAACAGGAGGGATATTAATCCTGTCATTTAATGGGAATAAGTGAAACTGAGAAGAAGAGGAAACATTTTATCATGTCAGTTACTATCCTTCGCATATCTATTTATAGACTAATATTCTAGTTGACATACACACACACACAGGGTTTATAAACAAATACAATTATATTTAGGTAAGTATTGTTAAGTATTATGAAGATTAGAGTACATGGTAAATGATTAAGGAGTGTCACATCTTAGAACATGAATCTCTCCTGGAGGTTTGGTCCTCAGAGGGCTGTTCTTGGGAGATAATGAATTTTCAATAGGTCAGTTCTAATCTAATGGAGTATTGTCATTGAGACTGCATGCTTGAAAGGGATAGTGGAATTCTGTCTTCTTGCAAAAAGCAGGAAAGTTTTTTTTTTTGTTTGTTTGTTTTCATTTTCCAGCTGTCATGGGTAGAGTTTTTTTCTACCATGTGCTGTCACTGTGATATGCTGCTGCCTTGTCGCAGACTCAGGAATAATAAGACCGAATGATCATGGGCTGAATCCCTTGAAACTGTAAGTCAATATCTCTCAAGTGCTTATTTCAGTAAGTTGATGAGCATAGGAAGTTTGGTGATGGCTCTTTTTAATGTGACCCAAGGGAGTTTCCTCTGGAAAGTCATATTTTCAGACAGACAATTAATTCACTGGTTAGGTGACCTCTCTGGTCACTGTTATTACACCAAATGACTCAGAAGTGAATGAAGAATACTGGTAGTATTAGGTAGTTACCTCTGTGTTCAGGGTGACCAGGCACAGTCTTGAGGATGGCATTATTTCCATTCTTTTAGGGATGTGTTTGGTTGCAAGAAACACACAGCTGAGGCAAGTAACTAGACATGTAGATGAAGTATCAGAGACTAGGAAAATGACTGAGTTTTCTCTCTTAGGAAGACCTCCAGCTCTGAGCTCCTAACCCTCTCTTCTGTCCAATTAATGCGCTTTCCTGCTACCCCATGGCTGTAAGACACCTGGTCACTCTAGGGCATCCCTTCGTGTTCAAGACAGAGATGAGAGAAGATTCTGAGCACTGACTGTAATCAGAAAGAGCTCTTGAAATTCCCCATCCAAACCTTACGTAAGGTTCATGGCGGACTATGATGTCTCATTATCTCTATGTTCTAAGGGAAACTGAGAGGAGAGGAAGGCACTCTCAGAGCCTCCATAAGGTAGAGAGACAAGGAAGGTGGTGTGAGGTCAGACACTCAGGTCTCTAGTGCATCACTAGTGTCCCAGGATTCTGTGCTGTACAGTGAAAACCACTCACACTTTAAAATTTGTGTGCATGAACCCAAGGGAAACTTTCTAATAGCTAATTTTTATCAATGCAAATGATCATCAGCTTCAATTATCCTGAAGCAAGAGTCACAGAAATGATACTCTAAGAGGATGGGCAAGGACAATTAATTTCACAATGTTGGTGTTCGAGTCATTTTGGCTCAGGATAGCGCCTCATAAAGTTGTCATGTCCCAAGGAATGTTGTTTTAGAATATGATTCGTGAATTGATATAGAATATGTCAAAAGACATTATATAAATCAAAGAAAAGTGAAAAAAGTGAATTATACAGACCATTTAAGTTGGGTTACTTGGAAATTACTCTGGACACTTGAGTAAAGAGAATCTTTGGAGAGCAGAGCAGAGTTTCAAGGATGAATGTATCATAAACATGCACTCTCTGTGTTCAGAGAGAGTTAATACCCACCAGGCCCTTTGAGGCTTTAAAAACATCAAAATTACTGGATTGTTTCTGTTTTAGACATAATGGACTTGGACATGGTCTTTCAGAGAACTAACTAGGGTCACAGGTATCAGGAGGTATACCTGTGGGTTGTTTTACATTGTCCCATCTTTAGTCATGCACTTGATGGGGTAACGTTATCTGTTGTAGGATATTTGATAACAACATGAACCCCAAAACTGTGTTTCCTGGAAAAACCTGTTTCTAGTTGTGGTGTGCCTCATCTCTAGCATACGCCTTTGATCCAAGAGTTTTCTGCCTATTTTAAACAGCATTAAATAAAATCAACAGTAGGCATCAACAAGAGGTGGGACAAGCAACCAGTTTACTAGGGATTGAACAAAGGAAAAAACAGATACTCCTGAGAGTGGGAGGAAGTCACAAGGACAGATAGAGAGACACCGGGAATATAGAGGAGGAACACTCAGTTTGGGGAGTTTTGAGATAGTTTGGAGAAGGAGACTTTTCCTTTTCTTTTTAGGGCAGCTGTGGAGGAAAGTCAGCTGAGCGCTTTCTCTGTCTCTTTGAGCTGACAGGCTTTCACCTCAGCATCTGGCTCCCAAGTCTTCATTGGTAAAGTTGAACGATTGAGATTTTGTTAAAAACAACTGCCTTTGCAAGAAATATTTGACTTTAAAATTACATTTCTTTATTTAGTGTGTGCGTGTGTATCTGTGTGTGTGTGTGTTAGAGAGAGAGAGAGAGAGAGAGAGAGAGAGAGAGAGAGAGAGAGAGAGAGAGAGAGAATGTGTGCCTGTGGTATGGCACATGTGTGGAGGTCAGAGCAGATCTTACCACATTGCTTCTCTCCTTTCACCATGTGAACTGAGCTCAGGTTATCAGGGATGGTAGTCAACATGTTTACCCATTGATCTATCTCACTGGCCCAAGCAGTATTTGCCTAAGTGTCTTCAGAAACTCTCTTGTGGCACATGATAGTCATGGATGCTCAACTCAGATGGATGGATGGTACTGTTTATTCCTGTGACTGTTTAGGTTGCTCTGGGTTTGGAAGGACACATACTTTTTTTTTTTTTGAATGGCTGATGAGAGTCGGTCTCAGCCCTTGCTACTTATAACTTTCCAGACAGTTCCAGTAATGTTCTTATCAAAAGACTTGGAGTGACAGTTTTTGAAAGACAATGGAAGCAAACTGTACAAATGATCATTTTTCTGGGCTTAAAATCTCCACTTGCCAGAGCTCTCTTAGAAGAAGCCTATGTCTGTCTTCTTTCATGCTATTTGTTCACGGTGTCTAGTCCCCTTATTTCTTCCCATATAAGAGAGATCCTTTTTACAGTTTTGAGTCTTAATATAAATAATATAAGAGCATGTTTGAAAGCCTAGCGCCAGGCGCTTCTGGGTTGCATGTCCTCTTAAGTTTCAGGGCAGTTTGGCAGCTTTCTGCAGAGCCTTATCTCACAGGCCAAAAAGAAGAGCTGTTCACAATAGCAGCTTCTCTTCTCATCTGTGTGTGCATGCTGCGCAGGGAAAGTTCAGCCATCCTGCTTCAAATGGTATCTTTCAAAGGCACAGATTAAAAAAAAAGAGGGAGGGGAAGAAAAGGAAACAAATATTGAGCTATTACAAAGAGTTTTTTTTTTAAAGCAAGACATGTTTATTAAGCAGACTTTATTCTCCCCAACATACTCAAAGACATCTGATTAAACCATGCCAGGGAAATTGACAAAGCTTTTCTTCTCCCCATCTGTTCAGGAAAGATAAAGTGTTTTCTTGGCCGATTTTTATCATCTCTTAGGCTCTATACTCAGGGAGAGACTGACAGTTTATCATATGAAGCAGGAGTAGCAAATGCACAGAATCCAGATCAGAAGCAAACTGCAGGATGCGAAAGCTGCAGTTGGGACTTTGTGGTGCGTGGCAGCTGCGGCTAGCAAGCAGAAGCACATATGATAACTGGGGCTGATGCCAGGGACAAACAGGGACATTGATTAAAAACATATGTCTTGTCTCAAGTGGCTATACCAGATTTCCAGGCTTCCAGGGTGACATGCACGGCTTTGGTGTGCAGAGTCACTTGTGCTGTGTCCCTTTCAGCCTATTAGCAGGACAGAAATCACTGTCACCAGGGCTGGGACAAAAAAAAAAAAAAAAAAAAAAAAAAACCACTCCCACTGTTCAGTATTATTTGTCTAACAGGCTACACTTTCCCTGACCTGCAATAACATACAGGATTTATACAAAGCTTCTCTCCCTCAGGGCTCAAGTAACCTCTGTACATATAGTCTTTCAAGTTTTCATAGATCTCATCTGTACACTATAGATTAGGTCATTTGGGGGGGGGGTGTCAAGTAAAGAAAACATTACAGATTGGAGTGCATTTTCCCTCATTGCTGATCTTTCCACAGGTGCCATTTTCAGTAAGTGACGTATTCAGTTCCTCTATGGATCACCTCCTTCTGTGCTAATCACATTGCATCCGTTTCCTTCACCATACACTCACACTGCTATTTTCTTAGATATTCATTTTGCTCTTCCTGATATTTAGAATTCAATTCTCATTAGTTTGGTTTGCTGAGCCCAAGGACTACCTCTACTACAACTTGTAAATTACAGACAGGATCAAGCCACTGTGGAAATCTAAGGTCATCTCCCGAAGTCAATGCCATTCAAGTGCAGCTGCAAAATTCTTTTCTGTACAAGAAAAACATATTCTCATGTGCCAGAGATTAGTATGGGGGCCATCTTTGATGCTATTGTTCTGTCTGATGTGATCGAAAATCACAAATGAGGTCAAAATGAAAGCAAAGAAAGTTTTCTTTGAGTGCTGAATAGAGTTAGAAATTGGGATGTGAAATGTAATAAAGACACAGAAGGAGGGCTGATGAGGTGGGAGAGGATGGGTGCTCTTTTAACAAAAGTCAAAAGGGAAATATGTTGTTTGGCCATTTTTTGGACACAGGCAAGGGTTCAGTGAGCCCATGGAGGTAAAGCAATGTGCATAAGAGTGGGTGAAAGTTTTATAAGTCCATTGAGATAGCCATACCAAGTAGATGGAACCAGAAAAAAAAACTTCTGAGTGAGGTATCCCAGATGCAGAAAGATAAATATGGCATGCATTTGCTTTGATGTGAGATTAGTTGTAAGGCAATGATAACCAAGCTACAATCTGTAGAGTCACAGAGACTAGGTATAGAATAAGGGATTTAGGGAGGAAGATAGCTCTTTTAAGGGAAGGGAAATAGAATAGATTATTATAGATTAATGGGGTAGGTGTAGAAAAGGAGGATCAGGTTGGGAGGGAGAAGGTGAAGGGGACATATAGGAATAAACAGTTAAGAGGGCAATTTGAAAAAAAAAAACAAAAAAAAAAACAAAAAAAAAAATAAAAAAAAATAAAAAAAAAAAAGAGGGCAATTTGAGGGGTAGTGTGGAAACCTAATATAGTAGAAGTGTCCTAAAAGCTTTCCATACACATATATAAAAGCAATCTAAATGAAATCATCAAATAATGAGGGAAACAGAGTTCCAACTGACCTTCTCTTGTCACTGAATGAAGCTCCTAGTACCTGGCTTGAGTTATATGTAATTGAGGTTTTGGCCAAAGGAGTCCCATGAGAATCCTCAAGTAACTCAGGCAGTTGCTAAACCTGGAGGTTGCTCTCTAGAAACTGACAGCAAGGCCCTATCACTGCAGACAACACCCACCCAACTCCCTGAATATGGAGTGTAGATCTAGTGCCTACATAGACCCTTCTAGTGTCTTTGGTACAGGAAGACATCCTGTATTCTACCAAAAGAGACATCAAGCCAGCTACAAATCATTTGATCTGCAATGGTGTCCGTCTTGCAAGATATACTAGGGTAATAGTGACACAAAGCCTGTGTGAGGAACCAAGCAATAATACCACAAGATGGAACTTATATCACGCACTGCTTTGATGACCAAGAACAAGAGACTAGACAGCCCAGGGACTTAGGGTAAAACTAAATACTACTTGTCTAAAAAAAGAAAAACAAAAACAAAAATGCAGTGATAAAATGATTCGTAATGAGTCATTCTGCTATGCTCATAGGTCAGTGACTTGCTCAGCCATGATCAGAGAAGGTTACTCTTGCATAAATGGGAACAAACACAGAGACCCACAGCCAAACATTACATAGGGAATAAGAGACCTTAGAATATTCTGCCCTTAATGATATGTCTCCATCAAATCCTTTCCCTCAGAACTCAGGAAATCCATGGAAGAGAAGGCAGAAAGAGTGTAAGAGTCAGAGGGGATGAAAACAAGGTCCTTTAAACCAACAGGATCAAAGCTTATAGTAACTCACAGAGACTGAAGTCACATTCAAAGGACTTACATCGGTCTGTACCAGGCCATCTGTGTGAATATTATGGCTTTCAGTTTAGCGTTTTTATTGGATTTTTGAGTGTATGAATGAGTGGATCTCGGATTCTTGTGCCTTCTCTTCGGCTCTTTTGTTTTTATTGGTTTGTCCTGTCCAGCTTGATATAATAGATTTGTTATATTTCATTAGAATTTCAAGAAGCCTGCTGTTTTCTAATGAGAGACAGAAAGGGAGGGTTTCTGGATAGGTGGGCAGGTGGGGAAGAACTGGGAGGAGAAGAAGGAGGGGAAGCCATAATTAGAATATACTGTATGAGAAAATGATTTATTTTCAATAAAAGGAAAAAATAAAAATGAAAAGAAGAAAGATCCATGCCAAGGGCAGAGTAGCCACTGGAAATATCACAGACTCAAGAAGTATTGATAAAGTATGGATGTTGCTTAAGATTGATCTCTTTGCTCCAAGTTATCTCTAAGACTTACAGAGGGAGCTTTGCTTTGGTTTTTGACTATTCAGCCATTTTGACTTTATTGTTTGTTGGTTGGTTAGTTGGTTTGTGTGCATGTGTATGATCCATTGTTTGTATGTAGTTCACAGCCACTTGTAACTCCAGCTCCACGCTATTTAACACATTTCTTCTGGCCTTAGCAACACACACACACACACACACACACACACACACACGAACACACACCGAGTCACACATAGACACATAAATAAGAATGAAATAAATTTTAACAGAACCACAGAAAAAAATTAGACATTTTAATTTAAAAGGTCAGAATTTTTTACATTAAGAAGTCAAATTACTATGTTAGGTCCGGATGGTTCCTGGTCAGATTGTCATAGGCACGGGGATGTGCTGTGTCGTTTACATGGCTTCAGGCCTCAACCTTGCCAATACAGCTGGGAGGCCAACTGTCAGTCACTTAGTATAGCTAAACTCAGGCTCTACTCCTCTCAGATATGTAAGATATGCCTGGCCCAGGTAGGCTAGTTGGCTATGTATATCCCGTGGGGCAGCAATCATGGGGTGAATGATGTTATTGTTTGAATATAAAAACTCATAAAATTAAAAACTTTGTCCATCTCATGAAGTCAAAGCTGAACTATTATTAGGAGTTGGTGCTCGGTTGGAGGAACGTTCCCACTGTAGTATAATTTGAAGGACATCATTTGTCCCTGGACTCTTCCTCTCTATCTCCTTCTTAGGAGTCATAAGGGAAGCTGCTCAGATACATTGCCCACTTCTGCCATTTGCTCTGCCTCTCCTCTGGCCCAAGGCAATATAACTGACCAAAGATCAAAGGCTCTCAGTTAGGATGAAAAATAAGCATTCCTTTGAAAGTGTTTCATTGGAGGTATTTTTGTCACAGGGATGAAAATCAACCAATACACAAGTGAAGGAGTTCCGATGTGGAAGGCCTGGTCAGATTTGAATTTCAATATATCACCTTGGGAGTAACATTGAAAGAGTTTTATCAGTTTATTTGTTCTATCAGTCCATGCAAACTGGATGGTTGTTCAGTTGCCAAGGACCAGCCTCAGTTTCTTGGTTCTTGAGAATGGGAGATTTGAATGTCTATGGAATCAGTCTCAGGCAACACTGCAGGTCCAAGCAGAAGCTGAGTTCTGAGACAGCTTGCAGTTTCCCTCTGAGACAACTTGCAGTTTCTCCGTCTCTCTGTTTCTGTCTGTCTCTCTCCTCTCTCCCTTCCTGCCTCAGGTTTTCTCTTGTTCATTTTATCTCTCTCATGTTTTCTCTCTGTCTCTGAGTCCACTTCAGTCTTTTATTGGTTACACATTTCCTTGTTACACACTAATATACAATCAAAAGGCTTTTCATTATTTTTCTCAAGCTCATTATTTTTCCTGAAAAAACCATGTAACTATGTCACTAGAAAGCACAATGCACAGACACAAGCACACACACTTCACTGTCTGCTAAAGCAAGTTATGAATTATCTTTTACATCTCAGGAGACCTCCAGATTACAGGTCATCTGGGCATACACTTGCAGTTACAGCATTAGCCTGAGAACAGAAAGGTGCTACACAGGTCAGGGTAATATTAACATTTTTAACTTGTCTTAAATTTGCAAAATCTCTTCCTCCAGTTTATTGAGCTCATCCAAATATCTATGTCTACAGTGCTTTCCAAGCATTTGCCCATGTGTTGTATTAATTTCTCTCGCAGCTTCCCCCAGGGCTCCCTCACAAGCCTGACTTCTATCTCTTAGAATTCGCACCCTAATTTCCTTAGGCAGGTGGTGACAAGGGTCAAATCAGTGTGTTCCAATCTTCTCAGGAAGGTCAAGTCACTAATTTAATGGCCTCCTCATGGAGGCCAAACTCTTCTGTCCATCCTTTATCTTTCTGTAATATACATATATCCTCCAACTTTCCACAATAATATTTCTGGATAAAACTTTCTATTATTAGAGATCTCCTCACCCCCCACCCCCATTGGTGACTCTCACCATTGGTCACTAATCCAGTAGGCCTGGTTATCTCTTCCTCCATCTTGCCCCTTGTATTCTCTATGGACATTCCTATCCTTAGTGACGCAGGTCCAGTGTTCCTTTTCCTTAGGGTCTTCAATTTTCTTAACTACTAAAACTTTTGGCCTCAAAACATTTTTTGCCTCAAATACTTCCTGGTACAACTTAATTATCACGAGTTGGCTAACATTTCCCTCTACCAGCCTCTATCTCCACAGTTCCTTGTCCCATTATGCTTGGGTTGGCTGCTTGGATGGTCAAGGCCAGAGCGGTTTGTTCCTAATAGACACCAGAGCTATGTCCTTCTCTAATAATGCCTTCAATCCTCTTCCCAGAAATGTTTATCAAAGTCATATTTGAGGACAATTATGATATAGAAAAAGACAAAGCAGATGGGAAGACAAGAATGAGCAACATTGTCTGTACACTAACTAGTAAGCTATTGTTCAGGTTGACTGTGTACCTGCAGCCGAAACTGTCATGCAGTGTTCGTTAACCATGTCTCACTTGACAGTGAGTGTTTTTTGATGTTAGAATACTTTAAGCCAGATAACTTACACAGAACAAACATTTATTTGATATATAATTCTTATTGTTTGGAAGTTCAAGATTAGGATTCCAACTAGTGAGGGCCTTCTCTCTCTCTAGAGTGCAGATTCCTCTATCCTGAATCAAAATGGGGTGAAAGGTGTGAAACACAGAGAGGAGGCATGCTTTCAATACTTCACAATGCTCTATGTAATATTATCTACACTTACGTGTCATCAATTATTGTTCATAGTGATAAAGGACGTTGAATTAAATGTGTCCAGAAGAGCTAGAGCAACTGGAGGATTTCAAAGTAACAGAAGGTGATCCGGAATTTATGTTTTAATTAGTTGTGAAGGAAAGATTGTTGATCAACCTCTAAAGGGTTGGTATTTAATTAGAAACACATGGCCATTGTTTTTGTAATGTAAAGTAAGCAGACTAAGCTGAAAAGAATCTGTCCAAATTGGCAGGGATGGCAGAAAAGAGAAAACATATTTGGGTAAGAATGAATGACTTGGAGGGATTCTTGATGAAATAATTGTCCCAATAAAAGTCATTTTTTGAAATCTATATTAATAAAACTGGACTATTAGAGAAAATTACAAATCACTATCCAATCATCATGCATGTCTTGATGAACCACTAAATCTGTCCTTATTGTACATATGAGGTCTCTCCTGGAAGCAGGAAAGTGGTTTATTCAATAGTATTTGCTTTGTGAATTTCCTGGGGGTGACATTGTTACAGAATATAATCCAATGGGTGTCTCCAAGGATAATGTTACACTTGCTAATTATTGCAAAGGCATATTTATCCCTGGAATGAGTATGCATGAAGGTTGTCTTATCACCATTACAGTAGATTTAGTGCATGTGAGTAATATTGGCTCTTTATTTTCTACATTCATCCCAAATATATTATAGGAATGGACAGTGGACTTTAGTAAAACCTGAGTATCCTCAGAGGTCTTTTCCAACTCCAACACGGGCAATAAAACTAAGAACAAGAATAGAAACAAGAAGAGCGAGGCTGGCAACTTATAGCAGTGTAAAGAGGGTATCAAGCCTCTGGCGTGTTGCCAGGTTCATGTTTCTTTATTGAACAAGGAGCTGAATTGGAAATGCCTTGTCAGCACAGGTTGGTTACAAACAGGCATCCCAAAGGGGTAGCCTCAGGGAAGTCTTAGATTAGTCTTCTTGCATCCTCCTGTAAAATACTCATGTTGACATGGGTGGAGGAAGAAAAGATCAAGACAGTACAACAGGATTCAGAAAAGAAAGAGCATGGCTGGGCTCAGGGAAAACCAAAATGTATAGAGAGGTTTACTGTCTTGGAGAAGGAAGGGTATGGGTAGAAAGAAGCTAGGCTGGAAGGACTGACTAACACCAGACTGGGAAAGGGAAATGAGGGAACAGCAAGCGCAGAGAGAAGGAACATTCGTATGAGTTGTTACCTTGTTTGTAACCCTTTGATAATTCCATATAGGCATATACCCAATTCCTGGCAGTTTTGCTCCCTTGACTCTCCTGCATCACCTCTCTTCTTGCTAAAACCCTTCTTTGTTCCAAAAACCCTCCTGTCATGGTTTGAATATGCTTGGCCCAGGGAGTGGCACTATTTGGAGCTGTGGCCTTATTGGAATAGGTATGTGGGTGTGGACTTTAAGACCTTCATCCTAGGTACCTGGAAGCCAGTATTCTGCTAGCAGCCTTCAGAGGAAGATGTAGAACTCTCAGCTCCTCCTGTACTATGCCTTCCAGGATGCTGCCATGTTCCTGCCTTGATAATGGACTGAATATCTGAACCTGTACTCCAGCCCCAATTAAATGTTGTCCTTATAAGAATTGCCTTGGTCATGGTGTTTGTTCACAGCAGTAAAACCCCAACTAAAACATCCTCATTCCACTTTGATGTCTTGGTTTTGACTTTTGATTCATTAAATTTAATCATGGATACCTATATGAGCATGATTTTGGGAGTGTGTGTGTGTGTGTGTGTGTGTTTACTAGACAAGATCAGATAGGAGAAACAGAAAATGGAACAGAATCACAGGGTAGAGGGGCTGAATCAACACTGAGGCGAGTTAAGGCTACACTGGAGAGCAGGCATTTAACCAGCACATTGTGACTACATGAGATTGGCTGAAATTGTACATGGGGTAGAGGGAAACATTTTGCTGAATTCCTTGAGAGTTATTCTGGGTCATCAGTTCTGATGGCGATAGAACTTGGATGACAGTAGTGGGGATAAGATGCGGACTGGCTTGACCACTGAGGTCATTTCAAGGTCAGCCTAATCGAGGCTGCCAGAGTGAGGTTCAGGAAACAATGGGAGTCCACATGGGATAGAAGATGAACTATGTTCTTTTGGAAACATGGAGAAAACAGATGCATACTGTGTATGTAGAAATCTTTAACAGGTAAGAGCTTTGTTTGTGAAGGGAAGAAAAAAGTCTTAGAGAAACCAAAGCAAACATCAGGGTTTTACATGTTAATGGAAACAATCGGGGAATATAAACAGAACTCATAATTAAGGGCTGTAGTTTCCAATCCCAGATATAATGAATGGACTCTGAGATGCTTTTGGAGATGAAGGTATAAATAGAAGGTAGGAAAAATAAACCATGAAGTGAGCTCATTCCTTTTCTGGACATTCTTTACTGTGACGTCAGTCTTCATTGGTCTGTGCAATTGACTAGTTTCCTTTTATGTGTTCAGCCATTCCTGATGGAAATCTGTGTAGAGTTGCATCCAAGTTCTTTGCCTTCGTTCCTTGTTCCTCCCTCCCTCCCTCATCCCTCCCTCCTTTCTTTTGTTCTTTCTTTTTCTTTCTTTTTATATATGTGTCTTTTTTGTTTTTTTTTTTTTTTTGCACATAAATCTGGATCTTAATAAGTGAGAATTCATTTTCTGCCAATGTGATTGAGGCTTTAATTTTTTCTCTCGATAGCTAAAAGGAGATATAATTATGATAGAGACATTAGGCATCCTTGACATATAAGGCTGTCTTATGTCTGAAACAAGCAAAGGGAAAGAGCTACCAGACAAGTTGCTTTGGCTACATTTTCCAGACACATGTCCTTGATGTATTCAAGGATCTTTGCTAAAATTCTTCTTCTACATGGAACCCAAGTTTTCAGCTTGACTAAAGTTCTCCATGATGTCGAAGGCTGCCTTGGATATGCATGGTGCCATCTCAATTGAGCATAGGGTCCTTCTGGGAATTTGGTTAATTCTCTTTACTCCAGAGAATCCATCCTCAAGGTGAGAACAGGATTCATCTTGGGGGCCGGAATATGCTTCATGGCCCACCCTTTAGAAAGTGCTAGCATAGTTCTTAATTGCTCTCTGCTTCTGCTTGTTTTCCTAAGGGAAACTCATGACCAATAGTCTGGCAGAGTTGACTTATTTCTAGATATCCACATTAAATGTCCTAAGTAACTAATTTATCATCTAGAGAGAAAGTGAGAGGTGTAAATGGAAAATATTTTTCATAGAATAAAAATGCTTCTCAAAAATATAACCTTTCTCTTCTGGCCACTGGGTTAAGCAGAAAATAGGGATGGAATGAAGTATTATTTTCTATTATTGCCAGCCCCCAGAGCTCCAAATCCCCCAGTGTCTGAAAAATGCCGTCTAAATGACTTTTTAAAAAGTTCTCCTCAGCTGGTAGCTTGAGATTTAGCTCAGACTGATTTTTACAGCTAAATTATAAAGCTCTAACAATGGGGCTTTAATAACAGCGGTGCAGACAGCTCGAAGCAGAGGCACTTTGAATAGCCATCGTTGGGACTGTGATCTTGCTAGAGAAGGCCCAATCAGTTGGAACAGAGAATCTCAGAGGAACCGTGATCAGGGAGATATTAGACCTAGCTTCTTTGTAAGAAATCCTTCATTTATGCAGCTTTTTCATAGGACAGAGTCCCGAAACTTGCAAATATCAAAAGGGTTCAATATCTTACAGCAGAGGTATTTAAAGAAAATTGGCCCCCGAATCACTGGGCTCTTGTTAGATGCTCTCATTCAGTTCATACAAGACTGAAGGAGAAGCTATTTTTAAAACTAGCTTTAAAAAAGATAGCATTGTGTTTTATCATCATCAGGTCTCTCTCTCTCTCTCTCTCTCTCTCTCTCTCTCTCTCTCTCTCTTTCTCTCTCTCTCTATCTTTCTCTCTGTGTGAGTGTGTTTATGTGTAACTCTGTATAAAATCCAGGGTGGCCTAGAACTCATTATGTGGCCAACACTTCCCTTGAACTAGGCCATTATCATACCTCAGCACCCTGAGTGCTGCCTCTGGCCACCATTCATTGCTTGTGTAATTCTTTTTTTTTTTTTTTTAAAGATATTTTCTTTATGTACATTTCAAATTTCAAATGCTATCCCTAAAGTCCCCCATACCCTCCCTCCGCCCTGCTCCTCTATCCAACCACTCCTGCTTCTTGGCCCTGGTGTTCCCCTGTACTGGGGCATATAAAGTTTGCAATACCAAGGGGCCTCTCTTCCCAATGATGGCCGACTAGGCCATCTTCTGATACATATGCAGCTAGAGACACGAGCTCTGGGGGTACTGGTTAGTTCATATTGTTGTTCCACTTATAGGGTTGCAGACCCCTTTATCTCCTTGGGTGCTTTCTCTAGCTTCTCCATTGGGGGCCCTATGTTCCATCTTATAGACGACTGTGAGCATCCACTTCTGTATTTGCCAGGACTGGCATAGCCTCATACGAGACAGCTATACCAAGGTCCCTTCATCAAAATCTTGCTGGCATATGCAAAAGTGTCTGGGTTTGGTGGCTGATTATGGGATGGATACCTGGGTGGGGTAGTCTCTGGATAGTCTATCCTTTCGTCTTAAATCCAAACTTTGTCTCTGTAACTCCTTTCATGGGTATTTTGTTCCCTATTCTAAGGAGGAACGAAGTTTCCACCCATTAGTCTTCCTTCTTGATTTTCTTGTGTTTTGCAAATTGTATCTTGTGTATTGGGTATTCTAAGTTTCTGGGCTAATATCCACTTATCAGTGAGTGAATATCTAGTGACTTCTTTTGTGATTGGGTTACCTCACTCAGGATGATATCCTACAGATACATCCATTTGTCCAAGAATTTCATAAATTCATTGTTTTTAATAGCTGACTAGTACTTCATTGTGTAAATGTACCACATTTTCTGAATCCATTCTTCTGTTGAGGGACATCTGGGTTCTTTTCAGCTTCTGGCTATTATAAATAAGGCTGCTATGAACATAGTGGAGCTTGTGTTCTTATTTCCAGTTGGAACATTTTCTGAGTATATGCTCAGGAGAGGTATTGCTGGATCTTCCAGTAATATTATGTCCAATTTTCTGAGGAACCTCCAGACTGACTTCCAGAGTGGTGGTACCAGGTTGCAATCCCACCAGCAGTTAAGGAGTGTTCCTCTTTCTCCACATCCTCCACAGCATCTGCAGTCACCTGAATTTTTGATCTTAGCCATTCTGACTGGTGTGAGGTGGAATCTCAAGGTTGTTTTGATTTGCATTTCCCTTATGATTAAGGATGTTGAACATTTTTTCATGTACTTCTCAGCCATTTGGTATTCCTCAGTTGAAAATTCTTTGTTTAGCTCTGTACCCCATTTTAATTATTTATTTGAATTTCTGGAATTCAGCTTCTTGATCTTTGTATATATTGGATATTACACCCCTATCATATTTTGGATTGGTAAAAATCCTTTCCCAATCTGTTGGTGGCCTTTTTGTTCTATTGACAGTGTCCTTTGCCTTACAGAAGCTTTGTAATGCTTGTGTAATTCTTAAAGGTGTAGCAATTTAAATTAAACTCAGTCAGGCTTTTCATTGTGAGGCGTACAGGCATGTTTCTCATCTTACTTAGTGACTCTAATGCAAAGAAAATTAAGGACAAAGATCTTATAGAACTTGTGCATTCTCCTTAGGTGCATGTACGTTCTGGGAGGAGTGGGTAACACAACAAAATGCTGAGTGATGAAGAACAAAGCTGATTAACAGAGATAAGAACTAAGGCAGTTCAAACAACATTCTTTCTAATCACACTGATCAGCAAGGAATAGACTATATTTTCTCTCCTGGTCCTTCCTCTAGGACAAGCAGGCTATGTTTTTTTCTTTGGGGGGGGGGTATGGTTTCTATTCTGTGGCAAAGGTGAGCCTTGAATCTTGCAGACCCAGTCTCTAAATGGTTGCAAGGTGAACACAGTATCTTCTAGACATGGTGCTTTCTCTTTGACAGGAAGCAGACTGCATCTTCCAGGAATAGTCCCTAAGTTTGGGCAAGTTGCAGAATAGATCATCTAGCTCTGAAGCAATGATCAAACTGCATCTTCCAAACATGACCTCTCTGCTGAGGTAAGGTATACCTGAATCAGTACAGTCCGCTCTGTGACAAGGAGCACATAGCACTTTCCAGGCACTGGCCTCTCCTCTGGGCTGTATAGAGGTCGTGTATCCTTGACCTTTAGGGCCACTGATGGGCTTTTTCTCACCAAGTTCTACTGTAGAGTTGAAGGTGATCTGTGCTTATTAACAACATGGACTTTCTAACTCCCAAACTTCAGCCCTACCCCAGCACATAGTGTAGTACTCAATGAGCTTTCTGTAGAACTAAATGAAATAACACCTAGTACACCAGCAATTCCAGGATTCTCTGAATCAAGAGGGCTCTGGCTGCTCTTTCTTCCAAACTACCTAGAAATTTCCATTCACATCATTGGACAGGTCTGAAATTTAAATTCCCAATTGTGCCTGTGAATGGCATAGATGGAGCCCAGGAGGAAAGAATGGGGCAAGTTACATTGTGGTCTGTAGGTGACAGATTATCCAAGAGAAACCTCATGGGAGATGAGAAAAGGCCTTTCAGGAAGGGCTTGAAACACACACACTGCTCTCTTCTCTTCTCTTCTCTTCTCTTCTCTTCTCTTCTCTTCTCTTCTCTTCTCTTCTCTTCTCTTCTCTTCTCTTCTCTTCTCTCCTCCACCTCTCCTCTCCTCTCCTCTCCTCTCCTCTCCTCTCCTCTCCTCTCCTCTCCTCTCCTCTCCTCTCCTCTCCTCTCCTCTCCTCTCCTCTCCTCTCCTCTCCTCTCCTCTCCTCTCCTTCCTTCCTCCTCTCATCACCTGCTCCTCCTCCTTTTGTTTATGATACAGAAATCATGTAGCCCAGGCTGGCATCAAATTTGTTATGTAGTCAAGGCTGGACTTGAACTTTAGAACTTCATGCCTCCATGTGCCACCATATCTCATTTGTGCAGTGCTGGAGATCAAACCCAGGACGCTGCAGACTAGTTAAGTGTTCTTCTAATGAATCTATGCTTCCACACCCTCTTTCTTTTCCCTTTTTGTAGCTCTGGTATCTATCCAAGAATCTTGCACATCCTAGAGAAGGACTCTACCAATGAGTTGTAGTCCATATCCTTTACTTAGCTCAGCCTCGAATGTTCTCTATAGGCCAGGTAGATCTTGAACTTGTGATCCTTCTGTCAGTCCTGTAGTGGCTGGGAATACAAACTCGAGTTTCCAAGCCTGGCTGCAGTGTTTTCTTATGGCGTACTGCTTTAATTGTGTGGATAACTACTCGTAGCACAGGAAGACGTATGAACAAGTGTTGAGAAACTGAGCTTTACACTTTAGGAAGAATGTCCAATTTATCTGTTTCTTTCCTGAAAAGCCCGTCATGAAGGAAAATTAGAGTTGGTTTTTATGAGCTTTGAAATTCTCAGAGTGAGACAATGTGTATCTGAGAATCCCTGGCCCTCCTTCGAATTGATTCTATTACTGAAGAAACACCTGAAAGAAAGGAGTCCAGAACATGGGTTATATTTTCTGAAGAGGCTTTCAAAAGGCATTTGATAAAGTATCAGAGAGAAGCCTCACATGAAAGTGAGGATTTATGAATTACAGAAAAAAAGAAGGCGCTTGAAAATGAGGTGGAGAGGCCAGCCAGGGGCATGATTAGTTTCCCTGACAGACACTTGAAAATAGAGCCCAGCATGGCTGCGTTAGGGAGCTGTCCCTCAGAAGCAGTGGCTGCAGGCTCTGCATGCTCTCATAAGTCATGAGGAAGGAGACAACATTTTTTTTTTTTTTTGCCTGAGAGTTTTGATTTATCCAGAATTCAACTTGCAAGCTGGGGTCATGGGGATTGGGTGGTCCTACAACTCCATGGCCTGGATGAGCTCAGCATGTAGAACTACCCAAGGTTCTCCCACTGATGGCTTGTCTGCGAAGCTTTGGGGACTTTGTGCCCTGTCTGTTGACTTCTGCAATTTGTAGAGACAGACGGGCAGATATAATCAGCGTTCTGTATATCTAGAAATATTTAGCTCTTACAACAGAGCATCTTCTTAAGCACATAGCTGCACAGGGTCTATTCTCAGAACTTAAAAGTATGAGCTGGTTTCAGGTAGAGCAGATATATATTTCGTCAGCTCCTCCAGTGCCAGGGATATGACCTTTCCTGGAGCTTGACCTATTAAGTAAACATTATTTTAAATTTAATTATTTATTTTTTAATCTATAGCCTTGATCATAGCTCTCTACCCTTCTCTCTTCCAGTCCCACCTTAAAAACCCCTCCCTCATTCCCTCACCCTCTTTTCCTCAGAGAAGGGGAGGCCTTCCATGGGTACTAATCCACTCTGGTACATCAAGTCACAGTAGGATTATGTGCATCCTCTCCCACTGAGGCCCGAATAGGCAGCCCAGCTATGGTAAAGGGATCTAAAGGCAGGCAAGAGAGCCAGAGACAGCACCCACTCCAATTGGGAGGGGACCCACATGAAGAACAAACTGCACGTCTGATGCCATCTGTGTAGGGGGCTTAGCTCCAGTCCAGGCATTCTCTTTGGGAGTTCAGTCTCTGTGAGCCCCCATAGGCTCAGATTAGTTTATTCTGTGGGTCTTTTTTTTTTTTTTTTTTTTTTTTTTTTTTTTTTTTTTTTTTTTAGTTTTGAGACAGGGTTTCTCTGTATAGCCCTGGCTGTCCTGGAACTCACTCTGTAGACCAGGCTGACCTCGAACTCAGAAATCCGCCTGCCTCTGCCTCCCGAGTGCTGGGATTAAAGGGGTGTGCCACCATGCCCAGCCTATTCTGTAGGTATTATTATGGTATCCTTGATCCCTCCAGATCCCTTGATCTGCTCCCCACCTCAGTCTTCAATCAGACTCTCTGAGCTCCACCTGATGTTTGGCTGTTTGTCTCTGTATCTGTCTCTACTGCTGGATGAAGTCTCTCGGATGACAGCTGTGCTAGGATCCTGTCTGAAATCATATCAGAGTATCATTAGTAGTGACAGGAGTTGGCTCTCTCCCATGGTGTGGGTCTCAAGTTGGATGACTCATTGGTTGGCCATTCCCTGGATCTTTATCCCTGAACCTCTTGTAGGCAGGACAAATTTTGGGCCTATTATTTTGTGGGTGTGTTCGTGTTCCCCTGCTTCCATTGGAAGTCAAGTTTGACCACAGGAGATGTTTCTTTAGGCTCCATATTTCCCCCATTGGTAGAGGTCTCAGCTAGGGTTGCTCCCAGAGATTTTGAAGAAATCTCCATTCCAGAGATGCCCACCACCCCCACTAATTTCTGTTCTCTCTCTCTCAGCATTCTCCTTGTTCCCACTCCTGATTCTCACCCCTGTTTCCCTCCTACATTTCTTCCACTAAGTTTTCCCTCCATCCACTTCAGATATCTATTTTACTTCCCCTTCTGAGTGAGATTCAAGCATCTTCCCTTGGTCCCTCCTTATAACTTTGGGACTGTGGATTGTAGCATTGTTATCTGCTGCTATTATAGCTATTCATGGCTAATATCCACTTATAAGTGAGTATATACTATGTGTATCTTTCTAGGTCTGGGTCACCTCATTTAGAATGATATTTTCTAGTTCTATCCGTTTGACTGCAAAGTTCATGATGCCCTCATTTATAATACCTGAGTAGTGTTTTATTTTGTAAATGTAACACATTTTCTTTATTCATTCTTTGGTTGAGAGATATCTAGGTTGTTTTGAGTTCATAGCTATTATGAATAAAGCCGCTATGAACTTAGTTGATCAAGCATCCTTGTGGAATGGTGGAGCACCTTTGTGGTATATGCCCAGGAGTGGTATAGCTTGGTCTTGAGTAGAACTATTCCCAATTTTCTAGGAAACCACGAGATTGATTTTCACAAAGGTTTTACACGTTTGCACTCCCACGAACTTGCTCCACATCCTCATCAGCATGTGCTGTTACTTGAGTTTTTGATCTTAGCCATTCTGAGAGGTATAAGATGGATTCTCAGAATCATTTTGATTTGTATTTCCCTGATGACTAAAGATGTTGATAAAATTTTTAAGTGCTTCTCAGCCACTATACAATCCTCTGTTGATAGTTCTTTGTTTAACTCTGTGTCCCACTTTTTGATTGGGTTATTTGGTTTGTTGGTGTTTAATTTCTTGAATTCTTTATATCTTTTGAGTATTAGCCTTATGTCAGCTATAGGGTTGATAAAAACCTTTTCCTAATCTGTAGGCTCTCCTTTTGTCTTACTGCTGGTGTTCTTTGCTTTACAGATAATTTTCAGTTTCAGGAGGTCCCATTTATTAATTGTTGATCTTAGTGCCTGAGCTGTTAGAGTTCTGTTCAGGAAGTTGTCCCCTGTACCACCAATGCATTGAAGGCTATTCTCCACTTTTTTCTTCTATTAGATTTAGTATATGCAGTTTTATATTGAGGTCTTTGATATACTTGGGCTTTAATGTTGTACAGGTGATAAACATGGATCTATTTGCATTCTTCTACATGCAGACATCCAGTTGAATCAGCACTATTTGTTGAAGATGCGTTCATTTTTTTCTACTGAATAGTTCTGACTTATTTGTCAAAAATCAAGTGTTTGTCAGGTGTGTGGGTTTATTTTGAGGTCTTCAATTCTATTTAATTGATCAATTTGTTTGTTTTTATGCCAATACCATCCCCCCTTTAAAATTTATTTATTTTACTACCTAGTACAGCCCTTCTTCTCCCAGTACTCCTTCATGCAAGTCTTCCACTACTCTACCTTCACCTTCTCTGAGTAGGGGAAATCCCTCTCTGGTGTCACCCACCCACTAACACTGGGTGCATCCTTCCCAACTGAAGCCAGACTAGGAGGTCCATTTCTGGGAACAGGATCCATAGGCAGGCAGGTAACAGGCTCATGAACAGCCTCTGCTCCAGTTGTTGGGAGACCAAGCTGCTCATTGCTACATATGTATGGGGCCTAGGTCCAGCCTGTGCTTGCTCCTTGGTGAATCAGTCTCTGGGCACCCCCAAGGGTCCATGCCAGTTGACTCTGTTGGTCTTCTTATGGAGTCCCTGTCTTGTATAGGTCTCTCCCAATCCTTTCCCCAACTCTTTAGCATGATTGTTTGAGCTCCATCTAACGTTTGGGTGTGGGTCTCTGCATCTCTTTCCATTGGCTGCTTGGTGGATGCTCTCAGAGGACAGTTATGGTAGGCCCCTGTTTGCAAGCATAATGGAGCATCATTAATAGTGTCAGGGATTGTTTTGTTGCATGTGGAATGGGTCTCAATTAGGGGCAATCACCAGGTGGCCATTTCCACAGTCTCTGTTCTTTCTCCCTGTACATCTTGTAGGCAGAGCACATTTTGGGTCAAAGGTTTTCTCTGTGGTTTGCTATCTTTATCCTTCACTGGGAATTCTGCCTGACTACAAGTAGTGGTTTCTTCAAGATTCATAATCTCCCACTGCTAGGAATCTCAACTTGAGTCACACCCATAAACCCTATGGGGCCTCTCTCCATCCCAGATCTCTGGCACATCCTAGAGATTGCCCCTTTCCCCACTGCCGATCTCTCTTTGCTCTTACTTTCTAGTTTTTATTACTATTGTTCTGTAGTATAACTTGAAACCAGAGGTGTTGATACTTCCAAATGTTCTTTTATTGTACAGGATTGTTTTCAGTATCTCGAGTTTTTTGTTTTTCTGTAGGAAGTTGAGAATTGCTCTACCAAGGTCTGTGGAGAATTGTGTTGGAATTTTGATGTGAATTGCATTCAATCTGTAGATTGCTTTTGATAAGATGGCCATTTTTACTTTGTTAATTCTGCTGATTCATGAGCATGGGATATTTCCATTTTCTGATATCTTCTTTAGTTTCTTTCTTCTGAGACTGAAGTTTTTGTTATATGGGTCTTTCACTTGCTTTGTTAGAGTTACAAGAAGGTATTTTATATTATTTGTGGCTATTGTGAAGGGTGTTGTTTCTTTGGTTTCTTTTTCAGCCAGTTTATAGTTTGTATAAAAGAGGGCTACTGATTTTTTCGAGTTTATTTTTTTTTTCTCCAGCCACATCAATGACGGTATTGAACAGATGTAGGACTTTGATAGAATTTTGCGGGTCACTTATGTATACTATCATATCATCATATATATTATCAAAACATATCATCATATTTTCATTTCAACCTTTCCAATTTTTGTCCGTTGACTTCCTTTTGCTATCTTATTGCTCCAGTAAAACTACTATATGGAATGCATAGGGACAGAGTAGGTTGTCTTGTCTCTGATTTTAATCTAATTGCTTTAAGTTTCCTTTTAGTTAATTTGATGTTGGCAGCTATATATTGCCTTTATTGTGTTTAGGTATGTCTCTTGTTTCCTTCATGTCTCCAAGACTTTTAAAATGAAGGGTTGTTGAATTTTGTCAAAGGCTTTTTCAGCATCTCAGGAGATGATCATGTGATTTTTTAAAAAAAAATTCAGTTTGTTTATGGGGTTACATTTATGGATCTTTTCATATACTGAAGCATCTCTGCATGTCTGAGATAAAGACTTTTTTATTGTGGTGAATGATAAGTCTGATGTGTTCTTAGATTTGGCTTGTGAATATTTTATTGAATATTTTTCCATCAATGTTTATAGGAAAATTAGTCTGAAATTCTCTTTCTTTGTTGAGTCTGTGTGTGGATTATGTATCAGGATAATCGTGAGCTAGGTAATGTTTCTTCTGTTTGTATTTTGTGGAATAGTTTGAAGTGTATTGGTATTATTTGTTCTTTAAAAGTCTGGTAGAATTTTGCTCTAGAACTATCTGGCCTTGGGCTTTTGTTTTTTTGTTTGTCTCTTTTGGTTTTTGTTTGTTGTTTTGTTTTTGTTTTTGTTTGGAGACTTTTAATGACTGCTTCTATTTTCTTATGCTTACAGCACTATTTAAAAAGTTTTCCTTGCTGGGCAGTGGTGGCACACATCTTTAATCCCAGCACTTGGGAGGCAGAGGCAGGTATATTTTTCTGAGTTCGAGGACAGCCAGGGCTACACAGAAAAACCCTGTCTCAAAAGGAAAAAAAAAAAAAAAAGCTTCCTAACCTTGATTCAACTTTGATAAATGGTATTTTTCTAGAAAGTTATTCGTTTCATTTAGATTTTCCAATTTTGTGGAGTATAGGCTATTGGAAGAAGACCCAATGATCCTAATGGTCTTTGGATTTCTTTAGTGTTTGTGTCCCCCTTTCATTTCTGATTTTGTTAATTTGAATACTGTCTGTCTTCCTCTTAGTTTGGCTAAGGGTTATTCTAATGTCTTCATTTGTTTTCAAAGAACAAGTTCTTGGTTTTGTTGATTCTTTGTCTGTTTCTAATTGATTGATTTCAGGCCCGAGTTTAAGTACTACTGCCATCTATTCTTCTTGGGTATCTTTGCGTCTTTTGTTCTTGAGCTTTCAGGTGTGCTGTTAAGTATGAGATCTCTCCAGTTTCTTCATAAGAAAACTTTCCTCTTAGGACTGCTTTCACTGTGTCTCACCAGTTAGGGTATGTTGTGGTTTCATTTTCATTGAATTAAAGAAAGTCTTTCAGTTTTTTCTTTGTTTCCTTCCCAGATCCAGTGATCATTGAGTAGATAATTGTTCAGTTTCCATGAGTTTGTAGGCTTTTTATTTGTTTCTACTGTTGTTAAAGTCCAGCTTTAATTACTGATGGTGGTATGATAAGTTAGAAGCAGTTATTTCAGTTTTCTTGTATCTGTTGAGACTTACTTTGTGACTAACTACATGGTCAGTTTTGGGGAATGTTTCATAATGGGCTGAGAGGAAGGTTTGTGTGTGTGTGTGTGTGTGTGTGTGTGTGCATGGTTGAAATGTTCTGTAGATATCTGTTAGGTCCATTTGGTTTATAATGCTGGATAACTTCATTATTTCTCTATGTAGTTTCTGTTTTGATAACCTGTCCATTGGAGAGAGCAGGGTCTTACAATATCCTACCACTAGTATGTGGAGTTTGATGTGGGATTTCAGTTTTAGCAATGTTTCTTTTACAAATAAAAGTGCCCTTGCATTTGGGGCATAGATGTTCAGAATTGAATTGTCATCTTGATGGCTATACTTCTTTAAATATAGAACATGAGCCATTACGCGGACACCATTGCATACACTAGCAAGATTTTGCTGAAATGACCCAAATATAGCTGTCTCTTGTGAGACTATGCAGGGGCCTAGCAAACACAGGAGTGGATGCTCACAGTCAGCTATTGGATGTATCACAGGGCTCCCAATGGAGAAGCTAGAGAAAGTACCCAAGGAGCTAAAGGGATCTGCAACCCTATAGTTGGAACAACATGATGAACTAACCAGTACCCCGGAGCTCTTGTCTCTAGCTGCATATGTATCGAAAGATGGCCTAGTCGGCCATCAATGGAAAGAGAGGCCCATTGGACTTGCAAACTTTATATGCCCCAATATAGGGGAATGCCAGGGCCAAAAGAATGGGAATGGGTGGGTAGGGAAGTGGGGGGCGCTATGGGGGACTTTTGGGATAGCATTGGAAATGTAATTGAGGAAAATATGTAATAAAAAATATTAAAAATTAAAAAAAAAGAAAGTTACAGCTTTGTTATTTTCACTAACCTTTTTGAGTTGTACAAAAAATATTAGACTTCCTCATGGTGTTTTCTTTCTTCTTTTTTATTTCTTTGTTGACTTTCCACTAGGGAGTATAGTGCACCAGCCATGTATTCTTTGGAAGGTGTACAGTACCAAGTACGTGTTATCTCCTGTGGCATGGGCCTTAATTCCAGCCAGACACCAATTGGTTAGCCCTATCACACTCATGCCACCATTGCATCCATGGGTGTATTTTGTAAGGCGGGTTGTCATTGTAACTTTCAGAATTTACAACTGGGTAAGACTGTTAATTTTTTTCTTCAAGTAGATTACAAAATATCTAGTTCTATTCATTTTTATACATGTTTAGAATGTATGTGGGCCATATTTACCTCTACATCCTGTTCTCTGTTCTCTCTCTCCCTTTCCCTCTCCCTCTCCCTCTCCCTCTCCCTCTCCCTCTCCCTCTCCCTCTCCCTCTCCCTCTCCCTCTCCCTCTCTCTGGCTTGGTTCCCTCTTCCTCATTCTTAGTCCTGATTCCATATCTTCTTACTGTGGTGCCAAAGCATATGCATTCCACGAGACTTATACTTGTAATTTTGAATGTTGACCTTTCCCTGAGTGAGGCATACACAGTGCTATGTTTGCACAATGCTGGGCAGGTGTAGCAGCCTATAGCCAACAGTCAGTTATGTGAGGTAGACAACTATTCGCCTAGCATGAACTGTGTTTGTGAGCTACTCCATTTGGCTGGTTATATATGTAAAATTCATTTGAATTACAATATACAGTTGGTTATAGACTTATCGGGCTGTAACCCCTCTGCAGGTTAAAGAGTCCGTATTCTCCAATTGCTGCCAGAGCACCCACAACCCACTTGCTTTTATTGGGTGTTGCCACATGGTATGGGAAACTACTAATATACAGACATTGCTGAGGACAGGTGTGGCTTCCTCTCCCAGCGGGGTCCCTTTCAAAGAATATGTCATCTACACCTTCTGTATCCTCCCAAATATGTCTTCAGGGGTTTAGGGGGAGCCGGAATGCCTGCTTCTGTTTCTGCTTATAATTTGCAGATGGATTTTCCTATCATGCTATCAAGGCCTTTCCCCCCCAATGCCTGTGAACCCTGCAAGGCCCATAACTTCAGCTCAGCTCAGTTGTGGCTTTGCCCCATATTCAAAGGCTCTGTGAAACTTCACACTCAGAAAGTGACTGAACATGCTGTCGTTCTGGCCACTTCTCTGCTGGCTTTAACCAATTAAAAGAAGCATTATCTAGCACAATTTTATTTCTACAAAAAAACGGGATGGGAGCTGAGAAATTGAGGGATAAAACACCATGGCCAAAAGCAACTTAGAGAGAGTTTATCTCAGTTTACATGTTGTAGTTTATCAAGGAAAGAAGTCAGGGCAGGAATTCACACTAGGAACCAGGAGGCAGAATTGAAACAAAGGCCATGGAAAAATACTGATCATTGGATTGCTCCCTGTGGCCTGCTCAGCCTGCTTTCTTATATGTCTCAGGGCCACCTGTCTTTGATGACACTTCACATAATGGGCTGGATCGTCTCACTAGTCATTAACCTGGAGAGTTGTCTTACAGACTTGCCACATTGGTTTTCTGGCCAGGCTTGAGCTTTGGCTTCTGAGATTTACTTCTTAGATTTCAACACTAGACTGTAAATTTTGTTATTCAGTACACATGACTTGGTGTCATTTTCCCAGGTACTCATTGGGTTGTCCCTGTTCCTGGCACTGGCACCAAGATCTTCCCATTAGAAGACATTGAGTTCACCTCAGATTTGCACTTTTGTTCATCCTTCAATTCCAGAGAATTACCTCCTCATGCAATTTCAGAAATTTCACTTTTTGTAATACAGTAGAAATTACAGGTTCTTCCCTGAAGCTCAGCTTTGAGAATTTAGAGAACATTACATTTTCCTTCTGGTAGTTTTGTTTCTTTTCAGTAAATAAGTTGAATTTGATATAATTTAGAAATTGGATTGGGTGATGAGGACATGTATATTTAGTTTTCTTAGAGCCTCAATATGTTAATCTTTCTTTAAAGTCCTAACCAATGCCTTTTGACAGGAATACACTTGGAGGAATCAACACTTCAAAGTAAAAATGCATTCTTTTCAAAATGAGTGAATAATATATGAAATATTACTTATTGTAACAAATTAATGACACACAACAAGTGTAACTAACATTTAAAGCTGTCTTACTAACCCAAAAACATATGAATAGAGTCAGCATCCAGCAGAGACTATTCAGAACACGGCTATTTAAAATTTTAATAGTCAAGTTATGTAGGTTCCTAAGTTCTGGTTCTGTTGTTGGGGTCATCCCCAAAGTTTACTTGTGTATTTTTTCTTTTAGGCCACGTTGGGTTTATTAACCCAGGGCCTTGTGTATGCTAAGTATGCACCCTCCACCCCTCTTTGCTGAGATACATGCTCAGACCTCCTATATGGTTTTACTTCCATTTTTGAAGGATCTTGAACATCTTCAGCTCCAAAGAGAAGCCACTTATAATTAAGGTATCCTGTGGGCAGCTGTCCATTGAGACCAAACTCAGAACACTAAACTTTTGTCTCAGAGGGATGACTGCAGGCACCCTTGCTCTGCCACCCACCTTTAGATAAGGCTGAGCATCCTGGATATCTCCAGTGACACGGAGATGTGGCATCTTACTTTTTCATTTTCAGTGTACATGATCAAATTTTAAATAAAAATTCAAATCACATTTTTAATTATTTGTATCTTATAGAAAATCTTTTATTTTATCCTAGTGTGTAAAAAATTTATAAACCCACACGCATACATACACATGCATGCACAAACACAGGCATATTTCTCTTTATTTATGGGTATGCACACTGGAAATATGAGTAATTTTTCCTCTTCAAGGCCTCTCATTCCCTGGATTATGTTGAAGAGTCTAGAGAGGAGAAGATGAACTATGGACCACGCCCTGGGTGATGCTCTATTAGAAATGCTTATCTTATCAGGCACAATCACCAAACTATACAATTAATAGTTAGTTCCTGGGCCAAGATTCCCTGTGTGACCAGCCTTAGGCAGTCAATGCCCACCAATAATCTTTACTCATCAGCAGCAGGAAGCACAACTGGTTTTTTCTCACAGGTCAGTTTCAATGCACAATTTCTGTACTTTTCACATAAGCCACATTGGATTTTTAAGGAGTTGGGTTTGCCTTTAAGATGCGCTTTTAATTGACAAGTCTGTGCCCACACTGGCTATCTGTGGCCCTGGGTTCCACTCTGCTTGTTAGGTAAGGTGGTGTATTTCTTTAAGCCCCACTGTCGTAGTTCTTATGAATAGCCACAAAAATCTAGTATTTGCCTAACTCAGAATCTGAAACTCAAAAGCAGTTAGCATAAATAACAGACATGCTGAGACAACTGATGTTTGTGCTAGGTTACCCAGGGCAGTCTTTCATTGTCCCTGGTTGTCGTGGTCTTTGTCTTCCCTCCTCAAAAGTCCAGCCTGTTATTCCATTCCATCTGCCAAGGGAAATGTGTGTGTGTGTGTGTGTGTGTGTGTGTGTGTGTATGTGTGTGTGTGTTTATTGAGGCCAGAGGAGGGCACTGTGTGTGCCCTGCTCTATCACTCTCTCATTTATACACCTGGAGACAGAGTCCTTGTTAAACCTGGAAGTAGCTACACTGGTGTCCAGTGAGACCTAAGATCATCTGTCTTTGTCTCTTATTGTACCAGTGTTTTAGATGTGTAGATGGCCCTGCTTTACTTCTTACATGAGTGCTCATTACCCAAGATTGGATCTTCTTGTTTGCTCAGCAAGTGCTCTTACTGAATCCATATGTCCTCTTACTGGGCCATATTTGCAGCCCTTTGCAAAGCTTGTATTTGACTGGAGTCTAGAAGAATACTGGTTGACATGGTATGCAACTTAACAGACTCCAGGCCTAGGTTCCCTGGGCAGAGGTGGATCTGAGATCATTGTGATGGGTCAGGCTGAAGGGTATGTAGCAGGTGACTTACCTCAACTTACAGACATCTAAGAAGCAAATTCTGTCTATCCCTCCAGAGCAGAACCAATAATGAAGTAAGAACAGAGGAAGGCACTGGACAGCTCTTCCAGAGAGTTTGGCAGGTCGAAATGGGAAGCTCTTAGAACTCTGGGTCCTGAGCATTCAGGCCAGGTGAGGCTGATTCTCAGAGGAGCTGAAGTCACCAGTGATCTTCTGAGATGCCTCCTTTTCTGTGTGGCTGGCATATCTCTGTGGCTCATTGTCTGAAATGCTGGGGTGGGCTATGTGAATGTCCTTCGAATCACAGTCATTTAGATGAACTACTTAAGATTGATGTCTAATTAGCATGCAGCTCAGAGACAATTATGTATATCATCAAACATGTGTCAGGGAATCTTTGTTGCTCATTTTATCTGATTAAGACACTAACTGCTGCACTGTTAGTCATGTAGGCTGGTAGACTTGCCTTTATTAGTTTCTTGCCCCTTAGGATGGTGCTTTTCACACATGCTTTCTTTGTGTGTCCCTAGCTGATTACATAGGGGTTATCATAGTTAAAAGTTCTGACTTTTCTTTTGGGGAGGTAGGGGGTGTCCTTATGATGCCTCAGTTTCCCTTGCCATGGTCTATAATTTACCAACCATAAGGCAATTTGAACACAACTCTGAAGGCAGCATTAGGAAACTCTTCTTTTTAGCTTTTCAGTACCTTATGAGTCTTTGCTGGGTATGTGCATCTCACATCATGTCCTCAATCTATCAGACTACTGCTACATCCACTCCAGCAGTGACCTGCCTGACAGGCTGAAAAGCCTGGGCACAGTCCTGAGGCAAAAAGTTCCTAGAAACTTAGTCTCCTGGAACCGTGCCATCCTGTATAACGAATGCTCCAATGTCCTTGCTTTAGTTGGTAAACGGATCTGTGTGCTTTCCCTTAATAATGCTTTATTATAAGTGTTTCTAAGGATTGAATTTTTGACATATAGCTAAATAAGATTCTTTACCAGTCCTAGGCAGTCAGTCCTTGAGCCTACCCTGGGCATGGATAGCTGAGTCACTGCCCTACACAGGAATTTACCACTATCTAGGAAGAAGGAAGGTTGTGATCTAAGGAAGGACCAGAGTAGATACTTAAAACTATAGTTACACCCATACACAGGAATTTGCAATGGCCTAGGGGGAAGGTGGACTATACAATAGACTAGAATAGGAACTATGGCAAGGGCATGAAACCCCTTGCCCCTGGCTTCTAAGATTAAGCTGAACTTAGGTGGGAACTGCTTTTTTTTTTAATTAGGTATTTTCTTCATTTACATTTCAAATGCTATCCCAAAAGTCCCCCATACCCTCCCCACCCCTCCCCTACCCATTCACTCCCACTTCTTGTCCCTGGCATTCCCCTGTACTGAGGCATATAAAGTTTGCAAGACCAATGGGCCTCTCTTTCCACTGATGGCCAACTAGGTCATCTTCTGCTACATATGCAGCTAGAGACATGAGCTCCGGGGAGTACTGGTTAGTTCATATTGTTGTTCCACCTATAGGGTTGCAGATCCCTTTAGCTCCTTGGGTACTTTCTCTAGCTCCTCCATTGGGGGCCCTGTGATCCATCCAATAGCTGACTGTGAGCATCAACTTCTGTGTTTACTAGGCCCCGGCATAACCTCACAAGAGACAGCTTATAAGGGTCCTTTCAACAAAATCTTGCTAGTGTATGCAATAGTGTCAGCATTTGGAGGCTGATTATGGGATGGATCCCCGGGTATGGCAGTCTATAGATGGTCCATCCTTTTGTCTCAGCTCCAGACTTTGTCTCTGTAACTTCTTGATCCCAGTTAACATTGAATTTTATCTCAGCTGGTTCCTGCCAGTTCTTCCGTGTTTGCATTCCTGTGTTTTATGTAAGAATCCGGTAACCTCATTGTACCTTGCCAGTGTGTCACCTAACTTCCCTATTTTCTTCTGTATAAAAAGTTTGATGCTTGATTTGACAAATTACATTCAGATCCACACTTCCTTGTTACACGTCTGTTTGTCACTCTCGCTGACTCCTTTGCCCACCTACAACCAGAACCTGTTCTGCGCAGATAGAAGACCCAGAAGGGGTTAGTCCATGGCAGACTACCTTACTGGAGAGACTGAATTCAAGACAATGATGAGTCAGACCATTCTTTGATTAATACTGCGTAGTTATGGATACGTCTTGTCACCTCTTTAAACCCTACTCTCAGGTTAGGACTCCAAAAGTGGGTTTAGGAGGCATTGGATCTCCTTGTCTTCCAAGGTGACCACATTGAATAAATATTTTCCTGCTTTTCAATATTAATTTGTCTCTGTTAGTTTCTTTTTGAGGACGGTGGTTGATTCTGGCTTATTGCCAGGTATACAGGCTCTGACTTTAACTCTGGCAATAATAGGTTCCTTCATTGCATTTTCAAACAAATTTGCTTAGATTGATTCTCTTCTATCCCTTTTTCTATCATCTTCATCCTCATCCCCTTTCCTAACTAGTAGCCTATATATAGACATTCTCATTTCATGTAACATATATAGACAGAAGACTCTTAGGTGTAAGGGAGATGTTTGGTTTATGTCGCCCAGAAACTATTTGTAACCCTTACAGAAGTCCTTGAAATCCTGGAAAAAATACTATTAAAAATAGGTTGAATTTGAGCTAATGCATACATTACATATATAAGCTTCAGTTCAACATGCAATCAAGCGTAACTGATAAATAATAAAATAATACTTAATTCCTGTGTTATTTAGTTTCTACACAAGGTCTGGAAAATGACTCTTTTCTCCCCAGATTTCTGTTTGGCTATGCCCCAGGCCCTGATGTGTATGTGTGTGTATGGTTATGTGTGGGTATCCATGTCTGTGTGTGTATGTTAAAGTATTTCGTGCTTTTGAACCCAAAGCTTTTCATAAGTAATTCAGCTTAAGAAGAGAGCTGCTGTTTTAATGTTAATTGCAGCCCCATTCTTTGCCTATAGCTGTTCAAAGGTCACTTTGCAAGCATCTATCAATTCTGAGAAAGGATGTTGCTCCCTTCCAATCTTTGGCATGCAGAATGCCAGTTCAGGAGCACTCCCTGTCTTTCTGTTTACACAGCTGGTGACTTTCTGTGATCCCTCTGCCCTGCTGTGCTTCAGCTTTTAAAGTCAGGTTATTATACTGGCAAGGGTTCCTGAAAATTGGTAGTGGAGACCAATGTTTTCACCTTTTTCTAGGGACATCACTTTGTATTCTAGTGTACTGTAAATGGTATCAGTGGTATCACAGAAAGGGCCTCAGGTTAGCCTTGTCTGGGCTTCTGTTTAGCCACACTATGTTGGCAGTGGAGCCAGAAATGTGTGCAGCAGCTTAAGCTGGTATTGCTGATAGGTCTTTTATGCCCCACTTTCCACCACCCTAGGGCTAAAGTGAGCTGTGTTTTCAGGGAGATTCCTTGCTCAGCACATCAGGCCACTGACTGGTGCATATTTTTTTGTGGGGGATAGGTAGGTTTTATTTAATTTTTACTGAAATATTCTTTAATTTTTTTAAATTTGAAATTGAAATATAATTATATTGTTTCCTCCCTTCTTTCTCTTTCTCCAGCCCTTCTCATTCACATACTGTCTTGATTGCTCTCAAACTCGTGGCTTCTAATTCTTTAATTGTTTTACACACACACACACACACACACACACACACACACACACACACACACACACATACACACACACACACACACTCCTAAATACAAACTGTTCAGTCCATATAAACTTAGATCTATATAAAGTTACTTGTAAATATATGTAATATATGATTCCAGGCTGACCACATGATATTAGATAATTAGGTTTCATACCTCATCAATGAAATGTCTCCATGAAACAGATAAAAATCATTATAGCAAACCACAATAGATCATAATGCATAGAACAAGTGACTGTGTTGAGCCCCAGTGGTTTCATCTACAATCCAACTCCTGTACCTAAAGCTCAGGGGTCAATGTAGAAGGGGAACAGAAAGATTGTAAGAGCCCAGGGAATAAGAAGTTTGCTGTGAGATTTTAGTCTCCTAGAAATATCAGAGAAACCACATGCATGGCATGCATTATTAATGTATAATAGAATGGATAAATGGGATAGTAACCTTGGTAATAATAGTCATTTATTTGAAGCTTGTATTTATTGATTATACTGTGATACATAAATGGTGTTCCAGATTCTATGACGTTATATTCTCACTAGTTCATACACCCAAGTTCTAAATCCTACTACCTAAGAATTTGAGCATATCCTGAGTCAGAACTTTAAATGGATGACTAAGGTAAAATGAACCTGGCAAGATAAACAATATACTTGATGTTCTCTTGAGAGGAGAGAACGGGATGCACAGAGACTCCATGAATGCAGGGAGAAGACCAACTGCAGCCAAAAGCATTCTCAGGGAAATATGAGCATATTGCACCTTGGTCTTGGACTTCTGGCTCCCAGAACTATGAGAAACCAAATGACTGTTATTTAAGTCACTCAGTATGAGCTATTTGTCTGTAGCATCCAGGTTTAACAGCAGTCCAAATTATCAGAGGTGTTTTATATGGACTTTTTATAAGAGTATTCATGTCAGGCCAAAGAATATAAAGAAATTTAGAAAATCCACGGACAGCCAAAAGAATAATTTTCCATAGCACAGTTCTGTGCCTTCTTTGTAGAATTCAGTGATTTCCTCAAACATAGACACCTTGGTGGAGTGGAATCAACAGAACCTGATTTGAGAGAAAAACTGGAGCTATCATTGAGTCTCTGGCACAGGGTTACTGTGCCCTAGGGCACTGTGCTGCCAGTGACACAGTGGCAGAAACACACCACCTCTGTACTGCCTCCTTCACTAGACTGAAGACTTGCCCTAGACTGTTAGGGACTTTAACTCAGGCCAAACCAGGATTTGCAGCTTCAACAGTAAAAGGAATTTCAGAAATATTCATGTTAGTGAAGTTGAGATCAAAGTTTTCTTAAAGATATTTTAACATAGGTCACCTGGGGATGTTAAAAGAAAGAGGCATCTGGAAGAAGGTGAGACACAGCTGAGTCGGGGTGTATGCTTCACAGGGAGAACAGGGTGATGAAGAATGGGCATGGGCTTCTCACGGGACAGTGAGTGATCACTTGCCTTAGAACTAACTATACATACTATTTGGTGACTCTCATGGTTCAGTCTAAAAAAGTTGTTATGAAACCTATTTTCTTCTTCTCACTCTCTCTTATCATTTGGTCTGTTACAGCAAAATATCAGAAACTAGGTGTCTTTTCAACAAACATTTGTATTTCTTACAATGCTGGACTCAAGAGAGTCTGAAGTCAAGTATAGATAGATGCTGTATTTAGGTATGTTTCTGTTCCTGGTTCCTGGTGACAGTCTTTTTTGTGTGTCTTTTCAGAATAGAAAGGGTAAGAGTGTTCTCTAGGGTCTCTATGTCTCTTTCATTGGGCATTAGTTCCACCCTTATGGCCTAATAACCTCTCAAGTTAAAATATTTCTATCTATTCATCTGTTGTTGCTATACTTATAAATTGTATTACCCTATAGCGAGACATTGTCTTTTCTATTTGCTCTTCTCTTTTCTTTCATTTCTGTCTAAAAATCTATATGTATTTCTTATGTGTGTCTGTTTCCATGTGAGAACATGTGCCCACAGAGATCAGGAAGGCATGTTTAATTCCTGGGATTTGAGTAAGGGGTGATTGTGAGCCACATGATGTGGGCTCTAGGAACTGAACTTGGGTCCTCTATAAGAGCAGAGAGTGCTTTTAACGGCCGCACCATCTCTCCTACCTCCAGGCCACTGTTTTGCACTGTGATATCTCCTAGAGTTACTTCTTCTCTTCAGGGTCCAGCTCAGGTTGGCACATAGTTGCAACTCTGTGTTGAGTCCTGTGACACAATGGCTCAGTCCCTGCCTCCCACAGGAGTGTGCTCATGGGGTGTCAGAAGTCAGAAAGGTTAGGGAATTTTGTAGATGGAAACTTTGGGAATCATTGAATTAGACCCAGGCATGTGGGATTTGTAAAACTCAAGTGAAGCATTTGGACAATGCTTGTATGCTGTTTTGTCATGTTGGGGCCTTCTTCTGGGCCAGGAATCATGTTGTTAGAAAGCAAAATCAACACTGCAGGGAATGATGCTAATGATTGGCTACTGGTACTGTTATTACTAGTGAGCCTGGCAGGTAGCTATAGTCTTGGACGCCAGCAGAGAAAACGGTCATGAATTCATGCTAAACCTCTCATGTTAGATTTTACGAGAATACTTTTGAGTTTTCACAAACCCAAGTGATACTAATGCTAATTTCAATATTAAAGAAATAAGATTCCTGTCTAGGGAATAAAGGACATTCTCCATGAACCTAGCTTGGTTATAGGTGAGAGCCATGGGATTATGCAAACCAGGAAGGAGCAGTTGTTGATTGGCTGGGGTTATAAGTAAGATGCAGTGTCTCCTAAAAGTGGAGGTGGGATTTGAGTAAAAGTTTCAACATGAATGAATTCAGGAAGGTAAAGGGGTCTCTTGTTCTTTGTTCTGTAGCTTGTTAACCTATGAACCTGCTCTATCTCTCCTGTCTCTATCTTCCACCTTGTAATTAAATTTAGACATCTCAATTTGTCTCTCATTGAGGTAAAATCTCAATTCCCACTTCTTCATTTATTTTCACAAATTCTTTATCCTTTTGAAGGTTTCTGAGGAATTTCCAGAGATCCCAGAGTTCAGGGGCCAATAAATAACAGGAGTTTCTTCAATTTGAGTTTATTCCAAGAGGCAGACACTTCATGTGTGGAAATCAGCAGCCCAGGACTACCGGCATGAAAAGGCATTGACTATGGGCTTTCTAATGTGTCACCTCAATTTTGAACTACACTGTCCCCTTCAAACTTCTGCAAGGGCAGAAGTGATCTTAAGAGAGCGGTGACCTGACTGAACTGGGATCTGGAAGCTCGTTATGCAGACAAGATACTCAGAATGCTGAGGCTTTGCCTAGGAATTCAAAGCTGTTCAAAGCTCGGCTGCTTCGTTCAACCAAGAAGGCTTTACTTTGCTTCTTAGGAGTAGAGTGAGAGAAGAGGAACAGTTGAGCCCTGCTTGAATAGCAAGGAGACATGAGGGTATGGGGCCAGTGTGAAGAGGATTTTCAGTTGCCTACTTTACTCAGAGCTATGTTGTGTGTGTGTGTGTGTGTGTGTGTGTGTGTGTGTGTGTGTACATATGCTCAGATACATATAGGAACCAGAGGTGACACTGGGTTTCTTTCTTAGTAGCTGTCCACTTGAATTTTTGATACAGAGATAATAGTTTGTTCCCCAATGAAACTCCCTTGTACAAAGCTAAAGTTTTAGTATATGGCTTTAAACAAACTTACAATCAACTCTCAGCTCCTAAGTACATTGAACTCAGTAGCAGACTGAAAAAGTGTTTTTATAAAAAATAAGAGCATTTGTTGATATTACAGACAATATCAGTTTTATTCACAGCACCCAAATGGCACCCTCTCTCCCTCTCTCCCTCTCTTTCTCTTTCCCTCTCTCCCTCTCCTCCCTTTCCCCCTCTCTCCCTTTCCTCCCTTTCCCCCTGACTCTAACCTTACAGGTCCTCTGCACACACACTATGACTTCAAGTGTTATGTTTTATTGAGGTTACTGCATGTGCAAACAAGCAGGTCTCTGTATCTATACCTGCTTCTTGTCCTTTTCCCTGGCTTTTTTCTTTCTGTTTGTTTTGCTCTACTCTGATGTGCTTGTTTTTGTTTTATTATTAGCCCTTAGAAACCTGTTTGTTCTCTAATGAGAGACAGACGGGGGTAGATCCCAATGCAGAGGAGGTGCTGAAGAACTTGGCTGTGTAAAGAGAAGGACAACTGTAATCATGATATGCAATGAGAGGAAAAGAATCTGTTTTTAATAAAAGAAGAAAGTGCTCAAGTGGTATAACTGCAAACCTGAGTGGGAACAGGCTTCAGGACAATGGCTTTAGTCAAATTGCTTAAGAGTAATTAGCTCAATGTCCTCTTAACCCATGATGTGATGCTTTTATTGATAAATATAACTGATCATAATCAGAGTTAGTATCTGCTGGGTGCTTCTCAACTGCTGAAAAACACTTGAATTGAATTCCCCACATTGTCCTGGGATATTGTTTGTGTTGGTTCATCTTCTTCCTCCTTCTCTTCTTCATTCATTTCTTTCCCCACCTCCTCTTCCTTCTTCCCTGGTTTGGCCCCCACCCCCCTTCTTCCTCCTCCTCTTCTTTGCTCTTGATGGCAGGTACAGAGGTCAATTCTACCTTAGCTTTCATCTTCCTAATTATGAATTAGAAGTTTTCTGTGAGTTAATATTTTTGACAGTGCCTTGGACTCATGAGTAAATCTCTGAAAGAATTAGACCATTCATATGTGAAGGGAACATAAAACAAAATTAGAACCTATTTCATGTATAGGCTGAGATTATGATGTGTATAGACATATATCTTGATTCTGTGTTATATAATAGTCTTTGATAAATATTAGGCACAATTAAATATGGTATGATCTAGTATAATATTAATAAAACTTAAAAATATTTGCTTACTAACTTATTTTAGAGATGTGAATTTAGAAAATCGGGGTCTTTTTTTTTAAAAAAAATTTTATTTATTATATACACTGCAGCTGTTTTCAGACACACCAGAAGAGGGCATCTTACCTCATTATAGATGGTTGTGAGCCACTGTGTAGTTCCTGGAATTTGAACTCAGGATCTTCGGAAGAGCAGTTAGTGCTCTTAATTGCTGAACCAACTCTCCAGCTCTTGCCCTGGCCCTGCTTGCTCTGGCCCTGCTCGCTGTAGCCGTCTTCAGGCACCCTAGAAGAGGGCATCAGATCTCATTATGGATGGTTGTGAGTCACCATGTGGCTGCTGGGACCTTGGATGCTCTTAACCTCTGAGCTATCTCTCCAGCCAGGAGGGTCCTTATTTTAAAACACAATTAATTTGCATATGTAAATGACCTTGATGGCAAGGACTGTACCTGTGTTTCTTATTCTGGAAGGTATTTGAAAGGTGATAAGATTTCAAGAGAAGTGCTATGGCAATCCTGTTGTCAATATGCAAGAATCCCAGCATGGTGACACATCTTTGGCATGTCAGGGCAATGTTTGAATGTGGTGAATGAAATCTCCAGGAGGGTCATAAATCCTGGGCAACAAATTATACACTAACAGGTTCTTAGGGGAATTCAAATAAATCCTCACAACCGCTTAGCAGGTAATCTCCAGATCAGATTCCCATTTTTCTTAAGAGCAAAATAATATATGGCTTCTTATACTCTCCTAGTGAAATGCTATATATCAAAGATATGAATTCAGTCGAAATATTGATCTTAAGCCGAAGTGAAACTAAAAGAAAGTTTAATGCATTTCACCTGAAAAGGCAAGAGTGAGGGGTAGGTGCATAAAATGTGCTTTATAGAGTGAAGCCCCTGGAGGAGAGGGATGGACAAATCCGGGAAACTGAAGTCCTGTTGACATCGTGTTCAAGAAAAGCTGTTGAACTGGCCACACAGCCACATTATTGCTGAACGGGTTGTTATGCTGATTTGTCCTTGTTGTTGTAAGATCACAAGGACAAGGAAATATTGTAATGTGTTTATCGATTTAAATGAGATTTATCCATTCCTAATTTTATAATTTAGGAATGTTGCAACCTTAGCTAATGTCTTTAAGGGGGAGATGCTGCCACAGTGGGTGCTGATGTGCTAGAGCTTGGCAGGACTTTCTTTGGTATGCCTCAGAGGAGAATGGAGCAAATCATTAGATAAACACAAGCTACATGATGGACTCTTTAAGTACTTGTTTAATTTCTCTGTGGCTAAACCTCATGACAAACGTTAGAGAGAAAGGTACCTTTCTCTCTCATTTGCCAAAATGAGTTAACCCTCGTTAACTCTCCTTGCAACATCTATTAACCTGTAATATCAGGGGCTGAGGAGAGCCCTTATGGAAAGCTTTAAAAACAGTACCAGCAATAGCAGCAGCAGTAGCAACAGCAACAGCAATAGCAACAGCAACAGCAGCAGCAGCAGCAGCAGCAACAACAACAACAACAACAACAAGCCTTTAGCTTTTCTCAGAAGTACCTTGCTGAAGGCAATTTCTACTTATCTGCCTGTGTCTTGCAACTAGTTAGGTAGGGAACTGGGTATCTCAAGGAAGTAAAGGTAGAAAGCAAAACAGAAACACTGGGCTGTAAAATGCACACCAAAGTAGCACAGTGGTAAGCTGGCTCTCATCTTTGCTTTTTACTATCTGAAGCCAGACAGGAGAAACTGCAACTGCTGTCCTCTGACGTGGGTCTCTACATGTGACTTATCAGGCTCCAGCATCCAAATCCTTAGGTAAACCAAAGTAGCTTTTCTAAATAGGCCATCATTTATTTATTTGGGGGATTTACAAAAACGTGGCCATCACACAGAGCCTTTGGGTACATGAATAATGCAAAAGTACAAAGCATTAAGAGACAGAAACAAACAGAGGCCAGGCGTGGGCTTCCATTTCTCTTAACAGACAGAAACCACTTTGCTGATCAATACGTTGAATTACAAAGAGGAATTGCTAAAAAAAAATGCAAACATGAATTTAATAGGATATAAAACATTTAGTTATCAAACAAAGGCTTTGCTGCCTCATCTTTTGGGTATGGATGGCTATCAGGGGAGTGTAGGTGACTGAACAAGCTACAAAGTAGTTGACTTACTTGTGTTATAATGAAGAGACATAAATGGGAAAGCACTCAACACTGAATGGCAGGGGACAGTGTAGAGTGTCCCAAATGCAGAGAGGACTGGAACTCAGATCAGTTTGAAAGATGGGAGCAAGGTTCAGCGTTTCCGCCTCTGTCTCAGTACGTGGAGGTTCAGATGCTTGTCTCTTCCCTTGCTTCCCATCCTTCTCTCCACTAGCCCGTCTCCCGAGGCAGATTTGTCTTTGTGTCCCCATGCCTCCACCGGGACACCTTTACTGCAGCTCACTTCTGTGGACTTGGGTGTGGATTTTGCTAAACCCATCTTTACTTTAGAGTTAATCTTCTGCAGCAAAAGCACCTGAAGTCACTTCTTGCCTTTATTTATCAGGTTTTTAGAATCTTTTCTGATGTGAGGCCTTTTTTCACTTGTTCTTAGCTTTTACAACCCTCTCAGGATTTTTTAAAAACAATGGTTTATTTTGGACACATGTGGGTGTGTGCAAGCCATGGTGCAGCGTGGAGTCTGAGAAGAACTTACTGAAGGATGATGGTTCTCTCCCACTGTGTGAGTCCTTTGGCTCAAACACAGGTCTTTTAGTGCTTTTGTCTGCTGAGCACATTGGGGACCCACTCCTTCCTTGGGGACTGATGCTTTCCCCCCCCCTTCCCCCACCAGGAACATTATTTTTCTAGCTTCTAGGACCTCAAATCCCATCTCTTTCCTGCTCAGGAAATGGCATCTTGGTGTGGTCATTGTTGGCATTTTGTCTAGGCTCCACCCCACAGTTACCTGGCAATAGCCAGGTGTGCCTGATTCACTGTGAAACAGGGCTGTCTCCTCCTTGCTTCTTTTCTCCCCTTGCTCCTGCTTCCCTCTCTCCCCATTCTCCTACCCTCTCTCTATCCTCATGGCCGGTCTCTATTCCTCTAGTCTCTCTCTCTCTCTCTCCTTCTCTCTCTCACTCTCTCCCTCCCTCTCTCTCCCTCCCTCCCTCCCTCCCTCTTCCCCTCCCTTCCCTCCCCCCTCTCCCCCCTCTCTGCCTTTCTCTCAACTCTCCTCCCCATGCCCTGAGTAAACTCTGTTCTATGTCTTCATATGTGTGGTACCTCAGTGGTAGGGATGCCTTCGCATGGGCTTTCAGAAGCATCACCTTTCCCCCCCCCCCCAACAAATATACTATCTCTGTCTTTTTATAAAACACAAGTCACGTCCACTCTCTTCCCTTTGGTCCTCACCTCTTGGCATCTGGGTGTACTTTCTACATGAATAGAACAGAGGAGAAATAATGGAAGGGAAAGGGCTGAGGGAAGAGAAAAAGGATGTAAAAAAGGACAACATGGAGTTAGTGTTGTGAAGAAAACAATAATGCTCTCGCTTTTTAAGCACTGCTCCCTTCTGCTTCAGAAGAAACTTCTTAACTTCATTCTAAAAGCTAAGGTAGCAAGAAAATAATTTCAGAATATACTTTTAGACCTTTATACTGTTCTCCTTGTGTGGAAAATTATATGATAGAGAACTGATAAAGGGAGTTGCTAGTATTCAAGTGAATAATGCCAATCGTTTATGTTAGTATGTATGGAGGTACACACATGGGTGGAGGTGTGTGTGTGTGTGTGTGTGTGTGTGTGTGTGTGTGTGTGTGTTTTAAGACAGAATGCCTCACTGGTTTGGTATTCATTAGTCTAGGCTGGCTGGACAGATAACTTAAGTGATCTGCCTATCTTAGATTGTCTAAGAGTGGATTGCATGCAGGAACCAGTATGCCTGGTTTTTGATGCATGTTCTAAGAAGAAAACTGAGTTAGTTCCTTACTTGTAAGGCTATGTCCCTTGCTCCCAGCAGCTCTTTTGTTTGCTTTCCTTTGTACCAACATGCATGATATTCTGGTATGGAAATACAGCCCAGTGATCAAGACAAATGGGTTTTACAATGTCCAGTTGCTGATGAGTAATTTTGCTGAGTGCCCTTCAGAGAATGATTTTCCACCGAAAACTCTCAGACCAAGCCAACTCAAGTATCTCTCTAGAATGGGTAACTCAGGGATGCTTTTTGTGTGTCTCCTCATTCCTAAGAAAGCCAAGTCTAATTTCCTTCCCTTTAAGCTCTCAGAGGAGTTCTTCCCTGAATTGCTAAGCAGAACTAATCAAATGGAGCTTTCAAGAAAGGCTGAATGTCCTGGGAGTCTGAGCTGGCTGACTCATATGGTATTTGTTTTGTTACAGGCATTCTCCCGATTAAAACTAATAAATCACAACTTGTTTAAATGACAGTGATGGTTGGATTGTAGGTTTTGCTTCAGGAAAATCCACTATGGGGAAAAAAATCAATTCACATTGTCTTAAGAAATAAAATGTAGGCTAAACACAGGGATTGGAACAGAATCCTTCAGCAGTAAAGTCAGCTGGTCACTACAGACCTGTAGCAGTGACTGCATTTTGTTTTAGTGGATGCATGGATCTTTATTAAGAAAAGTCTTTTTCTTCTTTGGCAGTGGTGATTTTCCTCCCATAGCTAAGACGATTGTCATCCTGTTCCTCATCTGATACTTTAAGACCTTTGTCCCTCCTTAGAATTCCAGTGCCATCATCTTATCAGATTATATTTTCCGTATGGAGCTTTTTGAAATTTCTTTTTGTTTGTTCTTTGAAGATGTCATACATATATATGAGATTTCTTGATCACGTTCACATCCTGCCATTCTTCCTAGAATTTCTCCAATAATTACCTCTCAACTTAATGTCCTTTTTTTTGTTTGTTTATATTATTGGTTCTTAACCTACTGGGTCCAATTAATGCTGCCCATATGCACATGGGTATAATGCCATCCACTAGGACATAGAGAAATTATCAGTGGTCACTCTTCCACAGAATGGTGATCCTCATTTCCCCAGCAGCCATCAACTGTCAGTAACTCCTAAGCTTGAAGGGTATTTCCTCCCCACATCCATGCTGGGAGGTTTTGTTTGTTTGTTTGTTTTGTTTTTTTTTCAAGACAGGGTTTCTCTGTGTATTCCTGGCTGTCCTGGAACTCACTCTGTAGACCAAGCTGGCCTCAAACCCAGAAATTCACCTGCCTCTGCCTCCTAAGTGCTGGGATTAAAGGCGTGCGCCACCACCGCCCGGCATGCTGGGAGTTTTAAATGGCTTGAGTCTCTCTCTCTCTCTCTCTCTCTCTCTCTCTCTCTCTCTCTCTCTCTCTCTCTCTCTCTCTCTCCCCCTTGCTTCCAAGAGGGTGTTTTCTTATTACCAGCCCATCTCCTTCCCAGAGGCCTCAAGTCTCTCCAGGATTAAGCACATCTCTCACTGAGGCCAGACCAGGCAGCCCTCTTTATATTTGTGCCAGGGGCCTCAGAATGGCCCTTGTATGCTCCTGGTTGGTGGCTCAGCCTCTGGCTGCTTCCTGAGGTTTGGGTTGGTTGAGACTGCTGGTCTTCCTATGGGGTTGCCCTCCAAATTCAGCTTCTTCAATCCTTCTCCTAATTCAACCATAGGGGTCTTCAACTTCATTCCAATGGTTGCATGAAGTATGTGCTTCTGTTTCAGCTGCTGGTGGAGCCTGTCAGAGGACAGCTATGCCAGACTTCTGTCTGTAGGCACATCATAGCATCAGTAATAGCGTCAGACCTTGGTGCTACGCCCCCCTCTAAGATGTATCCCCAGTTGGGCCAGTCATTGGACCATCTTTCCTTCAGTCTCTTTTCCATTTTTGTCCCTGGAGTTTTTTTTTAGACAGGAACAATTCTGGGTCAGAAGTTTTGACTGTGGGTTTGTAAACCTGTCCCTCCATTTAAGGTCCCCTCTATCTCCTGGAGGTAGACTTTTTGAGTACCCTCTCCCCACTATTAGGCATCTTGGCTAAGGTCATCCCCACTGAGTCCTTAGTCTTTCACCTTCCAGGTCTCTGGTACTTTCTAGAGTCCCCCCTCCCCATGCTGCTTATCTCCATTCATTCTCCTGGTTCTCTGGGCTCCTCTCCTGTTCGTCCCACCCACTACATCTGATCCTTTTCTCCTCCCTTCCCCCCTCCCCTCTCCCATCCAGGTCTCTCCCTCCCTTTGCCTCCCATAACTATTTTCTTTCATGTTCTACGTGAATTGAAGCATCCTCACTTGGGACTGTCTTCTTGTTACACTTCTTAAGTCCTGTGGGTTGTATCCTAGGTATTCTGTACTTTTTGGCTAATATCAACTTACCAATGAGTACATGCTATGCATGTCTTTTTGGGTCTGAGTTACCTCACTCAGGATGATATTTTCTAGTTCCTTCCATTTACGTGCAAAATTCATGAGGTCATTGTTTTAAATAGCTGAATAGTATTCCACTGTATAAATGAACAACATTTTCTCTATCCATTCTTCCTTTGAGGGACATCTGTTTTTTTTTTTTTTTTTTCTCAATTCTGGATATTACAAATAAAACTGCTATGAACATGGTGGAGCATGTGTCCTTGTGGTATGGTTCGGCATATGACTAAGAATGGTGTAGCTGGGTCTTCCGGTAGAACTATTTTCAATTTTCTGAGAAACTCTGAGATTGATTTCCAGAGTGGTTGTACCAGTTTGTAATCCTATCAGCAATGGTGGAGTGTTTCTCTTTTTTCCACATCCTCACCAGTATGTTCTGTTACTTGAGGTTTTGATCTTAGCCACTCTGATTGGTGTGAGGTAGAATCTCAGGGTCATTTTGATTTGTATTTCTCTGATGACTGAGGACGTTCAACACTTCTTTAAGTGCTTCTCAGCCCTTCCAGATCTTTCTGTTGGGAAATTTCTGTTTAGCTCCGTACCTCTTTTTTTAACTGGGTTACTTGGGTTTTCGGAGGTTAACTGATTGAGTTGTTTATATATTTTGAATATTAGCCATCTGTAAGATGTAAGGTTAGTAAAGATTTTTACCAGTCTGTAGGCTGCTGATCTGTCCTATTTACAGTGTCTTTTGCTTTATAGAAGCTTTTCAGTTTTATGAGGCCCCATTTATCAATTGTTGATCTTAGAACCAGAGCCATTAGTGTTCTGTTCAGGAAATTTCTCCCTGTGCCAATGAGTTTGAGGTTCTTTCCCATTTTCTCTTCTATTAGACTCAGTGTATCTGGTTTTATGATGAGGTCCTTGGACTTGACCTTTGTGAAAGTTTGTAAATATGAATCTATTTTCATTCTTTTATATCCAGACCTCCAGTTAGACCTGCACAATTTATTGAAGATGCTCCCTTAGCCACTGTATGCTTTTGGCTTCTTTGTCAAAGGTCCTTAGGTGTGTGAGTTTACTTCTGAGTCTTTGATTCTATTCCATTGATTGATCTGTCTGTCTCTGTACCAGTAGCATGAGCTGTTGTTTGTTTGTTTGTTTGTTTGTTTATTTATTTATTTATTTATTTATTTATTTATATCACTATTACTCTGTAGTACAGCTTGAGGTTTTTCGAGACAGGGTTTCTCTGTATAACCCTGGCTGATCTGGAACTCACTCTGTAGACCAGGCTGGCCGCAAACTCAGAAATCCACCCGCCTCTGCCTCCCAAGTGCTGGGATTAAAGGAGTGTACCACCACTGCCCCGTGGGTCTTTTGTTTTTACATACGAAGTTATACATTGCTTGTGTAGGTGACCACAGCTGCTATGACTTTATATGTATAACAGTCAGATCATGTCCAGAAGTTAGCATTCTGTAGCATCCCTCCCTAACAAGATAAGTCTTGTTTTTACATTCTTTCTACCCTCTCTTCCAATACATTCTCTGATCCTTGGAGGGTAGGGAAGAGTAGGTTGAGAGATATCCAATCCATGGCTGAACACTCTCAGTTGCTCATTCTTAGCATTTTAAATCATTCTGAGTTTATTCATTATTAGTGATTCACTGCACTAATAGCCTTCTCTGATCAAGGTTGAGAGTAACACAAATGTATGGCTATGAACATAAATATTTAGAAAGCAGAGTGACAACATGACTTTTTAGCAAAGCAACAGTAGATTTCTTCTAAAGTTTTGTAACTATAAGTCTATCAGTATACTCCTTTTATGAGAGATCCTTACTTAGTTCTTGTAGATTCAAAACAGAGATTTTCAAAACATGTTGGTTCCTCTATCCCTAGTTCCTCTTTCCTGCTCCACAGGACTTCCATCTGACTGTGTGAACTTGCTTGACACACAGCTACTGTCTCCCAAACAGCTCCATCAAGCATCTCTAGGCAGCAATCCTTCATCTCTGTTCTATATCCAATCCATGGAACTTGTGGCTATCTCAATTTGGTCACATCTTGATATTCTTCACCACCTCCCACTTTTATTCTACCTTAATGTTTAATTCTATCATCACTGATCATCACTATTCTCTTTATGTCTTTATTAGCCAATTATTTTCATCTAGCCTGGTTTTCTTTATCTGAGTTGACAACAATGTTTTCATTGTATTGTATTTCTATTGCTAAGAAAATTAGTTAATTTTGTGGGTATCTTAGAACAATGGGTTCTCTCTCTCTCTCTCTCTCTCTCTCTCTCTCTCTCTTTCTCTTTCTCTCTCTAGCTTGGTACAGAGAGTTAAAAATAGGGTGAACTTTTAAGATCTAAAATCCCTGCTTGACTGAATACCTAGTAATGGCTGTCTGCTTCACTCAGAGCAGAAGTCCAAGTTCTTGCAGAGGATTAAAATTTTTTATCACTTGCTTTGCACACAACTCCATCCCATTGGTCATATCTCCCAACACTCTTAGGTTTTCATCTCATGTCCATTGACCAACAGGTCAGGAACAAACCTGCTGTGTGATATTGTCAATACCATTCTTTTTGCAAATCTGAGCAAGTCTCATGTTCTCATGTTCTACCCATCTCAGAGGCATGGTACCTTCTTGCTCCTCTTAACACCTCACTCTCCTTCCTTATTATATAGCTGAAAATGGTCCTAAACTTTAAGTTTTAATGCTTTTACATCTGGAGGGCTGGGATCACAGGTATGCACCAGCACACCCAGTTAATGAGGTGGTGGGAACTGAACTGAGGACTTCATGCATGCTAGACAAATATTCTACCGGTTTAGCTTCTTCTTTCCCCCCCTACTCCCCCAGGCTAATGCTTTATTTTATTTTCAACTTCTGCTCGAATGTTGATTATATATGGACAAGGATACTCTCCCTTACCCAGGTTAGAGAAGTGCGTGGAAACAAAAGGTGTTCAGGAACAAAAACTAGTTTCCAAGAAGACCTATGTGACCCACCAAAGTGAAAACTGTTAAGAGAAAAAGCATGTAGCATGTTAGTATGTGGAATCAGCTTTGCCTATGTAGAAAATATGCATTTATTTTCTTGTAGGAATGTTTACATGATATACATGTTCAGATTGATTTTCTTTGGGGGGGTGGTGAGAACCTGCCTAGGTTCTATCTTGTTCTGTATTGCTTTTCTTACTTATTCATTAATGCAATCCAAACAAGATCAATGAAATCAATGACCTCTTATGCAATTTATTCCATTTAGTATTTAGTAAATATTACTTGGGATGTTCCCTTATAATTATTATTCTTAAAATATCATTTTTCTTATGTCATAAAATTATATACATACATAGTACATATGTATCTTGGCATTTATTTACTCTAAATATCTAGGCATCAATTAACTTACTGTGATAATGAAAGCAAGACAATATCTTTAAAGTTATTACAGACCACCTACAACTTGAGAATGAGATAAAGTACCATAATCATCCTTAACGTAAGACACTCTCTGCTTTCTTTGAAAGAGACTGAGTCATAGAGACACAAGAAGGAAGCTCATCTCAATTGGATGGATGTTTGGCAGAGGGAAGAAAGCAGGATATCCAGCAGCAAATTTATAGGGAAGGTAGAGAAGGCTCATCTAGTAGGTCTTCTGAAGTAGGATTGGCAGCACAGTGACTAAGTATGTATTTGAGCTGCAGAGAGGCAACCACTGAAGCTAATGGCAAGGTAATGATCAAAGACATCAATGGAGTCTGAATGAGCTAACAGCGCTCATCTCCTTAGTGACAGTCACTCCCATTGCTCCACTGATCTCTACAGGAATGAATCTGTAATAACACTCTGGTAAGGAACGATTAAAGTAGAAAATGCCAGGGCTTTCCTTTTCCTCTTTCACTTTGTTTCATTTGCTAGCTCAAACGATAACATCAGCAATGAATCCTAATCATATTTTAACTGGAAATATAATTTATTCCTTCACTTCCATAGAATTTTTTTTAACCAGGGGTAGCCAGCCTAAAATGGAAACTAAGATGACAAATTTAAGATTTACCTTTTTCCCCCTCAATACAATGTCATATGTCATGTTATATGATCCAATATTTGGTATAATGCTGGGAACTAAAATCTGGCTGATTTATCACAATATTAGCAAACACTACCATGGATAAGGCAGGCCCCATTAGGTTCTGAATTGTTAGTGGGCTCACTGTTTACTCCTTATTCAACAATTAATCAATGTACTTTTTTCATGATGGCTTGAGTCTTGCTGTAGTAACCAGCCTTTTCCTGGTTTCTGTTTTATTAAGGCATTACTTATATTTATAGCTTGTCTCTACAGATACAAGCTTCTAGATAACCACCTTTGGGTGGGTATCAACAGTTTTAGATATGGTCAGTGGTTCCAACTCATGAATCACATGAGTGGCATCCTTGTGTTGTATGCCTTTTCCTTGTGAGAGATGTTGACAAACATCTATTCATGCTGGAGAGGGCACTGATTCCAAATAAACAGAAGGATTTCACTCAAGTGAGACTTAGTGTATCAGTGGTTTTACTAGAATTGCTTACAGGGGTGTGAGTTAGGAATTGCATACAAGAGAATAGATATATCACAGGCAGATACATTCCAGTAAATCTCATTTCAGCATGTGTTATGACTCACAAAAGCTGAGTCCTAGGAGACCCCAGCATGATTTTCAAACAACTTGGTAGCCTTGATGGACCTCCTAGTTGGACCTAATTGTTGTTAATGCTTGTATAACCTTGGGAGAAGGGGCTATGGGAATCTTGTAGTTTCAGGAGCTTCCTGAAACTTGTGGGTTTCCTTTACTTTCTAAGCCTTAAAGAACCTCCCTCTAGGAAATAGAGTTTCAATTGACGGGAAATAGCTTTACAACAACTTCAGAGTTATAAAGTGATCAGGAAACACTAATAAATCATGTATCAGATTAGACATAGAAGACTTTGTAGGAATGTCATAGGTACTTTTACACCTCTTTGGGGCACATATTACTATCTGCGGGCATTCTGGATTCATTCCAGTGCCAAATAACTGCAATTTTGGTGAAAGCCACCCTGGAGTTGCTAGGTTGTACATTTTGTTCCTTGCACACATACATTAGAATTGAGTGCTAGTGTGTCAATAACCTGAATGATAGATAGTCTCTGTAAGGGAGAGGTCTATATGTCTATTCAATAAGCACTCATTTCTTTCTTTTTTCTTTTTTTTTTATTGGATATTTTCTTCATTTACATTTCAAATGCTATCCCAAAAGAACCCCTATACCCTCACCCCTCCAACCTGCTCCCCTACCCACTCACTCCCACTTCTTGGCCCTGGCTTTCCCCTGTACTGGGGCATATAAAGTTTGCTAGACCAAGGATCCTCTCTTCCCAATGATGGCTAACAAGGCCATCTTCTGCTACATATGCAGCTAGAGACACGAGTTCTGGGATACTGATTAGTTCATATTGTTGTTCCACCTATAGGTTTGCAGACCCCTTCAGATCTTGGGTACATTCTCTAGCTCCTACATTGGGGGCCCTGTGTTCCATCCTATAGATGACTGTGAGCATCCACTTCTGTATTTGCCAGGCACTGGCAAAGCCTCACAGGAGACAGCTATATCAGGGTCCTTTCATGCTGGAGTATGCAATAGTGTCTGGGTTTGGTGGCTGATTATGGGACAGACCCCCGGGTGGGGCAGTGTCTGGATGGTCCATCCTTTCCTCTTAGCTCTAAACTTGGTCTCTGCAACTCCTCCCATGGATATTTTATTCCCTATTCTAGGGAGGAATGAAGTATTCATGAGTTGGTCTTCCATCTTGATGTTCTTGTGTTTTGGAAGTTGTATCTTGGGCATTGTAAGTTTCTGGGCTAATATCCACTTATTAGTGAGTGCATATCAAGTGACTTCTTTTGTGATTAGGTTACCTCACTCAGGATGATATCCTCCAGATACATCCATTTGCTCAAGAATTTCATAAATTCATTGTTTTTAATAGCTGCGTAGTACTCCACTGTGTAAATGTACCACATTTTCTGTATCCATTCCTCTGTTGAGGGACATCTGGGTTCTTCCCAGCTTCTGGCTATTATAAATAGGGCTACTATGAACATAGTGGAGCATGTGTCCTTATTACCAGTTGGAACATCTTCTGAGTATATGCCCAGGAGAGGTATTGCTGGATCCTCCGGTAGTACTATGTCCAGTTTTCTGAGGAACCTTCAGACTGATTTCCAGACTGGTTGTACCAGCTTGCAATCCAGCCAGCAGTGGAGGAGTGTTCCTCTTTCTCCACATCCTCGCCAGCATCTGCTGTCACCTGAATTTTTGATCCTAGCCATTCTGACTGCTGTGTGGTGGAATCTCAGGGTTGTTTTGATTTGCATTTCCCTGATGCTTAAGGATGTTGAATATTTTTTCAAGTGCTTCTCAGCCCTTTATATTCCTTGGTCGAGAATTCTTTGTTTAGGTGTGTACCCCATTTTTAATCGGGTTAATTGAATTTCTGGAGTTCAGCTTCTTGAGCTCTTTGTATATATTGGATATTAGTCCCCTATCAGATTTAGAATTGTTAAAAATTCTTTCACAATCTCTTGGTGGCCCTTTTGTCTTATTGACAGTATCTTTTGCCCTATAGAAGCTTTGCAATTTTATGATGTCCCATTTGTCAATTCTTGATCTTACAGCACAGGCCATTGCTGTTCTGTTTAGGAATTTTTCCCCTGTGCCCATATCTTTGAGGCTTTTCCCCACTTTCTCCTCTATAAATTTCATTGTCTCTGGTTTTATACTGAAGTCTTGGATCCACTTAGCCTTGAGCTTTTTACAAGGAGATAAGAATAGATCAATTCACATTCTTCTAAATGATAACCGCCATTTGTGCCAGCACCATTTGTTGAAAATGCTGTCTTTTTTCCACTGGATGGTTTTAGCTCCCTTGTCAAAGATCAGGTGACCATAGGTTTATGGGTTCATTTCTGGGTCTTCAATTCTATTCCATTGATCTACCTGTCTGTCGCTGTTCACGTACCATGCAGTTTTTTACCACAATTGCACTGTAGTACAGCTTGAGGTCAGGCATGGTGATTCCACCAGAGGTTCTTTTATCCTTGAGAATAACTTTTGCTGTCTTAGGTTTTTTGTTATTCCAGATGAATTTGCAAATTGCCCTTTCTAACTCAGTGAAGAATTGAGTTGGAATTTTGATGGGGATTTCACTCAATCTGTACATTGCTTTCGGCAGGATAGCCATTTTTACTATATTAATCCTGCCAATCCATGAGCATGGGAGATCTTTCCATCTTTGGAGATCTTCTTCAATTTCTTTCTTCAGAGACTTGAAGTTCTTGTCATGCAGACCTTTCACTTCCTTAGTTAGAGTCACACCAAGGTATTTTATATTATTTGTGACTATTGAGAAGGGTGTTGTTTCCCTAATTTCTTTCTCAGCCTGTTTATCCTTTGTGTACAGAAAGGCCACTGATTTGTTTGAGTTAAACTTATATCCAGCTACTGTGCTGAAGCTGTTTATCAGGTTTAGGAGTTCTCTGGTGGAATTTTTAGGGTCACTTATATATATTATCATATCATCTGCAAATAGTGGTATTTTGACTTCTTCCTTTCCAATTTGTATCCCCTTGATCTCCATTTGTTTTTGAATTGCTCTGGCTAGGACTTCAAGTACTATATTGAATAGGTAGGGAGAAAGTGGGCAGCCTTGTCTAGTCCCTGATTTTAGTCAGATTGCTTCCAGCTTCTATCCATTTAATTTAATGTTGGCCACTGGTTTGCTGTGTATTGCTTTTATTATATTTAGGTATGGGCCTTGAATTCCTGATCTTTCCAGGACTTTTATCATGAATGGGTGTTGGATTTTTTGTCAAATGCTTTCTCAGCATCTAACGAGATGATCATGTGATTTTTGTCTTTGAGTTTGTTTATATAGTGGATTACATTGATGGATTTCTATATACTAAACCATCCCTGCATCCCTGGGATGAAGCCTACTTGGTCATGATGGATGATCGTTTTGATGTGTTGTTGGATATGGTAATGAGGATTTTATTGAATATTTTTGCATTGATATTCATAAGGGAAATTGGCCTGAAGTTCTCTTTCTTTGTTGGATCTTTGTGTGGTTTAGGGATCAGAGTAACTGTGGCTTCATAGAATGAATTGGGTAAAGTACTTTCTGTTTCTATTTTATGGAATAGTTTGAGGAGAGTTGGAATTAGGTCTTTTGTGAAGGTCTGATAGAACTCTGCACTAAACCTATCTGGTCCTGGGCTTTTTTGGTTGGTAGACTATTGATGACTGCTTCTATTTCTTTAGTGTAAATGGGACTGTTAAGACCGTTAATCTGATCCTGATTTAACTTTGGTACCTGGTATCTCTCTAGGAAGTTGTCCATTTCATCCAGGTTTTCCAGTTTTGTTGAGTATAGCCTTTTGTAGTAGGATCTGATGATGTTTTGGATTTCCTCAATTTCTGTTGTTATGTGTCCTTTTTCATTTCTGATTTTGTTAATTAGGATACTGTCCCTGTGACCTCTAGTCAGTCTAGCTAAGGGTTTATCTATCTTGTTGATTTTCTCAAAGAACCAGCTCCTGGTTTGGTTGATTCTTTGTACAGTTCTTTTTGTTTCCACTTGGTTGATTCCTTCTAGAGCTTCTAGGTGTGCTGTCAGACTGTTAGTGTGTACTCTTTCTAGTTTCTTTTTCGAGGCACTCAGGGCTATGAGTTTTCCTCTTAGGACTGCCTTCATTGTGTCCCATAAGTTTGAGTATGTTGTGGCTTCATTTTCATTAAAGTCTAAAAAGTCTTTAATTTCTTTATTTCTTCTTTGACCAAGGTATCATTGAGTAGAGCATTGTTCAATTTCCACGTGAATGTTGGCTTTCTATTATTTATGTTGTTATTGAAGATCAGCCTTAGTCCGTGGTGATCTGATAGGATGCATGGGATAATTTCAATATTTTTGTGTCTGTTGACGCCTGTTTTGTGACCAATTATATGCTCAATTTTGGAGAAGGTACCATGAGGTGCTGAGAAGAAGGTATATCCTTTTGTTTTATGATAAAATGTTCTGTAGATATCTGTTAAATACATTTGTTTCATAACTTCTGTTAGTGCCCATGTGTCTCTGTTTATTTCTGTTTCTGTTTCTGAGGTGCAATGTTTTCTTTGAGTTTTACTAAAGCTTCTTTAATGAATGTGGCTGCCCTTGCATTTGGAGCATTAGATATTCAGAACTGAGAGATCATCTTGGTAGATTTTACCTTTTATGAGTATGAAGTCCCCCTCCTTGTCTTTTTTGATAACTTTGGGATGGAAGTCGATTTTATTCGATATTAGAATGGCTACTCAAGCTTGTTTTTTCAGACCATTTGCTTGGAAAATTGTTTTCCAGGCTTTTCTCTGACGTCTTGTCTGTCTTTATCCCTGAGGAGGGTTTCCTGTAAGCAGCAAAATATTGTGTTCTGTTTGTGTAGCCAGTCTGTAACTGTGTCTTTTTATTGGGGAATTGAGTCCATTGATGTTAAGAGATATCAAAGAATAGTAATTGTTGCTTCCTGTCATTTTTGTTGTTAAAGTTGGGAATTTGTTCTTGTGGTTGTCTTCTTTTAGTTTTGTTGAAGGATTACTTTCTTGCTTTTTCTAGAGTGCAGTTTCTTTCCTTTTGTTGGTGTTTTCCCTTTATTATCTTTTGAAGGGCTGGATTCGTGGAAAGACATTGTTTGAATTTGGTTTTGTCATGGAATACTTTGGTTTGTCCATCTATGGTAATTGAGAATTTTGCTGGGTATAGTTGCCTGGGCTGGCATTTGTGTTCTCTTAGTGCATGTATGACAACCGTTCAGGATCTTCTGACTTTCATAGTCTCTGGTGAGAAGTCTGGTGTAATTCTGATAGGCCTGCCTTTACATGTTACTTGACCCTTTTCCCTTACTGATTTTAATATTCTGTCTTTATTTAGTGCATTTGTTGTTCTGATTATTATGTGTCTGGAGGAATTTCTTTTCTGGTCCAGTCTATTTGGAGTTCTGTAGGCATCTTGTATGTTTATGGCCATTTCTTTCTTTAGGTATGGGAAGTTTTCTTCTATAATTTTGTTGAAGATATTTGCTGGCCCTTTAAGTTGAAAATCTTCATTCTCATCTACTCCTACTATCTGTAGTTTTGGTCTTCTCATTGTGTCCTGGATTTCCTGGATATTTTGAGTTAGGATCTTTTTGCATTTTGCATTTTCTTTGATAGTTGTGTCCATGTTTCCTATGGAATCTTCTGCACCTGAGAGTCCCTCTTCCATCTCTTGTAGTCTGTTGCTGATGCTCACATCTATGGTTCCTGATTTCCTTCCTAGGGTTTCTACCTCCAGAGTTGTCTCCATTTGGGCTTTTTTTTGGGGGGGGGGGAGGGACTTGCTTAAAAATTTTATTGTTCTATGTAAGATGCAGTAACAGAAATAGGGAAGTTACCAGCAGTCTCTATGTCCGCACGCTCTCTAGTTGTCTCTGATAGACATCAGAGTCTGAGAGCCCCGTCTTTAACAGTCTCCCTTATATATCTCATCCATGACTTACATTCTTATTCTTTGACTTTTTAGTCCAAAATGAAGTTCTCTCCATCATAGACAACGATAATAACGACAACAGCAATAGCTAATGTTCCTAGAACATTACAGGCCTTGGCAGTATTCCATAAGTTTTGAGTTAGGGAAAGTTTTTTTTTTTTTTTTTTTAAATGCTTTCTTTTTTTATTTTTTATTTTTTATTTATTTTTTAAAATATTTTTTATTAGGTATTTTCCTCATTTACATTTCCAATGCTATCCCAAAAGTTCCCCATACACTCCCCCCCCCACTTCCCTACCCACCCACTCCCACTTTTTGGCCCTGGCGTTCCCCTGTACTGGGGCATATAAAGTTTGCAAGTCCAATGGGCCTCTCTTTCCAGTGATGGCCGACTAGGCCATCTTTTGATGCATATGCAGCTAGAGACAAGAGCTCCGGGGTACTGGTTAGTTCATAATGTTGTTCCACCTATAGGGTTGCAGATCCCTTGTTCATTGTTTCTACTTCCATTTTTAGATCTTGGAATGTTTTGTTCAATTCCATCACCTGTTTGGTTGTGTTTTCCTGTAATTCTTTAAGGGATTTTTGTGTTTCTTCTACCCGTTTTGCAGTGTTTGCCTATAGTTCTTTAAGGACTTCTACCTGTTTAGCAGTGTTCTCCTGTAATTCCTTGAGTGATTTTTGTGTTTCCTCTTTAAGGGCTTCTACTTGTTTAGCAGTGTTCTCCTGTAATTCCTTGACGGATTTTTGTGCTTCCTCTTTAAGGGCTTCTACCTCTTTAGCACTGTTCTCCTGTGTTTCTTTTTTCTTTTTACTTTTTTTTCTTAGTGTTTCTTTCTTTTTTTTTATTATGTATATGCCTCAATTACATTTCCAATGCTATTCCAAAAGTCCCCCATACACTCCCCCATACTTCCCTACCCACCCATTCCCATTTTTTGGCCATGGCGTTCCCCTGTACTGGGGCATATAAAGTTTGCATGTCCAATGGGCCTCTCTTTCTAGTGATGGCCAACTAGGCCATCTTTTGATACATATGCAGCTACAGTAAAGAGCTCTGGGGTACTTGTTAGTTCATAATGTTGTTGCACCTACAGGGTTGCAGATCTCTTTAGCTCCTTGGAAACTTTCTCTAGCTCCTCGATTGGGGGCCCTGTGATCCATCCAATATCTGACTGTGAGCATCCACTTCTGTGTTTGCTAGGCCCTGGCATAGTCTCACAAGAGACAGCCATATCAGGGTCCTTTCAGCCAACTCTTGCTAGCTAGTGTATGCAATGGTGTCATCGTTTGGAGGCTAATTATGGGATGGATCCCTGGATATGGCAGTCTCTGTAACTCCTTCCATGGGTGTTTTGTTCCCAATTCTAAGAAGGGGCACTGTGTCCACACTTTGGTCTTCGTTCTTCTTGAGTTTCATGCGTTTAACAAATTGTATCTTATATCTTGGGTAACCTAAGTTTTGGGCTAATATCCACTTATCAGTGAGTACATATTATGTGAGTTCCTTTGTGATTGTGTTACCTCACTCAGGATGATGCCCTCCAGGCCCATCCATTTGGCTATGAATTTCATAAATTCATTCTTTTTAATAGCTGAGTAGTACTCCATTGTGTAAATGTACCACATTTTCTGTATCCATTCCTCTGTTGAGGGGCATCTGGGTTCTTTCCAGATTCTGGCTATTATAAATAAGGCTGCTATGAACATAGTGGAGCATGTGTCCTTCTTACTTGTTTGGACATCATCTGGATATATGCCCAGGAGAAGTATTGCTGGAACCTCCGGTAGTACTATGTCCAATTTTCTAAGGAACCACCAGACTGATTTCCAGAGTGGTTGTACAAGCTTGCAATCCCAAAAACAATGGAGGAGTGTTCCTTTTCTTCACATCCTTGACAGCATCTGCTGTCACCTGAATTATTGATCTTAGCCATTCTGACTGGTGTGAGGTGGAATCTCAGGGTTGTTTTGATTTGCATTTCCCTGGTGATTAAGGATGTTGAACATTTTTTTCCGGTGCTTCTCTGCCATTCGGTATTCCTCAGGTGAGAATTCTTTGTTCAGTTCTGAGCCCCATTTTTTAATGGTGTTATTTGATTCTCTGGAGTCCACCTTCTTGATTTCTTTATATATATTGGATATTAGTCCCCTATCTGATATAGGATAGGTAAAGATCCTTTCACAATCTGTTGGTGGTCTTTTTGTCTTATTGATAGTGTCTTTTGCCTTGCAGAATCTTTGCAGTTTCATGAGGTCCCATTTTTCAATACTTGATCTTACAGCGTAAGCCATTGCTGTTCTATTCAGGAATTTTTCCCCTGTGCCCATATCTTCAAGGCTTTCCCCCACTTTCCCCTCTATAAGTTTCAGTGTTTCTGGTTTTATGTGAAGTTCCTTGATCCACTTAGATTTGACCTTAGTACAAGGAGATAGGAATGGATCAATTCGCATTCTTCTACATGATAACAACCAGTTGTGCCAGCACCATTTGTTGAAAATGCTGTCTTTCTTCCACTGGATGGTTTTAGCTCCCTTGTGGAAGATCAAGTGACCGTAGGTATGTGGGTTCATTTCTGGGTCTTCAATTCTATTCCCTTGGTCTATTTGTCTGTCACTATACCAGTACCATGCAGTTTTTATCACAATTGCTCTGTAGTAAAGCTTTAGTTCAGGCATGGTGATTCCACCAGATGTTCTTTTACCCTTGAGAAGAGTTTTTGCTATCCTAGGTTTTTTGTTATTCCAGATGAATTTGCAGATTCCTCTTTCTAATTCATTGAAGAATTAAGTTGGAATTTTGATGGGGATTGCATTGAATCTGTCCATTGCTTTTGGCAAGTAGCCATTTTTACAATGTTAATCCTGCCAATCCATGAGCCTGGGAGATCTTTCCATCTTCTGAGATCTTCTTTAATTTCTTTCTTCAGAGACTTGAAGTTTTTATCATACAGATCTTTCACTTCCTTAGTTAGAGTCACGCCAAGATATTTTATATTATTTGTGACTATTGAGAAGGGTGTTGTTTCCCTAATTTCTTTCTCAGCCTGTTTATTCTTGGTGTACAGAAAGGCCATTGACTTGTTTGAGTTAATTTTATATCCAGCTACTTCACTGAAGCTGTTTATCAGGTTTAGGAGTTCTCTAGTGGAATTTTTAGGGTCACTTATATATACTATCATATCATCTGCAAAAAGTGATATTTTGACTTCATCTTTTCCAATTTGTATCCCCTTGATCTCCTTTTGTTTTTGAATTGCTCTGGCTAGGACTTCAAGTACTATGTTCAATAGGTAGGGAGAAAGTGGGCAGCCTTGTCTAGTCCCTGATTTTAGTGTGATTGCTTCAAGCTTCTCACCATTTACTTTGATGTTGGCTACTGGTTTGCTGTAGATTGCTTTTATCATGTTTAGGAATGGGCCTTGAATTCCTGATCTTTCCAAGACTTTTACCATGAATGGGTGTTGGATCTTGTCGAATACTTTTTCTGCATCTAACAAGATGATCATGTGGTTTTTGTCTTTGAGTTTGTTTATATAATGGATTACGTTGATGCATTTCCGTACATTAAACCATCCCTGCATCCCTGGAATAATACCTACTTGGTCAGGATGGATTATTGCTTTAATATGTTCTTGGATTCGGTTAGCAAGATTTTATTGAGGATTTTTGCATCGATATTTATAAGGGAAATTGGTCTCAAGTTCTCTGTCATTGTTGGATCTTTCTGTGGTTTAGGTATCAGAGTAACTGTGGCTTCATAGAATGAGTTGGGCAGAGTTCTTTCTACTTCTATTTTGTGGAATAGTTTGTGCAGAACTGGAATTAGGTCTTTTTTGAAGATCTGGTAGAACTCTGCACTAAACCCATCTAGTCCTGGGCTTTTTTGGCTGGGAAACTATTTCTGGCTGCTTCTATTTCTTTAGGGGATATGGTACTGTTTAGATCGTTAACTTGATCCTGATTTAACTTTGGTACCTGGTATCTGTCTATAAATTTGTCCATTTCATCCAGATTTTCCAATTTTGTTGAGTAAAGCGTTTTGTAGAAGGACCTGATAGTGTTTTGGATTTCTTCAGGATCTGTTGTTATGTCTCCCTTTTCATTTCTGATTTTGTTAATTAGGATGTTGTCTCTGTGCCCTGTAGTGTGTCTAGCTAAGGGTTTATCTATCTTGTTGATTTTTTCAAAGAACCAACTCTTCCTTTGGTTAATTCTTTGAGTAGTTCTTCTTGTTTCCACTTGGTTGATTTCACCCATGAGTTTGATTATTTCCTGCCGTCTACTCCTCTTGGGTGAATTTTCTTCCCTTTATTCTAGAGCTTTTAGATGTGTTGTCAAACTGCTAGTGTATGCTCTCTCTAGTTTCTTTTTGAGGCACTCAGAGCTACGAGTTTCCCTCTTAAGAATGCTTTCATTGTGTCCCATAGGTTTGGGTATGTTGTGGCTTCATTTTCCTTAAACTCTAAAAAGTCTTTAATTTCTTTCTTTATTCCTTCCTTGACCAAGGTATAATTGAGAAGTGTGTTGTTCAGTTTCCATGTGAATGTTGGCTTTCCATTATTTATGTTGTTATTGAAGATCAGCCTTAGTCCATGGTGGTCTGAAAGGATGCATGGGACAATATCAATATTTTGATATCGGTTGAGGCCTGTTTTGTGACCAATTATATGGTCAATTTTGGAGAAGGTCCCATGAGGTGCTGAGAAGAAGGTATATCATTTTTTTAGGATAATATGTTCTGTAGATATCTGTTAGATCCATTTGTTTCATAACTTCTGTTAGTTTCACTGTGTCCCTGTTTAGTTTCTGTTTCCACGATCTGTCCATTGATGAAAGTGGTGTATTGAAGTCTCCCACTATTATTGTGTGAGGTGCAATGTGTGTTTTGAGCTTTACTAAAGTGTCTTTAATGAATGTGGCTGCCCTTGCATTTGGAGCATAGATATTCAGAATTGAGAGTTCCTCTTGGATGATTTTACCTTTGATGAGTATGAAGTGTCCCTCCTTGTCTTTTTTGATAACTTTGGTTTGGAAGTCGATTTTATTTGATATCAGAATGGCTACTCCAGCTTGTTTCTTCAGGCCATTTGCTTGGAATATTGTTTTCCAGCCTTTCACTCTGAGGTAGTGTCTATCTTTTTCCCTGAGATTGGTTTCCTGTAAGCAGCAGAATGTTTTGTCCTGTTTGTGTAGCCAGTCTCTTAGTCTATGTCTTTTTTATTGGGGAATTGAGTCCGTTGATATTAAGAGATATTAAGGAAAAGTAATTGTTGCTTTCTATTATTTTTGTTGTTAGAGTTGGCATTCTGTTCTTGTGGCTCTCTTCGTTTTGGTTTGTTGAGGGATTACTTTCTTGCTTTTTCTAGGGCAAGATTTCTGTCCTTGTATTGGTTTTTTTCTGTTATTATCCTTTGAAGGGCTGGATTAGTGGAAAGGTAATGTGTGAATTTGGTTTTGTCGTGGAATACTTTGGTTTCTCCATCTTTGGAAATTGAGAGTTTGCCCGGGTATAGTAGCCTGTGCTGGCATTTGTGTTCTCCTAGTGTCTGTATTACATCTGTCCAGGCTCTTCTGGCTTTCATATTCTCTGGTGAAAATTCTGGTGTAATTCTGATAGGCCTGCCTTTATATGTTACTTGACCTTTCTCCCTTACTGCTTTTAATATTCTATCTTTATTTAGTGCATTTGTTGTTCTGATTATTATGTGTTGGGAGGAATTTCTTTTCTGGTCCAGTCTATTTGGAGTTCTGTAGGCTTCTTGTATGTTTGTGGGCATCTCTTTCTTTAGGTTTGGGAAGTTTTCTTCTATGATTTTGTTGAAGATATTTGCTGGCCCTTTAAGTTGAAAATCTTCATTCTCATCAACTCCTATTATCTGTATGTTTGGTCTTCTCATTGTGTCCTGTATTTCCTGGATGTTTTGAGTTAAGATCCTTTTGCATTTTGTATTTTCTTTGATTGTTGTGCCGTGTTCTGTATGGAATCTTCTGTACCTGAGATTCTCTCTTCCATCTCTTGTATTCTGTTGCTGATGCTCGCATCTATGGTTCCGGATTTCTTTCCTAGGGTTTCTATCTCTAGCATTGCCTCACTTTGGGTTTTCTTTATTGTGTCTACTTCCCTTTTTAGGTCTAGCATGGTTTTGTTCATTTCCATCACCTGTTTGGATTGTTTTTCCTGTTTTTCTTTGAGGACTTCTACCTGTTTGGTTGTGTTTTCCTGTTTTTCTTTAAGGACTTGTAACTCTTTAGCAGTGTTCTCCTGTATTTCTTTAAGTGAGTTATTAAAATCCTTCTTGATGTCCTCTACCATCATCATGAGATATGCTTTTAAATCTGGGTCTAGCTTTTCGGTTGTGTTGGGGTGCCCAGGACTAGTTGGGTGGGAGTACTGAGTTCTGATGAAGGTGAGTGGTCTTGATTTCTGTTAGTAGGATTCTTACGTTTGCCTTTCACCATTTGGTAATCTCTGGAGCCATGCAGAATACATTTGGCGGGGTCCCGAAACCAAGATGGCTGCTGCCGATCTCTCCTGTGTTTCTTTAAGTGAGTTATTAATGTCCTTCTTTAAATATTCTACCACCAACATGAGTTATGATTTTAAATCTGAGTCTTGCTTTTCGGTTGTGCTCGGGTATCCAGGACTTGTTTTGGTGTGCGTACTGGGTTTTGATGATGCCCAGTGTTCTTGGTTTCTGTTAGTAAGATTCTTACATTTGCCTTTCGTCATCTGGAAATCTCTGGTATTAATGATCAAGCTGTCTCTGGTTGTAGCTCGATCTTCCTGTGATTCTGTTAGCCTCTGTCAGCACTCCTGGGAGTCCAACTCTCACCTGAGTTCCAGTGGTCAGAGCAGTCTCTGCAAGCAAGCTCTCCTCTTGCAGGGCAGGTATTCAGTAGTCTGGAGCTCTGATCCACCTCCTGAGTCCTGGGGTCAGAGCCCTCCCTGTGGGCAGACTCTCCTCTGGCAAGGAATGTGCTCAGGGGTCTGGGTCTCAGCTCTGCTCTGCCTCCTTGACTGAGGATGAAGGCCTGAGGGGACCCTGACCAAGTAGCTCTGTTGCTTCTATCACCCATGTGCTCTCATGTGATCAGGAGGTCCTGGGTGTGCTAGGGGTCCTGCAGCGTGGAGAGTCCTCTGGTGCCCTAGATGCCCTCGGCAGGGTTCACACAGAAGACGGTGGGGCTGGCCCTGACCTGAATGGATCCCAGCGTCTGGTCAGGTGGGATTCCTTTGTCCCTGTTCTTGCTGGCACAAGGCCCTCCGCAATTCTTTGGAGCTGATGTTGCAGTCCACTCACCCATGTTCCTGAGGTGATCCCGAGGTCCTGCAGCGTGGAGAGCACTCTGGAGCCCTTAGCAGCCTCCTCTGGGCTCAGAAGGAAAATGGCAGGGGTGGCCCAGTGTGCACTCTAATTTCTTATCCCTTAGATAGAGGTCTGTAGTATTTATTATACAATCTTTCCAATTTCTTTGTGAGGTCAAGCATCAGCTTCATACTTTGCCAATCATTCTTTTCCAGGCTTAGCTTCAGTGAGTACTCTGTATGTAGGGCTGATATATAGAAAAGGAAGGATTTCATCCAAGTATGACTTAGTGTATCAGTGGTTTTACTAGGGATATGAGTCAGGAAATTCTTAAAAGAGAACAGATGTCTCAGAGGCAAATATATCCCAGAGAAGCTAATTCTAATAATTTCTAAACCTATGACTACTCCTATGCTGATGTTTCTGCGTGTATGCATGTCCACAAGGGACACAAGTCCATTGTTTAATCCCTGGAGAAAACAGGAGCTAGAATGATGACCACACTCTTGGGTAAGGACAATAACTACTCACCTATTTTTGCCTTCAAGTAAACCATGAGTAAGGAGGAACTGAGACTGTAAAAAAGCTACTTTTAATTATAATTTATATTTAGTATATATAATAAATAATTTATTATAATGAATAAACAATACTTTGATTTTAATTTTCAACCCAATAGGAAGGATACTATTATTCAAAACTTACTGTGTACTATCAGGCTTGTTCTGGAAAATTTAAGGATACTAACTCATTTATATCTCATCATAATAAAATATTGCTAATTACTCACATATTGTGAGTGAAGACAGGTTAGGTGAATCACCCCCTCAAAATAGTAGAGATAAGACTGCAAAGGGATGTCTCTAGTCATGATACTGCCCTCTTACTCTTACTTTCATGAGAAAGGTTGGCTAGTAAGTGTTTGGAGACTTTTTATTCATTTATTTTTGAGCAATATTTATTTATTTATTTATTTATTTATTTATTTATTTATTTATTTGAAACAGGGTTCAACTATGTAACTACCAGGCTTTGGGACTGAATATGTCTACCAGGCTGATATCAAAATCAGAGATTTTCCAGCTTCTGTATCCTGACTATAGGGAGTAAAGTTGTGCCCCACCATACAGGGCATCATTAATTGGATTTTATTTGTTGAGCAATGGGTAAGGCTTTTGAGAAAAGCATCATGCTTTGAGAAGAGATAACTTTAGAAAACTAATTTAAAATTAGCAAACTATTTATAAATAAATTACTTTATTTTATTTCATGTGTAGGAGTGTACCATGTGTGCATATTGTCCTCAGATGCCAGATGGGGGAGCTGGGTATCCTTGAACTGAAGTTACATAAGCCACTCCATGAGTGCTAGGAACTAAGTTTGGTCCTTCTGCATGAATATCAAGTGCCATTGACAGCTGAGTCCTCTCTTTAGCCTCATCTACAATGTAATACAACAGGCTTCATATAACTCAGACCCCTTTCCATGCCATGAATTAACACGTCTATATATACTAATTCATATTCTCTTTTCTTAAGAAGAAACTATACACCTTGACCTAGCCTTGTTGTATTTATTGAGAAGCTCCAACCAGGTCAAAAAATAGGACAATTTTATTTTAAAATGACTTCTAGATCAGATTTATTTTTAAAAGTAAATTTGAGGCCAGATTCATGAGTCATTGTACAACATTTTATTTGAATTTTGACTCTAAGAATGAAACAACCTAAAGTTATAAACTCATTTATTTATTTAGAAAACTTCAGGCTTTTATCATAATTCAAATATATATGCACATAATTCACATATATATCTGACCAGGTAGACCTCTATTTTATATGTATATGTGCTAGGGGCTTCAGACTGACTGGTGAATGTTCCTAGTTGGTAGGTCAGTCTCTGGAATCTCTCAGGGGTTCGGGTAGTTGAAACTGCATGTGTTCCTATGGGGTCACCCTCACCTTTCAGATTCTTCAATCCTTCCCTTAAATACAGTATTTGAATTCAGTCCAATGCTTGGGTTTAAGTATCTGCTTCTGTATAACTCAGCTGCTGGTAGGGCCTCTAAGGCTCTGTCTGTATGCATATCATAGCATCAGTGTCAGACATTGGTGTCCTCTAGTGAGACATATCCCAATTTGGTCTGGCAATTGGACCACCTTTCCTTTAGTCTGTTCTCCTATTTTTTGTCCCTGCAGGTCTTTTAGACAGGTCCAATTCTGGGTTAGAAGTTTTGACTGTGGCTTAGTAACCCAGTCCCTCCACTTGAGGTCCTATCTACTGGAACTGGACTCTTCAAGTTCCCTCTCGCCAGTGTTGGACATTTTGGATAAGGTCATCTGTACTGAGTCTGTAGAGTCTCTCACCTTACAGGTCTCTGTTATTTTCTAGAGGGTCTCCCCTCCCCTCCCCCCATGCTGCTTATCCATTTATTCTCCTGGCCTTCTGGACTTCTCTCTTGGTCCCCTCCCCTGCCCATACCTCACCTGTTCCTCTTTCCCCTCCCCCTCCTTTCTACCACACACACCCCTCGCTCCCTGTTCCTCCTGTGAATTAATTCCTTCCCCTTCTAAGTGGGATTGAAGCATCCTTACTTGGAATTTTCTGCTTGTTACACTTTTTAAGTTCTGTGGGCTGTATCCTAGGTATTCTTCCGTTTTTGGCTAATATCCACTTATCAATAGTACATACCATGCATGTCCTTTTGGTTCTGGGTTACCTCCCTCAGGATGATATTTTCTAGTTCCATCCATTGCCTTTCCGTGAAGATTACTGTTAAAATTTTGATGGGGATTGCATTGAATCTGTAGATTGCTTTTGGTAAGATGACCATTTTCACTATGTTAATACTACTAATTCATGAGCCTGGGAGACCTTTCCATTTTCTGAAGTCTTCTTTAATTTATTTTTTCAGGGATTTGAAGTTCTTGTCATACTGATTTTTCACTTGCCTGGTAAGAGTTACACCAAGATAGTTTATACTATTTTTGGCTATTGTGAGGGGTGTTGTTTCTGTAATTTCATTCTTACCATGTTTATCATTTGTATAAAGGAAGGGTAATGATGATTTGTTATTTTTTTAAAATCCCATCTCTTTGCTGAAATTGTTTACCAGCTGTATAGTAGCTCTATGGTTGAATTTTGGGAGTTAATTATGTATACTATCATAACATCTGCAAATAGTGATACTTTAACTTCTTCCTTTCCAATTTTATTCCATTGATCTCCTTTTGTTGTCTAATAGCTTGACCTAGAACTTTGAGTACTATACTGAATAGATAGGGAGAGAATGGGCAACCTTGTCTTATCCCTGATTTTAGTGGGATTGTTTCTAGTTTCTCTCCATTTAATTTGACGTAGGTTGTTGGTTTGCTGTATATTACTTTCATTATATTTATGTATGTGCCATGAATTCCTGATTTCTCCAAGACTTTTAGCATGAAGGAGTGTTTCATTTTGTCTAAGGCTTTTCAGCATCTAATGTAATGATCATACAACTTTTCTCCTGGAGTTTCTTTATATAGTGTATTTTGTAGATGGATTTTCACATACTGAACCATCCCTGCATCCTTGGGATGAAGCCTACTTGATCGTGATGAATGATGTTTTTGATGTGTTCTTATATTTGTTTTGTGAGAATGTTATTGAGTATTTTCACATTGATACTCTCAAGTGAAATTGGCCTGAAGTTCTCTTTCTTTGTTGGGTCTTTGTGTGGTTTAGGTATCTGAGTAACTGTGGCTTCATAGAATGAAGTAGGTAGTGTTCCTTATGTTTATATTTTGTGGAATAGTTTGAGAAGTATTGGTATTGGCTCTTCTTTGGAGATCTGGTAGAATTCTACACCAAAACTTTGAATTTTTTTTTTTTTTTTTGGTTGAGAGGCTTTAATAACTATTTCTATTTCCTTAAGGGATGTGGGACTATTTAGTTTACCTGCTCTTGATTTAATATTGGTACATGATATCTGTCTAGAAAATCATCCATTTCATCTAGATTTTCCAGTTTTGTAGAGTATAGGTTCTTGAAATTGTTCCTGATGATTTTTTAAAAATTCCATAGTTTCTGTTGTTATGTTTCCATTTTCATTTCAGATTTTGTTAATTTGGATATTGTCTTGTGCCCTTTAGTTAATTTGGCTAGGGGTTTATCTATCATGTTGATTTTCTCAAAGAACCAGCTCTTAGTTTTGTTGATTCTTTTATCATTCTCTTTGTTTATAACTGGTTGATTTTATCCCTGAATTGGATTATTTCTTGCCATCTACTCCTTTAAAAGCCTCTTGCTTTTCAGGAGTGTCAGGGTATCCAGGGCTTGCTGTGGTGGGAGAACTGGGTTTTTATTGTGTCAAAGTGATTGGGTTCTATTACTTATGTTCTTGTTCTTGCCTCTTGCCATCTGGTTATCTCTGGTGTTAACTAGACTAGGTATCTGTCTGGAACCAGCCTCCTTGGAAGCAGGTAGAGCCCTGTGACCTGGGTTAGAGCCAGTTCCTTGGAGGCAGGTAGTGATGTCTCTGGTTAGGATGGGCCTCTTGAGCCCTGATTACTTTGAACTTCTTCGGAGACAGATAGGCTGTAGGGTGTGGTAAGGTATTGGGTCAGATCATCTGGCTTAGGTAGAGAATAAGACGAGAAGGAAAATGTGGCTCGGCAGGGAGGGTAGGTTCCTACCAGCTGGCCTCTTTGAGTGTTCCAGTAGGTGTGGGTATTTGGGAGATATTCTCACCCGAGTCTTTGGTTACTGGGGATCTCCTGGAGGGCATGGAAGCTATAGGGTATGAGAGAGTATCAGACTGCTGATCTGGCCCAGCTTAGCTAACAGTTTTGAGATAGGGGTTTGTGTATTCCAGGCTGGCTTCAAACTCAATTGCTAGCTAATACTAGTGCTACAAATCTGTGTCATTTTTCCTGGTTTATGTGGTTCTGGGGTTCAAACCCAGGGCTTCTCAAATGCTTGGTAAGTCTGATTCTTAAAATATGTTTTTATAAGCAAAGTACTGCCATATTATATATTTACAGGATTATTATATAACAATAATTCTACCACTCATTAAACAGATAAAGCACCTCTATGTACCACAGTCCAAGCTAGCCACTAGTTATGCTGGTCTAAGAGTCTGAAAGGGAACAGAATTCACATTCACTGTTGAGAGTTTAATAAAGGTACTTTATTAAACACAAATGTACACAGGTTAGGGGAAGCAAACCACTCTAAGTATGGATAAGGAATTAAAACGATGGAATTAGTGTTTCCCTGACTCCAGAAGTTAAGTGTCCATGAGTAAGGTAATTCAGAGGTATTCAAGGGAGACATTTCCACCACAGGGTGACCAGATCAGCATGTTAGAACACAGGCCAGGAAGAAAGTGTTTAGATCAAGTAGGAATGGGATAAAGAATACTGATTGTTACAAGATGACAATATCAACTAAAAAATACATTCATAATTAAGGAAGAGGGAGTTTCAACATCTTCTGAGAAAACAGGGACATTTTTCATGGGAACTTGTCTTTAAAGTGAAATTGAAGAATACTCCTATATGCAGTTATCAATCAAGATTGAAAAAGCAACAGAGGATATCATTTGTTATGTTACTTTTATGGAGGAGTGGCCCAGAACTACCTATTCACCGCAGGTATGGCAAAGGTAGATCAAGCAGAGTATTCCATCCCAATTCAGTTTAGTGAACCAAGTTCATTAGGGTTACTGAAAGGGTAACTCTGTCAGTTATACTACCAAAAAGCTTCTCCAATAACTCACAAAAACTACATCACTTGAGCTGACTGAGAACTTTGCAGGCAGCTCCATTGAAGAATGTCCTACCTTGGAGCATCATTTATTACATATATAATCTCAAGGAAGGGACCTCATGAGTCCTGTCAGTTCTTAGTCTTGTGTGACTTTTTACATTTCTTATGAGCTTCATGAGACCCCTGAGCTTCTCTTCTTCTAGGAGGAAAAATTCCAACCTAAGAAATCAACTCCACTCAGCTCCTCCAAAGGAAAGTTCTACAATGAAATAAAATGTGAATAGTGCCTTAAGACCAGCGCTCATTTAAGTAGACTAAAGTAGTAGTCGTGACAGATGATGAGCTGAACTTGCCCTGTGTCTGTTTAGATAAATAATGGGAAAAAACTTCATATAAGCAAAAGCTAACCCATATTATTAGGTAAGCATAAACAGTAAGCAACCCAGAATTTTCCACGAAGAAAATGAAGATATTTAGCTATGATTCTATGAGTAAAACATATGAAATATCATTGGATACATTGAAAACATCATATAGGTTTGTATCTGGATTGAATTATGTAGAACAATATAATTTTCTGGCAAGGAGATAATAGTCAAAGGAAAACAAAATGAAAAGAGATTTGATCAAACCCCAAATAATGGGTTTGTGCTTGCTTTCAATTCATTCTGAAAGATAGCTGGCATGTTTTGTAGGCAAAAAAGAGAACAAAGTTATAGCTAGTACTCAGTGAGCCCAACTGGACTGCACAGATCTTCAGTATATTAGCTCACAAATCCAGTGTCTCCCAAGGAGTTCACCATCCTCTGCTTGTTAGAGGGTTTTGTGACAGCATCTTTTTCTTTCCTGTCAGACTTTAAAAGTCTCTTGAATGCCAGGATTCTGGTTTGCTCCTCTGGCACAGTGACCTGTAGGTGGTGAGCATTCCATAAAGATTTATCAAGCCAAGTGGATACTTATCAGGCTTCATAAAATACTTTGGATTCTGAGTTGAGAGACTAGATGCTGTCACAAAGAATCAAGTCGTTCTTAAAGGGCTCTCGTGGCTTTGGCAGTGGCTCAGAGAAATATACTATCAACAGAAATACTTTGACAGTGATATGTGGGGCCATACTCAAGGCAGTCTCTGAAGTTATTTACGGTGTTTTAATGGATAAATAGGAAGAGATGGGGTGGAAAAGAAGAAGAAACCTGCCTGAGAAACAGACAAAAATCTTTCAAAAGTGAAAGTGAGTCAAAACACTGATGGATCTAACTGGTAGTGATCGTTTGAAAAAACAATAAGAAAGGAGGCTGTTCTTCTCCAGGTCTAATGGAGGAAAGAAACTGTGAAATAGTTTAGGAACTGTGAGGGGTAAATTTTATAAAAATTCAGAGAGAATAAAGGTGAAAAATTATCAAGATGATATATTAAATATTAATTATGATTTTTTTAGCTAGAGGGTAGGAAATTAATTCTAGCTACAGCAATCTATCATTCTCTTAGGTAATTGCAATAGCCACCAGAAGAGATTTTTTAAAAAGAGGAACAGATATGCACAAAGACAATACAGATTCCCCTTTACTAACTCTTCATGCTGTGCTTTTATAATGCTTTATAGCTCACAAAGTGTGTGTTTGTTTTCAAACTCTACATGTAATCTCATGATAATCTTGTAGAAAGGGAATTATTCTTTTACAAATGAGGAAATAGAGGTTTGAATGGGTGAATAAATTATTCATATGCTAAAATTCATACATCTCCTTAACAGTAGACGGGCTGATGAAGGCCAGCCTCTGTGACCTCCTGTTTGGTGTTTGCCTCAGGACCTGAAATTTGGTTGTGATGACTACTGAACTGTAAGCACTAGATACAAAGGTAATAATAGTGGGTCTACTGTAAGCACTAGTTACAAAGGTAATAGTGTGTCTACAGGTATTTCACACAGAAATGCAATACACAAAATCTCTTCTCTTAGTCCTGAATGATAGAAACAAAAAACTCTTTATTTTTAAAGCAAACAAATCAGGAGGGTATTTTGAGTGTATTAGCTACAGGGAAGCATTTTACATGGTATTAAAAACAGGGACTTCGTTAGCCAGAACTTTTTCTTTTTTTTTTTTTTTTTTTTTTTGTTTTTTGTTTTTTGTTTTTTTTTTTTTGTTTTTTCGAGACAGGGTTTCTCTGTATAGCCCTGGCTGTCCTGGAACTCACTTTGTAGACCAGGCTGGCCTCGAACTCAGAAATCCGCCTGCCTCTGCCTCCCGAGTGCTGGGATTAAAGGCGTGCGCCACCACACCCAGCCCCAGAACTTTTTCTATGTCCTGGCATTATCTGTAAGTGTTTCTGAATCCTATATTGAACATCTGAGAGCTTGCTTCCTCCCATCTCTAACTTCTTGATAGGTTTCTTTTGGTGTTTAAAGGAGACTCAATGTAAAGAACTTATCAGGGTGTCTAATATTAAGTTAGTATTAGATAGTGATATTGTATTAGTATCTTCAAAACACAGTAGGAGATTATTATAGTAATTCTTATTGATGAGTCTTTCTTCCTTGTATTTATGACCTTGTCAGTCACCACTGATCCCTGCTAATGGTAGCATCGATCATGTGACATATTTTGGCCCGTATGAGATAACAAAACTTGAAGCCTGCATAATACTATTGTTTTATTTCACTACTTATGGTGATAATACCTATTGTTTTTTATTGCTGCAAGGTGTTCTGTATACCTTGCTGACCTTAATTATGTTTGAGGATCACCTTGAACTTCTCTCTTCTTTCCTCCACTTCCAAGAATATGCCACCATGTCTCCTTTACAAACCCAGAATTCCACGCATGCTACACAACACTCTACTAATTGAGCTACATCTCCAGCCAGATTGGATAATCTTGACAAATGTTTGCTTTTCAAAGGTTAGCATTAATTGTCAAACTAATATAATGTAGAATCAATTGGGAGAGGAATAATAATGAAGGATAGTATTGGGTTGACCTAAGGGTATGTATATTCAGACTGTCTTAATGAACTTAGCTGGTTTGGGGAAATGCAGCCCAGTATGGGCTGTACCATCCCCTAGGCAGGAAGTCCTTAACTGTGTAAGAGGGAAGAAGAAAGTGATCTCAGTACAAGCATGCATGTGTTCATTCCTCTCTGTTCTTGACCCTGGCTGGATGTGATGTGATTAGTTATTTTAAATCCTTGCTGCCTTGACCTCCCCACATAATGAACTATGACTTGAAAATAGACCTTTTCTCCATCATTTTTTTGGGGGGCAGGCAATCCTTGGATATTGTTCCTTAAGTTTCATCTACCATGTCTTCTAGCACCAACCTTCTCTCTGTCGAGGAGCTCATCTGCATGAATACAGAAGCTGACGAGGACAACCCAGGGATATGCCCATCTCCACTGTGCTGGGATAAAATTATGAGCAGGTCTTTATATCTACAATACAAGTACTTTGCTGACTGTACTATCTCCACTGATGCTGATCTAATAAATGCTTTTCCAAGCCACTGGTTTCAGAGTGGGTTGTTATGCAACTGATGAAATGAACATCAGTTATCCAGCATCTAGTCAGCCAGGAATTTTGTGCTGTTAAAATGACAGTTAAGCTAGAAGCAAATGGGAAACCATTCCTTCAAAGGGAAAGACCTCAAGTACTCTATAATAAAAGAAGTTAAAAGAGCCAAAGAGCTTGGCCATTAGTTATAGGACCTTGTGTGTGTCTTCCATTTCCTACATGACCTTCTATGAATAATGGTTAATATCTTCAAAAGGATAGCACTTGGCTGATGAAATGACTCAGCATGTCAAAATGCTTCCTTCACAAGTCTGATGACTTAGGTTTGATCCTTGCAACTTACATTGGAGAGAAAACTCACGCCAAAAAGTTGTCCTCTGATTTCCATATGCAGACTATGGCACACACACTCATGCACAAATATCACACACACAATAATTGCTGTAATGAGGATGATGATGATGAGGAAATGAATACAAATTTTCCTATGAGAACACATATACTAGGGAAAGCAACACAAGTCATAATAGGATATAACCAGAACCCGAGCAAAGAAAATAAGAAATCAATTTGTCCTCAAGAGGTAGATCTGGTCCCTGACTCTCCAGTTCTTAATATATGAGGACTGGATAAAGACATCATCATAACTGGTTGGTAAACATTATTAGAACACACCTTTCTCCCGAGGCAGGTGTAAGGAGAGTAATAGAAAGCTCATTTTGTAGTAGACAAGTTTGCTCAGGTATAAAGAAGCAAGGCTGGGAATCAATCAAAGCACATGATAATCTGCTAATACGTAATAGTTCTAACTTTTGAAAGCAGTCTCCCAGAGCAATTCAAAACCTTCCAAAAGTAAGAATCTCTTCATAAATATATGCCATATGTTAATAACAGTCCTTTGGTCTTCCAATTGATATTAATTATGAGAGACTAACCTGCAAACCTCTTCCAGAGAATCCATTACACCATGGATTACTTGTCCAGGCATAGATATAAAGGTGAAAGAGGAGAGCATAGATACAGGGTTTGAGTTTTGTTCCTCACATAGGTTTTGCTGATATCTGTAGTACAGTGATTACTCTGGGAAGAACTGAGCTCTGGTCTTTGCTGTCTCCACTTGTAAAAAAGCAGGGTGATCTCTGGTCATGAGTTCCTGGAACAGTTTGCATGTACAACTCAAACCTTGCTTGACTGCCTATTTTCGACTTTCAGATCTCCAAATAGCCCGCAGTCTTCTCTGCCCTGAATTTGTCCCCAAGAAGTAGATCTGGGCCCTGAGTCCCCAGTTCTTACTATATGAGTACTGGAAAGGAATCATCATAACTTTTTGGTAAACATTATTGGTGTACACCTTTCCTCGGATGGAGGTGTAATGAGTATAGTAGAAAACCCATTTGAAGTAGATCTAAGTCATTATCAGTAGCAGCAACATTTTCTTTTTCATCTTTTTCTTAGATTTTTCAAATTATAGAATGCATAAGGTATGATTGTGAGTGTGCTGGCTAGTTTTATGTCAACTTGACAGGAGCTAAAGTCATCTAAGAGAAAGGACGCTTAATTAAGAAAAGGCCTCCATAAAATTCTGCTGTAGGCAAGCCTGTAGGGAATTTTCTTAATTGGTGATTGATGGGGATGGGCCCAGGCCATTGTGGATAGTGCTATCCTTGGGCTGATGGTCCTGGTTTCTATAAAAAAGCCAAACAGGAACCTCAATAGAGTGATAGAGATAACAATCCACCCACAAAACTTTCAACCCCAAATTTTCCTGTTTACAAGGAATGGAGCAGAGAGTGAGGGAATGGCCAACCAATAACTGGCCTAACTTGAGACTTATCCTATGGGCAAGCACCAGTCCCTAACACTATTAATGATACTCTATTATGCTTTCCTCTGAGAGACTCCACGCAGCCTCTGACTCAGACAGATGCAGATACCCACAGTCAAACAGTGGATGGAACATTGGGACTCACATGGAAGAATAGAACGATTGCTGGTCCTGGAGGGGATAAGAACTCCACAGGAAGACCAACAGAGTCAACTATCCTGAACTCTTGGGGATCTCAGAGTCTGAATCACCAAGTAAAGAACATACATGGGCTGGACCTAGGCCTCCCCTGAACATATGTAGCAGATGTGCAGCTTGATTTTCATGTGGGTGCTGAACAACTGGAACAGGGGTTATCCCAAAAACTGTTGATTGTACATGGGATATGTTCTAGCTGGGCTCTTGTCTGGCCTCTGTGGGACAGTAAGTGCCTAGCCTAACAGAGACTTGAAGTGGCAGGGTTGGAGTGGGGGTGGAGAGTCCCAGGGGATGGGGTCACCTGCTCAGAGGAGAAAGGATGGGGGAACTATTGAGGGAGGGGTGACCAGGGGCAGTTAGAGGGATGTAGAGTGAACAAATAAAAAGATAAATAAATAAAAGAAAGAAAGACACAAAGAAAGAAGAAACAAACAAACAAAGACTGAGAAAGCCAGCAAGCAGTCTATTACATGGCCTCTGCCTCAGTTCCTTCCTTCAGGTTCTAGCCCTGCTTGAGCTCCTGTTCTGCCTTTCTTCAGTGATAGATTACAATATGGAATTTTAAGCCAAATAAACCCTTTCCTGTCCAACTTACTTTTTGGTCATGGTTTTATATCACAGTACTAGAACTCCTAACTAAAGTAACAAGTTAAACCTTAAATGAAATCTAAGTATGAAATAAAGAGAAATATGTAGCTTATTCCTCACTGGTTCAAACTAGTATAAAATTTTAAAAAATGAACACATTTTCAAACAAATCAAAACCAATGTAAGGTCCACATGCTGGTAAGAGTGCTAAAAAAATACCAGAGTAAATGTTTTTAGTAGGAAAGAAAGAAAGGAAAGTAAGAAAAGGAAAGCAGAAACCTGGGGGACAAGGGACTGTGAACATTTTATCTTTTTATGATAAAATATTTTTAAATAGTTTTAAAATATTATTTAAAATTTATTATACTTAAAATAGTTTTTTTTTCTAAATAATTGTTTTTGATTATGTGTATATGTGTCTGTTTCTGTTTGGGTATGTGTACTTGAGTGCAGATGCCTTCAGAGGCCAGAAGATGGTAACAGATTCCCTGGACCTGGAGTTACAGGAAATTGTGAGTTTCCCAATGTGGTGTGTGTTGGATAAGAACTGAACTTGGGTCCTCTGAAAGAGGAGCAAATGTTTATAACATCATATTTATCCTTGAGGATCCACATTTCATCTTATAAATATGTCTGACTCACATGAACTGGAGGGATTTGTCAGAGTACATGGGTCATATACACATATATACAAGATTCTTTATATTCTTGAAGTATCACTGTATACCAGCACAGTGGCTGGACCACATAGCATTTTCAACAGCAGGGTGTGAGTTTATATTTCTTCAAATCCTTACATTTGCTGTCATTACCTTATCATTTTGATGACAGCTCTTTTAACTGCAATAACATGGTATTTTAGCATTCTGTTGATGACTAAGGCCATGAAACATTTTCAACATACTTAGTGGCCATTGGCAGTTTTTTAGTAAGTATACACAAACAAAGTGGAGTTTCATTTCATTGTAAAAAACCAGAATCTTGTCCATTGCAGCAAAATGGATGGAGGGCATTCTGTTAAGAGAAATTAGCTGGGCACAGGAAGACAAAACTAGAACCATACACTCTTTCTTTTATGTGGGAGTTAAAAACAAGGCCTAGAAATAGAATAGAGAGGATTAGGGATTTGAGTATGTGAAGGTGGTCACAGTGGGAGGAACATGGCTGCATATGACAAGTGGGTACTAAATGTATGCTATGGAAATAGTACTCAGCCCACCCTATTCATTGTATAGTGACTATGTCAACAAGAGAACTAAAGCAAACCAACAAAATGTAGGTGCAGTGTCTTTCGTCCAAAATTGAAAGGCAGGACCACTGACTTTTTATTTTACAAGTGATGAAATTTCTCCAAGACTTTAACTTCCAAAGGTCTGAAAATTTGCAGAATTTGGATAAGCTTGACTGCAACTTATCTCCCTCTCCCTCTCCCTCTCCCTCTCCCTCTCCCTCTCCCTCTCCCTCTCCCTCTCCCTCTCCCTCTCCCTCTCCCTCTCCCTCTCCCTCTCCCTCTCCCTCTCCCTCTCCCTCTCCCTCTCCCTCTCCCTCTCCCTCTCCCTCTCCCTCTCCCTCTCCCTCTCCCTCTCCCTCTCCCTCTCCCTCTCCCTCTCCCTCTCCCTCTCCCTCTCCCTCTCCCTCTCCCTCTCCCTCTCCCTCTCCCTCTCCCTCTCTCTGCATGTCTGTGATATACCTCTGTCATCTCTATTGCCAAAGCAAAATTTTAGATAAGGCTCATTGAAAGCAACATGAGAGATGTGTTTCTCTTCTCCACAGTAGTAAACATGATAATTAACATAAAATTATTCATCTTTGTCTGCATAATTCTGATTAAATAGCCACATGAACACTGAAACAGCCCTTTTGTGATTAGGTTGATTGGTATTTATGGTCCTTAATGAGACATAATACAGTCATTTGTGCAAACCATGAACATATCGTCAACCCAAGTTGTCATGTAGCCAAGTGGAAATGGCATTGGAAATAGAACATATCTCATCTCTGCCCGTGATTCCTACAGCACTGATGGAAACCTACTGTACTCCTTCAGGACTGCTCTTTGCTTCTATCAGAGACTAGTGAATCTATATAAAAAGCCTTATCTAATTTTTTTTTTTTTTACTTTGCTTAGTGTTTTGAGTTGATCATGGATTTGTGTATATGGATGACTAATATAAAGGTCCTGTGCATACTTCATTCCAGTTCAGTCAGTGACGATACTGACCACACCTACAGTGTAACACCACATTAGTATACTGACATGAGTATCATCCATCAGTCTTATTAAGCTTTACCCAGCTTTAATTTCACTAATGTGTATATGAGTAAGTGTGTGTGTGTGTGTATGTGTGTGTGTGCATATGTGAACTTAGTTGTAGGAAAAATGTCATCATGGGATTATGGGTGTAAGTTTTTGTACTTGCTACCACTATCAGGTCTCAAAAGGTCCCATTACTATAGGAACCCTTCATCTTCCCTTTCTGCACACACTGTGGTCTCTTTCCTGTCCCCTACCTCAGCACTTCCTTCTCTTTTACACTGAAAATAGTTATTTCTAGAATGTGATATAGAAGGAATCATACTAACGTAAAGACTGCACATCTTCAAAACTAGAAATTCATTTCTTTACTAAGAGAGGATCCCATGTGGCCCAGGCTACCTTTGATTTTGAACTAGATCCTGATCCATTTTTCCGTTTCCAGAGTGCTGAGGTTATAGGCACTTACCACCACATCCATTTTATATAGTGTTAAAGACTAAACCCAGAGCTTTATGCATACCATGCCTTTATCAAATTATCTAAAACTCCAGGCCCCAAGCTGGATTCTTGAGAAGCCAAATTACAGCTATATAGACTTCATTTTATTTGTTCTTTTTTGGGGGGTGGGGTGGGGGATATTTTATTTATTTACATTTCAAGTGTTATCCCCTTTCCCGATTCCCCTCCCCTAGAACCCTCTTATACTATCCCCCTCCTCCAGCTTCTATGAGGGTGTGCCCTCACCCACCCACCCACTCTTGCCTCCTCTACACTGGGGCATGGATCCTTCACAGGTCCAAGGGCCTTTTCTCCCATTGATGCCCAACAAGGTCATCCTCTCATACATATGTGGCTGGAGCCATGGGTCCCTCCATGTGTACTCCTTGGTTAGTAGTTTAGACCCTGGGAGATTTGGTTGGTTGATACTGTTGTTCTTCACAAATTATAATCATCATCAGATCACGAACAATTTCTTTCTTTTACTTTTTTTTTTTAAGAAAATAGACAATGAACTGAGTGAACTTTGCTCAAACTGCAGTTTTTTAAGTGCATCAGAAGCAAATTGCAATTGCTCCTCTGACATGAGGGCTGTTTTGAGCCCTGCATTATAACTTGAACTGCCGGCTTAATGGGCTGTGCGATCCTCCCCATTTGTCTTGTACAAAAATGCAAATATGTACATATATGTGTGGATAAATGCACACACACAGCTTTAAAGCCTGTTAAATTGAATGCTTCTCAGACAAAAAGCACAAATACAGGCTCTCAAAAGAAAAGAATTAAAAAGTTAACTCTATTACTTGGAATGAACAGGAATAAATTTTAAAAGAACAGAGAAGCTGATGCATAAAACATTCATACTTATGAACACTACTGTTGGGAGAATTCTCATATTCTTCATTTAAAATACTAAAAAGCAAGGGAAGGGTTTGTTCTTCATTATGAAATAATTCTACTATAATTGCTTGCTCAGTCAAGTCTTTTGCAAAACAGACACATGCAATTGATTTTGTAGAATGATTGAAATTCTGTAAAGGCAGGAAAGAAGCTTTTGATTTCATGGTTGAGCTGAGGAAACGAGGAACATCCTTGCCTAACACACAGGAAATTATTTTATTCATAAGGAGATAGAGCCACACTGGAAGACTAATGGTAAAGCTGCCAATATGGCCCAACAGACCTGGTAACACAGCTAGGAAGTGGTGAGTTCTAATTTAATTTAATACAGCCATCATGTACCTATTTTCTTCTTAAGTAGAAGAGCTTTGTGGACCATAGACACAAGGTAGAATTCATCCACCAAGTAAGAATGTGTTTTTCTTAAGGAAGCAGATGCCTGACCTAAAGCTTTACTACAGAGCAATTGTGATAAAAACTGCATGGTACTGGTATAGTGACAGACAAGTAGACCAATGGAATAGAATTGAAGACCCAGAAATGAAGCCACACACCTATGGTCACTTGATCTTCTACAAGGGAGCTAAAACCATCCAGTGGAAGAAAGATAGCATTTTCAACAAATGGTGCTGGCACAACTGGTTGTTATCATGTAGAAGAATGCGAATTGATCCATTCCTATCTCCTTGTACTAAGGTCAAATCTAAGTGGATCAAGGAACTTCACATAAAACCAGAGACACTGAAACTTATAGAGGAGAAAGTGGGGAAAAGCCTTGAAGATATGGGCACAGGGGAAAAATTCTTGAATAGAACAGCAATGGCTTGTGCTGTAAGATCGAGAATTGACAAGTGGGACCTCATGAAACTGCAAAGCTTCTGCAAGGCAAAAGACACCATCAATAAGACAAAAAGACAACCAACAGATTGGGAAAGGATCTTTACCTATCCTAAATCAGATAAGGGACTAATATCCAATATATATAAAGAACTCAAGAAGGTGGACTCCAGAAAATCAAAGAACCCCATTAAAAAATGGGGCTCAGAACTGAACAAAGAATTCTCACCTGAGGAATACCGAATGGCAGAGAAGCACCGGAAAAAATGTTCAACATTCTTAATCAGCAGGGAAATGCAAATCAAAACAACCCTGAGATTCCACCTCACACCAGTCAGAATGGCTAAGATCAAAAATTCAGGTGACAGCAGATGCTGGCGAGGATATGGAGAAAGAGGAACACTCCTCCATTGTTGGTGGGATTGCAAGCTTATACAACCACTCTGGAAATCAGTCTGGCGGTTCCTCAGAAAATTGGACATAGTACTACCGGAGGATCCAGCGATACCTCTCCTGGGCATATATCCAGAAGATGTCCCAACCGTTAAGAAGGACACATGCTCCACTATGTTCATAGCAGCCTTATTTATAATAGCCAGAAGCTGGAAAGAACCCAGATGCCCCTCAACAGAGGAATGGATACAGAAAATATGGTACATTTACACAATGGAGTACTACTCAGCTATTAAAAAGAATGAATTTATGCAATTCTCAAATATTCTTAACATGAAAATAATTTGACAATAGTATCCACAGACCCAGGGAAAATGCTGGGGTCTGAGTGTCTGTGCTCTGCTCAAATTCAAAAACTAAAACGCAACTCCAGTATTGGGGAATTGTTTGATTGGGTAAAACACTCAGTTTGGATTCCCAGAATCTATATAAAAACAGGACCAGATAGGCCTACCTCGTCATATGTAGTTCCACCACTCCTATGTTTAGGTAGGAGAATTACCTGGGAGCTCAAGGGCTAGCTGGTCTGGGGTATACAGTAATATACAAGAGAAACTGTCTCAAACAAGGTAGAAAGTGTTGGCTGACAGCCAATGCTGTCATCTGACCTCTGTATGCATAACTCTGTATGAATGGAATGCACACGAGCACACTAATGCACAGAAATATACATGAACACCCAAAAGATGCTTCTTTTCTACACACTACACAACTGTTCCCAATGTGATAGTATTAGAGAGAGAAAGACTTTGTGGGAATTCTTTAGAATAGAAGGTGGAGGCTTCATACAAGGATTGGTGTTCTTATTAAAGATTCCTCCACTCCTGAGCATATAGCTAGGATAAAATATCTGTGAATAGGATAGCAGATACCAAGGTACCTGGATCCACAAGTTTCCTGTAACATATACTTCTCCACACATGTACACACACACACACACACACACACAAATGCACACACACACATGCGCACACACACACACACACACACACACACACTGTATTTTTATTATTGATATCTGAATAGTTGTCTTATGATTTTATTTGCAGCTTTATTAATTGTTCTCCTAATAATTAAAAATCCATGCACTCTAATTTCTAAGATTAGAATGGTATTGCCAAGCACTTCATGCAGAACAGATACATCAGCTACAAGAGCTACCTCTGTGGCCATAGATGGTGGCAGGAGAAGAGGAACCAATGATAGGAGAGTCCTCAAGTACCATCTTGATGATACCAAAGTGTCCATCTCCATGACTGACTCAGGGTTTTGGGGCAGGAGCCATGCCTCTATAAAGGTGTTATAAAAAAGGTGATAGGAAGACAAAGCAATTGACGCATGATGGCCAAGCATAAAAATCATAGAGGGAAGAGTTCAAAGTGCTATAAGCACATCCTGCAGTCCCAGGTATACCAGAGAACATGGCATTCTTAAAAAGTAAGTAAGAAAGAAGGAAAAATAGAAAGAGACAGAGAGACAGAGAGAGGGGGAGGGGGAGGGGGAGGGGGAGGGGGAGAGGACATAATACATTCAAACACAGATTTTCAAAGTTTTTAAAGCTGAGAGTTTAAGGATATTTAGTGCTCATGGATAGTTTTCGGGGATCTCCCTTAGACACTTGGTAGCAAATTATATTTCTTTGATGTGACACAAGGTGCCTTTCTATAAACAGACAAATAAGCCCACCATGTTTATCCCACAAAATCTTGGATTTCCAAGAAAATAAAAGTCTTAGTTGATTGGTGCTTGGAGAGAAGCTTTTGTTGTTGTTGTTGTTTTTAAAGGTGTGGCCCCTGACAAGTCTGCCACTCACCAGTAGGCAGTGCCACACCTAAAAGTCTACCCAGCACCATACACTAGAGTAGTCAATTAGCTGTTAAATTAAACATAAAAGAGAGAAAAAAGTGTGGAGTAAGGAAAGGGTGGTGGGTCTGGGAAGAACAGTGGCGAATATCATCAAAATATGCTATATGAAATTCTCAAAGAATTAATAAAACAAGTAATGTCTCGGTTCTTACTGAAATAGTTTCTTTGGCCATTTAAAAGAAGTATAAATAAATAAATAAATAAATAAATAAATAAATAAATAAATAAAAAAAAGATAGCAGTGTCCTGAGTTTAAAATGAAGTAAAACTATCAGTCAGTATTGTGATAGAATAACACAACAATTTCTCTTTATCTTTTAATTTCAATCTATTATATACAAATCTTCTTGGGTAATGAGTGGTTCTGGAGAATGCTAATATATTAATACATTAAGGTACATTTTTAAAAATAAAAATTAGCTCACTGTAAAGCACAAAAATCCTTAAGCTGGAAGATAAAACTACTGAAAATAGTTCCAGAAAGTCCTTGAAACTGACCAAATTCACTAGGCCCCTCCCTGCTAGGGTAAAGAAGGCAAGCTGAAATGAAGACTCTGAGACCAGATCCACAGCCCAGAAGAAGTGAAAACCAGCTGAGCTGCTTGGAAAAAGTCCCAGAGAAACTAAGTGCCATGGAAAGGATGCTCTCCAGCCTGTTGCACTGTCTTCAGGCTGTGCAGTGTGCTCCAGGTACCCAGCTTTATGAGCTGTCATTGATTCAGGGCTGATCAGACTTTGGTAATACAACTATCAAATTATTTCTGTTCTTATTAAGTGACCCTTCACCCATATTCTGGTAAGTAACCCCAGTAAAACTCATTGGGGCACCAAGTTTGGTGATATATGTACTTTGGTCTGTGATGAACTTCATATTTGTGCTAAGTAGATAAGTATAGTGTCTTCCCAGGAAAATTTCTGTCACATCACAGCTGGAAAGAGAAGTTGCATATGGCAAATGATGATGAATATGCATACTGCATATGACATCATCTCCAGTGTGCTTCTGATGGAGTTATCTACAGTGGGAAAGCATTGCTGTTTCCCTGGAAAGTGGCTTTGGTATTTCACATTGGCCAAAATAATTTTTATTTCTTCTTTAATAGTCAAAGAAGATGATTAGGTTTAAAAATGCTCAGTGTTTTTTAGTGGTTATTCATTGGTTCAGAGTGATAGGCAGCTTGCAGATTTCCTGACACATCCCTGTCATAAACTTTAACCTGCTAACAGCTATACATTTCTTATATTGTCTTGTTTCTTTTTCCAAGCATAATATCTTAGTTAGGGTTTTACTACTGTGAACAGACACCATGACCAAGGCAACTCTTACAAGGACAACATTTAATTGGGGCTGGTTTACAGGTTCAGAGGTTCAGTCCATTATCCTCAAGGCAGGAACATGGCAGCATCCAGGCAGGCATGATGCAGGAGGAGCTGAGAGTTCTACATCTTCATCTGATGGCTACTAGAAGACTACTACTTTGAGGCAGTTAGGATGAAGGCCTATAAAGCCCATACCCACAGGGACACACCTACTCTAACAAGGCCACACCTATTCCAACAGGGTCATACTTTCTAATAGTGTCACTCCCTGGGCCAAGCATACATAAACACACCAGTACTTGGGAGTGAGCTTCTCCCAGACTAGTAATGACCATGTTTAAATGACGAGTTCTTATATAAGTATTCATGCTGATTGTGTCTCTATATACATAGACAGGGTTTGCTCTGGATTACCCAGGCATTTGTGGATAGTTTTTTTTCCATTCTCCTTTAATGGTGATGCAAGTTTGTGGTATCTTTTGAACTTGCCAGTCAGGCTCCACTTGGAACCATCTATTCAAACCTTGAAAGAGTTCATCATCTCATGTTAGAGAATGATTTTAATTAGGGTGGGGGGAGGGGAAAGGAGAGGTGATGGCAAGAGAAAGAGATGAAAGGGAGGGAGACACTGAGACTAAATGTAGGATTTTAGAATGATCAAAATATTTGATTAGATTTTATTTTAGACTATGAAGAACATGAGTAATCTTGCAAAGCTGAGCAATTACATTCCTCTTTATTGTTTATATTCCCGAACATAAATCTGTCAGATCATGCTGATTACATATACATATTAATTACAAAGCATGGCAAGATATTAGTGTATCCAGTAATTTTGAGGGCATCTGTAAATCTCTCCTGAAATATAGGCTCAAGACTCCCCAAGGTATTATTATTACCCAATGACTTCATGTCAATATTAGTCTGAACAAAGAGTGTTTGTGTAACAATCCTATATATTTTTGAATTTGGACCCATTACCTTCTTAGGCTTAAAGGGAGGAATTAAATGCATGTGAGCATGAAATACTGAGTAGTATGCTGGCATCTTCTTTTAGTAAAATGTTTAAAAATGTGATTTGTCTTTGCAAATTTATATGAACTTAGTGAAAATATAAGACCATGTACGGTGTTAGTATTCCGATGACCTTAGAATAATTATTAGAACAATAGGTTTGTTTTATTATTTATAATTTTGTGTCTCTGTGTGACTGTGTGTGGTTATTACACATGAACAGTATTGAACACAGAGAGGACATCAGGTTCCTTGGAACTAAAGTCAGGCAGACATGAGCCACCCTAATGTGAATGTTGGAAAAAGATCTTTTCTCCCCTATGGAATAGCAGTACACTATGTGCTCTAATTCCTGAGCCACCTTTCCAGCCTAGAACTGAAATTCTTAATATTGTTATTATTTAGTAATTTGGTACAGTCCGTTAAGTGACAATTGTTTTATGGGACTGTTAGTTGAAGATTACTTATTTTTCATTGTCCTAGTATAATTCTTTGTATGGGTGAATGATTAAAAAATGTCCTTAATTCTGTTTGAGTGTTTGGTCTAAACCATTTCTGCCTTACTACATTAAATATTATCCCAGATAATACATTCTTTTCTCCTGAAATAATGTTTTCATTGGCTTTTTTTTGTAATTTAATATCTTTCAAAAGATTCAAAGCCTTTTTATCGTGTCTTTCTCTTTGCTTTTACACTTTTAGAGTCAGAAAGGAGAATGAAGTGAGAACAATTATTGTATCAAGTTTGTAATTATATTAAAATTTCAAATTTCAAATACCGCCTCCGATGTTACTTAGTTAATTTTTTTCTCCCTGTATTTAATTAGATTTTGACAGAGATTTATGTTTTTAAAAATAAAATTTAAGGGTACTGGGATTCAATTTGCACTCATAGGTGCTATGTAAGTGCTCTACACCTCTAGTTCAAGAGCTTTGATATCCTTAGTTACATTAACCTGATTAATCAAAGTTTACCTCACTGGGATTGGCATCCTGGGGGAAGAGCAGGATAAACCAATGAGTGCAACTCTGTTTTTCAGGACACATGGGGTACAAAACTTGTACCCCAACACATGTTAATTGCCTGAATAATTCACTAAGCAAACACATGTGACGCTCACTCTCTGTCAGGCATGAATGTGAAGCCTGAAATACTGTCATAGAGATGACTGTGATGATATCCATCTGGTGGACACAATGGTAAACTACATAAAGGTAAAGTTCGAGTCTGCAAAGGTGAGAATGTGCACTACAGAAGCTAACAGCTTCTGGGACAGGCAGGAGCCACAGAGCTTCTGAGGCAGCGCCCTTTTCGGGCTCCAGACATCGGGCCACCTTCCTGGCCAGAGGACAGGTGTCCTCCCCGCCCAGGAGGACTTTGCCTCAGCATTGGTGGAAGACATCTTGATTCCAGGACTCTGTCGAAAGTAGTCTGCACAGGTGAGAGTGTGGACTACAGAAGCTAACAGCTTCTGGGATAGGCAGAGCCACAGACCTTCTGAGGCAGCACTCTTTTCAGGCTCCAGACATCTGGCCACCTTCCTGGCCAGAGGACAGATGCCCACCCAGCCTGGGAGGGCTTTCCCTCAGCATCGGCCGGAGCCATCTTGGTTCCAAGACTCTGCCGAAAGTAGTCTGCACAGGTGAGAGTGTGGACTACATAACCTAACAGTTTCTATGACAGGCCAAAGCAATACAGCTTCTGGGAAAGGTCCTGTTTTGGACCTTCATCTTCGGCCAGGAGGGAGGTCCGAATGCCAGATATCTGTGCACCTTCCCTGTAAGAGAAGAGCTTGCCTGCAGAGAGTGCTCTGGCCACTGAAACTCAGAGGAGAGAGCTAGTCTCCAGGGTCTGCTGATAGAGGGCAACAGAATCACCAGAGGAACAATCTCTAAACAGAGACAACTATAACAACTAACTCCAGAGAACACCAGATGGCAAAAGGTAAACGTAATAATCTTACTAACAGAAACCAAGAACACTGACCATCATCAGAACCCAGTACTCCCACTTCGCCCAGTCCAGAGCACCCCAACACACCCAAAAAGCTAGACACAGATGTAAAAGCATATCTCATGATGATGGTAGAGGACATCAAGAAGGACTTCAATAACTCACTTAAAGAAATACAGGAGAACACTGCTAAACAGGTAGAAGATATTGAAGAGGAAGCACAAAAATCCCTTAAAGAATTGCAGGAAAACACAACCAAACAGGGGATGGAATTGAATAAAAGCATCCAAGACATAAAAAGGGAAGTAGACACAATAAAGAAAACACAAAGTGAGGCAACTCTAGAGATAGAAACCCTAGGAAAGAAATCTGGAACCATACATGAGAGCATCAGCAACAGAATACAAAAGATGGAAGAGAGAATCTAATGTACAGAAGATTCAATAGAGAACATCGTCACAACAATCAAATGAAATGCAAAATGCAAAAAGATCCTAACTCAAAATATCCAGGAAATCAAGGATGCAATGAGAAGACCAAACCTATGGATAATAGGAGTAGAAGAGAATGAAGATTTTCAACTTAAAGGACCAGCAATTATCTTCAACAAAATTATAGAAGAAAACTTCCCAAACCTAAAGAAAGAGATGCCCATGAACATACAAGAAGCCTACAGAACTCCAAATAGACTGGACCAGAAAAGAAATTCCTCCAGACACATAATAATCAGAACAACAAATGCACTAAATAAAGATAGAATACTAAAAACAGTAAGGGAAAAAGGTCAAGTAGCATATAAAGGCAAGCCTATCAGAATTACACCAGATTTTTCACCAGAGACTACGAAAGCCAGAAGAGCATGGACAGATGTTATACCGACACTAAGAGAACACAAATGCCAGCCCAGGCTACTATTCCCAGGGAAACTCTCAATTACCATAGATGGAGAAACTAAAGTATTCCACGACCAAACCAAATTCACACATTATCTTTCCACGAATCCAGCCCCTTCAAAGGATAATAACAGAAAAAAACCAATACAAGGACGGAAACCACGTCCTAGAAAAAGCAAGAAGGTAATCCCTCAACAAATCTAAAAGAAGACAGCCACAAGAACAGAATGCCAACTTTAGCAACAAAAATAAGAGGAAGCAACAATTACTTTTCCTTAATATCTCTTAATATCAATGGACTCAATTCTCCAATAAAAAGACATAGACTAACAGACTGGCTACACAAACAGGACCCAACATTCTGCTGCTTACAGGAAACTCATCTCAGAGAAAAAGATAGACACTATCTCAGAATGAAAGGCTGGAAAACAATTTTCCAAGCAAATGGTATGAAGAAACAAGCTGGAGTAGCCATTCTAATATCGAATAAAATCGACTTCCAAGCCAAAGTCATCAAAAAAGACAAGGAGGGACACTTCATACTCATCAAAGGTAAAATCCTCCAAGAGGAACCCTCAATTCTGAATATCTATTCTCCAAATACAAGGGCAGCCACATTCATTAAAGAAACTTTAGTAAAGCTCAAAGCACACATTGCACCTCACACAATAATAGTGGGAGACTTCAACATACCACTTTCACCTATGGACAGATCATGGAAACAGAAACTAAACAGGGACACAGTGAAACTAACAGAAGTTATGAAACAGATAGATTTAACAGATATCTACAGAACATTTTATCCTAAAACAAAAGGATATACCTTCTTCTCAGGACCTCATGGTACCTTCTCCAAAATTGACCACATAATTGGTCACAAAACAGGCCTCAACATATAAAAAAAATATTGAAATTGTCCCATGCATCCTATCAGGTCACCATAGACTAAGGCTGATCTTCAACAACAAAATAAATAATAGAAAGCCAACATTCACATGGAAACAGAAAAACACTCTTCTCAATGATACCTTGGTCAAGGAAGGAATAAAGAAAGCAATTAAGGACTTTTTGGAGATTAATGAAAATGAAGCCACACATACCCAAACCTATGGGACACAATGAAAGCATTTCTAAGAGGAAAACTCATAGATCTGAGTGCCTCCAAAAAGAAACTGAAGAGAGCATACACTAGCGGCTTAATAACACATCTAAAAGCTCTAGAAAAAAAGGAAGAAAATTCACCCAAGATGAGTAGATGGCAGGAAATAATCAAACTCAGGGGTGAAATTAACCAAGTGGAAACAAGAAGAACTATTCAAAGAATTAACCAAACGAGGAGTTGCTTCTTTGAGAAAAACAACAAAATAGATAAACCCTTAGCCAGACTCACTAGAGGGCACAGGGACAACATTCTAATTAACAAAATCAGAAATGAAAAAGGTGACATAACAACAGATCCTGAAGAAATCCAAAACACCATCAGATCCTTCTACAAAAGGCTATACTCAACAAAACTCGAAAACCTGGACGAAATGGACAAATTTCTAGACAGATACCAGGTACCAAAGTTAAATCACAATCAAGTTAATGATCTAAACAGTCCTATATCCCCTAAAGAAATAGAAGCAGTCATTAATAGTCTCCCAGCCAAAAACGCCCAGGGTTTAGTGCAGAGTTCTACCAGACCTTCAAAGAAGATCTAATTCCAGTTCTGCACAAATTATTCCACAAAATAGAAGTAGAAGTAACTCTACCCAACTCATTCTATTTATTGGATATAGGACTGTTTATATCATTAACCTGATCCTGATTTAACTTTGGTACCTTGTATCTGTCTAGAAATTTCCTGCCGTCTACTCCTCTTGGGTTAATTTGCTTCCTTTCTTTCTAGTGCTTTTAGGTGTGTTGTCAAGCTGCTAGTGTGTGCTCTCTCTAGTTTCTTTTTGGAGGCACTCAGAGCAATTCCCTCTTAGAAATGCTTTCATTGTGTCCCATAAGTTTCTGGATGTTGTGGCTTCATTTTCATTAAATTGTAAAAAGTCTTTAATTTCTTTCTTTATTCCTTCCTTGACCAAGGTATCATTGAGAAGAATGTAGTTCATTTTCCACACGAATGTTGGCTTTCTATTATGTATGTTGTTATTGAAGATCAGCCTTATTCCATGGTGACCTGATAGGATGCATGGGACAATTTCAATATTTTTGTATACGTTGAGGCTTCTTTTGTGACCAATTATATGGTCAATTTTGGAGGAGGTTCCATGAGGTGCTGAGAAGAAGGTATATCCTTTTGTTTTAGAATAAAATGTTCTGTAGATATCTGTTAAATCCATTTGTTTCACAGCTTCTGTTAGTTTCACTGTGTCCCTGTTTAGTTTCTGTTTCCATGATCTGTCCATAGGTGAAAGTGGTATGTTGAAGTCTCCCACTATTATTGTGTGAGGTACAATTTGTGCTTGGATCTTTCCTAAAGTCTCTTTAATGAATGTGGCTGCCCTTGCATTTGGAGTATAGATATTCAGAATTGAGAGTTTCTCTTGGAAGATTTTTACCTTTGATTAGTATGAAGTGTCCCTTCTTGTCTTTTTGATATCTTTGGGTTTGGAAGTCGATTTTATTTGATATCACAATGGCTACTCCAGCTTGTTTCTTCAGGCCATTTACTTGGAATATTGTTTTCCAGCCTTTCACTCTGAGGTAGTGTCTATCTTTTTCCCTGAGATGGGTTTCCTGTGAGCAGGAGAATGTTGGATCCTGTTTGTGTAGCCAGTCTGTCTATGTCTTTTTATTGGGGAATTGAATCCATTGATATTAAGAGATATTAAGGAAAAGTAATTGTTGCTTTCTATTATTTTTGTTTTATGTCTTTTTTTTTTTTTTTTTTTTGGTTTTTCGAGACAGGGTTTCTCTGTGTAGCCTTGGCTGTCCTGGAACTCACTCTGTAGACCAGGCTGGCCTCGAACTCAGAAATCCGCCTGCCTCTGCCTCCCGAGTGCTGGAATTTTTGTTGTTAGAGTTGGCATTCTGTTCTTGTGGCTGTCTTTTAGGTTTGTTGAAGGATTACTTTCTTACTTTTTCTAGGGCATGGTTTCCATCCTTTTATTTTATTTTATTTTTTTTCTGTTATCCTTTGAAGGGCTGGATTCGTGGAAAGATAATGTGTGAATTTGGTTTGGTCGTGGAATACTTTGGTTTCTCCATCTATGGTAATTGAGAGTTTGGCTGGGTATAGTAGCCTGGGCTGGCATTTGTGTTCTCTTAGTGTCTGTATAACATCTGTCCATGCTCTTCTTGCTTTCATAGTCTCTGGTGAAAAGACTGATGTAATCTGATAGGCCTGCCTTTATATGTTACTTGACCTTTCTCCCTTACTGCTTTTAATATTCTATCTTTATTTAGTGCATTTGTTTTTCTGAGTATTATGTGTTGGGAGGAATTTCTTTTCTGGTCCAGTCTATTTGAAGTACTGTAGGCTTCTTGTATGTTCATGAGCATCTCTTTCTTTAGGTTTGGGAAGTTTTCTTCTATAATTTTGTTGAAGATATTTGCTGGCCCTCTAATTTGAAAATCTTCATTCTCATCTACTATTATTCATAGGTTTGGTCTTCTCATTTTGTCCTGGATTTCCTGGATATTTTGAGTTAGGATCTTTTTGCACTTTCTTTGATTGTTGTGCCGATGTTCTCTATGGAATCTTCTGCACGTTAGATTCTCTTTTCCATCTCTTGTATTCTGTTGCTGATGCTTGCATCTATTGTTCCAGATTTCTTTCCTAGGGTTTCTATCTCCACTGTTGCCTCAGTTTGGGTTTTCTTTATTGTGTCTACTTCCCTTTTTAGGTCTAGTATGGTTTTATTCATTTTCATCACCTGTTTGGATGTGTTTTCCTATTTTTCTTTAAGAACATCTACCTGTTTGGTTGTGTTTTTCTTTAAGGACTTGTAACTCTCTAACAGTGTTCTCCTGTATTTCTTTAATTGAGTTATTAAAGTCCTTCTTGATGTCCTGTACCATCATCATATACTTTTAAATCTGGGTCTAGCTTTTCAGGTGTGTTGGGTTGCCCAGGACTGGCTGAAGTGGGAGTGCTGGGTTCTGATGATGGTGAGTGGTCTTGGTTTCTGTTATTAAGATTCTTATGTTTGCCTTTTGCCATCTGGTAATCTCTGGAGTTAGTTGTTATAGTTGTCTCTGGTTAGAGCTTGTTCCTCAGGTGATTATGTTAGCCTCTATCAGCAGACCTGGGAGACTTGCTCTCTCCTGAATTTCAGTGGTTAGAGCACTCTCTGCAGGCAAGCTCTCCTCTTGCAGGGAAGGTGCATAGATATCTGGCATTCGGACCTGCCTCCTGGGAGAAGATGAAGGACCCAATCACAGCCTGTCCCAGAAGCTGTTAATTTCTGTAGTACACACTATCACCTGTGTAGACTAGTCTCAGAGGGATCTGGGAAGCAAGATGGCTCCCCCTGGTGCTCCGTCAAATCCTTCCCGGTTGGGGCGGGCACCTCTCCTCTGGCAGGGAAGGTGCCCAGATGTTTGGAGCCTCAAAAGGGGTCTGCCTCAGAAGCTCTCTGGCTTCAGCCTGTCTCAGAAGCTCTTAGCTTCTGTAGTCCACACTCTCACCTGCACAGACTCATCTTGGCGTCATTGGGGAACCCCTATACTTTTTTTAAAATGGATAAATGCCACTTAAAAAAGCTCATAGAATCCTTTCATTAATTAGTCTGCATTATTTGGCTTTAGAGCATTTACTTAGAACTTTTACTTTTAATAATAGGCTTGAAAAAATAATCAATAAGTTTATCAGAATGCTCACAGTTTGAGACACTAAGACTGTGCAATTTGGAATGTGATGTATTCTTGCCATTGTGTTCTTCATCAAAGTGGGGTGTGTTAAAGACTAATTAAATATGAAACAGTATCATACTGTGAGGACAAGCCAGGATTTATTAATGATCAGGACACAGACACAATCCATCTTAGTGACCTTAAATATCCAGATATCTGGAAAGAAACACAATTTATTTGGTAAATCAAAAGAGAGTGTATTGGAACAAAATTCATCTAAGTACTTAAAAATTAACATTTATGATAATTTGTTTTAAAAATTAGCACACAAATAATGTCAAGTTGTTTGTTGATTAACCACTCATCTTGATATATTTTTCACATGTGAATATAGGTACATTGTAAATTTAGCTGACATCTTTGAAAATTTCTCATTATAATAGGCAACAGCTACAGTTTCTCTGAACCAGTGTATGTGATCAGTAAATGGGTGCTATTGTTCTTGTAAAATAGTACCCTAACTGGCAATGGAATATTTGATTAAAAATTAAGGAACAGGAATGGAGTGAATAGCTCATGTTGGACAATGGAGAAAATGTCATCCATGACACAATTACCCATCTTCTTTGAAGCTGGAGATTGTATCTCGACTAACCTTTTAGACAGAAGAGGATCATTTCTTTCTTTGTTTTTTTTTCATTTCTTTGTTTCTTTGTTTCTTTGTTTCCTTTTCTTTTCTTTCCTTTTCTTTTCTTTTCTTTTCTTTTCTTTTCTTTTCTTTTCTTCTCTTCTCTTCTCTTCTCTTCTCTTCTCTTCTCTTCTCTTCTCTTCTCTTCTCTTCTCTTCTCTTCTCTTCTCTTCTCTCTCTCTCTCTCTCTCTCTCTCTCTCTCTCTCTCTCTCTCTCTCTCTCTCTCTCTTTTTGAGACAGGGTGTCTCTGTGTAGCCTTGGCTGTCCTGGAACTCACTCTGTAGACCAGGCTAGCCTTGAACTCAGAAATCTGCCCGGCACTCCCTATCAAGTGCTGGGATCAAAGGCATTAATCATTCAATGATGTTGTGTATGTATGTATGTATGTATGTATGTATGTATGTATGTGTATACACACACACACACAAGATTCTATAGTTTTATATAATTTGAAACAAATTGGGCTATAATTTCTGTTTCAAAGTTTAAGTAGTTGACTTTTGTCTTATTGTGTTTCAAACAGTTATATCCTCCCTTACCTTTCTGCCATGTACTGAGAAACACATTAGGCATTAGATTTGGAGATAGTCCTACTTTCCTGGTTTCCCTCTGATGCACTGCAATTTCTTATAAATGTTTCTGTCTTCCGTTTTTTTTTTCCCTGACTCTTAATTCCCTTCAGTGGTTCTTGTATCAGCTGTGATTCCTTAAACATGGCACTCTTTTGTCTGCATCTGTACCTTTCTTCCACAAGCCAAAGAAGGAACTCAACTCAGTAGTCACTGGATTAATATCATCCTCCAGATGTGGAATCAGAGAGATTCCAACATTATCATAGTCAGTTGGTAGCCCTCTGATTCCAGGGACCATTTCTTGTAATGTAACAGTCCTCACAGGAGCCAACTCTCCTTGTGGAGTCTTCCCTGTCTTCCTTGCATTTCTCTCTTCTGTACTTCCTCACACCATGTATCACTTTATAGCTTGCTCGTGGTATTCTGTAATGTTCTGCTATAACTGTACTGAATCATGAGTTTCTTAGAGGTATAGAATACATGTATCTCCCAATAGAATTTTGTCTGAAACATCAAGGCTTTATGAGAACCTGCTGACTACTCAGTAAACACACAACAGTAATCTCCTTTGCATTTTTCCACACTCCCTTTATGCTGTTCAAAAACATGAGCCCATGATAGTGCAAAGATAAGATAGTAGTAGAGATAATGAAAACAAATCTAAGCACCATTTATCAGGAAAACAGAAGTTTATGCCTTGTCCAGGTCTAAACCTCCAGTCCAGTAACATTGCTTGTTTAATATACACAATGTTGATTCTGATACATCGAAGCAAGCACCCTTGGCAGAGTTACTGTTCCTTAGTTATTTTCCTATTGCAAATTATGGCGTTCACCTGTAACAATTTAACGCTTTGTCTCCCCTACATTCATACCATCATGATCACACTGAGCACATACTTGTTTATCTGGAATATTCCCTGTTCTGGTTTATGTTTTCGATCTTGAATACATTTCAGATTAACAGTAAACTATGCTTATTTCTGACTCATTCTTCACACTGACTTAATATGACTTTTACTCTCACAGACTGTTCTTGAAGTAACCAACCAAGGACTGGTGACCCAATCATTTGGGAACTAGTCCTATATCACCAGCTGCCTTAGTAGTAGTTGTTATGTATTCTCAGTTTACTCATAAGGATATCAATATTAATGGTATAAACATACCCAGTAGTTATGGGAGTTGGAGAGATGGTTGGGTGATTAAGAATGTTTGGTGCTCTTGAAAAGAACCAATGTTCAGTTCCCAGCACTCATGTCAAGTGACTTACAACTGTCTGTCACTCCATCTCCAGTAGACCCAAAACCACACGCACACACACACACAAATAAAAATAAGAAATAAAAATAAGAATCTATAAAAAGTAGATAAAAGACTCAATGTCATACAACTTTTGAGTCTGATCTTTTTTTGATTTTTATTAGATATTTTCTTTATATACATTTCAGTTATCCCCTTTCTTGGTTTCCCCTCTGAAAACCCCCTATCCCATCTCTCTCCCCCTGCTTACCAACCCACCCACTCCTGCTTCCTGGCCCTGGCATTCCTCTATACTGGGTCATAGAACCTTCACAGGACCAAGGGCCTCTCCTCCCATTGATGACCAACTAGGCCATCCTCTGCTACATGTGCAGCTAGAACCATGACTCCCACCATGTGTTTTCTTTGCTTGGCGGTTTAGTCCCAGGGAGCTCTGGGTGTCCTGGTTAGTTCATATTGTTGTTCTTCTTATGGGGCTGCAAACTCCTTCAGCTCCTTGGGTACTTTCTCTAGTCTGACCTTTAATAAAAAGAACAGTACTTTCCTTTTGGAAGAAATGCTAAAGGTTACCAAATTAAGGACATTGCTGAGGATTTGAAATAAGCTATGCATGTTTCCACTCAATAAATGATTATATTTTTTGTGTCATCAGCTGATTATATTTCAGAATAAATATACTTGATTAAGTTCAAATGTACAAACAAGAAGTAGAAATTATGTAAATTTCCTTTGTTTAACTAGTGTTGTTTTTTAAGGAAGAAGATATTCTTCATGGAAATGTATGAGTTGACATTATGGTTGAATCATACTTTATCATGTAAAAGCATATTCACAATATTTTAAAAAGCTAGATTTTGTAAATCACTCTGGGACATACAAATTGTGGATTATTTGTCAGCCAGAAGATTATGCATTTAGGAACATGTTTGAAAGCTTATTCTTCAACATGCTCATCTTGGTTGATATGGTTGATATTTCCATTGTATGCTTTATTTAGGGAGAACATGAAAGGGAGATTCTTATGCAATGAGAAACAGAGTGTTCATATGACAGCGATCAATTTTCAGTGCTAACCATGATTATTGTTTTAAATTTACTGTCTAGCTTTAAAAAAATCTCTTTATTCTTTGAGATATTTCTTCCATCTTTTCTGTTAAATATGGGAACTCCACATCTATTAAAGGCAAAAGTATAGATGGGGGTGCTGGGGACGATAACTTGGATGGCAAAGCACTTGCTTTGCATCATAAGAACATGAGTTTGAGTCTTCAGAACACATGTAAAAAAAATCTAGGTGTGTTTGTGCATGCCTGTAATCTAAAAGTGGGGAGATACAAACTGAAGCATTCTGAGGGCTTGCAACCAAGTCAATTTGCTGATCTAATGAGCTCCATTTTAATTGGCTGAGGTTTGCTTAACAATATTTCTCTTTTTTCTATTCAAACTTAAAAACCAACTATGAGACAAAGGAGTTATGAAGATTAAAAAATAGAATACTATTTTTCTATGGTTAAAGATGTGGAAGAATATACCCTGGTGGGTAAGCAAGCATCTTCATATTTCACTTTCAAATTAAATATTTCCCTATCTCAGAAAGTAATGTGGAAAAGAAATTGTGAAACACACTTGACATTAATCTCTGGCTTCATAGGTACATGAGCTCACACACTTGTGCATATATCTACACAAACAAATAATATGTAGATAAACATATATAGAGATATACATATACAGATAAACAGTGATAAAATTTTACTGAGCACTATTACTCTAAGTGGTTTCACGTATAGAGGGTTTTCTTTGTCTCTATGTCTTCATTTCCTTCTGATGGCTAAAGAGCTGCTAAAGAGATCTGGTCTACAGGCTACTAGTTAGCTGTGTCAATGCATTCTTTCAACTATTCTCTCTGGGAGTATGGTATTAACTTTCAGAATTGGTAGAGGATTAATTAGCATGCCTCTATATTTGTTTGGGAACAGATGAGAGCTTTAGAGTAGGTACATCAAGCTTCGCCCTGGGACTCTGTGGTGTGTGAGGAGCCCCCCTACTTCCTTAGTCTAGGCAGAAACTTCTGATCTTGAGTATTCTAAAGATTGTCTAAACCGGGCGGTGGTGGTGCATGCCTTTAATCCTAGCACTTGGGAGGCAGAGGCAGGTGGGGTTCTGAGTTCGAGGCCAGCTTGGTCTACAGAGTGAATTCCAGGGCAGCCAGAACTATACAGAGAAACCCTGTCTCTAAAAACCAAAAAAAAAAAAAAAAAAAAAAAAAAAAAGATTGTCTAAGGACATTCCAGGAGCATCTTTTCCTGGTGTTATGAGAATCCACAGAGAACTGCTGCTGTATCCTCTCCTGTAGGAAGGCAGACAGAGCATCAAAACAGTAGGCGGCTCTGTTGCTCTCAAGGCTGTGTACGTGGTTATGGGAAGTTAGCAGAATGAAATGTTGTCAAGCACTTGCGAGGCAAGGAGCTGCCTGGGATTATTGATAGGGTTTGGTAAGCAACATCCCTCCTTTCTCTACTGAAATTTTAAAACCAACTAAGAGATAAAGGAGGAGGGCAGATTAAAAAAAAAAAGCCAGAAATACGATTTTTCTAAGATAAAGCTAAGGAAGAATGTGCCCTAGTGGGTGAGTATCTTTAGATTCTCCTTTCATATTAAAAACCATGTGTCTACAGATTAATCCTGAACTCACAGCATTGACCAGTTGTGTGGTAGGTTCACTGACATGAAGACAAAGCTAACGCTGGGGCAGCTGCTTCCCAAAGCTAAGGAGTACAGGAGAGGTCTGATTTCACAAATAAGATAACTCAGCGGATGTGGACATGGCTCAGGCAAAAGTGCCTTTGGGTCAATATGAGGACCTGAACAGACTCCAAGCACCAAAGTAAAAGCCAGACATAGTGAGTGACACATCTGTGAGTCTAGTACTAGGGATTAGAGAGAGGAATATTCTCAGAGTACACTGGGTCTAACCAACCTGTGGGTTCTAAAATGAGAGACAGTATCTCAAACGCAAAATCTTTAGAGGAGACACCTGACCTACATGAGTGCTCCCACGTGCGTGTGTGCATGTGTGCGCAGGCGAGCACACACACCACACACACACACACACACACCCTTTACTCATATACAGCACACATATAAACATGCACCGCATGCACAATATTCACAGACACATAATTAGATAATAAAAAATAACTTAAGGAAGATAAAACACAAATGGTTCACAATCATTCATTCTTTCTTTCTTTTTTTTTTTTAGATATTTTCTTTATATACATTTCAAATTGCTATCCTGAAAGTTCCCTATACCCTCCCTCTGCCCTGCTCCCCTACCCACCCACTCTCACTTCTTGGCCCTGGCATTCCCTTGTATTGGGGCATATAAAGTTTGCAATACCACAAGTCCTCTCTTCCCAGTGATGGCTGACTAAGCCATCTTCTGCTACATATGCAGCTAGAGATATGAGCTCTGGGGGTACTGCTTAGTTCTTATTGTTTTTCCACCTATAGGGTTGCAGACCCTTTCAGCTCCTTGGGTGCTTTCTCTAGCTCCTCCATTGGGGGCCCTGTGTTCCATCTTATAGATGACTGTGAGCATCCACTTCTGTATCTGCCAGGCACTGGCATAGCCTCATACGAGACAGCTATAACAGGGTCCTTTTAGCAAAATATTTCTGGCATTGTGCAATAGTGTCTGGGTTTGGTCGCTGATTATGGGATGGATCCCCGGGTGGGGTAGTCTCTGGATAGTCCATCCTTTTGTCTTAGCTCCAAACTTTGTCTCTGTAACTCCTTACATGGGTATTTTGTTCCCTAGTCTAAGGAGGAATGATGTATCCACCCATTGGTCTTCCCTCTTCTTGATTTTCTGGTTCACAATTATTCTCATAGAAAAAATTTAATTGGAAAGGGAAAAAACATTTCTTTCTAAAGAACACTGTAGCATTGGTTAAAAAAATGCATGAGATTAGACATTTTTCTGTATGGAGAGATAAATACTTGTTCCTACTCCTGAGTTGAAGGTCATGGGATCACACACACAAAATATACAAGCCAGAGTTTCAGGAGATTGCAATTTAACTGGACTGAACAACTGCTCAAATGACAGACTAAGCAGGAGGAGCCCAGTGGATGTGAAGAGGGAAATAAGTAACCACCCACTCTTTCTTAAGCCGAGTGCCCCAGAGCAGAGCTTTTGAAAGGGGACCTGAGAGGATGTGTGGTTATGGGTTAGAAGGAAGGAAGCTGCGTATGCTTACTAACACTGGAAGGAGTATGTGCACTTGTGTCTGTGTGTTTGAGTACAATGAGATTTGTGGAAAACTCTCTTGGGGACTGAATAGACTGAGCATCCTTGAACTCTTGCTGTCTGTGGTTTTGGTTCAACACACACATAACTCGAGGGACTGAGTGGTCCATACACTCTTGTTTCTTGTTCTAGGATGTAGTATCTCTAATAGCCTAGGTTATGCTAATTACCAACTGAATCATTCTCTTCTCATGATAATTTACCAAAAGAATAGTTCACTGTCAGCATAGAGCAAATGGTGAATGGAGGTTTGAATAAGAAGAGAAATAAATCAAGTGGAATATGACTTCCATGAGAAGTGCTGGCTGAGACTAAACCATATCCCAGCATCATCATGCTGACAGAGAGCCCGATAGGAAAGGGAACTGGAAGTTTTCACAAGAAATGAAAAAAGATTCTTCAGGGATAGAAAGATTACTAAAAATCCAGGCTGTCTAGATGGTGTCAAGAGAGATCTGATAAAGGGTGGGATTTGGTGGGATTTTCTTATATATACTCCACATTTAAAAGTTTAGATGTCTTTCTAACTGCTTAAACTTTTTATGGCCGAGTGCTTATGTCGAGTACTTTTCGAATGTGCTTAAGAGCTGGCTGAGATAGGCATATGTATAAAGATTCATCTATATTTATGCCATTCTCCTTGATTCAGTGACAATGTTATTGAGGAAATAAACACTAATGAAGAGAGAAGAGTGACACAAAGAAAGTTTTTAAAATTGAAGATATATTTATTTTCATACTATATATTTCATATAATTTAAGCAGGAGGGGTGAGTAGAAAGGGGAATGAGGGAAGAAATTCAGGGAGAGACCTAAAATCAAGGGCAGTTTGAGGTGTTATATGGAAATGTCACACAGTAGTAACTTGCATGTATATATGTATGTATGTATATATATATATATATAATATAATATATGAATTTAAATGAAATTGTAAATAATGGAGAGACAGAGTCCCACTTGTGGTCTCCTGTCACTACATGAAGCTTTCAGTACCAGGATTGGGTTACATCTAATTAAGTTTTTGTAAAAATGGATCTTATGGGAATCCCCAAACACCCAAGGCTGTTGCTAAGACTATAGATTACTCTCCACAAATTGACAGCCAGGCCCTATTGCTAAAGACAGCACCTATGCAATGCACTGACCTTGGAGAAGTCAAGCTGCTGCCTAGACAGAGCCTTCACTCCTATGTTCTAGCATCTAGTACAGAAACGTAGTCTCGAGGATACCGAAAGGAGAAAGATAAACACAAACCTAGCCACAAACCCACTGATCTACAGTGCTGTTCTGCCTGCACGATATATTAGGGCTATGGTGGCACAAAGCTTATGGGAGTAACCAACCAATATCTGGTTGGACTTAAGATCCACTCCACAAGATGAACCCACACCTGACATTGTTTGGGTGACCAAGAACCAGAGACCAGATACCCCATGGAAACCAGAGTAAAAACAAATTGTATTCTTTTAAAAATAAACAAACAAAACACACCTCAACAAAATGACTCCGATGTCATTGTGCCATATTCATAGATCAGGGTTTTGTTCATCCATCATCAGACAAGTTTTCCCTTCCAAAAGATGGGAACAAATACAGACATCCATAGTCAGACATTGTGCAGAGAATGAGCGATCTTGGAACACTTGTTCCTAAACGAGATGTACAATCAAATCCCTTCCCCCAGATTTCAGGGGACCTAGCAGAAGAGGAAGCAGGAACAGTGTAAGGATCAGAGGGAATTGAGGACACCAAGAAAATAAGGCTCTCTAAATCAAAATGAGCAAAGGTCATCTGAACTCACTGAGGCAGCATGTATAAGGCCTGTACAGGTTTGCACCAGGTCTTCTGTGTATATATTGTGGCTTCCAGTGTAATATTTCTATGGGGTTCTTTACTATGTGAATGAGTGGGTCTTGGATTCTTGTGCTGGTTCTGGAGTTCTTCTTTTTTTGTTTGTATTGTCTACCATTGATATGTTAGTTTTATTTTATTTTATTTTATATTAAGGGATAACAATCCCTTAGAAGTCTGTTATTTATTTTTGTTTGTTCATATGCTAATGAGAGACAGAAAGGGAATGTCTGTGAACAGGAGAAGAGGAGAGAAAAACATGGGAGGGTAGAGGGAGGCAAAACTATAATCAGGATGTGAGAAAAAAATTCATTTTCAATAAAAGGAAAAATATCTAAAAAATAGGGTTTTTTTTTCATGCAATATAGAGTGAAAATGGGTTTCCTTTCCCTGACTTCTCTGAAATCCCACCCACCTTCTCACCCATCAGAATCCACACCCTTTCTTGTTGTCTCTCATTAGAAAACAGACATCTGGAAAAAGAAAAAAAAAGAAATGATAAATAAAAGAAATAAATAATAAATAAAAAGATAAAAAAAAAACCCACATATACCTAAGTAGAATAAAATAAACAAATGAACAGAGAAAAATCAGAGACACATAGAAATCCCATAAAGACACAGAATTGGAAGTCATTATATATATGAGCAAAAGATCTGTAGGAAATAGACAAACTAAACCCAGTACAGACAAAGCATTATGAGACAAAAGGTAAAACAACAACAACACCCCAACAATAAAATAAAACAATAAAACAAAACAGAACAAAACCCTCCAAAAAACCTTTCCAATGTTACTATGGAGTTTGTTTTGTGTTGACAGTCTCCTGCTGTCAACTTGTGGGATCTGCCCTAAAGTGGCATTTGTATATCCAATATATATTGTCCAATGGTGTACCATCAATTGCTCATTCAATGCGATTCCATTGGGGAAACTAATTTTTCACATATGAGTCATAATCAGTCTGAGATAGCTTCTAGATTTGGAATAGGGAATGATTTTTGTCCAACTCCCTCTCAGTACATGGACTCCATCTGGTGCAGACCCCCTTCAGGCTTCTTGCATAGTGCTACAGTCTTTGTGAGTTCATAAGTACATCTGTCCTGCTATATATAAAAAGCCTTGTTTCCTTAGTGTCTTTGACCCATTGGCTCTTACAATCTTTTCAATTAATTTTCCAGAGATTTCCCTGAGCCCAGAGAAAGATTTATGGAGATGTCTCATTGAGGACTGGATGTTCCAAGGTCTCTCATTCTCTTTACATGGTCCAGGTGTGGGTCTCTGTTTTTTTTTTTTCTATATACCGCAGGAAAAAGCTTCTCTGATGATAGATAAGCAAGACACAGCTCTATGACTATCTGTAGGAGTCATCATTTTACTGTTTTGTTCCTTAGTTTAACGATAGTGTTTGGTTTTCTCCTAGGTCTCTGGCTTATCTAGTGTCAGGTTCTTAGCCTCCTGAGCATATCCTAATGGTTCCATCTCTTGGAATAGGCCTTAAATCCAATTGAATGATGGTTGGTTAGTTCCATGACTTGTGTGCCAGAATGGTACCAGATATCTTTCAGGAAGTTCTTTATTCTATTTCAGAAGGTTTATAGCTGGGCTGTTGTTAACCTTTTTCCTCTGAAATCATACAGAGTCCCTTCTAGTTCCATGAACATTAGTCAATAGGGGTAAAGGCTCTAACACTAGTCAGACGGGATGATAGACTTCTTAGTGGTTAATGAGATGTGTAGGTGCTCTCTTCAGCAGTAGGGCCTTTCCATCTGTTTGGGGAGAACAACCAATACTTTTGGTAACAGGCTAGCTTATTTCCCTTACACCATGTCCTCACCAGCATGAGCTCTCACTGTTTTACTGATTTTAACCATTCTGACAGATGTCACATAAAAATCTCAAAGGAGTTTTGATTTGCATTTCCTAGATGACTAAAAATGTTGAACATTTCTTTAAGTGTTTCTCAGCCATTTGTGTTTCATTTTCTGAGAATACTCTGTTTAGACCTATATCCCATTTTTTTTTTTGATTGAGTGATTTGTTTCCTTGAAGTCCAGTTTTTTGAGTTCTTTATATATTTTACATATTTACCCTCTATTGGATGTGTAGTTGTTAAAAATATCCTCTCATTCTGTAGCCTTCCAGAAAGCAAGTTTTTGAATGAACCTAAATATTAAGGATCCTGTTAACAAAGAATGAACAATAACTTGGTGGCATCTAACAAAGCTGTTCAATTGAGTTATGAAATTGTATGAACTTTCTATTGTTGATAAATACTGAATTGTGAAAACAACACAATAGTTCTTAGCATTCCTTTAATACAGTTCCTCATGTTGTGGAAACTCCTAACAATAAAATTATTTTGTTAGCCAGGCATGGTGGCGCATGCCTTTAATCCCAGTACTTGTGAGGCAGAGGCAGGTGGATTTCTGAGCTCAAGGCCAGCCTGGTCTACAAAGTGAGTTCCAGGACAGCCAGGGCTATACAGAGAAACCCTGTCTTGAAAAACCAAAAAAAAAATTATTTTGTTGCTACTTAATAACTATAACTTTGCTACAATTATGAATCATAATATAAATATAATATATCTGATATGTGACCCCTGTAAAATGATCATTTTACCCACAAAGTGGTTGTGACTAACTGGTTGAGAACCACTGAAATACCACAAGAAATGTTTAGGTCATAATATTATGTAAGATATAAGAAAAATTATGCATAGAGTAGACATAGTAATATGGTCATATAAAATACTTAACATTCTTGCTTGTGTTATATTTATAAGGAAGGATTCTTTTGGGAATGTGTGTGTGTCAGTGTTGATGCATATACCTGTGTGTACACATGGAGGCCAAAGGAGGATATTAGGCATCCTGCTGTACCAATCTCTACTTTATTCCTTTGAGATAAGGTCTCTCTGTGGACCTTCAGCTGGTCTGGAAGTCAGCAAGTCTCAGCCATCCACTACCCACATAGATGAGGATCAAGGTATTAATGGAAATTCATGGCTCTTTTTTTTTTCTCTCTCTCATGGGTTCTGAAGACTTTGAAATAAAGTTCTATTGATTTTGAAACAAGCACCCTGATCCACTATTCCATTGCTTAGCCCTTGTAAAGCAATACTTTAAAAGTATATGTATATATTTTCATAGGCATTGAGACTACAATTGTTTCCCGAGTCAGGGTTCTCTAAAGTCACAGAACTTATAGGGTGGTCTCTATATAGTAATGGAATTTGTTGAGGACTTACAGTCTGTAGTCCAACTTTCCAACAATGGTCAGCAGCAGCTATGAATGGAAATCCAAGGATCTAGCAGTTGTTCAGTCCCACAAGGCAAGCAGGTGAAGGAGAGAGGATCTTCCTTCTTCCAATGTCTTTATATAGGTCTCCAGCAGAAGGTGTGGCCCAGATTAAATGTGTGTACCACCATGCCTGGATCTGGGACTTGCTTTGTCCCAGATGACCTTAAACTCAGAGATCTCCTTGCCTTAGTCTCCTAGGATTCATAGCCATTATGCCTCAATATCTCCATGTCAAGATCCAGGTCAGAAACTTGTATCGCCTAGCCTCCAGATTAGGATCACAGGTGAGCCTTCCAATTCTGGATTGTAATTCATTCCAGATATAGTTAAGTTGACAACCATGAATAGCCACTACAGGCATAAACTTTCACTTTCATTTAATGAAGAAAATATTAACTGAAATGATCATTAGGTAGGGCTATCAAGTGAAATTGTTAATTATTTTATGTACTGACACCAGCTTTTTTGTTTGTTTGTTTTTTTGCAGTTATTCAAGGATTGGGTCACTGTAAGGACCCACATGCATTTCCCTTGCTTTGATTCTCATTCTTGATAGTGATGACAATATATGTGTGTATGTTCATACATATTCAACATGTTATTATTTAATATAAGGTGATTTATTAAATATAATCTGATTTAAGCAGACCTTTTTTATACTCAATAGTCCATGGATTTATGAAGACTGGTTGGGATCCAGAGTCTTGTATTTGGCTAGACTCCTTAAGATTTATGTGATTTTCAGCACAGAAAAATGTTGAGGCTCTGATTTTAGAGACTACAGTTGTTTCCTGAGAAATATCATTGCTGTGGTAACTTAAAAAAAAGAGGAGTATCATGATCTAGACCATTATGCTATATGAGAATCTTAGCAGTGTGATTGCCTGCATAAGACCAATTTATGGTCCAACATAGATGGAGGAAAATTTCACAAGGTTTAATTGCTAGATGAAGAACTATAGGCAAAAAATGGCATTCCAGAGAAGAAAAACCAGTTTTCTTCAGATACAGGCCTCATCCACATCCAAGTGGTCAACCCTAAACACACATACACATCCATAAGGCCAACATTAATCTGACTCAGTGGCACACATATATCCATGACATGACAATAATCACATAAGGAGGGTCATGAATTCAAGATGGTTATGGGACATGGGAGGAGTTCGATGGTGAAAGAGGAAAGGAGGAAATGATTCAAGCACAGTACACATATACAAAATTCTCATATGTATTATAGGAATAGGGCATTTAACTAGTTGTTCTTTGAGCCTCTCTTCCCTGAAATTAAAGTGTATAGTCCACATTCTAAACACTACCATGCCACATGCCATCCTGAAAACTTCTGGTCAGAGTCAAGTTGTCCTGAACTAAACTTGAATGTTTAAAGTGTGTGTTTTGATGATCTCTGAAGTACAGCAGAGAGTGACACAGTGCAGACAAAGAAAAGTTACTGATCCTGATATGATTGTTTATGATTGCTGAAGATTGGTGGTTCAGCAAAATAGAAGCTACTTGGGTTTGCAAATCTACAGTATCTGGCTTTGTAAAAATAATGCAATTATAGGAATCAGTGTTTAGAAACTGTAAGAATTTAGATGATTTTGCTTATATATCTAATCTCCTATAAGAAGGGTATATTCCTTCATTTGACATTCACTGAAGGTCTAATATGCTTTCAGCATTATTCTGAGCCTGGAACATTCATTGGCAAACAAGTCAATCTTCATCCTTACCTTCAACAAATTCAGTATTAACAGCAAGAGACAGACGATAAGTAATTACACAAGTAAACAAACAAGATATTTAAAGTTTGTATGGCTGAAAATAGCTTTTTTGTTGTTGTTGTTGTTGAGTAATGTCCCCTACAAGAAAGTGACACTTAACAAGGACACAAATGAGACTAAATAAGTGATGTACAGAGCAGAGATTACTGCTTTCCAAATACAACAGTCACCAGAAATTCCACAGAAAAGGAATAAATACATGCCATTTAAGGGCTAGGCCTGATGTAACAATGAGAGTCCTGGGCACAGAAGTTGAGAAGGAGGCAAAGACATAATGGTGGTATAGGGATGGGGTAAAGGTTTGAGGTTTTGTTTTGAATACAGTGGTATGCTTTTAGAAGATTTTAAGCAGGAATGTAACTGGCTATAATTTTTATTAACAAACAAACAAACAATCAAATAAACACCGTATCTTTCTGTGTAAAAAATGAACTGTCAAGAGGACAAAAATGGAGGAGATCATCCAGCTGTGACTCTGTTTGAAAAGTGTGTTGAGGAGTTGTCAGAATCTGTATGTATACACTGATAAATTGGACAGCAGGGGAGAAAAAGAGAAGGAGGATTTGTGGAGAATTCCTCTCTTTAATCTAAGCATCTGGACAAATGGAATTACCATTCTGTTGAGAAGTTGATAGGAGTTAGCTGTTGATGGAGAAGTGACTCAGATCAGGTAAGCCTGAGAACCCTACCACCTCCATAGAAACAATAAGCTGATGGGATGTTGTGTAAGCCTAAACTTTGTACAAGAGTTCTGGGTTAGAACACAAATTGTCTAGTCACTTGGCATTTGCAAAGGACCCCATAATTTTGGAAGTTCAATGTAACATGGAAAGTCTCACTTGTTTAGGCTTCTGTAATAAATTATATAGAATAGATGGACTTAAAGCAACAGGGCTTTACTCCTTATCACACAACTCTTGATTCCAATAATCCGAGATTAAACTACTGGCAGGTGCAGGGTCTGTTCATAAGTGCTTTCTAGTTCATAAGTGGCCTTTTTTCTCTGTGACCTCATATAGTAGGAAGAAAATGAGAGTTGAGAAAGCCAGGTCCCTTTAATAAAGGCTCAGGAAGGGGCTACTTTCATTCAAGTTTAATGCAGTTGATAGAGCCACATTTAGCCACTAGCCCTCTGTGGATAAAAATTACAACTCACATGGTTCAGTTTCACACACAGATCCTCTTAAATTTTATTATTTTATATAACTTAATGCTTATAATTCACAAAAAATTAATAGGAAGAAGAATGATGTGCCATAGATACTTCCTGACCCTGTTGTGTGACAGACTTTTCCTTGGGAGGTACAACAGACATTCATCCCATAAAGGGGTCCCAACACAGACCAAAATAAAGATAGCACTGAAGTACAACATAGTTAACCAATGGATTTTATTGAGTTAAATACAGAAAAATTAATGAACGATTATTTATAGAGACAGAAATGACCCAATGATTGCTGTATCACCCATGGCCCACCCAAGCATGGGTGATAACTCACAAAAACTAGATATATAGAATATACTGAACAACTTGCAGGCAGCTGAACAACTTGAGTGCTCTTTCCTGATAGTTCAGTTGGGCTAATCCCTTTCCAGGCAGCTCTACTATCCTCTGCTTCCTTTGGGAAAATTGGCTGGTCTCTGTCTCTAGTTGGTGGGTGCTCGTGTATGAGTCTTCTTTGTAGCTTTACTAATCTGACAGCGACTCTCAGCACTTGTTATTACTTATATACTTTTTACAAGAGAGGGCTCAAGTGAATCTAATCAGCTTGAGGGACTTCCTGAATTGATTTTGACTTATTTACTCCTCTAGTCCTAAGGAGCTTCCTCGCAGGATGGGATGTTTAAATCTAAAAGGAACCTGCTACACAACACAACACAGATGAGTTATTCATTTTCCTTCCACTAAGAACCACATATAAACAGCCAGAACCAACTCTCCCATGCAAGGCTCTCTCTATATATATGTGAATTTTGACCAATTAAAACTCAACTGAAGTAATTTTAGATATTATTTTAACATCTTCTCTGGTAGTCTAAGTTAAGGCCAAGCTTCATAATTAATAAAATATCTCCATGTCACTACTAGGTAGTCTTGGAGTCCTCCAAAAGACCCTCACTCACAAAGACAACAGAGATCACCATCACTGCAAACTACATGAGGATTTTTTTTTATATTGATCCAACACATTGGGGACCCCCCCCTCTTAGCACGCAGGCCAGAGGAGAGACTCAGAACAAAGGACACCTTTTTTTTTATACCTTGTAAGGGGCATATTTGGGTAACAGGGCTAGCTGGCTTATTTTCATTGGTGTAGCAAGTAACCTTTACAGGCATTGGTTGGTCGCATAGGGTCTTTGGCCTAGTGACTCACTTTGCCTGCCTTTATGGTGGGTTATTATGATTTGGTCAGCAAAGTAGCAGTACAGTTTGAACTTATGGGTCAGCTATTAACGTCAGAGCTATTAACATCACAGGGAATTCTAGCAAGGTCACGGCGGTTTGTGGTTTTTCTCAGAATTCAGTGTGGGGCAGGGTAGGGGGAGTTTCTCTGGTAACTGCTAATCTTGTTATGGTTATTTTTCTGAGAATAGCTCATTTTGTATTGACAGCCGTAGTCTTAGTCACATTTTGACTGCTATATTCCTCAAAGTCCCTTCAGAGAGGAAGGGGCTATGTGGTCTTGAACTTATTTTGGATTCTACAGTAGTTGGCAGGATGAGACATTCTGGTGGTACATACATGAAAAAAAAAGGCATGACAATTCCCCAGCTTTTCTCCAAGCTTTTCAGTGGACCATCAGCTGTGGCCTCTCTTTTCTCTCTGCCTCCATTCATAGGGGATTAAGTATGTCTTCTATAGCCTTCCTTCATCACTGTATCCTTTGTTCCAGCCCCCAACACTGGAGACACAGTCTCCTTTTGGAAACTCACTGGTCATACATTATAGAAAATCAGGTAGTAGATCCTCACAGTCCTTCCTATAGTCCATTTCCAATTGTCAATTTCTTCCCCAGACCTCCAGCAGACCTCTTGCAGAGGCCTTCTTCCCCCTCTTCCTCCATTCCTTATGCACTCCACAGGTCCTTTTGACAAACCCAGCATTCCTTTCTCCTGTGGGCCTTCTCAGCCTCCCTGTCCTTCTAGTTCATCTCCAATTCTTTTCTGTCAGCTCCTAATACACAGGCAGAGATGCAGAGACACTTCCAGAGAATACAACAAAAACCGAGGAAAGGAAAACACACCTGACAAAGACAAGACCAGCTATTAACACCTAGAATTACAATAGTTTCAAGCCCAGATGCCTAGATGCCAGTATAAAAACAAGCCAGGACAATATGTCTTTAATCAAACCCAGCAACCTTTTTATAGCAGGCCCTGAGAAATGTAATATGGCTAAAGCACAAAACAACAACTTCAAAATAACTATTATAATAAGTTCAATTACCTTAAAGATGATATGGATAAATTTACTAATAAAGTATATGGACACCCCCCCCCCCTACACACACACACACTCCAGTGGAAGGAAATGAATCAAACAGTTCAAGACCAGAAAGTAGAAACAGAATCAATAAGGAAGGAAAGTCCAATCTGAGGGATTTCTAGAAACAAAAAATTTCAAAATTGAAGAGAAATCTCAGAGTCAACCTTCCCTTATAGAATATTAGAGATGGAAGAGAGTATTTCAGGCACTTAAGACATAAAAGAAGAAATGGCTACCTCAGAATAAAAAAGAATATTAAATCTTAAAAAAAATCCAGAAAAAAACCATCAAGAACATTTGGGACACTATGAAAAAAATCCAAACTTAAGACTTATAGCAAGAGAGGGAGGAGAAGAAACCGAGGTCAAAGGAACAGAAAATATTTTCAACAAAATCATAAAAGAACATTTTTCTGATATAAAGAAGGTGGTGATTATCTAGGTAAAAGAAGCACACAGAACCCCCAAATAATGGGCCAGATATGAAAGTTCCTTTCATACAAATATATATACAAACACAAGCATACAAAACAAAGAATATTAAAATCTTCAAGGTAAAAAGATCAAGTAACAGGTAAGGACAAGCCTATTAGAATAACACCTGATTTTCAATAAAGACTAAAAGCCAGAAGGGCCTAAGTGGATTATCTATAAAACTTGAGAGGACACAGATGCCAGCCTAGATTACCATCAACTACAGTAGATGAAAAAAAAAAGAAAGGTATTCCACAATAAAACCAAGTTTAAGCAATATCTGATTTTAAATCCAGCCCTACTGAAGGCACTAGAAGGATAATCTCACCCTGAGGAGGCTAACCATTCCCAAGGAAACACAAAGAATAAATAATCTCAACCAACAAGTTAAAAGCAGAGCACATCACAACAACAACAACAAAATCATAGTCAACAAGCACTGCTCATTGATAACCCTCAACATCAATGGTCTCAGGTCCCCCTGAAAAAATGATTAACTGGTTGGATACAGAAATAGGATCCACCCTTCTAGTGTATCCAGTAAGCAAACCTTATCATCAAGGATCTGAAAGGACAATTTTCAGCTTCATATGGGAACACACACCACCACCAGCAGCACCACCACCAGCACCAAACAACAACAAAATAATAAAAAAAAATAGGATAGCTAAAAATCCTGAATAATCAAAGTACTACTACAGGTCACAGCTCTGCCTCCATACCTGGAGGTCTGCTGTCACCTGGGACTACCAGGTGACATCCACAAGACCAACCCCTGCCCTCTGGTTCCAATAAGCCAGTTCAGCAGCTGTGAGGTCTGCTTTGCCCCCCCCCCCCAATGCTCCATCTTCTGGTCCACAGGTTTACCTACAATCCCAGAGGCCTGCAGCCATCAGGGACAAACAGGTGAGACCTCTACTCCATTCCTTATCTGCTAGGCTCTCCAGGCAAATTCAGCTGCAGCAAGTTCCACCTTGTTCCCTCTGCACTCCATTTCTAGGCCACAGTTCCACCTGTATGCCTGGAGTCCTGCTGCAGAAACAACCAGAGGTTAGAAGACATCAGGGATTACCAGCTCTGTCTGCTCTCTGGCCATCGAGGAAAATGAGTTCTACCTGTAATCCCAGAATCCTGCTGCCCTCAGAGACTACCAAGACTGCCAACATTAGAGACAATCAGATGGCTAGCGACCAGGCAGGAGTTGGGAAGTTTTGGCCCACACCTTCAATCCCAGCACTCAGGAGACAGAGGAAGGCAGATTTCTGAGTTTGAGGCCAGCCTGGTCTACAAAGTGAGTTCCAAGACAGCCAAGACTATACAGAGAAACCCTGTCTAAAGAGGCCAGGCAGGGTAAGAGCACAATCAAAATGCCAGGGCAATATAGCACAATATCAATCCAGTCATTTACTCCATTTTCCCTTTTGATTATTGACCCATCTAGCAGGTCCAGTTATTCGAGGGTCTTGAGGGGACCTTCTCCTAAGAACCAAATGGGGGAGAGAGAGGGACGGAGACCAAGTGCAAGAACGACACAGAATCAGTCTGAGTAGTATCAAGGTCTCTCTGTATTCAGCAAGGCTCAAGGCTTAAATACACAATCAAAAGGGGAAGTACAAGTACTTCTCAGCAGGAGGGGTGGGGCAGTGGAAATTTTTGGCAGCTACACGGGGAAGCAGGAACTTGGTGGTATCAGGGTACATCTTGTGGTCAGGACATCTGGCGCTAACTTAGGGCTGGAACATTCTCTGGTTGTTCTCAGAGCGGTGTGTAGGTGGCCTGCTTTTGACCCTCTTTTCTCCTGGGGGGGGGAGGGGCCCAATTCACAGATCAGGACAATAGTGTTGTCTTAATAGCTCCCAACAGATTATCCTATGAATCAGCATCCTGTGACCCTAGCCCCTTAATTCTTAAGATAAAGAAAGTATAAATGTGTTTTAACTTTGCAAAAAAATTCAGAGATCTCCCTGCCTCTTTTAAGCACAGACATTAAAATATCTGGGAGGGACTCCATCCTGAAATTACCTTTCTGACCACATTTGGGCCTAACATTTCGATTTCCCATGTTGCCCCTGAATTTAGGAATCTGTCTGCTTTTGTAAGAAACCAAAAAAATGTAGCTTGGTGGCATCTCCTGTGATTTCCACTCCCTAATCTCTTTATCTCCTTCCTTAGTATTTGACAAGTTGGCTCAAAGTGCAGCTGTTTGTGTTCCTTTAAATTCATGAGGCCCCTCATATAATTCATATTGCATCCTTATTTTTGGTAAATTATACATTTTTGAACCCATGTTTTTTGAGTTCTTTTCCACGGGCTTGAAGGGCTGTCCTCAGGGTCCCAGCATTTTCCATTTTTCTGAAGCATTAACCACAGCATTGCCTCTTGGACCCATGCTGTCTCTGGTTATCATGGAGTCATTAATGTTAACAGTGAGGACATTTCTTGAAAGAGGAAAATGAGATATGTACATTATTATATAAACAAGTCTTTAGCACTCATAGACACTCCTGGAGGCCCACGCTTGCTGGCCCTGTCCCAAGGGCAGAAACTATGTCATTCTGTCCCTACCAATGTCATGCTGGACCTGGCAAAATATATTGGTGTAACTCTAAAAATGCAAATTAAATATCTGCTTGATAAGAACTTCAAGTCTCTGAAGAAAGAAATTAAAGAAAATATCAGAAGACATCTCCCGTGTTTATAAATGTAGGATTAACCTAATAAAAATGGCCATCTTACCAAAAACAATCTACAGATTCAATGAAATTTCCATCAAAATTTTCTAATACAATTGATTATAGAACTTGAAAGAGCAGTTCTTGACTTCATATGGTTAAACAAAAAACCCAGGATAGCTAGAACAATCCTATAGAATAAAAGAACTTCTGGAAGAATCATCATCCCTGACTTCAATCTGTCCTACAGAACAATAGTAATAAAAACTACATGGTATTGGTATAGAAACTGAAAGTTTGATCAATGGGGTCAAATCAAATACCCAGAAATAAGCCTACATATCTACAGACACTTGACTTTTGACAAAGAAACCAAAATCATACAGTGGAAAAAGAGAAAGTATCTTCAACAAATGGTGTAGGCATAATGGGATGTTTGCATGTAGATCAATATTTATTACCCTGCACAGCACTCAAATCCAAGTGCATCAAAGAGTTCAACATAAAACTGGATACACTAAGTCTCAGAGAATAGAAAGTGAGGAATAGCCTTGAATCTATTGATACAGGAGACAACTTCCTGAACAGAACATCCATATCTCAGGCACTAAGATTAACAATTAATAAACGGGACCTCAGGAAACTGAAAAGCTTCTGTAAGGCAAAGTATACTATCAATAGGACAAAAAGACAGCTTACAGGTTGGAAAAAAATTCACCAACCTTACATCAGACAGATGGCTAATATTCAAAATATATAAAGAACTCAAAAAGTTAGACATCAACCAACCAAATACAGAACTAAACAGACTTCTCAATAGAGAAATCTCTAATGGCTGAAAAATACTTAAAGGAATGTTCAGTGTCCCTAGTCATTAGAGAAATGCAAAACAAAATGATTCTGAGATTCTTATACTGATCAGAATGGCTAAAATAAAAAAAAAAAAAACTAAAGGAATATTACATACTGGTGAAGATGTGGGGGAAGGGGAGCAGTCCTCCATTGCTGGTGGAAGTGCAAACTTGTACAATCACTCTGGAAACCAGTTGAACATTTTCTCAGAAAATTTGGAATAGTTCTACCTTAAGATCTAGCTATAACCACTCTTGGAAATATAACCAAAAGATGTCCATCATACCATGAGGACACTTGCTCAGCTATGTTCATAGCAGCTATATTCGTAATAGTCAGAAACTAAAAACAACCTAGATGTCTCTTAACTGAACAGTAGATAAGGAAAATGTGATAATTTTCACAATGGACTACTTCTCAGCTATTAAGAACAATGGCATAATGAAATATGCAGGGAAATGGATGGAACTAGAAAAGATCATGTTGAGAGTGGTAAATCAGACACAATAGGACATGCGTGATATATACTCACTTATAGTTGGATATTAGGCATGAAGTATAGGATAACCACACTAAGATCAACAGACTGGAAAATGCCAAATAACAAGTAGGGCTCAAGGGAGGGCACCTGAATCCTCACTCAGAAGGGGAAATAAAATAGACATTGGAGTGGATGAAGAGAGGAAACTGGATGAGAGAGAGGATGAGGAGGGGAACTTGGGAGTGACAATGGACATTGAGGGTGTATGGATCAGGGAGGGGCATCAGTGGGATGTGCCAGATACTTGGAACATGGATCTATGGCGGTCTAGAGAATCTATGGGGCTGACTATAGCTGAGACTCTTGGAATGGGTGATATGGAGCCTGAAATGGCCACCTCCTATCACCAGGCAGGACTTCCATTGGAGGAATAATGACACCAACCAACCCACAAACCCTTCCACCTAAAATGTGTCTTGCCTAGAAGATGAGCAGGGACAAATATAGAGCAGAGAATATAGAGTAGCCAACCAATAATTGGCCCAACTTGAGACACATTCCATGGACAAGAACTAATCCCTGACACTACCAATGATCCTGTGTTATGCTTGCAAATAGGAGCCCAGTGTAACTGTTTTCTGAGAGGCTCCACCCAGCAGCTAATGGAAACAAATGTAGAGAGCCACAGCCAAACATTAGATAAAGCTGGGAAGTCTTCTGGAAGAGTTGAGGGAAGGATTGAGGGACCTGCAAGAGATAGGGACTCTACAAGAAGACCAACAGAGTAAACTAACGTGGACCTTTGGGTGCTTCCATAGACTGAACCACCAACAAAGAGCAAACATGGGCTGGATATAAGCCTCCCACACATATGAGTCCCAGAACTGAAAGAATTATTGGACACTAACACATATCTTTAAATCAGAAGCTATATGTAGTAGATAACTGCTAGTAAATGAAAACTTAGTTTTCTTCAATGGAGTCTCACAGCATATATAAACCACTCTTTAGGGCAATCCCCTTGGCCAGCAGAAGATGGCCAACACAAAATGAACTCAATGGCAATTTTTAGAAATTCTTTGTGTCATGATGCTTTGTTTGGGCTTATTTATTTATTTTTTTTTTATTGACTTTCTAGGTTCTTTGCATATATATCATGGTTCCTAATTTTGTGTTTTTATGGGATTTCTGTGTGGGAATGTGTGTGGATCTCTGAGAGTATATGTCTTCCTTGAGCTTTTTCTTTTGTTTGTTTTGTCTTATTTTGGCTTGCTGTTTTTATTTTAATCTAATTATTTAATTAATTATTATCATTATACTTTGTTTGGATACTAATGAGAGAGAAAGGATGAGTATGGATTTGGGTGGGTTGGGAAACAGGGAGGATATGGGGGAGTTGGGGAATGAGAAACTATATCAGAATATATTGTGTGAAACAATTTATTTTGTATTAAAAATAAATAAAACCAAGCATTCCTTATAAAACTGGAAAGATGGCTTGCTCAGTGGTATAGCACAAATATCTGTTACTTGAGCTCCAGGTTTCTGTTGAACATTTCTAGTCTCTGAACATGCCTACCTGCACTCACTTTGCATATACACAGGCATATGCATGAATCTTTAAAAATGATGAAAAAAATTGTATATGAAGTAACAGTAACAAGTAGAAACTATCATAGAATGAAGTTTCTTTTATTCAGTTTCACATTTTTAATACCATGTTAATACAAATAAAGAAGAAAAGAAATATTATAATACAAAGAGAGAGAGAGGAAAAAGAGAGATCCACAGCAGCTTTTAAAAGCTTGGACTTCAATGCTTGGGTGACATTATGATACAATAATAGTGTGACTAGATGCATGGTAGTGAATACATTATTTTTTAATAAAATGGAAATATTGCTAAGGGCAAAATTTAGGCAGTTAAATCATACCACTAATTTCAGATTCTCTACTCCTGGGTTTCAATTTCATCAAAACAATTAATAATTTTACAGTGATTTATTTCAATTTTAAACTTGCTTTTTTATTTAATAAAGTAAGTCATGTCAGAACTAAAATTTTCATTTGTTAGGGAAAAAGTTTTAGGTCCTTAAAATTTGCAGTATTTCATTGTTTTTAATGAATTAGTAAACTTATTTATCTGCTGCTAGAGATTGAACCCAGAGCCTGGAAAATATGACCACTCGTCAATCATCCACCCCACTGTTTTAAACTTAGAATGTAAGATAATGTGTTTCTGTAGAATAGCAGAGTTGAGCTAACTTATTTACTTTATATTTCATCAGAATCATTATGAAATCACTGTTTGCTTAAAAGATACAGTCTTTACATGTTTGAGTATATAGGACCTTAGAGGTTATAAACTGGAAGTTAGAAGAACATTTAGAGCTCTGGAACTCCTGATACAAATGTATAGCTGAGTCCAAGCACTGGGGTTGGATCAACTGACTTGGAGAAGACAGTGCTGAGCTGAAGAATAGAAATAGGAACATGCCAAGTTTATTGTCAGTTGGGCCAAGAACCACTGGTTGGTCAACTCATAGGTCTTAGGAGTGAATTTGTTAGTTTTATTTTGCTAAATGTACTTAGTACCAAACTCCCTTCTAAACATGAATGTCTACACTATAGATTAGTACAGCTCTCAGTCATCATCAGAAAAGGATCTTAATTCAGTGGGCAGTGGTTAATAGAGAGACTCATAAATGATCAAAGTGCTGAGAAAAAGTGTTTGTGAACATCTCAGTCATAAACTGGATATCTATATCACACCCTGTTTCCAAAAGGCTCAGGGAAGTTTTCAGATGTCGAGTATGTGAGCATGAGAGGTTATGGATGACCAGGGTGAAGCATCGTCTTCCAGATGTGATAGAGCCACTGCCCTCATGAACTCAGGACCTGCACAAGATTAAACCAGTCAACATTCCAGCATGGATGGAACCTCCAACTTCTAGGTCAGGAGCTATTTGTAAGTGATGGTGGCTATGAAAGATGACATATTTTTAGGGGTATGGTACCTAGCAGGTAATAACTTTAATCTCATGCATACACAGGAAGCACTAACTGAATTCAGTAAGTTATAATTTTTTTTCTAAAAAAGAGGACATTAATACTGGTGAGAGGACTGTGTGTTAAGTTGTGAGGAGTTAGAGGAAAGAGTTGAGGATGAGTGTGATCAAGATTTGCTGTATGCATATAGTCAATCCTCAAAGAATAAGCTAAAAAGGCTTTAGAAAGCATATTGCCAGTTTGAAGTCTCACACATGTAAACATATGTTATACAATCTAACAGACATTTGTTTCCTTGGAAGAAACAGTATGTTACTGAAATTCTTTGATATTTTTAGGAAAGGGTGGTAATACAAAAGCAATAATTTTTTTGTCCATTTTATAAGTGCTTTTTAAGATTTCAGCAACAGGCCCAAAGTGGGATCCAGTTCAAGAGGAGGTCCTAAGACCTGAGGCTATGGCGTGCTCACAAAAAGGAACTTATTGTGACTGCCCTCCGAAAGACCCAACAAGCAGTTGAAAGAGTCAGATGCAGATACTTGCACCCAACCAAAAAATCAGCTGACACATCGCTTCTTGGCCTTTTGGCTAAGATCAAGTGTAGAATCAGCTGACTCCTGTTGTTGAATTAGGGAAGGCTGAAAGAAGCTGAGGAGAAGGGAGATCCTGTAGGGGGACCAGCAGTTTCAATTAATCTGGACCCCCGAGATCTCTCAAACAATGGACCACTAAACAGACCACATACACCAGATGATTGGAGACCCCCAACACACATACAGTAGAGGACTTCCGGGTCTGTGTTCATTTGGAAATGATTCACCTAACCCTCAAGAGACTGGAGGCCCCAGGGATTTTAGAGGTCAGGTGGGAGTGAGGTGGGGCGGGGGGTGGGGAGATCCACGAGGAGAAGGTTGTGGGCTGGGGAGGAGGTTTGGGATGTGGAGCAGTTGGAAGGTGGATGGGATGGGCGAGGAATGGAATATGAAGTGTAAAAAAATAAATTAAAAAGAAAAGAAAAGAAAAAGAAAAAGAAAAAAAAAGATTTCCAAAGACAACTGGGGGGGGGGTGTGTCTGAGGGACAGGTCCTACAAGGACACTTGGCACTCTATGCTAAGTCTCTCTGAAGGTCCCTCATTCTCTGACTGTCATAGTCATTGTCACTTTGACTGGCAGCACACAAGTGCTGGGAGTAAGTCCCAGGCAAATGTCAATGAAGGAGTTAGCAGAACTGATTTCTGAAGGTCTTCAGCATTTCCTGAAACACTGTATTCTTAACAGGGACAGAGCCCTGTTTAGTTTTCAATTCCTCACTGAGGATGAAGCAGTTTTGCAATTAAGTTGCACTTTGCATCTTCTTGAATAGGGGTGTTGCAGATTGTCACCTCATGGATGGGGGTGTGCTTTTTTTTTTGGATAATAGCTGAATACAGCTGTCAAGCAAATTGATGGATTAAAAAAATAGCATAATTTGAAAATGAATTGCCCATTAACTATATTTCTCCCATAAGCTTATCTGGAATGCCAAAAAAACAGCTGTAGCTACAGGAACATTAATTAATACTGACTCATGAAATACTCTGGTTTTTAATCCTCTATTGTGTGTGAAGACATAAAGAGATCTTATAAACAGTTTCAACCTGTTTATAAATCTAGAATCAGTGCTAGGGTAGTGATACCACTATTAATACTAACCATGAGTATCCGCGAACACTACAAAACCGGAAAAAATATTTCTTGTGATCTGTAATTCTTAATTTTTCACTTATTTACATGCAGAACTGAAGACGTTCTCATGGGGTCTGATGTTGCATCCTGTGTAATTTCAAAGTCCAAGTAGTAAATGCTCTGTTAGTGCCTTTGTGTCTTAAAGGATTTTATATGTCCTCTGAGTCCTGGAAGATAGGTAGGGGGATTCACTGTTTTCTCAAATGATTAAAATAGGTGTAAAGAGAGAAAGCAACATTCTTCAGCAATTAGAGAAACAATGGCAGTTTATGTCTTGGGAGCCCCTTCCGGGTCTCTTTGTGTCCTGCATTATTTCTGAGAGTTGGTCTGTTACATGGATCTTACACAAGTTGCAGTAGTCTATAATCATTTATTGCAATCCAGTATGGATATTCACATTAACTTGGGCAAGTAGGAGGGAGGCCATCAAAATTACATAAAGCAAGGCATTTACATCACCCTTCAGACACCATCCAGGTGAAAATGGGTCTCACAATCCCCTACCCAGCATTTATAGATCCAAGTATACTTTAAAATTCTAAATTATCAGATGTTAGAAAGCCCAGAGCTATGTCTGTGTTTATGCAAGGGCATGCAATAAATATTTGGGGGTCACATTAGGGGTAAGACACCAATCTTTGTATTTTCAGATTATTTACCTGTGTGAAGAATGCATTCATAAGCACATCTGTAGTTATAATGCCTTCAAAATTGTTTTGTGGACTTGTACAGAGCAGTAAGAAAAAAATACATACAAAGAGACAAAGTGGTCCTCAATATGGTTTTCCATTGTGAGCAACACTCCTCATGCACATTCTAGTCCCAGGTTTTGAATTTTTGTCATTTTCCTGCTGATTTTGTCCCTTCTGGCACAGGACTAAAGTGCTGCGCTCTGTTGCTAAGCACAAGTGTGAGACATGCATTGTGGAGGAAACCCTTTTGTTGCATAAGATTTGCTCGGGTGTGAGAGAGCTTTTGAGTGTTCCATTCAAGTCAAAGAACCCTCCCCCTCCCATCATGCCTTCATAGAGACAATGCATCAAATAAGGTTATTAGTTGGTTAACTGATTGAAAGGTGAAAAGAGGCATTTGAGGAACTATCCTAGGATTTTATATCCACGTAGGGATTCTTCACCCACAGGAGCCTAGAGAATATATTATACCTGTAGCCATCAGTGACACAGGCACCTGGAGATTTGTGCTAAGGAAAGTGTATATAGTTACATGATCTAAGAGGTAAAGACTTGTGTGTCACATGGGCTTAACATGGGCTTAACTATTAATCTATTTCAATCTAGTATTTCTGCCAAGCATAGTAAGAGGAAGTGTTTCAGTTTTTAAATGTCCTTGATTGTGGCATTTTAGAGTAGAAGCTGTGATAGATAGCCTGTCTCTGTATCCTTTCTCTGGTGGTGAACTGTGGCCAATGCATCTGTCACTATTGAATTCTGTAAGAATCACTCAAAGATTGTTACAAGTTTTTTCTTTATTATTCCCGCCTTTAGCAAAACTTAAAAGAAAACTATGTGAAGGTGAGTTTTAACTGACCACTGTTTACTCATCATGGAGTGTGAGATAGGAAGGATTCATAGGGAAGATGGATGAAGGTAACTCTTGTTTCCCTATACTAACTAACCCCGAGCAAGGAGAATACACAACAAATGCTATTCCGATTTCACCCACATTAATAGTTACAGCTTCCCTTTCCATCCGATCTCCTATCAGAGAAGTTACTGAGAAGCAAATTGGTTGATCTGAGCTCCCTTGGGGGCGATGCTAATGAAAAATGAAACCGCCCAGGACTGGTGACACTCTGTGACAGACCAGGAGATGCTTGGCTTATCTGGACTCTGAGAGGCTGTTATTTGTAAAACACAACAGAAAACTGGGAAGATGCATAAACATGTATACATGGCAAAAAATAAAATTGAATTATAGATAAAAGTAAATTATAATTTTAATTTTATATTTAATTTAAAATTGTATTAATAAATATGTAGTGGTGTCAAACTTCCTTGTAAATACCCAGATTTTTATCCCATAGATGAATGCTGCTCTTAGCTGTTGCCAGAGAGAAGATTTTTGGCAGTGGGCAGTGGTTAGCACAGAAACTCATAAGTGTTCAATGTGTAGAGAATAAGTAACTGTGAACCGGGCGTCCTTCCTCTCCCTACCTCTCTGTGAGGCTGAGCGAATACGGAAGAAGGTACAGGAAGGATGGAGAAGCCAGAGATTGGAGATCAGTATCATCAAGATATGACTCAGTCATTCCTTGAATCCTCTTCGGACCTGGATACCTGCTCACATTGTGCCTGTCACCATTTTACCACGTGTGGGGGGAGGGGCTTCATAACACTCACTTCTCACTGAGGTGCTCCGGGTTGTTCAGAACAAGAAGGTAGAGATAGAGACAGGTATGGGGTGTGGGTAAAAGCGACAAAAATCTAACACAGGCATTTATAAAACAGTTAAAGAGTGAAAGTAAAAAAAAAATTTAAACAATCAAAATAAACAAAGAAAATTACAGGTGCAGGAATTTTTTTGTTGTTGTTGTTGTTTCTTTTTCATTTCGAGTGCTGAAAATTTAGTCTATGGGGCTTACAACAAGAGGAATTTCTAAAGCTAAAAATTAATATTAAGAAATTTATTGAATAAGTATTTATTTGGAAATTGACATCAAATACTATGTGCTAAAAGGTGAAATCATGCCTATAGATTATCTTTAAATATGCATGTAATATTATATATAGCATATATGTCTCATATTGCATTTAAAATATCATATTAATTTATGAGTTTGTGAGCTCTTCATCTGCTTCCCATCACTAATAGGCTGGTAGAGAGTTAATAGTTCTTTCCTCTTTTGATTGTCTTTATAGCTGGCAGCCTTAAACAGATAGCCACAGGGCAACTATTAGAAAAATTAGAAGGGAATAGAATTAATTGAAATATTTTATTTGTTCAAAACAATAAATATATTATTATAATGCTGAATTTTAAAACAGTCTTATCAATTAAGAATCTATTCTATATCTTCAGGAATAACTAGAAATTGGGTTCCTATGTGAGTACACAAATAAGTGGCTTGTCACTGAGAACACACATACACTTTTAACTTATGAATAGGTATTTCTTCCTTCTGCTTAGAGAAAGCAAGATAATAATGAGTAATATTTGAAATGACTATACTGATTTTGACCACAATTTAGTATTGAATCAAGATTTGATAGGGAAAAGCAAAATCGCAATAGACAGAGGAGTAAATAATCCAAGAACATTGGGAGAATGATGGGGGACATAAAGTTGGTCATTTTGTGTCTAGAAATCATCCCTCGGTCCTCACCACAGACAGCAGTTATTAAATATAACAGTGACCTTCCTGTACCTGATGTCACTGTAAATTTCTGCTCTTCCATGGCAACGATGGCAGTTAATTCTTAGTATCTGTTCTCTCCTTACTTTTATGAAAGCATCTGCAGCCTGACACAATACTAATGCCAGTGCTCTGAGTCCTCTGGTTACCCCTACTTATACAACCCCTCCCCTATAGTCACTGTCCTCTACACAAACCCTCCCCCATAGTGACTGTCCTCTATGCAACCCCTCCCCCATAGTGACTGTCCTCTATACAACCCCTCCCCCATAGTGACTGTCCTCTTATACAACCCCTCCCCCATAGTCACTGTCCTCTACACAACCCCTCCCCCATAGTCATTGTCCTCTACACAACCCCTCCCCCATAGTCACTGTCCTCTACACAACCCCTCCCCCATAGTCACTGTCCTCTACACAAGCCCTCCCCCATAGTCACTGTCCTCTACACAAGCCCTCCCCCATAGTCACTGTCCTCTACACAACCCCTCCCCCATAGTCACTGTCCTCTATGCAACCCCTCCCCCATAGTCACTGTCCTCTATGCAAGCCCTCCCCCATAGTCACTGTCCTCTACACAAGCCCTCCCCCATAGTCACTGTCCTCTACACAAGCCCTCCCCCATAGTCACTGTCCTCTACACAAGCCCTCCCCCATAGTCACTGTCCTCTACACAAGCCCTCCCCCATAGTCACTGTCCTCTACACAAGCCCTCCCCCATAGTCACTGTCCTCTACACAAGCCCTCCCCCATAGTCACTGTCCTCTACACAAGCCCTCCCCCATAGTCACTGTGCTCTACACAGATGCTCGTCCACACTCCCTATTTTAGCACCCACTCCTCTGACATGCAGCTCAGTCAAGTGCTCTCTTACTGAGTTGCACTTCCCTACCTTAAACTGAAGTTCATGGTTCTTAATTTATATTTGATGCGTACAAAATTATTTCTCTGAAGCTTTTCTGATAGCAATTCATTTGGTTTTGTTGAGACACTATCTCACCCTGTAAACCAAGCTGTAGTAGACCTCACTGTGCATACCACACTGGCCTCGAGCTTAGGGTGATCTTTCCTTCTCAGACTCTCAAGTGCTGGGATTACAGATATGAGCCACCACAGTTGGTTAAAGGTCTAATAGCTGTTGTAAGACCTTTTATTTTCCTGGATCAAGTGGATCATTTCTAATACTGATGTGTGAGTTGACTCAGTTAACAAGATAGAAAAATAGAAAATCAATACTATTTGATATTTAAAAATAGCTAAAGCCATGACAATGGTTGTACTTCAGACATTTCCTCTCTCAGCTTGTCACTTCAACCTACTTGGTCATTGTGCTAGTGAGGACTTTGTCAACTTGACATAAGTTAGAGTCATTTGGGAAGAGTAAACTTCTATTGAGAAATGAATTCATCAAACTGATCTCATGGACAAATCTGTGGGGGCATTTTCTTGATTTTAATTAATGATTTCTGGTGGTGAGGACCCAGGGCACTGTGAAAATGGTTTTGCAGTATAAGAACCTCTGGCTGAGAAAGCCAGAGGAAGCAAGAAAGCCAGGAAGCAGCATTCTTTCATGGCCTCTGCATCCTGCCCCCAGGTCCCTGCCTCAAGTTTCTGCTCTGACTTCTCACAGCAGTGGACTGTAAGCTACAAGGTGAAATAATTCTTTTTCCCTTTAATTTTTTTTTTTTTGTCATGGTGTTAACCACAGGAATAGAAAGCAATTGAGGACAGCCATATAGACAGTGTCTAGGTTAACGCAGCCCTTCCTAAAGGAGTGTGAATGGACAGGCCAATATTATCTTCCCTAAGAGATTTGGACAGGACAGAGGCACGTCACTAAGAAACCCAGGGCACTGCTGGTCAGCTGCAAAGAGAGATGCCCACAGATTTTCGTTATAGTCCACTCTGTTGATGGGTCCATACAAAAACCATTGCTCCGATGGAGGTTTAAGACTCATTTCCTTTTGAGTCTTTCTAATCATTTCTGTCTTCCTGCGTAAATTGCCTGGCTGTTCATACCCAGCATGTATTTTGCTGGTAGAGCCATTAAGCTTATTAATCACAGTTGTTTTCCAGTGTCTGGACTGTGTTTGTCAGTTTCTCTGCCATGTTTGACCCATGATTCTGTGCAGAGCTGATAGGCTATGTTTCTCTAGATCCCCCATTTTACCCTCCAGTTTTGAAACAAAAAATGACCCTGTGGCCTCAAGTTTCTCAGACTCTAGCAAAGGTCCTGGATGTTTAGTCTTCAGATCTTGAGTCCCACTGTTAGGGTAGAGTGAAGGCTTTTATGAGTTTTATGAGTTTTATGAGCTCCAGATACTGAAATGAGCGTGTTCATCCTCTACTCCAAGGCTTGCTTACTCCTGAAGTGAGGTTGGTTAAAGGCATTACACATTGTAGCACAAATGTAAATGTGTAAACTGATTCTTTTTAACCATTTTTCCAGCATCTCCCTGATAGATGCCAAATACAGCTTCTAGTGAAAATATAGAATATAGAATAAATATAGAATAAAGTATAGATATAACATAAAATAATATAAATATAATATAAAATAAATATAGAATAATATATAGAATAAGTTAGATGTCATTGTAACTAAGCTCTTTCTTTTAGTTTGACTCTGTGGGTCTTCAAGAGGACCACTGAAGAAGAAACTGAGAGAAACAGGATGGAACTCTGTAGTAGGTCTTATTCCTGGCATAGACAGCCACACATTTTATCACTTACAGATGGAGTAAAAACCAAACCAAACCAAAATAAAAACAAACAAACAAACAACCCCCTATCTCATTCAAGTAGAATAATAAGAAGATGATGGGGGTGGGGGAGTAAGAACACTGGAGAGAAGAAGGGAGGCTGAGAATGTACAAAGACTATTGAGACTGGAGCAGTGAATTTGACTGATGGTCTCCAGGGCATACTGACCATGGTGATAACAGAGTATGTTTCAAGTTACTGAAAAAGTAGATTTTAATGCCTTCATTTACACACACACACACACACACACACACACACACACACTGGTAAAATAATAGACATACCCATTAGTTTTATTTAATTGTTCTATAGTGTTTACGTGAATCCAAACATCTCATTATGCTACATAGATGGTACTTAAGCATGTAATTATACTTCTTAATTAAAATAAAGTTAATATTATCATAAGCAAAACACAGAGACACCGTAAAAAACATGTTGTTATTATGTAGCTTGGAAGATGGAGGATTTATTCTTTACCAAATGGCATGCTCAAAGAAAGACAAAAATTCAAACAACACAGTGCTGGGTCTGGTGAAAGCTGTCCCTAAGAAACACCAACAACGATGGCAAGTATTTAGCCTGATCTCATTCTTGAGCAAACTCCCCTGCATACATTGGGCTTGTTAGAGGAAAGAAAGAAGAGTGGTATATATTATGTAATAAAATAAACTGCTCAGTAGTATTTCTTCTCCCTAGAAATTATACCTTGAGAACATGGGGTCACATTTTTAGAGTGAGTGAAAGCTAATTATAAGAATTCACCCTTCTGGAAGGTTTTCTGGGAAAAGCCAAGCACTTTCTTTCCCATCAAATATTTAAGATCGGGAAGACTTAATTTTAATCCTACTTGATAGAGCTTGGGTCAACTCTAAAATTATAACATTTAAAGATCACTTCAAAAGGTTTTTCTTTTATGGAGATTATCCTGCTAGGCTTAAAAAAGAAACATGTTATTATTTGAGGGCTTGTTCTATTGTTATCTGCTCTATGGCTTTTGTTAAAGACCATTAACCTATACCACAGATAATCTCTTTTGTAGTTTTTCCTTTCCTCTGAACCTTAGAATAAGAGCAGAGAAAATTCCTTCTTAGTGTATTTTAGGCAAAAAAAAAAAAAAAAAAAAAAGCAAAGCCACTTATATTTTACTCTAAATAAACAACAACAATAAGAAGAAAGAAAAGATGACATGAGATTTTCAAGACAAACCAGATACTGTACTATATTTGCTCATTTGGTAACGTGGGTCTCAGAAGAAACTAAATGGTCTGGTTCCTATTAGCCAACAGATTCCCAGCCCTAGTTCCTACCTAAGTTCCAACTCAAAGTTAACAAAGTGCAAAATACATTTAAAATGGAGTGACAGACACAGGGGAATGATCCTGTCTCGCGTTGCTTTCCTGTCTCTACACATCCCCCCCCCCCCATGACACTGTTGGAGTAAACTGTGTGCAGACGTATAGGCAGCAAAGTCCCAGTCTGTGCAGGCAGCAGGCTTGCGTCCTTCACTACCTATGCATGCGTATCCACTAATGACAGCTGGCCGGGCCACCAGACACTACAATTCCACATAGACCTTTCACCAAAATAGATTATTTCAGCCTCGTTGGTCACAGATTCTGTAGTTTTCCAGCGATTCATCTTACTATTAATAATGTCAAAGAATTTTAGGCCCTTGAATTAAATAATGATAAATATGAGCCACGGAGTGTGCTAGGCTGAGGCAGCGCTGTTTATTTCAGCTCGCAGCGCTGTCAGCCCTGATAAATCGGATCCCTGAAATAGTTTGTAAAGTGCCGAATTGATGTGGCCGTGGCTGAGGGAGAGAATTAATGTTACGAAATAGGTCTGCAACCTAGATTGCATGAAAGCTGAGCAAAGGCTTTTTATATAAATGCTGCTTCTGTGTAGGAAATGGTTGCCATGCTAGAGTAATGCGCTTGTGTGATCTGGGGAGGCGACAGGTCAGCAAAGTAGTTCCACTAGGCTTGCAAGGACCCAGCTAGGGGTGGGGATGGGGGTCGGGGACCACAGGCAGGGCTGCTCATTTATAATAGGGAACAGGAAGGATGAAGGACGCAAAAACCACAGGGAGAGAAATGAGTTTGCGTTAAGAGCGACCCTGCTTGCTCTGTTCTAAAGGGCAGTGCTTATGAGCTCCTTGTCATAGAAAGAGTCCTGGGAGCCACAGGGAACTGAGAGCCCTTTTTATTGCTCCAGCCTAGACTGGAAATAGTTTCAGAATGTATCTTCTAATACAGTTTACCTGTAATCCCTGTCTCAGTAGCCATTTCCAGAGAAAACAAACATGTGTCTGCATGTGTGTGTGTGTGTATGTTACGTGTACAACTCAATTCTCTATATGTTTGTATGTGTATGAAACTCAGATTCAATTCTATATATGTGTGCATATAACTCTGTATGTATGTGTTTGTATGTGTATGCAACTCAGATTCAACTCTATATATGTGTGCATGTAACTTGAATCCAACTTTCATTTTAAAAACTAGAAAATAAATATTTTTAGACAGTGACTGTGAGGCCCTCTTTCATCCTGGCTGGTGACCTAATCAGGATGATAGTGGCCACATGGCTGGCAACCTGTCATGTGACTTCATCATCTTAAGATGACCATATGGTATAAAGCAACAACTGTAAAATTTCTTAGTCCTAATGAATTCTGCATTTAACAATTATATACCCTTTTAGACTACAAAAGCAACAAGTCTCACATACTTTAGATCAGTATAGACTTTTGTGTGAATAGAAATTTAAGGTTATATTTGCTACAATATACTGTATATGTGATTCATTTCTGGTTTAGAATAAACTGTATATGATGATAAAATTTCGAGGTTACAGGGGTCTATTCAGATTAACAAAAGCTAATTTAAGATGTATATTTAATTACTTTGTTAATTGTTCAACTCAAACTGCTATAAAATTTATATAAGTACCAATATATGTCCGATAAATAAGGTATATTTGACAATCAAGATTAAAAACTGCTAAGGTACACTCAAGTTCACAGTAATATCTTTCTAGCTTCTTTGTCTTTTAAGCTTTAGCTATTTGGTTAAACTACCATACAGAAAACTACAATGACCTGTAATTGTGCAGTATTAAGGAATCAGTAAATTTGCCAGTCTCTCTATGGACTGGATCTATGATTAAAAGTTATATGTTGATATTAAGATAGCCTTATGAAATCTACTGAATTATTATAATCTACTAAGGATAATTAAGAAAGGCAAGTCGGCAGTCAGTTACCTATAAATAATCAAATTATTTAATGCACTCAGAACTATACTTGTAGTCATGCTAAGATCTAATGTAAGTAATCACAGGAAAAAAAACTTATTTAGCCTCCTGTATATATTTTCAAAGTAAGTAACTATAAACGAGCAAAGTTTGTCTATTTAGATACTTCAGATAGATAGGTGGTCCTCAAGCACTTTGGAGATCTGCAGAATATGGCATTGAAAATGTTTAATAAAGAATCTTTTCGTGATAGAGAGTACATATCAGCTCCTGAAAATACCACTAATCTCTAAAGAAGATAATAGATACAGAAGACCTTCTACATGGAGTTTGCTTTAAATGTGCAAAGCTGGCCATTGGGCAAAACAAACAAACAAACAAACAAACTGCCCTTTACCTCACTGCTGACAGCATACTGTCCAAACTGTGGACAAGCAGGAAACTGGAGAGTTGATTGCCCAGCTTTGCCTACACAAGGTAGGACAGTCCCCCTAAGTTCCTATTCCACAGGAAAGTCTGTCAGATCTTCTAGGCCTGGTGGCTGAAGACTCATGCTGCCCTTCACCGACCATGACCATGGAGGATCCTAGGGGGACTGACTGTTCAAAGATTTGGTAAGTCTGTGTCATTTTTAAGAGATTTGGAAGCTGTTCAGTCTCACTCAGGTGAAATGTGTCCTTCTCAGATCTCTGATGGGGTTGAAGATTCGGATAGTGATTTGTAAGTCTAACAGCAACAACCAACGCTTCAGCGGCCTTCTCTGTTCTCTCCCTGTAAAAATAAGACCACAGGCCGCATTCTCCTAGAGCTGCTACTGCTAGGTCTAGACACAGTTTATCTCATAACCAGACACAGAAAAGAAATGAACTCACAAAGCAGACTTCAGTGCAACCTTTTACTACCCATTTTTTTTTTTTAAAGGAACTCACTTTACAGTGACTGCCTCTGGTCATCAGCCACCTGTACCTCCAGGCGAATACTCAGATAGAAAAGAAAAAGAATACAGTTTCTGTAAAGTCTGAGGATATGAAAGCTTAAGTTGTGAGGATTTAAGGAAGTGGTTCAGGGACTAAGAAGGTGTTCTAAGGTGTGTAGATGCACATTATGAAGGCTGGAGGACGTGAAACTTCAGTGGTGATAAGAGAGTGATTTAAGGTATATAAAAGGAATGAAAAAATGCCTGGGATTTCCTTCTGTTCCTATGCTGCTCTTGTATTGAGGTTTTCAGAGTCCAGAGTTTTAACATTAATGGATGGAGTACTGATAAGCTATTAATCTAGCTCCTATTAGAGTCACAAGCTCAAGATTTTACATTCTCTTTGATTGTCTTCTAAGTATAGACTTAAAAAGTGCTTCATAAATAGCCAGTCTTCGGATAGAGGGAAGATGCCCTCTTTTGTGCTCTGTGGTCATACTGAAAATTCAAGATCAAGTGAGCTTTTATCCCTTCTGCTCTATGGAAAGCTTCTATCTTCTCTGAGTTCACCTTACAGAGTGTTTATGCTTTTAATCTCAAATCATTTCCCAAACTTCTACTATGACACAAAGGTGGAGAATACTGCCTTTTTCTACAATGTGGATCTCAGTACAGATTACAAGCAATGGTAATGCTAACATATCTAAAAGTTCTCTTCTTTTGAAAACTTAAAAAACTCTTATAAGCTTCAGGGAATGGACTTGAATCCATGGGTCAAATGAACTCCACATAAGTGCCACTGTCAATCAACAGCCTATGATTTCCCACCTATTGTTTTGGGACTTGCCTCAAACAACTATCAGGACCATGGGCCTAAAAGATTCAAATATATACTTAAGAAGAACACTTTTCTTCCTAAAGTCTGTATCTTCTGCCATATATATGTTTCAGGATCCTGCCAGGTCCAGGGGTTTCCCCAAAATGTGTATCCAAGACAGATTCAAGGTGGCTAGCTCTACATGGTCTAGTCTCATAGACTGTTTCAATTGGGCATGCACTTTCCTAGCCCCAGATGGCCCCACATAGCCTGGACAGTGAGTAAAACATCCAACTCTCTCAGGACTTGGCCACCATCCCAACTTTCTTAGGGTCTGCAAAGATGCCATTGACCCCAAGCATCAGGAAACAGTCTAAAGAACACAACACCCTCATTTCTGCCTCACCTTCACCACTGTCTAGTTTCCCTTTTTAAAAATTAAACAAAAAGAGAGGAATGTAAGTGTATAGGTGGTCCCACTGGCCTGTTCTCTGGGAACTAGCAGACACTTGCATCCTTACCTGCCATAGCCAGGGATGACAGATGTATGCAGATCAAGGGGCTGCCAGCCATGCCAGATCCCTCTTTGCCCCCTCCCTCTCCCTCAGTGTCCCCTCTTTCTGTTTGCCTGTCTCTCCCAACCTCAAGTTTGCTCTCCCCTCCCCCAATAAACCTCTTATACCAGATCTGTTTTGTGGCATCATTTCTCTGGGGTACACCTTGTCCCAGGCCTACCAAGGTATTCAACTCACTTGATCATTTTTATCCTATTAAGTGTGATCCCCATGACCTGTGGCATTACCCTAAAATGTAAGTTTGAGGGCCATTTTACTTGCAGTTGGAAAGAATCAGTATCTAAATGACTCTAACATTGATGTGACAACTAACAAAACAGATCTCCTAAAACAAACAAACAGAAACCCCCCAAAACCAAACAAAAATAAAGAAAGAAAGGGAAAAAAGCAAAGAAACAAAGAAATCAACCAAACAAATAAAAAAAACCAGTAAGAGAGAAGGTGAGGTAGTGCAGTGGACAAAAACAATCTGAATTCAATTCCCGAAAAGTACATGGTTATCTTACGAGCTCTCTTCTGACCTGCACACACATGCCATAGCACATGCCTGCCTCCCACATATTACATGTATATAGTATGCAGATAGTTGATTAACACATCAGATAGGTTATTTTCAAAGAGGTTATTTTCAAAAATGAATAGGCAAGTCATGGATGACTCTATCATTAATGGAAATCAGAAAAATCAGATCAGCTCTTAGTGAAGATTTTCAGGCAGGAAAAGATTGAACCAGTTGATAGCATTGAGTAGATGGAGCTAAAGGGAAATATGGTAGCTTGGGATTGTCAGAATAACCCTTCCTTGTACCCACTCACTGAAGAGATTTTCATAAACATTTCCTCTTGAGAAGGTTATAGCAGATAAGCAGAATAACAAAACCACTCACATTTTTATAACCTCTCACGGGTCCATGATATTAAAAAAGTTCAAAACATTACATTTCTATCAAAATGGACCAAAATGGTGGCAGTGACTGGTAGTCTCATACCAGGATAACTTGCCTCAACTTTCAGAGATAAACATAAGACATGACCCCTTACAACTGCTAGAAAGGATGCTAGAACTAGACAATGTTTAACAACAACATGTCTGTGTGATGGTCAGTTTTTATCTGTCACTCTGACATGATCTAGGAACAGCTTGGAATTGAGTATTAATGAGGTATTGTCTCGATCAGGTTGCCCTGGGGATGTATCTATGAGAGTCTGTCTTGATTATATTAATTGATATGGAAAAACTCAGGCCACTATGAGTGGCACCATTCTATGGTTCTGATTCCTGGATTTCATGAGAACGAAGCAAGCTGAATAGTAGGGATGTATGCATTCATTTTCTCTCTGCTCTTGAGTATAGACTAGATGCTTCAGGTTTGTACATTTACTTCATTGCAATGAGGGACTGTAACCTTTGCTTTTTGTTTGGATATTTTACTGCAGCTATTGGAAAGGAAACTATAACTTAGGGTCTAGGGTGATGTATTATCCTCTAAATTGTTTGCTGTAAAAGCGTGAGAACTTGAGTTTGAATCCCCAGGGTTCACATAAAAGCTGGAAAACTAGCAAACAACTATAATCTTAGCACTGGGAAGGTAGAGACAGGAGGAGAATCCTTAGGGCTGTTGACCAGCCGTTCTAGTCCAGGTTTAGTGATATACCCAATCTCAAAAAGCAACTGAGGACACTACCTCCACATGTGGCCTCCACAAGGGTAGGCAAATATATTACAGGTACATGTATTCCAATATAACACACACACACACACACACACACACACACACACACACACACACACACACACACGGGGGAGGGGAAGGGGAAGGGAGAGGGAGAGGGAGTGGAAGGGTGGAAGAGAGAAGGAAGGAAAGGGAGAGGGAGAGGGACCAGGAGAGAGGGAGGGGAGGGGAGAAGAGAGAGATATAAAACAAAATATGTAAATAATTGTGGATACATTCAAAATGTGGATACATTCAGTGTTTTCTATGTGTGTGTGTGTGTATATGTGTGTGTGTGTGTGTGTGTGTATGAGTGTGCATGCATATGAAGTCCAGAGGTTGATGCTGATTTTCTCCCTTATTGCTCTCCACCTTACTTTTGATTGTGAGCCAGAGTCTCTTGCTGAACCTGGAAGTCATCAGCTGGGCAAACTTTCTGTCCATGGCTCCCCTGGAATCTGCCTACATTTGCCTCCCAGTACTGGAATTACAAAGCTGATGTCACAGTTCTTGGCATATACTTTGAACATGGTCTCTAGGGGATTGAAACCACACCCTTATGATTTGGTAAAAAGCATAGTACTGACTGAGCCATCTCTCAAGCCCAGGCTTATCCTTTTACAACCATACAATGAAAAATGATAGTGCAAAAAACTCATTCAAGATGATAGAGTGAAATGTAGTTGAGGTTTTCCATGCTGAGGGAGGACTGTTTAAACCATAGAAATGTCAGCTTTAGGTGAACTCTGAATTCTTGCCCCTGTGAAGTGGCGGTCCCCTGTGCCACAGCTGAAGACCTGGTGGCCTTTCTAATTCTCTCATCTGGTTTGTGCAGCTCCCAGCAGGCCTGTTCCAGCCATTCCTCTTTGTGCTGTCAATGTTCTCTGATGCTATTTTTCTGCCTTACTGAATGGGCAGTTCTAATTAAGTACATCTAAAACTCGGATGTCAGTTTTTCCTCCACAGGGAGAAGGTACCATTTTTGTGGCAAGCCTTTCTTTCCTGGAGAATCACGTCATTTACATTCAAGATGATGGCTGTGTTCAAGACAATTGTGCTGCCGGGAGTCTGATTTCCAAATTGGCTTAATACTCCTCAATTGTGATTGAGTTAGAAGAGACGGACCAGTGATCTGGGATTTTAAAACCTTAGAAAGATATAGGGCTTGGGCAGCCTTTTTATCTGACCTGAGTTAATTTGCCTTGGCTAGTTTATATCACCACAAGTTCTGTATTGCCTTTTCAAAAAATAGTAGCTGCCTGGAATATTGGTAAGCCAGGGCGGAAAACCTAAGCGAAAGGAAAAGATAATCAAATATGTAATTTACTTGCTTAGTCGTGGTATTCCAGAGAGAAATGAAAGGGAATGTGTGCCCTTAGCTTGTCAATCATGTAGTTTCCGGTTTCACAAGGGGAGGCATTGATTTCAAGTGTCATCGTGGGGTGATGGATAGATGAATCCAGATGAACTCCCTCTGCCTCTGGTGATTACTCCTCTAGCCACCCAGCTGGACTCATGTTTTACATATCCAATTTAAAGCACACGGTTAGCTAGGCTAACTGAAAGGTTCCATCCCACATACATTGGACCCCTGGATTTTTCTTGGCTCGTTGTACCCACTTTGACTTTTGCAAAGGTCTCAAATTGGAGGTAATCTTGTGTGTCCTGTAAGCTCCCTCACATGGTTCAATGAGTACAAAACGTGGCAGCAAGCAAGGCATTGTTAAGTGTAATGGACGTGACATGTCAAGAGCAATAAACCAGAGTGTCCTACAGACTCCCAGCAGTCCCTGTATGAACAGAGTCAGAGACTGGTCTGATGTCAGTCCTGGCCACTTTCCCATGAGGAAGAGAGATGGCAGCCCACTAGGCTTTCTGTTCATTGAATGTAAAGACTAAGCAGCAAAGCCTGTGTCCAGCATGACCCATAGGATATTAAAGAGGCATTGACTGTATCTGCTGCTTGGGAAGAAAAATCAACAATTTAGAGAGTAATCAAGATAGGAACTATAAAAAAAGATGTTTAACATTTAAAACTCAAAGAAAGTCCTCTACCCCCAGAATGCTTTCTCTCTGGTAAATAAGGATAAAATGACGCAGTTCCAGTTCCAAAGCTTGAGGATAGAGCTGCTGTTTTTTCTCACAGTCTCAATGTCCCATGCCTCTCCACTCTCATGCTGCAGCAGCTACAGCCTTCACTATACTAATCATATACACTAAGGTCTTTCCTACCTGCCCAGGACATTTGCAGATGCTCTGATTGGTGGGATGTCAGAATTTTTGTCCACACTCTCTGAGAGCTTGTATTTTTAAAAATCTTAACAAAATATCCCCTTAAATATTGTTGTTCATGAAGTGTATTGCGTGCTATCCTTTATACTTTCATGCTATGATGACAATATAAGAAAGTCCACAATTGTATATTCCTTACCTATTTTTTGAGGTCTCCCCTTTCTTTCCCTTCTGCTTCCTTCCCCTCCCCCATTTATCTCCCTCAATTTCTCTCTGAAATGGAATTCTCCCTATATTGTACAGGTTGCCTCAAATACCTAGGACCAAGCCAACTTCCTGCTTCAGGCTCCTGAGTAGCTCGCTCTTGTCTCAAATACCTTTACAAAATCAAGAACAAAACCAACTTACCAAGCAAGCAAACAAACAAGTGCCCCAAACTAAAGAGAATTAAGATATAATATTAATGGAGAACTTTTTATTTTAATTTAAAATATATCTTCCTATTAGTGTGGTTATGAATGTGTATATCCCCATATCACATCATGTATGTAAAGATCAGAAGACAAATTTGTGCAGCTTGTTTTGTATTTATACTTTATAAGTGTTTCTGGATCAAACTTGGGTTGAAAGACTTCCATGGCAAGTGATAGCCATCCCATAAGCCCTATTCTAATTTGTTTTTTGCTTTTCCTTTCCATGTCCATAAAACTGAACACTATCAAGGTATTCAGAGAGTATCTGCTGAATGATTGACAGCTATTTTCACTTCATTCCTCTTGCATGACATCATGCCCTTTGGAGATTCAGTTGGCTGCTGAAATTAAAACACCTCGAGGGTGTTCAGATACCTTCACTGCTCTGTGTCTGGAGCTAATCACATCTGTTTTCTTCTAAATGTTTGTAATTAGACAAAAGACACTCAGATGAAGAGAAAATAGCAGAATATTTCCAGTAAGATCGCACAGATGTCAGTAGACCTCTGGTCTAGAGAGGGAACAGACATGAAGAACAGAAGATGAGCCAGGCCTCACTGAGCTGTGCCTGCAGTCACTGCTTAACCTTCTTCTTCCTAGTTATCTTTCCTCTTCTCTTTCCATCTTTGGTCCAGTGGCTTATACAACATTTTATTCTTTATATGTTTGCTTTTAGAATGGAAACAAATGCATATCATATAGAAAATGATGTACATGTAATACAAGCTTTTTTTTCTCTCTCATTTTACATCCATTCTCACAGACTCAGATATCATCCCCTTCACTCAGGAGAGATAATTGCTTGCTAGCGATTTGGTGTACACAACTTCAGGCAATGTTCTATCCATGTTTGGACTTCCCTTTGTTTCTTTGTACTATGAACTTTATTGATTTCTGCCTTCTTCTTATTTCCTATCCTCTACAGTTTAGGGTTCACACTTCCATTCCCCGATGTCTTCTGGAGTTGAATGTTTAACTTATCACCTCTCTCTCTCTCTCTCTCTCTCTCTCTCTCTCTCTAGTATATATATATATATATATATATATATATATATATATATATATATATATTTCATGAACATTTGAGGGCAAATGTCCCTAGCAAGTGCTTCTGCAGCAAGCTCTATGTTTTGATGTTTTCAGTACAGCCCCATGTAGGAATTTTTTCAATAACAATTTTAATTTTGTTCTTCCAATAAGAAAATATTTACAAGTGTTTTTCAAAGTATCATTTGGGTTTGCTTTTAGACATTTGTAATGCATCCTAAACCAGTCGTATTTCAGTTTGAGAATGGGATTGCTATTCTTTGGTACCTGCTAATGGTCCGTGTCAACTTTTACATATCCCTAAGCAAACATCTCCCAGCAAGTAGATAGACTTTTCAATGTCTCTATAGTTCCGTTCAGTTTGCTTTTGTGTGCTCTGATGTTTTTAGTTGTATAAAACTCTGACTGGGTATAATTAGAAGATCCAGCCTTACATTATTGCATTACTTAGGTTTCTTGTCTTAGTGACAAAAAACCTGGCCAGACAGAAGTGATTCAAGAAGGAATGGTTTATTCTGGCTTAAGTACTCAGAAGCAGAGAGTGATGAATCCTTGTTACAGAGCTTGCTTGCTCCTTTTCATTCTGCCCAGGACTCCAGCTCCTGGTATGGTGTCAGCCACAATGGGAGTATTTTCTTTCTTTCTTTCTTTTTTGTTTTTAAATTTTTTATTAGGTATTTTCCTCATTTATATTTCCAATGCTATCCCAAAAGACCTCCATACCACCCCCCCACTCCTCTACCCACCCACTCCCACTTCTTGTCCCTGGTGTTCCCCTATACTGAGGCATATAAAGTTTGCACCACAGTGGGTAGTTGAAGTGTGTGTGTGTGTGTGTGTGTGTGTGTGTGTACATGTATATATCTTAACACCCAACTTCTCTTACAAATGGAAAAATTTATTTCCCTCAAGACAGGGTTTCTCTGTGTAGCCTTGGCTGTCCTGGAACTCACTTTGTAGATCAGGCTGGCCTCGAACTCAAAAATCCACCTCTCTCTGCCTCCCAAGTGCTGGGGTTAAAGGAGTGCACCACCATGCCCGGCCAAATGGAAATCTCACCATCCCTGTTTCAGTGAGTTTGGGTGTAGTATTCTAATTCCCAAAGGAATGTGACAGAGACTGAGGACTGTTTATCAGAGTAGAAGGTGGATTTGTAGGAACCATTAATTTTTTTTTTTTTTTTGCCTGTATGGTCTTTGTGCTATGAAATATAATGTGGCAGTGGCACAGTGGGGGTGGTACTTGCAGGCCCATGCCAAGGAGTTCTTCTAAAAAATCATGCCTTTCAAAAGACCTATTATATCTGTGGGAGACATCTTGGATCCCGGGCTCCACTGAGACTACTCTGCACAGGTGAGAGTGTGGATTACAGAAGCTAACCGCTTCTGGGACAGGCGGGAGGCACAGAGCTTCTGAGGCAGCCCCCTTTTCAGGTTCCAAACATCCAAGCACCTTCCCTGCCAGAGGATAGGTATCTGCCCAGCTGGGGAGGGCTTTGCCTGAGCATCTGCAGGAGACATTTTGGCCCCCAGACTCCACCGAGACTAGTCTGCACAGGTGAGAGTGTGGACTATAGAAGCTAACAGCTTCTGGGACAGGTCCTGTTTTGGGCCTTCATCTTCTGCCAGGAGGCAAGTCTGAACGCCAGATATCTGTGCAACGTGCTCTGACCACTGAAACTCAGGAGAGAGCTAGTCTCCCAGGTCTGCTGGTAGAGAATAACAGAATCATAAGAGGAACGAGCTCTAAACAGAAACAACTATAACAACTGACTCCAGAGTCTACCAGATGGCAAAAGGCAGACGTAAGAATTTTACTAACAAAACCCAAGACCACTCACCATAATCAGAACCCAGTCCCACCTCAGCCAGTCCAGGGCACCCCAACACACCCAAAAACCTAGACCCAGATTTAAAGGCATATAACATGATGATGGTAGAAGACATCAAGAAAGTCTTTTATAACTCACTTAAAGAAATACAGGAGAACACTGCTAAAGAGTTGCAAGTCCTTATAGAAAAACAGGAAAACACATCCAAACAGGTGATGGAAATGAACAAAACAATACTAGACCTAAAAAGGGAAGTAGACACAATAAAGAAAATCCAAAATGAGGCAACGGTGGAGATAGAAACCCTAGGAAAGAAATCTGTAACCATAGATGTGAGCATCAGCAATAAAATACAAGAGATGGAAGAGAGAATCTCAGGTGCAGAAGATTCCATAGAGAATATCGACACAACAATCAAAGAAAATACAAAATGCAAAAAGATCCTAACTCAAAATATCCAGGAAATCCAGGACAAAATGAGAAGACCAAACCTACAGATAATAGGAGTAGATGAGAATGAAGATTTTCAACTTAAAGGGCCAGCAAATATCTTCAACAAAATCATAGAAGAAAACTTCCCAAAACTAAAGAAAGAGATGCCCGTGAACATACAAGAAGCCTACAGAACTCCAAATAGTCTGGACCAGAAAAGAAATTTCTCCCGACACATAATAATCAGAACAACAAATGCACTAAATAAAGATAGAATATTAAAAGCAGTAAGGGAAAAGGGTCAAGTAACATATAAAGGCAAGCCTATCAGAATTGCACCAGATTATTCACCAGAGACTATGAAAGCCAGAAGATCCTGGACAGGTGTTATACAGACACTAAGAGAACACAAATGCCAGCCCAGGCTACTATACCCAGCCAAACTTTCAATTACTGTAGATGGAGAAACCAAAGTATTCCACGACAAAACCAAATTCACACATTATCTTTCCACGAATCCAGCCCTGCAAAGGAAAATAAAAGAAAAAACAAAATGAACAAACAAACAAACAAACAAACAAACAAACAAAAAACAATACAAGGACAGAAACCATGTCCTAGAAAAAACAAGAAAGTAATCCTTCAACTAACCTAAAAGAAGACAGCCACAGGAACAGAAGGCCAATGTTAACAACAAAAATATTAGGAAGCAACAATTACTTTTCCTTAATATCTCTTAATATCAATGGACTCAACTCCCCAATAAAAAGACATAGAACAACAGACTGGCTACACAAACAGGACCCAACATTCTGCTGCTTACAGGAAACCCATCTCAGGGAAAAAGACAGACACTACCTAAGAGTGAAAGACTGGAAAACAATTTTCCAAGCGAATGGTATGAAGAAACGAGCTGGAGTAGCCATTCTAATAACTAATAAAATCGACTTCTAACCCAAAGTCATAAAAAACCACAAGGAGGGGCACTTCATTCTCATCAAAGGTAAAATCTTCCAAGAGGAAATCTATTCTGAATACCTATGCTCCAAATGGAAGGGCAGCCACATTCATTAAAGACACTTTAGTAAAGCTCAAAGCATACATTGCACCTCACACAATAATAGTGGGAGACTTCAACACACCACTTTCATCAATAGACAGATCATGGAAACAGAAACTAAACAGGGACACAGTGAAACTAACAGTAGTTATGAAACAAATGGATCTAACAGATATCTACAGAACATTTCACCTGAAAACAAAAGGATATATATATATATATCTTCTTCTCAGCACCTCATGGTACCTTCTCCAAAATTGACCACATAATTGGTCACAAAACAAGCCTCAAGAGATACAAAAATATTGAAATTGTCCCATGCAACCTATCAGATCACCATGGATTAAGGCTGTTCTTCAATAACATAATAAATAATAGAAATCCAACATTCACGTGGAAACTGAACAATGCTCTTCTCAATGATAACTTGGTCAAGGAAAGAATAAAGAAAGAAATTAAGGACTTTTTAGAGTTTAATTAAAATGAAGCCACAAAATACCCAAAATTATGGGACACAATGAAAGCATTTCTAAGAGGGAAACTCATAGCTCTGAGTGCCTCCAAAAAGAAACTAGAGAGAGCACACAGTAGCACTTTGACAACACACCTAAAAGCTCTAGAACAAAAGGAAGCAAATTCACCCAAGAGGAGTAGAACGGCAGGAAATAATCAAACTCAGGGGTGACATCAACCAAGTGGAAACAAGAAGAACTATTCAAATAATCAACCAAATGAGGAGCTGGTTCTTTGAGAAAATCAACAAGATAGATAAACCCATAGCCAGACTCACTAGAGGGTACAGGGAAAGCATCCTAATTAACAAAATCAGAAATGAAAAGGGAGACAGAACAACAGATTCTGAAGAAATCCAAAACACCATCAGATCCTTCTACAAAAGGCTATACTCAACAAAACTGGCGAACCTGGATGAAATGGACAAGCTTCTAGGCAGATACCAGGTACCAAAGTTAAGTCAAGATCAGGTTAATGATCTAAACAGTCCTATATCTCCTAAAGAAATAGAAGCAGTCATTAATAGTCTCCAAATAAAAAAATCCCAGGACCAGATGGGTTTAGTGCAAAGTTCTATCAGACCTTCAAAGAAGATCTAATCCCAGTTCTTCACAAACTATTCCACAAAATAGAAGCAAAAGGTACTCTACCCATCTCATTCTATGAAGCCACAATTACTCTGATACCTGAACCACAAAAAGACCCAACAAAGATAGAGAACTTCAGACCAATTTCCCTTATGAATATCTATGCAAAAATCCTCAATTAAGTTCTTGCTAACTGAATCCCAAAACACATCAAAACAATCATCCATCCCCACCAAGTAGGCTTCATCCCAGGGATGCAGGGATGGTTACATTAAAACAATCATCCATCCTGACCAAGTAGGTTTCATCCCAGGGATGTAGGGGTAGTTCAATATACAGAAATCTATCAAAGTAATCCTGTATATAAACAAACTCAAGGACAAAAATCACGTGATCATCTCATTTGAGGCATAGAAAGCATTTGACAAAATCCAACACCCATTCATGATTAAAGTCTTGGAAAGATCAGGAATTCAAGGCCCATACCTAAACATGATAAAAACAATCTACAGCAAACCAGTAGCCAACATCAAAGTAAATGGTGAGAAGCTGGAAGCAATCCCCCTAAAATCAGGGACTAGACAAGGCTGCCCACTTTCTCCCTACTTATTCAACATTGTACTTGAAGTCCTAGCCAGAGCAATTCAACAATAAAAGGAGATTAAGGGGATACAAATTGGAAATGAAGAAGTCAAAATATCACTTTTTGCAGATGATATGATAGTATATATAAGTGACCCTAAAAATTCTACCAAAGAACTCCTAAGCCTGATAAACAGCTTCAGTGAAGTAGCTGGATATAAAATTAAATAGAACAAGTCAATGGCCTTTCTCTACACAAAAGATAAACAGGCTGAGAGAGAAATTAGAAAAACAACACCCTTCTCAATAGTCACAACTAATATAAAATACCTTGATGTGACTCTAACTGAGGAAGTGAAAGATCTGTATGATAAGAACTTCAAGTCTCTGAAGAAAGAAATTAAAGAAGATCTCAGAAGATGGAAAGATCTTCCATGCTCATGGATTGGCAGTATCAATATAGTAAAAATGGCTATCTTGTCAAAAGCAATCTACAGATTCAATGCAATCCCCATTAAAATCCCAACTCAATTCTTTAACGAATTAGAAAGGGCAATCTGCAAATTCATCTGGAATAACAAAAAACCTAGGATAGCAAAAACTCTTCTCAAGGATAAAATGATCTCTGGTGGAATCACCATGTGTGACCTAAAGCTGTACTACACAGCGATTGTGTTAAAAACTGCATGGTACTGGTATAGTGACAGACAAGTAGACCAATGGAATAGAATTGAAAACCCAGAAATGAATCCACTCACCTATGGTCACTTGATCTTTGACAAGGAAGCAAAAAACATCCATTGTAAAAAAGACAGTATTTTCAACAAATGGTGCTGGCACAACTGGCGGTTATCATGTAAAAGAATGTGAATTGATCCATTCCTATCTCCTTGTACTAAGGTCATATCTTATGATGTGAATGTGGTACATTTACACAATGGAGTACTACTCAGCTATTAAGAAGAATGAGTTTATGAAATTCCTAGGCAAATGGATGGACCTGGAGGGCATCATCCTGAGTGAGGTAACCCAATTACAAAAGAACTCACACAATATGTACTCACTGATAAGTGGATATTAGCCCAGAAACTTAGAATACCCAAGATATAAGATACAATTTGCAAAGCACATGAAACTCAAGAAGAATGAAGACCAAAATGTGGACACTTTGCCCCTTCTCAGAATTTGGAACAAAACAGCCATGGAAGGAATTACAGAGACACAGTTCAGAGCTATGACGAAAGGATGGACCATTTAGAGACAGCCATATCCGGGGATCAGTCCCATAATCAGCCTCCAAAAGCTGACACCATTGTATACACTAGCAAGATTTTGCTGAAAGGACCCAGATATAGCTGTCTCTTGTGAGACTATGCTGGGGCCTAGCAAACACAGAAGTGGATGCTCATGGTCAGCTATTGGATGGATTACAGGGCCCCCAATGGAGGAGCTAGAGAATGTAACCAATGAGCTAAAGGGATCTGCTACCCTATAGGTGTAACAACAATATGAACTACCCAGTACCCCCTGGAGCTCGTGTCTCTAGCTGCATATGTAGGAGAAGATGGCCTAGTGAGCCATCACTGGAAAGAGAGGCCCATTGGTCGTGCAAACTTTATGTGCTTCAGTACAGGGGTATGCCAGGGCCAAGAAGTGGAAGTAGATTGGTGGGGGAGTGTGTGTGGGACTTTTGGGATAGCATTGTAAATGTAAATAAATACCTAATTTTAAAAAAAGGAAACTTATTTGGGTAAAAGGCAGGGGAGTGAGGGCTTGGAGAAATGGTAGAAGCAGACATAAGGTTGCAGAGCCAAGAGGGTAGAGAAGGGGAGAGGAGAGAAAGAATGAGAGAAAGAAAGAAACATAGACCATCTGGGAACATGTAGGAACAGAAAGAGAGAAAAAGAAATAGAACTGGGGTGATGAGCAGTCCTATTATAAGCCATAGCTAGCAGGTAATGGTGGCAGATGATGACATAAGCCATTGCTAGGTCCCTGGAAGGAGCCTAGCATTGGGTAACATGAAAGTCCAACAATGGGTTCTCATATTGAACTTGTTGAACTAAGTTCCCTGCTGCTTAGAATAGTGACCAAGTCAAACTTGGGGTGAAAGGGGAAGAGAGGAATCCTTAGTGAGCAGGAAAGAAACTAGCCCCAAGACATGCTTTGTGGTCCCTTTGGTTTTGCATGGACTTTTCTTCGCTAATTAAATGCATTAAAAATTGTAAAGAAATCATGGGGTAATAGGTTACTTCTCAGAAAACATTATGGCCCACTAGATATTAAATATAGAAACACTTTTTCTTCACTCCAAAGTGAGCAAACAGATAAAGATGTATCTGTATGAGTAAGATCTTTAAGTTAGATCCTTCTTAAGAAACTTCTGTGACTGCCTAGACATTTTATAAATAATTTAAAATGTTAGCATGCCTTTCTTTGTCCAGAAAATGCAATTTCATAGCGATATTTGAAATTATTTTCACAGAAGTGCCTCTTGAAATATCTTGTTCATTTGTGACTTGAGCGCCTGTGTAATAGTTACACAGACACTTAGCACCACAGAGTGGGACTCTTGGATCAGTGCTGTTTGAGTGCAAAGTTTAATCAATGTCGGGGTTGAGTTCGCTCTCCTATCACATGGACGATAGAAATGACTTTGAAAAGAAACAAGAGAATATAAGCTCAGTAAGAAAGAATGTTTTTTTTTTTTTAGTGCCGGTTATTAAAATAAAAAAGACTAAGTGATAGAAGTTGCTAGTCCAGCAAGCATGGCTCAGTGAAAATGTTCCTGGAGCTGGGGAGATGGCTCTATCAGAAAAGTTCTTTCCATGCAAGCATTAGGGCCTGTTTTCAGATCACCAGCTGTTCCAATAGAAAGCTGTGTGTGGCTCATGTGTCTGTAATCTCAGTGCTTGGGAGACAGAGGAGTGAGGATCCTTGGGGCTTGCTGGCTATGCACTCCAGCCAAACTCAGTGGGAGAACTTGTCTCAAAAACCATGGTGATGAGTGAAATAGGGCTACACATGCATGAACACACGTGTGCATATGTACCCATAAGCACACATATGAACACGCACACACACATGCACAGGACTCCTTATGTGAGTCTGTAAAGCCGCTTGTTTGTGTTTTTCAAACCACCCTCTGCTTAACCTCGAGGTTAGCACTCACCTTTTTCATTAGAATGGTAAATTAAAAGGTTCACAGGGACAGCCTAGTTTGGTTTAAGTCCCTTCTCAGAAAATGTGAAGATTACCGTGATATAGAAATCAGTATTTTCAGCTCCGGGGTATCTAATGTCTGGTGTATTTCCCCCCACCTTCCCTCTTTGCTGTGGCTGTCCAGATTCCATTCTCTGTAATCCTTAAATCCCCAGCTTATTTCCATCACCATAGAAACACCTGCTGGTGTGATCAGTTTTGATCAGCTGCAGACTCACCTTTTGTGCCTGCTGCCAGCCGAGCTCTTCTCAGTGTCAGCCAGAGACGACAGGGTGAGAGAGCAGAGGTGGATGCTGCCTAAAGAAAGCTCACCCACTTTCAAATATGCCTTTCTTCTCGAAGAGAAATGAGCCCTCCCCCCCCCCCGCCCCGCCTTCTCCCCTCTTCAATTTGCAATTGCTTGCATGCTAAGGTGCAGAGTCACTGAGGAAAAAGCCTTAAAGAATCCCTCTTTCTCTCAGTTTTTGTTTTCAAAATGGAGTTCCCCCTTACTCTTAAATTTTTCATTGTGGTAAAAAGTACCTATTATTTAAACCACCATTAAAATTTAAAACATTATGTATTCAGTCGCACTCTTTCCCTGCCCCCCTCTGTGTGTGTGTGTGTGTGTGTGTGTGTGCACACGCCTGCATCCCACCATCAACTTAAACTTTTTTTTTTTTTCAGACAGGGTTTCTCTGTGTAGCCCTGGCTGTTCTGGAACTCTCTTTGTAGACCAGGCTGGCCTCGAACTCAAAAATCTGCCTGCCTCTGCCTCCAGAGTGCTGGTTTTAAAGACATGTGCCACCACGCCTGGCCCAACTTAAACATTTTTAAATGTCCAGTGCTGCTAAGGGTATTCTTATTACTCTGAAACAGACCTTCAGAATAGTCTTCAGCTTGTAAAACTTAAGAGCTCAGTACATCAAACAACCAAACATTTTAGACAGGGTCTATAGCCCAAGCTCCAGCTTTGGATATAGTCGAGGGTGACCTTTAATTTCCCATCCTCCTGTCTCCCACTCCCTAACTTTGGTATCATAGGCATGCTGCATACCAGGATGGTGTGGTACTGGTGAGTCTGACCCTAACCCAGGACCTGGAGCATGTTAGACAAGAACGCTCCCAGTCAAGCCCCATTCCCTGCAGTCACAAGTCTACCTGCTGACTCCACCATTTTGACAACTCTAGGACATTCCCATGCCTGCAATCCTGAAGCACTTTCCTTTTTGGGAATGATTTTTTTTCTGTCCACCTTAATATTGTCAGGGCTGATTTCTGTCACAGCGTCTTTCCTTTTGGAAGTCTGGGTAGAGCTAGGACTCTTATTCATTCTGCCTGCTGACTGGCTACTCTGTCACTGACCTATAGCCACACCGAGAGTTTCCTTCCTTCCTAAGGCTAAATAATTGCTGCTCTGTGCACACCTGACAGTCTGCTTATGCACTTGTGCATGCATACTTGGGTTGCTCAACCATTTTGGTCTTTGTAGGCAGTACTGTTATGGTTGTAGATATCCAGATATCTTTTGTGTGCCCCGCCCCCCCCCCATATTTTTTTTTTAGCTGATTTAGACTGGTACCCATGAATGCAGGGCTAGATCGGATAGTAATTCACTCTTTAAATATATGAGCCCTTCACTGTGATCTTTCACAGCAATGATATCATTTTTAGATTCTTACCAACAGTACATCAAAGACCCAATCTCATGTTATGCAGTTTTCTTGCCTCTTTGTAGGCTGCCTCTATCCTTGTTCATAGTTGTTTTGTTTGTTTGTCTGCTGTGCATGTTCTTTGTAAATTCTGTTTGTTTATTTTTTAAAAAGAATTGTTGCTGTGAGGCTGGAGAGATATCTCAGAGGTTAAGAGGACCCAGGTTCAGTTCCCAGCACCCTCATGGTATCTCACAACTACCTCTAACTCCAGTCCCAGAAGGTCTGTCTCCTCCACTTCCCCTTTTCTCTTTGAGATCATGAAGCATGTGATGTATATAAAATCATTCAGGCTCACACCCACACATAAAAATAGTGAAAGGTGAAAGATTTATACAATCTGAAGAGAGGCTCTGCCAGAGCCTGACTAATACAGATGGGGATCCATGCAACCAAACATTGGACTGAGTGTGGGGACCCCCAGTGGAGGAGACAGGACTGAAGGGGCTGAAGGGGTTTGCAACCCCACAGGAAGAACAACAATATCAACCAACCAGACCCTCCCAGAGCTCCCAGGGACTAAACCACCAACCAAAGAGTACACACGGGGGGACCCATGGCTCCAGCTGCATATGTAGCCAAAGATTGCCTCATCAGGCATCACTGGAAGGGGAGCCTCTTAGTCTTGTTGAGGCTCGATGCCCCAGCATAAGGGCAGTAAGGCAGGAATGGATGGGTGGGTGGGGGAGCATCCTCATAGAGGCAGAGGGAGGAAAAGAGGATAGGAGGTTTGTGGAGAGGAAACTGGGAAGGGAGATACATTTGAAATATCAAAAAAAATCAATAAAAATAGTAAATAAATAATTTAATATTGAATAATTTGATAAATCTGAAGAAAAACCTTGCTGTCTTTGCTTATGTGGCCATTTCCAAGAATTCTTCATCAAATCCGAAGTCATGAAGATTTTATTCTAGCTTTCTCCTAAGGAGTTTGTAGCTTTGGCTCTTTGACTCATGCTGAGTTACTTTCTTAGCATCCTATTCAGTAAGAGCCCGATTCTCTATTCAATTGTCATGGCATTTCTTTCATTCTTTCTTTCTTTCTTTTATTTATTTTTATTTTTTTATTAGGTATTTTCTTCATTTACATTTCAAATGCTATACCCAAAGTTCCCCAGACCTTCCCCACACTCCCCTACCCACCCATTCCCACTTCTTGGCCCTGGCGTTCCCCAGTACTGAGGCATATAAAGTTTGCAAGACCAAGGGTCCTCTCTTCCCAATGATGGCCGACTAGGCCATCTTCTGATACATATGCAGCTAGAGACATGCACTCCGGGGGTACTGGTTAGTTCATATTGTTATAACCCCATTAAAAAATGGGGCTCAGAGCTAAACAAAGAATTCTCACCTGAGGAATACCGAATGGCTGAGAAGCACCTGAAAAAAAATGTTCAACATCCTTAATCATCAGGGAAATGCAAATCAAAACAACCCTGAGATTCCACCTCACACCAGTCAGAAAGGCTAAGATCAAAAATTTAGGTGACAGCAGATGCTAGCAAGATGTGGAGAAAGAGGAACACTCCTCCATTGTTGGGATTGCAAGCTTGTACAACCACTCCAGAAAGCAGTCTGGCAGTTCCTCAGAAAATTGGACATAGTACTACCGGAGGATCCCGCAATACCTCTCCTGGGCATATATCCAGAAGATGTTCCAACTGTCATGGCATTTCTATTGGAAACCATTTGACCACAAATGTTGATTCCTGATCCTTTATCTCACTCCATTGTTCAATATGCCTATCTTGATGCCAGTGTCACATTGATTTGATTATTCTAGCAAATATTAATATGCCCAGATGAATTGATTTGAATTTGACACTTTTTAAAATTTTTAAATATTTTTTATTACGTATTTTCCTCAATTACATTTCCAATGCTATCCCAAAAGTCCCCCATACACCCCCCCCACTTCCTTACCCACCCATTCCCATTTTTTTGGCCCTGGCGTTCCCCTGTACTGGGGCATATAAAGTTTGTGTGTCCAATGGGCCTCTCTTTCCAGTGATGGCCGACTAGGCCATCTTTCGATACATATGCAGCTTGAGTCAAGAGCTCCGGGTACTGGTTAGTTCAAAATGTTGTTCCACCTATAGGGTTGCAGATCCCTTTAGCTCCTTGGGTACTTTCTCTAACTCCTCCATTGTAAGCCCTGTGATCCATCCACTAGCTGACTGTGAGCATCCACTTCTGTGTTTGCTAGGCCCCAGCATAGTCTCACAAGAGACAGCTATATCTGGGTCCTTTCAGCAAAATCTTACTAGTGTATGCAATGGTGTTAGCGTTTGGAAGCTGATTATGGGGTGGGTCCCTGGATATGGCAGTCTCTAGATGGACCATCCTTTCGTCACAGCTCCAAACTTTATCTCTGTAACTCCTTCCATGGGTGTTTTGTTCCCCAGTTCTAAGGAGGGGCACAGTGTCAACACTTTGGTCTTCATTCTTCTTGAGTTTCATGCGTTTAGCAAATTGTATCTTATATCTTGGGTATATTAAGTTTTGGGCTAATATCCACTTATCAGTGAGTACATATTGTGTGAGTTCCTTTGTGATTGTGTTACCTCACTCAGGATGATGCCCTCCAGGTCCATCCATTTGCCTAGGAATTTCATAAATTCATTCTTTTTAATAGCTGAGTAATACTCCATTGTGTAAAAGTACCACATTTTTTTTTTATCCATTCCTCTGTTGAGGGGCATCTGGGTTCTTTCCAGCTTCTGGCTATTATAAATAAGGCTGCTATGAACATAGTGGAGCATGTGTCCTTCTTACCGGTTGGGTCATCTTCTGGATATATGCCCAGGAGAGGTATTGCGGGATCCTCCGGTAGTACTATGTCTAATATAATAAGGAACCGCCAGACTGACTTCCACAGTGGTTGTACAAGCTTGCAATCCCACCAACAATGGAGGAGTGTTCCTCTTTCTCCACATCCTCGCCAGCATCTGCTGTCACCTGAATTTTTGATCTTAGCCATTCTGACTGGTGTGAGGTGGAATCTCAGGGTTGTTTTGATTTGCATTTCCCTGATGATTAAGGATGTTGAACATTTTTTCAGGTGCTTCTCAACCATTCAGTATTCCTCAGGTGAGAATTCTTTGTTCAGTTCTGAGCCCCATTTTTTAATGGGGTTATTAGATTTTCTGGAGTCCACCTTCTTGAGTTCTTTATATATATTGGATATTAGTCCCCTATCTGATTTAGGATAGGTAAAGATCCTTTCCCAATCTGTTGGTGGTCTTTTTGTCTTATTGACGGTGTCTTTTGCCTTGCAGAAGCTTTGCAGTTTCATGAGGTCCCATTTGTCAATTCTCGATCTTACAGCTCAAGCCATTGCTGTTCTATTCAGGAATTTTTTCGTGTGCCCATATCTTCAAGGCTGTTCCCCACTTTCTCCTCTATAAGTTTCAGTGTCACTGGTTTTATGTGAAGTTCCTTGATCCACTTAGATTTGACCTTAGTACAAGGAGATAGTAATGGATCAATTCGCAATCTTCTACATGATAACAGCCAGTTGTGCCAGCACCATTTGTTGAAAATACTGTCTTTCTTCCACTGGATGGTTTTAGCTCCCTTGTGGAAGATCAAGTGACCATAGGTGTGTGTGTGTTCATTTCTGGGTCTTCAATTCTATTCCATTGGTCTACTTGTCTGTCACTATACCAGTTCCATGCAGTTTTTATCACAATTGCTCTGTAGTAGAGCTTTAGGTCAGGCATGGTGATTCCACCAGAGGTTCTTTTATCCTTAAGAAGAGTTTTTGCTATCCTAGGTTTTTTGTTATTCCAGATGAATTTGCACATTACTCTTTCTAATTCGTTGAAGAATTGAGTTGGAATTTTGATGGGGATTGCATTGAATTTGTAGATTGCTTTTGGCAAGATAGCCAGTTTTACAATGTTGATCCTGCCAATCCATGAGCATGGGAGATCTTTCCATCTTCTGAGATCTTCTTTATTTTTTTCTTCAGAGACTTGAAGTTTTTATCATACAGATCTTTCACTTCCTTAGTTAGAGTCACGCCAAGATATTTTATATTATTTGTGACTATTGAGAAGGGTGTTGTTTCCCTAATTTCTTTCTCATCCTGTTTATTCTTTGTGTATAGAAAGGCCATTGACTTGTTTGAGTTAATTTTATATCCAGCTACTTCACTGAATCAGTTTATCAGGTTTAGGAGTTCTCTGGTGGAATTTTTAGGATCACTTATATATACTATCATATCAACTGTAAAAAGTGATATTTTGACTTCATCTTTTCCAGTTTGTATCCCCTTGATCTCCTTTTGTTGTTGAATTCCTCTGGCTAGGACTTCAAGTACTATGTTGAATAGGTAGGGAGAAAGTGGGCAGCCTTTTCTAGTCACTGATTTTAGTGGGATTTCTTCAAGCTTCTTACCATTTACTTTGATGTTGACTATGGTTTGCTGCAGATTGCTTTTATTATGTTTAGGTATAGGCCTTGAATTCCTGATCTTTCTAATACTTTTATCATGAATGGATGTTAGATCTTGTGGAATGCTTTTTCTGCATCTAACGGGATGACCATGTGGTTTTTGTCTTTGAGTTTGTTTATATAATGGATTACGTTGATTGATTTCCATATATTAAACCATCCCTGCATCCCTGGAATAAAACCTACTTGGTCAGGATGGATGATTGCTTTAATGTGTTCTTGGATTCGGTTAGCAAGAATTTTATTGAGTATTTTTGAATTGATATTCATAACGGAAATTGGTCTGAAGTTCTCTATCTTTGTTGGATCTTTCTGTGGTTTAGGTATCAGAGTAATTGTGGCTTCATAGAATGAGTTGGGTAGAGTTCCTTCTACTTATATTTTGTGGAATAATTTGTGCAGAACTGGAATTAGAACTTCTTTGAAGGTCTGATAGAACTCTGCACTAAACCCATCTGGTCCTGGGCTTTTTTTGGCCGGGAAACTATTAATGACTGCTTCTATTTCTTTAGGGGATATGGAACTGTTTAGATTGTTAACTTGATCCTGATTTAACTTTGGTACCTGGTATCTGTCTTGAAATTTGTCCATTTCATCCAGGTTTTCCAGTTTTGTTGAGTATAGCCTTTTGTAGAAGGATCTGATGATGTTTTGGATTTCTTCAGGATCTGTTGTTATATCTCCCTTTTCATTTCTGATTTGTTAATTAGGATGTTGTCCCTGTGCCCTCTAGTGAGTCTACCTAAGGGTTTATCTATCTTGTTGATTTTCTCAAAGAAAAATCAACTCTGAGTTTATTTAATTCTTTGAGTAGTTCTTCTTGTTTCCACTTGGTTGATTTCACCCCTGAGTTTGATTATTTCCTGCCGTCTACTCCTCTTGGGTGAATTTGCTTCCTTTTTTTCTAGAGCTTTTAGATGTGTTGTCAAGCTGCTAGTGTGTGCTCTCTCCAGTTTCTTTTTGGAGGCACTCAGAGCTATGAGTTTCCCTCTTAGAAATGCTTTCATTGTGTCCCATAGGTTTGGGTATGTTGTGGCTTCATTTTCATTAATTTCTAAAAAGTCTTTAATTTCTTTCTTTATTCCTTCCTTTACCAAGGTATCATTGAGAATAATGTTATTCAGTTTCCACGTGAATGTTGGCTTTCCATTATTTATGTTGTTATTGAAGATCAGCCTTAGTCCATGGTGGTCTGATAAGATGTAAGGGACAATTTCAATATTTTTGTATCTGTTGAGGCCTGTTTTGTGACCAATGATATGGTCAATTTTGGAGAAAGTCCCGTGAGGTGCTGAGAAGAAAGTATATCCTTTTGTTTTAGGATAAAATGTTCTGTAGATATCTGTTAAGTCCATTTGTTTCATAACTTCTGTTAGTTTCACTGTGTCCCTGTTTAGTTTCTGTTTCCACGATCTGTCCATTGATGAAAGTGGTGTGTTGAAGTCTCCCACTATTATTGTGTGAGGTGCAATGTGTGCTTTGAGCTTTATTAAAGTGTCTTTAATGAATGTGGCTGCCCTTGACTCTTTTTTAAGATAAGTTTTCCTACTCTTTCAAAAGAGATTTCAGTGAGTCTTTGCAGGATACTTCACTACATTTGTAAATTGCCTTGAGTATTTTTGATATTTTAATGGTATACTTTCCAACCTATGATAAAGGAACATGTTTCGACCTATTGGCATATTTTAAGTATGCTAGTCTTAATGACATAAAATGCACAATGTGGAGGTATAAACTAATGTTAAAATCTATAAACTTTCAGAGTAATTACATATTCAACATATTAGTATAAAAGTCATACAGAAGTTTGAAATAATGTTATAAGCTATTATTATAAGAATGCAAATTTTATAATAACCTATAGATTTGCCTTTAGGAAATTCTTGGTTTTTTAAAGCAGAGATGTTTACTCTGTGCGAATGTATGCAAATGCATAAAAGGCATTGTGCATGTGTATAGGTCAAAGGAGAGTTATATGGAGTTGGTTCTCTCCTTCAACCATGGGAGTCCCAATAGTCAAACTTGGTCACTAAACTTGGTAGCAAGCACCTTTCTCTACCCTCCATCTCACTGGACTGTTGCGCTCACCTCGTCCGGCAAGGAAAAACGAAACAAGGTCGGATTCTTCTCAACAGCTTTATTGCAGGAACACTTCGATGCTAAGGGAACTCCGGGAACTCAGGGAGGACTGCTTATATACACCCCAGCACTGGGGAGGGCTATGTGTCCTCCTGGGATTGGTCAGTCTGCCACCACTTTAATTTGTATTCACCCGCTGGGGAGGGGTTGGCGCCAGATTCAGGCTAGCACCTGCGCAGTGGTGTTGTTTATGGCAACGGAGTACCAGAGACCGGTGCCATCTTTTAGCCGCCAGCTGCCTACATCTCCCCTTTTTTGTTTAATAATATGATGCTGGACTAGTTCTGTCCATTGGCCACAGCTCCTGTCTTAGGTCGATCCTTTCATGTCACATCCTTACCCGTCCTAGGGTTACCCTATCGCCTCCAGGCCCCATGTCTTAGTTTGGTCTGTGCATAAGGAAAGTTGCCTGTCACTGGATACCGTGGATCTGTGTGACTATAACTGCCAGACGACCTAGGGTGAGGTACACTGGGGAGGGCTATGTGTCCTCCTGGGATTGGTCAGTCTGCCGCCACTTTAATTTGTATGCACCCGCTTGGGAGGGGTTGGCGCCAGATTTGGGCTAGCGCCTGCGCAGTGGCATTGTTTATGGCGACGGTGTATCAGAGACCGGCGCCATCTTTTAGGCGCTGGCTGCCTACACTGGACCATGTGGCAATGTATACTTCTATAGATGGGATTGAGCTACTGTTTGTCTTATTGTCTATAATTTTTAGTGGATTTTCTTACAGCTCACATCTTAATAGAAATAAAATCCTTAGATGTTGCTTATTTGGGGAAATACTAATTCCCTCCTCATGGAGAAAATATTTGATTCACTTAATAATCTTGGTTGATATGAACATATTCCACATAGTCTTTTGAACTTGAGTGCCCCTGATGAGGAAGAACTCCACTTAGGTTTTACTAAGTGGCCTGGGCATGTGTCAGTGAGTTTCTTTTTTGCTTCTTTCAGGCTTTGATACAAGGTAACTGGTCCCTTTACTTTGAAGGAGCCTTTTATTTCATTTTATATGATTGTTTTATATTTACAAATTCCTTGGCCACATAGCAAGGCTCTACTCTGACTAGATCATAACTAAAAATACCCATTTACTTTAACCAGCATTTTGCCACATGGCTGGTTACCTATGCTCAGGTACCATGTGTCCATGTGTCCATCTCCTCACCTCTTTCCGGTTCCCCTCATTTCTCTCCCAGAATTCTTTCTCCTCCCCGTGTCCCTGCCTCTATTTCCTGCCTAAGCCACATGCCATAAGTTTTTTTTAACTGACAAGTAGGCATCCATACAATACACAAGATCCTCTCTCTATAATTCCCCTGTTTAGTCCAATAAAGGACTCCTTTTCTTTCAAATACAAATTGGATATAATTAGAACAATTAAGAAAACTATAAGCTATGATATACATTTATGATGTCCAGTCTATATATTTGGTAATTTACGTAGAGTATCTTAACATCTATCCTGTCTTGTTGAGCTAGAATTCTGTATCTAACTATTCCCTATTCTAACCGGGAATACCATCCTAAAATCATGTTCTTAAATTCTTAACAATTTAAGCTTAATTGGGAGATTATAACTCTCTGGTCTTCAACACCATCACAGATTGGAAAAGGAATAAATATTATATGATTATGCAGGAAGGGTACAGACACAGTTTCCAAAAATCATTGAAATAACAGAAATAGCTTACTGCCTGGACAGTTCCCAATATTCCTTATAATGGTCTGTGAGGTTTTAGTATCATATATTTGGAATTGTTTAATATTTTGGACATTTATATTGATGTCTTTCATCAGGATTGAAAACGTTTATTTACTGTTGTTCTGTTTTCTCTTCTTTCTTTCCTACTCTTCTCCTTTTGGCAGTCCCACTATGCACATGTTAACACACATCAAGTCCCTCAATTTCTGTTCAAGATCCAATTCTCTGGAATATTCTTCTTTCTGTTTCTCAGATAGATGCCTAGAGGTCACCGATTTTTCTACCTGCTCAAAATTGACTTTAAATCACTTGAGTGGAATTTTCATGCTTGTTATTGCATTTTTTTCTGGTTAAGGATTTCTCTTTTAGTTTATGTAAAAAGTCTGTCATCTTATATTTACAGTTCGTTCACATGTTGCTTTCTTGACCTTCTCATGTATCTGTGTCTCTTTAAGAAAAGTGCTTCAAAGTCTTTGTCTACTGTAGTTGCCCTCGAGTCTTATGTCAGGGGCAGTTTCTATAGATGTCATTTCCCTCTGTATTTCTTTGTAAACCTTCTTAGGTTTTTAAATTTAATACTGTTACCTGAAATCAATTCCTTCCTGTTCATTATGTTTTATGATGTTGTCATTGATGTTGTTGATCTTTGTTACTTCCAACTTCCTTTGTGTTATTGTTTCAAGCTAATTATGTTCTTAGAATAAACCAGACTTCTGAACTATCAGGTTTTTATTTCTTTAATTTTTTTCTGGGGACATATTTAATTCTAATTTTTCAATATATACAGATAATGGTTTTGCACGCATTAATCTTTAACATTCATTTACTAAGAAGTGAAAAGGAGAAGAATAACCATGAGTGAGGTGCTGGACACTTGATTCTCCCATAAGTCACTTCACCAGGACAGGGGACAGCTTGTAAAGTGGGCGAGGAACAATGACAATTGTCACACAGCTTTTGTGAGCCTGGGTTACCCGGTGCTACTTCTGAACACAAGGTGTGTGTGAACACATCTCTGTTGTGATGTGGGAGATGGGATGAGAATGAGTAGGTGTCTGGGATTAAAATCTGAATTTTATCAAAATTCACTGCATCACAATATCCAAAGTGTCAACAGATTTCAATGTTCCCAAATGGTTCCATCATATCTATTAATGTGATGGTCATCAGATGAGGGAGAGATCCCTTGTGTTTTGTATTCTGCAATCTCTCTTTTTGTCTTACATCTCATATCTCTTTTGTGTTTCCAATGTAGTTATAATACTTTCTAGATATTGGGAATACTAATCAAGGTTAATGACATCTTTTTACTATGAAATTGCTTTAGCTGTAAACCAAGATCTTTGTAGATGCTATAACTTGTATATTTCAGTACTAAGAGTAGTGTAGTACTATGTCCACTAAGATGGACATAGGAGTAGATTATGTATAGGCTATTTAATCTCAATTCCAATTTCTTCATAATTTCCTCAATGTACTTGTTTTATATTTTATTTTTGTACCTATGTTTTCTTTGAATGTGTGTATATGCACCATGTGTATGCTCAGTGCCCTGAGAGTTCAGAATTAGACATTATATTTCCTATAACTGAAGTTACAAATGGTCATGACTGATCATGTGAATGTTTGGAACAGAACTTGGGATCTCTGCAAGAGCAGCAAGTGCTTTGAACTATTGAGCAATCTTTTCAGGCCCTCAATTTTGGTTTCTAGTAGGCTATGTTTCTCTAAAGTCAGAAAGCTATGTATGTGTATGTATATGTATATATATGTATATGTATGTATATACACACACACACACATATATACATATATATGTAAAAATTAACCATACACTTATAAGTAAAAGTGTAAACTGTGTTGTAACAAGTACATCAAGTCACTAAATTGATTTCATTGCTAAAGCCATCAAGATTCATGAGGATTATACCAGGGTCAACTAAGCCTTGGCAAATAATATTGATCATGACAATAGCCAAAGAGTGTTTCAAGGTAAAATGAAGTAGGGATTTGTCAGTCTGATAATGTGGTTTACACCCTGTTGTTATTGTTTCTTTCTAGTGGTGTTAATCCTCCATTAGGGATGAAAATGCTAATGTTACCTCTTATAGAAGGGAATAGAAGCTTATAAGTGTCTTATAAGCTTCTATTCCCCTTTCTAAGTGGGATTTAAGCATCCTTACTTAAGCCTTCCTTTTTGGTTGACTCTTATGGTCTCTGTGGTGTATTATGTATATCCTGTCCTGGAAAGGGGGACAACATTTGAAATGTAAATAAATAAAATAATTAATTAAATGGATTTTTTTTTTTTGATGCCAAGAACTGCTTCCAGACAGGAGCCCAGTAGGGTTATTCTCTGAGACACTCTTCTAGCATCTGCCTAAGACAGATGCAGATACGGTCAACCATTGGACTGAGCCTGGGGACCCCATTGGAAGAGGTAAGGAAGGACTGAAGGAGCTAAGGGGGATGGTAACTCCACAGGAAGAACAATATCAACTAACTGGACCACCAAGAGCTCCCAGAGACTAAATCACCAACCAAAGAGCATACCTGGGTTGGAACATGTTCTCTGCCACATATATAGCAGAGGATTGCCTTTTCTGGCATCAATGGGAGGTGATGTGCTTTGTCTTGAGGAGGCTTGTTGCCCCAGGGAAAGGGGGTGCTAGAGAGGTGAGGCAGAAGTGGGTGGGTGTGTGGTGGAGTACCTTCTTAGAATCAAAAAGGAGAGGGGATAGGAGGAAAGTTTGTAGAGGGAAGACCTAGAAGGGCAACAACATTTGAAATGTAAATAAATACATTTATTTACAATTAAATAAATCAATTTAAAATAAAGCAGTCTTCCGAAATTCATCCCAAACTTAGATCATTTTAAGCTCAGTAGAATTAGATAAAGAAGAGGAAACAATGACAGCCATGCCTGGTGTTCAATGTGGGGTGGGGGTGTTAAAAGCTGGAAATTATTCCAAAAACACAGAATGAAGATTCTTGAGAATTAGAGCAGACAAACGCTCTCCTTTAAGACATAATTTATTTAATTTGTATTAATGTGTATATCTATCTGTCTATGTTTGCATATCTGTCTATGTTTGCATACGTGTGTGTGTGTGTGTGTGTGTGTGTGCATGCGCCATTGTTGGCATTAGTCATAGTTTTTTTTTCTTTAATTGAAAATAGATTCCTATCTTTTATATTATATCACCACCCTTTACTACTCCCAGTTCCCTCCCTTCTCTCCACTCATTCCTGATACATGATGCATTCCAAATCCATCTTATCAGACTTGTATGCAGTCACTCAACAGGAGGAAGAGAGTCCTAAGAGCAGGCATAAAAGTCAAAGAACCACTTGCTCTCACAGTAAGGAGTCCCATCAAAACACTGAGCTGGCTGTCTCATATGAGGCTATGCCAGTGCTTGGCAACTACAGAAGTGGATGCTCACAGTCATCTATAAGACGAAATACAGGGCCCCCAATGGAGAAGCTAGAGAAAGCACCCAAGGAGCTGAAGGGGTCTGCAACCCTATAGATGGAAAAACAATATGAACTAACCAGTACCCCCAGAGCTCATATGTCTAGCTGCATATGTAGCAGAAGATGGCCTAGTTGGCCATCACTGGGAAGAGAGGACCCTTGGTATTGCAAACTTTATTTGCCCCAGTATAGAGGAATGCCAGGGCCAAGAAACAGGAGTGGGTGGGTAGGGAAGCGGGGCAAAGGGAGGGTATAGGGAACTTTTGGGATACCATTTAAAATGTATATAAAGAAAATATCTAATAAAAAAATAAATAGAAAAAAAAACCACTGAGCTGAAAACTATAATTTAAAGGCAAAGGATCTTTTTCAGACCTGTGTAGTCTCTACAGTTTTTGCTTGAGTCTCTATAAGTTCATAGATGCCTTGCTTGGTTGACTTGGAAGAGTTTGTTCTCCTGGTGTCCTCCATCTGTCCTTTCTGCCTCTTCTCCCATGGGGTTTCCTGAGTTCTTAGGGGATAGATGTGATGGAAACATTCCATTTAGACTCCCTTTCCACATAATGTTTGGCTGTGGGTCTCTGCATCTGTTTTTATCTTCTGCTGGAGGAAGTTTCTCTGATGATGCCTGCCTGAATAAGTATAACAGAGTATCATTAAGAGTCATTTTATTTATACTTTAAAAAATGTTTTAGGGATGTAGGTTTTGGTTTTATCCTAGGTCTTTGGGCTATCTAGTCTGTGATTCTTGATTACTCTAGCAGAGTTGGGTGTGGATTCTGTCTCTTGAAGTTCAAATCAGAATTTAGTGGGCTACTTCCACAAGGTCTGTGCCACCATTTCCCTAGCATATCTTGAAGGCAAGACAGATTATAGGTCAAAGATTTTTGTGGCTGGGTTGGTGTTTACATTTTTCTTTCGGTAGATTGCAGAATACTTTTCCCCACCAAAGGAATTAGAATGTAGAGGTGAAGGCTTTATGTAGGAACAGGTTCTATTTCTCCATGCTCAGTGAATTATGTTGGTGTTGTCCTTGGCAAGAGTGTCCCTCTGATAGTTTGCAGAGAGCAACCAATTGTCTTAGCAATAGCCTGAGTTGTTTGGGAATTTCCATTGGACGCTCTTTGTCAACAGTTCAATTGAATGCAACACAGTTCTGCCAATGGGAGCCACAATTGGTGATGTGTGATGTCACCATACAATTAGAAGATTGTATTGGGGTCATCTTCACATATTGAGGAGGGTTTTCACTAAACTAGGTTTCCATATCATGTCTCAAATGCCCCTCAAATCCAGCTGTCTCTCCCTGCATTCTGTCAATATAGCTCTTTCCTAGCCATCTCCACTTCATTATGCCACTCTTTTTCCAGACTCCCAGTAATTTCTATTCAGCTGGTTTGCTGTATATTGCTTTTATTATGTTTAGGTATGGGCCTTGAAGTCCTGAGCTTTTAAAGACTTTTATCATGAAAGGGTGTTGGAAATTGTCAAATGCTTTCTCAGCATCTAATGAGATGATCATGTGGTTTTTGTCTTTGAGTTTGTTTATGTAGAGGATTAACTTGATGGACTTCTGTATATTGAACCATCCTTGTATCCCTGGAATGAAGCCTACTTGATTACCATCGATGACCATTTTGATGTGTTCTTGGATTTGGTTTGAGAGGATTTTATTGAGTATATTCATAAGGGAAATCAGTCTGAAATACTCTTTCTTTGTTGGGTCTTTGTGTGGTTTAGGTATCAGAGTAATTGTGGCTTCATAGAACAAATTGAGTAGAGTACCTTCTGTTTCTATTTTGTGGAATAGTTTGAGGAGTATTAGAATTAGGTCCTCTTTGAAGGTCTGGGGCTTTTATTGGTTGGGAGACTATTAATGACTGTTTCTATTTCTTTAGGGGATATGAGACTGTTTAGATCGTTTATCTGATCCTGATTTAACTTTGGTACCTGGTATCTATCTAGATAATTGTCCATTTCATCCAGGTTTTCCAGTTGTGTTGAGTATAGGATTTTGTAGTAGGATCTATTGAGTTTTTGGATTTCCTCAGGTTCTGTTGTTATGTCTCCCTTTTCATTTCTGATTTTGTTCATTAGGATACTGTCTCTGTGCCCTCTAGTTAGTCTGGCTAAGGGTTTATCTATCTTGTTGATATTCTCAAAGGATCAGCTCCTGGTTTGGTTGATTCTGTGTATAGTTCTTTTTGTTTCTATTTGGTTAATTTCAGCCCTTAATTTGATTATTTTCTGCTGTCTACTCCTCTTGGGTAAATTTGCTTCCTTTTGTTCTAGAGCTTTTAGGTGTCCTATAAAGCTAATCTTGTATGCTCTCTGCAGCTTCTTTTTGGAGGCACTCAGAGCTATGAGTTTTCCTCTTAGGACTGCTTTTGTTGTGTCCCATAAGTTTGGGTATGTTGTGGCTTCATTTTCATTAAACTTTAAAAGTCTTTAATTTCTGTCTTTATTTCTTCCTTGACCAAATTACCATTGAGTAGAGTGTTGTTCAGCTTTCATGTGTATGTGGGCTTTCTATTATTTATGTTGTTATTGAAGTTCAGCCTTAGGCCACGTGATCTGATAGGATGCATGGGATTATTTCAACATTATTTTATCTGTTGAGGGCTGTTTTATGACTGATTATATGGTCAGTTTTGGAGAAGGTACTATGAGGTGCTGAGAAAAAGGTATATCCTTTTGATTTAGGATAAAATGTTCTATAGATATCAGTTAAATTCATTTGTTTCATAATTTCTGTTAGTTTCATTGTGTCTGTTTAGTTTCTGTTTCCAGGATCTGTCCATTGATGAGAGTGGGGTGTTAAAGTCTCCCACTATTACAGTGTGAGATGCAATGTGTGTTTTGAGCTTTACTAAAGTTTCTTTAATGAATGTGACTGCCCTTGCATTTGGAGCATAGATGTTCAGAATTGAGAGCTCATCTTGGTAAAGTTTACCTTTGATGAGTATGGATTGTCCCTCCTTATCTTTTTTGATAACTTTAGTTTGAAAGTCGATTTTATTCAATATTAGAATGGCTACTCCAGATTGTTTCTTGGGATCATTTGCTTGGAAAATTGTTTTCCAGTCTTTTACTCTGGGGTAGTGTCTGTCTTTGTCCCTGAGGTGGGTTTCCTGTATGAAGCAAAATGTTGGGTCCTGTATATTTAACCAGTCTGTTAGTCTATGTCTTTTTACTGGGGAATTGAGTACATTGATATTAAGAGATATAAAGGAAAAGTCATTGTTGCTTCCTGTATTTTTATTGTTAGAGTTGGAATTCTGGTTTATGTGGCTATCTTCTTTGAGGTTTGTTGAAAGATTATTTTCTCGCTTATTCTAGAGTGTAGTTTTCCTCCTTGTGTTTGAGTTTTCCCTTTATTATCATTGGAAGGGCTGGATTTGTGGGAAGATATTGTGTAAATTTGGTTTTGTCATGGAATACCTTGTTTCTCCATCTATTGTAATTGAGAGTTTTGCTGGGTATAATAGCCTGGGCTACCATTTGTGTTCCCTTAGGGTCTGTATGACATCTGCCCAGGATCTTCTGGTTTTCATAGTCTCAGGTGAGAAGTTTGGTGTAATTCTAATAGGTTTGCCTTTATATGTTACTTGACCCTTTTCCCTTACTCCTTTTAATATTTATTTGTTTTGTGCATTTGGTATTTTGATTATTATGTGACATGAGGAATTTCGTTTCTGTTCCAAACTATTTGGCATTCTGTAGGCTTCTTGTATGTTCATGGGCATCATTTTCTTTAGGTTGGGGAAGTTTTCTTTTATAGTTTTGTTCAAGATATTTACTGGCCCTTTAATTTGGAAATCTTCCTTCTCCTCTATGCCTATTATCATTAGGTTTGGTTTTCTTATTGTGTCCTGGATTTCCTGGATGTTTTGGGTTAGGGTCTTTTTTGCATTTTGTATTTTCTTTGATTGTTATGTCAATGTTTTGTCAATGTTTTATATGGAGTCTTTGGCACCTGATATTCTCTCTTCTATCTCTTGTATTCTGTTTGTTATGCTTGCATCTATGGCTCCTGACTTTCCTAGGTTTTCTATTTCCAGCATTGTCTCCCTTTGTGGTTTCTTTATTGTTTCTACTTCCATTTTTAGATCCTGGATGGTTTTGTTCAATTCTTTCACCTGTTTGGATGTGTTCTCCTGTATTTCTTTAAGGGAGTTATTTATGTCCTTCTTATAGTCCTTCAACTTCATCATGAGAAGTGACTGTATCTTAGATCTGTATCTTGCTTTTCTGGTTTGATGGTGTATCTGGGACTTGCTATGGTGGGAGAGTTGGGTTCTGATGATGCCAAGTAACCTTGGTTTCTGTTGCTTCTGTTCTTAAGCTAGCCTCCTGTCATCTGATTATCTCAAGTGCTCCCTGCACTCAATATATCTGATTGGAGCCTGTCTTTCCCGCAACCCCAGTTGAGTCAGGACTTCTCAGAGTCCAGGTTTCTTTGTTATCCTGGGATTCTGTGATACTGAGATTCTGGGTGTGTTAGAGTTCTTGGTAGTCAAGCATGGTCTGATACCTTGAGATCCTGGTGTGACTAAGCTCCTGGGGTTCTGGGACCCTGGGATCCTAAGATCCTGGGCATGTTAGAAGGCCTGGAATTGGTACCTCCTCTGGGGACTGTGGGGCTGTCTGCTGAGTTTGAAACCAAGGTAGACCAGCACTTACTGGAAGAAACCTGAGCTACTGGTCGGGGGGGGTGTGTGTGGTTCCTATATCTGTGTTCCAGCTGGCCCCAGGTGCCCCCGGTTCTGTTGGAACAGAAGTTGTGTTCCAATCACCAGTGATCCTAAGATCCTGGGTGTGCCTGTGGTTGGACAGTCCTTTGGAGACTGTGGGACTGTCCTCTGAGTTTGGGCCCAATGTGGTCCAGCGCTGGTGCTGACCAGAAAGAACCGGAGCCACCTATTCCACCTCTTGTATTCTGCTGGTGAAGCTTGTATCTGTTGAACTGGTTCAAATTCCTAAATTTTTCATTCCCAGAATTCTCCCCATTTGTTTTCTTTATTGATTTTATTTCCATTTCCAGGTCCTGAACAGTTTTATTCATTTCCTTCTATTGTTTGTGTTTTCTTGGATTTCTTTAATGAATTCACTATTTTCCTCACACTGTATTTGCTGGAGTTCTTTAAGAGATTTATTAATTTCCTCATTAAAGACCTTTATCATCTTCGCACAAGTGGTTTTAAGGTCTTTTTCTTGTGATTCAGCTATGTTGGAATATTCAGGACCTGCTAAATATTCCAAACAGCAGCAATTTTCCTGTTACAAAGCTCAGGCTGCTGGAGGAATTGGATCCTAGGAGCAGAAGGAAAGGTATGGGTTCACCCTCAGCCTCCTTCTGGTCAGATGTTTTGAATCCCATTGGAGCTGGAGTTGTAGGTGTTTGTGAGGTTCCCAACACAATTGAGGGGAACTGAATCAGGTCAAACAAGAACAGCATGTAGTCTTAACTGCCAAGTTTTCTCTCCTGCCCTACACAAAACATTTCTTTTCTAAGTTTTATTAAAAATAAATATTAAAATTTATTCATATCAAATAGATTGATCAGATAGTTTCTAACCCATGAATATGAATTATAGTTCTGGAATGGAGGGCTATGATTGTTTTAAGTTCCATGGTCTGTTTCATTTGACTTATCTAATGGCATTGATCCATGCAGTTGCTCACAAAGGCTGATAACATGGTCAAGCCACCAGCTCTGCACATTGCTGCCTAGTCTTCCTTCTCTCCACTAAATATGTCAGAATCTGAATACACAAAACATCATTGATCAGAGTTTAGAGGAATAAGTAATTAAAAATCATGAAATGTGTGAAATATATATTTCTAGTCACATAGTAAAGACAAAGAAAACAAATAATAAATTTAAGCAGAAAACCAAGAAACAAGGCCAAATTGAAACAAAATGGTAAACTAAATGGCACAGGATTTTCTTGAGTCTCAAAAAAATTATAACTGTTTCTTGGTTAAAAGGAAATAAGTATTATTTTCTATAATTTAATACTTTGCAAAGAGGGTTCAAATCATGTTCTAAAATATACTTATTTGTGTAAACTGATAAGTAAGGCTCCTGTGATGGTTAATATTGCTTACCAACTTGACAAGGTCTATATTCATCTAGAGCACAATCCTCTAGATGTGTCTGAGAGGGCAATTCTACACTGAGTCAACTAGGATATGAGATGTGGTCAGGACCATCCCATGACCATCCTAGAATCATCTTAGACTGAACCAAAGGAACAAAGGATGCTGAGCTCCAGCATTCATTTCTCTTTGACTCAGTATAACCAGATGCCTCAAGTTCCCACCACCAGGACTGCTCCTGAATAATGGACTTGAACTATGAGCCAAAAGCAATATTCTCCAAGTTGCTTTTGCAAGGAATTTTGTGGTAGCAATGAGAAAGTAACTCATACACCTTCTATAAATCCTTTTGTATTTTCCCAATGAGATTGCCTAATGTTTCTCTCTGAACTGTTCTGGTGGGTGATAATAAATTATTGGAATTAATAAATAATAAACTGGAAGATTTTCCAATGTAGATATTACTTTTGATAGAAAAAAATCTTTTGTTACATGAAATTCAAATCATTTATCAGATTTAATATTAAGAAATCAAATCCAAAACAATGAAAAAGCTCTTTTCTTCACTTCTGTAAAGAGGTGCAAAGAAAAGAAGTCTGGACCAAGAGTCCTATGGAGACACCAGGCAGCCTGCAAGATATCAATTAGGAAGCAGCTGAATGGGCAGTGAACCTGTGGTGTAGTCACAAAATGGTATGGCATTAAGCCACATTCTGTAGTTTTTAAAGATCTTTCTTAAGATTTAGTTGTTCATATCTTCTTTACCTGGGATGTTCATGGTCCATAGAGATGTCCTCAAATTACTGAAGACTGAAGCATTACACACTCACTCCTACACATTCGGACTCTCCTTGGATTGGGTAACTATTTCAAATAGTCCTCCTTTTCTTCCAAAGATGTGAATTTAACCTGATGCTTTTTCCTAACCTCCAAAATGAAATAAGACCCACTGAAAACTTCCACCAGCATCCCAAGGGTACATACATATTGGTTAAGCTGTCCAGATTCTAACTGTGGTAGACAGACTCTATGTTCTTGTAGTGAAAGGGAAGTATGGTCACTCCCAAGAGAGGGAAGGCACAAAACCAATTCATAGGTTAAAACAGCCAGTCGATATGTGTTGGAGATTCTTGCTGGCAACAATTGAGACAAAGCTCCATATTTGCCATTTAGAATTATTCCTATCCTGCAGTTTCAATGGAAATTGATGAATACTTCCTCTTGGGATTTCCTGGAGGGTCTATGGCTTCCCCAACACTATGCTTTCCAAACCCTATTTGGCTGAAAAGGGTGCTAAATGAAATGGCTGATGTTTGAAGCTAACACTAACCCACTGAATTTCAAACACCTAATATGATACTGAAAATTATCTCCAGCTTTCACATGTCACAGACTGTAAAAATACAAATTAGGCTGTAAATGCAGCTCAGCCATAATTAACACTATGATATGTTCAAACAGTCCAGATCTCTGCAGTGGAGTTATTTTGAAGGAGATTATTATGTGCGATCATTGTTCACTAACCACGAGATGACAATTACTCCTTTCGCATCCATCCCTGCTTTGTCTGTGTTGCTGGATGCTGCTCCCATGTTCAAAAAGATGATATTTTCTCCACACAGAGACAGCACTTGCTGGAACTCCAATTGATATCAACTTTTGCTCTCACTGATATCATCTGCACTGAGCCAAGCTTCACTGTGAATCAGAGGAGCAGAAGGGAATAAACCTGGATGGCTTTCAGTTCCAATCACGTCTTGTTTTACTCCAATTCAGCCAATACGTTATTGGGGAAATAATGGATTTTTATCTGTGAAAGTGAAAGAGAAGGCTTAAGAATTTTTCAAATTTAAAAATGTCCTCCTTCTGCATTTTATGCGCTAAGCAGAAGGCTTTTCTTGATGGAAAGGGGAATGGTTCATTTTATTCTAATGTAAAAGAGTTCTTCCAAAGAAAGTCCGCTTATTGTTTTATCTCACAGAGGGTTTTATAAGAAAAGTTGAATCTGCATTCCTAAATGTGCGGCTCGAGGGGGAAGCCCATCTCTGTGCATCTTACTTGCTCATAAACCTTAAAACTTGCCTGTGGATTACCCAAAAGCTCCACCTGTCTGTCAGAACACTTGCTCACCAGCTTTCACTGGGTTTCACATGAGCGAGCACAGATGCCTTTAAACTCCAGCTATTAAGACTCTTTCTTCATAAGCTCTCCCACCAAGATGAAGCCTTTGCTTCAATCTCATATTTCCACCTGATACTCTTTTCCTGATTAGTAACAAGCCATTCTTCCCCAGGTGTCACATCAAGGCACAGATACTGGGCCCAATCTTTAACTCTCCTGCACCTAATCAAATAACTAAAAAATAACCCCTGTTTATTAATGCCACATTTACACTCCTTCTGGCTTATCTGAGCACAAGCCATCCACAGAGTACAGTCTATGTGCCAAGAACTCCCCATCCCTGGAAATCCCTTTTTTCCCTCTTTCTCCAGTGAGAGCCTATTGTGCACAGTTCTTACCCATCACAGTTGCTCTGTCACTCCAAACAAAACCAGATATCTCAATTAGCTTCCGGTGTTCTAGTAACCTTCAAAAATGGCTTTTTGATGAAGAGGTGTGTGTGTGGAATTAACATGGCCACACAATTTTAATCTTATTTGAAATCTATTTTTTTGTTTATTTTTTATTAGGTATTTTCCTTGTTTACATTTCCAATGCTATCCCAAGTCCCCCATATCCACCCCCCAATCCCCTACCCACCCACTCCCCCTTTTTGGCCCTGGCGTTTCCCTGTACTGGGGCATATAAAGTTTGCAAGTCCAAAGGGCCTCTCTTTCCAGTGATGGCTGACTAGGCCATCTTTTGATACATATGCAGCTAGAGACAAGAGCTCCGGGTTACTGGTTAGTTCATATTGTTGTTCCACATATAGGGTTGCAGTTCACTTTAGCTCCTTGGGTACTTTCTCTAGCTCCTCCATTGGGGGCCGTGTGAACCATCCAATAGCTGACTGTGAGCATCCACTTCTGTGTTTGCTAGGCCCCGGCATAGTCTCACAAGACACAGCTATATCTGGGTCCTTACAGCAAAATCTTGCTAGTGTATGCAATGGTGTCAGCGTTTGGAAGCTGACTATGGGGTGGATCCCTGGATATGGCAATCACTAGATGGTCCATCCTTTCGTCACAGCTCCAAATTTTGTCTCTGTAACTCCTTCCATGGGTGTTTTGTTCCCATTTCTAGGAAGGGGCAATGTGTCCACACTTTGGTTTTCGTTCTTCTGGAGTTTCATGCGTTTAGCAAATTGTATCTTATATCTTGTGTATCCTAAATTTCTGGGCTAGTATCCACTTATCACTGAGTACATATTGTGTGAGTTTCTTTGTAATTGGGTTACCTCACTCAGGATGATGCCCTCCAGGTCCATCCATTTGGCTAGGAATTTCATAAATTCATTCTTTTTAATAGCTGAGTAGTACTCCATTGTGTAAATGTACCACATTTTCTGTATCCATTCCTCTGTTGAGGGGCATCTGGGTTCTTTCCAGCTTCTGGCTATTATAAATAAGGCTGATATGAACATAGTGGAGCATGTGTCCTTCTTACCGGTTGGGACATCATCTGGATATATGCCCAGGAGAGGTATTGCGGGATCCTCCGGTAGTACTATGTCCAGTTTTCTGAGGAACCACCAGACTGATTTCCAGAGTGGTTGTACAAGCTTGCAATCCCACCAACAATGGAGGAGTGTTCCTCTTTCTCCACATCCTTGCCAGCATCTGCTGTCACCTGAATTTTTGATCTTAGCCATTCTGACTGGTGTGAGGTGGAATCTCAGGGTTGTTTTGATTTGCATTTCCCTGATGATTAAGGATGTTGAACATTTTTTCAGGTGCTTCTCTGCCATTCGGTATTCCTCAGGTGAGAATTCTTTGTTCAGCTCTGAGCCCCATTTTTAATGGGGTTATTCGATTTTCTGGAGCCCACCTTCTTGAGTTCTTTATATATATTGGATATTAGCCCCCTATCCTATTTGGGATAGGTAAAGATCCTGTCCCAATCTGTTGGTGGTCTTTTTGTCTTATTGATGGTGTCTTTTGTTTTATTTTTTTATTTCAAATGATCCTCCCAAATTCTTTGCACAGTTATAATGCAGTTGGAGCCTATTTCCCGTTGCACCTTACTACCTTTGTGTTCACCCGTCCAATACCCCAATTGGTCCCCATTGTTCCCTCCCATGATGCTTTCCTACTTTCACATAACATGTATGTACTTCATGCACCTATGAAGTCTAGGACTAACATATGAGTGAAACCTTTGATACTCATTTTCCTGAGATTGCTTCAATTCACTTATTGTGATGATCTCTTTGGCATCCATTTTCCTACAAGTGATGCAGCTTACTCTTAGTTATGGCTGAAAAACTTCATTGTGCATTCAAATCAAGTTTACTTTCTCCATCCCTCTGTTGTTGGACATCTGGGTTAATTCGATGATACAGCTAATGTGAATAGTATTTCAAAAACCACTGATGTCCAAGCATCTCTGTGACATATGGACTTGAAGTTTGGGGGATTTGTCTAGACATTCTGTAGCTGGGGCACATTAGGCACTTTTTCTGCTGATGCCATTGATTTCCTGGTTTGTCAGTTTTTGTGTTTCTGCCCAGCTGAGCCCCTTCAAGTTAACTTGTTTGCCCTGTTAGCCTGTCTTCGTTGATGTGTGATAAAACATTACAAGTTGCGTGGACCCTACCTATCTCAGATCTAGAATCTTGTCTTTCATAGACTTCTGGTTTATTGACAGGGGAATTAATGGAATTAGAATCCATTGATTACTGTTCTAGGTATAGATGGATATATATATATATATATATATATATATATATATATAGTCCTTTTTCCTAACTTCTTTGACTTTGAATTTCAGCTTCTAACAATAAAAAAAAAAACCCTTCCTACAAATAACATTAACATAATTACTCACTTGCTTACCCTAACAGTTTCTTAAACATTCACAATATTCTCAAAATAGCCTTGTTATTTGTTCTACCATCCAGGGTACTTGATGGAATTACATTTTCTATTTTTCTTTTTGCTGTTATTACACTGGGATTTGTGCATCTAAAATGTTCTATGATGTCAATGAGAGCAGTTGTTCCTGCTTTATGCTTAAAGCTTTTTGCTTGAAATGCATCATTAATTTATTTCAATTCTGTGTTTAATTTTATGTGTTTCTAAAGTATACTATTTCTCATTTGAGTTAACCTTTTTATTTACACTCAAAATCATAAAACAAGATATATGTTAAAAAATTCAGTTCCTTCTTTGTCTTTTTTACTTCCTCTGTTGATGATTTCTGTGAGATTTTTCTAAGTGTTTTTTTATTAATTTTTAAATTTTTTTTACTTTCCTTTGTTTCTTTTGGTAAAGAATGTAAGAATATTTTAATTTCTCTCTCTCTCTCTCTCTCTCTCTCTCTCTCTCTCTCTCTCTCTCTCTCTCTCTGTGTGTATGCATGCATGTATGTATGTCTTATGTGTGTATATGTGTGTTTATGTGTGTGAATATATCTGTCAGTGTGTGTTTGAGTATGTGTGTGTCTCTGTGTGTATGTGTATGCATGTATATGTATATGTGTGTGTCTGTGTGTATCTGTGTGTCTATGTGTTTGTGTGTGTCTAGGTAAGTGTATATGTTTGTGTATGTGTGTATGTGCATATACTTGTGTGCAGGTGCAGCCCCATATATGTAGAAGTTAGAAGAGCTTATTGAATATACTGCTCTGCACATTCCTTCAGAGCAGGATGTCTCTCTCTCTCTCTCTCTCTCTCTCTCTCTCTCTCTCTCTCTTTCTCTGAATCAGAGCTAGGCTGGCAGTCTGATAGTCCCAGAAATCCTCCTATCTTCACTCCCCAGATTTCTCAGGCTATAGGCACAGATGGCTCAGAGGAACATTTTCTTTCTTACTTTACTGTTGAGAATTTGAACTCAGGTCTATATGCACAGCAGATGTTTCTTAACTACTGAACTATCTTCTCAGCCATGCAGTGTAATGTTTTTTTGGCATATGGAAGAGTTTGGTAGTGCTCAGCTGTTCTTGCCCTTCTATATGAGTCAGCATGAGGGTGGATAATTTTTCCAGAGTTCTGTGTTTATCTAGCCACGGGATCAAGTGCTCCAGGTTCCTCTCTTGTCTGAGTGTGCAGGTCTTGATTTCCCAAATATGCATGTGTTACATCCTGTCTCCTGATCACAGTGAGAGAGTTATGTTTTTGTTGGTACTCTTATTTCAGTGATCAGTTCTTTCTTGCTGCACTCTAAATGCAAACTTACCTGATTTCTACGACAGGTAATGAGAGGGTTAGCATTTTCTGTACCATTCTCTTTCAGATACTGCTCTCCTTGTTTCTACTATAAGAATTCTGTGATACGTAGAAGTAAGATAGAATTGCTATGAACCAAGTTCAAATCTTAAAACTGGTCTTTTTTGACAGTTGACTTCAGCTCACCACTTTGGTTAATAAATCTGCTTCAACTCTTGACAGACAGTTGAAAGCCATCATTGCACCCATAACAACTGTTGGTAATTGTGTTTTCCTACCTACAGTAAGTCTGCTCTCTCTGGTACAGGATGGGCTGATAATCCATGGCATAGCCTTTCTAGTCTCCCTGCAGGGCAAGTTGACCTTTGTTGAAATGATCCCAAATTTTTCCATAGTTAGGTGAGAGAATCACAAGAACTATTTTTATTTTCCTTTGTTTCTCCCCTGACCCCTGTTTAATTCTTTTCTCTCAAAATTAAGACACACAAGTAGTATGTATTTGTAATTAACAAGTAGTATTTTTTCCTTTAGAAAAATAGTCAAACCCACTAATTTTTTACTTGAGTTAACCTCTGTTTTTCTTAATCCAGCCATCTTTTTTTTTTTTTTCCATTTGAATTTTGCCAAGTGAACCAGAAGAAATATTTTCTGGAAAGTCTGATGTTACAAGTTTTTCACAAACACAGTCTCCACATTCTAGTTTATACCTGCTGTCATCCTTATTTTGGAATAGTCATCAAATCTCATGATCCCAAAAGTTTATTATTGTTGTATATATCCTGGGGTGTCACAGTTTATTCAGAGTTTGATATTCTATTGACTTTCTCTTATTCATGTTTTTGCTTTCTCCCTATTTTATTTTGCACTTCACTGCCATGATACCCATTTCTCTTCTATTACTTTGGGAGTGCAGTCTTAGACGTCTTAGAATTTATTTAGCTATTTTTGTTGTTTTATTTCTTTTTTGTTGTTGTTATTGGAATTTTTTCTTTTTTTATTGGTTATTTTATTTATTTACATTTCAAATGTTATTCCCCTTCCCAGTTTTCCCTCTAAAAGTCTCCTATCCCATCCTCCCTCCCCCTACCTCTGTGAGGCTGCTCACCGATCCACCCACCCACTTTTGCCTCAGTGACCTAGCGTTCCCCTATCCTGGGTCATCAAGCCTCCACTGGACAATGGGCCTCCCCTCCCAGTGATGTCAGATAAGGCAATCCTCTGCTACATATCCCGCTGGAACTAAGGATACTCTTTGGTTGGCAGATTAGTCCCTGGGAGCTTTGGAGGGGTCTTGGTTGGTTGATGTTTTGTTCTTCCTATGAGGATGCAAACCCCTTCAGCTCCTACAGTCTTTGCCCTAACTTCCCCATGGGGGTCCCCATGCTCAGTCCAATGTTTGGCTGTGTACATCCGCATCTGTATTGGTCAAGATCTGGCAGAGCCTCTCAGAAGAGAGCTGTATCAGGCTCCTGTCAGCAAGGACTTCTTGCCAATAGTGTTTTTTCTGTAAAGTCTCTTTTATGAATGTGGGTGTCCTTCCATTTGGAGCATAGATGTTCAGAATTGAGAGTTTATCTCCATAGATTTTTCCTTTGTTGAGTATGAAGTGTCCTTCCTTATCTTTTTTGATAATTTTTGGTTGAAAATAAATTTTATCCGATATTGGAATGGCTACTCTGTCCCTGTGTCTCTGAGTCTCGCTGGCAAGAACACACACACAGGACAAACTCGGATCCTTCTGCAGCAAAGCTTTAATGCATCTCGAGAGATAGATGATCAGCTTTTGGGGAGGAGGAGACCCAGAACACAGGAAACTCGTTCCTTTTATAGACCACAAAGAACGGTTGGAGACATGCCTTGCCCTGATTGGCTGCTCACCATCAGCCCAGATGACACCATGGGACAGGCAGGGCACAAGGAATGGAAAAATACCCCAGCACATGCGCAGACTACTTGTTTACCAGTTAGAACACCGGATGTCAGCGCCATCTTGTAATGGCGATTGCAAGGGCGGCTCCTCACACTACTCCAGCTTGTTTCTTGGGACCATTTGCTTGGAAAGTTGTTTTCCAGCCCTTCACCCTGAGGTAGTGTCGGCCTTTGTCACTGAGGTGCATTTCCTGTATGCAGCAAAATGCTGGGTCCTGGTTACCTATACAGTCTGTTAGTCTATGTCTTCTTATTGGGGAATTGAGTCCATTGATGTTAAGAGATATTAAGGAATAGTAATTGTTGCTTCCTGTTATTTTTGTTGTTAGAGGTGGAATTATGTTTGTATGTCTATCTTCTTTTGGGTTTGTTGAAAGAAGATTACTTTCTTGCCTTTTCTATGGTGCAGTTTCCCTCCTTGTGTTGGAGTTTTCCATCTATTATCCTTTGTAGAGATGGATTTGAGGAAAGCTATTGTGTAAATTTGTTTTTGTCATGGAATATTTTTGTTTCTCCATGTATGGTAATTGAGAGTTTTGCTCGATATAGTAGCCTGGGCTGGCATTTGTGTTCTCTTAGGGTCTGTATGATATCTGCCCAAGATCTTCTAGCTTTCATAGTCTCTGGTGAGAAGTCTGGTGTAATTTGATCAGTCTACCTTTATATGTTACTTGACCTTTTTTCCTTACTGCTTTTAGTATTCTTTCTTTGTTTTGTGCACTTGGTTTTTTGATTATTATGTTACAGGAGGAAGTTCTTTTCTGGTCTAATATATTTGGAGTTCTCGAGGCTTCTTCTATGTTTATGTGGATCTCTCTCTTTAGGTTAGGGATGTTTTCTTCCATAATTTTGTTGAAGATATTTACTGGCCCTTTAAGTTGGGAATCTTCACTCTTTTATACCTATTATCCTTAGGTTTGGTCTTCTCATTGTGTCCTGGATTTCCTACATGTTTTGGGTTAGAATCTTTTTGTGTTTTGCATTTTCTTTGACTGTTGTGTCAATGTTTTCTATGGTATCTTCTGCATCTGAGATTCTCTCTTCTATCTCTTGTATTCTGTTGGTGATGTTTGCATCTATAACTCTTGATCTCTTTCCTAGGTTTTCTATCTCCAGCATTGTCTCCCTTTGTGATTTCTTTATTGTTTCTATTTCCATTTTTAGATCCTGGATCATTTTATATTATTCCTTCACCTGTTTGGTTATGTTTTCCTGTAATTCTTCAAGAGATGTGTGTGTGTGTGTGTGTGTGTGTGTGTGCGTGCGCTCGTGCATGTGCGTGCGTTCGTGAGCACACATGTGTTTCCTGTTAAGGGCTTCTACCTGTTTACCTGTGTTCTCTTGAATTTCTTTAAGGGAGTTATTCATGCCCTTCTTAAAGTCCTCTATCATCATCATGAGATGTGATTTTAAATCATAGTCTTGCTTTTCTGGTGTGTTGGGGTATCCAGAACTGGTTGTTGTGGGAGAACTGTGTTCTGATGATGCCACATGGCTTTGGTTTCTGTTGCTTATGTTCTTGCTCTTGCCTTTCACCATCTGGTTATCGCTGGTGTTAGCTGGTCTTGCTGTTTCTGACTGTGACTTGTCCCTCCTACAAGCCTGTATGTCAGCACTCCTGGGAGAACATTTCTCTCTGGGAGGAATTTGGGTATGAAGACCTGTGACACAGGGTCAGCTCTGGGTGCATTTGGATTCTGGAAGGATCCTGTTCTAGACTGCTCCTTAGTTCCTGTGTCCTGAGAACTCCTGGTGGGTCCCCCTTGGGTCAGGTATTCAAGCAGAAATGGTGGTCTTACCCATGCTCTCAGGTGTGTCAGCACTCCCAGGAGACCAGCTCTCTCCTGGTGGGATTTGGGTATGGAGAGCTGTGGCACAGGGTCAGCTCTGGGCACAGATCATTGCTTATTTTCTTTTGAAGACTCACAGAATTCCCTTTGTTCTTTTCTCTTATTTTTCAGTTTACTGATCTTATTTTTTTATAGTGTGAGCACATGGGTTCCTTGGGTGTTGTTTTCTGGTTATCCCAGGAACTAGCTGTTGCTTAAGCTTTAAGTTCAGTCAGTAAGATTCCTTTAAATGAGGGTAATCACACTGCCCCCAGCCCAACCTTGTCTCAAAGTCTCTACTATCCCAAGCTTAAGTCCAAATCCTTCAGTCTTTCCCTTGGGGACCTTTTGGGCCTTTGCATTGCTACTTTCCATAAAGCCATCTGTGACTTCTCCCTGTAATCTCAAGAAATAGTCTATGTCTCTAATGATGAAATTGGGTTTGAAGAGAAGATATGCAGATAGACCTGATCACAGAGACAAGAAATTACTCAATTATTATATTCAAATGGTTAATTGCTATGAATTACCCTGAAAGTTTGAGTCCCATTCAATCACAGGTAGAAATGACTACATTGGGAACAAATGAGTTCACTTCTATAGAATGTATGAAATGATAAGAGTTGATGGTTGCAATCTTTGGGGAAAATAACACGTATAAGTAGGTTAATCACTATTCAGTATTACAGCAGAGACCATTGGAACAGATTCAGGGAGGGCATGGCAGAAACAGAAGAAAAAGTTTGAGATTAAACAATGTTCTTGGTATATAGCCATGAGATGAAAGGCATAAAGATAAACAAGGTTTAGGATGTTGAAGCTTGGAGAGCAGTTTACTGGGAGCAGCCAAAGATGAGAATTGGATTCATTTGAAATTATATAGGCTAACAGAAACAGAGTACATATCCCAAGTAATTTCAAGGATACTGAACCAGTATGTGGATACAAGTCTACTTTGGTCAGGCTTCAGCAGCCTTCCCATAAGCAAACATGGTTTTAGTGTTATCCTGACTTGACACACTGACCAACCCTCCAATTTGAAACAACTGCCCTGAAGCCAATACAATTTGTCATTGAAAATGAGTGTGGCTATTTCCCTGCTATTTGACTTTGGATATGTATATATATATATATATATATATATATATATATATATATATATTTAATTGTGTTTCATGATCTGGTTTCTGATGTATATAGAAGGCACCTTACTAACTGACTGGGAAGGGATACAAACAAGAACAAACATGAGGACCATGAAGACTCTAGCTATGAAGGTCTGTGAGTGGTCATTTGGGACCATTTCTTTTAGATTCTCAAATCAATGCTTACTAACCAATTGAATAATGATTATATTGTGATTCTATGTGCTTTCTCTTAACATTTTATTTCTGTAGATTTTATATATTATTTAGCTAATAACTGTTCTTTAATGCCATGGTCTTTCAAGTTAAATCAATGGATTGGATTGATTAAAAAAAAACAAAACTATCACTTTCTAGTAGGGTCTCATTGCTGAGGACAACATCCACACATTTCACTCAATGTAGAAAGGTCAAACTGGTGCCTTCATGAAGCCTTTGCCTTTACCCTATATTCTAGTCTCTTTAGTGCAAGAAGTTCTGGTATTTGCCCAGTTTTTGGAAAGAGAAACCAACTCAGTCACAAAACCCTCAACCTATAATCTGTCCTGTCTTTAAGATGTGTTGGAGCCATTGTGGTGCAAAACTTGTGGGAGTGGGCAACCAATGTTTGGTTTAACTTGAGACCCACTCACAAGAGAGAGCCCATGTCCAACACTGCCTATATGGTCAGGAACATGAGACTATATATCCCAGAGACCTACAACAGACCCAAACACACCTGGAAAAAAACAATGAAATGAATCCTAATGACATCTGCTATATTCATAGATTGGGGCCTTGTTCATTCATCATCAGAGAAACTTCCTTGAGCAGCAGATGGGAGCAGGTGAAGAGCCAGACATTATATGGTGAGAGTCTAAATTGGAGGTCTCCCTTGGGTCCTTCCCGTTGGAACTTGAGGAACCAGAGGAGGGGGCGCATTATAGGAGTCAGAGGGGATGGAAGACTCCTGGAAAAGAGGGTACATGGAATTACTTAGCAAGGTTCACATGAAAGGGAAGCATGGGGGCTGCATGTGTTTATACTAGGTCCTTTGTGTATGTGTTATTGCTGTTAGCTTTATGTTTTTATGGAACTACAACAATGAGAGTGGGTGTGTCTCTGACTCTATTGCCTGTTCTCTTTTCCTCCTATTGTTCAGCATGAATATAAGGGATTTCCCCTTGTCTTATTGTATCTTGTTTTGTTCTGTTCTGATTAGCTGCTGTCTCTTGGAGGTCTGTTCTTTTCTGAAGAGGAAATGAAAAAGGAGTGGATCTGAGTGGGTCTGTGGGAGAAGGGAGATGAGGGATTTGGGAGATGTGGAGAGAGTGAGAACTGTGGTAAGGATGCATTGTATGAAAGAAGAATCCCTTTAATAACAACAACAACAACCTGTTACTTCCATTTGAAAATTTAAAATAGATTCCTAATTGTAATCATCAGCATTTGGCTACTAGGCTTAAATTTAGAATATGAAGTCATAGAAAAATGTGATTAGAACTTACAATAATTAAAGATATAAAGGATGACCCTGTGGGTTATCAGGAGAAACATAATATATTCAAGTCTAGAATATGACAGCCATCAGCTGTTAGATTAAAGTTATCATTTAAATTCTATGAATCTCCTTATTCTTGCTCATGAATTATTTTATTAACTTATATGATAGTTTTACTTACACATATACACACATATGTACACATATATTGGGGAATAGCAATGCTGCTTAAATTTACTAGATACCTTATTAACTTTGAAATATGTTTATTTAGGATCCAAAACAAATAATAGCACTAATTTACAAAGTAGCAATCATTGGATCTTATTCTTCCCTCATATATTTCCCGTCTCTTCTGGTATGCCAACTAAAGTAATAACAAAGAATTAAAAGACTTCCAATTTACAAAATCAGATAGAATGTGGCATTAACAGAAGTCAGCTTATCTGATAGAGACGAAGGAATTGTGTCTGTACAGAGAAAAAAATATATGTAATCCAAACTCTGCACACTAGGAAGGAAGGCAGGAGGAAGTTAAATCAACTCGGTAGAATACCTCTGTGCTACATGAAAAGTCAGTTTTAAGAGATGCTAAAACAGATTTTCTATACCCTTGTACAACAGGAAGAGTAGAAGAGGAGGTAAATGAAAATTTGTACAAGGAATGGGAATGTTTCCCAGATCCATGTTGGAATGCTGACTGGCTCAGTCTTGTGATGGTCCCATGTAGGCATCCACAGCTGCTGTAGTTCATGAGTTCAGAGGGTTCTATCATGATCATAAGACATGGTTTGCTCTGGACCTTCTCAAAGTCTATCTCCGACAAACTTTCTTCTTTTCTTTCATGATGGTCCTTGAGTCTTAGTGTGGGGTGTGATATAGATGTCCCATTTATGTCTGAATGTTCCTTATTTACTCTTTTTGTTTGTTTTTGTTTTGTTTGTCTGCTTTCCCTTTGAACAGTTTTGAATTTCTATGTTAACTATCATCAGTACACATACAATCAACATCTTTGATGAGGTTTCAGTTCTTCAGTAACCTATGGTTTAGATATATACATTTAGAGGGCAGTTTTATACGATCTCCTTTTAGCATAATAACAGTAGTAGGGAGAAACCTAAGAGTTTTATGCTCACAGAAATGAAATGAGCAGGACCCTTTAAGATAAAATTTCAGAATATAAATAATGTGTTTCAAGAATTTAAAATTTGTTAAGAAAGTGAAAAAGAAGTCTTTATGCAGGTTTCTTTTATGTAGGGTGTTAGATAGAGTTAAAGCTATCCATGACATAGAAATTTAAAGTGATAAAAAGTAGAAAAATCCATGAAAACTAGAGGGACAATGAAGAAGTCCAAAGCAAACTAATGGAAGTTTCAGGAAGCATAGTCATAAAGAAAGAAACAAAAATGAAATAAAGAAAAATGAAATCTCTTGACAGTCAGGTTCAGCTGCAGAACAGCCAGCAAAGTTGAGCTGCATGCCCTTCTGACCTGTGCTGTCTGGCTCTGGGCTCACCTCTCAGAACCAAAGAGTTTTAGGGTACCTTGAGAGTGGTCTGCTTCCCTGTGGAGGACTACAGGGCCACAAGACCAACCATCTTGGAACACTGCCCCACTAATACCTTGCCAGTTGGGTCTGCCTAAGACACAGCAAGCAGAGTTGTATCCCCTGACCTCAATTTTCTGGTCCACAGTTCCCCCTGCCTTCCTCAGGGGTTCTGTTGGCATCAGAATCCTCCAGCAAACACTGGGGAAAAACAGATGCCTAAAGGACAGCATGAGAACACAAGGAAAAAGGGCCAGGGCAATGTGGTACCGTCAGAACCCAGGTATCAAAGTACAGCAAAACCTGGATATCCTAACAAATCTAAAGCACAAGAAAAGGATCTTAAGTCCAATCTTATAATGATGATTGAGGTCTTTAAAGGGAAAATGAATAAATCCCTTAAAGAAATACAGGAAAATCCAATCAAGCAAGTAGAGATCATTAAAGAGAAAACAAATAAATATAAAGAAATACAAGAAAATACAATCAAGCAGGTGAAAGATATGAATAAAACTGTCAAGGACCTGAAAAGGGAAATAGAAACAATAAAGATAACACAAACCAAGGTTATCCTGGAGATATAAAACATAGGAAAGAGAACAGGAACTACAGACATAAGCATCACCAACAGAATACAGGATACAGAAGAGATAATCTCAGGAGTAGAATGTTGACATGATAGAAGAAACCAATATATCAGGCAAAGAAAATACAAAATCTAAGAACTTTATGACATAAAACATCCAGGAAATTTGGGATATTGTGAAAAGAGCAAACCAAAAATAATAGGAATAGAAGAAGAAAAAGATTCCCAGCTTAAAGGTCCAGAAAATATCTTCAACAAAACCATAAAAGAAAAAATTCCCTAATGTAAAGAAAGAGATTCCTATAAAGGTACAAGAAGCTTAAAGAGCATTAAACAGTTTGAACCAGAAAAGAAAATCCTCCTGTCACATAATGATCAAAACATTAAATGTACAAAACAAAGAAAAGAATATTAAGAGCTGAAGGGGAAAAAGCCAAATTACATATAATGGCAGACCTATCAGCATTACACTTTACTTCTCAACAGAGACTCTAAAAACTAAAGCCTCAGCAAATGTCTTGTACAACCTAAGAGACCACAGATGTCAGCTCAGAGTACTATACCAAGCACAATTTTCATTCACCATAGATGGAGAAACCAAGATATTCCATGTTAAAATCAAATTTAAACAATATCTTTTGACTAACCCAGCCCTACAGAAGATACTAGAAGGAAAGATCAAACCCATGAGGCTAACTACACTCAAGAACACAAGAAATAAATAATTTCACACCATTAAAGCCAAAAGAAGATAGTTATACACACATACAAACACACCACCAACATCAAAATAACAGGAACCAACAATCATTGGTCATATTGCTCAACATCAATGGACTAAATTTCCCAATAAAAAGACACAGGGTAACAGAATGAATGTATAAATAGTATCTATTCCTTTGCTGTACATACAAGGAACACATTTCAGCAAAAAAGATAGACAGAGTAAAGGGCTGGAAAAAGGTTTTCCAAACAATCTAACCCAAGAAATAAGGTGGAATAGCCATCCTAATATCTAATAAAATAGATTTTCAAACAAAATTAATCCAAAAGAGACAGTAAAGGACACTTCATATTCATCAAAGTAAAAACATATAGCAAGAGGACATCTCAGTTCTGAACATCTATGCCCCAAATGGAGGGGCACCAGCATTCGTAAAAGAAACATTACTAAAGCTTAAATCACAATCAAACCCCACACATTAATACTGGGAGAATTGAAGGCCCCACTCTCACCAATAGATAGGTCATTGAGACAGAAACTAAACAGAGAAATAATCAAATTAACAGAGGTTATGACTCATGGTGACCTAACATATCTATGGAGCATAACTCAAAATAATATTCCTTCTTCTCTGTACTTCATTGAACCTTCTCCAGAATTGACCAAATGATCAGTCACAGAGCAAACAATGTTCCCTTGTAAACACTGATACAAAAATACTCAGTAAAGTAGTCATAAACTGAATTCAAGAACACATCAAATACATCATCCACCATAATCAAGTAGACTCTATCCAAGAGATGCAGGGTGGCTCAATCAATGCAATCCACTATATAAACAAACTGAAAGAAAAAATGGCATGGCCATCTCATTAGAAGCTAAAAGAGCCTTTTAAAAAAATCTAACACCCCTTCATATTAAAAGTTTTGGAGACAGCAGGGATACAAGGGAATACCTAAACACTATAAAGAAAGTATACAGCAATAGCCAATATCAAGTTAAGTGGCAAGAAACTTAAAGCAATTCCACTAAAATCATGGACAAGACAACACTTCCTATCTCTTTAATTCCTAACTATAGCAATAAGACAAGTAAAGGGGATGCAAATTGGAAAGGAAGAAGTCAAAGTATTACTATTTGAAGATGATATGATAGTATACATAAGTGACCCCAAAGTTCTACCAGGGATATCTTAGAGCTGATAAACACCATCAAAGTTGCTAATTTTGGGATACAGAATTAACCTAAAGAAATGGGCTGAGAAAGAAGTTAGGGAAAAACACCCTTCAAATAGTCACAACTAATACAAAATATCACGGTGTAACTCTAATCAAGCAAGTAAAAGGCTTGTATGACAAGAACTCCAATTCTTCGAAGAAAGAAATTGAAAAAGATCCAGAAGATGAAAAGATCTCCCATGCTCATGGATCTAGAGGATTAACATGGTGAAAATGACCAGCTTACCAAAAATGATTAACAAATTCAATGCAATTCTTATAAAAATTCCAACACAATTCTTTATAGAGGTTGCCAGAACAATTCACAACTTCATATAGAAAAAAAAACCAGGATATCTAAAACAATCCTATAAAATAAATAAACTTCTAGAGGTATCACCCTTCCTGACTTCTAGCTACACTACAGAGCAATAGTAATAAAAACTGCATGGTATTTGTATAGAAACAGACAGGTTGATTAATGGAATGGAATAGAAGACCCAGAAATAAACCCACATAGACACTTGATTGTTGACAAACAATCTAAAACCACACAATGGAAAAACTAGATCATCTTAGACAAATGATGTAGGTCTGACTGGATGTCTGCATTCAGAAGAATGTAAATAGATCCATATGTACCACCCTGAACAAACACGTGTCAAAGTGGATCAAATACCTCAATATAAAACCAGACACTCTAAATCTCATAGAAGATAAAGTGGGGAATAGCCTTGAACATATTAGTACAGGAGACAACTTCCTGAACAGAATACCAATGGCTCTGGCATTAAGATCAGTCATTAATAAATGGGACCTCAGGAAAATGAAACAAACTTCTGTAATTCTAGGATACCACCACTGGGACAAATGGCAGCCTATAGATTGGGAAAAGATATCTTCACTAACCCTACATGTGATATAGGGCTAATATACAAAGTATGTAAGAACTCAAAAAGTTCGATACCAACAACCCAAAATAACCCAATTAAAAAATGTGTTACAGAGTTAAACAGAGAATTTTCAACAGTTATCTCTAATAGCTGAGAAACACTTTTAAAACGTTCAATGTCCTTAATCATCAGGGAAATACAAATCAAAATGATTTTGAGATTCTATCCTATACCCATTTGCTAAGATCAAACCTTAAGGGACAGCACATGCTGGCAAGGATTTGGTGCAAGGGGAACACTCTTCCATTGTTGTGGAAGTGCAAACTTGCACAATTGCTTTAAAAATCAATTTGGCAGTTTCTCAGAAAAACGGGAATAGTCCTACTTCAAGATTCAGCTATACCACTCCTGGCTGTATACCCAAAAGATGCTCCACCATTCCACGAAGACACTTGCTTAACTATGTTCATAGCAGCTTTATTTATAATAGCCAGAGATTGGAAAAAACTTAGATGTCTCTCACCATAAGAATGGATAGAGAATATGTGGTTTATTTACACAAGGGAATACTGCTCAGCTATTAAAAATTAGGACATCTTGAAATTTACAGGCAAATGGAGGGAACTAGAAAATATCACCTTGAGTCAGGTAACCTAGACCCAAAAAACATGCATGGTATATACTCACTTATAAGTGGATATTAGCCATAAAGTACATGATAGACATGATAAAATCTGCAGACTCAAAGAAGCCAAAATAACAAGCAGGGTCCAAGGTAGGATAGTTGAATCTTTCTCAGAAGGGGAAATACAACAGATATAAGAGGTGAGTCAAGGGAGGGAACTGGATAGAAGAGGGGAGGGGGAGGGAAATGGGGTGAGGAGCCTATGAGTTTTAGGGAGATCATGGGAAAGAGCATGGAACTCATTGGTGGGGGAGAGCATCTCTAGGAGGTTTCAGGGGCCTAGGATGGAGGGAATTCCCAGGGTATATAAGGGTGACTCTAGCTGCAACTCCTATCAGCGGAAGATATTGATTCTGAAGTGGCCACTTCTTGTAGCTAGGCAGGACTTCAAAAACAACCCACCCATAAAACCTCTGACACAAAATGTGGTTTGCCTACAAGTTGTACAGGGACAAATACAGAGCAGAAAAAGAGGGAATGGTCAACGAATGACTGGCTTAAACTGAGAATATCCCCATTGGCTAGAGCCAATCCCTGACATTTTGATGATGCTCTGTTATGCTTGCATACAGGAGCCTATAACTGTCATATGAAAGGCTCCACCAAACAGCTGACTAAAACAAATGCAGAGACCCACAACCAAACATAGATGGAGCTCAGTAAGTTGGGGAAAGGACTGTGAGATCTGAAGAGGACAGATACTCCACAGAAAGACCAACAGAGTCAACTAACCTGGTCACTTGAGGGCTCCCAGAGACTGAACCACCAACCAAGGAGCAAGTATGGTCTGGACCTAGTCTGCCTACACATATGTAGCAAGAGTACAACTTGGCTTTCATGTGTCCTCTAACAACTGTTCTTGAATACGTTGTATGCTCATGGATTCTGTTACCCTCACTGGGCCATAGTGTCTTGTGGGGCATTGGCTATGCACAGACAAGCTGGTCTCCAGTTGAGCTGAGATGCTGAACTCCAGGACCCTGTGGTGATAATTCATGCTACTGAAACTCTGGCTCCTGCCTAAGTTACCGCCCCCCACAACCCCCACAAGAGAAGTGTGGCTAGAAGTCACATAGGCAATGGCTCAAGCTCTGACCTTCAGGCTAAACTCCTCCCCAGTTACCTAGCAAGAGTAAAGACCATAAAAAGGGCTGTTCAGCCCCACCTCACTCTCTTACTTGTCTCTCTTACTTCTCACTATCTTACTTCCTACTCCTCACTCTTACCCTCTCTCCTCTCTTTGTCTTCTCTCCTCTCTTACTCCTCTCTCTTCTCTCTTTGTCTTCTCCTCTCCTCTCTCCTCTCCTCTTTTCTCTCCCTCTTACTCTCTTTCTCTCTAGCCTTCTCTCTCTCTCTCTCTCTCTCTCGCTCTCTCTCTCTCTCTCTCTCTGTCTGTCTCTCTCTCTCTCCCATCTCTCTATCTCCCTGCCTTTCTATAATAAACCTCTTAAACCATAGACAGTCTCTGCTCAAGATCCACTGCACTCATTCTTGACAGTGTTGGGAACCTCTTCCCTCATTCCTCTCTCCCATAACCCTGGTGGCTTTAGCAAAGTAGCTCCAGAACTGCCAGGTAGGGCTGCCCCTTGCCATCCCCTGAAGAGTGGGTCAGAGGTTTAGATGCCCATCAGGGGATGAGCAGAAGGTAGATAGCAGCCCTCCCAGGACTGACTGACCAAAGTATAGGTGGAACTCTGGTGGGGTGTGGGTCTTCCCCTTCCCGCTCTTCCCCAGGGACACCCCTTTTTAGTTCCCAACAGTGTCTGGCCTCAGTGGGAGAGGATGCGCCTAGTCCTGTAGTAACTTGATGTGCTGTGGAAGGGGGGCACCCAGGGGTGTCCCCTTCACAGAGGAGAAGGGGAGAGTCTATGTGAAAAGGATCTATGAGAAGGAGGCTGATATTGGGATGTAAAGTGAATTAATAAATACATTGTTATAAAAAAAAACCCAAACACCCCTGAGAAACAACAACAAAATGAAATTAGAAACACAATACAGGGGTATATCAGGAACATTTACTTTTAAAATGAAAGGGCCAACTGATTATTGGGCACACTAAATGAAAAATTAAAAAAATATATTAAATACAGGCACATCCTTATAAAATAATGGAACTTCTATAGTGAACAAAACACCCTCAAGCTTCTGGGGAGATGGATGACAGGTTAGTAAATGCCCCACACTGAATGCCGGCAAACAATGTGAGCTAGAGTATTTCAGAATCGATTCTGAATTAATAAACTAAAGAAGAGTCTATTTAGTTTCTCTAATGTCTGATCTCTGTGTGTCCTAGATAATTCAGGGTTACCTTGGTATGTTGCTTCAGTTGCCTTCTACCTACCCCCTGTGCAGAGGCTGTGACTTCCCATGTTTCTTTTAACTAGAAATCTGGAGCTGGTGAAGTGTCTGAGGGGTAGGAGACATAGCAGCTAAGCTTGACCGCCCAAGTTCAATCCTTAAAACTTGCACAGTGGGAGCGAATTGTAAGGGTGACTAGTTTAAAGCCACCCTATGTTCTTAGTGGGTTGCACATGTGCTCTGTACCTGCCCGGAGTTCTGGATTCACAAATGAAAGACACAGACACACACACAGACACACACACAGACACACACACACACACACACACACACACACACACACACACCCCAGTTAAATGTTTAATAAGCCTAACTAGCTCAGTGGTTGGGCACTTCTAAACCTTCCTGCAGCAGCTAGCATATACTCCTCTATAGTATTCCTGAGTTAACATTTTATAAATCTATTTTTGACCTTTGGTTCCCCAGACCCAAGCGGGGAAGTCATCCCAGGGCTTCTTACATGTAGGTGGTCCTTTAATTCTGATCTCTCTGCTCCCTCATCATGGCCCCCCATCATTGTGATTCTCTCTATTCTTGTTGCCCTTGGTCCCTTGCCTGTGCAATCTAGAAGTCTAGCCTCCATCTCCCTGCCCAGCCATTGTCTGTATGGCAATACTTTATTACCAATCAAAGCCAGCTGGGGGCAAGAACCCTTAGTGTCTGGAAGCGTGGCTTTTGGGAGACGATTTAAGACAAAGCATTAGAACCAGTCTCCAGCAGAAAACTGCAAGTCATCCTCTGACTTCCATACACATGCTGAGACAGAGACAGAGACAGAGACAGAGACAGAGACAGAGACAGACAGACAGTGCATGTACTCACACACTGGAAAAATATATACACACTGTGAAAATATAAAAGACATCTGAATCTCAAAAATACCTGAAAAATCTTTATCTAATTTGTGTATGTTTGTATGTTTCTCTCTGTGTGTACATGTGAACAGTGCATATGTGTACATGCATATGTATGTGTTTGCTCACTTGTGCATATGTGTGTGGAGGCCAGAGTCTGATATTAGGTATCTTCCTCACAACAGTGTAATATTTTGAGATAGGATAATAGATAATGTAATGTTAATATTGCAAAAATGAATCGCTTTACGGCTGGAACTTTTCAAGCTTTCTAATGAAGCTGCTAGAGTGTTTCAGGAATCATAGACATCAGTAAAATATTTGGAAAATATGGGTCTTCCGCCTATGGACAATAAGACTAACTCCCAGGATAAGAACAGCAAGGCAATCTAGGATACAGGAAAACCCTTGTGGACAAAGAAGAAAGCAAATGGAACTGTTGAGTTGTGGACTCAGAAGCATGGGTTACTATCTAGAAGGAATATGGAGAGTACATTCCTAGGAACCATAGAAAATGGGAAAATTACAGTGATTAAATTCAATATACAAATGTAAACACATATAAATATAATCAGAGGTCATTATTTGTTCTACAGTGATCAAAATCTTGATGAGTAAAATAGTGCAAACAAAGAATATTTTCTCTTTTTCTTTTTTAGCACATTGCTTATTAGACATTTTCTTTATATACATTTCAAATTTCAAATGCTATCCCGAAAGTTCCCTATACCCTCCTACCCCATCCTGCTCTCCTACCCACCCACCTATTCCCACTTCTTGGCCCTGGCACTCTCCTGTACTGGGGCATATAAAGTTTGTAATACCAAGGGGCCTCTCTTCCCAGTGATGGCTGACTAGGCCATATTCTGCTACATATGCAGCTAGAGATATGAGCTCTGGGGGTACTGGTTAGTTCTATTGTTGTTCCACCTATAGGGTTGCAGACCCCTTCAGCCCCTTGGGTGCTTTCTCTAGCTTCTCCACTGGAGGCCCTGTGTTCCTTTTTATAGATGACTGTGAGCATCCACTTCTGTATTTTCCAGGTACTGGCATAGCCTCATACTATGCCAGTATGATGAAGGGACCCTCATACAAGGATCCCTTCATCAAAATCTTGCTGCCATATTCAATAGTGTCTGGGTTTTGTGGCTGATTATGGGATGTATCCCCAAGTAGGGGTAGTCTCTGGATAGTCCATCCTTTCGTCTTAGCTCCAAACTTTGTCTCTATAACTCCTTTCATGGGTATTTTGTTCCCTATTCTAAGGAGGAACAAAGTATTCACCCATTGGTCTTCCCTCTTCTTGATTTTCTTGTGTTTTGCAAATTGTATTTTGTGTGTTCTATGTTTCTGGGCTAATATCCACTTATCAGTGAGTGCATATCTAATGACTTCTTTTGTGATTGAGTTACCTCACTAAGGATGATATCCTCCAGATACATTCATTTGTCCAAGAATTTCATAAATTCATTGTTTTTATTAGCTGAGTAGTACTCCATTGTGAAAATGTACCACATATTCTGAATCCATTCTTCTGTTGAGGGACATCTGGGTTCTTTCCAGCTTCTGGCTATTACAAATAAGGCTGCTATGAACATAGTGGCGCATGTGTTTTTATTTCCAGTTGGAACTTCTGTGGAAAGCCGTGCAGCGTGCAGCGAGCAATCGCTGTGGAGAGCCGTGCGCGTGCCGCGAGCAATCACCATTATAAGATGGCGCTGGCCTCCGCTGTGACAAACTAGTAAACAAGCCTTGTGCGCAAGTGCGAGAGTGAACTCACTCCTAGTCACTGCCCATTCTCGGGGTGTAATAGTGGTGTGATGAGCGAGCAACGAATCAAGAGCTGTCACGCCACATCAGGTGCTGAAACGTCATGGCTGAATGCTATATAAGGGACTCCATTTTCTGGGGTCGAGATCTTCCTGAGAAGTAAGCAATAAAGCTTTGCTGCAGAAGATTCCGGTTGTCCTGAGTGTGTTCTTGCCGGCGGGGACAAAAGCTCGGGATAAGTGGCACCGAAGACCCGGGAACTACCATCACACCGGCGCAAGGAAGATCCCTCGTTTGCGGGGCGGAATCAGAACTGCGGGACACTACAGCTCTGCAAGGTAAGTATTGTCTTGAAATTTCTCCAGAGTTAGATGCCCTTATGATTGTTTGCACGGCGATCGCACTTTCCCTTTCAGTTTCGTTTTGTTTCCACCGCTGGAACTGCTGACTGGTTCCCAGTCACAGTCAGGCTCGGACAGCACCTGGACAGTGCCTGGACAGTGATTAGTTTCAGTCACGGTCAGGACTGGATAGCGGCAGAATGGGAATTTCTCACTCTGTAGTAGTGGCGTTAAGGTCAGTCCTGAAGCAGTGTGGCCTAAAAATCGCCACTAAGAGTATAGAGGCATTTGTCAGGGAGGTAGACCGTGTGGCACCATGGTATGCTTGCTCAGGTTCGTTAACTGTCACTTCTTGGGATAAACTGAAAGGAGATCTAGTTAGGGAACAGAAGAACGGCAAACTTAAAGCAGGGGTCATGCCGTTATGGAAATTGGTGAGATCGTGCTTAACAGATGAGGATTGTGAGCAGATGGTAGAAGCAGGGCAGAAGATTTTGGACGAAATTCAAGACAGTCTATCAGAGGCAGAGTGGGGAGAGAGATTGAAAGTTGGGACGAAACAAGGTGCACCGAAGAATTTAGGCCTTTCCACGGGCCTTGAGCCCGAGGAAAAGAGATACAAAGGAAAGAATGCCTTGGGAGAGATTAGAAAAAGGGATGTAAAGGGAGAGAAGAAGAGAGAAAGAACTGGAGAGGCACATAAGGAAAGGAGCCTCTACCTGCCATTAGATGAGTTTAAGGCACTAGCTGTCAGTAGCTCAGAATTGGATAAGGAACTTAGCTCCTCTGAGGAGACAGACTTAGAGGAAGAAAGATACCAGCCAGATGAAAGATGAGCTAATCAGTTACAGAATAACATAAAGAAAGCAAAAGTAGCTAGAGACAAATGTCAAATCACTATGCGATCTTCAGATCCGCAACCTCTGGGTCCTAGTACACCTCCGCCCTACGTGCAGAGGTATCAATCAGACTCATTCATTTCAAAAGAGGAACAGAGAAAAGTGCAGCAAGCGTTCCCAGTCTTCGAAGGCGCAGAGGGTGGACGCGTTCATGCCCCAGTGGAGTATATACAGATTAAAGAATTAGCAGAGTCAGTTCGTAACTATGGAGTCAATGCCAACTTTACTGTAGCCCAAGTCGAAAGGCTTGCTACTCTGGCAATGACCCCCGGCGATTGGATGACTGTAGTAAAAGCCGCATCTCCTAACATGGGAATGTATTTAGAATGGAAAGCTTTGTGGCAAGACTCCTGCCAAGCACAGGCAAGGGCCAATGCCAATGTTGAAGGGGACCAAGGAACATGGACTTTTGAGTTGCTTACAGGTCAGGGACAACACGCTAATAACCAGACAAATTACCATTGGGGAGCTTATGCTCAGATCTCAGCTGCTGCAGTTAAGGCATGGAAGGCACTCTCTAAGAAGGGAGAGGCAAGTGGGCATTTGACCAAGATCACCCAGGGCGCACAGGAGTCATTCTCAGATTTTGTGGCTAGAATGACAGAAGCGGCAGGGAGAATTTTGGGGGATCCAGAAACAGCTATGCCTTTAATTGAACAGTTGATCTATGAACAGGCTACCCAGGAATGCAGGGCGGCTATTACACCTAGAAAGAGCAAGGGACTGCAGGATTGGTTGAAGGTTTGCCGTGAGCTTGGAGGGCCACTCACTAATGCAGGTTTAGCAGCTGCCATTCTACAAGGGCAAAAACACCCTGACATGGCTGAGCTCAAACTCTGCTATAATTGTGGCAAACCAGGACACTTAAAAAAGGACTGTAGAGCCCTTGTCAAAAGGAGAGCACCAGGACTGTGTACTAAGTGTGGAAAAGGATATCATTGGGCTAGAGATTGTCGTTCAGTCAGGGACATTCGAGGCAGGCCCCTGCAGCCAGGATTCCCTCAAGCAGTAGATAATGAGACCGTTCCAAAAAACCAGTACAGGGCCCTCAGGTCTCAGGGCCCGAAAACATATGGGACCTCGACAGGCAAAAGGTGGACCCCACAGTCCGCAGGGCAACAGAAGGATCAGCTGGGTTGGACCTCCGTACCACCACCCGATTCATGCTAATGCCCCAAATGGGGGTACAGCCTATTCCTACTGATTATAAAGGACCTCTGCCATCCGGGAGTGTTGGCCTAATATTGGGCCGGGCCTCCCTTACCTTACAAGGTCTTATTGTTCACCCTGGAGTCGTAGATCAAGACTATGAAGGGGAACTTCAAGTTCTCTGTTCCTGTCCTCAGGGTGTCTTTTCTATTTCACAAGGGGATAGAATAGCTCAGTTAATAATTTTGCCAAGCCTACATGGCTGTTTTCCTTCCTCTGGTGTCCCTCGAGCTACCAGAGGGATTGGTTCTACTGGAAATGATTCTGCTTACTTAGTGATGCCTCTTGACTCCAGGCCATTCTTAGAATTAGTTATAGAAGGAAAACAATTTAAAGGGATTTTAGACACAGGAGCAGATAAAAGTATCCTGTCTTCCCAATGGTGGCCAAAAACTTGGCCCGTTACTCAGTCATCACGTTCTTTGCAAGGTTTAGGTTATCAGTCCTGTCCCACTATTAGTTCCCGTTCTTTGAGCTGGACAGCTCCTGAAGGTCAAACAGGACGATTCACTCCCTATGTTTTACCACTCCCAGTAAATCTCTGGGGGAGAGACATTTTACAGGCACTAGGACTGACTTTGACTAATAAATACTCGCCACAAGCTGTTCAAATAATGAAGAAAATGGGCTATAAAGAAGGAAGGGGATTAGGGAAAGGAGAGCAGGGTAAACTTGAACCTATCCCTCAAAAAGGTAATAATGGGAGACAAGGTTTGGGTTTTTTCTAGGGGCCGTTGAGGGCTCCATGCCCATACCATGGCTTACACAGGAAGTTGTATGGGTTCCTCAGTGGCCTCTCTCCTCTGAAAAGTTAGAAGCAGCTACAAAACTAATTTCTGAACAGCTACGCTTGGGTCATTTAGAGCCCTCTACCTCACCCTGGAATACACCTATTTTCGTAATTAAGAAAAAATCTGGCAAATGGCGCTTATTACATGATCTTAGAGCTATTAATGCACAAATGCGTCTATTTGGACCAGTTCAGCGAGGGCTACCATTGCTTTCTGCCTTACCCAAAAATTGGGAAATTATAATTATAGATATTAAAGATTGCTTTTTCTCTATACCTTTATGCCCTCAAGATAGGCAAAGATTTGCATTTACCATCCCAGCCATTAATCATTTAGAACCGGATCAAAGATACCAATGGAAGGTCCTACCTCAGGGGATGGCGAATAGCCCCACCATGTGTCAACTGTATGTGCAATTGGCACTTAAGTCAGTTAGAGAGCATTTTCCATCATTACAGGTGATAATTTATATGGATGACATTTTGATTTGCCATAAAAATTCACAGTTATTGCAAGATGCATACCCTATATTAATAAAAACGTTAGGGCAATGGGGATTGCAGGTGGCCACTGAAAAGGTGCAAGTTGCTCGAATGGGAGCCTTCCTAGGGTCACTCATTTATCCTGACAAAATTGTTCCTCAAAAATTAGAGATTCGCAAAGATCAACTACATACCTTGAATGATTTCCAAAAATTGCTAGGAGATATTAATTGGCTAAGACCATTTTTGAAAATTCCATCAGCAGAATTAAAGCCCTTATTTGACATATTAGAGGGAGATACCCACATCTCCTCCCACAGAGCACTTACCCCAGCTGCATGTCAAGCTTTACAAACGATAGAAAAGGCCTTACAAGATGCTCAATTACAACGCATTGAGGAGTCAAAATCATTTGAATTGTGCATATTAAAAACTGCACAGTTACCAACAGCAGTCTTATGGCAAAAAGGACCCTTATTGTGGGTCCATCCTAATGCTTCCCCTGCAAAAATTATTGAGTGGTATCCTAATGCAATTGCTCAACTTGCACTTAGGGGGATAAAAGCAGCTATTACTTATTTTGGGAAAGAACCTCATATGCTAATCGTACCTTATACTTCTGCTCAAGTTCAAACCCTGGCAGCAACAACAAACGATTGGGCAGTCTTGGTTGCCTCTTATTCAGGACAAATTGATAATCATTATCCAAAACATCCAATTTTACAATTTGCCTTAAGCCAAGCCATGGTGTTTCCAGTAATAACAGCCAAACACCCACTTCCGGATGGGGTAGTAGTGTATACAGATGGATCCAAATCTGGCATAGGTGCATATGTAGTAAATGGCCAAGTAACATCTAAACAATATAATGAGACATCACCCCAGATTGTAGAGTGTTTGATAGTTCTAGAAGTCCTTGAAACTTTTCCGGGACCGCTCAATATTGTATCTGACTCTTCATATGTGGTCAATGCAGTTAATATGCTTGAAGTTGCTGGCTTAATTAGACCCTCTAGCAAGCTTGCTCACATTTTTCAGCAAATTCAGTCAGCCTTGTTACATAGAAGACATCTTGTGTATATTACTCATGTTAGGGCTCATTCTGGCCTTCCTGGCCCCATGTCTCATGGAAATGACTTGGCAGACAAAGCTACTAGAATAGTGGCTGCTGCTCTGTCCTCGCAGTCAGAGGCTGCAAGGGAGTTTCATAAACGCTTCCACGTGACGGCTGAAACATTACGCCGCCGTTTCACTTTAACTAGGAAAGAAGCTCGTGACATTGTCACCCAATGTCAAAACTGTTGTCAATTTCTGCCTACTCCTCATGTAGGGGTAAACCCCCGAGGCATCAGACCATTACAGGTCTGGCAAATGGATGTCACTCATATTTCCTCCTTTGGAAGAAATCAATATTTACATGTTTCCATTGACACCTGCTCTGGTGTTATGTTTGCTACACCTTTAACAGGTGAGAAAGCCTCTCATGTTATACAGCACTGTTTAGAAGCATGGAGTGCTTGGGGCAAGCCCACAATTCTTAAAACTGATAATGGGCCAGCATATACCTCTACTAAATTTCAGCAATTTTGTCATCAAATGGATGTCACTCACTTGACTGGCCTTCCTTATAATCCTCAAGGACAAGGCATTGTGGAACGTGCTCACCGTACACTTAAGTCTTATCTCATAAAACAAAAAAGGGGAGTTGATGAGACTCTGCCCTCAGTGCCAAGAGTAGCTGTATCTATGGCACTCTTTACACTCAATTTTTTGAATCTTGACGAGCAAGGTCGCTCTGCAGCTGATCGACATAGCTCAGACCCTGATAGACCAAAAGAAATGGTCAAATGGAAGGATGTCTTAACTGGTCTGTGGAAAGGCCCGGATCCTATTTTGATAAGATCCAGGGGAGCTGTTTGTGTTTTTCCACAGAGTGAAGACAACCCATTTTGGCTGCCGGAACGACTCACCCGCAAGATATTCATCAAGGATGGTGCAGAAGATGCAGACCTCCCGAGGACTGCTCCTGATCCTGACAATGCTGAACTTGTCTCAGGTTCCTAGTATGAGGGGCGAACAGAGATGGGCCATTCTCTCGACTTTCCCTAAACCAATGCCAGTTCGCCATAATGCTATAGTTTTTCCAAAATTCTTTACTACTAATAAAACATTAGATTTGCCATATCTACCCTATGATCCCACCCGAGCACCATTAGGGGAAAATCGCTCTTTATTAGAACAGGGTTCTTTATGTTTTCAAATGAATGGACCAGGAAAATGTATCAACCTCACAGCTCGAGCTTTGGGGAAGTTTAATGAGCACCGAGGAGGTTGGGTAAGCACAACCCAAGATACTTCCAATGCAGATATAACCTTTACAAATCGGACCTTTTGGCAGGAGGCAATTTGGGTTAATGGTACATTTCTACCACCTAACTTTTCAGACAAAGAACGTCCCCACCAACCAAAAATAGCCCCTCATTGTAGCTTGGAAGATGAAGGGCTGATATTGCCTTGGTCTGATTGTCAATCCTCCATCACTCGTTGGGCAGATCAGAGTAAAACCTTTTCCTTTTCTCCCAACATGATAGATGATCCAGAGAAGGAATTTGTTATGAAAAAGGGACTTTTCATACAGGACTTTAGAATGCATCCCTTTCACAAGTGGGTGCTTTGTGGAGTCAATGGCAGTTGTACAGAACTCAATCCTTTGATCTTTATCCAGGGAGGAGCAGTTGGAAAAGCTTCTTTTAATGGCATCTCAAGATTTGCTCAGTATTGGGGAATACATGCTGCCTCCCAGGATTCTTATGGATATACTAATACCAGTGTAGAGATCACTGGGTTCAATAAAACTTTGGTAAACCAGATTAATTATCCATCTACCCCAGTCTGTGTTTACCCCCCTTTTCTTGTTTATTCTTTCAAATGATTCATTTGAAGTCTGTTCCAATGATTCTTGTTGGATTTCTCAATGTTGGGACATAACAAAGAACACCCGTGCCATGGTAGCACGGATCCCACGTTGGATCCCGGTTCCGGTGGAAACACCCTCCACCTTATCCCTGTTTCGACAAAAAAGAGATTTTGGAATTACTGCTGCCGTGATCATAGCAATTTCAGCCAGTGCAGCTGCTGCTACAGCTGCAGGGTATGCTATGGTTAGTACGGTTCAATCAGGCACAAAATTAAATCAGCTTTCAGCAGATCTGGCTGATGCCATCACTGTCCAAACTTCTGCTAGTACCAAGTTAAAGGGAGGGCTGATGATATTGAATCAGCGCCTTGACCTGGCAGAAGAACAGATAGGAGTTCTATACCAGATGGCCCAGTTGGGTTGTGAAAGAAAACTGGAAGCCCTGTGTATTACCAGTGTCCAATATGAAAATTTTACTTATGCAGCTAATCTGTCTAGACAGCTTTCCTTGTATCTTGCAGGAAATTGGTCTGAGGGATTCGATGAGACTCTTGAGGCCCTGAGGGTGGCAGTTTTAAAGATCAACTCAACGCGAGTGGACCTGTCATTGACAGAGGGCCTCTCCTCCTGGATTTCATCTGCATTTTCTTATTTTAAGGAATGGGTGGGGGTGGGTTTATTTGGCGTTGCCACCTGCTGTGGACTTGTGTTCATGCTCTGGTTGGTTTGCAAGCTCAGAACCCAACAAACACGTGACAAGGTTGTGATAGCTCAAGCACCTGCTGCCATTGAGCAAGGCGCCTCCCCCGAAATCTGGCTATCTATGCTCAAAAATTAGTTGACATTGGTGGCTGGCCTCTTTTGTAGAGTTCGCCCTAGGTCATTTAGTAGTTACTGTCACATAGCACTGCGGTATCCAGGGACGGGCAACTTTCCTCATGCACAGATCATCCTAAGACACGGGGCCCAGTGGCGATAGGGTTACCCTATGACAGGAAAAGGCTGTGACATTGGAGGAACGACCTAAGACAGGAGCCACAGCGGATGGGCATAATTACACAGACCTAGTCCAGCCTCAATTTAATAAAATAAAAAGGGGGAGATGTGGAAAGCCGTGCAGCGTGCAGCGAGCAATCGCTGTGGAGAGCCGTGCGCGTGCCGCGAGCAATCACCATTATAAGATGGCGCTGGCCTCCGCTGTGACAAACTAGTAAACAAGCCTTGTGCGCAAGTGCGAGAGTGAACTCACTCCTAGTCACTGCCCATTCTCGGGGTGTAATAGTGGTGTGATGAGCGAGCAACGAATCAAGAGCTGTCACGCCACATCAGGTGCTGAAACGTCATGGCTGAATGCTATATAAGGGACTCCATTTTCTGGGGTCGAGATCTTCCTGAGAAGTAAGCAATAAAGCTTTGCTGCAGAAGATTCCGGTTGTCCTGAGTGTGTTCTTGCCGGCGGGGACAAAAGCTCGGGATAAACTTCTTCTGGATATATGCCCAGGAAGTACTGCTGGATCTTTCGGGTGTATTATGTCCAATTTTCTGAGAAACCTCCAGACTGACTTCCAGAGTGGTACCAGGTTGCAATCCCATCAGCAATGGAGGAGTGTTCCTCTTTCTCCACATCCTCGCCAGTATCTGCTGTCACCTGAATTTTTGATCTTAGCCATTCTGACTGGTCTGAGGTGGAATCTCAGGGTTGTTTTGATTTGCATTTCCCTTATGATTAAGGATGTTGAACATTTTTTTCAGGTGCTTCTCAGCCATTCTGTATTCCTCAGTTGAGAATTCTTTGTTTAGCTCTGTACCTCATTTTTTTAATGGGGTTATTTGAATTTCTGGAGTTCAGCTACTTGCGCTCTTTGTATATATTGGATATTAGTCCCCTATCAGATTTAGGATTGGTAAAAATACTTTCCCAATCTGTTGGTGGCCTTTTTGTCTTATTGACAGTGTCTTTGCCTTACAAAAGCTTTGCAATTTTATGAGGTTCCATTTGTCAATTATTGATCTTACAGCACCAGCCATTGCTTCTCATCCATTCTGTATTCCTCAGTTGAGAATTCTTTATTTAGCTCTGTAACTCATTTTTTTTTAAATGGGATTATTTGAATTTCTGGAGTTCAGCTACTTGAGCTCTTTGTATATATTGGATATTAGTCCCCTATCAGATTTAGGATTGGTAAAAATCATTTCCCAATCTGTTGGTGGCCTTTTTTTCCTATTGATGGTGTCTTTTGCCTTGCAGAAGCTTTGCAATTTTGTGAGGTCCCATTTGTCAGTTATTGATCTTACAGCACGAGCCATTGCTGTACTGTTTAGAAAATTTCCCCCTGTGCCCATATTCTCCTCTATTAATTTCAGTGTCTCTGGTTTTATGTGGAGGTCTCTGATCCACTTAGACTTGAGCTATGTACAAGGAGATAAGAATGGATCAATTCACATTCTTCTACATGATAACTGTCAGTTGCGACAGCAGCATTTGTTGAAAATGCTGTCTTTTTTTCCACTGGATGCTTTTAGCTCCCTTGTCAAAGATCAAGTGACCATAGGTGTGTGGGTTCATTTCTGGATCTTCAATTCTATTCCATTGATCTACCTGTCTGTCACTGAACCAGTACCATGCAGTTTTTTTTTTTATCACAATTGCTCTGTAGTACAGCTTAATGTCAGGCATGGTGATTCTTTTATTCCTGAGAATAGTTTTTGCTATCCTAGGTATTTTATTATTCCAGATGAATTTGCAAATTGCCCTTTTTATCTCAGTGAAGAATTGAGTTGGAATGTTGATGGGGATTGAATTGAATCTGTAGATTGCTTTCAGCAGGATATGCATTTTTATTATATTAATCCTGTCAATCCATGAGCATGGGAGATCTTTCCATCCTCTGAGATCTTCTTCAATTTCTTTCTTCAATAACTTGAAGTTCTTATCATACAAATCTTTTACTTCTTTAGTTAGAGTCACACCAAAGTATTTTACATTATTTGTGACTATTGTGAAGGGTGTTGTTTCCCTAATTTCTTTCTCAGTTTGTTTATCCTTTGTGTAGAGAAAGGCCATTAATTTGTTTGAGTTAATTTTATATACAGCTACTGCACTGATGCTGTTTATTAGGTTTGGAGTTTTCTGGTGGAATTTTGGGGGTCACTTACACATACTATCATATCATCTGAAAATAGTGATATTTTGACTTCTTCCTTTCCAATTTGTATCCCCTTGATCTCCTTTTGTTGTCGAATTGCTCTGGCTAGAACTTCAAGTACTATATGGAATAGGTAGGGAGAGCATGGGCAGCCTTTTCTAGTCCCTGATTTTAGTGGAATTTCTTCAAGTTTCTTTCCATTTTGTTTGATGTTGGCTACTGGTTTGCTGTATATTGCTTTAATTATATTTAGTTATGGGCTTTGAATTCCTGATCTTTCCAAGACTTTTATCATGAATGGGTGTTGAATTTTGTCAAATGCTTTCTCAGAATCTAATGAGATGATCATGTGGTTTTTGTCTTTGAGTTTGTTTATATAGTGGATTATGTTGATGGATTTCTGTATATTAAACCATCCCTGCATCCCTGGGATGAAGCCTACTTGGTCATGATGGATGATTGTTTTGATGTGTTCTTAGATTTGGTTTGTGAGGATTTTATTGAGTATTTTTGCATCGATATTCATAAGGGAAATTGGTCTTAAGTTCTCTTAGTTGGATCTTTGTGTGATTTAGGTATCACAGAAATTGTGGCTTCATAGAATGAATTGGGTAGAGTACCTTCTGTTTCTATTTTGTGGAATAGTTTGAGGAGAGTTGAACTTAGGTCTTTGAAGGTCTGATAGAATTCTGCACTAAACCCATCTGGTCCTGGTCTATTTTTTTTCTTTTTTTCTTTTTGGTTGGGAGACTATTGATGACTGCTTCTATTTCTTTAGAGTAAATGGGACTGTTTAGATCCTTAATCTGATCTTGATTTAACTTTGGTACCTGGTATCTGTCTAGGAAGTTGTCCATTTCATCCCGGTTTTCTAGTTTTGTTGGGTATAGAATTTTGTAGTAGGATCTGATGATGTTTTGGATTTCCTCAATTTCTGTTGTTATGTCTCCTTTTTCATTTTTGATTTTATTATATAGCATACTGCCTATGTGCCCTCTAGTTAGTGTGGCTAAGGGTTTATCTATTTTGTTGTTTTTCACAAAGAACCAGTTACTGGTTTGGTTGATTCTTTGAATAGTTCTTTTTGTTTCCACTTGGTTGATTTAAGCCCTGAGTTTGATTTTTTTCTTGCTGTCTACTCCTCTTGGGTGAATTTGCTTCCTTTAGTTCTAGAACTTTTAGGTGTGCTGTCAGACTGCTAGTGTACACTCTCTCTAGTTTCTTTTTGGATGCACTCAGGAATATGAGTTTTCCTCTTAGGACTGCCTTCTTTGTGTCCTATAAGTTTGGGTATGTTGTGGCTTCATTTCATTAAACTGCAAAAAGTCTTTAATTTCTTTCTTTATTCCTTCCTTGACCAAGGTATCATTGAGGAGAGTGTTGTTCTGTTTCCACGTGAATGTTGGCTTTCTATTATTTATGTTGTTATTGAAAATCAGCCTTAGTCTGTGGTGATCAAATAGGATGCATGGGACAATTTCAATATTTTTGTATCTGTGGAGGCCTGTTTTGTGACCAATTATATGGCCTATTTTGGAGGAGGTACCATGTAGTGCTGAGGAGAAGGTATATCCTTTTGTTTTAGGATAAAATGTTCTATAGATATCTATTAAATCCATTTGTTTCATAACTTCGGTTAGTGTGCATGTGTCTCTGTTTAGTTTCTGATTCCAGGATCTGTCTATTGGTGAGAGTGGGGTTTTGAGGTCTCTCACTATTATTGTGTGAAGTGCAATGTGTGCTTTGAGCTTTACTAAAGTTTCTTTAATGAATGTGGCTGCCCTTGTATTTGGAGCATAGATATTCAGAATTGAGATTTCATCTTGGTAGATTTTACCTTTGATAAGTATAAAGTGTCCCTTCTTGTCTTTTTTGATAACTTTGGGTTGGAAGTCAATTTTATTTGATATTAGAATGGCTACTCCACTTTGTTTCTTCAGTCCATTTGATTGGAAATTTCTTTTCCAACCTTTCACGCTGAGTTAGTGTCTGTCCTTTTCTCTGAGGTGGGTTTCCTGTAAGTAACAAAATGTTTGTTCCTGTTTGTGTAGCCAGTCTATTAGTCTATATCTTTTTATCGGGGAATTGAGTCCATTGATGTTAAGAGAAATTAAAGAAAAGTAATTGTTGCTTCCTGTTATTTTTGTTGTTAAAGTTGGGATTCTGTTTTTGTAGCTGTCTTCTTTTAGGTTTGTTGAAGGATTACTTTCTTGCTTTTTCTAGTGTGTCATTTCTGTCCTTGTGTTGGTGTTTTCCCTTTATTATCCTTTGAAGGGCTGGATTCATGGAAAGATATTGGGTGAATTTAGTTTTATCATGGGATAATTTGGTTTGTCCATCTATGGTAATTGAGAGTTTTGCTGGGTATAGTAGCCTGGGCTGGCATTTGTGTTCTCTTACAGTCTGCATAACATCTGTCCAGCATCTTCTGACTTTCAGTAACTGGTGAGAAGTCTTGAGTAATTCATAGAGGCCTGCCTTTATATGTTACTTGACCTTTTTCCCTTACTGCTTTTAATATTCTATCTTTATTTAATGCATTTGTTGTTCTGATTAGTTTATGTTGGGAGGAATTTCTTTTCTGGTCCAGTCTATTTGGAGTTCTGTAGGTTTCTTTTATATTCATGGGCATCTCTTTCTTTAGGTTTGGGAAGTTTTCTTCTATAATTTTGTTGAAGGTATTTGCTGGCCCTTTAAGATGAAAATATTCATTCTCATCTACTCCTTTAATCCGTAGGTTTGGTTTTCTCATTGTGTCCTGGATTTCCTGGATGTTTTGATTTAGGATCTTTTTGCATTTTTTCATTTTCTTTGATCGTTGTGCCCATGTTCTCTATGGAATCTTTCTGAACCTGAGATTCTCTCTTCCATCTCTTGTATTCTGTTGCTGATGTTCAAATCGATGGTTCCCAGATTTCTTTCCTGGGGGGGGGTCTAACTCCAGCGTTGTCTCATTTTGAGTTTTCTTTATTGTTTCTACTTCCCTTTTCAGGTCTTGGATGATTTTGTTCAATTCCATCACCTGTTTGGTTGTGTTTTCCTGTATTCCTTTAAGGATTTTTACCTCTTTAGTAGTATTCTCCTGTATTTCTTTAAGTGAGTTATTAAAGTCCTCTTGATGTCCTCTACCAGCATCATGAGATATGATTTTAAATCCAAGTCTTGATTTTTGGGTGTGTCGGGTTATCCAGGACTGGCTGAGGTGGGAATGCTGGGTTCTGATGATGGTGAGTGGTCTTGGTTTCTGTTAGTAAGATTCTTATGTTTGCCTTTTGCTATCAGTTAATCTCTGGAGTTAGTTGTTATAGTTATCTCTGGTTGGAGCTTTTCCCTCCTGTGATTCTGTTAGCCTCTGTCAGCAGACCTGGGAGTCTAGCTCTCTCCTGAGTCTCAGTGGTCAGAGTACTATCTGCATGCAAGCTCTCCTCTTGCAGGGAAGCTGCACAGATATCTGGCATTCAGACCTGTCTCCTGGGCTCAAGATGAAGGCCTGAAACAGGGTCTGTCCCAGAAGATGTGTTGCCTCTGTAGTCTGCATGTTCACCTGCACAGACTGGTCTCTGAGGGACATGGGACACAAGATGGCTCTCTCACCTGCTATGGCGGTCAAAACCTCTCCTCTGGTGGGGAAGTTGCCCTGATGTCTGGAACCTGAAAGGGGGTCTGTCCCTGAAGCTGTGTTACTTCTGCCTGTCCCAGAAGCTGTGTCACTTCTGCAGTATGCTTGCTCACCCTTTGCAGTCCGTGAGCTGACCTGCACAGACTGGTCTCTGAGGGATCTGGGACTCAAAATGGCTCCCTCACCTGCTCCGGCAGAGCCCTCCGGGCCAGACACCTCTCCTCTAGTGGGGAAAGTGCCCAGATGTCTGGAGCCCGAAAAGGGGGTCTGTCCCAGAAGCTGTGTCGCTTCTGCAGTCTGCACTCTGACCTGCGCAGACTAGTCTCTGAGGGATCCGGGACCCAAGATGGCTCCCTCACCTGTTCATGTGGAGCCCTCCAGAGCAGACACCTCTCCCCTGGTGGGGAAGGTGCCCAGATGTCTGGATCCTAAAACCGGGGTCTGTCCCAGAAGCTGTGTCACATCTGCAGTCTGCTTGCTCACCCTTTGCAGTCTGTGAGCTGACCTGTGCAGACTGGTCGCTGAGGGATCCAGGACCCAAGATCAAGAATATATTTATAAGCAAAAATTGTGACATAGCTGTAGGAGATATGGAGAGGGTGCTAGTGGGAATAATGAATTTTTTGTATCATTAGAGAAACTGATCAGTAAGCATTAAAGTGGAAAAATCAAGTCAAACAACATACTTGATTTAAAATTAATGAGGGAATAGTGAGAGAAAGTAAGAGAGCTAGGGAGTAAGTAAGAGCAAGAGAATGACAGTCACACACACACACACACACACACACACACACACACAGAGAGAGAGAGAGAGAGAGAGAGAGAGAGAGAGAGAGAGAGAGAGAACATGTATAGAAACAAGACATTTTCAGGAGTTAGTTCTCTCCTTACTCAGGGGTCCAAGGATAAATCTCCAGTCCTCAGACTCTCATGGGAAAGAAACACTTTTAAGTCTTGCACTGTCTTGCATGTCTGAAAATCTTTAGCATTTTAAATTGTGTGTTTCTATGTGTGTGTGTATGAGTGGTTAATATGTTTACATGCACATGTTACATGTGCTCATCTGTGCACATGTGTATGGAGATCAGAGTCTGACTTTGGGTGTCTTCCTCTATTCCTATCCACATTGTAATATTTTGAGATGGGGTCTCTCATTGAAGCTGAAACTCATGGCTACCAATGAGTACCAGGGATGTCCCTGTATGACTGAGCTGTCTCATAAAAAACATTTGTAACAATTTTAACATGAAACAAAGTCATGCAGTGTCAAAATTTCCACCTATGACACTATATCAGAGCTCAAATTGTTTTGAATTTTGTAGCATTTTGGATTTAGAGTTTTTGAATTAAGGAAGCTCAAACCAATAGCTGTACATTTGGATATATATGTACACATATATGAACATTATATATATGTAACATGAATGGAACATATACAAATTACTCTAAATTTCAGTGTTATAGTAGGAAAATATTCATAAGGTCATGAATAATTATTAACTAATCTTTTGACTATGGCAATTAAACCAATCTTACAAAAGACAAATATAAATTATTATGATTTACTTTGAAGACAACTTGACAGGGAATACAGGATAACATATTCTGAAAAACAATCGTATCTCTAGTCCAAGTATTTTCTTCTCTATCAGGAGCACTGACCCCTCTGAAAGCCAGGTTACCTTGATTAACCTAAATGTATTGCATGGCAACCACATTATGCATAGGGCAATTTGTGAAACAAGCTGTGCACTGTAGTAGACTTTTCACTAAGCATGATGTCTATTCATGTAGTTGTAGCTGGTAAGTGTTCTTATAGAGGGTATGGGTAAGAGGAGACAAGAGGAGGTACTGGTGTGCTTGATTAATTCCAGTTGCTTAACAGGGCTTTTGCTCTAATAAGGAAACAAGATGTCTGGCTAGAATTCAGAAGTTGTTTGTGTTAGACTTTTTTCAGACTCATTGGTTCCTTTGCAGTACACTGTTATTTGTTGTTGTTTTGTTTGGAGACAGGGCTTTAGGATATAGCTCATATTCGGTATGTAGGCTGAGAGAGTCTGAACTCACTCTCCTCCTGCCTCTGCCTCCTGAGCACTGAGGTTGCAGGAGGTCACCATGCCTAGTCATCACTGTTACCTCTTTCACATTTTTATTTATTTAAATGTTATTTTATATTTCATCATTCTTGCAAATTTCACATTTGCTTATGATATAGTATGGTAACATCTAGCTCTCATCTTCCTTCATATCTTCTCCAACCCATATATCCTATCTATCTATCTATCTATCTATCTATCTATCTATCTATCTATCTACCTACCTACCTACCTACCTACCACCTCTATCAATCTTCATCTCACCAACTTACTGAGTCCTGTATAAGCTGCCCTCATGTGCATTTCAAAGACAGGGTCTCATGTAATACAGACTGGCCTCAAACTGACAATGTGGCTGAGGATTCTGATAGTCCTGCCTGCTGCTGCTGAGTTGTGGGTTACAGGTATTCACAGCTGCTTTAATTACTGTCACTTTTAAAGGTGCCTTATTAACGAGAACAGTTTTGTTGTTTGTTTTATATCTGGAGATGCTAATGAATTTCATCTAATTCATTTTTTAATATAAATTGGCATTTTAAACACTCATAGAACCTGCATGCCTCATCTTCTTGATTCTTTAGAAAGGCTATCATCCATTTGTCAATGCCTATTGCCCAATATGCACAAACCAGAAAAACTGAACTGTTGATTTGTTTAGTTGAGATTTATTTTAGATAACAAGTTTCAAATGGTGACTTTGATAATCCTGCAACTTATCTGCAATGTAAAGAAGACTAGACAACAGCTTATACGTTGACCTGTGATCAGTCTACAACCCTAGCTCTGGAGGCACAGCGAGTGGGGATTCCCAGCAGGGCTGGAATTCCCTTCAGTGTCTTCACAACTGATGAGCCTCTCCCTTGTTGACTTCTTTTCAATAAAGAAAAGATGTTAAAAGATGCTTCTAATGGCTGTGATTAGCTAATAATGGGTTCTGTTCAAAACAGAAATTGGCCCTGCAAAGGAGGCTACCTCTTTTATCATCCTTGCTGTGCTCTGTGTTGCAGCCACAGCTTCCTTGGCTAGTCCAGCTTGCTTCTCTAGGAAAGGTAATTGCAGTTAGAATTGAAGTCTATGGACTGTGTCCCGCTGCCTCTCTAATGTGTGATGTGGAGGGGTGGATAACGCCTGTGCGTTCTCCTTGTTTAGAAGATTCATGTTTATCTAATGTGAAGTCAATATTATTGTCCAGGAAGAGTTAGGGGATTGCTAACGATCTACCAGGGAGTGCTCCTGAGTGCCCCTGCCTACGCTCCAGTGACTCGGAAACCACTTAGCTCACCCGGAGGCCCATCTCCCTTCACACCTCAGCACAGCCCATCATGCACTGCATCTGAAAATGATCTGCAGTAAAATATCTCACAGAGTTCTAATGACGGGTGGGGCTGAGATACACAGGGAAAGAAAAGCATCACCAACGTCTCCACAAAGCTCTGATTCACAGACTGCCCACATGTGAAGGAAAGGAGTGAGGGATACCAGGATGCTTCCTCTTTTCTAGGAAGTAATAGAAGCTGGCTGGCATCCAAAACATCCCCGGTCTGAAACACATCCAAGTGCTCTTTCCTCTAACTTTTATGTTAAGATACATAGCATAGTATATAGAATCCTAATTTTATACAGAAGCCAAAAAGTGCTAAGGGAGTTAGTAATTATTTTTATGTGTATTATATTTGGCAATTGTGAGAAATAGAACATGATGCTTATAGAAATTCACAGGCTTATATTGTAGTACCTGACCACACACACACACACACACACACACACACACACACACACACGGAATGGCTTATTTGGGTATGGAAATTGAAGCTTGCCAAATCTTTTCTGTCTGTTCTGTCACCAACATGCTAGCGAACCAGGAAAAGGTTGGTTTGTTTCTGTTTAAGTTCAAAGCCATAGTGCTAAGGCTTTGTGTTCCAGGGCCACCAGTTTGAAGAATTCTCCCTTATGTCAATGTTGCTCTTATAGTCTAGACTTCCAACCAACTGGATATCCACACAGCAGAGGACAGTGCTTTACTTACCTGACTTATTCAAGTATAAAACTCTTCCAAAACTACCCCCATATAATTCACAGAAAAATGTTTATCCAAATATGAGGGTGCTGTGTGAGCCTGTCAAATGGATTTATACGACAAACTATTTCTGTCTAGTGAGTTGGTTCAATAGGTAAAACCACTTGCTTCCAAAGCTAAGCCAATGATAGCTGACTTTTGCAAATTGTCTTCATAGATGGGTTATGGCACGCACACACACACACACACACACACACACACAAATGTACACACACTAAAATGTTAATTAGCACATATATACATATATGCATTGTGCATATACATGCATACAGATCTTATTTGTATACATAAGAAAAGGTATTGATAGATTTGTAAGAATCGTCATAGAAAAATAATGGTGAAAATTTTCTTTTAATGTAGAGGACATGGTGCTCTAAGCAGAAACATTGCCTCTTTACAAGCAACAGTAGTAGGAACAGAAAGTTCTGGGGGGAGGGGTAGAAAAAGAGTTTCACAGGGAATTCTCAAGACCACGAAAAGAAAGTTAAGTGAGAACTTTTTGGGATAAGAAAAGAGAGTGTTCGACAGATCAGACAAATAAAGACAATCTTTCGCTGTGGCCTCTGTGGCCTCTGTGCCCTGAGTGAGTTAGACCCGGAGCATCCTTTGAATTCTGCAATTGCTGCTCATGTACAGGGGATTTCCCAGCTCTCTCCCTGACCAGCCCACTGCAGTGTCTGTCTGCACATTTTGCATTAATCATACACGCATGGCACTTCCTGTTTAATCGCTTGGCAATTATCTGGTTTATATCTTCTGTTTTCATCTCCTAAACAAGATTTGCCTCATCAGATCTTAAAATTGCATTTGACATGGTGACGAAGAGTTGAATTATTTGTTCCCTACAAATGTAATTATTTACCATGTAATTTTCAGGAAGACACAGCTTCCCAGTGTTCATATAAGATTCACTGTGCAATTACCAGACTCACCACCATCCTGCTTCACAGCTGAAAAGACTGCGAGGGCAGCCATCAGAAAGACACTGAGGGAGTTGCTGTCCAACGAGGAGGAGGCAATACTGTGAGGAGCACATAGGTGACTTCCTGTGAGCTGTCAGTCTGCTTTATGTCTTTCTGGGGAAATCGTTTAATTTCTCCCTGTGTCAGGCACTTCATCCAGAACACGAAGAAACAAAAGGGAAGGGAGGCTCTGGTGGGAAATTAGAATGAACTGAGAAAAAAAAATGAGTATATGCAGTTTTCCTAGTTATTAAGAGAAGTTTGCTGGTTTTGTGCAATATTCCTTTCAAGGCTCAGGATTCTTCTGTGGGTAGGAATTTGGAAAACCCCACTGCAGACAAATCCTTCGAAGAGTATAAGGAGTCTAGATTGGGATAACCTTGCCTTTGGGACTGAGGAGATGTACTTTTGAGCTACTGAGAAAGCAGGTTGGAGATTTCTTACAGGCAGAGGCAGGGAGGTAGAGAAAACATAGTGCTGAAGGAAAGAATCATATAGCAAGTACAGAGTAGAATTTAACAGAGATGTAAGCTGTGTTCTCTCTCTCTCTCTCTCTCTCTCTCTCTCTCTCTCTCTCTCTCTCTCTCTCTCTCTCTCTCTCTCTCCTCTCTCCCCCCCCTCTCTCATCTTTTACAGTCCAGACTTTATCCAAGTCCGGTCTGGTTCCACATCTGACACCTCCTCCCCCCAGCTTCCCCTTCCCCTCCCCCCTCCCCCCTCCCCGTCTCCAAGAGGATGTCCTCACCTCCACCCCTACCCCACTCCCCGTGACTTCAAGTCTCTAGATGATTAGGTGCATCTTCACTGACTGAGTCTAGACTCCGGAGTTCTCTGGCATTCATGTGTGTGGGGCTTCACATCAGCTGATGTATGCTGCCTGGTTGGTGGCTCAGTGTCTAAGAGATCCCAGGGGTCCAGGTTAGTTGAGACTGCTGGTCTTCCTATAGGGTCGTGCTCCTCATCAGCTTCTTCTAACTTTTCCTTAACTCAACCACAGGGGGCACCAGCTTCTGTCCATTGGTTGGGTGTAAATATCTGCATCTGACTTTCAGCAGCTTGTTGGGGCTTTTGGAGGGCAGTCATGATAGGCCCCTGTCTGTAAGCACACCATAGCATCAGTAATAGTGTCAGGCCTTGGGGCCTTCCCCTGAGCTGGATCTCACTTTCAGCCTGTCACTGGACCCCTTTTCCTTAGGCACCTCTCCATTTCTAACCCTGCAGTTCTTTCAGACAGAACCACTCTGGGTCTGAATTTTGACTGTGGAATTGCATCCCTCCACTGCAAACAGTTTTATCTTATGTGTGTGAGAAAGAAACTGTAGCAATGCTGACTGTTGAAAGAACTTCAATGTTATCATGACTAAACCATCACCCATGATATACAGGTAACAGCCCATTTCTTCTTGGTCTACATTTTTTTCTTGTCATATATTTGATCCTATGGGAATTCTCTGGAAGGTCTGCTTAAGTGTGGTGAACGACATGGGAAGTGTGCAAGGTAGCCAGACATCAAGTATGCAACTCATAAATGCCTGAGTCCTCACCTGCTATTTACTGTCTCCCTAACTATGGGGCAACTGAATTCCCCAGACTTACATGTCCACTTCAAAACCCCTGATTAATAAAAGGATAATTGTCTAAAGAGGCTGCTGAATGTTAGAGACTGAATATTCCTGTTATTTTACTTTTACCACAGTGATCTTGTAACATTTTTTATATGTTACAAGATTTTTTTAAAAAATGTATTTTCTGTATGTGTTCTCTATCTGTGTGTATGCCTGAATGTCAGAAGAGGGCATCAGATCCTATTATACATGATCACGAGCTACCATGTGGTTGCTTGGAATTGAACTCAGGAGCCATGGGAGAAAAGCCAGTTCTCTTAACTGATGAGCCATCTCTCCAGTCCCAACATTTTATAGGAAGCTTTTACAATAGCTTTTGGCATTGGGTAGAAAAAGGAAAGATTGGACATCCATCTGTTTGGAATTTAAAATTTAAATTTCCCTTAATTTAGTTAAGTTGAAACATACGAACATCTGGTTGGTTAAATGATTTTATCCCTTAAATAAAGATATTTGGCTTGCTTTCTCTTGTTATTCCTTCCTCCAAGCCTCATTGTTTCTTGTTTGGTCATTGCAGGTGAAATTCTTCTAACTTTAATGGGTACAGGATTCATGGAAATACAGGGGAGACCTGTTCAACAACAACTTGCATATTCCTAAAACTATTCTATATCTGAAAGTAGGTATTGGAAAATTTTTATATATATTTATACATATATATATGTATATATATATATATATGTGTGTGTGTGTGTGTATGTATACATGTATATGTGTACAAAACATTTACATGTATGCTTATGTATGTATATATATACATCTGTATATACACACACATATATATTTATTTATAGTGCATATATATTTATAGTGTAAATATGGGGCTTTTATTTTAGCCTGTAAGCTCCTTGCTCATCTTGCTTTGTGAAACGATATTTCACTGGCCAGGAGCTCTCTCATTAGGTAAGTTTTCTAGCTGGTGATCCTCAGCAATATATGTTTTTCTGCCACTATAGTGGACTTTTAAAATGTGGGCTCTGGGGATCTAACTCAGGCCTTTACCTCTCAGGACAAGCATTTTACTGACTGAGCCCTGTGCTCCCTTAACACAACCATATTATCAAGTTAAACTTGACTTCTCCATGCTAGTCCTTTTTAGCATGTTCTGTCATTTGGGTAATCTCTCTTCCAGATTCTTCAGTGCTTCCTCGACCTCTAGATTTGAGGTAACCCAGGGTGTAGTCTTTGAACCTTTCTTACCCATATTGAGTCCTTAAGGAGTTTCGTTCAGGCTATGAAATTTTATCACCAGCTACAAATATGTGTCTTCAGTGTGTATTTCTGGCCCATGCTTTTTTCTGAGCAGTGGAATTGTTTACCCAGCTCTATGAACCTTCATTTGAGGTAGACATCTCTCACCAAACACTTCCTAAATGGACTTTCTGATCACGGACCACTCTCCCCGTAAGAAAATGTAGCCTTCTTATTTCTCCAGCCAATATGTATACATTGTATAGATACACAATATTTTATGTATGCATGCATATATGTGTACTTACACATATGTTTGTGTACATATAATGTATGTATTATATACATGCATATATGTATATAGAAGATACACATATACGATATATACATATATTTCATATATGTGCATATATGCATATATATGATATACACATACATATATGTATGTGTATCAGCATCTTAAATTCCTTTTGAACATCTCAAGAAATCTTTCTGGTTGTCTCTAAAAGTGATACCTAGAACTGTCTTCCTTCATATTTCCATATAGAGCTTCATCACCTTTGGTCAATACATATTTTTCTCTCATGTTAGTAGTGTCATTTGCCAAAATGTACACAAATCAATTATTCTCCCATCTCTAGTGTTCCTGGTTATTGCAAGTAACAGCTTCATAGAGACTTTAACTCCTGGGCGTTGGAAGCACTTTGCTAGGCCCATTCTTTCAATTAATTTCCTTCCTGTGTTTCTTGTGTTTTAACCACCACCCCTTGAAGGTTTTGACAACCAGTCCTTCCACCAAGGATGCCTTTTCTAATTATCTTCATGGCTTGTTGCTCTCCCTCTTTCAAGCTTGTGTTCAGTTCTTAGATGTGCCCATGAGACTTTTTCTGGCATCCTAATTAAACATTTTAGCTCCAGTCTTAACATTTTTTTGTCTCCCTCCCTTGCTGTGGTTTTTCCACTATTTATCATCTTATGTAATATTACTTTAGTTTTGATTTTTCTCAATAAAAGCTCCTTGAGGATAGACCATTTGGTAGTGTGTTTATTGCCTTCTTACAGGGCCTGGCATAGTACCAGCTCAAATCAGGAGCTTAATATGGACTTGTGCATTGAATAATTGAAAGTTAAGAAATCAAATCAAAATCAGTCATTTTATGAACATTTTGTTGAAATGTAAAAAGCTGAAAGATCCTTGGGTTTTCTAAGGCAGCTCCCACGTTGGCCTTCTGATTCTCCTTTCTCAAAGGCAACTCCCATATTGGCCTTCTAATCCTTCTTTCTTAGTAACCACTGGAAGTGCTCAAACTTCTACGCAATTCACTAAGGAGGCTTTCTCAGTTGTAGTGGAGGAGAATCTCTGTACCTTTAGTAAAAAATTTGTAAAATAATTACTCAGAAAATGATGAGAAATTTAAAATGAAAAAGATATGAGGTCCACACTGTTTCTTTCATTGTTTACCCGGAAATGTCTGTGTGGCCTGGGTGTTTTCATTGCTCTTCTGTTTGTACATATTTTTTCTCTGTGCAAACTGTTATTCTGGACAAGAGAATTTTAATTAGAGAATAGTTTACCAGTCTGTTTGTGATGATGCAATATCAAAATATAGTAGAGAACTATAATTACATGTGTAATACTGAAAAACACCCATTCATTAAAATATATACTTATTTAAAAAGATTTATTCTAGTGTTATATGTGTGTATGTACATGTGAAGGTGCCCACAGCAGCCATAAAATTATGTTGGATTCCTTGGAGCTGAAATTGGACCTCTGGAATGGATATGCTCTTCATCACCTGGATGCTGTCACAGAACTGAACTTGGACCTTCTGCAAGAACATCACTGCTCTTAATCATGGAGCCAGGAAACAAGACCCTAGAGAAGAGGTTCAGAGGTGATGGTCCCCAAAGAGAAATTACCAATAACTCTCATTCCTTTCACATCAAAATCCTATACTTTGATCAGTTTCCTACAGCCTATCCAGTTATGAGTCATCTCTCTAGTCCTTATATATTTCAAACTGTAAAGCTTCCAGTAGTGAGAGAATCAACCAGCGCTCTTTCCCTTTGACTCTGTACAGTCCTCCACATCACTTTCAGGAAACACATCTTTTTTTTTTTTTTTCCTTTTATTTCACTGGCAGCTGTAACTGTTTTAGACGTTTGATCATTATTTTTTTTTTAACAATGTCACATTCAGAAAGACGAAGTCTTCAAACATATTATATTTGGTTAGCAAACATGAAAGGCTGTGAGATAGCATATAATGCAAACTATTTTCAAATTGGATTTAGGAATTAGAGTGACAGAGGGAATGGATTCTAGGTTTGAAGAACAAACATTGAATATGGCTTGTTCATTGTTGGCCACGCTGATTAGATTAAATGCCACATTTTAATGCACAGTTTAAATATTGGGCTTCGGCTTTCTTCTTTTGATTAAAGTTGTTTGCTTGACTGTGATGATTAAATATGGGTTAAAAAATATAACCCTTGTTTAATCTATTGTGACCATTTTTTCCCTTTCTAGATTGAGAAAAGAACAGGTAGCAATGATCTGTTAATGCTGATTGATGGGGGAGTATATTCACCTGACGGTGAATCCAGGCAGCAAGGAGAGAGTGAGAAAGGACTGTGGGGAAGACATGATTTCTAACAGACTACTCCCAATGGCCCACTCTTTTCTATGGTGTTTACATCTTAAGTTTCCTTCAGCTCCCTATAGCCTATCAAGTTATGAATGTGCCTGTGAAGGGATTCATTTAGAAGATCAGAGATCTCATGATCCAGCTGCTTCCCCAAATTCCCACTTAGGAGTCTGCTGCACTGCTGACTACGACATCACTCATGCCACCTTGAGTGCTATTCCAAATGCAAACCCTAGCAATTCTTTTACATATTTTAATTTCTTTCTTTAATATTTTCCAGGTAGAATAGGATGCAGAGTTTACTTATAAAGAACAACAAGAACAACAATAACAAAACAAGTCTTAGAAGCTTGCACTAAGTTCTAAGTTCATTTAGTAGTTACAAAAGGGAAGAAAAAAGAAAGAAAAAAAAAAGGCAGACTGGGGTGGATGCTTTTGGCCTCAAATCTAGGAACAACCCACATCATTCCTGTGTTTAAACAACACATGTGAAAAGTTTCAGGATCCATAAAATAAAATTATTGATTTTCAGAAAATGAGATAAAATGGGAAAATAATGGAAGTTGAAACAATAGCACTCATCTAGAGAAATCCAATGTCCCCTAGTATTTTTGCCATTATCTTTCCCATACTTTGTTTGGTAACCATGATTGGTTGATTGATGATGAGAGAGAAAAGGAGATAACTGAGAAGCTATTGCAAAAACCTTCTGCTCTGTCCAATGCTGTGTGCTAGCTTAGGAAGGAGGGAAGGGAGAAACATGCTTTCATATGGCAGGGTCTGGGGTGGAAATGGAGACCAGAGATTCTTTCCAACTTACTGTACCTTGGCCAGTTCTTTAGATCAATATCATAGGAAGTTCTTGGTCTATTTCACAGTTACTTGTTGTGTAGTTTCCTCTGAACTGAGACAATCTCTTCTAGGAGGGCATTGAAGGAGAGTGGCCATAAGATTCAGGAAACTAAGCAAATTCAAAGGGCTCAGGAAACAAAGAAAACTTCAAAGACAAGGCAGCAGCTCTGCACACAGTTGCTGGGAGAGGAGAGACGGTCTCAGATGTCTGTAAAGGGCTCTAGAGATACAGCTTTAGTGGAACTCAAACTCATTTGCTTAACTAGATTTGCATGGGTGGAATTTCTTTTCTTTTTCTTTTCTTTTTGTTATTCTTCTTGTGTTTTTTGTTTGTTTGATTGATTGATTGATTGATTGATTGGTGGTGGCTCTCCTGCAATGAATAGGTACATTATTTTGTTTTAAGATCTCTAAGGAGAAAAATCACACAACAGCAGTTCTTATACATACTTAGGCAGGTCTGGGCATTTCTTTACTTTTTGAAAACAAAGCAGTGTAAGTGTGTGTGTGTGTGTGTGTTTTCTTTTCCCGAGGAAAGAGTTTAGGACTTAGATCAAGTTCATGAGACTATGAAAAAACTGAAAATAAAAAATAGTGTGGCAATCTGTCATATAAGATTGAAAAAATAGGTGGGAACTTTATACAAATGTGCTTATATATAAACACATAATGCATATATGTTCTTAGCTTCATTTCTGTTCTATTCCCTTCTGATCCCCCACCCCCTGCCCCCTGCTTTCTCGTGTCTTCTTTCCTTTCCCAGATGAAGTCTTGTGTAGCCTAAGCTTACCTCTAACCTGCGGTGTAACAGGGAATGACCTTGAAATTCTGATCCTCCTGCCTCCACATCCCAAGTGCTGGGATTGCTGCATGCCTCACATCACCATGCCTGATTTATAAGATGCTGGGAAATGAATCTGAGCCCAAGATTTATATTTTACTGGGTTCTTTCGAAGGTCAAAACGATCTTTAATTAAAAGGATTATTTCATCACATACTGTATGACTAATTATTGGAAGTGAATATATCGGAGGATCCTTTGGAATCCCCTCAAATCACTGTCTATCATTTTCTCGCTACTCAATGCACTCCTTGGTTTAGCTGTCCATACGAATAAGGCCAGTGCTTGTGGGCTCTGCTCCATGCTTTTATATTAAAGTGGCTTTAGGTTATTCTGACCTGATTTAAGCCCTCATGTTCTTTTCTGAACATGACTCTAATTTTGATTGTTCACATTGTTCTAACCTAGAGTAAATGCTCCCCAGAGATGGAGGCTATAACACTTGTCAAGGAGTGTGTGCCTGATTCATCGCCTAACCTTACAGTTCTTTGTGCCATGCTAAGCACTCCATGGGTTCTCAATAAATATTAATAGAATGGAATTGAATTTACACTTTACTCATTCCACAAATAGGTTAAGGAGAAGATTAACAATGTCACAGCAATACTCGCAGGCTCCAGTAAAGAATAGCTGTATACATCTTGCAATGTCTTGAATTTGTACAATAAAAGTGCCATATTCTGGAAAAATCTAAAGCCAGAGGAAAAAGTGTTTTTAATGTGTTACCTGCACTTATTATTTGAAAGAGATTTGTTCATTTAGATCATGATTATTAATGCTCCCTCATAGCGAATGAGCACAAAAAATCCCATTGAGGATTTAATAATTTTTCTGTACGTTTTCTAATTCTTGTTGTAAATGCTTTAACTTTTAAGTGTGTGCAAAAGTGTGTGTGTGTGTGTGTGTGTATCTGTGTATGGGTAGATGCGTATGAGTGCAGGCACCTACAGAGAGGCCAAAAGGGCATTGGATACCCTGGAGCTGGAGTTTCAGGCTATTGTCAGCTGTCCCAACACGAGTGCTTGGGACCATCCTCAGATGCCTGGCAGAAGCACCGTGCGCTCTTGACTACTGAGCCACAAATTACTTACTAAGCAAGCGAATAAGGTGCAGAACAATGTGGTAATGACCCATGGCACAGTGCAAGGCTATGCTGCAAAGCAGTCTAGTGAACACATTCTGGGGGGGGGGGGGATGAATAGCCAAAAATACTTTTGTTTGTTTTTTTGGTTTTGTTTTTGGTTTTTCGAGACAGGGTTTCTCTGTATAGCCCTGGCTGTCCTGGAACTCATTTTGTAGACCAGGATGGCCTTGAACTCAGAAATCCGCCTGCCTGTGCCTCCCAAGTACTGGGATTAAAGGCATGTGCCACCACGCCCAGATCCAAAGATACTTAACTTGTTTTCTTTTCTGTACTTTGATTTCTGTCTTGAAACGAAATAAAAGTGAAACAAGTCCCCTCTCACTTATGAGCATCAAAATTTTATAAGCACTGCTTTCAATCTGTAGCTACAAATACTTTCCGTGTTCCTGTAAGGAAACTGACCTGCCTTATAAAAAATATTACATGTGAGAATCCAACACTCAGAATACTCTTTTATTTTTATTTTTTTAGTTTTGTAATTCAAATAAACACACCATTGCTAAATTCCTTATATTTGATTTTTTTATTTTAAGAGCATTAAACAGATTACTCATCACCCATCTGAGATTTCTAAACTAGTACATACTTTTTCAATTAGTAGATATGCCTAGTATAGAGTATTTCAGGTTAAATGAGAATTGAGAAAAGGCGCGCTAGCATTATTTTGTAGATTAATATTTCATTTTTATATTAAAAGTATCTGAAGGGTTTGCCATAAAAAGTGAAATTGCTTCTGTAAAATACAATAAAGTAAACACCTTATTATGAAGAACTTAACCTTAGACTTGTTGGTTTGAGGACTGTTTCACTAGGTTCTAAAACTCCAGCCTCCATAGTGGCAGCGGTTCTAAGCAGCAGAGTGAGCAGTAATTCAACTGCTCTATGACTTGGACAGGAAAAATGAACAACTCAGAACCTCCATGACTTTTTCTGGCCAGTTATATCTCTTATTTTGAAAATATCTTGTGATAACATGAACAAGAAATCCTCTTCACCAACTCATATATTGGACCTACTGGTCCCTGGTTGGTGGTACTCTTGTGGGAAATCAAGAAACCTTTAGGAAGTAGACTATTGTTGGAGCAAGCATGTCATGGGGGGGGGGCAGGCTTTTCAGTTTAAAACATCTTCCGACTCCAGCTCCCAGTTTAATGTTTGCTTCTCGTACACTGCTAACCCTCTGGAACCTCAGACCAAATTAAACACTCCTAGAAGTTGCTTGTGGCAATGATGTCTTATCATAGCAATAGAAAATAGCAATACATATCTTACTTTTACTGACATAGGTAAACTGTACACATGAACAGAATCAATCATGCCACTGACTCCATAATGTATAATGTGTATTAATCAAGTCCTACCTCTGTCTATCTAACCCTCAAGTTCTGAACCTCTAACAATACTTTTCTGCCTTGAGGCTGTCCATTTGTCAGCATTTGCATGTGCCAGAGAACAAACAAGGTACCAGTCATAGTTTTTCTGAACCTTCTGAGTTGTCATTTTTCCAGTGGAATTCATACAGCAGTTGCATCACTGTTTGTTGTACCGTTTGGAACTGCTGCCAATATGGAAACTGGAATTTCTTGATTCTGGGTTGCTTTAATACACAGCTGCACCACAAGACCCAGCTTCTTAAAAAAGAAAAACTCCATTTAGACATTGTATTTACTACTCTATGTAAGAGATATGATGAAGGAATACATCTTATTAGTTCTTTCCTCACCCAAAACATTTCTGAAGAATAAGCATTCAGTTTTCATGACAATAATCTTAAAAATTAATACATTATTTATTCTTTAAAAATTTTAAACATCTATAAAGTATATTTTGATCATCAAATTCGCCTACTGTCCCTTCTACCTCCCCACATCCAAACAACTCTTTGTTCCAACTTCATGTCCTTATTTAGTAGGCTGTTGCCTTAAGGGCTGTTACCTTACCAATCATATGTCTGTATTAAGTAATAAAAAGCTCAGTGAGTTTAATTGGTGTTGCACATAATACCAATCTGTTAGAAAACAGGTGCTCACTGGGGCAGTAGTGGTGTGACTTCTAGGGGTAACCAACCACTTTAAAACTTGTATTTGTGGCCTGCTCTGTATGGGGGACTTCATTCCTGGTACTGGAGCCAACATCCCATTGGACTAAGGAAATTATAGGCCTTGGTGGGAGACCTACAATTAAATTGTTTTGCTAAACAATCATGTTGTCAAACTACCTTCTAAATATTCTTGCATGATTTTAAAATAGGGTTTAGTTAGTGTTTTGCTGTTGTGATCTGACACCATGACTAAGGCGACTCTTATAAGGACAACATTTAATTGGGGCTGGCTTACAGGTTCAGAGGTTCAGTCCATTATCATCAAGGTGGGAACATGGCAGCATCCAGGCAAGCATGGAGCAGGAGGAGCTGAGAGTTCTACATCTTCATCTGAAGGTTGCTAGCAGAATACTGGCTTCCAGGCAACTAGGACAAAGCCCATGCCCACAGTTACACACCTACTCCAACAAGGCCACACCTACTCCAATAGGGCCACACCCTCTATTATTGCCACTCCCTGGGCCAAGCATATGCAAACCACCATAAATAGTAAACCAATATAATGGTAACTTTTGATGATTAAAAGTCATGTTATATTTCCTTATTCTAGAAATCAGAGGAAAATGTTTCATTACATAAATTAATTTGATCCCTTGGGAAGTAAAATTTGAGTTTGAAAACTTTTAAAATATAGTATTTAATAACTTTTGACAATTTCAAGCAACATATTTTGATCATATTCATCCCAACTCCTCCTCAAAACTTTCCCAAGATCCAGCTTTACTTCTCTAATCCTCACCTCCTTTATTTCTGAATTTACATAAAAATTAATAACCCATTGGGTCCAATTTGTGCTGCTTGCATACGCTTTGATGTGAAGTCATCTATTAGAGCATGTCAATCTACTTCCTTAATGAAAACTAATTCTCTCTTCCTTAGCAGCTACCAATTATCCATAGAAGACTCCAGGAAGATTCTTCATGGTTTTCTAGATAAGAGAAATTAATTGAGCAATACTACCCAGTAGAATTCTATTTTTTTCCTGATGGAAATGCATAGACAATTTATGTTAGAGGTAGAACATAGATCACTCATATGGTCTTTCTTCTCTTTCTAGAAGCATCATAGAAATCCAAAGTAATACACAATGTACAAAAATCATTACATTCATGTTTTAATAATCAATTATGATGGAAATGTGTATGGATATTTTCCCGTATACTTTTTTCTTTATTTGAAATTGTAATGATTTTTCAGAACCCAGAATGCAAACTATAATATACAGCTTTGTTTCCTTTGTTTCCTTATTTTAAATTGTCAAATAAAGTGCCAAAATCTTCCCCAATGAAATATCTATTTTCAAAATTTTACAAGTCTGAATAACTGATTAAAACTTCTGCGAACTGCTGAAAAGTTGCAGATTAGAGACTAAACATCATGGGCTATCTCCTAATACATATTTTGTGTATGTGTGTGGTGTGTTTGTGTGTGTGTGTGTGTGTGTGTGTGTGTGATTATGAGGTAAAATCCCTTTTTGGTACAAGCACATACTTAGCTTCAATCAACTCAAAATCTAAGAGTGTCATCAGGCAGCAGCTGAGGCCAATAGTAGAAACTCACATTTCTATAGCTTCCCAGCTGCTGTTCCTACCAATATATGGAAAAATACATTCATGTGTCATGTTCTTTGTTTTATTATATACAAGTCTAGTATACTATACACAAACACTAAATGGCTATTTAGCAGTCTAGAGATAGACCAAGGTAATTAGTCTCTAATCTGCAACATTTCAGTTTATCACAGTCACAGAAGATCTAAATCAGTCAATCAGCCTTGTAAAATGTAGAGCATAGATGCTGTATTGGGGGGGGGGTGGGACTTGAGTTGACAATTTAAAATAAGGAACAATCTTAAAATGTTACATCACTGGAGCAAGATATTTGTGGTAACCTGACTCTGTGTTGCAGGGCCATGTCATTTATATTGGCTTCAGAATAAAATATCTCCTAATACCTTTGAGGAGAGAGATATGGTTTTACATCATCAAAGCACAAGGCATGACAAAATGACCTTTCTGTACATTTCTTGAGCTAAGCTCAAGGCTGTATACTTAATGTTATTTTAGCTTTGACAATTCACCATAACTTCCGGCTATGGATTAGTTTCTAGGCCTATTAACTCTGACTAGAGTGTCTTGGGTTCACTTGGAAATAGAAATATAGTATCTACCCTGCTTCTCTGAGAGATCCCTGAGTACCAGCAAAGGTTGTTCTCATCAGATTTATGTTTCACCCATTCAAAAGATATTTAAGACGTTTTGATTCTCCTCTGTGCAGGGGAATAACAAAATGAAAGGGAATCATTGGCCTTCATGAAATATCTGCCCAGTGGGGGAGAATGCCCATTCAAACAGAAACAAACACGCGATGATACATGAATGAATACAGTTCCTCTCCTCAGACTGCGGCAATCAGTAAAGACTCCAGAAGAGGTTATAACTCACATAAATGTGACAGATGAGGCACAGTATTGATAATGAGGGCAAGTGAGACTTCTAAGTAAAGCAATTATCATGGAATTTCAGGAGTATGACTTCTCCCTAAGCAGCTGCAGGAGCAGCTGCCCATGTGTAGCTCCCTGCTCTCTTAGTGAGTGCCTTGTGAAAATGAAGAAGGATGGCGCTTGGGTGGTCCTTATGGACCATTAAATGTTGTTCTACTTATAGAGATAGGGGTTTCTGAATTTTAAAGGAAGGGAAGAACAAATCATTGAATACCCAAGATTGGAATATGGCAAAAAAATTTAAGAGAGAGAGAGAGAGAGAGAGAGAGAGAGAGAGAGAGAGAGAGGTTGGAAAGGAGAGAGGAGAATACTAAAACACTAACAATCATTCCAGGAAGACCAACCATTGAGAAAAATATTTGCATATGATAATGTTATCAGTACTCATTCCTCATCAAAGATAATAAACTTCACTTTTTCATAGATTTTTTTTGAGAAATTGTATAGTTGTTTGTTTGTTTTTCCTAGATTTAAGATTTGTTAAGGGAATGCATTTACTTTAACTCCTGAGAGGTGGAAGGCAGAGAACTGCCTGTCCACTTAGCCTTGAGACACTAGCTGAACCATTCACTAGTCCATCAGCTTCTAGGGGAATATTGCCTACTATTCTTGGGCCAGTATAAAGAAGCTTTTGTAGAAAAACATAAATGAAATGAAATACATGTAAGTTTCCTCAAATATTGAATATACATGTTTGTCCTTCACCTTGGAGTATGGTTTTAAGGATTCAGCTAAGTCACTCAAATGAGATACTGACCTGACCTAGTAAAAACTCAGTGGAAGTTGCTAATTGTTGTAATGTCACTCTTACAAATAACTATAACTGAAAGTGAAGAAGTTCATATAAATTAATATTTTGTCCTTAAAATATAATCAACTGAAACACCATAGATTTTCCAAATCATGAAGATGTTTTTTTAAATATTTTTTATTAGGTATTTTCCTCATTTACACTTCCAATGTTATCCCAAAAGTCCCCCATACCCTCCCCCCCCCCACTCCCCTACCCACCTACTCACACTTTTTGGCCCTGGCGTTCCCCTGTACTGGGGCATATAAAGTTTGCAAGTCCAATGGGCCTCTCTTTCCAGTGATGGCTGACTAGGCCATCTTTTGATACATATGAAGACATTTCTTGAGTTTGAGCTTTAGAGTTGGTCTCTAGCATGATGGAGCAAGTCCATAAAAGGTATTCTACAAACCAATAGGAAGGGGATGAATAAAAGATAAAAGAAGGAGAGAGGTCAGTGGTTGATTGAAAGCAGCATTTTTCATGTCAAAAATAAAGAGTTCAGGGAGTTTGATCCTGTCCCTTAGGAAGTTTATTAAAATTCTCGATGAGTTTTTAGCATCTTAAGCAATCTAAAGGAACTATCTGTGGAAAATCACCAGGAAGCTGGAAACTGTGTTAGGGGGTATCAGGTTCAGTGATTGCCCATTGACCCATTCAGAACAAGCTGCCATCTCTAAGGGAACAGTGACATTATAAGAATGACAAGGATTTGCAATTATGGTCATTTGTATGGTTGGCTATTAGTGAAACAAGCATGTTCCAGGCTCCATCTATTCGTGATACAACTGACTGGAGATTATATTGGAAAATTGTAAATGAATGATTAAGTTTGAATTTTCTTTTGTCATCTTAAAAAAGTTAAAAGAACAAGATAGGAGACATGGCTCAGTGGCTTTAAAGTGCACATTGTGTTTACTGAGGACCTAAGTTTAGCTCTAAAGCAACCACCTTTGGCAACTCACAACTGCCTGTAACTCTAGCTATAGGGATCTGATACCCTCTTCTGGCTTCCATGAGGATCAATGCTTACATACACATTCCCTCACACTCAAATCCATAATCTGAAATAAAATAAAATTTTAAATGAACTTTTAAAATTTAGACTGAATTTTTATAGAAGCAACATGACAAAGTCTATACTAATATTAAGGAGATGTAAATGTTTGTTGTTGTAAGTATTTAAACTCAATTTGGGGTTTCTACCACACCTTTGATCATTCAATTCCGAGATATAAGGCATATTATAATAAGCGGTAATCGGGACTAGACCTGGGCAGATATCTACCCTCTAAGCTATTAGAATCTACTTCCCCATCAATAACTGTGAATTATAACTTGCTATGTTCCATTCTGGGCTACTCTTAATTCCAACTGGTAAAACCTCATGCCATGTATTCATAGCTCACTTAACCCGTGGCCTCTCTCCTTTCTCCATCTTTTTCTCTCCTCTTTTCTCATGGTCTCCTTAGATGATAAGCACAGGAACCCCTAAATCCCACCTATCTCTCTTCTGTCCAGCTATTAGTGGTAGGCATAGTTATTCACCAATCAGAGATAACTTGGTGGGGCAAGGTTACAGAGTTTCACAAGTGTACCATCAGATTCTTTCATCCCTGGGGTCAAACAGGTTTTGGGGGCCGGTATTTAGCATTAACACTACAACACATACCAAAAACCCAAAACTCAACACAAGTTTACGTTTTTATATTTAATATGTTTAATAAGTTATTCTTATTCAAAATATCAACTCTGTGCTAGCTTTATGTCCGAGTCTGAAGTTCCAAAGATGACAGGGTAAGTTTCTCATGGATGTCTGATAAGTGGAAAAGTCTAAATAAACCTAGAATCCAGGCATGTCCAGGGTAGTGCTACCTTCCTTGCTTCACCCTGGTTCTTTCTCTCACAGTTACTCCTTTCTCTTCTTTGAAAAATAAGTCACTGAAAGAAGACTTTATCCTCAGAGGTTTCTATAGTAGGTGTCATAGTATGAGTTTTATTGCTGTGAAGAAACACCACAACCAAGGCATTTTTTATAAAAGAAAACATTTAATTGAGGCTGGCTTGTAATTTTAGAGGTTCTGTTTATTATAATCGTGGTGGAGGCATGGCACCCTGCAGGAAGACATGGTGCTGGAGAAGGAGCCAAGAGATTTCCATCTTGATCTGAAGACAGCCAGGAGACTGTCTACAGCAGGTAACCAGGAGGAGGTTCTCGCCTGGGTAAAGCTTGAGCACTAGGACACCTCAAAGCCTGCCTACACAGTGACACACTGTTTCTGACGAGGCCACACTTATTCCATGAAGACCATACCTCCTATGGGCCTACCATATTCGAACCATCACCTTTTGTAAGGTTTTATCATGTGACAGTACTGACACAGACACGTTCACTCATTTTCAGTTGACCAATACCTATATAACTGACTACTTTTTGTCACCCACTTGCTTTATGACTAACAGGTGATTTCAAACAAAATAAAAAATAAGAATTGCACTGTTATGCTTAGTAAATTACACCATTCCCCACGTTGTGTAACTCTCTGGAGGTCACAGGACAAACTTTTCTTGGGGATTATTTTCAGTAAATGTGAAATTAATTGATCATACTTAGGTAATTTCTGACATAGGAAACCACTAATATTATAATAAACATTTTTATGCATTTAAAAAACAGTAATCAGAACTCTGAATGAAGGGGTCCTGAATCTAGTATTGATTATGAATAATAATACTTCAAAACTCTGGCTAATAGGACTGTGTTCTATGAAAGGAGTGATGGAGACATTAATGAGTTAGTGATTACCTCGTAAGACTAATATGCTTTGAGATGCAGTAACATCTCATAAAATTCCCTATGTTCTAATAACCTTATAACTATAACTAAATCATTTAGTTAAAAAGGCCTTGGGAAATACCTTTTCATGGGAAAATATGCAATTAATATTCTGAAAGAAAGGTCCCATACCATTGAAAGCATATTTGCAAAGGCCTTAGACAGAGTTCAAAGGTAGAAATAAATTGTGATGCCGATTTCTCTGATCAAAAATTATAGACAAATTAGAATAAAAAAATTGTAGACAGTGCATCAATTTAGCTTATATTTTAAGTCAGTTTTATTCTTTGTAATGAAAATCTCTTATCAAATACCCTACATAAAATTGGAAAGATTTGGCAAAAACTTTTCTTTCCTTTTTTTAAAAAAAAAAAACTATTACATTATCTTTCTTGAAACCGTAGCTAAGACAAATTTAAAACTACTTGTAGTTTTCATTAGTCCGATAATGAGGCTTTTTCTTGCATTTTCGAGCAGAGGGTTTTATAGCATGATGTGCCAAACAGAATTTCAATGTTCTTAGTGAGTCTAATGATAATGTCACATTTTGAAGCAGAGAGTGACTTACTAGATTCTGAGCAGAGCAATTTTCAAGCCTAAATTTTAAGTCAAAGCTCACATTGAAATCTTCTGCTATGCTCTAATGCAGGTTACTTGCACCTAAATCTAGCCATGCTGGTTTTCCTGGCCACATCTACAGAAGGATAGATCTTCCATAAACACATTTTCTGGTAAATTGTTCTGACTCCCAGGTTTTTTTTTTTAAGGGGAAGTGTCAAGTGGTCAAATTGATGCTATTTTGACCCCATTCACAATGACTGACATAAAGACAAGTCACTCAAAGAAAGGAGAAGTGGACCATTTATCACATCCAAGAACTGGAACCTTAAATATATGTTAAAATGCTTAGATGTGTTAGGAGCAAAAGGTCTCCTTGCCTTAAGGTTTCCATGCTAATTATTTTGGGCACTATATGACAATAAGGAAACAGAGAGATGGAAGACTGTAAATACTGACAGAGAACTAGAGACAAGGATCTTCATAGGGAGAAGTTCACATAAAGTGGCTATGCCTGGCTGGGGGTATCTTGGAAGTCCCCAGGCTAGTCTTACCTCAAGCTCTGTTGTGCCTCTGCCAGCTCTTATTTGTGTGCAATCACACACACACACACACACACACACACACACACACACACACACACACTAAGTTATTGATTGTGCTGGTTTTTTTTACATAATATTTTTACGGATTGGGAATTTCGAATTATGAATCCTGAACACATACACTTCTCAGTCATCCCAGGTCTGTCCCATCCTGCACCTCCTGAAGAAGAAGATGAAGATGAGGAAGAAGAAGATGAGGAGGAAGAAGAAGAAGAAGAAGAAGAAGAAGAAGAAGAAGAAGAAGAAGAAGAAGAAGAAGAAGAAGAAGAAGAAGAAGAAGAAGAAAGAGGAGGAGGAGGAGGAAAAGAGTAGAGGAAGAGGAGAAGAAGGAAGGAAGGAAGAAAGGATGGAAGGAAGGAAGGAAGGAATCCAATTTGTGTAACCCACATACTCATTGGGGCATGGTCAAATCCCCAGTGGCAATAACCTTCACAAAACAACAACAACAACAAGAACAATAACAAAAAAACCCCAAAAAAAAACAAAAAAAAAACCCAAAAAATCTGAGTCCTCCTCCACCCCCACCCCTGTCAAAGCCACCAATTGTGGATAACTATGTTTTAGCATCCTTATGAAAATTTAAAAATTTCTCTTACATGCCTTTCTGTCTAGGCTGTTAATGATTTTTGGGTGAGGGGCTATCATCACAGAAGCCTTCTATATCCCTCTTTCTTAACTGAGAGTCTGCAGTTACAGATACCACTGCAAAAGTAGCTTTCTCATCCTTTACAGTGAGCAGAAGCACAAATTATGGACTTCCACATGGTTTCTGGTGACATTACATACTACAAACTTTCACGTGGTCTCCCACATCAGCGTGTGCCATGGACCTCATTATGATCTTTGGTGGCAGCACAGACCATGAACATCAACAAGGTCAACTGTTGCAGCATGGGCCACAGACACCATCAAAGCCCTTGGAGAGAGCATAGGCCAAAAACTTCAACATGACCGGAAGTGGCAGCAGAGGCCACTCACATCAACATGCCCCACACCACAGCAGCATGACCTATAGATACCAACGTGGTTTCAGGCAGCAGCAAGACCAGGAACATCCAAATGGACTTCCATGGTAACATGGGCCATCGACATCAACAAGGTCCTTGGCTACAGTAGGACCATGGACCAAGGCATGATTCTCAGTGACAGCATGGCCTATGGACATTCACATGGCATCAGGTGGCTGCACAGGCCACTTATATTGGCCTTCAACATGGCCTGAGACAGCAGACCACAGATACCAATGTGGCCTCCAGGGACAGCATAGACCACAGAGGTCTTTGGAGGTGATGTAATCCAGACAATTAACCTTTTCTTCATCTCAGGCATCCTATTGCTCAGAACCAGTGCAATTATTCAGCTGAACAGCATGTTCTGCAGCAGAGTCCGACCAAGCTTCAGGCTGCTGCACACCAACTCAGTATTTGTCAGGCTCTGGCAGAGCCTCTCAGGAGACATCCATATCAGGCTCCCCTCAGCAAGCACTTCCTGGCATCCACACTAGCGTCCTGGTTTGATGACTATATAAGGGATAGATCCCCAGGTGAGGTAGTCTCTGGATGGCCTTTCCTTCAGTCTCTGCTTCACACTTTGTCTCCATATTTCCTCCTATGAGTAGTTTGCTTCCCCTCCTAAGAAGTACTAAAGAATCCACACACTTCTTCTTGGGCTTCATATGGGTATTCTGAGCTTTTGGGCTAATATATACTCATTAGTGAGTACATACCATGCACATCATTTTGTGTCTTAGTTACCTCTCTCAGGATGATATTTTCTAGTTCCATCCATTTGCCTGCAAAAGTCAGGATGTCCTCATTCTTAATAGCTGAGTAGTAGTCCATTGTGTAAATGAACCACATTTTCTGTATCCATTCTTCTGTCATGGGACATCTAGGTTGTTTCCAGCTTCTGACTATCACAAATAAGACTGCTATGAACATAGTGGAACACATGCACCTATAGCATGGTGGGGCATCTTTTGGTATATTTCCGAGTGGTATTGCTGAATCTTCAGGTAGATCTACTTCCAATTTTCTGAAGAACCTTCAGATTGATTTTCAGAGTAGCTGTACCAGTTTGCAATCTCATCAGCAATGGAGGAGTGTTCCTCTTTCTCCACATCCTCTCCAACATATGTTGTCACCTGAGGTTTTGATCTTAGTCATTCTGATTGGTGTACAGTGGAATCTCAGGGTTATTTTGATTTGCAATTCTCTGATCACTAAGGACTTTGAATATTTCTTTAGGTGCTTCTCAGCCATTTGAGATTTCTCTGCTGTGAATTCTCAGTTTAGTTTAATTGGGTTGTTTGGGTTTTTGGTGGTTAGCTTCTTGAGTTCTTTATGTATTTTTTATATTAGCCCTCTATCAGATATGGGGTTACTGAAGTTTTTTTTTTTTGTTTTTTTTTTTTTTGTTTTTTTTTCCCAATCTGTCAGTTGCCGATTTGTCTTATTGACTATGTCCTTTGCTTTACAGAAGCTTTCCAGTTTCATTCAGGCACAAAGTGGGATCCACATCAAGGGGAGATCCCAAGGCCTGACACTATTACTGAGGCTATGGACAGCTCGCAAAAAGTGATCTGTCTTGACTGTGCTCCAAAAGACCCAACACGCAGTTGAAAGAATCAGATGTAGATATTTACACCCAACCAATGGACAGAAGCAGCTGACCCCAGTTGTTGAATTAGGGAAGGTTGAAAAATTTTGAAGAGAAGGGTGATCCTGTAGGAGGACCAGCAGTCTCAATTAGTCTGGACCCCAAGTTCTCTCAAACACTGAACCACCCCAAACAGATAGCATACACCAGCTGATTTGAGGCCCCCAACGCATATACAGCACAGGACTGCCGGGTCTGTGTTCATTCAGAGGTGATGCACCTAACCCTCAAGAGACTGGAGGCCCTAGGGAGTTTAAAGATCTGTTGGGGTGGAGGGTGTAGGGGTTGGGACATCCTTGTGGAGACAGGGGGCCAGGTAGGAGGTATGGGATGTGGAACAGTCAGAGGGTGTCCAGGAGGGGAATAAAATGTGGAGTGTAAAAAAATGAAATAAAATTTAAAAAAAAATATAGAAATGCAAAAAACATAAGATAGTTTTCTTTCATGAAAAAAATTGTCTGTGTTTATAGTTTCCCCTGTGAAAATTTGTGCGCCAGAATTCTGAAAGCTTTGAAGAAAAGAAGAGTCCTGCTTGCCCTTGGCAGTCACAACTGTACAATACTGCTCATTAGAAGCTCCAAATATTTGCAATGAAAACGTCTTCCTCCAGGTCAGCATAACCCCTTTTCTAACCAGCTTGGCCAAGACATCAGCAAAGACCTTGAGCTTTGAAGAACAATCCTAAGGGTGAATTTTGAATGTTCTATGTAAGTAAGGTTTCAGATAAGATTGTCAAGAAGGTGGAAGTGTTTCGTGCTATTGTTTTTTTTTTTTCAGCATTATTTTAGAAGTCTGTACTCTAATGAGAGAGAGAAATGGTGTGGATTTGGATGAGTGGGGTGTACTGAATGAAAGCATTTATTTTCAATAAAAAAGAGGTTGGAGCATATTGTTTTAGATTCTTAAAGAACCACTTCCTCTCTAATGATATTAGTGTACATAGTTCATATTTTATTAAGTAAATGCTTCAGGAGAAATGATTTTACTGTCAACATTTTAGGGTTGTGTCTTGAGGAATACCTGCATTTTATCTTTTAAATGTTCTTTAAGTTGAGAACAGTTATCCCTCTAAGGGTCAAGATGAGCATGTCTAAGTACAAAGCAGTGCATTTAGTCTGAAGTGGCATAATGTCCACCTATATTTTCTATCTTTTGGTTGTTCCCTAAAGCAAAGCAAAACAAACAAAAAACACAATACAAAAATCAACCATGCAAACCTAATTATTTTGATGATTCAGAAAATGTACTGCAGACAATAACAACTGTAAATAAATAATGTACTTTAGTAAGTATAAGTATAAGTATAAGTTTAGGGTACAATATGTACAATATACATTCACAAGGTTCTGGGGACAAATCTCAGCATTGCAAAAGGTAAAAAAGAATTTGTCAGACCACAAATGGAGTACCTACATGACAATACAATTTATGCATTACAAATTACTTTCTTTATTATGAGTTTCAACTGTCTTTCTAGTTTAAAGTCAAGCAGCATCATTTGTAGGAGTAGTAGGGTGTTATTACAAAAGTCATTCTACAAGTTGTCTGGCTTTGGATCAATAGCTAAAAACATCACAACTGTTTAGCATGCTGGAAGATATTGGATATATTATATTATACTTTTTCTTCTACCTAAATAAGTATTGTTGCCATGGGCAATGTGCTCAGCCCCCTCAACACCCATTTTTCAGAAACATCTTTCTGTAGTGATTGGACACTTGAATAATGATTAAGGTTCATTAACACCCTCCCACTCCTGTCAGCCTGGCAAGCATCCTGGGATATGTATGAATTCATAAATAAGATTGCAAATTACTTTTACTACTTTATTTTCTTTTTACTTCTGATGTATCTCTCCAGTGGATCATCAACTGTCAGAGTCATTTCTTTCCTTAAAACAAGCCCACTAATACTCTCTTCCTTTTTTTGTTTTTTCTCTATATACATGAACACATGGAACAATGAGGCTTCATTGCCACAGAAATCTACTTAATCAAACAGTTCTCATTTCTCAGCTTAAGGAAAAGAACATAGATGTGTCAGGGGGGAAATTGAATTAAAAATCCTGGAAGCATATTGTCTGATTATTAGAACCCAGAGCTTATAAGACTGCCTTTCTTACTAGAAGTTGTGAGACAGATCTGAAGAATTTTCATAGCTTTTCCAGGCAGAATTCTTATCTTGCCTGAAGTCTGAAATTGTGAATTGTTCTGAAATGTAATGTCATCGACTGCATATTGCTTCATGAGAGTTCCTTAAGAAATATCACTAGGAATCAGAGGGGCCATGAGCTCTGACTAATTGTAACTCTACCACCATCTTTCAGGAACTTGAACAACTTTATAAAGGTTACAGTAGACCATCAAGGAACTTTCCATGCCATAGTCACATGTAGAAAATGGAAGTTTAGAATATCTGTAAATTATTTAATGTAGCTATTTTAAGAGTGATTGTGTATGTACAGGGTGTCCATAGCAACAGCTGTAACAAGTGAGGCATATGTAGGAAAGTCTAACAAGGTAAAAGCCATTTTGTGATCAGCAGGTCTCACAAGCTCTGGGACCCACAGTGGCCTCAAAGTAACAAAATTGACAATACAAACTCTGGGCAAAACCTGGCAAATTGTATTTATTTCTCTTTTGATTTTTCTTATAATGCTAGCTCCACTATGATCATAATCTCAACTGTAAGAAACAGGCTGCTGAGTATTTAAAACTACTCTTAGTATTTTCTACTCCTCTGATGTCACCAAGTTTTTCTATGTCATGAGCCTTTTTCCATACTTTGTCAAAGAGAAACACACGTACAAAAACATACAAATAGGCATTGTAATCATCTGTTTAAGAAGGGGTGGAAACATACTCATGGCTATACATCACCTAATTTTTTTCTTAGTTAAAGCTAGAGGATCCAGTCATTTCTTTCTCCACATTCTTCAAGTCCATAAGAATAGGTAACTCACTTTTTAAATACTCACATGATAGTCATATATGTGTATATATATACTCAATTTACTTTACTATTACAAATATATATGTGTGTGCCATGTCACTCATGGAGAGGTCAGAGAACAACTTAAAAGAATGAGCTCACTCCTTTAACCTTGTGAGCTCTGGATATCAACCTCAGGTCTTTAGATATTGTATCAAGTACCTTTATCCTCTTGCTGGCCCACAATTCCACTACTGAGAGATGCAGAAATGTTGTAATACACATCTATATCCTTTTAGTTCCTGTATGATTTTTTTAGTTCTTTTGTTTCTCTGTAAAATAGTCTATCAAGGACTCACTTGCATCTTTATACTATATCGTTTGAGATGACTTCCTTAAAAAGTTTGGCTCAACTTCTCCCTTGACAAGAAAATATGAAAAGATAGCTTTTGTTTTTATTTTTATTTGTTTGCTTCCACTGAATATTATGAAATTTAAAAGGTAAACATTTGTTACCTTTCATGAAATTTTATCTCCCAGAATGAGTTTTATTTGTTTGATAAAGCATGAATTATTTACTTTATTTGTTGTGGTGTTGTGATGGCATCTTTTCATTCAGTCACTTAGTTTTCCTCTTTAGCAAATCATTCCTGCCTTCTAGGTTCTTCTGTAGCTCATTTAAATTGCTCATTAAAATTTCATATTGGGATTTTTTTAAACTTTCAGGAGCAAAGAGGTTGCAAAAGACAGGCTACATTAGGTCCATGGGCAACATGTTTTCAGTATGTACAGCAACAGTTTTACATAGTTTCTTTCTAGAATTACCAACAGAAATTAAACTTACTATTATTATTATTATTATTATTGATGTTGAACTCAAACCATACATATCCATTTTCTCTACTAAGCATTTTGTTTCTCTCCCTCTCCATTTCTCTGCCCCTCTCTCTCTCTCTCTTTCTCTCTCTCTCTCTCTCTCTCTCTCTGTGTGTATCTCTGTCTATCTCTCTGTGTGTGTCTTACTCTGTCTCTCTATCTCCTCCTTCAAATATATTTGATGTTTGATTGTTACCATTGCTACCCATACTTCAAGTCACACTCACTGATATAAGCACATAACTGTCTGCCTAAGAAGATACCCTCAGCTTTTCCTGACCTGAGGTTGGGATGTCCTCCTGCTTCGGAAGCCTCCTCCTATAGTGAGTGGTTCATCAGAGTTAGAGCATGTTCATCTTATTCTGCCCCACTCCCATCTACATGTTCATCTCTGAGTTGCAGGGGGAAATCTCACTTCCTCGGGCAGATGCTCTTGCTCACAAATAGCCTTCTAAACTGAATTAGAAAAAAACCCCATAAGTGGTAAACTTCCAGAATCCTTGAATAATAGCAAAGTAGAACTCTTTTGCATATGTTGTGCCAGTGCCTTACTTAGGTTTTATACAACAATGATAAAACACCATGACCAAAAGCAACATGAGATGGAAAGGGTTTATTTCAGTTTACAATCCATGATGAAGGGAAGTCATGGCAGGAATTCAAAGCAGGAGCCTGGAGGCCATCAGGACTTGAAACAGAAGCCATAGAGGAATGCTGCTTACTGGCTTGCTCCTCATGGATTGCTCAGTTTGTTTTCTTAAGTACAAGAGCACCACTGTCCAGATGTAGTATAACCATAATGATGGGGCCCCTTCATATTAATCATTAACCAAGAGAATGTCCTTCAGGATTGCCTACAGGCAAATCTCATAGAGGCATTTTCTCAATTGAGGATCACTTTCCCCAATCTTGAGTCTTGTGTCAAGTTGACATAAAACTGACATAAAGCTACTGTGGAGCATAAGGACTCCAGCCTTCCACTTATCTCAGCTTCTAGCTTTGATTGTTGCATTAGTGTCCAGAGGAAACAAAGGAGAGGGCTAGAAGGCGATATGTCACCATTCTTTCTTTACTCTCAAATGACATATAGGAGACACTGTCCCAAGGAAGTGATGGTCAGTCCAATGGACAGCCCAAACATCTCAGTCATGGGGGCATTGTGAATTATGTCATCTTTGGAGGAATAGTCACAAAAAAGAACAGCAAAGCCCTTGGTATGTTCAGCTCTTGACTCCATAGTTGACACACATTGCTCACACTGAGTCATTTACTTCTCAGAATAATCTTCCACAACTAGAGATCATCGCTAATACCTTATGAAGAGTTGAGGCCCAGAGCTGTTGTATCCCCAGTGGCAGAAAGGGGGACTAGGATTCAAAGCCAAGCAGCCTTGCTTCAGTGCTGGACCAGGGTCAGGACACGACATCGGTCCAACTGGGGGCTGGTTGATCACAAATGTTGGGAGGCAATTTGTGTTTCACTCCATTTATTTTGTCACCCCCACAACCAATTAGTCTGTTCTAGTAACACAGAGCTGCGTTTCTAAGCAGACTGTCATAAGCAGTGGTGACGACTGCAGGAAGGCAGCATCAAGATGAATGTGTTTTCTTACCAACAGGCACTTTTAGGTAATTGCTAATAGTAACTCCAAGGTATGTACGTGCACTAAGGAATTGCAGAGGTATATGTTATTTTCAAAGGCCAGAAAACATTTGAATTATTAATACTTCTCTTATCCACTATAACGAAATCTACGGCAGAAGAAACGGGGTGGGGTGGGGGGTGGGTAAATTGTGCTCAGGGTTTCAGAAGTGAAGTCATTATGGAAGCAGAAATGACTGCCTTCATGGTGCTGGAAGCTTCTCAAAGGCTTTCTGCATTTCACACTTCTCTGTGTCAGTCAGCAGGACTGAGACCTGGAACAGACATGGGCTTTAACCTTCAGCTCCATCTCTTGCAAACCATCTCAGCCTGCCATACCCTCTTTCCCAAAGTTTCCACACCTTCCCACAACAGGGCAACCACCTAGAGAACAATTATTCCAACTCATAAAGCCTGCTGGGGAATATTTTATTTTAACTCATAATAATACTATGAAAAAATACTATTATTTTAATGGACAGAGGACTAAAGTACTAAAATTCTGTAAAAACTAATTCTTTTCAGTGTTACCGAGAGTGGTGCGATGTGACAAGGTGTAAAACATTTGCTGCAGTTATATAGAAAAAGAAAAAAGGAAAAATCTCCAGGGAAGATTTTTTTTTTTCTGTAATAGATCCTGAACTGAAGCTCTACTGAGGGACATTTGAGAAAAAGTCACAGGCAAAAATAAAAAATACAAAAACAAGTTACAGATGTAGAGAGGAAGGTAGGACAAGGAAGAAAGGGATGAGGGAGAAAGTGGGAGGAAGGGGAAAGAAAGAAAAGGCTGATGAAGGAAGGAAGGGTGGAGGATAAGTGGGATGATGAGAAACAAAGCAAGGGCGAGTGAGCTCCACTGTGCTTTCAGAATGCAGGCCATTTCCCCATCAAGCTACAAAACAATGAAAGATCGGAGACTGTCTGAAAATGTCTGGAGGCTGCCTGCACTAATCAGCCGTCTTGAGTGGAGATAAGATAGCTCGCAGTGAGGAACAAATGAACAACATGTCATGCACGTGTCTTGAGTAATTAATATCACAGGGACTGGAGTGCTATCGCCTGCCTGGCTCAGCTCTCTCTCTCTTTATTTCCTCACTACACTATTAAGAAATGAGTCACGCACACCTACATTGCATTTTGTCAGGATAATGATAAGCCTTTTTAGAATTACTCACTGTAAGGCTGGGTCAGCCACACAGACTGCCCTGTGTACCATGGAAGAGGAAAAATGTCCTTGTCACATCCTTATCGTGCCGAGAGGCATTCAGGGTGGTGAGATGGTTTGCTTTTTGCAAAAGGTGACAGTTTCCTGAAAAGCAGGAAGTGCATCTAATGTGCTGAAAACTTCCATTCTATTCCAGGCTCAATGCATTACTATCTGTTGAATAAATAATATAGTCCATTATACACGTTATTTAAATATTTTTGGCAAGGGAAAAGGGAACAGCCTTAAGGATTTCCCCACACCTCTTAATTAAAGATTTATTTCTAAAATGACTTATAACAATGTTATTGTTGGAGTTATGTTTTCCTAGAAAGGAAGCTATGAACAGTTTTAAGAAATTTTGTAGAAAATGTGTGTGGTGTATGTGTGTGTGTGTGTGTGTATGTTGTGGGCTTTTGGGATGTTAAGGTATTTATTGTAAGTTTGCTATTCTTATTTTAAATTCACAGTGGGATTTGTAACATGCATTTACACATAGCAAAATAAGTACACTGAGGGAGATATCTTTATTTGTATTGCTCTGTCCTAATTGGAAAATCACATTCTTAGCCATGGAAACACTAAACTTAGGCAGCCATCACTATTCTGTCCTTTGAGTTTCACAAATATGCTAAATATGCTCACTAAAGAGATAAAGCGGAGAGCAACAGAAGGTACTAGTTACAAATTATACCTGCCACAGCTCATAAATGAGTATATAATATGTTATAGTGGGAGCATATATAAATTCTCTCTATGTTATACTGAATGTTGCCCAAAAGCCTTACAACCAAGGGGTCAGACTCCATAATGGTTCCCTCATTGATGACTTTCTTCTTGATTTTAGGAAATTGAGTGCATCAAATGCATTACTCCTATCTTAAGGACTGATGTCTGAGGCCCATGCTGGTTGCTGGTGTGAGAGCATGGAACAGAAATGACAGGTTCAATTATAATGTTCTTCCAGAGCTGGATATAGAAAAACTAGCCGTAATTCCAAGAAAATGAGATAAACATTAGCATGGAAATAAAGGCACACAGTTGAGAAAGGAAGTAAGGTGTAGTTAAATGTGACCAGAAAGTGCTGAAGGATCTCATGGGTGGAGTCAAAATTGAACTTTTCTCTTTTTAATTACTTTCTTTGCATAATCATTAGTTTAGGTTTAATTACTTTCTTTGTATATTCATTTGTTCAGGAAGGCCCTTAGATCTTTCTTGAACTTCTCTGTCGTCTTCCTTTTTTATTTCTCCCTCTCCCTCCATCTCTCCAACCCTTTTCCTACCTCACCTCTTCTTTCTCCTCTTCCCCATCCCATTGACTATTTGCTCGACTGCCTGCATACTTATGTCTACTATTTTGAGTCTGGCTTTCCTGCCACTGTCTCAACATCTCTCAAGGATATTACTCAGTGTAGCCCTGTCCTATGTGTTGGAGTCAGTGCGGTGGTTCCCTGCTGGATCTTACCTGTGTCTAACCTTTTGCCTAAGAAGAATCTTCACATGTCAAACAGAGATTACTTTTTGACTGAGGCTTTACTATTAACGGACTGTATTACTTACTTTTATTCTTGCCGACGGACGAGAGCAAACAACTTTAGGAAAGAAGAGCTTACTTTGGCTCCCAATTTGAGGACACAATGTCTTAAGGTGGGGAAGGCATGCTGGTGAACATGTGGCAAGAATGCTCAGCTGATTTTCGTTGCTGTCTTCTAGTCTTATTTAGTCTGCTACCCCTGATCTTGAGGTGGTACTGCTCACTTTCAAGTTGTGTCTTCTGTTCTCAGTTAAACACTTCCAAGTCTTCTAGGTGATTGCAAACCTAGCCACGCTGACAATGAAGATTAACCATCACATAGAATGATTAGAGACCCAGCTTCTAGCTTCCCTCCTGTACATCCATCATCCGCAAATAACCAATACATCATTGTGTGCCTTCCACTGTTTCAATCCAGCCAATGGCTTTTATTTTCTCTTTAGGGAGTTATTCTATTTCAGAGATCTGTGGAACAATCAAATGTGGGATCTATCTGATGGATACAAGTCACTGCAGACAAACCTTTAAAGGCTGTGTCCTAGCCCAGTTTTCTTTCCTACTCTGCTTCTTGGTCTTTTGTTGTCTCTGCCACCTGCTCCTTCTTTCAGGGTCATAGTGAGCTGAACCCTCCTAAACCATGAGACCAAGCAAGTCCTCCCTCCTGAGCTGTTTCTGCAAGACAGTTTTTTTTTTCACAGCTTTTATCACATTCTCCAGGTGGATCTGTTATGTTTCCTTGGATTTTGTGGTGGAGTATGAGCGGGAAGAGGCCACACAGCTGGAGATTCCTAGAAGCAAGGAAGAACAATGGGATAAAGAGGCAGGAAGGGGAGCAGAAGGTTTGAAAAGGAAGGTGAGAGGGATCATGGGAGAAGATGGAGTGTGGACAGGGAAGATGGAAATTATGTGGTTATATTTAAATTTCAAAAAAAAAAAAGAAAAAGAAAACAAAAAAGAAAACATTAGGCAAAAGGTTAGACAAAGGTAAGATCCAGCAAGGAAGTACTGCACTAGCTCCAGTACACAGAGGACACAGCGACACTGAGTGGCCTGGGGATACAGTTCTCATTCTGAAGATGCCTGATATAAGGATGAGAAGCATGAAGAACTAGGTTAGGATCCCTAGCACTCACATAGAAAAAATTAACCTATATGTTATATCTGTATCTTCAGTGCTGAGGGTGCAGGGACAGAGTCAAGGGAATTCCTAGGAACACACTGGCTGGCCAGCTGAGCTGAACTCATGACAGGAACATACACATAAAGCATTAAACACACACACACACACACACACACACACACACAGGTTGCCAAAAGTTTCTTTTCAACCAGTCTGCTCCAAGAATATTGCTACCTCCTAGAAGATTCTGAACTCAGACTGGAAAATGATTCTCCAGCTCAGGAAGATGTACAAAAAGCACATGGTGCAGCCTCCTCTGGTCTTAAGAGATACTCTCTTCTCTTTTATGATCCCTAAACTTAAGACACACTTTCATGTAACAGCACTGCCTGGAGATTAGCTACATCTTTGCTGTGCCTTTGATAAGGAGGGCACTTTTACTTAGTATCCTCTTGAAAGGATAAGGAATTGCCTTCCTCCTCTACCCTGGTCCCTAATTTCACGCTGCCTGGGCTTCTGCTGAATGTTCTCTTTCTCCTGCACACTAATTGCTTAGTTCCTAATAATTGATATCTTACAGAGGTGCTGGGTAAATTAATTGGTCAATGTTCAAGAAAGGATGTGATCCCCAGAGAGAAGATGATACAAAATGAGAGTTTCATTTAGTATTGGCACTGAACTTTGATTTATGCTTCTTTGTTGTTTTTATATCTCTACTGGACTGAGTGTGCCCCACCGGTGTGTGTGTGAGAGAGAGTGTGTGTGTGTGTGTGTGTGTGTGTGTGTGTGTGTAGCTTGCTAACAGCCAGGCACAGGATGCAGTGAGCTTGTTGATCTGACTTAAGAAGGAGCCATGTGGCCATCTGGACTTGTAATTTCCCATCCTATCACTCTCTCATGAAAGTTTCTAGTTATTCCTTTGATTTATCTGTTCCTCTTAAAGATAAGCCATCTCTTAGCATGCAAATAACTTACAAAAAGGGATCAAGTCTGTCCAATGCTAATGCCTCATTGTTTCTCCATCCTGAAATAGCCTCCAGCTGAGAACTACAAGAGGCAAAGGGTGGATAAGATATTTAGAGTGTCCATTTCTACAAGGAAATTCACCTGTTATTCATGTTGAATGGAGCACAAGCCACCTTCTGGGATTCTTTGGATCTCTTTCCCTATAAAAGTGATAGAAGTAAATCGTCAGATGATTCCTATGTTTCTTTATCAGCCTGTAATGTTAAACCCATGTGATCAGTTTTTGAAATAAGTATCTATGACATTGTATTTATGTATGCATTGATTTATGCATGTATGTGCTTCTTTGCACCTGTGCTCACAATCACATGCCCATGCTATAGCACATGTGTTAAGATCTGAGGACATCTTGCCCAAATAGTTTCTCTATTTTCACCATGTGGATCCTACAGATTGAATTCATGTTACCAGGTTCAGCAGCCAATATCTTTACCTGCTTGGCCTCTTCACTGGCCTTATAATGACTAAACAGGTATGATGACTTTTTTATCACCTGGAATATATTCAGGAAGCCAAGTCACCAAGTGTTAGCCAGACAGTCCGTAGACTCACTAGAAAATGTATCATAAACATACCCAGTGTATAGCAATAGCTAACTGATACAAGATGTCACTCTTGAGGTCAGGAGAAGACAGGTGATCAAAACACCTCTAGGCAAGTGCTAATTTGTAGCTCAGTGGATAGAATGAGATTTTAGCATTCCTGAATTTCTGGCTTCTGGCCCCAGTGGCAGGGGATCATGGCTACAAGTTCATCTTGGTTGTATAATGAGTTGGAATCCAACCTAGGGTACAGGAGACCATGTCTCAAACAAACAACAGAAAGATCATTACAAAATACTGCCAAGGAAGAAAGACTTCACAGTAGAACCTGGGGCCCGGGTATACCAAGAAAGCTCTAGGAAGTCTAAGTTCTGATATGGAGAAGGACAAGTTCTGGAACTGTCTTGATTTGGAGTTTGACTTAGATTTAGGTAGTACTGCATTATGGGAGGAGTATCCTGTTCCTTAGTTCTGATATGGAGAAGGACAAGTTCTGGAACTGTCTTGATTTGGAGTTTGACTTAGATTTAGGTAGTACTGCATTATGGGAGGAGTATCCTGTTCCTTAAAGAGAGAGTCATTCTGTGCTCACTTGAGGTGTTGTTCGGAGTCATCTCCTTCAGTACTGCTCTCCACAGCTCAGCTTCCTTGTCTGCTGCCCTCAGACTTAACCTGCAGTGATCTTCACTTCTTAACAGTTTCAGACAGAACAAAACCTGAAACACCACTTATTTTATGAATATAATCACTTATTGATTGCTCTTTTTCTCAGGGAAGTAAAATTGGTGTGTAAGCATTTACAAAGAGAGTCCGAGGATGGCATTTATACCCCATATTTAGTTCAAATCTATTCAAGCACATTTTGTAAAAAGTAGCATTTCAGGCATTGTGTTGTAGATAATCATTACTGTTAGAAAGAATTCATCATGCTGCTTGTGAGAAAAATTCTCACTAGGCAGACAATATTTAATAAGTAAATCAATAATGTTCATTTCAGAGAAAAATTAGGTATAGAATATAGCTGGGGAAGATAATAAAACAAGATTGAGTAGTAAATCTCAGAGCTGATGAGCCATTAGAGATAATGCGATTTGCTGTGGAGCCATGCAGTGGTACTGAGTGCGAGCGGCTTCCTAAAGCATTGGGGATGCAAATTTAACCCGACGTATCATATGATTAAAAGACAAGGGGAAAGAAGTTCAATGTAATTGAATGTAACAGTTTTTACTCTGGTGATTTTCTGCTGTGGAAGAGAACTTAACAGGGTTCAGAAAAGGTTCTCTAGTGAGAATGTGCCCACTGTGTGGAACAGTGAACTTCTTAGAGGACTCTAACGGGTAGTTAATAGTATCAACTTTGCATTCTCTAGAATGGTCTAGGAGAACAAAACCTTAGGACAGGTCTTTGAGGTTATTATAAGATAGACAGAAAGATCCACCTTCCCCGTGTGCTGTTCTGTGCTATGGTTCCAGTCTGATGGAAACAGAAACAGTGAGATGTGCACCGCATTGACATCTCCTCTTCCTGAGTATGAGTGCAATGCCTCACATGTCTAATGCCACATCTTCCTTGCTACCTCTGTAACTTCAAACTGAGAGCTCAAACAAACCCTCCCTTTAAAAATGCTTGTTGTCTGGTATTTGATCGCTCACATAAACTCCAAGAGAAAAGCATCTAATATAAGGACTAAAACCACTATTCACAAGTTTCCCCCCTAAATGTAACAATTCAATTAAAAATTAAATGTGGGATAGCTCTTCATATCTCCTCCTATCCTTTAATCCCATCTCTTTCTACGAGGGCCACACTGTTGAGAAATCAGTTTGTTTCTTCCTATCACATTTCTGTTCACTTTCAGACAGTCCCAGGCTGACCTCAGAAGTTGAAGCTGCCCTTGTACACAGAACATTCAGCTTCTACCTTCTGAGTGCTGGGTTTGTAGTCACAAAACAGCATATACAACTAAGCCTGTTTCTTCTTAAATGAGGAAGGAGTAGTTTGGCCATTGTTCCAAGCTGATATTTGTCAAAATAGTTTGTATTCTTGTGTAGAAACATATTTCACTATGACTTTCACCCCCTACTATAGTGTTAGCACCTCCTGGCACTCGCCTATGTATTACATACTTTATATGCATTTTAATGTAGATATTTGTCTCCCTTCAGCCTTTATCCTAAAGATAAACAGATATGCCAATAGTTTTTCATTTAATATGAATTCCAGGCTGTCAATAGCTTTTATATCCTGGACATGTTAACCACTAGAGACTGTGTTCCTAATTCTTATATATTCCATAAGTCTGTCCATCCATAGAGTTTGTCCCTTGTCTTTGGCCAGCACTCACAGGACGTATCACTTCATTTTAGCATTTAAGGTTAGAAGTATGTATTTGTTACATTTGACTGTCTCTTCCTGTGTAGCAGGTTAATGAAGAGGAGAAGGAATCAAGGAATGGGAACAATTTTTAGTAGCTACATGGGAGGTTAAGCATCTGAGCAAAGGTAATTCCAGAGGTGGAAAATTGGCAAAATACAAAGGCCACTTGTTGAAACTATGGTTGCTGACTGACTTGAAAGAACCAGAAAAGTGGTTTAGACATTTCCAAATTAAGTGACAAGGCTGAGTGACATTATGATTTTGAGTAGGAATTCATTATGCTGATTGACAACTTGTATGTCCAAAATAAAACCAGGACATCCAGGATAGAGAAATGAGTGAGATTCTTAAAAATAGACTGAGTAAGAGGAAGCAACCATGTACCATGTTTGAAGCTTTCAGACCACATGGGCAGAACGTGGGGAATGAAAGTGACAAAAATCAAGGAATAGAAGAGAATGTGTTGAGTTACACTTGCATTTACAAGGTGCCAGACAGCCAAAAGAGACTGCAGTATGCAGTCATGTCAAGTAAACTGACTTCCTCAGCAGTTAGCTTTCTTAGTTCACACAGAAGTAAGCAGAACTGGAAGGATGCTCTCTAAAAACCTTCTGAAATGAGATTCTGTGGCATGAAGCCTGGTCTGTCTTGGAAGGGCCAGTAGGTACTAGAAGAAGGCACTTCAGATTTTTTGCCAACATCTAAATAAACCGTGGTCCGGATATCCTTTGTGATTGCTTGACATTTAGGATATCCTTTATCATGTTCTATTCTTAGCACTTATCATGTTATATTACCCATCACATATATGATAACAGCAATGCATGTTTAAAGACATCTTAAGTCATTTGGCTTTTGTCTTCTTTTCACAACAGTACCAAGACCTTCATGGGAAAAGCAAAATAGTATAGTCACTAACAGGGAAAGGTTCTAGACTCAGACTCCTAATTTTTCCCTGTAGGAATGGTGGCACAGGCATGCCACTCAGATTCCTCATTTAAGATTGCAAATGGTAATCTCTGCTCTTCTCTGCAGATTGACTTTGCCCTATTTAGCATGTATGGTTAAACATACCTGCTCTGGATTGGTAGGATGAAAGGGGCTGTAATCCCTCCCAACTCACCAGTAACTTTATGTATGTATATATTATCATTCAACTCACTGGTTTATTTTGCTATCTCCAAATATAAGTAACAGAGAGCAAAGGATGGCTTTCTATGTATTAGCAGTTCTGAGCCCTTTAGTGCCAAGGACCTGTGAGCTAGGCTAGCAGTTCTATGGCTGATGGTTTATGACTATCAGGCTTATGGCTTCTTGTACACTCAAGGTCTATGATTCTAAGCTATAGAGGCCGGATATTCTCAGCTTTATGTGATTTCTGTAGTAGTTCTCTGTTGTCACTGGGACCAGTAATCAATGTCTCATAGTAACATTCAACATTGTAAATATCAGGGTTCTGGTTCTTGGTCCTCAAACCCTTGGCTTTGGAAGCTCTTGGCTCTTAATACTGGTTACAGGTATAGGTCCTGAGACTTGAGTCTTGGCATGCTCTGCTCTTAGGTTGTGGCAGCTTCTGAAACCCTTTTAGGGTGTCTGCAGCTTCTAATGTTTGACTCTTCCCAGCCTCTCTCTTCCCTAGACTTAACTTTTCATCATCTCTTCCTATCTCTGTTCTTCTCAAGTTCTTCATTGTCTTGCTTAGCCTTGTCTTCCACCTCTGGTCACTCTGAGTTTCTTCATTAGTGCCTGGGTGTCCCTGCAGTCATTTTAATTACTGATTCAACTTCATGTTAGCAGCTCAGCAATTCTACCTACAACAAAAAACACCAACAACAACCTTCACTGGAATCAAACTCTCCCACATCATGGAGTGCTATTTTTTCTAATCCAAGACAGTCATTTTCAACTCTGAATGAAAGCTAGAATCACCCCCAGAGCTCAGATGGCTGATTCTCAGCTAGAGTCTTTGGGCTTGGTTAACAGTTTAACAGCTTCCAAGATAATTCTCATGTGATGCCAAGATTTGGAATTATCTCTCAGCAAACCAGTTCTACTTCTTAAAGATACCCAGCTTTCTTCCAGCTAACAGCACTATAGAACACTGTCCAAAAGCAAAGAGGATGTATAGCTGGTATAATGTACGTGCATCATAACCCTGTATAGTGGGGCTGGTGGTTGACCTATGTCTTTCCCCCTTTGAGGCATTTTATGGAAGATTGGCCTGCTGTGCTACATTATACTATGAAGATATTTGGTTGCTTCTGGGTAATTTAACTTTCCATAAGAATTTTAATTGCCCAACTTTTTCTATCTACTGTAGAAAGATTCCCTTTTTAGCCTGTTCAAGTGGAAACAGAAACATGTCAATTAAGTGGTTGGCCTGATTGCTGAGGGTTTTATGGAAAATCAGCACTGCGCACTGATGAATATTTTTAATGATGGGCATATATTAACTGGTGCAGAGCTGTGCTTACCTAAAAAAGTATGCTTAACATTTACATGCACATCTTCTTGTAGGGCCAGGAAATCTTTGTTTAAATATAAACTTTAAATGTGCTTTTTTAGAATTTTATATATGAGTATCTATATCATTCATACTCTCCTTCCTCCAACTCCTTCTGTATCTCCACATGTTCCCTCTCAAATTCCTGACATTTTCTTTAATTATTATTGTTGCATATATCAGTATATACATCATAACACATATATACACATATTTATATATTCATATACATTATGTAAAATATATCATATATAAATATGTATCCATTCATATGTAAATATATATTTGTGAATATATTAATACTACTGGTTGAGTCTATTTAGTGCTGCTCATATGTATATATGCCCAAGACTAGCAACTCAGGATTGGATAACCAATGAGGGGCCTGATCCTGGAAGAAGGCTGATTCTTCCTCTTTTAGCAGCTATTAATTGACTGTAGCACTTCATTTAGGACTAAGGTCTTGTAAGATTTCCCCCATGCCTACTGGCATGTCAACTGGTGCTATCATTGAGCTGGTCTTGTTTGGGCAATTTAGCTTCCCTGTCATATGTAGAAGACAATATCTCATAACAAATATCTTAGTTCTTTGGGTCTTATAATTTTTTTGTTTACTCTTCTGTGAACTTCTCTGAGCCTCATGTATGTATAGTTTGTGTCATAAAAGTATCTTAAGCAATGGCTAGTTTATAGATTATGTAAAACTTTGATTTGTGTATTAATTCTGTAGGACACTGAAATTTAAAACAGTAGAGCCCCAGTACTTTAATTTGTCTCAAACCCCTTTGTATACTATAATTGGTGAACTTCTCAATCATACAGAAACATTTGTTTGTGTGTTACACATTCTTATGCACTTACTACATAAATGAGGAGAGCTCCTGTTTGGGAAGTTGTAGAGAATTTAGAAAATGAAGCTATCTAGAGGAAGTGAATCACTTCAGATTTACGTTAGGTGTAATCGCCCATCCACACTTCCTGTACTCTCTCTCCTTCCTGTTTATAAACATGGCATGATTAGTTACTTCACATTTCTACCACCATGTCTTCTCTACTACCATAGACTGTATCGTCACAAATTACAGGCTATATACATTCTTCCTTTAAATTATTTCTTGTTGCAACAACTTGAAAGTTAACTAATTACTGATACTGAAGAATAGACTCTCAATATTTTTTTAACTTAAAAATGCTTCCAATGTGCAAGTGCCATTGCCTAAATGTGAGGCAGTTAGAAAAGCCATTTGGGACATTTTTTGGATGTCAAGCTTTGAGGACAACCTGGTATAGAAGAATAAATGAGAATTTTAGAAACAAGAAGTCTGGTTTTGTGCTTTAGCACTGTTGCATGCTGTGTTTCTGTGCAGTTGTAAAAGATATACATTGAAGCAGTCTTAGATATAAGCCCCTATCTTATAGAACAGTTACATGAGACCAATAAATTAATGTATTGGGAATTATTCTCTAATGTATTACTGATTAGGATAGTAGTCTGTTAGGATTGCTTTGGTAATGCTGTGTTTGCAAATAACAGTAAGGCAACACAACGCCAAGTAAAGGGAAAGGACAACACAGTTCCTGAAGTTACTCTGTGTTTTCCATGTTTCTGCTCATCTCGAAGTTCCTGAAGTTACTTTGTGTTCTCCATGTTTCTGCTCATCTCGCAGTTCCTGAAGTTACTCTGTGTTCTCCATGTTTCTGCTCATCTCGCAGTTTATGCAGCACCCCTGTTGCTCATAACCCAGCTGTAACTGTAACGTACAAAAACAGCTTCACTTTCAACGCTGTAGCAAGGCTCTTAGAGTATCTCTAAATCCACTGTGCTGGAGGCATTTTTAAGTTAAGGAAAACATACTATTTTCTGTAGCTACAGTTTGTACAATGCCTGTATGTGATCATTCCACTGTTCAACCAACCTTCTTTTAATCAAATCAAGCCATTCATCATATTAACAATAAAATATTCTGCACCAACTCCCTCTTGGACTTTCTTTCCTTAGTTTCTTCATGCAATAAAATAAAATAATGCAGTAAAAACAATAGCCAAACTTACATATACATGCTAAAACAGATTACAAAGAGCATAGTAAACTTAATGTAGTGAGCTGTTTCACATAATGGATAGATCCCAATTCTTTATTTTTAATATGAATTTCTCTAATGCGTGACACTGATGACAATCAGAAGCAGTGAAATTAGAGACAATGATCTTTATTTTTTATTGACAGAACAATGGCTGACAACAATAAGTGAAAAAAAGAGTAGTTTACTGGACATTAACCTTAGTTAGGGTTTTGCTGCTGTGAACAGTTACCATGACCAAGGCAACTCTGATAAGGACAACATTTAATTGGATCTGGCTTACAGGTTCAGAGATTTAGTCCATTATCATCAAGGGAGGAGCAGGGCAGCATCCAGGAAAGCATGGTACAGGAGGAGCTGAGAGTTCTTCATTTTCTTCTGAAGACTTCTAGCAGAATAGTGGCTTTCAGGCAGCTAGAATGAGAACCTTAAAGTCCACATCCACTGTGACACACCTACTCAACAGGCCCACACCTTCTAAGAGTTCCACTCCCTGGACTGAGCATATACAAACCATCACACCAGGTATATGACTGAAGAAATCATTTTTTACCATGAAAGTTCTGTCCAACCTCTATTTTGTTGAAACAGCTTTTTCAAATGTAATTTAATACTTTATATTTAATTAAAGTTTAATTTAATTAAATTTTCAAATTTAATTTCTTCACAGATTTTTCAGAAGTTGGCTGCTTTTCTGACATTGGTTTACAGTTTAATGAGATATAGATAGACACTAACAAAAAGTATGTTTATTAAACTACCCATTTACTTATTCATGCAGTAGATTTCAATATAATTTTAACGGTTTATATTTTCAGGTCTGGATGGAGAAACCATGTCCTATAACTTAGGAAGGATGTAGGTGGCGTGCTTTTATTTATCATACCAGAGCTGTGTGATCATAGTTTATTTGGATTCTCAAATAAATAAACTATGCTTCTTTTCTATAAAACAGATAGTATTGGTTACCTAAAATTTCATGTAAGAATTAAATTTTCTGAAGGGATAAAAGCTCTAAATGTCAAGGATTTATAACATTCATTTCACATTATATGAGGGTAGTGCATCATTATGGCCCTTCCTTAGGTTTTGCATTATCTTTTTTCTCATTTGTAGACTGCGATAGTTAATGTTCATTATCAATTTTACGGGATCTAGACAGTGTATCTTTGATAGTGTTTATAGAAAGAGTTTACTGATGAGTGAAGACCAGGATGAGTGTGGGGGCGTCACCACATGGTTCCATATCATGGAGATTTTTAACTCATTGTATAGTTTTTGTGCCTCATTCAATCTACACACCAGTAGGGTGACCATTATAAACACTCTTCTTCAGAAAATCAAGAAGGAAATGGAAACACTGTGATTCTGTGTCTGTAGACATGTCATCAGTTCTTCAAGAACAGTGTTAAAGGCATCAGCTTGATGATGGAGAATTCTCCCTTTGGAGAGCAAGCTGCTGTTTTCCCCTGTGAGCACATGTTTAGAGGGGATTGGAGCAACTGGTGCCCTCAGATGCGGCTTCTTCATCCTGTTCATACAAACTTGAGGACACAGAGGTTAATTTAGATCCCAGATAGTGACAATTTAGTTTAATTAAGGCTGATGATATAACTATTTTCCTCTCCCTGACATTAGCGAGCTATATGTGTCAATAAAATTCTTTCTAAGACCTATAGTTTTCTTTCTCCCTCTGCTTCTTTCCTTAATTATAATTGTTTCAGTTTATCTGACTTCTAACTTTTTTTAAAAAGAATATGTTTCTGTGAGTATATGATGTATGTGTGTATGGTGCGTATGTAGAAGTCAGCTCACAACGCTATAGAGACAATCTTCTCCTTTCACCTTTACATGAATTTCAGAGATTAAACTCACGTCCCAAAGCTGTGAGCCATGTGCCTTTATCCTCTGAGCCATTTCACCTACTGAGCCTTGTCACACATCTATAGGACATTGCCATAATGTATTTCTCTCAAGGTGTTTCACTCCAATTGCTAAATGTTTCTCAAAACTCATAATAAGTAGATGGCTTTAAGAAAATACATATAAAACAAAGTCCAAAATTGTTCTTGGAATTAACCCAGTGTTTTAACTACTCTTAATCAAATTTTCTTGGTCAAACCTGTTCTGAATTTCATTTTATTTTCAATAATGAGAACTGCTTCCTCTTCTAGCCCCTTTTTTTGATTTCTAAATAATTTCTTCCCCACTTATCATCTCTTAAATAGAAATAAATTCTCTGCTGAGCTCATACTTCTCATATTACTTTAACTGCTATGGCTAACATCTTCAATCATATTAATATCACTGTTTCAAAATTTTCTTTAACATGTCTTGAGTTAACTGGGCATGTTATCTGTGTCCTAGGTTACATATTACAGTTTCACCAAATAGGTTACAACTGACTGATTCTTTCCAACTCTGAAAAAGCGGTTTTACTTTTCTCAAACTATGATTCTCAATGTTTTAACTTCTGTGTTTCATCAGCATCCCACTTTAATACTAATTTAGAGAGTAATTTATTTTTTATTTGTGTGTGTGAATGTATACCTGATTACTCCTGGTGGCTAGAAGAGAACATCCAGTTCCCAGAACGGAAGTTTCATATATAGAGATTGTTTGAGCTGTCATGTAGGTGCTGTAAATTGAGCCTGGGTCCTCAGTAATATCAGAAATGCTCTTAACCATTGAGGCATCTCTCTAACCCCTACTTCTAATTTTTATGTTATTTTGTTTTGCTCAGTCTCTTATCTTTCTTTTGTTTTGTATTGTATTGTTTAGATTGTAATTTAATTATGTGGTCCTTACCCTTCTTTTCCCCAAATATACTGTCCTAGTCCTCCCATATATTCTTTCCTGCTTCTCTTCAAACTCATGGCCTCTGCCTTTCACTAATTATTATTGTATGAATATGTGTTTATTCTTTTAACACCATGCAATTCTGCGCATCATTCAACAATATACATGTATGCCTCAGGAAGGCCTTGGGTTGACTGTGAGTCTCTTTAGGTTTGGAGTATTGCTCTGCATAAAGATTCATTTTCCTGTGTCTGTTCTCAGATCTCCATAAGCTTCCCTGTTCTGGGACACAGCATGGAAGACCATCCCCATTCTGAAACACAAGCATTTTGTGGCAGGAGAAGAGAACAGGATGTAAATCATTCCGCTATATATTGGCACACTGATGCCCACTGTGGATAGAATTGTGAACTTCTCATTCCCATTTCATAGCCCAAGCTATGTGACCATGTTAAGTTCTCACTTAAGAACTTTTATCTGCATGGTCTCTTCCAAGCAGAGTTTGTTCTTTTCCATGTGTTTAATTTTAAAGATTTATGGTCTGAATTTATGTTGCCATTTCTAGTTGTTATTAACACAGATTTACTCTGTAACTCTAATAAATGCCACTGTCCACTATTTCCAAAGTTAGGATAAATATAGACTTGTAATGTCACTGACTCTTAGCCCAAATTATACTTAGAAGTGAATTCTGTAATATCTACTGTCTCAGACTCAGTAGAATTTGCCTATAGTATTTTGTTTCAGGTAATAAAAATAAAATTTTTGGTTTTCTTTTTCTTGCCATTGCCCTTTTGCTTCCTTACTTCATGGAAGGAAGTATCCAAATGTACTTTTACCAGGCTTGATCTACTGATTCTCAGTGGGGTGTATTTCTTCTGAAAACACTGGGCCAAATACGAATTACATGGTTTGGTGAAAACCTTAGTCTTCCCCTCTAGCTAATGTCAGATCTAATCGCACTGGACTCATAGCAAGGTCTTTTGTCTGCAGAAGCGTCTTGAGAAAACTCAAAAACCTTTCTGTAGTTTATTCCTTGTTTTGTGCCTTCAAGATCAGCCTAGAGGAGGTACATCCCTCTTGTTTCAGAGCAAGCTAAAACTTCTGTTTGCCTCTAAATAATTCTGTTCTTCAAATGTCAAGTGTTGAAGGAGCTGCAATTGATGCTACTAATAAAGAAGAGGACATGAATGAAGGAGAGAGATGGGTCCTGGAGGGAAATGGAGGCAGATAGTGAGATGGAATGGATATACTATAAAAATATTTTACATATGAGAAATTTTCAAAGAATAAATAAAATATTAGTAAAAGTGATCTAAATTGTAGTAAGTATTATGCTATAGTGGGTAAATATGACAATAAAAATGGCTATAGCAATCATCGTGAAAACAGCAAATATTGATTGATGACACTATGCCAAACATCAAGCTGATAGATAGCCAGATGCATGGCCTCTTCCCTCATGGGTCTCAGAGAACAAGAAGCATATTGAAACGGTCCTAATGGACATAAAAGATATCATGATGGAAATATTCTTGGCAGAACTTCAAACCTCTTCTACTTATAAAAGAAAATATTTGTATATTCTCAAAATCATGAGAAAAAATATCTCAAAACTATATGAAAGAAACTTCTGCAATGTACCAGTGCCAGGGCCTTTTTAAAATGCTGGGATAGGATCAAGCAGGAGAATTTCTATCAAGATGGATTACAGAAAGAGGGAAGCCTTTGAGAGTTTTTTTTTTTCTTTCACTGAGCCTCTACCTATAACGTAGGTAAATCTTTTCAAGTCCATGCTTATTAAGTTTATTGTAAATTGACTTCACAATTTCACAGGTAATGAATCTCTTTAATCAACCATTAACTTAAATGTATATGGTCTGGTCTTTAACTTCTTTATATATTATAATTATGCTAAATTTTGGATTTTCTAAGGCATACACTAGGAACCACACACTTTACACAATAGACCTTGAAAGTCACTACTAGTAAGAAGTTCCTGCGAAAGAAATTCTTTTGTGCTTCAGTGGAGATATCAGCAATACCATCCAGTAAAGGGATAGTAAACATGATAGAATCCTAGAGAAGACAGAAAGCAAAGCAATTAAAGTAAGTATATGTAGTTTGCATTCCTTTTATAAACCTAAGTGGCAGGGTGGGTTGAACCTGGAATCGAAGCCCAAATATTACCTCTATGGTTACTAAATCCAAATGTACCACATATATTTATATTGGTGCAATATTCTTTAGTCTGTGTCTGACTATATAATTGATTCACTTTAAAAATATTAAAAGTTACTTAACACACTAATAGCAATGGTTTCAGCTACCTTTCATGAGAAATATGTTTTAAATAAAATCCTTAAACATTCAACTGTCCCTTATGTCACTTCTACTATAGTTCCATTATGAACAATTTCTGTATCATTGTTGTTTCTAGCGTTAATTACAGTAGATCTTTCTTTGGTGTGTGTCGGAGAGCATATCTCAATTCTAAACTGTAAATGGGAAGGGTTGGCTGTATTAACAAAAGCTGTGAAGTGAACCACTTCTGTATCAAAGCCAGTCACTGAGTGCCTGAGACAGTTTGAACATTGTGAATTCTGCTTTCCCACATGCCAGCATGTCTACGAGAGAACTAACGTTATACATGCTAGGGCCAATAAACTTTCTCCCCTTTATAGGGAAGATGCCTGCAAGCATCTGCTTTTCTTTTACACACACACACACACAAACACACATACACATTCACAGACACACAGAGAGTAAAATCTCTCTCTCTCTCTCCCTCTGTGTGTGTGTGTGTGTTTGTTTGTTTGTGAAATTACCAAAAACCTGCAATAATGAATGCCCACACTAAAGAAGGTCAAAGAATGTAGGGCTGTGATGCTCTGTTATAATATGTCGAGATTTTTTTTGCTTTTCCTTTTATGCAAATGATCTCTATTCTTTTCTGCTATTTGTCAGTAAGGGAGTCTGTCATTGTTATGGAGATGATCCTTCCCCTTACCTGTCTTTCTATCAGTGTAGCTGAAGCTAATTCAGTGCGCTGATATAAGATTATTATCAGGTTGAGCACTTATCTGACAAAATTTATGATGATGAGTCTAGCACACATCGACTATGCTAGTGTTCTCCCATCATGGGCTTTTGTGCTTTTCCCATTAGCTGGTGACAGCTGTCAAAAATACGGTTGCTATCGTTTTATTTACTTCTGACATTTGAAGGTCACTTATAGTTTTAATTAAATTTTTCCTTTGTCAACTCAGAAATACCACTCAATTTAGCTCTCGATTGGTCTTGAAGCTGAAAATGGCATTCTAGGAACTGGCTATGTCAAGATTGCTTCCCTCAGCCTGTTATTGCGATGATAATGATTACTGAATGCCACAAATACATTGGTGAATACAAGACTGGAGAAATAGATACAGCCTGGAGGGTGGTCCACATCCCTCAGGAAGGGATGTGTGCTCCTTGATGAAATCTTGCTGCTGTTCCTCTGGGTGATTATGTCATATTACCCTCAGTTTGGTTTTCCTTCCAAGTGATGGGTTTGTTGTTATGATAGGAAAGTTTTCTGTCTCGATTCTGATATTGTTATCAGTCCTAAAGCCCATTGATTATGGGCTCCTCTTCAGTGGAATGCCTCTGACCCTGGGTGGAGATATAACACTCTGATCTACTTCAAAGATTTAACCCAGGTGACCCGGTCATTCAGTGGTCAAGACACCACTCCTCAGGAAGGCTGATTTACTAAAGTCATGCTAAAGAGATGGGAGGAATAATTATCTCACATTTAGATAATGTACTAGAAGCCTAGCCCTCAGAACAGCCAAGACTCTATTAAGTCTGCCTACTTTTCTGACTCTTAATCCAGAAAAACATAATTCTTTTTTTATTAGATATTTTCTTCATTTACATTTCAAATGCTATCCCCAAAGTTCCCTATACCCTCCCCCTGCCCTGCTCCCCAACCCACCTACTCCCACCTCCTGGCCCTGGAATTCCCCTGTACTGGGGCATGTATTCTTTCCAAGACCAACTCCCATTGATGGCCTACTAAGGCCATCCTCTGCTACCTATGAAACTAGAAACACAGCTCTGGAGGTGGGGGGTACTGGTAAGTGCATGTTGATCCTCCTATAGGGTTGCAGACCCCTTTAGCTCCTTGGAGTGTAATTTTTTTCTTTCTATTTCTGGTATTTCCCAAAGCCTAAGCCTGTTCCCTTTGGTACTTTGGGTTTCTCACTTAAAACTGTTATTTCTCCACAGGGTTACTTGCCTACCATGTGGATATTTTCAGAACAGCATGACTTCTTATTTCCCAGCATTTACAGCTTGTCTGCCCTATTGTTTTTCTCTTAAACTGTAATAAAATTACTTTGAGCTTTATTCTGAGTCTATTAAATTTTTTTAAACAAAACTGAGAACCCCAAAAGAGAGGTTCCAATTTCCCTAGTAACATATTATGCCAAGTGTGGGCATCTCAAAACTTCTAGTGACAATTTATTTCCTCTCGTTTATTTCCTCTCGTTTATTTCCTTTCATTGAGAACAATGAGCAATGCAAGTCTCAGATGCAAGTTTAAGATTTTATTGAGGCCAGAGGATTTTGACCTTGTGGTTTACAGCAACAGATATTGTACAAGTAATTGATTCATGGTTGTGGTGTTAGACCACAAGGGCTGGTCAATATTTTTCATCTCAGGCAGCATTGGATTTTGTGGAAACTTTTAGCACATAGTAGACATTTCTTGTAGTAGACTTAAACTAAAATCGGGTTAGAGCTCCTATGCATGCTGATTGTAGACTACACAAGTTCTTTTTTATTAAGCACGTTAATTGAGAAAGATTTGACCATGGTAAGTGAATGGAAGATAATAGCTTTCTAACTACCCTTTGCAAAATTAACAGAAACATACACATGAGATACCATAATTTTTAATTAATTATTTTCTGTATTTATATTTCAAATCTTGTTCCCCTTCCCAGTCTCCCCTCTGACATCCCCCTATCTTATCACTCCTCTCCTTTGTCTTTAGAGAGTCCAACTCACCCACTTACTTCTATTTTACCGTCTAGCATCCCCTTTCACTGAGACAACAAGCCTCCACAGGAGCAAGCGCCTCCTTTCCCACTGATGCCAGACAAGGCAGTCCTGTGCTACATGTGTATCTAGATCCATGGACCTACTCATGTATATTTTTTGGTTGGTGGTTCCTGGGAGTTCTAAGGGGTCTAGTTAGTTGATATTGTTGCTCTTCCTATAAGGTTGCAATCCTTTCAGCTCTTTCGGTCCTTTCCTTAACTTTTCCATTAATGTCCCTGGAGTCAGTCCAATGGTTGGCTGTGAGTATCTGTATCTGTCTTAGTCAGGTGCTGGCAGAGCCTCTTAGAGGACAGCCATGTCTGACTCCTGTCTGCAAGAACTTCTTGGCATAAGCAATAGTGTTGGGTTTGTTGTCTGTAGATGTGATGCATCCCAAGTTGGGCAGTCTCTGGATGACCTTTCCTTCAGTCTCTTCTCCATTTTTTTTTTGTCCCTCTATTTTCATGTATGTCTTTTTGTGTCTGGGTTACCTCCCTCAGGATGATATTTCCTAGTTACATCCATTTACCTGTAAATTTATGAAGTCATTATTTTTAATAGCTGAGTAGTATCCCATTGTGTAAGTTACCACATTTTCTGTATCCATTATTCGGTTGAGGAACATCCACCTTACACCAATCAGAATGGTTAAGATAAAAAACTCAGGTGGCAGCAAATGCTGGCAAGGATGTGGAGAAAGAGGAAAACTCCTCCATTGCTAGTGAGATTGCAAGTTGGTACAACCACTTTGGAAATCAATCTGTTGGTTCCTCAGAAAATTGGAAATAGTTCTACCTGAAGACCCAGCTATACCTCTACTGGGCATGATATATGCCCAAAAGATGCTCCAACATATAACAAGGACACATGCTTCACTATGTTTATAACAGCCTTATTTATAATATCCAGAAGCTGGAAACAACCCAGATGTCCCTCAATGGAAGAGATAACATTTCTATATTGGTTCTATTAATATTGAAGTCATCTTCTAATTAGCTTATTGGACTCTGGTCACTGAATGTGAACAGAAAATGGTTGACTTGAAGATACTCTGGGATCTCTGATGACACAACCTAGTTTATCTTTTTAAAAACATTCACTATACGTTTGCTTGTTAGGTTAATGTGTGCAGTGTATCTTCTGGAGACTTATGAAAGTAGAAACCTTATATAATTAAGAATGGAAGCTATATTTATGGACTTTTATTCTAAGCCATATATATGGCTAATAAATTCACAAGATTTTTTGTGTAACAACTGTTGGAAGATTGTCAAGCAGAAACTTCCATTATTCTCATTTACATCTATGGAATTCCATAGTCTGAGAGGTTAAATATAGTATCCAACTCATAGCAAGTGACAGAGTAGAGTCCAATGACCACAGCATGACAATGATCTATTCAGTGCATCTCTTTTCCCTACAGCTCAAGTGGAATGCATTTAATGAATGAATCTATAAATTAATATAAGTAGGTTAGAGGAAAGGGGGAGTGACATAAAAGGGAAGTAAGAGACGATGATAGTTCTGTGTTTTATACAGAGATAACCCCCTTCTTGTCGGTCTAATAAATGTGAAGAGACAATGCACAGACCGTATTGTTGAACTCAAAAGGACTTTGGTGTCATAGCAACTTTTATTCACCTGATGTAATTTTTGCCCTGGAAGTTTGCTGTCTCCGTTTGCTAACCTATGCCTAGTCCTGGAATCTTCTCGTCTCTATACAATCTTATCTGGGTCTAGAACGTTTTCAGCCTCTGAGATTTCCTGATGAATAAGCTCATCTTTCCCTGGTTCTATCTGATCTCTGACTAGCTAATTTGACTAAGCTGTTCTGGCTCAAACTCCCCTTCAAGCTTAACGATCTAATCTGGATTCTCTTGGCTTCTCCTGAATTGCTATTCTTGACCTAAAACTAACTCTGACAATCTGTCCTAATCTTCTTTCTTCTTCTCATTTTCTGACTCTTTCTATCTTCATCTATGTCTAGTTTGTTCTCTCTCCTAAACCCATCTCTACTCAACTGTCCCTGTAAAAGTGCCCTTTCTTCTCTGTACTGTTCTCTCTTAAGCCACCTCTCTTGCTTCTCTATTCTCATGAGAGTTCGGTATAGCCTATTCTGTCAACTCTTTCTCTGATTTATCACTTTGTCTGCCACTCAGTCATACACTGGCTTCTACAAAATAACTTTACCTTCATTGTTTGGGATTATAGATGTGTGATGGTAAGGGTGTGTCTATAATTCCAGCCAGAGGGATTAAAGATGACTGCTATGGCTGAGCCATACAACAACAAGAAACAGATTTTTCTAGTAAGAAACAAAATATCAGGGTTCACAGTGTGACAAAATATTGTGCAACATTTTGGAGGGTCTGAAAATATGATTTAGCAGTTAAGATCTGGAGAGAGCAGATAAGGTTCTGAGTATATTTGTATTGTTGACATCAGAGCTGCTATTTCAAGGATCTAAAACCTCAGATCCAAGGGAATGGCAAAGCCTTCCCTGGGCTTTGTACAGATATTTACAAGCAATTGATCTTTAACTAAAATCACTGTATATAGAATTTATCAACTCCAGCATCTTCTGGATGACTGCAACCTGAGACTGCTCCTATACAGAGACTTCCTACCAACATTAGCTACTCTGCTTCCCCCTCCTTCTTGCAAATAACTAACTAATGAATGAACTAAATAAATAAATAAATAAATAAATAAATAAATAAATAAAGGTGCTGAGTTTTCAAGTTCTTATTAGCACATCTCCATCAGTGTGCTGCCTACCCAGTCTCAGTTTTCTTTATGTGTGTCTATAATTCCTCTATTTCTTATCACCTCAGTCAGCTTAGTTCCAAAGCTGTGTGGATTGGGGAAAAGAACTCTCATGTTAGGCAGCTCCAACCTCAAGTGACTCCAGTTCCAGGAATCCCTCTTTTGGCCTTTTCAGGGACCTAGATACAAGTGTGTATATACATATGTTTACTCACTCATGCAGATACAAATATACAAAAACAATATTTGGGGATGGGCAATTTCATAGTAGTGAGTGCTTCCCTTCCATCTATTAAACTAAATGCTATAAATTTTAATTGAAATCAAGAAAACAAAATGATATGACCTGTCTGAAAGAAATTTCTTGGGCCAGAGTCCTGAGGAGGGCTTGCCTTCACAGCAGTTCAGCAGCAAGTGAAAGATGCAAAACGCATATGATACTTGACTCTCCTGACATCCAGAGGGATGCTGCATGGGATGGAAAAAAAAAGGTATGGATATGGAGCAAGTCACTCCAAGGACAAAGTACTGACAGCAGTCCCTAAGACTGCATTATAGGAAACAGGTTTCCAGTGATTCATGTTGTATCTGAAAACATCTCAATGAAAATAAAAGTAATTTCCTATCCATCTGTCTTGACGCTTAGCATTCCAAGTTTTAGAGAACAAAATTTAAAGTATGACTTTCTTACTCCTTCTGTTAACTATCCATCTCATTTTGAGTTGCAGGGTCTGAAAGTATATAATGTAGAGTTACTAATGTACAAAAAATATAATGTAGAATATTTAAATAAAAAAGACCAAACTCATGTGAAAGTAGTTCATAGTACAAAGGAGTCACAACGAGAGTCTGAACTGTACATGGGCAAGGTGTCCAAATCTTAGCATCTGCAGCAACTGAGCTCTGGGGTGATTTAGTGAAATCGCCTCTACCTAGTTATTTTAAAGTTGCGTTCTGAAAGGAAATCAGTCACAGTGTATGGAAGCCTCACGGGTACACTTACTTCATGATCTCTAATGAGCCTTCTGCTCCAGGAATTGGGAGTCTGTCATATTGGTGCCAGTCCAATTGTTTTTACTCTTAAATGCTGTGTTATGCTTTAGTGCTTAAAGCAATCTCTATAATATTGCTTACATTTAAATATTTGCTTATCTAACAGACATTCAGACAGATGCAATCCTCTCTCTGAATGTGCAGGCCCCTAAGGAGCTCAGCATCAGAAGAAAGCAATTCAAGTCTGTTTCTCTAATATGAAGTACATGCAGGTGTAGTGGCAGGTATGGGCACAGATGCACATATCAGACTAGAGGCACCTCTAAGCAATAAGTTCCCCATCTGAAATGAAGTGTAGGTTTGTTCTGGTAACTTCCATAACTGCTAATTTTCATAATAATTACCTGTAGAAGTTAGGAGGTGATGGACAACTGGTAGTTATACTGTAGCTTGTAGACAGGGCGAGTGTGAAGGGATTAATTACACCATGTTCAGCGGGCAATGGCGTCTCTGTCTGAAGGGAGCTGGGAGTGTTGAGAGTGGGAGCTTTGCAGTCTGATCACACTGTTCAGGAGTTCCAAAAGTAGATTATAAAGAGAAGACTTTTTTCAACTCAATGCTTATTAGAATCAAGTATGTCTGCAATAGAACCCAAACAGGTAAATAAAATGTGATGATTTTAATATGCTGATTGTGCACATTATATTCCAATTTATGAGCTTTTAACTCAAGCATCACATTTTGCCTCAATCCTCTTTTGAATAGGTACAAGAGTTTGCAGGAGACATAAGGAAAGTATGTTCTTATTAGGCAACCTAGCAAAGCAGTAAAGTAAATTCACCTCTTGTACCCATGCCAATACTTCTTTACATAGTCATTGTTTTTCAAAGCAAATGAATCATGTATGGTTGTATGTATTTCTTTTCCTGGCATAAACCTTGTTTGTGTTTAAGCTTTTTCTCAGTTACTAAGAAACTTCTGCCTTCTCTGGGTAAGTATGCCAGGCATAGCTGGAAGGATTTCACAGCATGGAGAGGATGTAAGCTAAGAATGTGCCTGAGACATTGCAGCTTGTTCAATAACTCAAGTGTTGTATTTGGAGTTTTAATCCCAATCTTTAGATTTGAGACACTAACTCATAATTCTGTCATGGAAAAGGGCAGGAGTATTATATATTTACTCTCCTGAGTTATAGTCACATTTGGTCATGTGATTGAGAAACTGAGTGATAGCCTCATACCCATATATATGGCCAGCATGAGTAGGACCCAGTGGGTTATAAAAAGAAATGCACATGAAACTGAGGAGGAAAGAAGTCTGTATGTGTGTGTGTGTGTGTGTGTGTGTGTGTGTGTGTGTGTGTGTGTGCTCACGCTCTGGATGAAACTGGAGAAAACATGAGGAGTGTATGATCAAAATACATTGTGTGCAGGTGTCAGATATTCAAATAATAATAAAAATCTGAAAAATGTACTTTTGATACAGAATTATTTTTTAAAATAAAATAAAATCACTATGCCTTTAAAGTTGTCTGAAAGCTTTCAGAGTAATCCAGACAGGTTAATATGATTTAGAGGCTAAGATTTCAGGTTTGACTTTTAAAAAAGATATGACAAGCTGATAAAAAGAAATATACATGAAAATTTATGACATCTGCTGGCTACATTACTATTCCCATTAAAACAAATTTGAAGAATTTCATAAAATTATTTTTTTAATAGCTGAGTAGTACTCCATTGTGTAAATGTACCATAATTTCTGTATCCATTCCTCTGTTGAGGGACATCTGGGTTCTTTCCAGCTTCTGGCTATTATAAATAAGGCTGCTATGAACATAGTGGAGCATGTGTCCTTTTTACAAGTTGGAACATCTTCTGGGTATATGCTCAGGAGAGGTATTGCTGGATCTTCCGGTAGTACTATGTCCAATTTTCTCAGGAACTGCCAGACTGATTTCCAGAGTGGTTGTACCAGCTTGCAATCCCACCAGCAATGGAGGAGTGTTCCTCTTTCTCCACATCCTCGCCAGCATCTGCTGTCACCTGAATTTTTGATCCTATCCATTCTGACTGGTGTGAGGTGGAATCTCAGGGTTGTTTTCGCTTGAATTTCCCTGATGATTAAGGATATTGAATATTTTTTCAGGTGCCTCTCAGCCATTTGGTTTTCCTCAGTTGAGAATTCTATGTTTAGCTCTGTACCCCAGTTTTAAATGGGGTTATTTGATTTTTCTGGAGTCTAGCTACTTGACTTCTTTGTATATATTGCATATTAGTACCCTATCGGAATTTTAAATATTGACAATTCTAAAGGGGGTGGGAACTACAGTCATAAAAGCAAACAGAAGTCATATCTTCTCATTTAAAAATTCACATACAGGATGGTTGCTTTAAATTATCTGTTTGATACAACCTAGAATAACCTCTGGAGGGATTACAGTTGGGGGTCACTACAACATGAGGAACTGTATTAAAGGGTAGCAGCATTGAGAAAGTTGAGAACCACTGTTCTAGAAGATGACTTTCTAGGGTCTAGAATCTAAACTTATCTCATAAAGTAACTATATTTTTGCTGTGGTTATTCAGCAGATATAATGCAAATATCTATGTGCATGATATCTGATATGTAACTTCTGTGAATGGGTCATTTGACCTTTGAAGACGTCTCAACCCATAATCTGAGAAACACTGTTCTAGAGTGTAGAATAATCAAGCATTTTCTGGGATGAGTCTTGAAAACGTGCACTTTCAATGGCTAATTGCATCAACCAAAAACTTAATAGAGATTTTTCAAAGACAATGGCTGTAATAATAGGTGGACATTTAAATGGAAAAATGAGCATTGTTGCTAACTGTGCATCTGAGGAAGCAAAAGAAGAGAGCTTTCCAAACTGAAGTAAGAAGGACTACTCGAGCTCTTTTGGAGTGATAATCTGTGACTACAAGGATGGTGGTAGCATAAGGCAGAAGTCCTTTTCTGGGCATATGACCTGGCATGGGTATCAGTATTTTCTGCTCATGGGGATTACCTTCTGACCAGGTGCCCAGAGTTGCCACGCCATGTTAACAAGCATGAGATTCCCATGTTTATAACCTCCTATCTTTAATTATTGGATATTTTTATTAGATTTTGAGAGAAATCACTCCAGTTTGATTATGACAATTGTCTGAGTTGCTAGATCTCCTAAGGAGGACTAGGAGAGGTGTTCTTATATTTTTGGTTGTGAGCCTAGGCTTTAACAACTGAGCCATCTCTTCAGCCCATGGGGAGTGTTCTTACTCATGGACTCACAGTAAACAATTCCACCATCCTATACACATACTTCACAGCTTCCAGCATTCTTTAACATTTATTAATTTTCTGAATGGAGCTAGTAACTCTACCACTTACTTCATTTAGTTTAAATTTTTCATGTCTCTAATTGCAGGATAGGAAAGTATTTTTTTTTTTTGAAGCCACGTTGGTCTGTGAAATGTTCATCTTTGAACCAGAGTGTAGAATGTGTCTGTTCTGTGAGACCCTCCTCTGCTTTGGTTGCTCTTGACATCAAGTATAATTGAGTAGATAAATCATCCATGCTTCTGTATGAATACTTACTACACCTTTTATCTTCCTGGAGACTTTGCAGGAGAAAAAAAAAGCCTGACAAATGTGAGCTCGCCTTGGCTACTGTTCATAGACATTGTGTCTCCAATTCTTCTTTTGACAATGTGGAGAGAGATTTTTCTCCCCAACTCATACTGATGCAAAGAGAATTTGAGATTCTGCTCTCTTTTCTTCTGAGCTGAGTGTAATGTGTGATCACCATTCCCCCGCCCCGCCCCCCCCCCCCGAAGATGACTGGAAATTGGTCTTCTGAACATTGATGTTTGCTGACATTTTAAAAAGAAAAGCTGTCGAGACAGACAGAAATTTATTCACATTTAAAATAATCTCTAGATGATTCTGAACTTGACTTTTACTTTAAAAAAATACTGTAATGTTGAAGGCCGACTGGAGATCATTTTAAAGTGACAGGGTAGTCTCTAAATCAAGAACTCCTCACTGAGATCTTTTCCACAGTTCCTGTCATCTTGACAGGCCTACAGTGTAGAACGTCCCTTACAAGATTTGTAGGTGTAGGTGATGATTTTCTTAGCAGCTTTAATGTTCTTATAGGAATATTTGTTTTTCAAACAAGCAACCTACAATCCCTTCTGTCTTTTTTGTGCCTCTATTTCAGGAACCAATCATGTGCCTTTTTGCATTCATGAATATAGACATTTGAGCCTCTTTGGAAAGTTGAATACACAAAAGTCTTGTAGAAAGTAGTAATGAGACAGAAACTGTGTGCCTTAATTACTTTTTCTGTTGCTTTGATAAAGTACCATGACAAAAGCAGCTTAATGATGAAGAGCTTACTGTGAATCCCAGCTAAAGAATACTCTCTTTCATGGAGGAAATGTCAAAGCAGCAGTATCTTGGAACATCTAGTCACATGCTATCCACAATCAAGAAGTGAAGAATGTGAATGAGTGCTCATACTCAGTGCCTACTCCGCTAAGAGTAGGCAAGGTCCTTCCTCAATTAAGGCAATAAAGACAGTCTTCCAAAGACATGCCCACAGTGACTCTAGACTCTGCTTAGCTGACAATTATCATTAGGAATCACAGTGGGATATGTTGAATTTTTTATTTTCAGAGATTTAATAATTATGAACCAATTTAAACATTTGTTAACTGTCTACCAGTTTGGTAAAGTCTTCCTAAAAGTTCAAGGTGTGAGCTGATGGGTAAGAGCCACTAGGATGCCACAGATAAGAGCATGGTACAGTACATCAAAGACCAGTGTTGACATTACAGGGTAAACTAAGGCAGAAAGCAAGGTGTGGCATCAATGGAGGTAGGGATTAATGCTAATAGCAGCTGACAGAGTCAGCACTAGAAGGGCTGACAAGGGTTGGTGCTGATAACACCTGACAGGGGCTGCTGCTGCTGGCAGCCAGTAACTAGAGAAACTCCTCTAATCAAGTTTTTTGTTTGTTTGTTTGTTTGTTTGTTTTTCTGAGAGAACAAACCTTGATTCATTGGGGCAGGCATTCCCTGTGGCCAGCAAAAAACTGAGCTCTTTTAACTCTTTAGGGGCCAGGAAGAAGGAAAAGGAAAGAGAGAAAAGTCTCTCTCACACACACACACACACACACACACTGAGTGGATGAAACAAAGCAGACTCTAATAACTTCACACATACACATACATATAGGCAAACATAAATATATACATACTTGCAGAAAAACAGATGGATAGACATGCGTACATTCACACATTAAATGAGTGGAACAAAGTTTGAACAAGCAGGCTCCAAACACTTCACACATACACATATATACTAATACACATATATACACATAACCACACAGCTGGTAGATGGAGCCAACTCCAACACCACTTTACTGTTTTCTTCCATAGCTTATATATCCCTGCAAAATCTTTCAATCAGCACAAAATCACAATGTGATTGCATTTCTATTTTTTCTTCTAGTGAATGACTGAAAAAACATTGTGTTCCCCAATATCTTTACAAGAAATAACATTACATAGTACAGGTAAAGAAAACAAGTTTTCCCCAAGAACCTACATACATTTGTAACTAAGCAACTTTGTTAATAGATTGACAAAGTGTGAGAGAGCAAGGTAGTTTTCTCAGCCAGTTAGTTTCTCTATTACTGGCAGGCAGCGATTTGTGATTACAAAGAAAGAATCAATTATTTTATCTTACAAAGTCATCTTAAAAGAATCTTAAAGGAATCTCAAACCTTTTATATAAAACTTTTATATAAAAGCAATCTTATCAGCTGGGTGGTAGTGGCACACGCCTTTAATCCCAGCACTTGGGAGGCAGAAGCAGGTGGATTTCTGAGTTCGAGGCCAGCCTGGTCTACAAAGTGAGTTTCAGGACAGTCAGGGCTATACCCTGCCTCTAACCGCCCCCCCCCCAAAAAAAAGCAATCTTATCTACTTTAAATCCTCAGAATGCATATTTGCTCATCAGCAATTCTTATTAAATCATATCAAGAAACTGTGGGCAAATTTGAGTACAAGACCAGCATCACCAGTCCAGCCTCACTGAGAGTTATGCTGACCACTGTTGCCATAGATCTTGTTTTGTTCCCTGACCATAAAAATACCATTGCTTAACTAATAAGAGAGTGCCTTTCTGAACTTCAAATCATTTCCTAAGGTTTTCTCAGAGCCAGTAGCAAAAATATCTTCACATACCTTCACTAACAATTTTTTTCAAATGCTTTCAAAAGTTGGTGGTCATGGCTGACAATTAACATTTGTAAAATTTCCTAGGATGGTAATTGAATCATTAATCTGCTCCAGCAGCAATGCCTGAAATGCATCAAACACTATAATTGTACCAGTGACACTGCCCAGAGAGGGCTTGGAAGTTCACTTAGAGTTTATGGGAGGGCAACAAGCTGAGCAGAACTCCACAACAGCATGAAATCCTCAGAGCATTTATTCCTTAGGCCCATACATTGTGGCTGTGCTCAGCAGTCGGCCACATTCCATGAGTTCTAAAGCTGTTTGTGTTTTCTTCTGCATGGCCCTAGCAGTTTATCTCTTTATGGCTTTCTTGAGTCCAAGTAGACTATTTCTATGTAGGAACACTTGTCTCTGGTTACATTCAATTCTATCACTTAGACAAGTGGGATGCTGTTCACAAGGACAATTGTATCTCAATGTGATCATATACTTTCTTTACACAGATCTAGGGACATGTAGTATGTGTGTGTGTGTGTGTGTGTGTGTGTGTGTGTGTGTGTGTGTGTGTGTGAAAGATATGCTATTATGCAATTCGCTTTTTAAAACCTTTTATTCATTCATGTATTTATCTAAACTATCATATTTATCTGTGTGTGTGTTATCACACATGCTAGTATATGTATGAAGTTTAGTATATGTATGAAGTTTAGTATATGTATGAAGTTTAGAGGATGACTTTTGGAAGTTGGCTCCCAGCTACCACTTGTTGAAATAGGGTATGTTTTCCTTCCTTCCTTCCTTCCTTCCTTCCTTCCTTCCTTCCTTCCTTCCTTCCTTCCTTCCTTCTTTCCTTCCTTTGTTCCTTCCTTCCCTTTCTCTCCCCTCCATCTTTCTTTCTTTCTTTCTTTCTTTCTTTCTTTCTTTCTTTCTTTCTTTCTTTCTTTCTTTCTTTCTTTCTTTCTTTCTTTCTCTCTCTCTCTCTCTCTCTCTCTCTCTCTCTCTCTCTCTCCCTCTCTCCCTCACTTCTTCCCTTCCTTCCTTCTTTTCTTTCTTTTTGTTGCTCTTTATACTTCAGACTAGTTGGCCTGTGTGGTAGTTTGATTATGCTTGGCCCAGAGAGTGGCACTATTTGGAGGTGTGTCCTTGTTGAGGAAGTATGTCACGGTGGGGGTTGGGCTTTAAGACCCTTGTCCTCGCTCTCTGGATGTCAGTCTTCTCAGCTCCTCCAGCACCACATCTGCCCAGTGATGCCATGTTCCTGCCTTGATGTACCTCTGAATCCAAAAGCCAGCTCCAATTGAATGTTGCTCTTTATTAGAGTTGCCTTGGTCGTGGTGTCTGTTCACAGCAGTAAAACCCTACTAAGACAGCTGAAAGTTTCCAGGTGACTGTTCTCTCCTCTCCCATCTCACAGTAGGGGGACTGATTACACATGGCGGCCACTGCATCTGGCTTTTTATGAGGGCTCCAGGGATCAAATTTGGGCTCTCAGCACTTTGACCTGCTGATCCATCTCTTTGGCTGGAGCTATATGATTCTTTGATCAAGATATCTTGGTGTCGTACCAGAATGTCAGGGATTTGTGTGGTAGAAATGATAATGAGATGTACAATAGACTCTGTATCTTTCCTCAACATTCTGTTGCCATAGGTGCTCTGAATAATATAGAAGAGGAAGGATTGCTTTCATGACAGCCTATAGCCTCATTTTGCGTTCTGAGACCTCTCCGTAAAGTAATATAACCTCTAAAGTCCCCTATGATGAATTTTGCATATTCAGTTCAGGTAAGGAATATGGTGATTCCCAGTCCAAAGAGGTCTAGCAAATCCTCTGCCTCTTTTATTACAATGTAAAGTGCAAGTTTCAGTGGTTTATTTTCTTATTCAGATAGGATTAAAAATAACTTGCTGATTTGGCACACCCCAGGGTCTTTATAGGATTTAGTTGTCTCCCTCTGAAGCTCATGTGTTCAGTGAAGGGATTAGTAATGTCAGTTACTTTCTGGATACATTGTCCAATTGTTACAATGTTATTGTAGTGGCTAGACATGATATAATGATGGGCAGGTGGGTGGTAAAGGATATTATATGAGACAAAATTATAGAACATTCTTAAGTACAATGTGGGATGGTTACATGTCATCGTTTCAGACCCTTGTATAGAATAGAAATGAATAATAAGATTTTCAGTCCGGCAGAAGCCACATGACCTTTAACAGGACCTGTGATGAGTAACTCTAGGAGAAATGATCCTTTTGGCATGCTAACAGCTGATGAGATTTGTTGCTTAACATTCGATTGGCTCTTTCCAAGGTCAATGTTATTTCTGCAGAGGTATGATGTTCTTGTATCTATGAACTCTTGGGTCAGGAATCAAGGTTATTTTATTGGGGAGTCTGCTTAATAAGTCATTTGTCATCTTTTTGTTATTATTATTTTTGTTATTGTTGTTGTCACTGTTGTTAAAAACTGTATGTCACCATTGGTGGATGGCCCTACTTTTTGTCCCTACTAGCACCTTATTCACATAACTAGTCTTTTTGCCCCTACTGGCACCTTATTCATGTAACTAGTCTTTTTGCCCCTACTAGCACCTTATTCACATAACTAGTCTCGTGCCCCCAGGAGGATTATCACTTCTCCTCCCTGGTTTTGCCATCTTTGTAATAATTTTACTCACCTGGCTTCTAGCTGTTAAACGCCATAATCTACCCTTTAATCTTTTATTGCAAGAATTTATGCTTTCTGTCACTACTAATGATACATTTCAGCTTCACTCAAATATAGGAGAGCTTTCTCTTTTCAAGCACTTCTGAGAAGAAAAGTTTCAGTTTTGTCATTGTAGCTCCTCTGGCTCTTTCTCCTTTCCTTTCATTGTATTGAGAGAATAGCCTTGGAAAAGTGTTACCTTTGATTAATTTCCACATAATACTTTTTGTCTATAACTTTACATGAAATAATTTCCACCAATAACTTAATTATGGGTATTTTTATAATTTATTTTTCTGGCTATTATTTATAATGTATTAACATGTTTCCTGAAATATAATGCAACCATAATATTAATATCATTAATGCATGACTACTAGTAATTAATACTTATTCATGTCAGATTTTTACATTTACTTGTTTAGTTTGTGTAAATCATGTATATATAAATGCAGTTAACCCTCTCTCTACACTTAGTATGAGATATAAAGGGGACAAAGAGTCATGGAAACTTATCTAAAGATTCTGCAACTTATGTGCGTGTTTGGCGATATCCTAGATTGTGCACCACTGCCTCCAATCCTCCTGTGCACTGTGTATATGGTTGAGAAAAATCTCTCTGTTGAAAATTTTCCTCTCTCGAAGTTATTACAAAAGGCAAGATCCAAATGCCAGTCAAATAATTGGCTCTATATTAAGTATCTTTCAGTGTTATTCTTTCCAGACGTACAGTCTTTTCACAGCTCATTACATCCTATCTTTTTTCTTCTCTTTTTAAATTAATATTTTTCTGAGCCCAGAGCTGAACTCACTCAAGTCAAAAGTTATGAAAAAGCATAATGGGGTTTTCATTAGAAGCTGTGTTTCTAGCAAGTCATTTAAATGAACGAGTTGATCATTTAAAACATGAAAACGGATAGATCATTTTAAACAATAAAAAAGAATGAGTTGAGTTTAAATGATTTCCTTGATCTTTGTAGTCCTTCAAACTTCTATGAAGAGGCAGAAGGCTATTGGGCTAAAACCAAGAGGTATAATTTCATAAGTGACCATTGTCTACCTCTGCTGCCCAGACCAGCATTAGAACTGCTCATTTGTACTGACTTGTTCTGGAAAATGTCATTTATTCTAGTTGGCAAAGACATACATTTTGTTTTCATTATCATTAAAAAATACTTAATATTAGTCTGAGAATACTTGGCAAACCAAAGAAATTGAAATGACTCTTTGTTGTAATATCCTTGGGCACAGGTCTAGATTATTGGGGTTGTCCTCTCTCTTTCAGTCTCTCCATGCCCAAATCAAGATGAAAATTGCCACCTCTGACTTCTACATACAAGAGTATATCCAAGGCTGTAACCAGAATTCCTGCTTCATAAATCCAAAGCATCCTTTTTTCTCCCTTCCTTCCTTTCCTGAGACTACTGCCACACATGTATATTCTTACACACCCATGCAATATCTCACACATGCTCTTCTTTATACATGCACATGCTTGAAAAAAAAACAGTATGAATACATGCATGTGAGCACACATGATACATATGTTTAGAAACAAACATGTCAAAAGAGCATGCATTTCTAAGATAGTATAGCATATTCATACATACATGTGCATGCTAAGAAAGCTCTCAGACTAGGAAAATGTAACCTCATTACAGAATCAGACCTTGACCTCTAATGCTGCTTCTTATGAGTTGAGCCTACAGCAGAAGCCCAAAGGATTTCATTGACGACTTGCATCCTTATCCTTATTAACCTTTTTTTTTTCTCGTTTCCATGGAGGTAGAACACAGGACTCTCACTCACCCCACTGAAATCAGGATGAAGAATCCACAGGGAGGTGGTTTTCCCAGAGACATCTTATTGTCATTATTCTTAATTGAGACTTTGCTGCTGTTGTGTGGTGAAGCCTAGGACCTTACTGAAATCTCCCTTCATGACTTTCAGAAGTCACCTCGTTAAAAGGAAGTCTTAAAAGAGCTGAACTTTTGCTTCTGTCTGGCATGATAGGAGCAACCCAGTTTGTGTAAGATTTCATTATTGATGAATTAGATGTTGTTATAATCTTACTATTAACAAGCCATGCTGAGCTGGGCAGTCTTCTTTGTACCTCTCCAGGAGTGTATCTGTTACTAGTAGAGGGCTTTCTATGAAGATATATGCTGAGTCAGTCTGTATATCCTTACATTTGTGGAAACACACATCAACTATTATAGCCCTGCTTTTGGTAGGAGGAAAAACAGTGCATTTTTAAACTATGTCCTAACCTGGGCTGGAATTTGAGATGTTTGTTATGCCTTTGTCTGCATTTATATTGTGTGTGTGTGTGTTTCTTTACTTGTTGAATTTTATGGCAGTTTGTGGCTTTAAGAATAACGGAGAAATTAGCATGGAGAATTCTCAAGTAACTCCCCATGTTACCGTCTCTTATGGTATTAGTAAAATATACTTGGTGAGGACAGTGCACAGTTTTCATTTGTCTAATAAAACACTTGGTGTATTCAGATGCCTCTGGTCTCTCCTTGACATCTTTTTCATTTTCTGGAAACCCAGCTAGAAATCCTCCTGATTTTCAGTCAGAATGTCTCTGGCAGTTTCTCATACCTTGCTTGAATAACTTTTCGTTTATATCAATATAGATATTTAGTTTATGTTTTGGAGCCACAATCATTACCTCTTTGCTGTTTGTTTATTCAAAATATTCAGCTTTGTCTATTGAGAACCATTTCAACTTTCCTTCTTTGATATTGTGTGTGCCAATAAGGGAGTTGGTGTTTGTAGTTTGAACACACCTTATTTTCTGAGTCTACAAAATGTCCCATCTTCCCCTGTGTATTTCTTGTCTCATTGTCAGAATTGGCCATACCTTCAAGGTGTCTAGTTCACTATCTTAGAAAATAATAATAGAAAACACTGTATGGTTTCTGAACAGGCTTGTAATTTTAGAGTGATATATCTTTCAGGTCCTCTGAGCTAACAGGGCATAGAAATTCACATATATGATCTCTCTCTGTGTCTCTGTCTCTCTCTCTCTCTCTCTCACACACACACACACACACACACACACACACACACTTTCCACATGTAGCCATATCTTTGTGAGATAAATACTACTTCTTCCAAGTTCTTCCTAATGCTACCAATTCATATCTAGCAGTGTATGGAACAATTTCATCAGCCTTTTGCCTGTGCTGCTTTTCAGTCCTCTTCCCTGGTTCTCACTATATGACAAGGCAAACAAGATTTTAAGCATTCTCAATACAAGGAAAATAATAACTATGAGAGATAGCCTACATGTTGTTTCATTCAATCCTTCTAAATTATGCACATTTTAAAACATTGTGCTATATAAGATAAGCACAACATATACAATTTCTGTCAATTAAAACCAATTGACAAAAATTCTTGCTACCATCTTCCTTCTACTAAATTTCCAGTTTGTAAATATACATGGACTGTCGTGGGATATGTTAATCTACAGCTGAGAGTATAAATTTATGCACCAGGGCATCAAGTTACATGCAGTTTCATTGCATACAGACTCAATGAAATTTACAGTGCTCTATTAACAATTTAGGTAAGAAAACTTCTGTATTATTGCTTAAATTGATTTTGGGTAAATTATTTGTCAATCTACTACACTGTTTTTACCCTTTATTGTCACATGTGCTTTGCTTTGCTGGTACTTAAATATCCTTTTCATTTTTTATTCATAAGTTGTTCTTTGCATAAGTGATTACTGCATTTTTAAAATAAACTACAAATAATATGTAGTTCATATTTCCATTTTATATTTATTGAGTTGATCAAGCATACAGCAAGTCAAAGTAAAAGAATAATTAGCAAATGACAGGTAGATGGATGATAAAAAATGTATATGACAGAGAATGTTAGATGATAGATAGATGATAGGCAGATGATAGCTAGTGGCTAGCTAGTAGATAGCTAGATAGTGAAGAATTATCAAATTGGGTATTCACAACATTCAGCAAAAATTGACTGGGGAAGCCTGTAAAATGTGGTACAAATATAGAAAATCATAAGTAGCCAGAGTATACTATTTCATGAGGTTTCCAATTAAAAGAACAAACAAATACAGAAAGGTATCATCATTAAACCCAGGGCTTACAAACATCTAAATGGTATGGAGGAAGCTCTAGTAAGGCAGCTAGCTTGAGCACTCCTGAGGGTCCCAGGCAGATAAGGGCCCCTTAGGGGGAGCTTCTGTGTTAAAGGATGTACAACAGATAGAGGTCACTTCGTGGATTGTAGAGCTCATAGCAGTCTGCAGAAACCTGCTGGAGACACAGAGACAGTTGGCTGAAATTTCAGCTGAGCTTTCTTTTCATGGTTGAGCTTCCAAGACTGAATGATCTTTCTCTCTCTCTCTCTTTTTTCTTTTTTTATTAGATATTTTCTTTATTTACATTTCAAATGCTATCCCAAAAGTTCCCTATACCCTCCCCCCAACCCTGCTCCCCTACCCACCCACTCCCAGTTCCTGGCCCTGGCATTTCCCTGTACTGGGGCATATAAAGTTTGCAATACCAAGGGGCTTCTCTTCCCAATGATGACCGACTAGGCCATCTTCTGCTACATATGCAGTTAGAGACCTGAGCTCTGGGAGTACTGGTTAGTTCATATTGTTGCTCCACCTATAGGGTTGCAGACCCCTTCAGCTCCTTGAGTGCTTTCTCTTTTAACAACAAGTACGTTCACATCACAGGATAAACAGTAGCGATGTCCATTGGAAATGGCTCATCTTCTAGCTGATTTTAAAGATGAAGCGTTTTGACTCAGATTGTTTTGCAAGTCCTTCCTCCCTGTCATGGAGGTGACAGTGACTGCTTGTCCCCAGACAAGAAATCTTGGAGGATACTTGACAAAAATTTGGGGGCCTGAAATAACGTGGACAATCTCACTTTTTGACCCGAATGATGTAGGGGACCAGTTTCTGGGTTGTTTACAAAACACATGACAATTTACTAATATACTCATTTTTATTTCAACTTACCATAATATCTGTATAGACTTTGCCATGTACAAATTATATGATACTTTCTTATTACACAATTCTCCCAATGTTATACAAACTGGTTGGTGGTGAGCCAAATCCAGAGTTTTTAATTTTTTGAGTGTTTTTTAAAATTTTTTCCAGAAAGATGCATACCTAAATATGTACAAAGATGTACTCAAAATTTTGTAAGTTCATGCACAGCAGATATCCAAATCTAGGTGAGTCCATTTACTTCCCTAATTAAAAAGTTTTTTTAAACCTTTTATTTACTTTTTGCAAATTTCACAACATGCACCCCAAACCCACGCAGATCCTTGTCCCTTCATCTCTGCCCACCACCCTTGTAACCTTCTCTCCAAAAGAAAATAAAAACAAAAAATTAAATTAAGTTAAAAATATAAAACAAAAGAAAACAAAATCTTATCACAGAAGCTGTAGTCTGTCACAGTGTCATAGTGTGTTCCACCGTACACACTTTTGTCCACATATATTTACTTGCAAATGTTCCTTGAAATGAGTCATTATTCTGGTTCAAAAATCTCTGGCTTCTGCTACACTGTTAACACTAGATCATCAAAGGGAATCAATCCTCTTGGTTATCTTGTTGCTGCTCTGTGTCATGGAGACCTTGCAACTTTGGACTTGAAGGACCAGCTCCTTTGCTGGCTCAGCACTTCATATATGAGGTAGATGTTGGGGTGGTTCAATTCAAAGTCAATCTGGGTCTAGGTGGCAGCTGAGTTGGTCAGCCTGCCAGCTCTCCTGTCCACACACCACCAGTGCGAGCTCTCTAGAACTACCCTAGTTAGCTTACCCAGTGCTACAGCCATCAAGGGACAAGGCCACTGACTTGTCCTTAGGGCTGGCTCACCAGTACCCACACCACCAGGACCAACTCTACTTTGCTACCCAGGCAAGTCACAGGATCCACTTTCTAAGTGCTGCCTCCAGCAAAACTCAAGGCCAGCTTTTGTGACCCAGAGGCCAGCTCACTCGACTCCTACAGATGGAAGGGGGCATCTTTCTCTCTCCAATGCTACAGCTACCAAGGTCAGATCTTCTGTGATGCCTAGGTGAGAAGAAGGGCCCACTCTCTGAGTGCTGAATCAGTCGGGGGTGAGGTTACCTATACAGAGGCAGTGAGAGGTGCTCAGTTCTGCACAGCCCTTGGACACAAACATGGTCTTAAGCAATAGCCTAGATCAGGGATGTCTACGTGGCCTTTAATGGTAATATGAACCACAGACAACAACACATACTCCTGCTGCTGCATGGCCACAGACTCATACATGATGCTCACTGTCAACACAGGATAGTACTTCATCATTGTCTCAGGAGGCAGGGAAGGCTATTCACATCAAGCTGTTCCTCTCTATCTTTGAGTCTCCAGTTCTGCGTTTCTTCATAGTGTTCAAATCATTCTGTTACTCTTTCTCTCTCATTTCTCCACTACTTACTCACACATCTTTGTGGCTCCTGCTGTGAGTGGCCCACACATCTGGTAGGTCTCTAGGTGATTCCAAACAATGCATAGCATGGTGGTGGGCTGGCCTCCAGGGTCTTCCACCTGCCTCTGAGTGTCTTCTGCCTGCCTACACTGTGTGGTGTCTAGAAATCTTTGTTTATTCAGAGCAATTGATCGATTTTAAATTCTGCAACACAAGAGTTGAATCATTATAACATACAGTAATTAACTATTACAACAATAGTTAATAATGATTAACATTTTTTTCTAAATCCTAATGGGCTCTTTGAGAACTAGTATAAATGACCATAGAAAATATTTATTATATTCTAGACACAAGAAGGATCCTAGGGTCTGGGAAAACAGTTCAGTAGATAAGAGCACTTGTTGTGTAAGAACGAAGATCTGAGTTCAAATGCCTAACACACATATAAAAGTTTGACCTAGCCATGAGTCTGTTTGTAATGCTAGTGCTGTGGATAGAAATAGAAAGATTGTTGGGGCTTGATCATCGCCAGCCCAGTTACAGTGCCAATGAGAGACTTTGTCTCAAGGGAATATAAAATGGAGATAGAAGACACACAAAGTCTTCCTCATAACCCTGGGCATGTATAATACTATATAGTTCATTTAGTTTCAGAATAAGTCAAAGAACAAATAACAAAAGATAGATGACAGATGGACACACATGCACACACTATTTTTCTCTTAGAATCTAGTTTTTATTGCTCACAAATCTTTAATTTTTTATTGCTTTGAAGACTCAATGAGAGTCTATTACAAAGCATTTCTGTATGTTTATCCATTTTTTGTGTGTTTATATGAGCATATATGTATTTCAAGATGTAGTGGCATGCAATCTTGAAGTTTGGGGAAAAATGTAAAACAGGAAGCCCTAAAATAACTACAATACCTACTATTAACTTTGATTAAAATTACAAAAATTCAAAATGCTTTATTAAAACTACTTGATAACTCTCATGTTCCCATATTTAATAAGATTTTAGTCTGCCAATAATCCTATATTTGCTCTACTGTAGCGAAACTTTTTATTAGTCTAATCTTTGGAAGATTTATAAAAACTTGTACATTTACTTTTTAAAAACAATGGTAAAATATTTTCTATAGTGTTGTATTCCATAAAATGGAGTATATATATGTTTCAATAATTTATAAACCCATCCTTCAGAAAATCAAGTTATTCTTAGATTCTCTTCTGGTGTGTTTGGAGTAAGTAAATGACTCAAGTTTCCCATTCTTACCTCTTAGATGAAATACCCTTAACTTCTTTCATAATCATATGCATATAGCTCTATTAAAGAATACATCCTCTGAGAAAATTGTGCACTGAGGAAGGAGTGGAACTTAAAATTAAGATTACCCTCCACAACACTTACACACATGCACACACACACTCACACAATAAAACTATTTTCTGCAATCATAATTAATTGTGAGTTCAGGCTCGTCTTGAACTCACTATCTAACCAAGGAGAATCTTGAACTTCTGATCCTCCGACCTCCAGTACCCAAGTTATGGGCTTACTGTGCACTTAACCTTAGCCGATGTATGCAGTGGGTGGGGATAGCTTCATGTATGCCTGGCAAACACTCTAGAAACTGAGCTCTCTTCCCACTCCTAATCTTGATCAACTTCTGTTGAAAATTTTGACTCAGTCAGGCCCCATGGTTTTCAGGGATGATGGCTGGGATAGTGGAACTATGAAGGACAGTTGAGCAGAGGCCTTGCTGTGAGTTTACAAAGGGCTCCCACCTGAAACTTGGACAGACAGGTCCACCTTTTCCCTATCTTTTCCTTTTTATAAATCTCAATCCACTTATGAAGTTAAGTGTCTATATTTGTTCACTATTTACTTAAAACTAATCACATCACAGTTTAAAATGCAAACTGGTGAACAGGCAGCTTCAGGATTCAGTGATTATAATCAATGCATGTAGGTTAGAGCTGAATTCAACAGGAACAATGTGCAGTGCCAACAGACCTTCAGAGGATAAGGCACCAGCATCCACTGGCTGTATACCAGTAGGCTTCTGTGCCAAGAGATGTCTGTTGAGTGCAATTTAATTCTACTAGAGTTGTACAAATTTATTTTCCCACTAGCGTCATTTAAAATCTTATATTTAGTCTAATAAAATTTACTGATGTATTTATATGTGTATGTGTGTGTCAATGTTACACCTGTGCCCATGCCCATACGTTTTGAGCGTTGGTTCTCTTTCCACCATCATGTGTCCTGGGAAATCAAACTCAGGGGCTCTGTGTTGGTAAGAGGCTCCTTTACATACCAAGTCATCTCGCAGACAAAGAGTTACAATAAAATTAAGGATAATATAAACTGATGTAAAATGTGTATTGTTAAAATGATAGCTTGGTTAAATTCTTATTTATATCTAAAAGATAGCACTTGGAAATGACAAAATTTACATAAACAAATCAACTGAGCAACAAAAATATAAACTAATGGAATTGTTAAGCTTAAGAAAAAAATTAAAATTGCATGTAAACTCACTCCATACCAATAAAAATTATAAAATACAGTAAGAGAATCTGGAAGGAAGTGAACAGTTCTCTACAGACAATTCTGAATCATTCTTGTAATACACAGTGACATTTGCAGACTCCTGCAAAAATGCCTTCTTTATGGTCTGTTAACAAGCTATATGTTGATTTCCTCAATAAGATATGTTGCTAAATAGTCTTAATTAAGATAAAGTCAAATGATCTTTATCTTTCTTGAAAAAAAATCACCCATAAGTTCACATAATTTATTTTTGCTCGGAACAAGATATTTAAAACATTCTCAAGGACATTATGTCTTCCGGCTTTAAAATATCAAGTAATTATCAAATCAATGATCGTTTGGGGGAAAGTAATGAAGTATGGAAAATAACCACTTCAAATTATATAAATCATTAAAGCTGATGTCATTAGGAAGACGTTTTAAGAGTGAGAGTGTTAAATGTCTTCAAAGTTGGATAAAAAACTGAAATTATATTCAAAAGTAAATTTAAGAAGATATATTTCTATTCTTATAATTAATATCTTACAGATTTATTTTTCTCTTAAATTTACTTGATTAAATATATAAGCATCATAATGTAAACAGGACAGATTTCATCTCCATCATTTTTGTTTGACAAATGTGTATTTCAAGAATTATGAAGAACGCTGGGTGTGGTGGTGCACACCTTTAATCCCAGCACTCGGGAGGCAGAGGCAGGTGAGTTTCTGAGTTTGAGGCCAGCCTGGTCTACAAAGTGAGTTCCAGGATAGCCAGGGCTACACAGAGAAACCCTGACTCGAAAAACCAAAAAAAAAAAAAAAAAAAAAGAATTATGAAGAATAAATTCTTTCCAGCATGCTTGCATCATTATAGAAGAACCTTTAAAATTAAATTTACACTTTCATCTTTTCACCCATGTCTTAAAATTATCTGAAAATTATTACTGACACTGTTTGACGAAGGAAAATATCTTAGTCTTCTTGTAATTTTTTTCCTTTGTAAATACATAAAACAAATCTGCATGAGTTTATCTGGTACATTTTCAGCACAGAAACATCTGGATTTGGTCAATGGGTATTAACTTTATTCAGCAGTTTTGATTATTTTGTTTTGAGAAACAGAATGAGCTGGCCTTCAACTCAATATGTAGTAAGGAGTGGTCTTGAATTTAGGATCCTCTCACCTCCAACTTCTTCGTGCTGGGATTTCAGAAATGTGTTACAACCACACTTAGTTGTATGTATTATAGGAGATTAAACCCAGGGCTTCATGCATGCTATGTGAGCACTCTAGAATATGAACTACATCTTCAGTCCCATTTCTTTAATTTATAAAACTATTTTTTTTTAGTAATTTCCCAACCTCACACATTTATATGCATTCAAACACAGCTCTAGGATTTCTGCAAAACATCGTTTCATTTTTCTGTGGTTCCATTTTTCTGTTATCCAACCCATGGTACTTAGTCCTTGCAACATCTACGGTGATACAACAAGCCCTTGAGAACCAAAAACTCCTTGTAGATCCTGAAGTGCTTAAGGAACACGGTAGCCTTGTACAAGATCAACTATGGTAACTTCTCACCAGTGTGTATAGTTTATATGTCAGCTCCTTTAGAAAGCTTCAAAGGAAGTCTTAAATTATTTTTTTAAATTTATTTTTATTTAAATACATAGATGTTTTGCCTGTTTCACACACACATGTCTGTGGAAAGGGTTCAGGTCTTGGAATTACAGAGAGTTGCGAGCTGCCATGTGCGTTCTGAGAATTGAACCCAGAATAACATCTCATAGCCTTAACCACTAAGCCATCTTGCCAACGCCCCCCCTTTTTTTAAATTACTTTTATTTATATTAAATTCGTAGTTGTGTAGAAAGTGCAAAATATCAAAGATATGAGCCCTATTGAGTACACACCACCTGTGCAATTCTTGTTAAGTTAGGGTTTAGAGCACTGATCCTTAATCTGTGGCTCTTGCATATTAGATATTTACATAACAATTCACAATTAGCAAAATGACAGTTATGAAGTAGCAATAGTTTTATAATTGAAGGTCACCATTGTGTGAATGAACCACATTTTCAGTATCCATCCTTCTGTGGTGGGACATCTGGGTTGTTTCCAGCTTCTGGCTATCACAAATAAGGCCGCTATGAACATAGTGGAACAAGTTCCATGTGGCATGGCAGGGCATCTTTTGAGTATATTCCCAAGAGTGATATTGCTGAGTCTTCAGGCAGATCTATTTTCAATTTTCTGAGTAACCTCCAGATTGATTTCCAGAGTGGTTGTACCAGTTTGCAATCGCATCAGCAATGGAGGAGCCTTCCTTTCTCCACATCCTTTCCAACATGTCACCTGAGGTTGTCACCTGAGGTTTTGATCTTAGCCATTCTGACTGGTGTGAGGTAGAATCTCAGGATCGTTTTATTTGCATTTTTCTGATCATTGGGGACTTTGAACATTTCTTTAGGTGCTTCTCAGCCATTCAAAATTCCTCAGTTGTGAAATCTCTACTTAGTTTTATACTCCATTTTTAGATTGAATTGTTTGGTTTTTTTCTGGTGATTAGCTTTTTAAGTTCCTTATATATTTTGGATATTAGGCCTCTATCAGATGTGGGGTTAGTGAAGATTTTTTCCACAATTTGTAGGCTGCTGATTTGTCTTATTGTCTATGTCCTTTGCCTTACAGAAGCTTTCCAGTTTCATGAGGTCCCATTTATCAATTGTTGATCTTAGAGCATGAGCCATTGGAGTTCTGTTTAGGAAATATCCTCCTGTGCCAATGAGTTCAAGGCTCTTTCCCCTTTCTCTTCTATTAGATTCAGTGTATTTGGTTTTTGTTGAGGTCTTTGATCCACTTTGACTTGAGCTTTGTACAAGCTGATAAATATGGGTCTATTTTCATTCTTCTACATTCAGACAGTCAGTTAGACAAGCACAGCTTATTGAAGATGCTTTCTTTTTTTAATTATATATATTTGACATCTTTGTCAAGGATCAAGTGACTGTAAGTGTGTGGAATACTACTTCGCTATTAAGAATGAGCACATGCTGAATTTGGCTAGCAAATGGATGGAACTAGAAAATATCATCCCGAGAGAGGTAACTCAGACCCAAAAGTACATGGATGGTATCATCTCACAGTGGATGTTAGCCAAAAGAAAAAATAAAGTACAGAATACCCAAGATACAGTCCACGGAATTCAAAAAGGTAAACAAGCTGAAGGGCCCAAAGTCTCAGTCCTGTGGGGCAATGGGCTATACACAGACAGTCTGGTCTCCAGTTGAGCTGAGGTTTTGAACCCCGTAGGACACGGTTATGGTAATTTTCACCTACATGGGATGGAAGGCATTCCCTCATGTCTCCTGGACCTCTGGCTCCTGTCAAAGTTACTGCTCCCACAGCCCTCACAGGAGAGGCTCTTGGCTAGCAGTCATGTATACACAATGTCTCAAGCTTCTGACCTTCAGGCTAGACTCCTTCCAGTTACCTAGCAACAGCAAGATAACAACCCCACTATAAGAAGGGCTGTTTGGCCCCTCCTCACTCTCTTAAGCTTTTACTTTTCTTACTCCCACTAAGCTTTTACCCCTCTCTCTCTAAGCTTTCACCTTTCTTACTCTCTAATTCTCTTTCTCTTTTTCCTTTCCCCCTTTCTCCTCTTGGCCATGACCAGTCTCTCTCTCTCTCTCTCTCTCTCTCTCTCTCTCTCTCTCTCTCTCTCTCTCTCTCTCTCTCTCTCTCTCTCTCCTCTTCCTGTATCTCTGGGGCTGAGAGTGTCACCCCAGGGCCCCTATTCTGTTCTCAGCTCTTCCACTGTATCCAGTATGGGATGCTGGAGACGGAGAACCTCCTACCAGGGATTGTCCCTTGTCCAACCCCCGCTGTGTGGGGTCAATGGCTTCACACAGCCAGATGCCCACCCCAGGCTGTGTGGAAAGTCCAGCAGTCCTCTCCTATCAGCCTGCCCAGAGCACAGGAACTCTGGCCAGACATGGGCTCTCTCCCTCCTTTCTCTTCCCCCTACACTCACAGCCCCGCACAGTCCCACTTCCAAGGGAAAAGAAAGCAACTACAAGTGGGTAGGGAGGGGGGACCTGAGAGGGAAAGTGGACGGGTGTGGGGGAGTGGAGGGGGATAGGGAACCTGATCTGGTATTGGATGAGAGAAAGGACTGAAACCCTGAGGGCTAGAAGAAAGAATGGAAACAGTCAACTTCGGGAGGCAGGAGGTTGGGGGGACCCTCCAGAATGCATCAGAGACCTGGGAGGTGAGAGACTCCCAGGACTCATAGGGAGGGACCTTAGATGAAATGTCCAACAGTAGGAAGATAGAACTTACAGAATCCACCTCCAGCAGGAAAGCAGGGCATTAATTGAGGGAGGAGTACTCTCATCCCACAGTCACAACATAATTGTTCCCATCTGAAAGTATTACAGGGGTGGAAATGGAGAGGAACCTGAGGAAAAGAAGGTCCAGGGACAGGCCCAAAGAGGGATACAGCACAAGGGAAGGTCCCAAGGCCTGACACTGTTCCTGAAGCTATGGGTGCTCACAAAAAGGGACCTAGCATGACCACACTCCAAAAGACCCAATAAGCAGCTGAAAGAGTCAGAGACACCCAGCAAATGGGCAAAAGCACATGCCACCATGCCCTGATATATATATATATATATATATTGTGTGTGTGCGTGTGTGTGTGTGGTGCTGTTGTTGATGAAACACGTTGAAATGAATGATGCAGCAACAACTAAGAAAGGCATAGCTGTACTTTCAGCCATCTCTTTGCAAGCATTGTGAAAGTGCTTCACATAGACCCATTGCTATGATTATCATAAATTTCAGTCAAATAATCACCAATTTATGTTAAATTTCCAGAAGCAAACAAAATGCTCCTAGCTGGTCTTTGATGGGTTGATCAGGAGTTAAGTGGCAGATCATCCTAGGTTTCTTTCCAACATTTTTTCTCAATTCAAAACTTATTAAATCCTTCCAAAACCACAACAAAACGAACAAACAAAAGCAAACAAACAAAGCCCCGAAGTTCACCTTTAATTGTTAATGCTTCACTGTAATGATTGCATTGTTAGTTATTATATTACATTATCAGTGGAAGTTTGATGTGCTTTTGTCTTGGCAAATTGAAGGCCCTTTCACTAGGCCCAGAGTTCATTGATTTGGATAGGATGTCTGGCCATCAAGTGCCTAGGATTCACCTATATCATCCCCCTGATTCTTGCTATTAAGGAATACATCCTCACACCTAAAATTTTATATGGCTGCTGGAGATCTGAATTTCTGTCATTTTATTGGCTGAATCATGTCTCCGACCTGCCTATCTTAGCTACAACAACATACCTCTAAGGGTGAACCAAACATGAGAACAGTATTTTGGAGTTCTTTCCTGTCTGTTTCCATATTAGAAGTGAGAGTCGGAATCTTTGGGGAAGGATAATCACTGTCCAACAACTGGCTTAGCTGTGTAAGTAGCTGCCCAAGTATTTCGGCTTTATTCTGTTGGCTCCAAGCACCACCTGGGGAAATTGTTCTAAATCAGTCTCCTAGCTCCACTTTTAAGGTATCCCTGCATTCTTCATGCCTAGCTTAACCTTTAACCTAGGCTCAAGCCCTGCTCTCTATCCTTTTCTCAATGATAGGACTCTGCCTTGGCCTTTCCATGTCACTAATGGCAGGTCTGTTTTGTTTCTGATAATCTCTTTTGACAGGCTCATTCCATTTTTTTCCTGGTGGAGGGTCTCTCTCATCCCCTCCAAATCTGACATGCCTTATGTAATTCCCCCACAAGCATCCTTAGGGCAGGGGCTAGAACTGGCATCTATACCTAAGTAGAAGTGGAACAAATACATTCTACCACTTGCCACATATAGTGAATGAAAAGAGGAATGAATTCCTGAGTAAATGGATGTTACCCACAATGCTAAAATGGAGCATCCATACATGGCTGCTAAATGTTAGGATTGTCTGAATAGATATGAGCACTAATCATTTTCTGAATGCAGGTAAGGATGTTGAAGCTCTTGGATGTTAAGAACAGGAAAGTTGTGATAGCTCTGACATTCATCCTGGATGGGTTTCATTGGTTTCCGCCTTCAGAAGGTCAGTTTTTTAACTCCGTTTGATCTTTTTTGTCACCAATTGGACACAAGCCAGCACTTTCTTTCCTAGCCTCCTTGTAAGCCTCCCCCCACCCCACCCCTGTTCCTGTTCTCCCGCATGCTCTCAGCCTGCCTTTTCCTGTGCTGCGGTTGAATTACCTAGGTGTTATTTTTAGAACATGAATTACAGCACTCTCTTGCCCAAAAGAATTCAATGAATTTACATCAAGCATGGGAAAAGACACAGCTTATAGTCCAATAACCATATAATTAATCATCTAACCCAAGACAACTCAGAGAACAAAAGAGAAAGTTATTTTAAAAAAGTATTGCCAAGACAAGACAAGCTGATGTTAACTAGGTGTTTTAGACAACTGCACAGAATACCTAAGATGATCATGAGTCAGAGTTTGTCTTGGGTTAGTGATTCAGACTGTGTTCAGTTAGTCTTACTGCCTTTGGGTCTGCTGTGTGGCAGCACTTCATGGTACGATCATGTGGGGGACCAAACTCCTCAACTTATAGAATGAAAATGACAACAAAAAGCGACGAGAGTCCACAATCCCTTGGGAAGGCATTTTCCTCAATGACATAAATACCTCCTCCTAGACTGCATCACTAAAAGGAGCTACCACCTCTAAATAGCTCCATAGAATGAGAACCACACCTTTCATTTGTGGACCATTGGGAGACATATAAGATCCAAACTGTAACACTCAGGTTTCTTAGGGAAGACCAATATATTTGTTTTGGCCTTCTGTTGGCTCACCCAACTCCATGTCCATTGGTATTTTTTCTGTATCCTGAACATTTGATCATTTTCCTCACTGTGGCCTGTATTAAAATTAAGATTGAAATAGCATGCTCACAAAGCCCTACCTCACTATAATAGTTCATTTAAACCATCTTTCATTGCCTTTTCATGCTCGTACTGCCTGCATTCTCTGACAAATGTGAACTAGTACCTTCAATTTCCTGTGTCCAACTAGAGTGGTTTCAAGTCCCTACCATGACCTGCAAATTCACTCCATCTTTATTCCAGATAATCTACACAACTCAAGTATTTAATTTTTCTGAGTGAAACACTAAGCTTCTCACCTTCTAATTATGTAATGATTTTCTCACACGTGTTCTCTTGCACATGTTGATGGTGAATTGTTTTTCTCCTTAGAACCAGTTTGGCTGACATCTTCCCAATGATAGGCATTTTTTTATGGCCACCATCAATGATGCCATAGTGATTTACAGTGATTGCCAATTTTACAGGATCCAGAATCACTCTGAAGACAAATCTCCATGCATGTCTATGAGAGAGACTTTGATTAGTTTAATTGAAATAGGGAATTATAAGTGTGGACACCAAGTAACAAGCCAGCTTCCTACTCCTCTTGTCTTGTCCTTCCCATCTGTTGTCATGTCACTGCCACGAGAATGGAATGGTCCCTCAAATATAAACTCTTCCATTGCTGCTTTTCAGGCATTTGTTCACAGTAACTATGAGAGTAACTAATGGACAAAATTGGACCTCTGAACTCCTAGAGAAATTGTCTCCACATTACACTTCATCATATGATGCAAAGTCCAACTTCCTTTACTCCTGTAATACTTATCTACTGAGGTTCTCATAACAGGTAATTAAAATAGTGTTTAAAAATTGTTTGGCTTAGAGCTAAGGAATATCAGTATTCGATTGATCAGTGTGTTATTTTACTAAGTATCTGAAGAATGGATAAATAGAAGACATTGGTTACAAGTTTGGTTGAGTCTCAGCTGGCTCATTTGAATTTTATATGCAACATAAAATTGACAGATTATGGTACAGTTGTGTATAAAGACTTTGAGGTTTGAAGACAGCAAGGGAAATGCCACCATGTGGTTCAACAATGGACTAATCATTTATAGAAATGCTGGAGAAGAATCAACCGTCAGTAGCCTATCATGCCACCTTTCCCACATCTCTCCTCAGGGAAAAAATACTAATTTAAATTCATATCACTCAGAATTTTTCTCTAAATAAATTATTTATTTATTATTCTTGACGCTCACACAGAATAATTATAGCTACGTGTAGAGAGACAAGGTGATGCATATCCATTTTGTTGTTGTTGTTCAGATGAGACTACTTTTCTGAATTTCCCTATACTATGCATAAATTTTGTCATTATTGTTAAACTCCCCTGAATTTAATTGAAATGGTGAGAAAATAAGATTACAATCATTATTTCATATACAGCAACTCAGTTGCAAGAGCTTTACTGGGATGGATGGATAGATGGATGAGAAAGTGGGTTGATAGATGGGTATATAGAAGGTAGATGGGACAATAGATAGAAACATGGATAGCAGTATAAATGGGTGTACAGTTAGATGAATGGGTAGGGTGTCTGTAAATGAAAATATGGGTAAGAAAGTAGATGTGCAGGATAGGTATATATGTATGTGTATGTATGTGTGTATGTATGTATGTATGTTTGTATGTATCTGAACATTGTTCTGTAAGGGAGTAGATAAATGAAGATGAATTATAGCCTGTCTTGTTGACTTTCACATGACTACCATTTTAGCTATGGCTCCATCACTACTTTATTTTGAGGGCACAGTTTTACATCCTCACACAAATTCTTGAAAGGTTGGCAAGAACTAGAAAGCTGGCCATGCTTTTGAAAGTCAACAATGACATTGAGAAATATATGGTTCTTCTATTGTTAAGCCCTAGAATTGGAAATAAGAGATGAAGTCACTTTATACACAGTGGTATGCTCAAGAGTTATTTTCCAAACTTGGTAGTGTTCTGGCAGTCATGACATTTGAGAACTTCTATACCTGTTCTTCATATACTCTACTATGGAAGGTGGCTGTTAAGCTGGTCATGAAAAGGTAAATAGTTTATTGCAGGTGGCCATTAGCAAGCAGTCAGATAGTTGGAAGCATTTTCTTGCAATAGAACATGAGTAGTGACCCCATGGATGTTTAAAGGATTTCAAAGGATCCATTTCAGGGATCAGTGGCCACTCCATTATGGTTTTCATGGTTAATCAATGAAGCACACACTGTGACCATCCACATTTCCCAGACACATGCCTGCATCCTTCAATTGCAGTCCTCAGAAAGGGTATACCTTGGAGAAAAGATGGGTCAGAAAACCAACTGAAAAAAAGGCACAGCAGTGCTCAGTAAATTCTGCAATGGAGAGGAAGTCAGAGCTCAGCATGTTTTACTTCAGTACCCAGGGAGATTAACACAGAATTGATGATATGCTTGGTACCCACTTATACTTGTCTTGGTGTGGCTGAACCATGCATATGTCATATTCAGGAATAAAAAGCCTTGTTTTAAAGAATAAAAAGCCAATGAAACCAAAACCAGGGTACATTTTGAATGTTACAGGGTGTGTAATTTTTAGAATTTCTCTTTTTCTTTGTATTCACTTGGAAAGTAAGTCCCAGTGTGAATTATGCTAAGGAACAAAGTAAAAGACACCATTTTAGCAAATATGAACACACAGAATCTAGCTCTTTTTTCCATCCCAGTTACTATATAATTTGCTGTAGTAACTAATATCCAATTTTCTATTACATAGAGAATGCCAAATTACTATCAAATAATGAGATTCACTATAGAATATTTTTTTTTGGAAATTCTTAACCCTATTTTCAAAATCTAACATAAAGCATTACAACACAATATTTTCTAATAATTTCAGTCTAGAATTTGTACATATTTTCTGCAGCATTTCAAGCTTTATTCCCCTATTTTTACTTCTTGATTTCTCTTCTACTGAAATTAAACTCATGGATGATATTTGGATAACTCAGGACAGAGCTATTTCTGACACCCTCACAGGCAGAGTTTAAATTTTTGATAACTTTATAATCTATTTAAAGAGATTTATTATTTGTGTCTATTAGCTAAATAAAACAATATTTAAAATGTTTAGATATTGACTGCATACAAGCTCATATACAATGAATTATTCTATAAAATTCCCAGAAGTATGAGGTGCTATTTCTATGATGCATGTGGACTATGTCCATTTTCTACAATATAGTAGTATGTTTGGTCCTGGGGCATAAAATCTAAATCTATGGGTTCTTTGGCATATTTATAGTATCAGTTATGAGTTTCCTCCAGTGGAGTAGGTCTTATCATCTGGAGCTCAATGTGTTCACAGCTGGATAAGGCTACTGACAGCCACCACTACATAGCATCCTGTATGCTCCTATGCTACTAGCCAGTAGGGAGAAAGCTGGATCACATGACTACTTCTATAAGAGCCATTTTCATGAGTCTATAAATAAGACTTGTTTTAAAACTCATATTGCCCATGTGCTCTATTTAGTCATGCCTACTAAGGTGTGTGTGTGTGTGTGTGTGTGTGTATGTGTGTGTGTGTGTGTGAAATGCATGAAACCTAGGGACATTTTTAAAAATTTGCAAGAACTGTCAATAAAATCTTAGGCATATATTCACATATTCTCTATTCAAACATATTCTGAATTATTAGGAAGTGATATATTTGTCTTGAAACCTCAGTGACTTCACATCTTACTTGATTAGTTGGTCTTCCTCATAAGTGTCACATTATTTCCTAACATTCTACTGGGCAAAGTCTGTGGCCTGCTGCTTTTTTCTTGATTCTCTGCCATGTTCACCTCCAGAAATGGTCAACTGCACAAGGAGGAAGTTGTGAAAAGAGTCACATGCTATTTGTGAGCTTCAATTAGAAGACATTGGCCTTGAGCTATACCTCCCTGGTTACCACTATCTGCTCATCTGATCATTTTATATGAAGGTTGCAACATATTTCAGAACATGTGAATACTCTGTGAGCACTACCAATTGTCACATTCTAGAAATAGTTGATATTGATAAATTGTGTCTAATGACCTATGCAACTTTGCTGAATAAACACACCTAGAAGTCAGACCATAAAAAATGACACAAGATTCCATGGTACTTTTTCTCATTTATTATACACCACTGATTTGGTCATTTACTTCTTTCGCCTTTCTTTGTTATAATAAAAATCATTCTTTTTTTTCCCCTAGTTTTCTGCATTTTTTTATTACGTATTTTCCTCAATTACATTTCCAATGCTATCCCAAAAGTCCACCATACCCTCCCACCCACTTCTCTACCCACCCATTCCCACTTTTTGGCCCTGGCGATTCCCCTATACTGGGGCATATAAAGTTTGCAAGTCCAATGGGCCTCTCTTTCCAGTGATGGCCGACTAGGCCATCTTTTGATACATATGCAGCTAGAGTCAAGAGCTCCGGGGTACTGGTTAGTTCATAATGTTGTTCCACCTACAGGGTTGCAGATCTCTTTACCTCCTTGGATACTTTTTCTAGCTCCTCCATTGGGGGCCCTGTGATCAATCCAATAGCTGACTGTGAGCATCCACTTCTGTGTTTGCTAGGTTCCGGCATAGTCTCACAAGAGACAGCTATATCAGGTCCTTTCAGCAAACGCTTGCTAGTGTATGTAATGGTGTCATCGTTTGGAGGCTAATTATGGGATGGATCCCTGGATATGGCAGTCTCTAGATGGTCCATCCTTTTGTCTCAGCTCCAAACTTTGTCTCTGTAACTCCTTCCATGGGTGATTGTTTCCAATTCTAAGAAGGGGCAAAGTGTCCACACTTTGGTCTTCATTCTTCTTCAGTTTCATATGTTTTGCAAATTGTATCTTATATCTTGGTATACTAAGTTTCTGGGCTAATATCCACTTATCAGTGAGTACATATCATTTGAGTTCTTATAAAAGAACACAATCATAAGATTGTGTTACCTCACTCAGGATGATGCCCTCCAGGTCCAACCATTTGCCTAGAAATTTCATAAATTCATTCTCTTTAATAGTTGAGTAGTACTCCATTGTGTAAATGTACCACATTTTTTGTATCTATTCCTCTGTTGAGGGGCATCTGGGTTCTTTCCAGCTTCTGGCTATTATAAATAAGGCTGCTATGAACATAGTGGAGCATGTGCCCTTCTTACCGGTTGGGACATCTTCTGGATATATGCCCAGGAGAGGTTTTGCAGGATCCTCTGGTAGTACTATATCCAATTGTCTGAGGAACCGCCAGACTGATTTCCAGAGTGGTTGTACAAGCTTTCAATCCCACCAACAATGGAGGAGTGTTCCTCTTTCTCCACATCCTCACCAACATCTGCTGTCACCTGAAGTTTTGATCTTAGCCATTCTGACTGGTGTGATATGGAATCTCAGGGTTGTTTTGATGTGCATTTCTCTGATGATTAAGGATGCTGAACATTTTTTCAGGTGCTTCTCTGCCATTCGGTATTCCTCAGGTGAGAATTCTTTGCTTAGCTCTGAGCCCCATTTTTAATGGGGTTATTTGATTTTCTGGAGTCCACCCTCTTGAGTTCTTTATATATATTGGATATTAGTCCCCTATCTGATTTAAGATAGGTAAAGATCCTTTCCCAATCTCTTGGTGGCCTTTTTGTCTTATTGATGGTGCGTTTTGACTTGCAGAAGCTTTGCAGTTTCATGAGATCCCATTTGTCAATTCTTGATCTTACAGCACAAGCCATTGCTGTTCTATTCAGGAATTTTTCCCCAGTGCCCATATCTTCAAGGCTTTTCCCCACTTTCTCCTCTATAAGTTTCAGTGTCTCTGGTTTTATGTGGAGTTCCTTGATCCACTTAGATTTGATTCTTAACTGAGCAAGAATGCTACATTCCTGTAATCTTAGCACTCAGTAGGCTGACAAGATACCATGATTTTCTGCCAGCCTAGGCTCCACAATAAGTTCCAGGCCAATCTTTACCACAAAGCAAGCTCTTATATCAATAAACAAACCAAAATTTACAATTTTAATGAAATTCACGTAATTTGCTTTGCATATTTCTAAGTGATTATAAATAAAATTAAGTGCATTGTTGGATTAATGAGAAACAGCACTTGGAAATGTCCAGGTGAGAAGACCCTGAAAAGCATGCAAAGCACCCAGATTAATTATGTCGTTTGAACCTCACTGAATTCTGTGCACAATTTCTTGGTTTCACTTGGGGATTTTTGACCCTGCTACTTGAGCATTGTTTACACGAGACAGGTCAGACTCTCATCTGGAAGAGCTTCCAAGGTCTCCATTACTAAGTTCTACATATGATCATACATCTAATGCCTGTAACTGAGAAAGCTGCTCTTACAGAACAAACTTGTTCTGCCCCTCAAGGTTATGGAGACGGAGCCCCCAGAAGGAAGGGAAATGTATATAAGAATTTATATTACAGATCAAAACCTTATTTGGCATCAGTGAAAGAGGATGTGCTTAGTCTTGCAATGAGTTGATGTGCCAGGGTATGTTGGCACCAAGAATGAGGCCTCCCTCTTACCAAAAGAGAAGGGGATGGGATACAGAGGGGCTATGTGAGAAGGGTACTGGGAGGAGAGAACGGCGCCCATGATCAGGATGTACAGTGAATAAATAAGTTAATGAAATTAAAGAGCATCCATATTACTGATAAATTTGGAGGAAATAACGTTTGCTTGTTTTATTTTGCCTTTATCTCTGTTCTATTTACCTCTTGGAAGAAAGCCTGCTCAGAGAAAATATGACATAACATTTAGCCAAAAATCTTACTTTGATGTGCCCTGGAGTATTTCTTCCTAAATAATGCCTGTACTCATTCTTTTCTCTTGAAAAGTTATAGCTGTCCATATGGAAAGCATCAGTAGGCGGCTACTATGAAGGATGTTAGGCAGGGAGAAGAAACCTACATCTCCCTTCATCACTATTGGCTTATTGATCCTTTATCCACTTTGTTTCTTGCACAGATATTTTTGCAGTGAAGGATGGTGGGGCAAGAGCATTGAGAGTTAATATAGGATCACCAAGATTAATTATAATTGAATGTAACTGAAGTATTCCCCCTGTAGTGAGGTTCTACAATATAGATTTATATGTACAATTATTTCAGGGTGTGAATTTGGGAGAAAACCTTGTGAAGATTGTGTATTACAAAATGGTAGTTCATGTGTGAGGAGCACACCTGCTCTGGGTTAGGTCAGCTCAAAGGTTTATTACCTCAAATCAGGAGAGTAGCAACAACAAACCACGATTCTATTCTTAGTTCACACTATTTTTTTTTTTTAACTATTAGCGTCAACAGATGAATTAAAGCAGAATCTCAGGGCAAGGACACTGATATTGATGTCATCTCCAAATGTCTCAGCTATTTTTAAAGCATGTGGCAGGAATGTTCTCAGAGGAGTTTTGCTGGAATGAACAGCCTTGAGTTGAAAGACATTCCTCCAGAGACCTCCCATCAGGTAGATTCTGACCTCCAGTGCTTCATTTGTCAGAAACATCTTTCCTTTGTCCTCTCTTGTCAGCAAGATTGCTTTTCTGACTTACTTTTAACATGCGAGAACAACATCTTAAGGTCCATATCCTAGCATGCTCTTTGAGGGTGAAAGTCTGGTAAACCTGTCTCAGGTCATGGAGTGATGTCATGTCCCCTGTCCAACAAAGTCAGCCTCCTACCTATAATTGTGTTGCTCAACTTCACTCAATTTTTTTTATTTTTAAATTAATTAATTAGTCTATCTATCTATCTATCTATCTATCTATCTATGCTCTAAGCCATGTTGGGAAGAAATTGGAATGTTCTTATTCTTTTCCTTTGTCTCACACTGCTTCTATTTTATGAGTGGCTAGCAGTATACAGATGCATAGCTAAGTTCTTCTTACTATCATTTCCCACACCTACCCTCCTGTACCCCACTTTATATTTTGTGAGATGGTTGAACTCTAGAACCATGTCTTCTTCCCCAAGTCTCTTCTACCAGCATATAAGAAACCTTACAGAGGGTATGAAGCAACATCCCTTCACCTAGGCCCCTTTAAGAGGGAGCCCAGGTCCTCTACCTTCCCTTTCTCTGTCCATGTTCTGATGAATATCACCTTGTTACTCCAACAAGGTTTAACGTCCCAGTGGCTTTAAATGATTTAGTTACATGTGTTTTTTGTTGTTGTTGTTTGGGTTTTGTTGTTGTTGTTGATGTTGTTGTTTTGGTTTTTGGGTTTTTTGAGACAGGGTTTCTCTATATAGCTCTGGCTGTCCTGAAACTCACTTTGTAGCCCAGGCTGCCCTTGAACTCAGAAATCTGCCTGCCTCTGCCTCCCAAGTGCTGGGATTAAAGGCGTGAATTGGACTTTGTTATATTTTTTTTTCTGAACTTGTCTAGTTTGGGCAAATATTCACTTTATTAGCAATTTTAGTTGTTCACATATTTTATATAGTTGTTGCTTCAGTTCAATCAGGTACACAAATATGAAATAAATAAAAAACATTCAAAGTAGTGCAGAAAATGAGAAAATACCATGGATATCACCTGTTCTTCTAAAATTCTCACCTGGGAGCAATTCACTGGTTGGTGCCATTTGTAGTGGGAGACAATGCTGTCAATAGGGCTGTAACTGTTTGTTTCCAATGCTTTCTTGGCTATTCAACAAATGTTTCCTATCTATAGCAGCATGGTGACAATTTATCTTATTTCATACAGCAAATTATATAAGGCAATTAAAAGAAAGTGTGAATAATTTAAGTGTAGATGCTAATGCTTTTATTTATCTATTCTCTTGTCCACTTATTGAGAAAGTTTTGTGTACAGTTAAGATAAATAGAGTCTAAAACAGATGTAGAAGCTAGAGAGATGGCTTAGCAGTTAAGGTAAAACACATATTGCTCTTGCAGAGGACAGGAATTGAGTTACAAGACCCCAACTCAATGACTCACAACTACCTATAACTTGAACTCCAGGAGGGCCAATGGATACTTCTGGCCTCTGTGAACACATCACTCACTGTTGCAAATACCTCTGTATAGACATGCATGTACACACATAATTAAAATAATAAGTCTTTCAAAAAGAATAGTTTGAACTTGTTTAACATTAGGATGTAATATTTTTGTAGTTAGAGTGGTGGACTGTTTTATAAGGTAAAAAGTTGTGTTACAGTAAAGAGAGAACTCTTTTTAAGATAACTAAGCAATTCAGTGATGCCAGATTTCTCTATCACGAACAAAGTACTAGATATAGAAACTTATGATATATATTTAGCTTACACAGTTTTGGAGAATGGAATCCCAGATGGCACAGCAAAGATATTCTGGAAGAGACAATCCATGGCTACATCATCTCAAAGCATGTGTAGCAACCATTGAAAGTGTTTGCAAGAGAGAGGTAGCAGGGACAGCATCAAGAGCATACATTTGTGTTGTGCCACTTATTCTAAAAGTATCCTTCCAAAAGTCTATGTACCTGTCTCTAGGCCCATTACTTACAAGTATCATACCAAATAACAGTACTTTGGGAAAAACCTCCAGGATCCTTCAGTGAATACTTGGAGAGGTAGCAACACATCTAAAACATAGCAGAAACTTAATCCACAAATACACCCACACTGAGCATGGCTACACATGTACCAAAATCTCCAATTTTCCTGTGGGATGGAAGTAAAAGGATTGGTGAGACTTGCTAGGCCTGAGCCATGCTCCAAGTTCAGACTGAGATCTTTTTCCACAAGGAATGAAGTAGATAGTGTTAAGAAACTCATCCTACTTCTCTGGCTTCATCTGTATGCATACTAAATACATACAACTCTCTCTGTCTCTCTCTCCCCCTCTCTCTCACTTTCTCATGCACCCATGCACGCACGCATGCACAGAAATTGATACATTTTTCTGTAATGATTTGAATATAAATTATTGTTACCAGTAAATTCATTTTGAGCAAAAAAAAAAAAAAAGCAAGAATCACATTTCCTTTTTCTGCAAGACATTACATATTTTTGCTGAAGGCTATGTTGTGTGGTTCCACACACTTGCTGAAATCAGCAAAACAGAATTCTAATAATTAATTTTACATGCATGATTAAAGAAATTGAGTTATACAAACCTATAGATTCCAAAAATTAATGAACTGAAGTAAAAGCATGCTTTGCAAGAATGAATAACTTAAAATAGAGGAGTAAAACATAAATATACTTTTCTCTAACAAGTTGTTAGAGAATTCCTAGAGGCTTTCAAGATACTATTCAATAATTCTATGAAAAAAAATGAGGTCTACCTTTTCATCAGGCTTTTCAATTATAGTCTCTTACTTCCATGTTAGCAGAAAATCTCTTACAACTGCTCGTCACTACTCTCAGCACTCTTACTGAAAATACATTAAATACTTTTTATTTGCAAGACAGTTACCTCATTTAATTACAATCACACACCAACATATTTATTCAAATAAAATTTTTTTCTCTTCCTAATGATAAACGTTACCTATGCCAGATTTGTTCACATAGTTTATTTACTTTTCTCCCTTATACATCTCTAGAATGATAATGAATACCCAATGAAATTCAAATTTTGTGTTGGTGTGTGGATATTTAATACAGATATGTATTGCTGGTTTCAACTATGCTGGACAGCATTCAGATCAATAACTGACACCTATTACATTCTTATCTTATTATGTAAACCAATCTCTGATTCTTGCCCCTGCTATGAAAGCTCAGGTAAAATTGATTGCTTCCATCTTTGCACCCTGTGTTTGGCTGTGAGCTACCAAGATCAAGTCTTAATACTTTAAGCAGACATGGAAGTTATTGGTAAAGCCAGCTTGGCTTTTGTTATAACTTACCACTGATTTTTTTTTCACTGTTGATTCTTGATCATCTGCCTACCACCAAGACCTCAGCTTTACAGAAGACATGGCAAGTCACTTTATCAGTCTCGTTATGCCTTTAGTACCTGGGGAAAATGCCACCATTGACTTACTTGGGATTAGACCCAATATTGTAACCATTGATTCATAGAGAGAAGTAATTACTTTTGGGCTATATTGACTGTCTTTGCTTCTTATATATTAAAACAAACAAAAACCAAAAAAAAAAAAATGTGTTTGGAGGATTGGAGTGCTCAGTAGCCAATGGTGACACAAGTTCAAAATTTGCCCAACCTACATAACCTACTTTATGAATGTAAATCACTGCTTTTTTCTTTTACTTAGGTGGCCACACATTTCACACCTCTCCTAACGGCAAATATAGTGTCATGTCACCATGGACATTTATTATTTCTTGAGTGCCAGTAGGTTCTTTTTGAAACACATAAGTCAAATGATCAGCAACATACTCTATATAGAATGCCAACAGTCAGGCACAAACAAGTATGGTACACATTAGTAACATTGCATGAAAAAAATAAGAAAATTATTAACATTTTGAGTTTTATACCATGCTTTTAGATCATGAGATGTCCTGTTGCGGCCCGCCCGCGGTCCACAACACGAACGGTTCAACTGAAAATGGCAGTTCAGGCTGAAAGAGAGGTAACTAGACGGGGCGGAAGAAACAATGGAGTCAGGACAACCAGTTCTGATCAAGACTCAATTTTATTAATTCCAGACACTCAGTTAATAAAGGAAGGGGGAGGGAACCCAATTTCCCGCCAAGTAACTCAGGGTCCAGTAGCAGGACGAACACGTGTGTGACTCCAGGCAGCAAAGGCAGGTTCCAGCAGTGGGCATGGCAGGACGAATGAGCCGGTAGCTCCACCCTTGAGCAGGCAGGTTCCAGGCTGGGGGAAGGGAGGCCACAATGTCCTAATAATGTGCCTTTTCCATTATAACCCAACGATATACCTGCATTTGCTTTACAGGCCTTCAAGATATGGGAGATAAATTTTTCAGCAAAATAGCACAAATTTGCAATATTGATGATTTCAGTATTAATAGGATTATAATATATCATCTTTTAGGAATGCTTTGAACATTGGACCTGGCTTACAAAGAAACACTTAGAAAAATCACTTGGAAATAGAGAGACAAAGTGTGGAGCAGAGACTGAAGGAAAGGCCATCCAGAGACTGCCCTACCTGGAAATCCATCCCATATATAGACACCAAACTCAGATACTATTATGGATGCCAAGAAGTGGTTGCTGATAGGAGCCTGATATAGCTGTCTCCTGAGAGGTTTTGCCAGAGCCTAACAAATAGAGAGCTGGATACTTGCAGCCATCAACCAACCACACCTCCCAGAGCTCCCAGGACTAAACACCAGCCAGTGTACACATGGAGGACCCATGGCTCCAGACACATATGGAGCAGAGGATGGCCTTGTCAGTCATCAATGGGAGGAGAGACCCTTGGGCCTGTGAAGGCTTGATTCCCCAGTGTAGGGGAATGCTACGGTGGGGAGGCAGGAGTGGGTAAGTTGGTGAGGGAGCACCCTCATAGAAGCATGGGGAGGAGGGATAGGATAGAGGTTTTCCAGAGGGGAAACTGGGAAATAGGATAACATTTGAAATGTAAATAAATAAAATATCCAATAAAAAATACATGTTGAATTAATAAGAGATCATGATAATATATAACATGTATTATTTTGATATGGCTCAAATATATGTAGATGCGGCCAGAAAGGTAGAAGATGAGGAAGTGGCCAGGGAAAGAGCCTATGGTTATTATCTGGTCTTATAACTTTTCCGTATATTTTTAATTGTTTCCAATGTTAAATGTTAACGTGAATAAAAATAAAATAAATTACTTTCATGCTCAAAAAAAAAGAAAAAAGAAAAAGAAAATCACTTGGATATCATCATTATTTTTCTTTTTTTTCTGTGTGGTAGCAACATGCTTTGTCAATCCTTACCCCAAATTTTAGTTTGTTCGGAACATTCATGCTACATCACAAGAGAAGAACACAAAGTCCTCCCACAACTGTATGCAAGTCTACATATGGCTGATGGTCCAGTGCATGTGTAGCATCTACTATCTGACATTCTTGAATCTGAGCAGGTCCTATGACTTGCTTTGACAAATACAATGCTGTGTATGTGACAGGCTGAGCAGGTTCTGACCACTTGCTCTCACTTTCTTACTTCAACAAATTGTCATATGGCATTTGAGCTGACCTCCAGGAGACTGTCGTTGGGAAATGGCAGGGGTTGGTGTCACCCACCAAGATGGTTGTGAATCCTATCAGAGCTGTGAGATGACTCATCAGATGACTTGTGTGCTTGAGTTTCCCACATGAGACAAGAGGAAGAACTAACAGCTAACTCAACCAAACTTTTAGAGTCAAGGTATTATCAGACTTTGTAAACTACTGCACTGAAAGCAAGGTAAAGTCCCGTTAATTTAGCCATATTCATATTGCTGTTTTGTCCAGGGATAAGCAGCTGTCACAGACTTCCCCATATCATAGGTTTCCTTCCTGTGACAAGCTTGAAATCAGTACATTACTAGATCTATGATTTTGCCTAGCTTATTTAAAGCATGGAGAAGGTTATGACACATTAACTGGAAAAGTATAAGACCAGGGGGAGGGAGTCCCCTAACTCAGGTCTCTTTTCTCTTGGTTCTGAAAAGGAGCAAAAATATACTTTGGCTCCTCCAGCCTAGCAATTTTATTTCACTGACCACAAGTGCCAGCCTTGGTGGTCATTGCAGTCATGGGAGAGAAATGTTAGCAGTGTCCAATTAGGTACCAAGGTAATCATACAGAGCTGCTATTAAAATCCATCCTGCACCCATACAGAAATTGTTGCTTCTTTCTCTGCTTATTCATTTTGCTTCTCAGTTTGTTCAGAATGCAAGGAAAGTCTGCTGTAACGTATTGGGACTTATGGAAGAATCCAGTCAAGATGCTAGGCAACATTGGTGAGTGAATGTTGGGAACCAACTAAGCTTCCTTGTGACACTGGCACCAAGCTGGTTTCCCTTTCGAAGACAGTGCCTCTGTGTAGTAAGTGATATAGCCTGGGGTCAACTGTGGGCTTAGCACAGAACTGCAAGGAGCATGAGCTTGTCTGTGGATTGTTCCTTTTAATCATGCAAGAAGAATGTGAATATTTCTTCTTAATGAAATTGATTTATTTAGTTTTATGTGTATGAGTGTTTTGCATGCATGAATGTATGTATGTCGACCTCATGCATATCTGGTTTCCAGAAGAGGGGATCAGATTGATGCTCTGAAATGAATTATGGATAGTGTCAACCACCATGTAGGTACTGGGACTGAGTATCCATGTTCTACCCAAGAACAACAGGTGCTTTTAACTACTGAGCCAGATCTTCAGTCCTGATGTTATTATCAGTAATCCCTGGGTCAGGAAACAGGTGGCAATGGATTTTCTTAGAGGTCTGACAAATGATGGGAAGTTTTGCAAAAGGCTACAGATTTGTCTTTTTATTGCAGGCCAGCTGTCCAGAGTCCCATGTGGGCAGGTGAAGGAGCATTACTGAGCCCCCCTGCTTTCCATTACCAGTGATTTCTTTAGCTTCAGGGATCCCAACCTTATAAACTCTTAGAGCTCAAAACACCAAACCATGTAGAACTGAAGAGTTCTTGCTCAGGCTTTAGAAAAGGACTGTTCCTAGCTCCTGTATGTGAGCTGTAATTATGAAATTGTCAAGACTGTATGTGTGTTTCTGTGTGTGTGTGTCTCTGTGTGTGCGTGTCTGTGTGTGTGTATATCCAAGTTTCTAGGGGAGCTCAAACATCAGATGAGAGCCTACCGGGATGATGTACTGTATGCAGGAGAAGACCAGCCTCAAGTTCTTTTGTGACACCTGCTTGGGCACCATAGTAGGCAGAGATGATGTTTGTACAACTAAAACTGACCAAAAAATATGACAGCTGACAATTATAAGAGAAAACTGGATTTCATTTAAGATTAATAGTAGTCTAACCAAAACAATTCCCCAAATGTAAACTATGACTTTCTTGCTATACACAGACAAATATTAGTGGTTCTTCAGTGTAGTACTAAATTTAACTTGACACCATTTTGAAATATTCAAATTTATGGAAAAAAAACCATGTTAAGTATTCTTCTAAATCAAGCTGAGACTGATAAAGATGTAGACAGCAGAGTCTAGGGCTACAGAACCAGATGTGGGGCAAGTCTATAATTAAAATGCTTAACCATTAAAAACAAGCCATTCACCTAAGTCTGAAGAGGGCAAACAAGGGTTCTTCACAGTTTTTCCTTCTCATCTGTGGAAAATTGAAAAGACAAAGTTAATAAGTGGCTCCTTCAACCCACCTTGAAGTTGTTATTCTTGATGCTAAAATTAAAATTTGACAATTTTCTTTAGGTCAGCTAAAGAATCACCTCAACGGCTTTCATTTGCCTGCCAAGCAATCGTAATAATTTGCTTATTTGTTTATTCTTAAACTGTGAGAAACTCATAAGAGGACCATTTCAAAGTGCTTCACATACATATGTATATGTGTTGGCCCTTTCTCTGCATTTGTGATGATGATTATATGCCTATCAAAAGTGAGAGAAATCGGCAGTGCAAATAGAACTGAGGGCTTAGAACACGGCTGTCAGCAAGTTAAGGAGAATTATTGAGCAGGCACAGTTGTCTGAATACATTAAACCGTAAGTGGATCAAAGTGGGGAACAGTTCACAAAGATTGGATTCTTAAGAAGCTCATGTAAAAAGCTGAGTTACCTCCTCAACCTCCATAGAAACTGCTGTGTTTGCACGGAAAGTTTTCTTCTGCATTTGTTGAAAGTTGAAGGATAGCTCAGTCCAGGAGAGTCACAGGATGTGGCTTTCTACAGGAATTTCAGACTTGTGCTTAGACTCAAGACAGCACAATCATTTTATAAGACAACTAGACTAGTTCCTACTGTTTTATATGACAGTTTCATCAACTGCAGTCAACTATACTTTCTTTTCTTTTTCCATTTTGTTTTGTTTTGTTGTTGTTGTTACTAGGGTCTCATGTAATCCAAGTTAGCCTCAACTGCACTATGCAGCTTAGGTTGACTTTAATCTTCTGATTTATTTGCCACAATCTTTTGAATGTTGTGATTGCAGACACATGCCACCATGCTGAGTTTATGTGGTACCCTGCTAAGTGGCTATATCACTAACCCTGTTATGCTTTAATAAGTAAATATAGAAATTTGAAAATTGGGATACGAAGGTACTTTGTTTCTTACAGTGGTTTGTCTAATATTCATTCATTCACTCGTTCATTAATTAATTAATTCATTTTTGTTGACCTTGTCCTCTCCCTCTTTTATTTCCTCCTTCTTACATTGTGGGGTAAAACTCTCTTTGACTTTTAAACTAGGTCATTTTATTCTATCGCCTTCATTGAAAACAGAAAGATTCATTAGATTAACTGTGGCAGGGATGAAAGATAGAGAACTGTGAGGAATCCAGTTTCCCACAATGTCTTCTTTGGATAAACTTTCTTTCTTAATTGACCAAAATACAACTAATAGAACACACAAAAAAGAATGTAAAAGTCATTTACTGTTTATGGATTAAGCCTGATTGTCTCATTGGTTTTTGTTTTGTTTTGTTTTTTTAATCTATATACACACCAGATACCCCAAGCAGAATGCATATGTCACTATTGTCTCTTTTGTTTCAGAAGGGAGAGTATTTTGGGTGTAGGTGTTATAAATTGATCCATCTTGTGACCCATTCAGCATCCAAATGTTCTGAATGAGATTTAAGATGCAATGCTCAACTCTGGTCTTCTGGTGAGATTCTGAAACAGTATGAACATAGAAGCAAGTAGAGTGAGCTGCAACAGCCATTGGGAGCAACAAACATGACAGCTCCCGCCTACTGTTTCAATACATTTCACTAGGCCTATATGAAGGTGATGGGGACAGTCTCTTTTTGGAGTGAAGGAGGGGGGATATGGGGGTGAAAATAACCTTTAAATATATAGACAAAAATAGAATAAAAGGCCCCAGACTGAATATCATTCTTCCCTTAAATGAGCTGTTCACACATTTTACATCATAGATGTGCACAGGCTAATAGACAAGCCTTGAAGGAAACATCCAGCCAAGCAGACAGTATAATTTATAATAAGAAACCCTATCAAAAATATTTTAATAAAAACCTGATGGAGTCATGGTTGTGATTCAAGGTTCTAGGATCCATGTGTTTTGTTTTTAGAAAATTTCACAACAGATTTCTATTTTTGTTGCTGTTTTGGGTTTTTTGTTTGTTTGCTTGTTTTGTTTTTTGGACAGGGTTTCTCTGTGTAGCCCTGGCTGTCCTGAAAGTCACTCTGCAGACCAGGCTGGCCTTGAACTCAGAAATCCATCTGCCTCTGCCTCCTGAGTGCTAGGATTAAAGGCGTATGCCACCATGCCCGGCTCATAACAGATTTCTATTTTAATTTTCTTTTGATTTTCTAAATGTTCATATTATGATAAGCATTCATATTATTACCTTTAAAATTTTTTAAATATACTTATATCACCCCTTCTTTTTCCTCCCTCAAATCCTTCCTACAGTTGACTGCCAATATCATTGGGTTAATAAACACCGAAAGTACAATCAGCTCTTCTCAGTTAACCAGAGGTGTAAAACCACCCTGAATACATCTTGCAGCACCCATGGAGTGGGTACCTATGACATTCAGAGAAGAAAACTGATCAGGCTCTGAGCACAGGTGTCCTTCTCTCTCTCTGCTTTCTGCCAAGTGTGATACATGCCGCTCTACTCTACTGTGTGCTCCCCACACATATGACCTGCTCAGGCAAAAAGTACTACTTAAAATTTTTCTAGAATCTTTGGGAAAAAATGTAAGATTGACATTTACATTTATTATTGTTATTATTGTGTGTTTGTGTGTTTACATAAATGTATATTTGTGTCTGTGCTCATGCGTGTGCACATGTGTAAATACAGGGACATGTATTATACATTACCTATATGGAGGTTAGAAGTTCAATTACAGAAGTCCATTCTCTCTACTATGGGATCTGGGGATGGAATTTAAGTCAAACATTTTTATTCCTATTCCTGACATTTAAAATTTTAAATATTTCTCTAATATTTACTGTGAGAAGCACATGCATTTTGTTTTGTCTTAGAAATAGAATCTCACTATATAGCCCTGGTTAGCCTTGCACTCATGGTCTTCCTTCATTAGCTTCTGAGTGCTAGAGTCACAGACGTATGTCAGTAAGTTCTGATAACATGGAGATTTTGATAAGGAATTTTTTCCTCACAGTTCAATGTATCCGAATGTTAACATGCAAACAAAGATTGTTTGGCATGAATTTGTTCAGTTTAATAAAAGAACATTGACAAATGCAGGCTGCATAACATCAAGGCATATATCAATACAGTGTGGTAAATATAGAGAGTGGTCTTAATTTCATATTTAAATAAAATAAATGAATAGACTTAGCTATACTGAGATAAGCATGAAGTGCTGCAGCAATGTGAAAGACATAAAGAAATCATTAAAGTCTATTGTGGACAGTGTTTTGCACAGACAAGATGAAGGAAAGAATTGTTTCGAGAAGAGATAATTGATTTTTAGCATGTCTTTGAAGTTTATAATACAGATAAATCTATGTTTTGACTTCTTTAATTGTAATAATGTATAGTCTGCTTTGTCTTGGGCAGTATAGTCTAGTCTCATTGTAATTCATATTATTATGTGAATGAAAATGCTACTCATACATTTTAGATATTTTATATGATCATATCTGAAATTGTGTTCTAGACTTTCAAAACTTGATTCATTAAATTTTTAAAAACTGAAATAAAGTAAAACAAAAGTACCATATATGCATACATATACATACACCCGTTTGTATATATATATATATATATATATATATATATATATATATAGGCAAAAGGAAATCCTTTCTTTGATACCACAGAAATATACTCTGGCAACATATTGGCAAAAGTTAAATCTGAAAAGTAATTAAATACATCTTGTTTCGAGAAACCTGTACTTTTTTAATGCTATTCTAAAAAAACAAAACAAAACAAAAAAACCCCAAGAAACAAAAAACAAAACAAAGCTCTCCAGATCTATATTTAACAAAGAAACAAAACTAAACTCTATATGGCAAATAACAGTTGATTATTTAAAAATCAACACCACAAATGTTTTTCTAACGTATTTCAGACATGCAAATTCTAAATTATAATGACTTTAAACTGATAAATAGGAGCAACCAAATTTTCAAGCTAGCAATATAATGTAGTCCATAGTTTATTTTTGTCTCTAATGTCTATGTCTATTTCTTTTACAGAATAGTTCACATATTTATTTATGATACCATGAAACTAGTACTTTATTGCTATGATCACCAACCCTGTGATTATCATTTTATGATATTCTTCAGAACTTCCATGCTGTCTTCTATAATTACCAGTCTTTTATGAAACATAGCAGACATAAGTAAAAATGGTAGAGATCTAATGAAACAACCACCTGCTGAAGGCCACCTAGCTGTGCAATCTTCAAGGTGACCTAGTGCAATTATTCTGCCCACACAAAGGTTGTTATTAGTTCCCATATTATTAGCAAAGGTATAAATAATTATATGGTAAATATCAGCTCATCATAGATAACAATGGTCTAATAAAGTGCTTCAATGATTCATATGTCTTTCAAAAAAACTCATACTGTAAGAACAACTTCAGAAATTCTGAACTAAAAGCTTTTTAGTATGCCCTTTAACACATCTGTAACTTAGGATAATTTCATGTACTTTTTCAAAAGATTCTCATTTTTCTTATTTGAAGAGTGAAACTACACACACACAATATGCATATATACACATGTATACCTATATATATAGATACACACACACACACACACATATGCACATACACTGCTCTCTTATATTGGGCTCTGTAGTAAGCAGATCTTGATGTGAAAACATATGCTGACTTTTTAATGAGCAGTGCAGACCCTTTAATGAAAAGCAAGTCTGAATAAGCAAAATTAAGGTGCTAGGATAGTGAGTTGTTCTTAGCCTAAGTGACTTGACTCCTTTGGGGGTCAACAGGGTCTTGTGTCAGATACTTACATTATAATTCATAACAGTTGCAAAATTACAGTTATGAAGTAACAACAAAATAACTTTGTGGCTGTGGGTTACCAAGAAATTTTTCTTTAATATTGCTATAATTAAATTTTTTAATATAAGAAATTGCAGTTTCTACATGATATAAACTGCCAAAGGTTGGAAGCCATCCCTTGGCTCACATGGACCAGGTTTCACCTTGGAGGCAAGCCAGGGCTGAAAAGAGAAACTAGGCAATTGAGAAAAAAATGGAGCTAAGTCAAGGTTCCTGATTAAAGCTCAAATGTTTAATAGAAAACTGTGCTTATAAAGGGGAGGGAGGCCCATCCCCCGCTAATCCATTCTTGGAGCTTGGAACCAGCTGCAGGTGATGACAGGCAGGATAGGGCATAGTCTCTGGAATAGCTCAGGGGCCTCTCAGCAGATAGCAGTGTCTTGAAGAACAGCCGCAGTGGCCGAACAATAGAGTCATCTAGGCAGGCAAGCTCCACCCTAGGTAATCTCCTTAGTGGCAGCAAGGTCAAGATCTCGATAAGCCTGCTTCGAGGCTGGGGGAGGCTACAATTTCTCCCCTGTTTATAATATTAGAATTAAGTGGACTGAGGCATCAAATTTATTTATGCTCTATAGTCCTGCTTGGGAGTTATGGTGGCCGACAGCTGTGTCTGACTTAGGAAATCTTAGATCTTCCCAAACCATCCACTTCTGTCATGGAGGCTACGTGCATCTTTTCTTTTTGTGAAAATACACAGAAGGAGCCCCTTCCCCAGATTAGGGCCTGGTCTGGACCCTTTCATTCAATAGTTAATGGATTCCCCCCACTTTACCATGGCATAAGAACTAGAAGTAACTGGATGCCAGTGGCGATCCACTGCAGACTTACCTTTAACATCAGTTTGCAAAAAATTTAGAACAAATAAAGCAAAAGCAAAATGTGCCTTTTGTGACCTTGGGGGATATAACTGCCCCTGTTTTGTTTTTAAAATCCAATTTTTAAAAGTGGGATGAGCATGTTCAACTATTTCTTGTCCCATTGGGTTATAAGGAATTCTAGTTTTATGTTTTATACCAAATTCCTTACAAAATGAAGTAAAATTTTTGCTAGAATAGGATGGCCCGTTATCTGTCATAATAAGTTTAGCCAATCCCATAACATTAAAGGCTTGTAGGCAATGATCAACTACATTTTTAGAGGCCTCTCCAGTATGTAGAGAAGCAAAAAGAAATCCTGAACAAGTGTCAATACAAACATATATATTTTAATTTTTCAAATTCTGCATAATGAGTTACATCCATTTGCCAAATATGATTAGGCATAAGACCTCATGAATTAACTCCTAAATGTGGCACTGGAGATAATGTAATACATTTAGGGCATTGCTTTACAATCATTCTTGCCTACTTCTTAGTGATCTTATGTCAGAGCCTTAAGGTATGGCTAGAGAGATGAAATTTTTCATGATCACGTTTGGCCAAAGCAACAGGACCTGAAATTAAGGCCTCTCCTATTAGAGCTCTCTTGATGCAATCATTGCCTGCTGCTAAAAACCCAGGAAGACCAGAATGAGATCGTATGTGGCCAATATAGAATGGATGTTTCCGGGCAAGAATGATGTTTTGCAATTGTGAAAACAGGGGTCCTGCTGGTGTATTAAAGTTAAATGTACCACAGGTCTCCAATAAGGGTACCGATTATGCAACATATAAACTATCAGTAAAAATATTAACAGTATCATTCACAGACTGAAAGACATTCAGTTCTGCTGTTAATTCTGCTAATTGAGCTGAGAGGCCAGGAATTTTTATGATTACCTGTTTATTATTTATAACATATCCAGCTCGCCCTTTAGAGGAGCCATCAGTAAACACCAGAACAGCATTGTGTAAGGGTTGTATAGAGGTCATATTAGGAAATATCACCTCATGTACATTTAAAAATTGTATCAACCTCTCTTGAGGGTAGTGACTGTCTATAGTTCCTTTAAACCCAATTTGAGCAAGCAACCAATCTGTACTGTGCTGCTTCAGCCAAGTGTCTTGACCTATAATGTAAGGCTGAACAATATCTGGCTCTTTGCCAAAGTAAATAAGTGCCTGCTTCCTTCCAAGGATAATCATCTGAACTACTGCTTCATAATATGGCAAGATATTACGTTTAGGAGAAATCCTCGAATGTATCCACATTAGAGGAGACTTTTGCCATAACAATTCTGTAGGCATATGAATTGTATTAAAAATTAACAGATGTAAAGGCAAAGAGTAATCTATATAAGTGACAAATTGTTCTTCAATAGCTTTTTCTACTAGTTGTAAGGCCAGCAATCCTTCTGAGGTTAAAGATCTAGGGAGGGGGTAGGATCAGAACTCCCTTTAAGAATATCAAATAAAGGTTTCAACTCACCTGTAGTAAGCTTTAAATAGGGGCAAAGCCAATTAATATCAACTAACAATTTTTGAAAATCATTCAAAGTCCTAAAATTGTCTCTGCGAATAACTATCTTCTGGGGAAAAACAGCTTGATTAGTAAGTCTAAAACCCAAATAATTATAAGGATCCTGAGTTTGTATAGTTTCAGGAGCTGTCTGTAATCCTTTATCAGCTAAAGCTTTTTGTAAATATAACAGAAAAGCAAATCCTGGGGGTCTTTTCCAGGCAACCTAGGACAAATTCTTAACTGTTCAAAACCAGTCTTCTTAAAGGAACAGTATTTTTTCTTATGAGTTGCATAAGCAATTGCAAATTTGAGAGTTAATAGGATCTGAGGGATGAACAATTTTAAGCAATTGTAAGCTCTGAGATATATATTGATGAATATACAAATTAAAGCTTGATTAATCAACATTTTAAAACACCATCTACAGCACACAATTTAATTATTTGTGATGAAGCAGGAGGAAACTCAAAAGAATAAGCGTGTGATCCAATTCACATATACTTTTCTCCCATAGAAAGGCTGTTTTTAAACATAGTAAATGGGATGCATGCATGAATTTATAGAAGGTACAAAAGCAGGCATAAAAACAAATTTTAATTTATCTTTGGGATAATGATTGTCAATTTTATTTAAAATGATGGCATGCAATAGATCAAATATTAATATTCTGTAATAACCAAATTAATTGCTGTTTGGAACAAGGAACAGACACTTTGTCAGGTTCTTAAGACACAATTTTTGTTATAGGTTTTCTAAAATATACGAATTTATCTTACAGTTCTTTATTAGCACCACAGCAGCCTTAATAGGATGTTAAAACTGTGCTTTGAGGTGAACGCTACCTTGGTCTCGCCTGCCTCTAGCCCTCCTCCCAGGTCTTAGAGGGTGAAGAGGCTGAATCTGTTGTAGGCCAGGAAGCCAGAGCAAGGGCGGCAGAGCACCCTGAGTCCTATCGGGAAAAATACAAACACCCCCGGCAGGGTCAGGCAGATGATCATGGGGACAATGGCGTGTGTGCGACCAGTGCTTCAGGCCCTCCCCTAAGTTTGCTACAAAGGCACCCACTTTCTGGTGGCCTCCTGCACCACCACTTCTCAGGGAAAGCTGTGTACCCCACAGCCCTGCCCTGCAGCAGCCAGCAGCTGGCCAGCTCCACGTAGGCCAAAGGTCAGTTGGGAGGAGAAGCAAAACGACTTTACAATAATGTTTTCTCTTGCCAAAGAATTGCTGTGGGCACATTTAGTAACCATAACTAAAATAGGCAGCTAATATTTAGTTACCGTTGATTATAATTGATAACAATTATAAAAGCTTTCTTTATTTTCTGCAAAGCCTTTTGTTCTTTGCCAGTCAATTTGTGTCTCACTTAATAGCACCTAACAAAGGCTTAAGTTCTCCTGTGGTGAGTTTAAGGTGAGGTCTTAGCCAATTAACATCTCCTGGAAGCTTTTGAAAATAAAATTTTGAAGCAAATCAATTTTTTGTTCTTAGATTTTTCTGTACCACAATTTTATAGTATAACTAAAACCCTAGGTATTAAAAAGATATTGCCTCTGAATCTTTTCTAGAGCAACAACTACTCCCCAGAACTTAAAAGCTCCTTGTGTGAGAGCAGGATTTAAAGTAAACTTCCCTTGAGAGGCATTAGCTAATACTTTCCACTTAGGAAACAATATACACTGAAAGATTCAAACTCTTAGCTTCTTGTATTGAAGCAAAGACAATAAGAATTTTTCTTACATGAGATAAAGCTATATAAGCCATACCTAGAGGCAAAATTTTCCAGTGATTACAAGCTCATTAGAAGCAAACTCCTTACAATTTTCCAGATGCAAAGGAAAAAACAAACTCTTAAATCTATAATAACTTTACATGAAGTAGGCAAGTCAAATCGCAATGTCCTGATAAATTCTACAGCCTGATTGACCTTTTATAAACTTTGAATTTAAACTTTATTTAGAACAACATCTGGATCGATCTGTGACAGTGTTCTTTTAGCTAAAAGGAATTTTCCCTGAAGGCAAGGAGAGGCAAGTTTCAATAGCTTTTTAAGGCACCATTTGCAAGACAAAAGGAAGTCACACAAGTCTCTCTGAGGCTGTTCTGAGATTTGTTCCTCTTGCTGTGAGGACAGATTTTAGAATTTTTAAGTTTCTTTTGCACTATTAGACTATAACTACAACTTTGGGAAAGCAAAATCCAATTTCAAAGCAATTTATCACCTTAGAACCAACATTAAAACTTCACTATCACGTTACGAAATTTGGCTGCCAATTTATACCTATGAATGCATGACAGTGCAAATTTTAATGCTTCATTAAAGAGACATTGCTTTAAATCTTACCTTTAATTCTACTTTCTAGGATAAGAATCACATTAAATATTACCTCAACTAGAAGTATCCTTAGAGGCCCAGCCTCTTGGCCTGCCTTATGCCACGTGTTGGAAAGATTCCAAACCTAAGTTACCAATTTAAAGCTAACTTTCTAGTTACCAGTGTTACACCTATTTGCTCATACCCAATAACTTCTAAGCTAATACTCTATGATGAAGATATGCAGAGCATATTACACCTCTAAGAGCAGTAAAAACCAAATGAAGCAGCTACAGGAGTCTAATAAATTTAGACTAATCAAAGAATTTCAATTTTTCTAGCTATAATTATGAGATTAAAAAAAAAAAAAGCACTTTGTCATTTGCCAAACACAATAATCAGGATTTCAGAGAACTCTTCAGGAAAAAAACCATCTATCAGCTTTTTTGTCTCTAAACTAGGAGGCTACAGACTCCCTTTCTTTGAGAGCAGCTTTTCCAGCAGTGGCTCCCCTGCTGTGCCTGATCCTTGGCTAAAGCATGTGGCCACTCTTTGCTTTGCTGAACCAGCGGATAAAGTTTTAGCCATCTTTTTTCCAACATGAAACACAGAACATTCAGTCATTCAGACAACTAGACACAAACACACATGAATTAACACGTGGTGCACCAGATATTAGACTAGACATTAGACAACACAAAAAGGGCAGAGAACTTCTGCTGTAAGTGCCAGAGAGAAAAAGGCAGGTCATCCCCTGATTTTTTCTCTGCCTCTGGGAGAGTTTCAAAATCCATTTTCCTCGATATTATTTTATTATTACAAACCCTGTTCCTGCCGCCTGATGCAGTTCCTGACTGCGGACATCTGTCTGATTATTTAATTTAAACCCTTATTCCTCTCACCTAAAGCAGTTTTTGAAAACTGTGGACAATCGCCTGATTAGTTCCTAGTTCCGAATAATTCACTGCTATACCTAAGTGGAAACTGTTCCAAACTTATCCCGTATCATTTCGTACCTCCAGCAACACTTTACCTGTTGTTTACCATGCCCCGATATGATTCTTTTCTCTGATTCTTTCCTTCCCGTGGAGCTCCACACCAAGCAGTGTTCCTCCAGCATTTTCCTGCCATTCCTCAGGTTCCAGGCCCGGGCACCAGACTGTTGGAAGCTGTCCGGGGGCTCACATTGACTGGGTTTCGCCTGGGAGGCAAGCTGGGGCTGAAAAGAGAGGGGAACTATGCAATGGAGAGAAAAATGGAGCTAAGTCAATAAAGGTGGGAGGCCCATCCCCCGCTAATCCATTCTTGGAGCCTGGAACCAGCTGCAGGTGATGACATGCAAGATAGGGCATAGTCTCTGGAATAGCTCAGGGGCCTCTCAGCAGATAGCATTGTCTTGAAGGAGAACAGCCACAGTGGCCGAACAATAGAGTCATCTAGGCAGGCAGGCTCCACCCTAGGTAATTTCCTTAGTGGCAGCAAGGTCAAGGTCTGGGTGCAGCCAAAGATCATTTAAAAGTTAAAAAACTTCCAGTTTGCCTTGTGGGATTATTCTAATCCTGATGTCACTACTGCTGAAATAGTAAACAGAAAAAAACAATCGCATTTTTAATTACTTAGATGGATGGGAAATCAGGAAACACAAAAAGAACTAAATGAAATTCTCAGCTTATTCTGTTGCACTAATAACATGCTCAGTGAAGTATTACTTCTATGTACAAGTAGACGAGGAAAAAGATGTAAAATCTATGGAAAATTGATTTATCAAATGAACTCATGGAATAGGGTATACCTTGAGCCATTAAGACAGTGCAAAACAACAGTGTAAAATTTGTCAGTAATTTTATCTCCATAGCTATTCAAATATATAAATTCATATCTCAGAGTATTTCTTTTCCCCCTATTTCTCATATTAAAAAGTAAAGAATGAGGAAACAACAAAATTAGAAAATAAATAAAAATTTAACATGGGTGTGAGAAATCGAATACTATTATTAAATTTTAAAAAATTGACTTGAAAAATGCTGACACATTAGGATCACAGCCTTGTGAAAAAGAATATTTATTCAACAAGTATGGAGTTTCAATTATATGGAAAGAGATAAATTTCATTCAACATATATACTTAAACAGACACACATGTGTGTATGTGTGTGTGTGTTATTGGTGCCTCAAAGGCATGTATAGGTGTATGGATGCCACAGTGTGTCAGAGGAAAACTTTTGTGAGTTAGTTTTCTCTACTATGTGTGTCAAGGTCAGATTTGGTGGCACACACTTTACCCAAAGAGCCTTCTTGCTGGACTATCCTTAAACTGATAAATAGGTGCAACCAATTTTTCAAGCTAGCAATATAATGTAGTCCATAGTTTATTTTTGTCTATAATGTCTATGTCTATTTCTTTTACAGAATAGTTCACATATTTATTTATTATACCATGAAACTGTCTGAGATTACTACATTATTTTGGAGTAAACATAGATTTTCAATCATAGTCAACTTTTTAAAAGGAGGTGTTTAGGGGTTGTCATAGTCAGGGTTTCTATTCCTGCACAAAGCATCATGACCAAGAAGCAAGTAGGGGAGGAAAGGGTTTATTCAGCTTATACTTCCACATTGCTGTTCACCACCAAAAAAAGTCAGGACAGGAACTCACACAGGACAGGAACTTGAAGGCAGGATCTGATGCAGAGACCATGGAGGAGTGCTGCTTACGGGCTTGCTTCCCCTGGCTTGCTCAGCCTGCTTTCTTCCCAGGCTTGGCACCTCCCACAATTGGCTAGGTCCTCCCTCCTTGATCACTAAGAAAATGCCTTACAGCTGGATCTCATGGAGACATTTCCTCAAGGGAGGCTCCTTTCTGTTTGATAACACCAGTGTGTGTCAAGTTGACAGAAAACCAGCCAGTACAGGGTGTTAGGCATTTAGAAACATTTATTTTCCTTTCCTTGCATTTGCTCCTATTCTGCCTCCCTCTTCTTAATCCTTGCTCTGCTTCATATCTGTACTTTCATGGTGTACTGGCTATTTTTATGTCAACTTGACACAGCTGGAGTTATCACAGAGAAAGGAGCTTCAGTTGAGGAAATGCCTCCATGAGATCCAACTGTAAGGCATTTTCTCAATTAGTGATCAAGGGGGAAAGGCCCCTTGTGGGTGGGATCATCCCTGGGCTGATAGTCTTGGGTTCTATAAGAGAGTAGGCTGAGGAAGCCAGAAGAGGCAAGCCAGTAAAGAACATCCCCCCATGGCCTCTGCATCAGCTCCTGCTCCCTGACCTGTCTGAGTTCCAGTCCTGACTTCCTTTGGTGATGAACAGCAGCATGGAAGTGTAAGCCGAATAAACCCTTTCCTCCCCAACTTGCTTCTTGGTCATGATGTTTGTGCAGGAATAGAAACCCTGACTAAGACAAATTGGTACCAGCAGAGTGGGGTATTCCTGTGACAACCTGACCATGTTTTGGGGAGGACTGTGGAAGGACTTTGGAACTTTGGGCTTGAATATCCATTCATTGTTAAGAGCTCTGTCAGATGTTTTGTAGGAGCTTGGAAGATAATGTTGAGAACAGTGCAGAAGATGGAGGTCTGGTTTGTGAAATTTCAGAGGGAAAATTAAAGACTCTTTTCAGGGCCATTGCTGTTTTGATTGTAAAGATTTTGTAGTTCTGGTTAGCTGGGGCTGAAGAATCAGCTGTGATTAACAAGATACCAGAACTACTAAAGCAAAAACTTTGCATTACTGGGACTATTGATGCTGGTTAGCTGGAGCTAAGAAATTAGCAGTGATTAAGAAGAGACCAGCATCGTTGAGGTGACATCTTCTGGGAAGTGTTTTCTGAAAGCACAAAGAGGCTGTGTTCCAGAGATAGGCAAGGTTGTACTCCTTCTGCAGCAGGACTTGGTAATGTGTAAGGGTCACCCAGGTGGTACTGGTTTTGAAGGCATGAAAGGGTCATGCAGAGGAGCTGAGGCTCGGCACTGTGAGAGGCCATGGAAGGCCATTGGTGAAGGTGCAGCCTCAGTTGTAATTGAAGGCCCAGGACTGAAGGGGTCATGCAGTGTTTTGGAGATGCCAGTACCATGAGATGACCACCAAGAGCAGCAGCAGCAGTGGAGTACAGGCATCTGGAGCCCAGAGGACGACGTGTGTGCTACAAAGGGCATGGCTGGAGAAGTGACCCAAGCCCTTGGAGGAGCCCAGAAGATCGTGAGTTGGATCCCAGACGTTGGACGGTTGGAGAATGATTTTTGCTTTGATTGTGACTGTGCCCTGATATTTTCCCTCTTGAAGGAAGAAACTGTTTTAGTGGAGCCCACAGTTAAGAGACTTTTAATTGTAAAAAGACTTTGGATTTTAAAAGAGATGGATATTTTAAAGAGATTGAAATTTTAAGAATATGTAAAGATTGTGGGACTTTTAAAGTTATTTAGATCTTGGGGATGAATAAGAATGTAAGGGTTGAGGCTTACTAGTGATGTGTTTATGTGTCAAGTTGACAAGGGGTCAATTGTACTGGCTATTTTTGTGTCAACTTGACACAGCTGGAGTTATCACAGAGAAAGGAGCTTCAGTTGAGGAAATGCCTCCATGAGATCCAACTGTAAGGCATTTTCTCAATTAGTGATCAAGGGGGAAAGGCCCCTTGTGGGTGGGACCATCCCTGGGCTGGTAGTCTTGGGTTCTATAAGAGAGTAGGCTGAGGAAGCCAGAAGAGGCAAGCCAGTAAAGAACATCCCCCCATGGCCTCTGCATCAGCTCCTGCTCCCTGACCTGTCTGAGTTCCAGTCCTGACTTCCTTTGGTGATGAACAGCAGCATGGAAGTGTAAGCCGAATAAACCCTTTCCTCCCCAACTTGCTTCTTGGTCATGATGTTTGTACAGGAATAGATACCCTGACTAAGACACATGGTCAAAACAGTCTTCCTGATGGTTCAATCCTATACCCAACTTTCCATGATAGTTTTAATCTCTCTACAACATTCATTCAGACCTGGACCTCTTCTCAGTCTTTACTGCTGACTGAAAGTTTCCTCCTACGTTTCTTCTCAGAAAGACTATTCATCCCAGTGAAGTCAGTACCTGTTTGCATGAATATAATTTTGAAATTACTATCTTTAGACCAAAGTTCCTCACCATAGATTTGGACACAGAAATGTGGGAAGACTCCACGTGTCCTTTATATTAAATTGTATGTGTAGATTGAACTTATATTCCAGATAAATACTTTTCTGCCTTTAACACTCTCCAGAATTGTTAAGAGAACTATTGTTCATCCATTTACAATGCCCAAACAATGATCCCCCAAGTTGTGTTCATTTTAACTTATATATCTTGTATTTTCCCTTCTATATAGAACGTAGTTCTATAATGTAGATAATAAAGGAGGGATAAGGATACCTTTAGGCTTAGTTTTTTTTTTAGAACCTACCTTTTTGTTTATTGGATATTTTCTTTGTTTACATTTCAAATATTATCCCCTTTCCTGGTTTCCCTTCTTCCTGGAAACACCCTATCACATCCTCCCTCCCCTGCTTCTATGAGGGTGTTACTCCACCCACCCACATACTCCCACCTCCCTGCCCTCGATTCCCCTACACTGGGGCCTCTATCAAGCCTGCAAAGGACCAAGGACCTCTCCTTCCACTACTTTTAATAAGAGTTCTCAAATGTTTTGACCTCCGTAGACCTGTTTAGAAGTCGATTTTTGGGGAAGATTCTAATCTCTGTTTGTCAGGACCCAGCAGTCTAGTCCAACAATGTCAGGATACCAAACAAATTAACAGCGGTGGCAGGATCCCACCATCCCTTTGCCAAATCGGCATGAGTCAACGGGAACACCCAGAACCAGCCGGGATGCCAAGAGAAGTCCTCTGCCATGGCTCTCTCAATGAAGCAAAGAACAGCTAAGATTAAGATACAAGACCAACAAAAGGTTGTAAAGCTAGAGATGTAAGTGCACTGTCACTGTCCTGTGAGCCCTATGTATACTCCCTGCAGACATCATGTGTCCTCCCACAGGTCTTTTCTCAGCAAAAACAAAACAAAACAAAACAATAAAACAAAAAACAAACAAAAAAAACCCCACAGGAGTCTATCTTAGTAAAACACTGAGTGAGTCTATATCATCTACAATATCCAAAACCTTCCACTTTAGCCAGCCACAAAGGAAAGATAATTTCTAAAAGAAAGTTCACATCAGGACTCTGCAGAGCGACCCCACCCACTGAGAGGAGAAAGAGAGAGGAGCGTTGGGGGAAGGGTTGTGGGAGGGTGTTACTGGGAGGGAGCGACTGGGAAGGGCAGTAAGTAGGATGTAAACTAAATAAATTTTTAAAATTAAATTAATTAACGAAAAGAAAGGCCACTTAGTATTTCCCCAGAAAATAAAACAATAACCTTTTTTTTACTATAACTTTCAAAACGTACCCTGCAATCTTTACTCAGCATTTCTGTTGTCATCATTGAAGTGCATGACCCAAGGTTGCTTTGAATATTTGTAGCTTTCTTCATCCTTACTACACAAACTGCTTCAGTAGTAACAGGGACTTAGGAAATGTGGCAGAGGCTTGATGAATGAATAAGTTAGGAAGACAGAAATATGTACTGGATTGCAGAGACTGATGACACAATACAAAGATATTAAGGCCAGCACAGGAAAGACATGAAGTTGCATTTTTGTGAACTATCATAAATAATAAGAGGAAAGGATGGTTTAGAATGCTGAATGTGGTGAACTGTCAGAACAATTTCTAAAAGAGAGAAGTGATGAGTAGAGAGATGGCATATGTCATCTCATTCTCTTTTCTTTTCTTTTTCTTCTTTTCTTTTCTTTTCTTTTCTTTTCTTTTCTTTTCTTTTCTTTTCTAGTGATATCCTTGTTAGTGGGGCATTTATACTCTTGCAAGTAACCCCCACCCATGCTCTTCTGAGAAATTCCTCAGCCTCACTCCTGCCAGTAACCCCAATAAACTCAAAGATTCACTAAGCTGGACTTGGAAGAAATAATTCCTTGGATCTGTTGTTGGGGTTTGTAGATCTTTGCCTGTGTTTCCCAGGAAATGGTAACCCAACAAGGAACCACAATTCACAATTTTAAAGCTTCTTGTTTAAAACAATGTGGCAGTGTGATTTTCTTCATACCCTCCAATGACTTGGTGCTTTTCACACTTCCAGAACACACAAGTTGGATATTATGTTTTACATGTTTTGATCTTAATGACTATTTCTGTGAAAATGGAAAATATATTTGAGACTTCCACATGAATTCCTATTTGTCTGCCAAAATGTTATTTAAAGTTTTCTAGTGTTTAGAATCTAAAACAACACAAATAAAACTGTGGAGTTACTAAGAAAAAAGAAACATAATATACAAACATTTCTTTAATCAGAGTAGATGTCCCTTTTCTCTATATTATACAAATCTTTTTAGAAGCTTCATTTGATCATCATCATTCTTAACTGGCAATTAATATAAATAATTACTGAGAAATAATTAATTTTATTTGTGGGAGGAATTCATGTAAAGCCAGCTTTTTTCTTTTTCATATATTAATACAGACTTAAAACACTTTCATAACAGTGACATAAAAGGTATCAAATGCTTTGCTGGCTTAAACCAATAGAAGAAATCGATTTTGAGAACTCTGACTAAGAAGGAAGAAGAGCCACTGAAGATGTGAGCTTTCACATATTATGTAATACTCTTGGGTCATATTAGCTGCCCTGGGAGATTCTACTCACAAGTAAGCATAGTCTACAGTAAAGCTTTAATTAACTCAGGGTGGTTACATTCCTCCTTTGCTCCTATACTCCTTTATTCTTTCCTTTTTCTTCTCAACACACAAAATAACACTCACACCGATATTTATTTTGTTCACTTTCTTTGCAAAAATGGAACCCAGACAGGCATCTAATCTAGGCTGGCTGTTGAATTCTTAGGAAAGGTCCACCTTCCCTCATAGTCCTACAGTAGGTACTTACTGGAATGTTGTTTTATTTTCTCTTTATATAATACTATATTTCAAAACTATGGAGCTGAAGTTATCTGGACATCGAGGGAAAGGTTAACTAGCAATTTATGAGTAACTCTAACATTTCGGTCTAGGCAGCTTGTTCTACAGGACCTCGGGATGCCCAGGCAGCAGAGGTTCTCTGTGGAGGCCTGGTGGAGGTATGCATTACTTCTGATTTGTCTTAGATTAAAAACAACAACAACAACAACAATCAAACAAGAAACAACAAACTTTATGGCCCGTGGAGATGACTCTATCAGCAGAGTACACTGATTACAGTTGAACAACCATGTGGACCCAAGTTTAGATCTCCAGTAAATATGTAGAAAGCTAGGGTGGGCACCTGTGATCCCAGCATCAAGGAGGTGGACACAAGGAGGTTCTTGTCCAGTCTAGAAAATTAGCAAAAGATCTGGAGATACACTTTCTGGAAACAACAAACACAACCACAACCACAACAAAAAGCTTTGACAACAGTGAAAGACATTTAGTGTTGTTGACCTCCGGCCTCTACATGCACCAACATTCATCACACACAGGCACATGCATAAACACAGAAACAAACACAAAGCCATACCAAACACATGAGAGAGAGAGAGAGAGAGAGAGAGAGAGAGAGAGAGAGAGAGAGAGAGAGAGAATTTTTCTAATTTTGGCCCCTTGTTTCTGTTAATCTTACTACTTAAAATCCTTCAGAAAAAGTCAGGCCTTATGCAGTATGGAATGGCTTTTAAAGTTTTATTTTCCTGTTTGTGTTGCTGCACCTTAACTGCATTCAGAAGCAAATTATCATATCAAGAAGTGAATGGCTTAAATAAATGTTTTTATTGAAGTGACATGCAGTTGAAAATGGTGTCATTTATGGAACATAGCTGAGTAATTTGCTGCTTTGTAGAAGAAGGTGACTGTCTTGGAAAAAAATCAAGATGGCAGGAAAGGGATGCAAACATATTTACAGAAAACAAAGAAGCTGCCAGGTTTGCGGGGCTCACTGATGACCAGGCAACATTGCTGATGCACTGCAAATTTGATCATTGGGGGTTAACTTGGTTGTCTTCCTGTTGATTTCCCAAACAGTCCTCTTTTCTTCTTCTTCCCTTCAGATACCTTGTAGGTTATTGCCCACCAATTGCGCTCCTTTTGGAGCCAACTGCAGGTAATGAGATGCTGATTGGGGATTCTAGAATTCACTTGCCGATGATTATGTGTTATTTTAACAGGAGAATGACAATAATTTCCTGTAATGCCACTTGTTAAGGTAATTATGCTATAATTGCCCTATCAAGGTGTCATAGAGGAGAGGGGAGAAATTCCAGGATTTCACAGCTGCTGTCAGGCTCCTTTAAGATTTGTCTTGAAACTGCATTGTCAGCCATGAAGATAAATCCCCTTTAAACCTGAGCATAGTTGCTCTGAGTAAGGGAGATGATCTGAACTGAAGTTTTTCAAGATACAATTTTGAAAGTTCTAGTGTTACCGCTGCATGATGAATGCACAAATACACACACACACACATATTTGAATGAATTTGAATGAAATATCATATATTATGTATTTCAAAATCATTCATATATATATTTGCAATATATATTTAAATGTTACATTCAATGTTTTAATTTCAATAGAACATAAAGTTATTTTATTTAAAAGGTATGCTTGTTCTTCCAATAATTTTTTTATTCACCTTATATCCCAATCACAGGCCCCCTCCTTTCTTTCTTCCCATAAAATGTATGTTTAAGAAGAAGTTAATTATTACAAATGTAATAGGATGTATTACAGGAAACAAAACAATCCTTTCCAGGAGACAAAAAAAACTATATGATTGCGGCTAAAAATTTAATAGAAGACAATGTTCTAGACTAAGAGATAATTTAGCAGCTGTGGGACTGTAATGGCCCAGGATACAGAGAAAGGGTTGAGGGAGCTTTTCCATCAAACATGAGGATGACAAGAGTTGGCTATCTACCTCTTTCCAGCCTGGAACCATAAATCCAGATCCCCCGCTATCAACTCTAGTAAGAATTTATTACCATGAGAGTTACCAGGCTTCATTTATTGTTTGACCTTATAGCACACACACACACACACACACACACACACACACACTCCAACTCTACAAGTCTCTGAATATAAAGAAGCATCTTCCAATATCTTTGCCCTGGTCCTTGTATACAGCCAGACAAACCTTTCCCCAGAGACCCTGAACACCTCCCCAGGGGCATAAATACCTCCTTCCCCACAACAATAAAATAAACCAGTTCTTCAAAAATGTTCCCAAGTATGTTCATTGCCTGTGCACCCACTACCAACAGGGATCCTGTCCTGCACTCATCAGAAAACCCCATAAGATAAGCTTCCCTCCCTTTAGGCCAGCTGGGTGACTGATGGGCCTGACTATCCCAAGGAGGAAGCAAACATAGGGCAGCAGCAACATGTTTGCTACCAGAGGAGGATTGTTTAGTCATTTATGAATAACTCTGAGGTGCTGCTAAAGGGTGAGTATTATGGACAGACTCAGGATACTTGGACAGCTGATATTCCATCTGTGTGAATGATGGATCTCTAACATTGTTTGAAGATAAGTTTATTAGTTCTAACTTTCATAAATAAGTGAAAGTTTAGGGGCTGGACAGGTGACTTGGTTCATGTACCATATCATGTAAGAACAATAAGTTCCTGTAGAAATTTATTAAGTAAATAATGGGTCCCATTATAAAATATTGTGCAATTCTGTTCCCAAAAGGAAATTTGAATGTTTCCTTTGTACACTTTGAGCTTGGATTCTATTTGTAAGAACATGCAGTTGCGTGTGCTAAAACAAAATTCATTGACATACAAGAGTGAGCAGGAACTATGAAGAAGATGGGAAAGGAGACAGATTGAGTGACAGTGGGTTGGTAACATGGCATATGGGAAGGCATTTTTTGTATTTGGGTTGTCAAAAGAGAACATAAGCACCCAACCAGCCACACACCCCTTATGCACAAAGGTGTACCACCTGGAAGATATTCCACAGCAATGATGGCAAATTCATTGGCAGAGTTAACAGTTTCCTGTGTGATAAGTTGGTAGAAAGATTTGTGATGGTTATTATTAAGAAACAAGTGGTTGTCAATTGAATATATTTTCTGGGATAGGGATGGAGACACATGTCTACTTCTTTTAGTTTTAGGATGTCATCTAGTGCAGGCCTTTGCAGGCCCTGTGCATGCTGCCACAGTCCTTGTGACTTCATATATACACTAATTCTGTTGATTAGGAAAGCCTTGCTTCCTTCTTGTCTTCCACCCTTGCTGGCTTTTAACTGTCTGCCTCCACTTCTGGAAGGTTCCCTGGGCCCATAATGGTTCATGATTTGATGAAGACATCCCATTTAGAGTGGACTGTTCCATAGTTTCTCACTTTCTGTAAAATGTCTGACTGTGGTCTTTGTCTTTGTTCCCATCTGAGGCAGGAGGACGCTTCTGGGATGATAGCTGAGTATAGAGGAATATCATTTAGGTGTAATTCTGTTTCTACTTTAACAAAAATGTTTGTAGTAGTATTTAGTTTTACCCTAGGTCCTTGTGCTATGTAGTCTCAGGTACTTGGTCACCTATGCAGTGTCAGCAATGTGGAGTTGGCCTTAAATCAGTTCAGATGTTGGGTTATTCACTCCAGCTTGGTGCCAACACTGCCCTACCATATCTTACACTTGGTACACCATTGTGCATAAAGGGTTTGTAGCTGGCTGGGTTTAAAGTATACTTTAAAACAACAGAAATGAAGAGTAGAGAAGCAAAGAGCTAAGAATGGTGTCTTATACCTCATTTGAATATTTTTCAGTACTTTGCTACACAATTAGAGATTGAAGATGCTGTGGTTATAGAGACACAAAGGTGCTTGATTGTCAAACAATTTTCCAGTGAATGAGGGAAAATTAATTTATCAGCATAACATGTAGCAATAAATATTAAATGGAATATTCTTTCTGAACACATTGCTCCAACACATTTTTCCCAGGCTTGGCTTATCACTTATCTAGCAATGATATTTCACGCTTAATTTTTTTCTTTGGAGCTGGGGGTCATTTTGGTTTGTTAAGATCTTACTGAATAAAGATATTTCTTTTGGTACTAACTTACTTTACATTTAATGAATGTATATCTTATAGCATTTTTTAATTGTCTTAATTCAAAGACCTTGAACAATTGAAATAATAATTGAAATAATTATCTATTTTAAACCTAGTTTCATCTCATATCATCTTCACAAATATTTTCTGAATTTAAAATCTCTTCTACTATGTAAGTTGAAAGTATGTTGTTTTGGGGTTACATATTTTTGTAAGGGCTTTTTGGTTTGTTTAATTTATCTTATATATTTTACTTTGGGGTAATGTGTGGTAGACAGAAGACAACATGTGGAAATAAGTTCTGTTTTCACAGGTTAACAGGTTAGATGGTAAGCTCTTTGACTCAGTAGGTCATCTCACTAGCCCAAGTTTATCTTTGTATATATGAAAGAGAAATATGACATAATTTGGGCCATTTTCTGTAATAAAAATATCTTCATAATAAAAATTTACAACGAGGTTTTAATGTATGCTTTGTGAAATTGTGGATTAGCACTGGACCAGGTAGGCTCTTTGCTTGCTACATACCAACTTTCTTGCAAAAGGTTGACTGCAAGAGGTTGCAAATATTTTCAAATATCCTTTAGTTGATTCTGACTGAAAGGCAGAATTTCTAATTAAATTACTAGAAAATCCACAGTATTCATTTGGAAATAGTGTTTTCATAAAGCTTTCTCTTTCATGGCATAAAACACAATAAGTGAAATAAAACCCACTTTTCAAACTTATATTCTAAATAAACTCTTACCAGATTGTCAATTCCTTATATTCTTTAGCAACATTGGCATTTTACAGTAGTATGTCACAATATTTTACATTCCACTTCTTACTAATAATTTATTTCCAAATCACTGATATTCAGCCTGGAAGTTTTAGTGCTCATGTACAGGAAATAAGAATATCTCTAGCAATGGGCAAAGGCCTCTCTTTCAAATACTGTAGAACCAGTGAAATAATATAGTCATTACACTTCTCTCCATATTTGAAATAAAGATAATATTTGTCTGGTTATCTTTTTAATGTCTTTGGCTTCAACCCAATGTCCAATTGAACTAAGTGGATATTTAAGTTACAAAAAGACAGTTTCAATGTTCTCTTAAGCTTTCTCATCTTGCTTATCATCCACTGTGAGTGAAATGAAGGCACAGGATCCTCCTTGGAAGATTTTGATATATTTGAGGGTATTATTATGGGGATATTGGTATATTGTGTGGATGACATAATCTGTGAATTTTGATTATTTCATTGAATTTTAAGATTATTATCACATCATTTTCCTTTTATTTTCTACCCTCCAAACCTTCCCACATAATATTCCTTCCGCATACATACCTCTTTTTTCAAATCATGGCCTTTTCCTTTAGTTGTTGATACATGAATATATGTATATGTATATATATATATATGTATATATATATATATATATTCTTAAATGTAACATTCTCAATCTGTATAATGTTACTTGTATGTATATGTTCAGTGCTGCTCATTTGATATTAGATAACAAACTGATGAGCTCTTCTCTGGGGAATTCTATTTCTCACACTCTCAGCATTCCTTAGTTGTCTGTAGTTCTTTGTGTAAGAGTGAGAAATTGTGGGATTTACCACACCCACTTCAGTATGTCTACTTTTTTTGTGTTTGAACAGCTCCTATTTGGGTATTCGTATTAGTGAGACTTTATGTGTGCAGTTTCTAACATAACTAGGAAACAATCTCAGAGAACACTCTCTGATCCCTTGCCTCTTATAATCTTTCTACTGCCTCTTCTGCCACCTTTCCTGAATCTTAGGTGTGGGAGTTTTTTAGTAGAAATAGCCATTGGAACTGGGCTCCACAATTCTGCATTTTGATTGGTTGTGGTTTTCTGTTAATGATCCTCACCTCTTGCAAAGAAAAGTTCTCTTAATAAAGGGGTAAGGGTTAAATTTATCAGTGGGTATTAGGACAAATATTAAGAATGCAATTAAGAAGTATGCTGGTTTAGTAAAGTGGTAGATATAATTTTTTTCTACAGGATCCATAACATTCTTAGCCTTGGGTAGTTTGAAATGTGCATTCCTGTTTTAATATAGATGGAAACTAAAGAGTTTTCAGTTATTTGAAGGAATAAAATAGAATAGAAATGGCTAGAAACTGCCCTAATAAATGCCTGTTGGTTGTCTTACCTTATTCTCGGCTTTGTAAATTTTAATTTTATTTGTTTCTTCTTATGCAATATTGTTTGCAAGTTGCAGCATGTTCTCAAGGCAAGGAGGGTTATCAGTTACAAGTAAAATACCTTCAAATTCTACCTAATAATTATCCTGTAAGGAAATCAATGTGTTTGAAGAATTCTATTCTAGTTCAAGTGACATGTTGATTAGACGTACAGACTGTTCCATACTTCACCCCTGCAACTCCTGTGAAACTTGCTTTTTATTAATTAGACAGTGACCTAGGTATAAAATTGAAAGCACTGCACTTATGCAGGACATTGTGAATACACATTTTTACAGTGTTTGAGTTTTTAGCCAAGGGCTAGAGATGTGACTCAGTGTGTCCCCCTAGAATATGTGGACTCTGTTTTCTTCTCCAGAAATGAAATGGGTGGAAAAGAAATGAAGGAAAAGGAAAGCAAAACAAAACAAGACTTATCAAATGCTTTATTTGAAGGCATAAAAGTTTTTATGTTATGGTAATTCTCCAACCCAAATAAGTCCAGGCAAAGAAAACACAACTCAATTAATATGGATACAAGCTGCATGCCTAGATTGGGCAGATCTACCACTACACTACCATCTTCCCCATCTATGAGACCCCTTATAACTTGCAGATTCTCCAGGCCACATCCTTCTGCTAAACTTTCATTTCACTACCACCATCTTCTTCTCCTCCTCCACCTCCTTCTCCTCCTCTTCTTCCTCCTTCTTCCTCCTTCTTCCTCTTCCTCACCCCCCTCCTTTCTTCTGCCCCTTCTTCCAGGAGAACAGAATTAGCATCAAAATAAAAGTAGCCCCAGGGCTATCCACAACACATTTACATCATTTTATTGTTGGTTTATATGAAAAATTGACTAGGAAAAAGAAGGGGGTCTTGAATTTTCAAATTGTATTAGTAAGTATTGTCACTAGTGGGATATGAAGCTGAGGTACCATCATGTTGCTTTATGCAACAGCTTCAAGAGTTCTGTTTAGAGAGTTCTCTTCTTATAAGGGACAGGCCAGTATAAATCAAAATTGAAATTTATTAAGGAGAAATTTTAATCTGTAAACCCTGCACTTGTTAGTCAAGAGTTCAAAGCCAAGTTCAGCTACATAATGAGTTTGAGGACAGTGTAGAGTACATTGGATTTGGTCTTTAAAAAAGCTTCATTTAACATTTTATTTATGAGGATGATGATAATGGAGGTAGCATATGTGTGCATGCATGTGTGTGTGTGTTTGAGTATGTGTCATAGCATATATGTATTCTGAGAATGGAATCTGAGATACTTAGACTGTTGCTATTGCAAGTTTTTGTCTGCTGAACCATCTAGCTAGTGCCACCCCCACAAACTGTTTCAATATAGATTTAAGCACAAGGATTAATAAAAAGAGAAATTTTTTTAATTTATTTTTTTATTAGGTATTTTCCTCGTTTACATTTTCAATGCTATCCCAAAAGTCCTCCATACCCACCCCCCCTAATCCCCTACCCACCCACTCCCCCTTTTTGACCCTGGGGTTCCCCTGTACTGGGGCATATAATGTTTGCAAGTCCAATGGGCCTCTCTTTACAGTGATGGCCGACTAGGCCATCTTTTGATACATATGCAGCTAGAGACAAGAGCTCCGGGGTACTGGTTAGTTCATATTGTTGTTCCACCTATAGGGCTGCAGTTCCCTTTAGCTCCTTGGGTACTTTCTCTAGCTCATCCATTGGGGGCCGTGTGATCCATCCAATAGCTGACTGTGATCATCCACTTCTGTGTTTGCTAGGCCCCGGCATAGTCTCACAAGAGACAGCTATATCTGGGTCCTCTCAGCAAAATCTTGCTAGTGTATGCAATGGTGTCAGCGTTTGGAAGCTGATTATGGGATGGATCCCTGCATATGGCACTCACTAGATGGTCCATCCTTTCGTCACAGCTCCAAATTTTGTCTCTGTAACTTCTTCCATGGGTGTTTTGTTCCCATTTCTAAGAAGGGGCAAAGTGTCCACACTTTGGTCTTCGTTCTTCTTGAATTTCATGCGTTTAGCAAATTGTATCTTATATCTTGGGTATCCTAAGAAAATTTTAAAGATAGGATAAAGGCACATCCAGGAATGGGTTGAGTGGGGATCCTCATGATTTTTGGCAGTGACTGAAGTTCCATTTCTGAAGGCTGATAAATAACTTAAATAAGATCCTATGGGAGTTCCTGGTGTGCATTTGGTAGGATGACAGCCGATAAGGAAAAACCCTAGGACTCAAGCTTTTCAGAGGAATTTAAGATATGTTCTTTATGAACCAAGCTCATACCATTGATTTTGAGATCCCAAAATACTGTATATTTATAACAAGACCATATATGCTTAGGTGTCTAGCATGCTTCATCGTGAGTTTATCATTCTTGTTGTAAATTTCTCTACAGAAAAGAATATTAGCACAGATGACCTTCACACACATCTGTGAATTGTGTTGGAATTCTGGACTCTCAGCTGTGGGAGGTTTTAAACAGAATCCAGAGAGAAGGATGTATTTCATTTCCCACTTCCCCTAAGCTTCCCAGTCTCCTATACTGCCTCAGTAGCAACTGTGTTCAAAGGGTTCTATTACATAATATACTGGAATGACTTAAGGATAGAAATTTGGAGTGTGGATCATTATGTATCCAGGGTCACAGGTCCAAAAGAGCAAACAAAAGTGTCTACCTGTTCTGGAGAAACTGGAAACAACTCAAGGAACACAATCTTTATCATCAACCTCACAACAACCACCAATATGTTAGAAATAGAAGCAGATGGTTTACTTTCAGTGGAGTCTCCAGCTAGGTTATGCCAGACATAAATCAACAGAAAGCATCAGACCTTTGCTAACATCTGCTGTCTAGCTATTCCTTTGCCTAAACACTGCTAAACTAACCCACCGTCCCAAACTAGATGTTTAGTGTAGAAAAGAATCAACAGGCAAGCTTGCCTGCGTGAGACTATGTTTTAAAATAAGCACAATGCCAAATGAAGACAGGAAGCCATGCACAGGTCTTATTGAGTAAAAGACAAATGTAAGAAGCAGAGGGACCGATGACATCTGGGTGGTATGTAAGGTTGTACCATCCGGATAATATTCAAACAGGGAGGATATGCCAGGTGCTGAGGTTTGCAAAGTTTGTTCTCTGCTTCAATATGCTCAGGTTCCTTATGCCCCAGTCTCTTTAATCTTACAAAATGAGGGCCAGTTTCTCACACCAACAAACAAACAGAGTTCCAGACACTGAACTCCAAAGTCCCAATCTTTGATCTTTTAACTTCCTCATTCTTTTTTTTTTTTTTTCCCTTTTTTTTTTTTATTACATAATTTCCTCAATTACATTTCCAATACTATCCCAAAAGTCCCCCATAGCGCCCCCCACTTCCCTACCCACCCATTCCCATTCTTTTGGCCCTGGCATTCCCCTATATTGGGGCATATAAAGTTTGCAAGTCCAATGGGCCTCTCTTTCCATTGATGGCCGACTAGGCCATCTTTCGATACATATGCAGCTAGAGACAAGAGCTCCAGGGTTCCGGTTAGTACATCATGTTGTTCCAACAATAGGGTTGCAGATCCCTTTAGCTCCTTGGGTACTTTCTCTAGCTTCTCCATTGGGAGCCCTGTGATACATCCAATAGCTGACTGTGAACATCCACTCCTGTGTTTGCTAGGCCCCGGCATCGTCTCACAAGAGACAGCTATATTTGGGTCCTTTCAGCAAGATCTTGCTAGTGTATGCAATGGTGTCAGCGTTTAGAAGCTGATTATGGGATGGATCCCTGGATACAGCAGTCTCTAAATGGTCCATCCTTTCATCACAGCTACGAACTTTGTCTCTGTAGCTTCTTCCCTGGGTGTTTTGTTCCCAATTCTAAGAAGGTGCACAGTGTCCACACTTTGGTCTTCATTCTTCTTGAGTTTCATGCGTTTAGCAAATTGTATCTTATATCTTGGGTATCCTAAGTTTTGGGCTAATATCCACTTATCAATGAATACATATTGTGTGAGTTCTTTTGTGATTGTGTTACTTCACTCAAGATGATGCCCTCCAGGTCCATCCATTTGGCTAGGAATTTCATAAATTCATTCTTTTTAATAGCTGAGTAGTACTCCATTGTGTAAATGTACCATAATTTCTGTATCCATTCCTCTGTTGAGGGACATCTGGGTTCTTTCCAGCTTCTGGCTATTATAAATAGGGCTGCTATGAACATAGTAGAGCATGTGTCCTTTTTACCGGTTGGGACATCTTCTGGATATATGCCCAGGAGAGGTATTGCTGGATCCTCCGGTAGTACTATGTCCAATTTTCTGAGGAACCACCAGACTGATTTCCAGAGTGGTTGTACAAGCTTGCAATCCCACCAACAATGGAGGAGTGTTCCTCTTTCTCCACATCCTTGCCAGCATCTGCTGTCACCTGAATTTTTGATCTTAGCCATTCTGACTGGTGTGAGGTGGAATCTCAGGGTTGTTTTGATTTGCATTTCCCTGATGATTAAGGATGTTGAACATTTTTTCAGGTGCTTCTCTGCCATTCGGTATTCCTCAGGTGAGAATTCTTTGTTCAGTTCTGAGCCCCATTTTTTAATGGGGTTATTTGACTTTCTGGAGTCCACCTTCTTGAGTTCTTTATATATATTGGATATTAGTCCCTTATCTGATTTAGGATAGGTGAAGATCCTTTCCCAATCTGTTGGTGGTTTTTTTGTCTTATTGATGGTGTCTTTAGCCTTGCAGAAGCTTTGTAGTTTCATGAGGTCCCACTTGTCAATTCTCGATCTTACAGCACAAGCCATTACTGTTCTATTCAGGAATTTTTCCCCTGTGCCCATATCTTCAAGGCTTTTCCCCACTTTCTCCTCTATAAGTTTCAGTGTCTCTGGTTTTATGTGAAGTTCCTTGATCCACTTAGACTTGACCTTAGTACAAGGAGATAGGAATGGATCGATTCGCATTCTTCTACATGTTAACAACCAGTTGTGCCAGCACCATTTGTTGAAAATGCTGTCTTTCTTCCACTGGATGTTTTTAGCTCCCTTGTCGAAGATCAAGTGACCGTAGGTGTGTGGGTTCATTTCTGGGTCTTCAATTCTATTCCATTGGTCTATTTGTCTGTCACTATACCAGTACCATGCAGTTTTTATCACAATTGCTCTGTAGTAGAGCTTTAGGTCCGGCATGGTGATTCCACCAGAGGTTCTTTTATCCTTGAGAAGAGTTTTTGCTATCCTAGGTTTTTTGTTATTCCAGATGAATTTGCAGATTGCACTTTCTAATTCGTTGAAGAATTGATTTGGAATTTTGATGGGGATTGCATTGAATCTGTAGATTGCTTTTGGCAAAATAGCCATTTTTACAATGTTGATCCTGCCAATCCATGAGCATGGGAGATCTTTCCATCTTCTGAGATCTTCTATAATTTCTTTCTTCAGAGACTTGAAGTTTTTATTATACAGATCTTTCACTTCCTTAGTTAGAGTCACGCCAAGATATTTTATATTATTTGTGACTATTGAGAAGGGTGTTGTTTCCCTAATTTCTTTCTCAGCCTGTTTATTCTTTGTGTAGAGAAAGGCCATTGATTTGTTTGAGTTAATTTTATATCCAGCTACTTCACCGAAGCTGTTTATCAGGCTTAGGAGTTCTCTGGTGGAATTTTTAGGGTCACTTATATATACTATCATATCATCTGCAAAAAGTGATATTTTGACTTCATCTTTTCCAATTTGTATCCCTTTGATCTCCTTTTGTTGTCGAATTGCTCTGGCTAGGACTTCAAGTACAATGTTGAATAGGTATGGAGAAAGTGGACAGCCTTGTCTAGTCCCTGATTTTAGAGGGATTGCTTCAAGCTTCTCACCATTTACTTTGATGTTGGCTACTGGTTTGCTGTAGATTGCTTTTATCATGTTTAGGTATGGGCCTTGAATTCCTGATCTTTCCAAGACTTTTATCATGAATGGGTGTTGGATCTTGTCAAATGCTTTTTCCGCATCTAAGGAGATGACCATGTGGTTTTTGTCTTTGAGTTTGTTTATATACTGGATTACATTGATGGATTTCCGTATATTGAACCATCCCTGCATCCCTGGGATGAAACCTACTTGGTCAGGATGGATGATTGTTTTGATGTGTTCTTGGATTCGGTTAGCAAGAACTTTATTGAGGATTTTTGCATCAATATTCATAAGGGATATTGGTCTGAAGTTTTCTATCTTTGTTGGGTCTTTTTGTGGTTTAGGTATCAGAGTAATTGTGGCTTCATAGAATGAGTTGGGTAGAGTACCTTCTGTTTCTATTTTGTGGAATAGTTTGTGAAGAACTGGGATTAGATCTTCTTTGAAGGTCTGATAGAACTCTGCACTAAACCCATCTCGTCCTGGGCTTTTTTTAGTTGGGAGACTATTAATGACTGCTTCTATTTCTTTGGGGGATATAGGGCTGTTTAGATCATTAACCTGATCTTGATTCAACTTTGGTACCTGGTATCTGTCTAGGAACTTCTCCATTTCATCCAGGTTCTCCAGTTTTGTTGAGTATAGCCTTTGGTAGAAGGATCTGATGGTGTTTTGGATGTCTTCAGGATCTGTTGTTATGTCTCCTTTTTCATTTCTGATTTTGTTAATTAGGATGCTTTCCCTGTGCCCTCTAGTGAGTCTGGCTAAGGGTTTATCTATCTTGTTGATTTTCTCAAAGAACCAGCTCCTTGATTGGTTGATTCTTTGAATAGTTTTTCTTGTTTCCACTTGGTTGATTTCACCCCTGAGTTTGATTATTTCCTGCCGTCTACTCCTCTTGGGTGAATTTGCTTCCTTTTGTTCTAGTGCTTTTAGGTGTGTTGTCAAGCTGCTAATGTGTGCTCTCTCTAGTTTCCTTTTGGAGGCACTCAGAGCTATGAGTTTTCCTCTTAAAAATGCTTTCATTGCGTCCCATAAGTTTGGGTATGTTGTGGCTTCATTTTCATTGAACTCTAAAAAGTCCTTAATTTCTTTCTTTATTCCTTCCTTGACCAAGGTATCATTGAGAAGAGTGTTGTTCAGTTTCCACGTGAAGGTTGGCTTTCTATTATTTATTTTGTTATTGAAGATCAGCCTTAGTCCATGGTGATCTGATAGGATGCATGGGACAATTTCAATATTTTTATATCTGTTGAGGCCTGTTTTGTGACCAATTATGTGGTCAATTTTGGAGAAGGTACCATGAGGTGCTGAGAAGAAGGTATATCCTTTTGTTTTAGGATAGAATGTTCTGTAGATATCTGCCAGATCCATTTGATTCATAATTTCTCTTAGTTTCACTGTGTCCCTGTTTAGTTTCTGTTTCCATGATCTGTCCATTGGTGAAAGTGGTGTGTTGAAGTCTCCCACTATTATTGTATGAGGTGCAATGTGTGCTTTGAGATTTACTAAAGTTTCTTTAATGAATGTGGCTGCCTTTGTATTTGGAGCATAGATATTCAGGATTGATAGTTCCTCTTGGAGGATTTTACCTTTGATGAGTATGAAGTGTCCCTCCCTGTCTTTTTTAATGACTTTGGGTTGGAAGTCGATCTTATCAGATATTAGAATGGCTACTCCAGCTTGTTTCTTCATGCCATTTGCTTGGAGAATTGTTTTCCAGCCTTTCATTCTGAGGTAGTGTCTATCCTTTTCTCTGAGATGAGTTTCCTGTAAGCAGCAAAATGTTGGGTCTTGTTTGTGTAGCCAGTTTGTTAGTCTATGTCTTTTTATCGGGGAGTTGAGTCCATTGATATTACGAGATATTAAGGAAAAGAAATTGGTGTTTCCTGTTATTTTTGATGTTAAAGTTGGCATTTTGTTCTTGTGGCTGTCTTCTTTTAGGTTTGTTGAGGGATTACCTTCTTGTTGTTTCTAGGGCGTAGTTCCTGTCCTTGTATTGGTTTTTTTCTGTTATTATCCTTTGAAGGGCTGGATTCGTGGAGAGATAATGTGTGAATTTGGTTTTGTCGTGGAATACTTTGGTTTCTCCATCTATGTTAATTGAGAGTTTGGCTGGGTATAGTAGCCTGGGCTGGAATTTGTGTTCTTTTAGTGTCTGTATAACATCTGTCCAGGATCTTCTGGCTTTCATAGTCTCTGGTGAAAAGTCTGGTGTAATTCTGATAGGCTTGCCTTTATATGTTACTTGGCCTTTTTCTCTTACTGCTTTTAGTATTCTATCTTTATTTAGAGCATTTGTTGCTCTGATTATTATGTGTCGGGAGGTATTTCTTTTCTGATCCAGTCTATTTGGAGTTCTGTAGGCTTCTTGTATGTTCATGGGCATCTCTTTCTTTAGATTTGGGAAGTTTTCTTCTATAATTTTGTTGAAGATGTTTGCTGGTCCTTTGAGTTGAAAATCTTCATTCTCATCCACTCCTATTATCCGTAGGTTTGGTCTTCTCATTATGTCCTGTATTTCTTGGATGTTTTGAGTTAGGATCTTTTTGCGTTTTACATTTTCCTTGATTGTTGTGCCGATGTTCTCTATGGAATCTTCTGCACCTGAGATTCTCTCTTCCATCTCTTGTATTCTGTTGCTGATGCTTGCATCTATGGTTCCAGATTTCTTTCCTAGGGTTTCTATCTCCAGTGTTGCCTCATTTTGGGTTTTCTTTATTGTGTCTACTTCCCTTTTTAGGTCTAGTATGGTTTTGTTCATTTCCATCATCTGTTTGGATGTGTTTTCCTGTTTTTCTGTAAGGACTTCTACCTGTTTGATTATGTTATCATGTTTTTCTTTAAGGATTTGTAACTCTTTAGCAGTGTTCTCCTGCAATTCTTTAAGGGATTTTTGTGCTTCCTCTTTATTGTCTTCTTCCTTTTTAGCAGTGTTCTCCTGCATTTCTTTAAGTGTGTTATTAACGTCCTTCTTGAAGTCCTCTATCATCATCAGGAGATATGCTTTTAAATCCGTGTCTAGCTTTTCCGGTGTGTTGGGGTGCCCTGGACTGGGCGAAGTGGGGGTGCTGGGTTCTGATGATGGTGAGTGGTCTTGGTTTCTGTTAGTAAGATTATTACGTTTACCTTTCGCCATGTGGTAATCTCTGGGGTTAGTTGTTATCGTTGTCACTATTTAAAGATTGGAGCAGAAGCTGTGTTCCACTCACCAGCAATCTCTAAATCCTGCGGCGGGGGTCGTGGGTAGCTGATGGTACCCCGGTGCTGGTCCAGCCGGAAGAGGCCTGTGGTCCTACTCAGGCCGTTTTTCTGCTTCCCTAACTAATGCAGTCTCTGGTCCCGCGTGCAATTGGATTGGAGCAGAAGCTGTGTTCCACTCTCCAGAAGTCTTAAGATCCAGAAGTCTTAAGATCCTGTGGCGGGTGTTGTGGGCAGTTGGCGAGTGTCAGCAGATCCTGCGCCCCAGCTGCTCAGGTGCTTTTCTGACCGGAAGAGGGTTGTGGCCCTATGTAGGCCGGATTTCTCTCTCCCCAACCAGAGCAGTCTCAGGTCCCGCGCAATTGGACTGGAGCAGAAGCTGTGTTCCACTCACCAGCAGTCCCAAAATCCTGCGGCGGGGGTTGTGGGTAGCTGGCGGGTGTCAGGCAACCCTGCGCTCCCGCTACCCTGGCGCTGATCCGGCCGGGTGAGGCCTGTGGTCCTACTCAGGCCGGTTTCTGCTTCCCTAACTAATGCAGTCTCAGGTCCCGCGCAATTGGATTGGAGCAGAAGCTGTGCTCCACTCACCAGAAGTCTTAAGATCCTGTGGCGGGTGTTGTGGGCAGTTGGCGAGTGTCAGCAGACCCTGCGCCCCAGCTCTAACTTCCTCATTCTTGCTCCACCTTGGAACTTTTGGGTAACTGTCTCAGGATATTTTGGGGGGGAGGGACAGAGGAGCTCTTTCTGAGACTTCACTTTTGCACCCTAGTACTTGGCAACTATTATCCTCTTTGCACTTACCTGTTAATTAAGAAATCAGGCTCACCTCAACTTGATGCTAAATCACAAATGGATTGTAACTCACTCCCAGGATGTAAAAATCTTGATTCATATCACTTCTTGACAACTCACTTTTTGAGTCATCCTGTCCTGTGTGATCTTAGTGTCTAGTCCCTGTCCCAGTCCGTGGCCATCCTCTCCCACCCCATTCCCTTTCTCCACCTTCAGGGATCTGTCACTTAACTTCTCAGTGCAATCTGTCTTGTTTGCACTTCTGGCTCACTAGTAAAATAATGAACTTGACTGATACAGTAAAATCCCACAACATCCCTTAGCATGAACTTATCCACCAATCAAAGCACAGCAAAGATTATTTTGCATGCAGAAGCCTGGATTCTGGGGTCTGTATAGTCCCTTAGATTTACTGCTGTGGGGTCGAGCTTTTAGACTCTACATTCCTTTGCAGCCTGTCTGGAATTTTTAAAAAAATCATCTTAAATTTCTGTCTGCTATTTGAAATACAAAAGAAGCAGAGGCTAGGAGAAGCATATACAGAGAGTAAATGAATGTAACCACACTCATCTTCCCCCTCCCCTGGACCCCTAGTAGGATGGCTTGCATTTCCTCTAAAAACCATAAATAGCTTTATTTCTCATTAATGGAGTAATTTATATGGACCCTAGTATCTTCATCGACAGCACTTTTTATCCAGGAGCAAATGTGCCCCATTTACGGAATCAATTACATGAGTTACGAAGAGGAGCCCGAGCTTCATCGCGTTCCATTCTTCTCAATAACAAAGGAGAAAACACATTAAAAACTAGCATTGATGGGTTGTTGTGAGATCCGGTCAATGCGCTCTTCCAGAGTTGAAATTAAAAGGCAGTTAGGAGAAAATTGTTTGCTCTGGTCATCAGTCACAATGTGAAAGGCCTTTTTCCCACAATGATTAATTAAAAGCCCCAAAGAGTGAGAATAAGAGAGGAAACTTTAATAAAGAAGCTGGCTGGTTCCTGGTACCATCTTGCGTTAATAGACGATGCTTTCGCTTGGCTAAGTGTTATTGCTGCAGTCCATAATTTCATCTTGAAAATGGGCAAGGGAGTGAATCTTCCTCCTCGTAATTGAGTATTGATTTGAAAATAAATGGTGGTGAAACTCCCACTGAACTGTCAGGATATATTCTGGACAGCGCTGACAATAAATGATTTCTGGCTCTTGTGAAAGGTATGGATCAGCTTGATACTTAAACACAGAGAGAGCCCGGGCAATCTGTCTTCCGTTTTATCAAGTTTCCCAGGGTCAATACATGACACAACATGGGGAGGTGGCATTCACATCCCGAGGCCCAGCTCAGACTCCATTATCATCCTCCTTTGTAAAATGTTTCCTTAAATTTGGAAAGCAATTTTAAAACAGCAGGTTCCGACATTTGCCTGCTCTTCCAAATAATAGCTTCCTTCTAAATGCCGCACTTAGGAAATACTTTCCAATGCATTTTCAATGGAAGGGAGTTAAAATGTCATTATAAATGTTTCAACGAACTCGATAGATTTCCTTTACAAGTGGTAAGTAGCAAAAATTGGGTGTGATATAACTAGGCACAAAAAAAAAAAAAATTACAAAGGACACTTTTCACCCTGTAGTTTAGTGTCATTCAAAGTGTTTATAGATTGCCCAACTTCATCAATGGGCAGCTATACTCAGTAGTAAAAGTGATTTCTGGGGAAAAACATCGAAGGAGATTTAAAGGGATATAATAAGATTCTAAAACAGGAATGCTCTTTTGAAAATAGTATTCAGCTGGCAAATCCTCTGGGGTGGGGGTGGGGGGACCACACCTGAGCTCATTATGCCTTAAAGAGTCATTTTATTTCTTTTTCTGATATGTAGTCGTTCAAAACTTCACATTTCAGTCATATAATGCAAGCTTGTTGAATTTAACTTTCACTCATTAGCAACTGTATATTGTATAAAATAAGAATAAAATAGCCTTCACAGAAGGGAGGAGGGAGGTTCTTGTAGCCTCCTTTCTAATTACCAAGTTGTGTATGGCTGAGAATGTTTTGTTCAGGACACAGGAAGCTGAGTGTGCCAACCAAGAAGAGTCCGTTGATTTTTCCACATTAAAGTGGAAGAGGTCCTATTTCCTGTATTTCTTTTTCCTAGAGGGCTCTTTTCGTTTGTTTGCTTGTTTGCTTGGCTTTTGTTTGTTTGTTTGCTTTATAGAAAACCTGTAATATAATTTAAAACTCAATAACCACAAGGCTCTGTGGACCTCTATGGAAGTTGTGAAATATCTGTCTTCTCTATTTCACATCAATATATAGAATCTGTTAGGCATCATTGTCTGGTGAGTAATAGTTGAAACAATTAAAGAGAACTTTATAAATTGTACTGAATTGGCATTGGGCAATTGTGGATGGCTATTAAGGAGCTTTAATGTCATTCCATTATTCTGTGTCTCCACCCAAAATTATCTAAGAGAAGAAATAACTGCATTTCCATCCCACAGTGCTATTGGTTGGCTCTTTTATAGCAATATGCTCTTTTAAAAAGCAGCAAAAGTCATCAGAGATTTTTTTATACATGTGGATTTTGAACAAAACACACTGTATTAAAAATATTTTAAGGAATTTTACATTACCAATGCCTATCTGCCAAGGTATTAGGTTCACAAATTAGATTTAGTATTTTATTATAAGTATGGGCTAAAATGCTTCAAATGTATCATGGAGAATAAATGCAGCCTGAAATAATTATCTTATTTGTTCCTTGATTGCATTTTTGGATTGCCATGGGATCACTTTTAAAATATCTCTGAAAATTGAGCTTATGTCCTTAAATGTTTATAAGAACAGATGCTTATAAACAGATGTTTATAAGAAAGATGTATACCTTCTGTTTAGTGACTAAAAGATTGAAACTCAGGACTAACACTGAAGTGTCAGCTGAAAAGTATCTCTACTGCAAATGGAAATGTGTGCTTAGAAGGCATCAACATGGGGACCAGTGGAGTGGCTTGGTGTGCAAAGGCACATGAGGCCGAGCCTGACAAGTTAAGCCCTGTCCCTGAGACCCACACGGCAAAAGGAAAGAGACAGCTCCTGCAGGGAGTTCTCTGACCTTGGGCTCCATAGCACCAGCTTGCCCCATCTCACCACAGAAGTAAGAATAAAGACATGGAGAAAATGGTTTGCAACTTCTAAACATGACACCATAATCCTGTCCACCAAAGCAGGGCTTTGTGTGTTTCATTATTCTCACAGGAATTTCCTCTCCAATGAGGTGCTCATTAGCTGCAGTCAATCTGTTATCTAACCAGGAGGAGGAACCCTTTCTCAAAGTTCAGGTCAGCTTGACCACTACTTAAATCCCCGCATTAATTATTAACTTAACATAAACACACCTCTAGGAGTGGCTGAGAAGCACCTGAAAAAAATGTTCAGCATCCTTAATCATCAGGGAAATGCAAATCAAAACAACCCTGAGATTCCACCTCACACCAGTCAGAATAGCTAAGATCAAAAATTCAGGTGACAGCAGATGCTGGCAAGGATGTGGAGAAAGAGGAACACTCCTCCATTTTTGGTGGGATTGCAAGCTTGTACAACCACTCTGGAAATCAGTCTGGCGGTTCCTCAGACAATTGGACATAGTCTACCGGAGGATCCCGCAATACCTCTCCTGGGCATATATCCAGAAGATTTTCCAACAGGTAAGAAGGACACATGCTCCACTATGTTCATAGCAGCCTTATTTATAATAGCCAGAAGCTGGAAAGAACCCAGATGCCCCTCAACAGAGGAATGGATACAGAAAATGTGGTACATTTACACAATAGAGTACTACTCAGCTATTAAAAAGAATGAATTTATGAAATTCCTAGGCAAATGGATGGACCTGGAGGGCATCATCCTGAGTGAGGTAACCCAATCACAAAAGAACTCACATGACATGGACACACTGATAAGTGGATATTAGCCCAGAAACTTAGAATACCCAAGATATAAGATACAATTTGCAAAACACATGAAACTCAAGAAGAATGAAGACCAAAGTGTGGTCACTTTGCCCCTTCTTAGAATTGGGAACAAAACACCCATGGAAGGAGTTACAGAGACAAAGTTTGGAGCTGAGACGAAAGAATGGACCATTTAGAGACTGCCGCACCCGGGGATCCATCCCAAAATCAGCCTCCAAACACAGACACCATCGCATATGCCAGCAAGATTTTGCTGAAAGGACCCTGATATAGCTGATCTGTGTGTGGTTATGCCGATTCCTGGCAAACAAAGTGGATGCTCACAGTCAGCTATTGGATGGAACACAGGGGCCCCCAATGGAGGAGCTAGAGAAAGTACCCAAGGAGCTAAAGGGGTCTGCAGCCCTATAGGTAGAACAACAATATGAACTAACCAATACCCCCAGAGCTCGTGTCTCTAGCTGCATATGTAGCAGAAGATGGTCTGGTCAGCCATCATTGGGAAGAGAGGCCCCTTGGTCTTGCAAACTTTATATGCCTCAGTACAAGGGAACACCAAGGCCAAGAAGTGGGAGTGGGTGGGTAGGGGAGTGGGGGGGTATGGGGGACTTTTGGGATAGCGTTTGAAATGAAAATGAAGAAAATAGCTAATAAAAAATGTACAAAAAAAACCCCACTCCTCTAGGATTGAAATCTACATGTCAGTAATGAGGTATCTTTTTATTCTAGTTGAGATCGTCTCCAATGTTATTTTAAATTAATGGATATCCTTAGCATATTAAAAAAAAACAACTAAAGAAAGTGAACCAAATCTTTAACATTTATTTTTTACTACTTTTTATTGTGTGTTTGTGCATCTGTCTGTGAATGAGTTTGAGAATAGATGTTCATGGAGAGCAGAGATAGGGTTCTCTTGGATCTGAAATTCCAGACAATGGTGAACCACTGGATGTGGTTGTTAGGAATTGAATTAACAGCTACTGTAAGAGCAGCATATGGTCCTAACCACTGAGCCATCTCTCTGGCCTTTGATACTACTCTTAACCAAAATGATAAACTTTCCAAAATATAAAGCAAGATGAAGAACACAACATAGTTTAGAAATGTAAGCAGGTAACATGTTAACAAAGTGAGGAAGGTAGTTAGTTATACCTATACAATTGCACAATGCAATGTAAAATATAAACTAAACAACAGTTTTCCTAGGCAGGGTCCTTATATGCTAAGCTCTTGTTATTGTGACCCTTTAGGAAGCCCAAAGTTGAGATCTTTCTTTGCTGAGTACTGAAATGCACTCTCCACAAGGCCAGCCAGCTGCATGCACTGTCTGCCTCAAGTGTCCCAGTAGAAAATCTACAGCAACGGCAGTAGCTTGGGCTTCTTTGTACATCAGCCATGATTGATTGGTCGTGGTTGTGTGGGCTTGGGTGGAGAAGAATGCGAGGCCGTTACTTTGCTAGGTTGAGAACTGCCACGTTAGATTAATGTTGCCTGTGATAGACTTCAGAGGGAATATACAGACGCAAGCTCATCTTGTCTAGTATTTAGGGCATGGCTGATGATGGAGTGTGCTGCAAAGGGGAGCTCTCTCTCTCTCTCTCTCTCTCTCGTGTGTGTGTGTGTGTGTGTGTGTGTGTGTGTGTGTGTGTGTGTGCACTCAAGTAACAAGTTACAATTTCTCAAAAGAAATTTAGGTTAGCTTCATGGCCTCTATCCTGCCATTAATTATTTAATCATTTTCTCAGGATTAATACTCTTATAGGTGCATAGTTCACATTAGTGATATGGCACATGGAAACCACATTTATTCCGGTGACCTCCACCATTGTGCTTTTTTCCAGTTTTTTTGAGAAATATAGTTTCTTGCCGACCCTGCATCTTAGCCATTTGGCTAGGCAAGCTGGTCGGCAAGCCTGGGAACACAAGGACTGCAGATACACACCAGCCAGTCCTCATGTAAATGGTGCTGTAGAACAAACTAAGGCCTCCCATTCCTGAGTGGCAACAGTTCACCAACAGAGCAATTTCCCCACACCCCAGTCTTTGTCTTTTCAGTCTTACAAAGTCAACTTTATTTTATCTGTCTCTGAACTCTGGTCCAACTGAAACAACCATATAGCCATGTAGTGAAACATTTGAAACTTTCAGTTCAGATCTTCAAGCATCCCAATTTACCTTAGATATCCCCCAGATAGATTGGGGGAAATTTTTTGAATTAAATTATTTAGATATTTTAAAAAAAGTTCTCTTCATTTTAGGCACATTTTCAAAACTCTGGGCTTGCAGCTTCCATTCCATTGTTTTTCCTTTGGTTGCCTTCTTTCTCCACATTGTCAGCTTTAAGAACAGAGATAAAAAGAAAAAAAAAAACTTCAACAATGTAAAGCACAAAATGCATGAAGAAAACAAACAAGAGAGCTCTCTGCTGCACCAATGCCCTTCCACAGAGGAATGCTAAGAGGAAGCTGGGCTTGCCTGGGAACTGGTACATGCTCCTTCCCTTTCGGGGGAAAGATCACTTAGTGAGCTGTAAGCACACACATATCCAAGTAAGAGTGAAGGGGTGTCTTGAGCCTTGTGAGTGCCATAGTGCAGCAACTATCAGATTTGGTAAACATCTAAGCAGGAAAAGGTTTCAAACATACAGGGAGTTTTGGTGATTGTAGGTTTTCATAAATGCATTTTATCCCATAGCCTTTATAAATCTGAAAAATAAAATGGTTTATGTGCTCAAAAATAATAACTGAGTGAATGTGTTAGTAATAGTGTCAAAAACTCCTCCTAAAGTCAGAAATGACCTCTATATCCATTTCTAAATCTAAACCATTTCTTGACCTCTGAGCTTATTGATGAATAATAATAGTCTACAAAGAAAGCATTTCTGTGTAAAATCTCTTAAAGGTTTTAAAAGCATTTGACAATGTTTGTTTTTCTATTTATCAGCATAAGTTGATCCATTTAAAACATTATTTATAGATTAAAGAATTTTCAGGCAAAGCTTTAGGTAATTGTGTGTGTGTGTGTGTGTGTGTGTGTGTATGGAGAGAGAGAGAGAAAGAATTTAATGTGCTCATTGTAAGCATTTGAGGTATAACAATCAAATTCCAATGATCCTGGTCTATTTCCATTTCTGTATCCTAATGTTTGTTCAACTGATAATTTTGTACTTTAAAGCAAGTTTGGAAAAAAACAAAAACAAAAACCGCAGAGTTGTTGGTTTCGAAGCTTGCCAAAAACCATGTTCTTATTTGTAACTGGCTGCTGATTGTGAGGTGATAATGCATGCAGATTGTGTCAGAAACACGCTGCTTGCACATGCAGGGCCAATCCATGGCAACACTCTCTCACACCCTCATATTCAGGGCCTGTGACCTTCATTATCACTAATTAATTCAATAGCTATACTGTTTTCATGTAAGGTAGACCCTAAATCTACATAGAAGTCTTTGACCATAGCTTGATAACATTCAATGCATTCAATACCATCATCCCACCCCTTATTCTCAGAACAAAACATGTCTTAGCTTTTGTTTCCCAAGGAAATGTTTTAAGATTTCTACTTTCTGGTTGACCATACATTTCTGTATTAAATTTTCCATATCTAGTATGCCTGGGCATACAGTCAATGATCTTTTTATGATTTTTTTCCCTTCCATGTCCCACAGGAAATGAAGACTTTGATGTGGTATACTTGGCTGAGGAAGGCAGGTGGCAGACACTGTGTTCTTGTTAAATAGTAAACAAATGCTGAAAAAAAATCAATGCATAGTGTTTTCAAGAAAAGATGACAAAATGATATCAGCATTTTAGAGTAGACCCTCATTGATGCATAGGCTTTAAATATCCAGGAAGACATTCCAAAGGACAATTCCTAGAATTTAATTAGCAATATTCCTCTCTCTGGCTCTGCCTCTGTTGCTCTCTCTCTCTGTCTGTGTGGTGTGTGTGTGTGTGTGTGTGTGTGTGTGTGTGTGTGTGTGTGTGTGTGTGAGTGTGGGTGGAGTGAGTCTGAGTGTGGAATCTGAGTGTGTGTAAGTGTGTGAGTCTTTGTGTGTGTGAGAATATGTATGTGTGAATATGTGAGTGAGTCTGTGTAAGTTTGTATGTGAGTGTCTGTGTATGTGTGTGAGAGAGTATGTATGTGTGAATGTGTGAGTATGTATGTGAGTGTATATGTTTTATGAGTGTAAATGAGAGAGAATATGTGTGTGTATGTGAGAGTGTGTGTATAAGTATGGTTGTGGGTGAGTCTGTGTCTATGTGTCTGTCTCTGAGTGTGTGTGAGAGAGAATGTGTGTGTAAGAAAGCATGTGTGTATAAGAAAGCATGTTTAAGTGACCCTAAAAATTCCACCAGAGAACTCCTAAACCTGATAAACAGCTTCAGTGAAGTAGCTGGATATAAAATTAACTCAAACAAGTCAATGGCCTTTCTCTATACAAAGAATAAACAGGCTGAGAAAGAAATTAGGGAAACAACACCCTTCTCAATAGTCACAAATATGATAAAATACCTTGGCGTGACTCTAACTAAGAAAGTGAAAGATCTGTATGACAAGAACTTCAAGTCCCTGAAGAAAGAAATTAAAGAAGATCTCAGAAGATGGAAAGATCTCCCAGGCTCATGGATTGGCAGGATCAACATTGTAAAAATGGCTATCTTGCCAAAAGCAATCTACAGATTCAATGCAATCCCCATCAAAATTCCAACTCAATTCTTCAACGAATTAGAAAGAGCAATCTGCAAATTCATCTGGAATAACAAAAAACCTAGGATAGCAAAAACTCTTCTCAAGGATAAAAGAACCTCTGGTGGAATTACCATGCCTGACCTAAAGCTTTACTACAGAGCAATTGTGATAAAAACTGCATGGTACTGGTATAGTGACTGACAAGTAGACCAATGGAATAGAATTGAAGACCCAGAAATGAACCTACACACCTATGGTCAGTTGATCTTTGACAAGGGAGCTAAAACCATCCAGTGGAAGAAAGACAGCATTTTCAACAAATGGTGCTAGCACAACTGGTGGTTATCATGTAGAAGAATGGGAATTGATCCATTCCTATCTCCTTGTACTAAGGTCAAATCTAAGTGGATCAAGGAACTCCACATAAAACTAGAGACACTGAAACTTATAGAGGAGAAAGTGGGGGAAAGCCTCGAAGATATGGGCACAGGGGAAAAATTCTTGAATAGAACAGCAATGGCTTGTGCTGTAAGATCGAGAACTGACAAATGGGACCTCATGAAACTGCAAAGCTTCTGCAAGGCAAAAGACACTGTCAATAAGACAAAAAGGCCACCAAGAGATTGGGAAAGGATCATTACCTATCCTAAATCAGATAAGGGACTAATATCCAATATATATAAAGAACTCAAGAAGGTGGACTCCAGGAAGTCAAATAACCCCATTAAAAAAACAAAGAATTCTCACCTGAGGAATACCGAATGGCTGAGAAACACCTGAAAAAATGTTCAGCATCCTTAATCATCAGAGAAATGCAAATCAAAACAACCCTGAGATTCCATCTCACACCAGTCAGAATGGCTAAGATCAAAACTTCAGGTGACAGCAGATGTTGGTGAGGATGTGGAGAAAGAGGAACACTCCTCCATTGTTGGTGGGATTGCAAGCTTTTACAACCACTCTGAAAATCAATCTGGCGGTTCCTCAGAAAATTGGACATAGTCTACTGGAGGATCCCGCAATACCTCTCCTGGGCATATATCCAGAAGATGTCCCAACCGGTAAGAAGGACACATGCTCCACTATGTTCATAGCAGCCTTATTTATAATAGCCAGAAGCTGGAAAGAACCCAGATGCCCCTCAACAGAGGAATGGATACAGAAAATGTGGTACATTTACACAATGGAGTACACTCAGCTATTAAAAAGAATGAATTTATGAAATTCCTAGGGAAATGGTTGGACCTGGAGGGCATCATCCTGAGTGAGGTAACACAATCACAAAAGAACTCAAATGATATATACTCACTGATAAGTGGATATTAGCCCAGATACTTAGGATACCCGAGATATAAGATACAATTTGCAAAACACATGAAACTCAAGAAGAACGAAGACCAAAGTGTGGACACGGTGCCCCTTCTTAGAATTGGGAACAATCACCCATGGAAGGAGTTACAGATACAAAGTTTGGAGCTGAGACAAAAGGATGTACCATCTAGAGACTGCCATATCCAGGGATCCATCCCATAATTAGCCTCCAAATGATGACACCATTGCATACACTAGAAGCATTTGCTGAAAGGACCCTGATATAGCTGTCTCTTGTAAGACTAGGCCAGGGTCTAGCAAACACAGAAGTGGATGCTCACAGACAGCTATTGGATGGATCACAGGGCCCCCAATGGAGGAGCTAGAGAAAGTATCCAAGGATCTAAAGAGATCTGCAACCCTGTAGGTGCAACAACATTATGAACTAACCAATACCCCAGAGCTCTTGACTCTAACTGCATATGTATCAAAAGATGGCCTAGTCGGCCATCACTGGAAAGAGAGGCCCATTGGACATGCAAACTTTATATCCTCCAGTACAGGGGAACTCCAGGGCCAAAAAGTGGGAAAGGGTGGGTAGGGGAGTGGGGGTGGAGGGTATGGGGGACTTTTGGGATAGCATTGGAAATGTAATTGAGGAAAATACGTAAAATAAAATATTAAAAAAATAAAAGAAAGCATGTGTGTATTTTTGTGTGTGTTATATGTATGTTCCTGTGAACATGTGGAAGCCGCCCCAGGATGATACTTGGTTCCCACTGCTATCATTTTCTGCTTTATTCTTTCCACATGGAATCTTTCAGCCAACTTGGAAGCAGGTCAGAGCCAGAAATCCTCTGTGATACTTATGTCTTCTCTATGACTACACTGAGTTAGAGGACTCCTCCTGAGTGTCAGAGCCTGACTTTTCACATGTGTGCTAGAGGTTTGACCACAGGTCCTCATGCCTGTGTAGTAAGCAGTTTCACCCACAATGACCACAACCCTGTGGTCTTTTCATTATATCAGTTTGAATGATTTGGTGGTCCAAATCTAGAGCAGCATTCCGCATGGCAAATTTCGGTGCATTTTTGCTTTCCCCGTGGTAAGGAACTCTCAGTGGCTGTGATGGTTTGTATATGCTCTGCCCAGTGAGTGGCACTATTAGAAGATGTGGCCCTGTTGGAGTAGGTTTGTCAATGTGGGTGTGGGCTATAAGACCCTCATCTCAGCTGCCTGGATGCCAGTATTCTGCTAGTAGCCTTCAGAATAATATGTAGAACTCTCAGGTCCTCCTGTACCATGCATATCTAGATGCTGCCATGTTCCCTCCTTGATTATATTGAATTGAACCTCTGAACCTGTAAGCCATCCCCAATTAAATGTCCTTTTAAAGACTTGCCTTGGTCATGGTGTCTGTTCACAGCAGTAAAACCCTAAGACAGAAGTTGGTACCAGTGACTGGGGTATTGCTGTGATAGGCCTGACCATGTTTTTGTTTGGAAGAATGTGGATTTGGGGACTTTGGATTTGGAAAGCCACTGTGTTTTAAGTGGGTCTTAGTGAGCCATTCTAGTAGGAATATGGAAGACTTTGTTGCTGTGAGTGACTTGAATTGTGCAGACATGGCCCAAGAGTTTCAGTGAAGAACTTCAATATGTGGTCTAGAGACTGTTTTTGTAATATTTCAGTGAAGAACATATCTGCTTTTTGCCCTTGTTTGAAGAGTGTACCTGGGGCTAAGGTAAAGAGATTTTATATTAATTGCATTGACAAAAGAAGTCTCTAAAAAGCCCAGTAAAACTTTGTTCTCTGGTTAATTCTCATGAAGTGCATTTTGAACAACTGTAGCAAGCTTAGAAAGAAAAAAATATAAAGGGGCACCAGGAAGTGAAATGGAGCTGAATCCTCTGTTCACAGTTATTAAATTGAATTAAGGGAGTGGTGACCTTAGGGGATGATCTCTCCTGGCTAAATTTAGGTCCAGTGGTAGTATAAACCTTTAATCCCAGAAGGCAAAGGCAAGCAGTTCTCTGAATTCAAGCCCAGCCTAGGACACAGCAGGTTCTAGGTGAAGAAAAGCTTTAAGTCCAGGTGTGGTGGTGCATACCTTTAATCCCAGTATTCAGGAGGTAGAGCCATGCAGATCTCTGAGTTCAAAGTCAATCTACAGAGCAAGTTCCAAGACAGCCAAGCTTAAGCAGTGAATGAGTTGGGAAACAGACAATTATAATGGACTAGGACAAGGGGGGAGGGCGGGGGGGGGAGGTTCCAGCTCAGCAAGCAGCAGAACTCAGCAGCTTTGATCATTTGGCTCTAGAGGCAAGAATAGAAGGGACTACTGGGACAACTGATGCTGGTTAGCTGGAGCTAAGAAATTAGTGGTGATTAATAAGAGACGAGCATCACTGAGGTGAAAACTTCTGGGAAGTGTTCTCTGAGACGACAAAAAAGCTGTGTTCCAGAGGTAGTCAAGGTTGTACTTTATGCCACAGCTGAACTTGGTAATGTGTAAGAGTTACCCAGGTGGTACTGGTTTTGAAGGCATGAAGGGGCATGAAGAACAGTTGAGGCTTGACACTGTGAGAGACCTTGGAAGGCCATTGGCGAAGGTGCAGCCTCAGTTGCAATTGATGGCCCAGAACTGAAGGGATTATACAAAGGAGTTGAGGCTTGGCACCATGAAGAGAGCCTATTGTTGAAGCCTATTTGCAGTGGAAGACCCCAGCATATTGGAAGATGCCAGTACCATGGGATTATCACCAAGAACGGCAGCTGCAAGGGATCAACCTGAGCTTAGAATACTACAGAGGGCAGAGCTAGAGAAGTGATGTTAGAGGAGGAGCCCAGAAGATCATGTGTGCTTCCCAGATACAGAAACAAAAAGCGGTGATACTGAAGTTTTCTTGGAGAACCCAAGATGTTCGAGATGCCAGAGCCATAGGATACCTGCTGTGAAAAGCGGCTAACAGGGAATAGAACCATCCAAGGAGAGAGGAGTTTGTTGCAGTCAACAAAGATAAAAAAGAAGGAGATTTTGAAGATTGCTTTGACATCAGACATAGAAATGCGGAGTTTGGACTTTGCCTAACTGGTTTCCTGTCTTGCTTTGGGGATTCAATTTAAGTGATTGTATGAATCTCAAAAGAGACTTTGAACTTTGGACTTTTAACACTGTTGAGACTGCTATAGACTACAGGGACTTTTGAAATTGGACTAAATATATTTTGCATCATGCGATGTTTAGGTATGGCCTCTATATACTCATATGTTTGGACAAGCCTATGGTGGCTAGGAAGTGGAATGTGATCGTTTGTATATGCTCAACCCAGGGAGTGGCATTATTAGAAAGTATGGCCCTGTTAGAGTATGTGTATCACTGTGGATGTAAGACCTTCATCTCAGCTGCCTGGAAGCCAGTATTCTACCAGCAGCCTTCAGAAGATGTAGAACTCTCAGCTCCTCCTGTTCTATGCTTGCCTGGATGCTGCCATGTTCCCCTTGATGACTGAATAGACTGAACCTCTGAACCTGTAAGCCAGCCCCAGTTAAACGTTGTCCTTTATAAGACTTACTTGGGTTCTGATGTCTGTTCATGACAGTAAAATCCTAACTAAGATCGTAGCCATTCAGGTGTGGGAATAGAAATAAGAATACAGTAATGAGTCTTTGTTCACAACTTGTTTTAATGTACACCTTTCAAGTGGTCAGAGCTATCTTGGGGTATCTTCCTCCCCTCTTAGTCTTCCAAAAGTGTTTTCTGGTTTTAGTTTCTACTGATAAAAATATTGAATATGAGGACAGCAAAGAATATATTCTCCCCAAACAAATCCAATGGGTTGAGCTAGAGAGATGGCAGTTAAGAGCTATAGGAAATTTCACAATGGACCAGGGTTTGACTCCCACCACCTAAACATTGACTCACAACTGCCTATAACTCCAATTTCAGTTCCAAGGTATCCATACTGAATGTGGTATACACACATACATGCATGCCAAACACACATACATGAAATAAAGAATAAAATTAGAGACAAAATAGACCAAATCTAAATCCTATGGATGCTCACACAAAATGGTATAGAGGAGCCTTTCTAGCAAGCAGGATCAGTATTCTGGAAAGATGTCTCAATGGCAACTCCTATAGTCACCCTCTTTAACATTACTACAACCTTAGTTGCATTATAGATTATAGTTCTCCTACTATTACAGTGTCAGACTTGTAATTGTCATAGTTTCAGAAGAATTCAACCCAGATGTTACATGTGTTTTTACTGTTGATGTGATGGTTAAATAATGGTTGTCAACCTGACAGGATCTAGAATCCTCTAGGAAATAAAGCCTCGGGCCATGGTTGGGAGCCAGTATCTAGGTTAGGTTGAATGTTTCATGGATTCACACAAGAGTAAGTAGACATTTAATGCTTTTCATAGCATTCCGTACTTTTCTGTTTCAAAAGTGAGTTTAGCAGAAATAATGATTACTTAATGTTTTACAAATATTTTGATGTTTCAGTACTACACTAAATTTATGTGATACTACCATGATTGAACTATGAAAATTACAGCTTAACCAGTTATGTAAGTAAATACAAAATATTTAATACTAAGCCCCAAGGTTTGAGTTCTCCTAGTTATTATCACTTCTTTGATGTTAGTGCTGGGAATGGAGTTAAGAGTTCTGTGCAGGCTAGAAAAGGTTTATCTCTCTGAGATTCACCACTGTTTACCTTATATTTTAAGGCAGGATCTCCCTTAGTTGCCCGAGTTTTTTGAGCTCATGCTTGCCTCTGACTATTGGTTCTCTCCATTCTGCATCCATGTAGCTGGGAATGCAGGCATGCACCACCACGTGTGACTCTGCTGCAAAATATTGGAGCATAGCCATATGCGTTTCAAAAGAAAGGACATATTCAATGATATGTCCTTCCAATACACAGTTTGCTTGTGCATCTCAGGAAAGCTATATATTAGGAAGCTGGTATTAATTCTATTTTTACTGAGGACTAAAATTTAGTTTCTAAATTACCCACCCTTCATTGAGCACAAATAGATATGAGTCTGGACTACCTCTGGCCTCTTGCCTCCAAACACAATATACACCCACACTGTTATTTAAGGAATTTGCAGGCATCATGCACTTCACAGCAATTTAGGGTCTGAATTTCTCCCCATCCTGGCAGAGGTTCTGGTTGGCAGCCCTCTGCTGCAGCCGTCTCTCTCCAAGCTGGCAGGGCTATTTAGGGTGGTGGTATTTATGCAAAGATAATACAGAACAGCAATTACCTGCTCATCTGTTCTCCAGGCTGATTGTCAATCACAGGCAAGCAGTTGTTTAAAAGCCTTGTCAATCAGAAAGTTCATCTCTCATAAAGGTCTGCCTTTCTCCTCATCGAGCATCTGGCCTCATCCGTGTCTCTTAAACGAAATGTCTCATTCTGGATTCTTTGCTGTGCTGTGTGGGCCTGTATCCTCAGACTATTTGCATTTACTGTTTCCAAAGGCTGAAGTAGTGTGATTTATCTACTTACAAGATACACAGTGGCAATAGCTGGACAAGGCAATGTGACAGAAACTGGAGCATCTCTCTGCTAATATGCCCATCTGCATGTCTAACTCGGACTGAAACAAGTACATTTTATTTTTCACCTGGCTCCTCCAAGAAGAAGAATTCCCCTCCAGCTCCATGCATACTTAGTGACTTTGCCTGTGCAATTGGTCTCAGTTTTGTCATTAGCCACCCCTTTCCCCCTAAATGCAGCACTTTCCTCTCACACTGCCTTCTGCTTAACAAAAATGAAGCATGTGCTTTGCAGTCGGGGCTTCAGGTCAACGGTTAAATTGTTCTTCCTTCAGAAGCTCCGTTTCATGTGTTGAATCACATCCATGAGATTAGCACCGTTTGCACCTGTAATAACGATACAGGTGGAACAGGGGCACGGAGCCAGGAGAAATGCTCAGATTCTCTGCTTCCTGTCTAGAATTCACTGCTGTAAATTATCTAATTTTCATTTATTTGGAGACTAGTATTAGCAGAAGTAATTTAACATTTTTTGATTTTTTTTCTTTTGAGAACATAGAAAGAAGCTTGCAGCATGGCTCACAAGGCAGCTATGATACTTGCCTGGGGTGCAGGGGAAAAGCCCTGGAAGTTAAACCCCAGGTATTTAACAGTAACAGATGTATTGATTATATTTGTAAAATAAATGAATATACAGTATGTTTTTTTAGATGTATTGCTTTTTTCTTAAAAAAGGAAAAAAACCCACAATTTTTCTACTTCACAGAGAGTGACAAACACTATAATAATTTAAGGATTAATATAAAGCCAACCAATCCAGAGAACTTTGGCTCTTACATGAAGATGAACCATCATCATCATGTGCTTCAGGCCAAACCAACCAACAACAAGAACAACAACCAACACTTTCTAGGGCAAAGGAGAGAGCTAAAGCATGTCAGGGGTGAAAAGAAAAAAGAAAACTCAAGGCATGCCTGGGGGGTTGGGGAGAGGGGGGAACCATCTCAGAGGAAAAGGGAAGGAGAAATGGGATGAGGAACTGTTTGTAGGGGGGAATGGTGGCAACATCTGGAATGTAAATAATTAAAAAAAAAAATCTCCAATGAAAGTGCCTCAAGGCAGGAGGATGCTGCTCTGTAGTATGGGCAGCCCAGGAAGCTGATGAAAAATTCCTTCTCCCCACAATACCTGACCTTGAGGGGAAAGTGTGCTCTGGATACCATTGTGTCAGTCTGGACAGAGCCCTGCCTGGTGGTTGCTGAGTCAAGGCAAGACAGCATATAAAACCATGTGCACATAAAATTGCTGGAAACAGATAGTAACAGGAGTGTTAGGCAGGAGCTAGCTTTCATGTATAAGTTCCACGGTGCCTTTCTAGGCAAAGGGAACTTTTTCTTGATTTTTACTTGTAACAAGAACACACACAATATCCATTCTGTAGACAATCATTTACTTAAGCATTTGTAACCCAGTTCACAGAGCAATCATTTGTTCCCCTTGCTTTGGCCACTAGTCTTTGATTTTCTCTTTTCTATCATTTTCTGTGTCGATATTAAATTATCTTCTGTACAGATGACATTTTTATACCATAATTGTTTTCATTGGCTGAGACTTTGTTGATAGGATAACAATGGAAACATATCACACAGTTTTGTTCTCCTTGATGGAAACTCTTTTGGGGAACAAAATCACTTGGTAACTCAGACTGTGTTTTAGAATTTTTAAAGAACACAGTGTATGTTTGCATGTGTGTGTACATTATTTGACAACTTACATAAAGGGAGACAGTTGCTTGATAAATAGAATGTCGTGTATGATATTAGGAAAAAAGGGCATTTCATAACTGGGTGTGAGGAATGGGCTTAAGTGACAACTTAAGTGTGAGGTGGGGAGTTATATGCCATCCAGATCATAATTAGAGCAATTGTTTCACAAGACAGATGTTCAAAAAGGAGTTACCCAAGAGCATGGCTAGATGTAAGTCATTGAGCTGATGATTTCAGCTGCCATTTTTCTAGATTCATCACTCTATTGACAACAATACTTTGCTTTCTATAGGTTGCTCAACCTACAGATCAGCATTGTGTGAGTACCAAGTTTCATATCATTGTGAGTTATGCTATTGTTCCAAAGGGTGACTTAATAAAAAGACTCCTTCTCTGGAATGGAATATTTCCTTAAGATATGGTAAACTTTGAGATTCTTTCTGCTTGAAATCAAGTATCGTGAGACCTTCTGCAGTGTTTTTCTTGTTCAGTATTGTCTTAGCTATCCTTGTTTTTTGTTTATCCATATGAAGCTGAATACTTTTTTTTAAGGTCTGTGAGGAATTGTGTTGGAAATTTGATGGGTATTGCATTGAATCTATAGATTGCTTGTGGTAGAATGGCCATTTTCCCTCTGTTAATCCTATCAATTCACAAGCATGAGGGGATCTTTCCATGGTCTGATATCTTCTTCAATTTCCTTTTTCAACGAATAAAAGTTGTATTATACAAGTCTTTCACTTGTTTGGTTAGGGTTGTCTTAAGATATTTTATATTATTTGAAGCTATTTTGAAAGGCATTTTTTTTAACATCTCGACCATATAGTTTCTCCTTATCAAGTTTGCAATTGTTTTTTTTTTTTTTTTTTTTTTTTTTTGGTTTTTCGAGACAGGGTTTCTCTGTGTAGCCCTGGCTGTCCTGGCACTCACTTTGTAGACCAGGCTGGCCTCAAACTCAGAAATCCGCCTGCCTCTGCCTCCCGAGTGCTGGGATTAAAGGCGTGCGCCACCACGCCCGGCTTAAGTTTGCAATTGTTAAAAAAACAAAAAAGGAAGGAAGAAAGGCACCACAAAATTAATGAAAGAGATCTCATAAAACTGAAAACTAAAAAGCTTCTGTACACTGAAATTTGGACAAAACATCAGCTTATGGAATGGGAAAAGATTTTTACCAACTACGCAGCTACTATTTAAAATATATAAAGAACTCAAAACCTATATATCAAGAAAACAAATAACCCAATTAAAAATGGGGTACAGAATTCTCAGTAGAGGAAACTCAAATGGATAAGAAACAATTAAGGAGATGTTCAACATCCTTAGCCATTAATGAAATGCAAATCATAACTTCTCACAGATTGCAACTTACACCTGCCAGAATGGCTAAGATCGATATCCCAAGTGGCAGACCATGCTGGGGAAGATGTGGATCACTTCCTCCCTTGCTGGTGAAGTGCAGCCTTTATGTATCAGTGTAGTTTCCTCAGAAAGATAGGATTGCATCTACCTCAAGATCCAGATATACCATTCTTCAATATATATGCAATTATGCTTCATCCTACGACGGAGACACTTGCTCAACCATATCCATTGTGGCTTTATTCATAAAAGGCAGAAATTGAAACAACCCAATGTTCTTCTATATAAGAATGAATAAGGAAAATCTAGTAATCTACATAATGAAATATGACTCAGCTGTTAAAAATAACAAGTAAATGGATAAAACTACAAAAAATTATCCTGAGTGAGGTATCTCAGACCCAGAAATACAGACATCCTTATTGTGCGTTCAGCATTATCAGAGACTCTCTTTATCTTGTGCTCCTTCCTCTGTGATTACCTTTCAAGTAGACTGAGATCCAAAAGTACTCAGTGTTAAATTGGATTATACATCTTTGCATTTAACAGGCATTCCCCAATAGACACCATATATGTTGGTATTTCTTTGACATTTGTTTGCTAATAGATCATATCAAGAATATTCTTTTTTTAAAAAAATAGGTATTTTCTTCATTTACATTTCCAATGCTATCCCAAAAGTCCCCCATACCCCCCCCCCACTCCTCTACCCATGCACTCCCACTTCTTGGCCCTAGCGTTCCCCTGTACTGAGGCATATAAAGTTTGCAAGGCCGATGGGGCTCTCTTTCCAATGATGGCTGACTAGGCCATCTTCTGATACATATGCAGCTAGAAACATGAGCTCTGGGGGGTACTGGTTAGTTCATATTGTTGTTGCACCTATAGGGTTGCAGACCCCTTTAGCTCCTGTCTTTCTTTGACATTTGTTTGCTAATAGATCTTATCAAGAATATTCTATGACACATGCAATGTGATGAAACCTGAGGACTGACCATGAGCACTCACTGAAAACAGGCACCAAGCAGACTCATAATATCAGCCTTGTTCATCATACATGCTCAGAAATATGCACATCATGAAACAATGGGCAAAAAAGAAATATTTACTGTGGAGATGAAAATGTGTGTGTTCAGGGCTTGCTCATTGACCATGACATCAAGGAGGTAAAATAGTTAAAAGATGGTGGTCTAGAGTCAAGTAATTAAATTAATGAAGTGTGGATCTCTTAAATGATTTATGTTAATGTCTTGGAATGAGTTATTCTCAGAATAATAGATTGTTATAGAGAAAGGCAGGTCTTTGCCTATCTCACCATGTTAGCTTTTTGCATATGCTCCCACCATTGTGATGAGACTATTATCAGATACTGAATTAGCAAGTCTGTCTGTCCTGGACATTAACATTCAACCTTGTGACCTAAATTATTGTCTTCCCTTTAGGACTAACCAGCTTCAGTTATTTTCTTAAGTTAATAGATCAACAAATAAAAACATTAATTCAAACTTATTCAAAAGATGCCATCGTTGTCTAGGGAGCAACGAGATCAGCTCTCAGTAGATTTTCCTCATAGTTCTTCTGCTCACACATTTATTCTTTGTTATTAAAAATGTAATAATCAGATGTTGAGCGCTTTTGAAGATTTTGATAATTTTCATCTGAAAGGAATTCTGATTATATTCAATAATGAGCATATTGATTGTTTTTCAGTATGTATCATGTAGAGGTGCAGAGTATAAAAAGAAGTCTACTTGAGCAGTTCTTGCTTAGGTGGGTATTATAATCTTGGAGAGACAACACGTATGATCTAACTATTGCTACATAGGAAAGTTTATTCTTAGATATTTTTGAGCTATGAAGTTCTTACTCAGAAAAGGAACTAATCAGTACATGCACTGAAGCAACCCCAGGCCGAGGAGCTAAAGAGTAGGGGCTTCAGAAGGCGTCATTATTACTCTGGAGAATTACACGTTTATGCATGTTGTATTCTAAGCAAGTCTGTATATAAGTGAACAAAAACAACATATACACACAAAATGGTTGCTTCTTCAAATGAAAATTTCTTAGCCCCTCTTCCTTTATTATTATCATTGTGACCAAAGGAAGTAATTGATACAATACTTCTCCTTCTAAAATTTTTATTTTTATATAAATATACAGGCTTTTTTCCTAAAACAAGTAGAATCAAATTGCACACCTAATTTTATATCTCACAATATTTATACAAATTTATATCTCACAATATTTATTGTCGTCTTTCTGACCAGTGCATCTAAAACTATCTTATTCTGGTTCAAGGTATTTCATTTTATTGATTAGGTATGATATATTTTAATTAGTTTCTTATCAGTTTAGGCTGATTTTTTTAGATTTTTTTAATTTTAATGAAGTGAAAATTTGATGTGGTCTCTCTTGCCCATGCTTATATATATATATGTATATATATTATATATATACATATAATATATATATTATATATGTGTATGATATATTATATATGTGATACACAAATGTATTGGGTATGAATTTTGTAGTATTTATGTAAATTGGATCTTTGTTCTTGGAAACTAAGGGCACCTATCTTTTCAAAATGTAGTGGAGAGTTCGGATCCCAGCAACCACATGGTGGCTCACAACCATCCGCAACGAGATCTGACGCCCTCTTCTGGAATGTCTGAAGACAGCTACAGTGTACTTACATATAATAAATAAATAAATCTTTAAAAAAAATGTAAAAAAAAGTAAAAAAAAAATGTAGTGAAAGCAGATTTCAGAATAATAAGAAATCAGATTAGTCTTCAGTGAGTCAAGCTATTTCCTCTTGGATCTTTCCGTCTTGTCTTCCTTCCTACCCCATGCTTGCAGACGATGTGTGCTGAATGTTCCCACTCACCGCGATCCCAGTGTAATCCTTTCCTCTTGGGAGCAGGTGTACAAGAAGTGGCTCACAGCTACTGAGATGCACCCAAAACATTCTGTCAGTAAAGAGTATTTCACAATGACTTCATCTTTTCTCAGAAACAAAGAATGCAATAGTATATATGATTATATGCCTTTAATTTCAGGCCAGAAGAATGTTAAATAAATATCTGGTAATAGAGAATATACTTTTGTCAAGTAGAAAAGGGTTAAGTTACCCTTAACTTATTTTATAGGTATATTAAGATAATGTGTGGGTTATCAGTCAAAGAACAATGTTAATCTTCAGGTGGTATCAAGCTATGGGGAAGGCTCTTAGTCCTTTGTATAGCCTGTTAACTGCAAATATCACACAGTAAGAGCTTATTAATCTTCTGTAAGAGGAGAGAATTGCCACACGCTAATATGAGAAATACTCAGGAAAGATGTAGGGATATTTTTCTCCCATCTTTCTGAGGTTTTATTAATAATGGTAAATTCTTATTAATGAAATTAAGATGTTAAAAATGTGACATGTTGATTTTGAAAGATATTTTAAATTAGCTTCTAAATTATGGTTATTACTTATAGTATTTTTTGTAAATTTTTGAAAAGAGGATACCATAAAGCAAAATAGTTCTTACCACCACTATGTAGTCATCAGTATGAACAAGGCACTTTATTGTTGATACTTACTGCTGAGAAATGAACTCAAAGCAGCTGAGCAGTTTCAGTAGTAATTGCCTAACTGAGGTCTTTGTCCTTGTGCTTAGTACGTTCTGTATTGCTCACTGGGTCTTTAATGGATCATTCCCTGCCATTCCTGGATTCTAGTGATGATTCCAATTGTCTGTCTTTTATCTGTGAAGATTGAACTTTTAATATCAAACCAAATGTTCTCAAAATATTTGTAGGATTATTAGGTTTAATTATCAAATTGACACAATCTAGAATTATCTTGTAAAAAGTCTCAACAATGGAATGCCTGGATTTAAGTGTGCCTATGAGCATATCTATAGGATATTGTTTGGTTTACTATGTTTATTGATGTAAGAAGACCTGGCACATTGTGGGCAGGGAATTCTGGATTATACAAGAGCAGAGGAGGCAAGGTAAGCACTAGCAAACAAGGATTAATTTTCTCTTCTCAGGTGTTGTCTGTAGAGGTAAGGTGACTCACTGCTGAAGGTTTCTGCTGCCTGACTTTCCCAAAGTAGTGAGCTAGAACCTGGAATTGTGAAGCAAATAGATGTTTCCTTCTATAACCTGCTTTAATCAGAGTATTCTATCATAGCAACTGGAAAAAAAGATATGATAGTTCTTTGGTGTATTCTTTGTAGATTAAACATGATTTATATCAAATATTTCTTCCCAGTTCAGTTGAAAGCTGCCATATCATGTTGAGAAATATTAATTATCATTGTGAAAGTAAGCCGTACTTATTTTTATCAAGGTTTACATGACAACTGAGGAGGAAAGATAAGATGCTACAATATAATACTACTTAATTTTGTAACTACAAAATGCTGTGCATATTATATTTGCAAAGACATTTTTACAGCCATATTTAAAACACAAATATTGTCAATATGTGTTTTCTTCCACGTACTACTACATTGTTGTAAAACATCATCATCCCAGGGGTTCTGCCAAATTCTAACACCTGAATTGGGACACTTTTTTTTTTCTTACAAACTCAGTGCTAATTGTTTTTGGCACCTCTTAGCTCTTACAATGAATAGCTGTTGTACACAATGCTACTCTCAAATAGAGTGACACCAAACAGTTATTGTTAGGAAAGAACAGGTGAAACCCCAGCCATTTCATGCATTAGTCAAGACAATGTTGTTTTATTGAGCATGCTGGATCCCATGCCCTTGTTTTATGGTTCATTGATTCAGCTCATACTAACTCCACCACCACACACACCCCTACAAGAATACATATTTACAATAGATAACACATTCCCCAACCTGTCAGGCTCAAAATAACTGAATCTTTTTTTTTCAGTGTTTTAGGATATAAATTTTCAAAGTCAGGTTGTGATCAAGATAGACTATTTGAAGAGGTTTAGAGGGAAAGTCTGTCACTCCACCAGCTTCCAGTGACTTCTAGAAATCATTTGTTTTTCCTGGTGACTCCAGTTCAGTCTTCCTCCATATTTCCATTGCCTTATCTTTGTCTCTGATTCTCTTCTCTCTCACAAGGTGTCTAGTAGGATTTACAGTCCAGACTAGTTTAGAATGGGCCATGTTCAAGGTCCTTGCATTCATAACTATGGAGGTAGATTACAACAAATGAGATCATAGTCTGAGATCTTGGACATTCTTATTTTTGAGGCTACGTTCATTATTTATGGACTCCTGGTATCCTATTCCAGAATTTAAGAGCTAAATCTCTTCCCTCCACTCTCCTTCTCCCCCTTTCCCCAACCCTCCTTACTTCCTCCCTTCTTTTTCCCAAGATGAGACTTACTTTTGTTGTTTTGCTTTGTTTTTGGTAATGTAGACTGGGTCTCACTGGTTCAGCCAGGCTGGCTTCAGACTTGGAGGTATCCTCCTATTTAAGCCTTTCACAAAATTTTTGGTTACCAAGAAAGTATTTTTATTTGCTTTTATGAATTTCTCTATCATCCTATTCATATTTTCTGAGATTGCTTCATCTTCCTGTTCTGAATTTGTCATACTCCCGAATCAAATAAGCAGGGCTCACATGGGGTCACAGAGACTGAGGCAGCTAACATGGGACTTGATTGGGTCTGCTCCAGGTTCTCTGCATATGTTATGGCTATTAGTTTGGTGTTTGGGGACTTCCTACAGAAGGAGCAGGTGTTTCTTTGACTGTTTTGCTTTCTCATGAGACTATTTCCAATGGGTTCCACTCTTCAGTCTCCATATGAGTGCTTCTGCTTTGTCTTTTTGTATCTAGTTTTGTCTTATCATTTATCTGCTCTTTTCCTGAAGAAAAAAATGAAGAAGGAGTGAGTCTGGGGGAGAGAAGAGGTCAGGAGAAGGTAGGAGGAGTAGAGGGAGAGAGAACTGTGGCTAGGATGTATTATAGAATAATCTATGTTTAACAAAAAATAAAATAAAATAAAATAAAATAAAATAAAATGTCATGCTTCCTAAATTTTAGTGCAAGAAAAATTAGTTAGCCAAAGTGTTCCTAAAATAGTATTCACTTTAGATGTTATGTTAACAGATCATAGCCATAGCTCTCACATGTCTAGCATGTTTATGCTGTTATTCTTGTTTAAGACAGGGTCTTACTGTGTATGACAGTTGTATATTGAACTCATTATATATGTCAAATAGGTCTTGAATTCATGAGCATTCTGACTGTGCTTCCCATGTGCTGGCATGGCAGGCATGATTCATTACATTGTGCCAGGAAGGAGAACAACAACCCTTCATTTTGGGTGATTTGTTTAAGGATACCTGTGTAGTGAGATGTCAGGGAGATAGGAATAGTGTCCATCTGTGGAGGCCAGGACAGGCTTGCTCACTGTCCATAAGAAAATATTTGGGTTCCATAAACCCAAATTCTTCCAATATACAAGCCACCATGGACAACACTCTCTCGAAGGTAGTCCTTTGTGTTTTTGCAGAAAAGAACTAGTGCTTATGCTATGCTATAAATGGAGAGTCCTCTTCTGACTGTGGACTTTGAAGCCTAACCTTGAAGTTGTCATATGCTAATCAAACTAGAGTCAAACTTCAGACCCATCTTAACTATAAACTTGGTCCATATTCCTGTTACCCTTTTTTCTTTCTCTACTGACAAGTGATTTATATTAAGGTGTGGGTCAATGAGAATGAAGTAGCATGTTGACACTTAGAAAATTTCAAAATACCTTGAAAATTGTATTTGCATTTCTTTTTTTTATTTTTTATTAGGTATTTCCTCATTTACATTTCCAATGCTATCCCAAAAGTCCCCCATACCCTCCACCCCCTCACTCCCCTACCCACCCACTCCCACTTTTTGGCCCTGGCATTCCCCTGTACTGGGGCATATAAAGTTTGCAAGTCCAATGGGCCTCTCTTTCCAGTGATGGCCGACTAGGCCATCTTCTGATACATATGCAGCTAGAGTCAAGACCTCCGGGGTACTGCTTAGTTCATAATGTTGTTCCACCTATAGAGCTGCAGATCTCTTTAGCTCCTTGGGTACTTTCTCTAGCTCCTCCATTGGGGGCCCTGTGATCCATCCAATAGCTGACTGTGAGCATCCACTTCTGTGTTTGCTAGGCTCCGGCATAGTCTCACAAGAGACAGCTATATCAGGGTCCTTTCAGCAAAATCTTACTAGTGTATGCTATGGTGTCAGCGTTTGGAGGCTGATTATGGGATGGATCCCTGGATATGGCAGTCTCTAGATGGTCCATCCTTTTGTCTCTGTAGTTCCTTCCATGGGTGTTTTGTTCCCAATTCTAACAAGGGGCAAAGTATTCCCACTTTGGTCTACATTCTTCTTGAGTTTCATGTGTTTCGCAAATTGTATCTTATATCTTGGGTATTCTAAGTTTCTGGGCTAATATCCACTTATCAGTGAGTACATATCATTTGAGTTCTTTTGTGATTGGGTTACCTCACTCAGGATAATGCCCTCCAGGTCCAACCATTTGCCTAGGAATTTCATAAATTCATTCTTTTTAATAGCTGAGTGGTACTCCACTGTGTAAATGTACCACATTTTCTGTATCCATTCCTCTGTTGAGGGGCATCTGGGTTCTTTCCAGCTTCTGGCTATTATAAATAAGGCTGCTATGAACATAGTGGAGCTTGTGTCTTTCTTATTAGTTGGAACATCTTCTGGATATATGCCCAGCATTTCTATGGTGATATTTAGAGTGAGCAGAGTAGGCAGGATTTTAAAATTATATATATATATATATATATATATATATATATATATATATATATTTCTTGTTTCTTCATGGAATTTTTGCACTCTTGGACTTTTTAGCATGTTTTTCTAGACAGGATTATGTTTGTAGAACAACGTTCTCTCTAGGACTGGAAATGCTATCTGCAATTCATTTGGTACTGGTAGTCAAATAGACTGCTACAGTCTATGACCATCCTAATTCCAGACCTTCACATGCCATTCATATTCATTACAAAGTACTCATTTTGCTCTGTTAACCCAATGCTTATTATGATTTTAGCCTCTCTCCACCATTCACTTTGGACTTCTGTCAGTAGCACATATGATCTCTTTGAATAAAATGTTAGACAATTTATAGTTCTTAATTAAATACAGCATTTGTATGTTATTTATGATTAATCTAGAACCTTTAGGCTTAGAGTAAAATCTGAATACTTTGTGTATAATCATAAGTTTAATGATCATTAAATTGAACACTTTCATCATCCATCTGAACTAAAGATCGGAGATAAGGTTATTCATGTAAATTGGGAATTGATGATGAACATTTCTTGTTTTTTTTTTTTTTTTTTTTTTTGGTTTTTCGAGACAGGGTTTCTCTGTATAGCCCTGGCTGTCCTGGAACTCACTTTGTAGACCAGGCTGGCCTCGAACTCAGAAATCCGCCTGCCTCTGCCTCCCGAGTGCTGGGATTAAAGGCGTGTGCCACCACGCCCGGCACATTTCTTGTTTTAATTAAGCATTTAAACTTCAGTATTCTTTATGCAAAATCCCATTCTTTTTGTCTACTAATATCAGAAAATGCTGAGTCAATTAGAGAATCACAAATATTCTCACATTCATTTCTTTCTTTTACTTATATTTTTGACCATGGCACATCATTCATTGTTAATAATTTTCTTATTCCATTTATATAATTACAGATTTTCAAAAGAAATTTAGAGCAACATTTTAAAGGGAAATTCATTTTCTGAAGAAGATTCTAGAATGCTGGTTATCCATTTGTTGTGCCAAGTTTCACATTGACATAAAATAAAATTACAGATTTTTCTGATTTGTTTTGTAGTATTTTGTATAATTACATTTATATTGTTTCTTTGTGTAAAAAATCACCTGTATGATGTCCATCATTCTAAAGCTTTCCTTTTAATAGAAAGTATGTGGAGGCATGGAGATTTCCATTCTCTTAGGATCTATGTGGCCATGGCTCTGCCAGGTGTCTGTATGATTTTGGTAGACATGTTTTTGGTAGATCTCTATTCCAGTTGGTCCCAGGAAACTCCTTGCTACCAAGCTCTCCTAATGAGACTTTCTGTTCAGTTGTCAGTGGTGACTTTCAGATACTTCTTAAATAATGTTCATCTGTGGTTCTTTATGTCTTTACAGAATTTGTCCTGTAGATATGACTACATCACTTTCAAATCATATGCTGGGTTGCTTAATGCCTATTTGTGCAATGCGTGTTTATGAGAACTAACTGAGCTGTAATAGTGTCAGAAATTTAGTCTCTGATTTTAACATACTCTCTCTCCCTTGTTCCCTCCTTGATTTCTCCCCTCTGCCTCTCTACCTCCAAGAACCAAAGACTAAAACACTCCAAGCTCTTACTTACCAAGAGTAATATTTTAGTCATCACTCTTCCTTCTATAGATCCACTCTGGCCATCAATCCAACGTTCTTGTTATAAACACTCTGGAAACTGATCCAGTTCTGAATTTTGAGTAATTTGTGTTTAAGTCATCCAACCTAGCTTCTTATAAACAGTGTTTCATGATATTTCCCTTGATGCAGTACTCCTAAAACAGTCAGAAGGTAAGTTTACCCAAAAGCAAGAAGCTCAATACCTTTGACTGTGTTTGATCCACACTTTTGTATGATGGTTTCTTTGAAGGGGTCAAATACTTACGTTTCATATTCTGGAAACTGCATTAACATGCTCTGATCACCTCTTTTCTTTCATGGCAGGGTTTCCCTCTCTTCTATCATAAATCATAAATATACGTTTCCATCCTTAACCAGTTGCTATTTTCCTAGTCTTGCTTTTGAGGCTTTCTGGACAGTTGGACCACTTTCTGTCTGTCTTTTGTCTTCAGTTTCTCATGAATATTTTCACGGAATTTATTTTCTTGATAATTATATTCTCAGAAAATCCAATCATCTCAGCAAGCTTGCTGACTTAAATGTGAACTGTCTTTTCTGGCCCGTAAACTGTGCCGATGTACCCAACTTACTGCAGCCTACAGTGTTTGGGGAACTGCATCAACTATAACATTAACTATTTCTTAATTGTAAATTAGAGGAATCCTTTACAAAACTTTCTAAATTCTCTTTAGGTGTCCAACTAACCTTCCAGTCTATACTTTCTGTATAGATTTTCAGATGGTATTTATATTGCAATAAGTTGCATCTGTGTCCAATGGCCCACTCGTTCATTTGTCTATTGAGGAGAAAAGTGCTTTATCTCCATCAAAATATTCTAGAACCTTCCATCCCAGTCATCCCACAGAGAAAAACAGACATTATTGTTTTAAACAAGAGGAGTTAAAGGATATAGACTATTTTCATAGCATTTCCTTAATTATTGTCATTTGATTCAGTTATAGATTCTAGCAATAGATGTTGTTTTATTATATTTAATATGGTATTTTTATTTTCTGTCAGTATTTCTGTGTACCTCTTCAATATAATTTCTAATATTTTCTAGTATACCTAGAACTCATGTCTTGTCTATACAAAATATGTTAAAAGTGTTGATATTGTAAATGACTATTTAAAATTATTTTTCAACTTGAAATATGAGTATACACCTAGGAAAATTTTAATTTGTAAACTATAAATGATTATCACTTATTATTCAAGTACCAAAAGTTCACTAACTTTTTTATCATTGTGTCATTTAAAACATTAGAAATATAAAGAATCTAAATTAAGAGTGTTTTATAAATTCCTACTATTTTTCAAATTTATAGACACATTGAAAGTAAATGTCAGCTTAAATACAATCAAAGGCAATGTTTTGAGATATTTCATATCTGAAGAAATAACTTGTTTTGACATAGGAATTCAAAATTTGCTTTTATTGGAATTTGCAAGCATGAAAACGAGTGTGCTCCCCAGTCCTTAGTGCTGCGAGTGCTGGCCTCACTGTGGACTGCCTCCATGGCACTAACATTTACATTGATGTGAACATGATAGAACAAGCTGGCTGAAGCTCTCACATTGTAGTTAAAGTGTACATTGTTTTGTTATGAACACCAAGGTTTGTTATTTGAACAGTTGCTGTTAAAACAAATATTAGTAGCAGTTTAATAATGAACTTTGCTTTAGGACTGTACAATTTCAAACATTATTTGAGGGAGTCTTTGAGACATTATTTCAAATATAGAAGGGAAAAACCATAGTGGTTTAAGGTGTGAATTTTTTCAACAGCAAGTTTAGGGATGTCTCACATTGATCATGGAACCAATGTTTTCCTTTTCTTATTTACCTTGCCTACTCTAACCATTTATATCTTTAAGGAAATCTACTGATAAAAATTAAATTTGTGAAAAAAATTTACATTTTTATCTCTGGGCTTGAACTCTTATCTTCACTCATACAAAAATGCAACTATTAAGGAACTGTTCTGGGAAATAGTCTACACGTTTAACTCCTCCTGCTTGTGAGACGATTGGGTTGAGAGGTTCTTGAATATTATGATGGAGATAGAAGTAATCTTTTTTTTCTTCCTTTTTAAAAATTGGTTACTTTATTGATTTACATTTCAAATGCTATCCCTTTTTCTGGTTTCCCCTCCAGAAACCCTATATCTCATCCTCCCCCCTGCTTCTATGAGGGTGCTCACCCACCTGCCCACCCACTCCTGCCTGCCCACCCTGGCATTCCCCTACACTGGGGCATGGAGCCTCCCCAGGACCAAGGACCTCTCCTCCCATTGATGTCCAACAAAGCCATCCTCTGTTACATATGCGGCTGGAGTCATGGGAGCTTCCACGTGTACTCTTTGGTTGGTGGTTTAGATCCTGGGAGCTCTGGGGGGAATCTGGTTGATTGATATCGTTGTTCTTCCTATGGGGTTGCAAACTCCTTCAGCTCCTCAAGGAAATATTGATGTAAATGAGGTCTCCCTTCAGAAGGAAGGGTTGCTGCCTTCAGTTTAGAAGCGTTTACAATCCAGCATCAAACTCAGGAACTGGAGCTAAACTTATTTTGCAGTTGGTAAGAGTGAAAACGAGCATTTTTACAGTTGGCAACCACTGTAACATGCTAGTCTTAGTATATCAGTGCTAATGATGACATAACATACCCCAGGGACCTGCAGCAGCAAAGAAACAATTAACTTGCCAGTTAGTGCCTCCAGTTCGCCTGCAATGAAACAGGAAGCAGCAGCCTTTGCATGTGCCTCCTCCTGCTTCTGTGGCTGGTTATCCAGGTACAGTAGCTGAAAATAATGGCAAACCAGACTACCTCTGCAAAGCAGGTATTTGAACAGCCTCCAAACACTTAAGAGCCATCTGTGGGGCACTAAAATCTCCTCATTAATTTGTATCAGAATTTTCTAGCCCATTAAATACCTAGAGTAGGGAGAGGGAGAGATTAGGGAGGCTATTGCAAAACTTTATTGAGAGAACTGTTTCAACATTCAGCATCCAATACAGGCATCCATTCACTTCCAGCCTTGAAGAAGGTAGAGGAATTAGGTAAAGGGGCATTTCAGGTTCATCATACTTAGGAAAAAGAATCCAGAACAAAAGAACCATTGAGATAAAATTGTTTGAATGATCACTTTCTTTTGTGAGTTTCTCATGGGCTGGGATATTTTAACAGCCATTGTTTTGGTCTTCTAAAGTTTATTTGGTTAAGTATTTTACAAACCATTTTATAACAGGTAAACTCATTTTGTTTGCAGTATGTGCTGGTAATTGATATTTTAAGGTTTTGTTTACTTTGAATTTCTTTTCTTGTTTTAAATACTTGTTTGTATCTTGATGAAAGTTCTCTCTTTTAAACTGTAACATCGTTTTTAAAAACTGTTTTCTGTCAATCACAAGTATATTTTATTATGTATTTTACATCCTTGTTACCCATTACAAGCACTAAAAAATTCACAGCTCTTATATCTTATTTATGAATTGTATATGCCACAATTAAACATGATACATTTATTTTTCTTTATTTTTAGGGAATGCTGATAGTGAGAGAAAGTCTTCCCAGGAAAAAACCCTCCAATTGGTTATTCAGTCCACAGTGGTCAACCCTGCAAACATGCAGACAAGTCATACAGTGACTGAGAAGGTTGTACTTATATATTTTGGAATATTAAAGAACTAGAGTCTGTGAATTTGATGGGGGAGGGGGCATGAATGGTAGTGTTTGAAGGGAGGAAACTACATTTAAATTTAAAAATTTAGTAGTGGCAAAGGAGGAAAGATATCAAATAAGCTCCTGAAGTGTGAAACATAGCTCCTAAATTGCTATGATTATCAGTTAAGGTTCTTAACCAAACAGGCATCAAAAATGCTTGTGTGCTTCTTCTAGTTAGCTGGTGCCCAGGCTAGACAGTGTAGTTTAAAGTGCTTCTGGTTAAAAAGTCAAGTCAATAAAATGGTTGTAAAAGAACAATTTGGTCTCTAAGAGATATGACTTTGGGTACCTTTGAACATAGAACACTTTAATAAGGTCTAAAATGAGCTAAATAATAATATTAACATAGTTTCCCAAGACTTCTATTGCAATTTTCTTATAAATATAATTTTGATATCTAGTCTTAAACCTCCATTTTAGTGGGATGAGTGCTCACTCCCTACCAAAGTGCTTCTGTTCTTTTGCTTAACCTCATGGCCTGTGATCTAGACTACTGGAATTTTATTCTTTGTTAAGTTTATATGTGAGTCTTGCTCTTGTGTATATTAAAGAATAGTCATTTTGTGAGTGTGCCTGTGTTTACTCTATGTGGAAGCTAGATGTCACCATTAAGTACTGCTCCCCAGTAGCTCCCACCTAGGATTTCTAACTGGCCTAGAACTTGGCAATTCAAATTCAGCTAGGCTTGCTGATGGGTGGGACTCAGAGCTCCATCTGTCTAGCTTTGCTCTCTCATTCTGACATTGTTAAGTGTGCATTACTTTGCCCAGATTTTAGACGTTAGTCCCAGGACGTGAACTCTGTTCTTTATGATGTATAGCAAGCACTTCAGCCACTGAGATATCTCCTCTACCCACAGAGAATATTTACTAATTTGGTATTCAAGCTATGAGTAGGTTCAATGCTCTTTTAGGGAAACTTTGGTAGAGATATATGAGAGAAAAATCTATTTTCAATAAAAACAAAACATAATAAAACCGCCCCCCCCCACAAAAAAACCCAACCCCAAAACAATACGTTATCTTCTGGCAATGTTGCCAAAGAGGGTTTACTTGAGGGTCAGCTTGGTTTTTTTTCCCCCAAGAAGGTCATGTGGTATTAGAATGATGAGCAAACATATTTCAGTTATAGATGAGACTTTTCCATTTGTCTAAAGATATTATATTCATTTGTAAGTCCAGGTCATCCTAACTTCTTTTCACTAATTTGGGGGATGGGAAAATTTGCTTTTCATCTTTGTGTTTAGCCAGTGTCTTAGTCAGGGTTTCTATTCCTGCACAAACATCATGACCAAGAAGCAAGTTGGGGAGGAAAGGGTTTATTCGGCTTACACTTCCATACTGCTGTTCAACACCAAGGAAGTCAGGACTGGAACTCAAGCAGGTCAGAAAGCAGGAGCTAATGCAGAGGCCATGGAAGGATGTTCTTTACTGGCTTGCCTCCCCTGGCTTGCTCAGCCTGCTCTCTTATAGAACCAAGACTACCAGCCCAGAGATGGCACCACTCACAGGGGCCTTTTTCCCTTGATCACTAATTGAGAAAATGCCTTACAGTTGTATCTCATGGAGGCATTTCCTCAACTGAATCTCCTTTCTCTATCATAACTCCAGCTGTGTCAAGTTGACACAAAACTAGCCAGTACAGGCGGCTACATCACTAGCAAGGTTTGTTGGAGATACAGAGTATGGTCCACCTCAGACTGGAAGATTACTAAAACACATCTTTATATTATATGTGAGAAAAACTTTGTGATTTCCATTGTTGGTTTCTTGAAATCTCTTACTCTTTTTTATTTATCCATTTGTGTTTTTAAATCATGGTATACTAAGATCATTTAAATGTCAGGATGTCTGGGCTGGCCAGGCTATGCATTAATTGGCTAATTGTCTATTAGCTTACCTAGTAATTAATTATCTGAGCAGTTACATTTTTACTATATTATAAGCACCACCAAAATCAGAGAACACCTCTCTTTCTTTTTTTTTTTATCTTTCTTGCAATATTTAGCAATTCTTAGGGACTCAAATGTAGTTATTTTTAAAATGGGGGCAGCTCTTATAATCTCTGAAATTTCAAGTGATAAAATTTATTGCATTATGGATTATTCTCCAGTTACTTTAGATCATTTATTACTTAGAACAAATCATCTGTGTGACAATAGCAGTAAGAATGCATGCTCGTATAATCACAAATGATCAGCGTGGACTGTACCTCTTTGTAAGCACTTTTTTTTTTTTTTTTTTGCCTTTGTAATGTTGCTGTTGATAGGATCAGGAGGATTAAATTGAGAAGTGAGCTCATTTAACTTATTATAGGAACTAACAGCTAATGAATAGGCCATGTTTATTAGGGTCTTGACTACAAAAGTGCATGCTTATTCCGGCAGGGAGAATGACTCTTTTAGTTTAGTATCCATGGGCATGCTTTACATTCTTGACATTTTTCTGTTTTGTAGACACACTGACCCTTGATGTAAGGCACTGGGCACACATTAATGAATAACCACCATATGACATTTGATTAATTATCCCAAAAGTTAGTATCATTTAAACATATTTTCTTTTTATTTTAGTTGTGTATATTGGTGTGTGCAGTACGTAGCCATATGTATATTTGTGCATGTTAATGTCATATCTGCAGAGACCTGGAAAGGGCATTAATGTATCTGGGAGCTGCCTCATGAGTTGCAAGAATCTAGTCCTCTGCAAGAGCTGTGCATATTCTTCACTATTAAACCATCTCTGGAACCTAATAGTAGTCGCCTCTTTTTGTTTTTTGTTTTGTTTTGTTTTGTTTTGTTTTGGTTTATGCTTGTTGTATTTTAGATATACCAATGTTCTCATTTGTTTTCCTAAAACTGGACAACCACTGGAGATGTCCTATTGAACAATGCAACCCAGATGTCCCTCAATGGAAGAATGGATTCAGAAAATGTGGTACATTTATACAATGGGATACTACTCACCATTAAAAATGAGAACATCATGAATTTTGCAGACAAATGGATGGAACTATAGAATATCATCCTAAGTGACATAAACTAGATCCAAAAGGACATACATGGTATGCATTCAATGATACTGGATATTAGCCAAGAAGCTCAGAATACCCATGATACAACTCACAGACCACATGAAGCTTAACAAGAAGGAGGGCCCAAGTGTGGATGCTTCTATCCCACTTAGAAGGGAGAACAAAATAATCCTAGGAGGCAGAGATCTAGGTAGAAAAGGGGGGAGGAAAAAAAAGGTGGCCAGTTTCAGATATTAGGGGAGACAGAAGAGAAGACCAGATGGCCAAGAGAATGAATAGAAATGAGTAGCAGTATGGGGTGGGGAATGGGCTGGAACCACTAGAAAATCCCAGACACCATGGATATGAGAGGCTCCAGGACTCAATGGGGATGACCTTAGCTGAAATGCCCAACAAGAGAGAGATAGAACCTGAAGAAAAGGTATCCATATTAACAAGGAGCTAAAGTAAGCAGTGTTTGGAGATAACCAGGGTTCTTGAGATGTTATGGATATCATTCTCTCTGGAATTTGGAGGGTTCTTGACACCTAAAGAGCCACTGAAGAAAACAATAGAGAACTTGATCACACTTTGAACTATAACTGAAGATTATAATGAATTGTAAAACTATATCTTTCAGAATTAAAGAATATGTCAGTGCAGAAGATGTAAAAGCGAATGTGGGTTTGAATATGAATTCAATATTGTGTCTCATAACATGAAGATATACAACTCTAATTGGCTGAAAAATATAATTAAAAGCCAAATAAAGCATCAACTCAAATAGACATAAATGAGCTTGGCATGTGTAGAAGAAAAAATTCGATAAGATCTGTTAGTTCCAATGCAAATGTTAAAGAAAAATATAATGTGTATTAAAAATGTAAGAAGGAGCAAGAAATAGTATATTTGAATTTAATCCTTATGTTTTATGGTGGAACATCTATAAATATTTTTACAAGTGCAAGTATATGAAGTGGTGGTATGTTCTCATTATTTGCTTCTGTTATAAACTTCTGGAGGTACTAAGAAACAAGTTTTGTTTTTTGTTTTTTGTTTTGTTTGTTTGTTTGTTTAGAACAGTGTTGTAGAACCAGGAAGGGATGATCTGAAGCAAGGATCTTGCTCTAGTTTTGTTTCTGTAACCTTGTCTTATCTTAACTCACAGTTTTAAGGTATACCCCGTGATAGTGACAAAGCGGGAACTTAAAACAGCTGGTTATAGCATGTCCATGTTCAGAGCACAGAGAAGTGAATCCACCTGTGCCCACTTATTTTCTTGTTTGTGGTCAGCTTGATTTATCCACTCTCCTATAGTCCAAGAGTCTTTCTCTAAGTAATGGTGCCACCCACAGTGGGTTGGACCTTCCTTCACCAATTAACTTAATTAAGACAATATCCCACAAAAATGTCTACAGCCCTCCCCAAAGTAGACAATTTCCTGGTAAAACTTTCTTCTGGGTTGTGTCAAGATGACATTCCTAAATGTCGCATGTCTGTTGTTCCTGTCTGCAAGCATAACAGTATCATTCATTGTGTCAGGGTTAGGATATTTGCCCTCTGTTAGATGTAGGGTTGGTGAAGATTCTGTCCCAATCTGTAGGCTGCTGTTTTGTACAAATGCCAGTGTCCTTTGCATTACAGAGCTTTTCAGTTTCAAGAGGTTCCATTTATCAAGTGTTGATATTAGAGCCTGAGCCATTGTTTAGAAAGTTGTCTCCCATAACAATGAGTTCAAGGCTATTCCCTAATTTTTGTTCTATTAGATTTAGTGTATTTGTTTTTACATTAAGGTCTTTGGTCCACTTGAACTTGGATTTTCCGCAGAGTGATAAATGTGGCTCTATTTGCACTTTTCTACCTGCTGACATCTAGTTAGACTAGCACCATTTGTTGAAAATGCTTTCCTTTTTACATTGTATGGTTTTGCCTTGTTCATCAAAAATCAAATGTCCTTAGGTGTGTAGGTTTATTTCAGCATCTTTGATTCAATTCCACTAATCAACCTGTCTGTTCCTATACCAATAACTTTCAGTTTTATTACTATTGCTCTGTGGTCAGCTTCAGGTCAGGGATCCTGATACGTCTCAAAGTTCTTTTATTGTTCAGTATTATTTGACCTATCCTGGGATTTTTATTTCTCCAAATAAAGCTTAGAATTGCTCCTTCAAGGTCTGTCAGGAATTGTGTTGATATTTTGATGGGGATTGTATTGAATCTATAGATTGCTTTTGGTAAGATGGCCATTTTCACTATGTAAATCCTACTGATCCATGAGCATGGGACAGCTTTCTATCTTCTGATATCTTCCTTAATTTATCTCTTCAGAGACTTGAAGTTCTTGTCATATTTTTCTCACTTGCTTGGTTAGAGTTATACCAAGATATTCTATATTATTCATGGCCATTGTAAAGAATGTTGGGTTTCCCTATTTTTTTTCTTGACCCCTTTATCATTTGTATAAAGAAGGGATACTGATTTTTAAGTTAATCTTGTGTCCAGCCACTTTGCCGAGGTGTTTATCAGATATAGGAGTTCTCTACTAGAATTTTTAGTGCTGTTAATGTATACAACCGTATCTTCTGCAAATAGCAAGACCTTGACTTGCTCATTCCAATTTGTATCCCCGTAATCTCCTTTAGTTATCTTATTGTTCTAGCTAGAACTTCAAATTTACATTTGCTAGATAGGGAGAGATTGAGCAGCCCTATCTTGTCCCTGATTTTACTAGAGTTGCTTTAAGATCTCTCCATTTAATTTGATGTTGGCTATTGGCTTGCTGTTTATGGCTTTTATTATCTCTGATCTCTCTAAGACTTTTAACATGAAAGGTGTGTGGATTTTGCCAAAGGCTTTTACAACATCTAATAAGATGAATATTTTTTTCTTTCAGTTTGCTTTTATGATGTATTACATTGATGGTTTTTCATAAATTGAACCATCAGTGAGTCCCTGGGATGAAGCCTACTTGGTCATGGTGGATGATTTCAGTTTTTGAGTATTTTATTTAGTAATTTTGCATCAATGTTCCTAGGTGAAATCAGTCTGAAACTCTCTTTGTTGAATCTTTGTGTGGTTTAGGTGTCAAGGTGACTGAGACCTCATAGAATGAGTTTGGCAGTGTTCCTTCTTTTTCTATTTCATGGAATATTTTGAGTATTGGTATTAGTTCTTCTTTGAAACTCTGGTAGAATTCCACACTAAAATTATCTGGCACTGACCTTTTTTGGTTGGGAGACTTTTAATGACTGCTTCTATTTCCCTAGGAGTTACAGGAATGGTTAAATAGTATACCTGGTCTTGATTTAACTTTCATGAGTTGAATCTGTCTAGAAAAGCATCTATTTCATTAAAATTTTCCAATCTTGTGCACTATAAGCTTTTGAAGTAAGACCTAATGACTCTGAATTTCCTCATTGTCTGTTGTTATGTCTCCCTTTTCATTTCACATTTTGTTTATTTGGATACTGTGTCTTTGTTTTTTAGTTAATTTGTATAAGGTTTGTCTATCCATTGATTTTATCAATAAATAAGCTCTTCCTTTTGTTGATTCTTTGTACTTCTTTCTTTTCTTTCTTTCTTTTTTTTTTGTTATAATTGATTGATTTCAGCCCTTGTTTTTGATCCTACTTTCTACTCCTCTGCACTGTGTTTGCTTCATTTTTGTTTTCTGTTTTTATGTTTTATTTTATTTGTTTTCATTTTTGTTATTGTCATTTGCTTGTTTGTGTGCTTTTTTGTTGTCTAGAGATTTAAGATGTCCTGTTAAATTGTTGTCATGAAAACATTCTAGTTTCTTTATGGAGGCATGTGGTACTATGAAATTTTCTCGTAGTACCACTTTTATTGAATCCCATAAATAAGATTATGTTATGCCTTCATTTTTATTGAATTCTAGAAGGTCTTTAATTTCTTTCTTTGTTTCTTCCCTGACCCAGACATAATTGAATAGAGAAGTGTTCAGTTTCCTTGAGTGTGAAGGCTTTCTGGAATTTCTGTTGTTGAAGTCCAGTTTTAATCCACAGTGATCTAATAAGATACAAAGTGTTCAATTTTCTTGTATCTGTTGAGACTTGCTCTGTGACTGACTATATGGTAACTTTTGGAGGTACTGAAAAGAAGGTATCTCCTTTTGTGTTTGGGTAAATTATTATATAGATGTCTATTGGGTCCATTTGACTCATCACATCCACTAGTTTTAATATTTTCCTGCTTAATTTCTGTCTGGATGACCTGTCCATTGATAAGAGTGGGGTGTTGAAGTCTCCCACTTATTAATGCAATGTAAACTTTAGCAATGTTTTCAAATGTGTGTGCCTATGTCTTTAGGGCACAGGTGCTCAGAACTGAGATATCATCTTAGTAGATTTTTCCTTTGTTGGGTATGAAGCATCCTTCCCTTTCTCTTTTGATTAGTTTTGGTTGAAAGTATGTCTTAATTAGATACTAGAATAGCTACTTCAGCTTTTTTCTTGGGCTTGTTTCTTTGGAAAACTTTTTCCAGCCTCTTACTCTGAGGTAATATCTGTCTTTATGCTGAGGTATGTTTCTTGTGTATAGAAGAATGATGGATCCTGTTTTCACCTGAATTCTGTTAGTTTGTGTCTTTTTGTTGGGGAAGGGAGTCTATTGATGTTGAGAGATGGTAATGATCAGTGAGTATTAATTTCTGTTATTTTGATGTTGCTCTTGTGGCTGTTGTTGTTGGTGGTATGTTTGTGTCCTTTGTTTTTGCTGGTATAAAATTACTTATTTCTTTTGTTTTCTTGGATATAGTTATCTTCCTTCCTTGACTTGGAGTTTTCCTTCTAGTTTGTTGTTATTTTTGTTTTTGTTTTTGTTTTTTTTTGTTTTTTTGTAGGTCTCTTTTTGTATATAGATATTGTTTAAATTTGTTTTGTCTTCAAATATCTTGCTTTCTCCATCTATGGTGATTGAAAGTTTTTGCTGGGTATAATAATATAAGTTGGCAACTATGGTTTAGTTTTTTATTTTTTTGGTGTTTTGTTTTGTTTTGTTTTGATTTTGTTGTTGTTGGTTTTTGTTTTTGTTTTTTGAGGTTGCAAGGTATCTGTCCAGCTTTTAAAGTCTCTGTTGAGAAGTCATATGTAATTTTTTTTAAAGCTGAGATTACAAATGATTTTTTATTAGATATTTTATTTATTTACATTTCAAATGTTATTCCCTTTCCTGGTTTCCCCTCTGAAAACCCCCTCCCCCCACCCTCACCCCCCTGCTCACCAACCCACTACTCTCACTTCCTGGCCCAAGCATTCCCCTACACTGGGGTATAGAGCCTTCATAGGACCAAGGGTCTCTCCTCCAGTTGATAGGTCTACCTTTGTGTGTTACCCTTGCTGCTCTTATTATTCTTTGTTCTGTAGGTTTTTGTTTTGATTATTATGTGGCATGAGGATTTTCTTTTCTACTATACTCTAATCGGTGTACCATAAACTTCTTGCATGTTTATAGGCATCTCTCCTTTAGGTTAGTAAAGTTTTCTTCTATAATTTTATTGAAAATATTTTCTGGTCCTTGAAACTGGAATTCTTCATCTTATATCTTTTATTCTTACATTAGATCTTTCCATGTTATCCCAGATTTCCTGGTTGTTTTGTGTCAGATTTTTTTTTAGATTTCATAACTTCTTTGATGTATCAATTTCTTCTATTATATATTCTATGGCTGAGATTTTCCTTTCCATATTCTGTATTCTGTTGGAGATGCTTGTGTCTGTTGCTTCCATTCTCTTCTCTAGGTTTCCTATCTCCAGGATTCTCTCAGTTTGTGTTTTCTTTATTGCTTCTATTTCCACTTTCAGATCTTGAATAGTTTTATTTATTTCCTTCACCTTTTTTATTGTATTTTCCTGTATTTCTTTAAGAGATTAATTCATATCTTCTTTAAAGGCCTCTATTATCTTTAAAAGATAAGATTTAAGGTCATTTTCTTGATCTTCAGTTGTGTCAGGATATCAAGGACTTGATGAAGTAGGATAGCTGTGCTCTGAAGGTATCATATTGCCTAGTTTGGTTGTGTGTGTTCTTTAGTGGGACTTTAGCCATCCTGTTGGCCTTGGCTATCCTGTTGTATTAAGAGGGGGTTAACCTCTATGATTCTGAAGTGGCAGGTGGCTGGTAGGTAGGTATCCTTCAGCATGACAATGGTACTCTGATTATAGTGCAAGCAGTTGGGCATGCCCCTGGGAACACCTTGGGCAGGTGGTTGGGAGGGAGACAGGTATTGAAGTGGCCTGGCAATGGAGGTCTTGGGGATCATAGCTCACTCAGGGCAGCTGGGCATGCCCCAGAGAACTTCCTGGAAGGCTGGTAAAATGGGTGCAGGAAGGAAATCTTATGTGTATCATTCCATATCAGCAGGTCTGATGAAGGTGTGTAGAGAATTGGCAGGACAATGGAGGTGGGTATGTGGGCAGGTGGGTGAGCTGGTTGCACAGAGCAGCTTGGTGTGCCCCAGAGGACTCAGTGGCAGACAGGGGGAAATCCACCATTTTATTTTTTGACACCTTAACAAAAACAATAGAGTTACTACTATATCCTGCAGCAATAACGAAGCTAAAATATATTTTATATTCTCTGCTTTCTGGCAATTCCTTGTCAGAAGTGAAGAGCTTGCTGAGAAACTTCCAGTCATTGCATCTACTCTTGTGGTACATACCTTCTCGTTGAATTGAGATGTGATATTACCTGACTCTATTTCAACTAGTCTTGACTATGCACATGTCTTCATGTTTCTTGGCCCAAGTAAGTTTTGTTGAACCTAAAATTCAAAAGGAAATTGTGTAAGATTTGTGGTAACTCCACCATTTCTACATGAAGAAACACTTTTTTTAAAGCTGGTTCATCTGAGTCAGTCGTGGATACCAAATTAAAAACAAAACAAACAAACAAAACCAAAAACAATGTGTATTGGCACACATCTATAATCTCAGCACTTCAGTATTATGGGATGCAAACACAAGAGGATCAGCCTGAGCTTGAGAGATAGCTCTCCTGGAGTACCCTGAAAAGTATCAAAACCAGGAGAAATCCTACTTCAATGGTGGCAGGTGAGAAGGGATTATTTAATGCTATCTTCTGACTTCTACATGTCTGTATAGCACATGTGTGCTCACACACATTCAAAATGCAATGCAACAATATTAAAAGATAAGATAAATTGAAAAAGAAAGAATGATTAAGTTCAAGACTGTTTATTATTTTTTTTTACCATCCACTGTAGTGAACAGCTTAAATCTTCCTAACAAAAGTAACTCACTTTGGGATGTACGTATATTTTAAACACTGCATTTCTTTTGTTGTAATAATCATCTTATTGAAAATAGTTAATCATGAAAACATTTCCATTAAAACCCATTAATATAAAGATTTATTTTCCATTAATGATCAACTTATGGAAAAATTAGCTCAAAATATATTGAGTAAGATTTCAAATCATATCACGTTTAAGTCATAATGGGATGCTGGAGGGGGTAGCTTAGCTGTTAAGAACACATCCTGCTCTTGTTGGACTCAGGAATGGTTTCCAGCACCCAAATTTGGGGGCTCACAACTGCCTGTAATTCTAGCTCTAGGAGCTCTGATAGCCTCTCTGGCCTCCTTGAGTCCTTGTATGCACACAGTGGACATAGAGAAATTCAGGAACACACACATAAAATAAAGATGAATAAAATCATTAATTCACAATGGACACCAGATAGCAATTTGCATTCATAATTCCTTCTTCTATGCCACTTTATAAAATATTTATATAGTTTCCTTAAAACCTTTATTATTCATCTAAATACACTTTAGTTCATCTGTTTCCAGTTAATCCAAGCCTCAAAATTAGTTGTGAATAGGTTAAGAGTAATGTGTCTCTCATTACTTCTGACACTTGTGCCGTTAAGTTGGCTCAGACTGTCTTAAAGGACAGGTGGAGAGAACTGGTATCTTTATTTCCCTGCTAAACTTTAGGAAATGATCTGACATCCATTTCTTCTATTTCCACCCACTAATAAACAAAGTTGATTATGTTTAAGAATTTTTTCATGCTATATGGACTGTCTACTCTACAAAGCTATTTTCCATTATCATCTTGTCTACCATGGATGTGTGTTTTGTACTCAAGCTACATCCAGTTAATGATGTGCTATATTTAACATGCAGTTTTTAGTATGATGCACAATTTACTTGCAGAAATGTAAAGTTCTTGCATCACAGGTCTTAGTATCCAATCTGATATTATTCAGGAGCCCCATTTGAGCTCCATACCATTTTTCTTTACAAGTGATACCAAAGGAAGCTATATGTTCTATTTATTGATAGTTATGTCATAACATCTTTTTCAGTTTTGGCTGCCTAATCTTCTATTTCCTTCAGGCCTATATGAATAGTAATTGCACTCCTCTAATGACTAGATGAGCTTCTTGACTGTTCAATATTTACCTTCCAAATAATCAACAGTGATTTCATGTTGTAAGAAGCAGATGGCTTACTAACACCATAAAAACACACCTGAGTGTTAGGGTAACAAAAAGACGATTAAACTTTGTTTTCTCTCTAATCTAAAAATCTCATACTCTTAAAAGTGTTAGAGGAGGCTGTCCAGTAGATTATGACTTCTTAGTTCTGAAAGTTGAAGTGTAATACTTCATATTTTTTTGTTTTTAGTTTTTTTATTGGATATTTTCTTTATTTACAAATGTTATACCCTTTCTCAGTTCCCTGCCCCGGGAATCCCCTATCCCATCCTCTCTCCCCCTGCTTATATAAGGGTATTCCTCTACCAACCCACCCACTCCCACCTCACAATCCTCGATTTCCCTACACTGGGGCATCTATCAAGCCTTCAAAGGGCCAAGGACCTCTCCTCCAATTGATTCCTGACAATGCCTTCCTCTGGTATATATGCTGCTGGAGCCATGTGTGCACCTTGGTTGATGGCTTAGTCCCTGGGAGCTCTGGGGTGTCTCCTTGCTTGATATTGTTGTTCTTCCTATAGGGTTGGAAGCCCCTTTAACTCCTGTAGTCCTTTCTCTATCTCCTCTATTGGGGACTCTGCACTTAAACCAATGGTTGGGTGTGAGCATCTGCCTCTATATTTGTAAGGCTCTGGCAGGGCCTCTCAGAAGACAGCCATGTCAGACTCCTTTCAGCATGCACTTCTTGGCGTCCACAATAGTGTCTGGATTTGGTAACTGTATACTGGATAAATCCCTAAGTGGGGCAGTTTCTGGATAGACTTCCTTTAGTCTTTGCTCTACACTTTATCTCCATCTTTTCTCCTGTGAATATTTTGTTCCCCTTCTAAGAAGTCCCTATACACCCACACTTTGGTCTTCCTTCTTCTTAAGGTGAAGAAGGTGAATTGTATCTTGATGTGGTCTGTGAATTGTATCTTGGGTGTTTGGAGCTTTTGGCCTAATATCCATGTATCAGTAAGGGCATACCATGTATGTTCTTTTGTGACTGGGTTACCTCACTCAGGATGATATTTTTCTAGTTCCATCCATGTGCCAAAGAATTTCATGAATTCATCATTTTTAATAGCTGAGCAGTACTCCATTGTGTAAATGTACCATATTTTCTGTATACATTTCTCTGTTGAAGGACATCTGGGTTCTTTCCAGCTTCTGGCTATTATAAATAAGGCTGTTGTGAACATAATGGATTATGTGTCCTTATTACAAATTGGAGCATCTTCTGGGTATATGCCTAGAAGAGGTATAGCTGAGTCATCAGTTAGTTCTTTGTCCAATTTTCTGAGCAACTGCCAAACTGATTTCCAGAGTGGTTGAACCAGCTTGCAATCCCACCAGCAATGGAGAAGTGTTCCTCTTTCTTCACATCCTTGCTAGCATCTGCTGTCACATGAGTTTTTGATCTTAGCCATTCTGACTGGTGTGAGGTGGAATCTCAGGGTTGTTTTGATTTGCATTTGACTGATGACTAAGGATGTTGAATATTTCTTTTGGTGCTTCTCAATCATTCAATATTGTTCAGTTGAAAATTCTTTGTTTAGCTTTGTACCCCATTTTTAATAGGATTATTTGATTCTTGGGAATCTAACTTCTTGAATTCTTTGTATATATTGGATATTAGCCCTCTATTAGATGTAGGATTGGTAAAGATCTTTTCCCAATCTGTTGGTTGTCTTTTTATCTTATTGACAGTGTCCTTTGCCTTACAGAAGCTTTGCAATTATATGAGGTCCCATTTGTCAATTTTTGATCTTACAGCACAAGCCATTGGTGTTCAGTTCAGGAAAATTTCCCCTATATCCATGGGTTCAAGGCTCGTCCCCACTTTCTCCTCTATAAGTTTCAGTGTCTCTGATTTTATGTGGAGTTCCTTGATTCACTTAGACTTGCGTTTTGAACAAGGAGATGGGAATGAGTCGATTTGCATTTTTCTATGTGCTGACTGCCAGTTGAACCAGCACCAAATTTTCAACAAATCCTATATCCAATTGAGGGCTAATATCCAATACACACAAAGAACTCAAGAAGGTAGACTCCAGAAAACCAAATAACCTTATCCAGAAAACCAAATAATCCTTAATCATCAGGGAAATGCAAATCAAAACAGCCCTGAGATTGCACCTCACACCAGTCAGAATGGCTAAGATCAAAAATTCAGGTGACAGCAGATGCTGGCAAGGATGTGGAGAAAGAGGAACACTCCTCTATTATTGGTGGATTGCAAGCTGGTACAACCTCTCTGAAAATTAGTCTGGCGTTCCTCAGAAAATTGGACATAATTCTACCAGAAGATCCAGCAATGCCACTCCTGGTCATATACTCTAACTCTGAATGAACACAGACCTGGAAGTCCTCTACTATATGTGTGTTGGGGACCTCATATCAGCTGGTGTATGCTGTTTCTTTGATGGTCCAGTGTTTGAAAGATCTCAGGGGTCCAAATTAATTGAGACTGCTGGTCCTCCTACAGGATTTCCCTTCTTCTTAGTTTCTTTCAGCCTTCTCTAATTCAACAACAGGTGTTAGATACTTCTGTCTATTGGTTGGGTGCAAATATCTCCATCTGACTCTTTCAGCTGCTTGCATCTTTTGGAGGGCTGTCATAAAAGCTCCCCTTTTGTGAGAGCTCCATAGCCTCAGTAATAGTGTCAGGCCTTGGGACTTCCCCTTGAGCTGCATCCCATTTTGGGCCAAGCTTCCTCTGGAACCCTGAGATCCTGGTGTGACCATGCTCCTAGGATGCTGGGTGTTAGAGCACCTGGGAGTGAAGCTTCCTCTGGGTGTTGTGGGAACTGGCTGTGGAGTTTACTCAGGGCATCTGCTCAGACCAGAAGAAAACTGAGCCACTTGTCGGGCCGGGTTCCTATGTCTCTGGATCCTGCTGGTCCTAGTTACTCCTGGTCCCAGTAATTCCTGGTGATGTTGGTACAGATGTTGTGTCCTCCTTACCTCCGGTCCTATGATCCTGGGCATGTTAGAGTGCCTGGGAGTGGAGTTTCCTTTGGGTGTTTTGAGATTGGCTATGGAATTCATGCTGAAGGTCATTTTTTTTTAACTTTTCTTGTTCCTGTGACAGAATATCTGGCAAAACAACTCTGAAAGGAAATGCTTATATTGAATCACTCTTTAAGGGTTCAGACCATCATAGGGAGGAAATCCTGACAGAAGGAGCTGGTCACAGTGTGTCCACAGTCAGGAAAAAAAGAAGAAAAACATAAGTGTAAATACATTCTCTTTATTAATCCAATCAGTACCCCAGCCTATGTGATAGGCACAAACACAGGATGAGTCTCCCCTTCAACTAAGTTAATCTAGAAACTTCATTGTAGACATGCCCAGACCTTTGTCTCCTGGCTCATTTTAGATCCTGTCAAACTGACAATATCACCTACAATACTATTCTTTATAATTCCATCTGTTTACCCCACATTCACAAAATAGTACTGGTAAACTCCAAATGCCATTGATATAAAAGACAGTTACTACTTCCTCTGCTCATCCTATCCCATTTTTCCTGGTATCAAACGCAAATATTTTTTTGTGGTAGAGAGCAATATTTTATTTAACATGAGTTTGAGTTCTCATTGACTAGGCATAATATAATGTTAAGCTGTCTGTCTATTAGTGAGAATTCTAGTTTTAGGTACAGTGAGATAAGATCGAGATACAAACCTTGACTTTCTTTTCTCTCCCTCACTCCTTTTTATGCCAATTGGTTTTGTTCTTTCTACTTCTGTGTCTTTTTCTTTCAAGTTGTCTTTTAAAGTTACATGTATTTATGTATTTTGTGTATATGTGTGACCATATGTGAGGGTTGGAGGACCACCTACGTGAATTGGTTCTCTTCTTATACCATATAGGTCTAGGGTTTGAACTCAACATCTCAGGCATGGCATTAGCTGGTGAGCTATCTAGCTGTTCTATCTTACTGACTTTCTTTCTTCCCTCTCCTTTTCCTTAATGCCTCCCTTCCTTTTCCATTCTTATCTTCCTCCCCCACTTTTCCTTTCTTATTATCACAACATTTTAAACATGTAAACTAAACCATGGAAATCAAGCTATGGATAGGATTTAGTGGATCATCAACAGTTTGAAGATCTTATATTTGGACACATCCCACAATAGAAGGCATGCTCTGTGCATTGATTAAAGCCCAGAGGCACCATTGAAACTCAAGAGCACATAAGAAGGTAGGTTTTGAATGAATGGGGATGTTAACTGTAAAAAAAGCATCCAGAGAAAACAACACATTAGTATCCTACTAACTTGGCGATTTGCCCAGTATTTTTCTTGTTCTTTTCCCAGTTGTTTTGTGTTTTGTTCATTTTTGTTCCAGAGTGATTCTTAGGATGAGACACTGCCTGGCTGTGGTATGCTTCCCTACACTGTGAAGAGATTGCTACCATAAAATGCTTAGGCTGCTAAAAACTGAGAACGCCTGCCAGTTTATCACACATCTGTCAGTTTCTTTTATGGTGGCTCTAGTGGTGATGGCAATGTTCTGTGTGATGCCTGACTTAAGGTATATCTACCATTGCTATTCCATTGCCAAACAGGATGACTTTTAAGACCATAGGTTTATAGGCAATTCAAGTTTTTTTTTTAAGGTTATTGCTTTCATGTCTAATAGCTATCATCACAGACTGGAGAGATTTACTTTAGGCATTATTAAGTGGAAGAACACACACACACACAGAGGGAGGGAGAAACAGAAAGAGGATGAAGTCATAATTGTGTCAAATGCATATATAACAGCATGCACTGTTCACATCAATGACTAGACTTAATTCCTATTAATATGTCATTGTTACCAAAACACTTAGGCATAGTAATATCCATATATTACAGATGTGCAAGATTATGGAAGTACATGAGTCATGGGAAACCAGGGGTATTTCCTATTTTTCAAACATTTACACAACTGTGAAGCCTTCCTATCCCCAATATAGATTGCCCATCTATTAGCCTTTGACATACATTTCCCAGCTCACAAGACCTATTTAGTTTTGTGCAGTACTGAACAATTTTGCTTCAATATGATTTTTACTTTGAGATTTTGGGGGGATACAGATATTTGAAAGAAAGTGAGAGTAATTTTTTCTGCTGAGAATTGGGTTTTCTCAAAGATAGTTTTACTCCAAAGAGGGCCACAAGACCACAGAGTTGAAAACCAATGCCAGAATGGATCTTCAAGCTAGGCAGAAGGCAGATAAATTATTTTCATGGTTGTTACTGATGCAAGACACTGAGGATTCAGACATGGATACTTACTAGGTCCACAGGTTACTGGATTGTAACCTCTAGTTTTGACTTTTGAATACCTTTTCAGTTGCCTGGAAGGTGGAAGGTGTAGGTCGAATTCAGTTTGTCCTCAGAGCTCTACATTCACACTGTGGAGTAATATGTGAGTATATAGTTCTCGCTACAGCAATGCAGAAGGGAGAAGCTGGAAGAAACTGAGAGGGAGTTTATGATTAGCTATTTCTTCTCTCCTATATCAGTGTTTTCGAGAAAAAAGTCTGAGTTGAACTTTAGCTCTGTCTTAGGGCAGAATTCCCAGAATTACAAAAGCAACATTGCAAGGTAATTGAATATACTCAGATTTAGGTCTTAATTATCTTTTTGATTGGAGGTTTATCTTTAGCATGGTATTTTGATAATGTAAGAGGACCAATTATTTTGTATGATCTCCCACCGAGCTAAGGAAATGCAGACTGTAATTTTGAGATAAGTAACTTCCGTGGGAATAATGTTGTAAGAGTGTATCAATTATGGCTGGCTTTTAGTTATATTTTTGCCGGTATTTAAGCATTTTCAAATGACTGGATTTTAACAGTGTCTTCATCATCTCTTACTTCTGCATCTTTTAGTAGGAAGAATCAGTCACATCATTTGAACTTTTGTGGGGACTTAAACACTGAGAATGATGGAGAAAGTACTTAAAATTGTGTTTCTTTTGAGGAAGACAGAGTTGAACTCACAAAGTCATCCAAGTTTTACTTATATATGTGTAGTAGTACAGTAGAGATTACCATCCATGATTAAGACTGAAAACACACGTATATCTGTGAAGCGTATCACCCAAACAAGGGCGGTTAGGAAGCTGAGAACTGAATATCAGGGTATACATAAGGGAGATAGGCTCAGAGGACCTGTGGTTGGGTGTACGATACCTATTGGTTGGCCAAAATGCTTACCTCATGTTCAGAATTACAGCATTTCTGATAAATCAGTAAGGGCAAGAAAAGACCATTTTCACCTTGTGGCAATTTTAAACAAGTTGCTTAATCCACTGGGTTGGTAACCTCTGGGTCACATACTACGCTGTTCACCTCTTCTACAATTCATCTTCCTTCCTAATTCAGCATGGACTGCCAGATGGACTGCTGACTGTAGGTTTTCAGTGTTGCTGTTGGCTGTGCACCTTATCAGTTCACAACACTGCCACTAGAATCAAATGGACACTTGCACACTTGACAGGAAGTCCGGCTTTGCAAGCTGAAAACATGGTCAGCTTTTTCATTTCCTTTTTTTCAAGTACTCAATGGAAATGAAGGGGCTTTCAAATCACTAAGATGTGTTTGACTCTCCTGCAATGGGCATGGTATCTGGGTATGCCTATTGTCCACAAGATGATTCCTAATAAACATTCCTAGACATTATGTTATATGTCACATGGGAAGATTGAATATTCTGTAAAGTTACTCTGTCATCCTTAGGTTATTTTTTGCAACATTTCACATCATCACTGTGTGTATTGAGTTTGACCATCTGGCAGTTCTGAAGTTGTAAGATCATTTTGGATGAAATAGCATGGCTCAGATTATGGAGGGCTAATAAGTCTTCCCATAGACTTAGAGTCTGAAGATTTCTATTAGGAGGAAGCCAAAGATAATAGGTCAATAGTTCTATGTTGCTGAGGATTGTCTACACTACTAAGAAAATCAGATATTGCTCAGGAATAGACTTTGGGGCATGATGTTGTGTGGTAGTGGATGGAATGGTAAACAGAGGCAGATATTTTGTCATGCAGCCTGCCAATCAGTGAATTTTATACTTATCTTGAAAAGTACTGATTTTCCCTTTAAGAATTTCCAAAATCACAAACTATATACTTAACAGAGCATAGAATTTTTGGAATTAACTTCTGAGTTTGTTCCTAAAAGGAAATGAAAAACACATTTTTGCAGAAGTTACTTGAAAGAAGAGTGACCTCCCAACGTGTCTTCTCTATTTCTTTCATTTCTACCTAATATCTTTTCACACTAAAGACACATTGTGGAATGAGATTCAGTTGTAATAAGTAATTTATTTCAGTTCTATGTTTTGCATATTAAAATGCTTCTAAAATTGTTAACAGTAACACTGTAAAGAAATAAGCATATGGAGCCAGGGTGATGGTTCAGCATGTAAAGTTACTTGATGAGAAATCTAAAGAGCTAAGTTCAGGTTCCTGAAGTGATGTGAACAAAAGGAGAGTTGAGTCCCAAAAGTTGTCCCATAACCTTTAACATATGCACTATGGTACATGAATACATAAAATCACACACACACACATACATACATTGAAAAATGCTGGGCCTTTAATCATATAAAGAATATGAACATGTGTTTCTCAAATTGTATCTTATATCTTGGGTACTCTAAGTTTCTGGGCTAATATCCACTTATCAGTGAGTACATATTGTGTGAGTTCTTTTGTGATTGGGTTATCTCACTCAGGATGATGCCCTCCAGGTCCATCCATTTGCCTAGGAATTTCATAAATTCATTCTTTTTATTAGCTGAGTAGTACTCCATTGTGTAAATGTACCACATTTTCTATATCCGTTTCTCTGTTGAGGGGCATCTGGGTTCTTCCCAGCTTCTAGTTATTATAAATAAGGCTGTTATGAACATAGTGGAGCATGTGTCTTAAACTCAAGATGAATGAAGACCAAAGTGTGGACACTCTGCCCCTTCTTAGAATTGGTAACAAAACACCCACAGAAGGAGTTACAGAGACAAAGTTTGGAGCTGAGACAAAAGGATGGACCATCTAGAGACGGTCATATCCGGGATCCATTCCATAATCAGATTCCAAACACTGACACTATTACATACACTAGCAAGATTTTGCTGAAAGGACTCAGACATAGCTATCTCTTGTGAGACTATGCTGGGGCCTAGCAAACACAGAAGTGGATGCTCACAGTCAGCTATTGGATGTGTCACAGGGCCCCCAAGGAGGAGCTAGAGAAAGTAACCAAGGAGCTAAAGGGATCTGCAACCCTATAGGTGGAACAACAATACGAACTAACCAGTACCCCCGGAGCTCATGTGAGCTGCATGTGTATTAGAAGATGGCCTAGTAGGCCATCAGTGGAAAGAGAGGCCCATTGGTCATGCAAACTTTGTATGCCCCAGTACAGGGGAATGCCAGGGCCAAGAAGTGGGAGTGGGTGGGTGGGGAAGTTGTTGGGGGAGCGTGTGGGGGACTTTTGGGATAGCATTGGAAATGTAAATGAAATAAATACCTAATTAAAAGAAAAAAAGAATATGAACAACTTAAGATTGTATGTTCTCTTATAAATTTGATAGCCAAGAAAATCTAGACATATAAAACACCAAATGCAGATGAAGAGATAAAAATTAACATTCCACATCTGCTGTGTTAATTTCATACCCAATTTTTGAGTCAGGTCAAAAATCTTTAAATAAAATATTATTGGTAGAACATTGTCTTTTAAATTAATTTTCAAGCCCTGGGAAACAAGAAGATGCATCTTTAATTTTCTCATTGGGGTAGAAAGGAAGCTTATTTATGTAAGAAAAACTTGAAGAAATATATAATTGTTACTAGGAGCATCCACTTCTGTGTTTGCTAGGCCCCGGCATAGTCTCACAAGAGATAGCTATGTTTGGGTCCTTTCAGCAAATGCCATTTTTTTCCTGTTTTTGAACGTATTGTTTTTAGCAAACAAGAAAAAGGAGCATCTTATGTTCTTTTTTGCATCTCTTATTCTTAATGGTGATATATTTGATATATGGCTAAAACACAGATATTTCATCTCTAGTAGCTCTTTAAGGGTTTTGTTATAATTATGGATTAACCCATAGAAAAATAACTGGATTAATAATAGAGTAGAAAAATATGACAGAAGATGGAGCTATACTCAGCAAAAGGTCTAATAGATATAATAATTATTTTTATGTGAATGGGTTTATTTTTCTTATTTACAAGTTATTATTGTAAGGGTCTAAAAGAAAATAGTTTTAAAAAGATGTTAAGTGTTTGCTAAGCTCAAAAATGACCTTGAAATGAAGGGCCTCTTTATCTACAATGTCTTTTGAGGCCTGTAGGAAATAATTTAAGTTAAATGGGTGATCTTAAAACTCTAAATACTTTCTTTTTTACTTGAAATGAGAGTATTCACTGCAAATGATCCAATACATGCTATTTTGTGTTTTTAAAAATAATCCATTTTTTTTTTCTGGCCAATTTCAATGGAATATATATAGAAAAACATCTAGGAATTTTAACATGAAATTGACATATTTCTCTCACCATGTATAGTTGACTTTATTATAATCTGTTTTATAAGCAAATTTTACGTGGCATTTTGGTCATCTTATTTGCGTACTCAGTTCTATACTTTGTGTGTGTGTTTAACAATATAGTTGAGTATAAACTATATACACTGCTTATTAGCCAAGATACAGTTAAAGGTGAAATTAAATGTTTTGCTGCTTCATGTTACAGTGAATGTCATCTGTTTGAGTATTTTTCATATTTATGTCTGCATACACACACACACATACACACACATGTAAACACACACACATGTAAACACACACACACACACATAAACCATCCTCCCACACAATCAGATTTAGATCAATCTGTTAGATAGCTTAGTAACAAGACATGAAACTGATCACTGATTAGCTTTTATGAAATAGAATCCTAATTTTACATTAAGATATCCATTGACCAAATAATTAAAATATGAAAATATAAAGAAATTTCTAATTCAATTGGAGAGTTCTACATTGTAATTTATCAATGAATATTTCTGAGCCTAGATAAGGAATTAGCAAAATCCATAATCACATGTTGTAATACTTTTAATAGTAACTGTGATTGTTAGCAGCTAATATTTATGATGTGCAGATGAGTGGAACGTTTCATATTATCTCCTTAAAATAATTGGGAGGCATTATGGGGCCCCTGCTCCCCTCAGGGGAGTTAATACTAATCAGCGCTTCTGGGAAGCCATTTTCGTTAGATGTAGACACTGGTGAGTTGCCCATGCTTCACTAGGTAGTGTGACACCCTCACCTCGAGGAGTACTCTTGGATAAACCCAATGGTTCACAAAGCAGAAAGTAAAATAAGCCAAAATAGAAGAGATATAGAAACTTGATTGGTGAAGGACTGTGGATTGTGGAGCAACTAAAGGAGGCTAAGGGAGGGTAGAGAGATGTGATATGTAATTAGAATGTGTGTATGTATATACATAATATATATTATATATGTTTTATATATGTAATTTAAAGTATAATTTAATTAAAAATTGTTATAGCCTAATCTTTTATTCATTAAACACATTTATGATAAACAAGGATCTCCAGTCACAGACATAGTAAGTCATTACTTCAAACACTATTCATTGAGAGGCATACCTATATTTCTATCTGTGGCATGCCTTACCAGGAATTCTGTTTTCTTTTCATGCTGATGAAAATAAGGAGGTTGGTTTTTGGAGATGGCTCAGGTGGTAGAGTGGTTGTCCAGAAAGCATGAGGATCTGACTTAATTCAGTTCCCATTACCCGTGTGTGATGGTATTAATAGCTCTAGAAATGAGATGGTAGAGATGGGCAGATCCTGGGGTCTGATTGACCAGATTAGTCTAGCCAATTTCATGAGCTCCAGGTTTAGTGAGAGACTCTGTCTCAATAAAATAAGGTGGAATGGGACTGAGGAAGATGCCAGTCCCAACCTTTGACCTCCATATGCAAGCACCTGAATGTGCACACATGCCCACATGTATCACAAACACAGATGCACAGAATAAATAAATACATAATACATAAATAAACAAAGTACTGCCCCAGATAATATAGTTATTAATTTCATCTTCTCTACATTTCCCTAAAATTCTCTAGAATTCTTTATTCACAAATGTGTATTATTGTTCCTTTGTCAAATCTGTACTTGTCTCTGAATGTCAATATGTTCAGCCAGACCAGCTTTAGGAATTTATCAATAGCTTACTTGTCAGCATTGTTTTCAAACACAGTAATAGCAACAATAACAAGTGTCTTAAGGAACTTCCAGTTGGCTGCTTGACCAGGAGACATAGCTGTTGCCATGTTTCAATTCTACATTTTATTTAACAAAAGATAAACATCCATAAGAATCTGGCTGCTGTTTGTAAAGGGCAGCATGGTGTCTTACATAGAGGAAGTAATGAATCAAGTTTAGTAGGATACAACCCTTCCCAATTGGACAGGCTAAGGATACATCATCAAGTCAGAGACCAGAAGGCTATGTATCAGACATGTGTATATCAGGCAGGCTCCCTCCTCAGTTTGAAACTTAGAATTTTATGAATGTACCCCTGAAGCTTCCTGTTTAATTTTTGGCACACTTTGAACTAATAATATGGCTTATCATTTCTATAGACACCCCTTGGAAAATTTTGCACATGAATTGTTCTACATGTGAAACAATTTTGGAGTAAATTGTAATTCTGAATTTAATTTTAGTTTTTGAGATGTTAAATTAAATATTAATTACATCACCATACATATATCAGTGTAGTCTCCTTGTAAAAACTTAAAAAAGAAATTAAATGTGATGTCTCTCCATGCTTCCAGTTGTATCCTTGAAAGGCAGCCTTTGGTCACTTGTTTCTTTTCTTTACCTCTTTTGTCTTAAAGGTCTGCCTGTCCATCAAAGGAATTCATGTAGATGTTGACTCATTGAGATAGTTAATCATGACCATCAACTTGGTTCAATCCAGGGAGTACCTATGAGGTAAGTAAAACATCCAACTGGGTGCATTTGTGAAGGCATTTTCAGAAAGGCAAAGCCCCTCTGTAATTCTTAGATTTATTGCCAACTTGGCATTATCAAGGAGAACTAGAGAAGAGAGCTTCAGTGAGGAATTATCTACATTGGGCAGGTCTGGGGTTGGGAGTTGTCTTATAATTGCTTTGATTGACATTGACATGGGAAGACCCAAACTCACTCTTGTTGTATCTTCTGGAAGCAGCCTAGATTAAGGGTCAGAAAAGAAAGAAGACATTATTTTGTCCTTTGAACTTGGCTCTTCCTAGTTAACTCACTGTGCTGTGTTCCTCCTCCTGCTGCTGCTGCTGCTGCTGATGATGATTCTTTGAACCAGCTTCTTTGAGCTTCCAATGTGGACTAAAGACTACCAGTTTTCCAGGTTTTATCCAGTGTTTTGACAGCAGACTGGAACTACACACTGCCTAATGGACTGAGCGATTTCTGAGTTTTTATGCTCTAAGAGCCAGCAATTGCTGAACTACTCCAATCACATCACTAGAAGCAATCAAATAAACTCCCATTTAATATATGCTTGCTCACTCATCCCTGTTCTACCATGGAGCCCAAATACTCTCTTCTTAAATATGTATAACAACATCCAATAGACTGAAGGACCCAGATGAAAGAGAAGGAAAGCAAAGAGCCCATTAGAGCAGACTCTCTGAGTCTGCTTCCTGCCACCATGACATGAACTTGGTGCTCCATTCTGTCCTTCCCCAACAATGAACTGAAATCTCAAAACCAAGAATCAACACTACTTCTTCCTCCTTTCATATATTTCCAGAATGAAAAGCAGTGAAAAGTCTGATTAACTCACACAGAACCAGCAGATTCTACTTAATAGGAAGAAGACAATTATTCTTTGTTATCTTCTAGTTGGAATTTTCATTTAGTTAAAAGATGTTTTAGGCTTAGAGAAAAACAAAGCAGAAACTTCAGTATTTCTACATAGTATTTCAAAATAAATCCCAGTGCGCTGCACTAGTCAATCTTCAACCTCTCCCCACTTAACCTCTGGTGATCATTCATCCATTTTGAATGTTATCAATCAAGCTTCTACAAACCCTTCCCTTAGATTATAGAGTAGACAGATATTTCTAGACCATTTGGGACAAATATACGGAGTGTGGTTCCTGGCTCCCATGGTACAGTGCAGTGGATGCTGATTCCCAAGTAAACAAGTGTGGTTTTTTTAATCAGGCAATGGGTGGTTTTCAGAGTGGCCTTATCTGTTTCCTTACCACAGAAATTCACAAGGACCCTGTTCTATGTTCTCCTTGTACTTTTTTTATCTGTTTTGATCATCACCATCTTGAAATGTCTGAGACGTGAGGTAGTTTCTTTTCTAATTTTCCTAATGGGTTATAATGACTCAAATATATTCCATACACTGTAGGTGCTTACCTGAGTCATTTTCACTTAATTCTGCATTTACAAGTATATAAAATCATTATAGACACAAAGGATTGACTTAATCTAGATTATAAAGAACATTAAAATGTCAAATGTATAATTTAACCATTTATTAAAGATAGAAACTAATTTTTATATTAAGGAGATGATTATGCTTGTGTATTTAAGCCTTAAATCTCAGGCACTTGAGAGATGACTCAGATTTTAAGAACATTGATTTCCCTTCTAGAATACTGTGTTTGACTCCCAGCAACTACAGGGTAGTTCACAAACATTTGGAACCCCAGCTCCAAGAGACAAGACTTTCTTCTGGACCCTGTGAGCACAAGAAATACACCTGGTACACAGATGTATAGGTGGGCAAAATATGCATACACATAAATTAAATTGTAAAAGAATGAAATGTTAGCTAAATAACTGATACTTAATGGCATAAAGCAATCTTCAGCATTTTCAGAGTTACTATGGGTTTATAATCATCAGTGAGGAGACCAGTGATTCATCTAACTCTACTTCATAAAATGACAGAAGTGGCCCCATATATGTCCCTTAAACTATTAAATATTATAGCTCTTCTTAACATATTTCCTAATAATTCATTTAGCTCCTGTATTTACAAAGTCCAATTATTCATAATCTACTGTTGATGGACATGTTTAAAGCAGAATAAGAACAAGGCAATACCTTCTAGTATTTCTCTGAAAAATCTACTTTTACATACATTTACATATATAAACTGACATACGTCAATAAAGACGCTGAGCAATATTGAAGTGTAATAAGGTCACTTGTTATAGTCCAGCCAAACTAATTGTCCACTAACGAGTAAGAATGTAGTACACTTGATATTTTCTTTGTTAGCATGTGTTCATTGTACATGGGACTGGGTTGCATAAGAACAGTTCCCTATAAGTATATCATGTATTTTGACCATGTTACCATTCTGCTCCCTTCCTTCATGTTGAATATATTCTCCTCCCTGAAGAGTTTTTATGTCGTATGTTTTTCGTGTTATAGAGACAGACATTATTTTATATATGAAAGAAAATTAGATATTTGTCTGCACCAGAATAATGGAATGCTCTCCAGTCACCATTTTTCTGTAAGCATCATAATTTTGTTCTTTTTACAGCTGAATATATTTGAATACAAGGAAAAATAAGATATCTAATATGTAAAGAGTATTCAGAGGTGGAGGTACAGGTATATAGTCCAGCTACTCAAAAGGATGAGGATGTCTATGCTGCAGTAAAGGACAAGCATTAATATTGTTAAAAAGAAGGATGGAAAGCATTCATATTCTGCAGAGACAAATGAACATTTTTGTTCCAATTTACATTGTACCTGGTTGATGAGATGAAATGCCCTTTTACAATTTAATATCGTTGGAAAAGCTTTAGTTTCTTTTTCCAAAACTACTCTTTCGTCATTATCAATGTCTTGCAAGCATCAGCTCTTTCTGGACTTTAATTTGATATAATTCATTAGTCTTCCTGACACATCTTACAGATCTGTGCTAGTCTTTGAAATTGCCCTTGATTAACCTTCTTTCCTAACTCTTTTGACTTTTTCTTAGAAAACCCATGCTTCTTAGTAAAATAGAGCACCTACCCTCACTGGTGACTTAAGGTTCCTTCATGTCTCCTTTGTTAGACTAATTTCTGATTGTAAATTCAGAACTCACTATGAGTCTTCTGGTATTCTTTTATCTCATTGCATTTTAATATTTTTAGGAGTAGAAATTAACTATATAACAAAACTTGTTTAAGGCAGGATTTTCATTGCATTTGAAAATAATGAAAGAAAGGCTAATCATAAAAAGGGGAAAGTCCCAAACATAACATAAATGATAATGCATTTCTAAGCTATATTTAGACTATAAAGATATTTGCATTTGGGGTTTTTATATATTTGATTGAACAAGGCATGAATTTGAGGAGTAATTTTTTTACAAAGTGGTGAAATGCTGACTATTAATTACCTCTGATACTTTTGCCATCAGGACACTTCCCAGGGTTGCAGTAATGTAAAATTGTGATACAATATTTAGCATGTAGAAGAGACGTTCTAGGTTAGCCAATTTCACTGCCACTAGAAAGGAAATAAGTTGGTCCAAATGTTGTTGTTGTTGTTGTTGTTGTTATAATTGGATAGATAATTCTTAGCATGTCTAGCAATGAGCTTTGAGAACTGAGAGGTACGAGGTATTGCAGGTGTTTGGTAATCAACAGATAGAGTGAAGGTAACCCTAATGTTAGAGTTCAACTATGTCACGAAGACCTGCATTGAACTTGGAATCAATGAATTGATCAATTAGCCTCGTGTTTCTCATTTGTCAGTTCTTCTTAGTTCCTTCCTGTCTCTGATTCTTGTCTGCCAGGAGCTGAACTGCCTTTCCACATCTGTGGCCACTGCTATCCCCAATACAAACAGACAATCGACTGTGGACCAAAACCTTTGAAAACATGAACACAAATAAAGCAATCTTCTGTTCAAGATGCTTCCTCAGTAATTTGACTATATGAAAGGAACCCCAGTGTCATAATTTATCAACATAAAGTCAAATCTCAGACTAAAATAGGAGATTCTGCATATACCAAGTCCAAAAACTGCTTTCCTCAAGGGGATTATCGCAACTTGGAATCTACTGAAGGCCCAGGCAGTGAGGCCTTTTAAATTCCTTAGTGCAGACTAGCTGAGTAGGAAGCATATCCTGCCACAATTTTAAAGTAATGGAATCTTGGGCTGAAATTCTTATTTGTAAGCTCCCTGGGATGCACTGGTCTTTCTGAGTTCTACTCTTTTTTTTCCCCACAGACAATACAGCTCCATGAATTTGCATGGTCAGTATTCATGTTGTCCATCCAACTCTGCCTTTACCCTCTTGTGGCACTTGTACTAGTACTCAAATCTAGGCTTCAATACTAACAATATTTCTGATATATCATTTATTTATAAATTTTCTGTCGTTTGAACTCAGTTTTACATTACAAATGTCTTATTTGGGGAGTTGGATGTGCACAATAAAATCTCATATTAGTTAATTGATGGGAGAAGATCTGTCCTGAAAGTAGTTGGTATCATTCTCTGTGTTTGAATACTAGACAGTGTGAGCTGAGCACAGGCATATATGCAGTTATTCTTTTTGTTTGTTTGTTTGTGGTTTTTTTTGTTTTTGTTTTTGTTTTTCAAGACAGGGTTTCTCTGTACAGCCCTGGATGCCCTGGATTTCACTTTGAAAACCAGGCTAGCCTCGAACTCAGAAATCTGCCTTCCTCTGCCTCCTGAGTGCTGGGATTAAAGGCGTGTGCCACCACGACTGGCTGCATTTATTCTTTTTTGATTCTTTTTGATTGTAGATAAGACTTGCTGCATCAGTTTCCTATTGCCTTGAGTGTTCCACAATGATGACTGAAACCAGGAATTGTAAGCCAAATAAACTCTTCATCCTCCACCAAAGATCTGACTCATTTAGCTGCTACTTATAAGACCAAGAATCAATCATTTCTTTGTAGTTGTAGTTTTATAAATATGTCTTAAGTGAATGATGAACATCATGATAGAGTAAGAATAATTACAAGAACACGTTGCTTTTTATTCTATAATTCACATATCGGGTTAACCTGGAGTTTGAAATATAGATGATGTTGTTTTTCTAGTAGGAACGGAGGCTCGTTCCTAAGAATTCGCAATATAAAAAGACTATAAGAAAGAGCGTTAAAAAGTGAAGAACACAACTGTTTTAGAAGCACTTAAAAATCTATTTACAAAAAAGTAGTATGATCATTACTAATTATTCTCATTGCTTCATTAAAGTCTATCTAAAAGACTTAGTGTCTAAGACTATTTTCGTTAATCTTAAATCTTGTTTTTGTTGCATGATAATATGTATTTTTCAGAAAGTATCTCATGGCCATTTTCCAATGGCTTTCTTTATTCTCCTCTTCAATTAGTGTGATTATTATGAGAAAATTAAAATGCAGAATCTGTAATAAGTTTTTTGACAACAAAGCAGGGAGTTTTTTCTTTATGTCTGGAATTATAAAAGAAATGTTTTGGCTCTCAGACCTCACTCTCTCTGACTGCCTATATACAACCTAGCCTTCACTGCCCCTTATCTTCCCAAATTCAGTTGGGAGCATTTCAAAAAGAGCCATTAACTAACTTTTTTACACTTTGATATTACATAATATTGATTGAGGTCAATAAGACTTATGGGGACATTGCTATGGGAGTCCAGATCCCTGACCCCAGCATTAATTTGCAGTTTCTTATCATAAAAAGAGCCTGGGTATTGATATGGAAATCAGGATGCCAAGTTCTGATGAGCTCCCACTTTCAGCAGTCATTCTTTAAAAGAACTGACCAGGGCTGCAGCCCTGCTTTGCAAGCAAAGATAAAGATTGCCCAAGGTCAGCTTTAGACTGTGGCCTTGCTTGCACCTTGCAGCTGGAGCTTACATGCTCGATGATAAAAGGAGCATCATCTATGAACTGAAAACCATAACGACCTCTATCTCTTGCTCAACTAAACTACCTCATTGGTGTATTATTTATTTGTTGTGAGATATTCCAATTTATCTTAGCAATTACAATTGTTAACAATTTTTAACGTATGTGTATGTGTGTGTGTGTGTGTGTGTGTGTGTGTGTTTGTACACATGTGCCAAGGCTTGGTTATAGATGGAAGTCAAAGAACAACTGTGGAGTCAGTTCCTTACTCCCTATCCTCTGTATGTACATGCACACACACATGCATACACAAACAAACTGAAAATATAGGTACAATTTTTCTAGTTCAAAGCTGTAAATTGAACTATATATTCAAGAGAAAGTCTGTCACAGGACCAGAAGGTAAAAGTCAAAGACATATTGAAGACATAAACTTCAGAAGGGTCACAGTCAGACCATTGCCTCTCACAGTATTCATGGAGAAGAAGAAAGTTTGCTAAGTTTTTTCCCTTATTTTTTACTTTCCAATCTTTTGCTGATCGATACTTTTGTACAACATAATAAAAATAAAATAGTAGAAAAATAAAAAAGGCATAAAAAAATCTAGGACCAACATTTTTAGTATGACAGCAATAGGTATAAAACTACTGTGGGTGGTTGATACAAAAAGTTTCTCAATGATGACTCAGTGTCCATCTTGATTCCACTGCGTGTATATAACTTATGGTTTGTGAATGCTTGTACATTTTTTGAGCCTTACTGGTTTAGAGTACCCATTGAAGAGCAGAGAAACAAACTTCAAAAGGTATGTGCAGGGACTTGCAAGAACCTGGCTTGCAGATTGGCAGTTAGGATGCCAGGGTTTGAGTAACTCCTGACTTAGAACTGACTATCACAATAATGCCAAGGACACTTCCAACAGCTCTGGTGTTTCTCAAGCTCTCTTCACTCAGAAATCTGCGTAGTGATTATCTGGCAAAATATGAATAATGAAATCATAGTCACAACATATTATTTTAAATAAAAGATGGAGAAACAGTTGCACATTGATAAGAATTTCCTCCCAAATAATCAAAGATGACGGTTTGTTATACAAATATGAAAGACAGTCACAGAACAATTCTGGCCATTGAAACACTCAAAGATTTTGTTGTTCTTTGACATTTTTTGATTGGGTTTGGCTGAAGATCATGTGATAGCATGCAATGCAGAGCAATCTTCATCTCACGCCTTTCATCAGACCTCAGCTGAAGAGATTACAGGGAAGTGCTTCTAGGCATCGCTTGGGATAGTTCAAGTTCTAATTCTGAGTTTTCAAAACATATGTGGTGATGGATGACTATGATCCCAGAACTTTGCTAGCAGACATGGAAAGATAATGAATTTAACACTAGTTTGTTCTATATACTAAGTTGGAGAAAGACCTTTCTTGGCTGTAGAGTAAAACATTGTCTCATAAAAGAAAATTACCCATTTTAAACATGAAAATGAAGGGGAGAAATATGATAAGAGCATAGATACTAATTCATTAGTTCACAGTGCTGAAATGCAAGTAAGCATGATTCTTATTTTGGAATATAGGGAATATGAGGAAAGTGAAATAAATTTTGGAGTAAAAATATGTAATTAATGCAATTTTGACCTTAAAAAATCTGAAATACTTCAGTATGATGATAGCAACATGATTCTGGGCCTTGAGGAAGAAACAAAGCTAGATTAAGTGCAGAATCATGTAAGAAAATTGACTTTTTTTTTTCAGAATATGTGTAGGGGACAATGAGAGAAATGACAAGTAGTTAAGACAATGGACATTGCAGTTATTTTCATCTGGTCACTCCACGTTTGTCACGCATACTGAATTATCAGCCTCCTGTGAGTGTGCACATGTTCAAAGTATCAACTAGATTTTGAAAAGGTGTTTAGTGTAATTCAGTGATTGAAAATTTTTGGCAAAATTCTTATTGAAATAACATTATTGATCCAAATATATCTAGCTTAGAAAATGAATTTGAAAGTTAGCTTTCTCAACTCACGTTCGTGAGCTTCTGTGTGTGTTTCCTCTTTGTTTTTGCAAATTAGGAGACCAAGTTCCAAAATTCAATAACTTGCTTGAGAATCTTAGGACAACACATACAGGGAGAGAGAGAGAACGAGAGAGAGACAGAGAGACAGAGAGACAGAAACAGAGAGACAGTGACAGAGAGACAGAGACACAGAGACAGAGGAGAAAGTTAATATTGAGTTATATCTATTATATTATATATTACAGTATATTATATCATATACAATCTTAGGTTATGTATTATATATATAGTTATGAGTAATGTATATCTTAATTTCCAATGTAATTTGTGTAAGACTTAATTCAAGAGTTGCTGACAACCATCATCATTGTAGGCAGTTCCCTCTCTCCAGTTGTGCATGGAATCTGTGAATATGAAATATTTCTCCACTGATCTATGACATTGCATTTTTTTAAAACAAGTATTACTGTATATTCTTCTTAAATCTTTAAGGCCAACTATGCTCCATCTAGTGTGAGAAGGCAGACGATTTGAAGTGAAATTTCACTGTGGAAAATTTAACTCTACTGGGTTCAATGTGCAATTGAGTGACCTTCAAATGTAGATAGATGTGGTTCTGGTTCACAACACTGAGCCCACAGTATCCTCAAATCTACTATCTATCTATCTATCTATCTATCTATCTATCTATCTATCTATCTATCTATATCTATATCTATCTATCTATCTATCTATCTATCTATCTATCTATCTATCTATATTTTTTTTACCTTAAATCTTGCTACGCTTATAAATGTGTGATTAGCAAGTTAATGTTGTCCTTATCTGATTCTCAGAAGACCTAGTTAAGACTTCATTTGCAAAACACATGAAACTCAAGAAGAAGGAAGACCAAAGTGTGAATACTTTGCCCCTTCTTAGAATTGGGAACAAAACACCCATGGAAGGAGTTACAGAGACAAAGTTTGGAGATGAGATGAAAGGATGGACCATCTAGAGACTGCCATACCTGGGAATCCATCCCATAATCAGCTTCCAAACGCTGACACCATTGCATACACTAGCAAGATTTTGCTGAAAGGACCCTGATACAGCTGTCTCTTGTGAGACTATGCCAGGGCCTAGCAAACACAGAAGTGGATGCTCACAGTCAACTATTGGATGGATCACAGGGCCCCCAATGGAGGAGCTAGAGAAAGTACCCAAGGAGCTGGGGGGATCTGCAACCCTATAGGTGGAACAACAATATGAAGTAACCAGTACCCCCTGGAGCTCATGTCTCTAGCTGCATATGTATTAGAAGATGGCCTAGCCGGCCATCAGTGGAAAGAGAGGCCCATTGGTTGTGCAAACTTTATATACCTCAGTACAGGGAACGCCAGGGCCAAGAAGTGGGAGTGGGTGGGTGGTGGAGTGGGTGGGTGGGGGAGTGGGTGGTGGGAGGTTGTGGGGAACTTTTGGGATAGCATTGGAAATGTAAATGAAATAAATACCTAATAAAAAAAAAGACTTCTGACCTCTGTGAGTTAATGAATTGAGGCTCTTTCAATATGTATAAGTAGCCACACATTTAATAAGTAACTATATGTTTCAGTATGTCTAAATATCAATGAGTACCTAGTTGAACTTCTGACCTCTGTGGATTAATGAATGAAAAGTGTTTCAATATATTAAGTTTGTGAAGAATTTTTTTACAAACATAAAAATAAGATCACCTCTTTAATTGTACTTAAGAGCTGCTCGACAAGAAGGAAACGATGCCCAGTACTGGCAACCTGGGTAAGTACTTAGTACAAGTGAAGTCATGGTCATCAGAGAAGAATCTACAACCACTAATTATTAAACCACCACCGTCCCTAACAACACTCAATAAACATTTTTTTCTTATAGCCACAGATAAGGCTAGTCCTCATCCTTTATCAAGGAAACTTTTCTTTGCAACAGTAGGGACTGTTAGAGAAAACTACAACCATCAAAATGTAGAATTGTGGAACAAAATTCCAATGGATACATCTATAGAACATCCCTGCACCTAAGGCTCATGGAAGATTGCAGAAAACTTGACAGAAAGATTGTAGCAGCCAGAGGATAAGGGCGTTTGCTGTGAGAGTATGTCTTCTAGAGATAACAGAAAGCAAACCCATACATTCTCACCACCATGACTGTTGAAATGTGAGCTGAATGACATCAACCCTATATGAAAAACTATAGGAAACTGAGGAAAGCTGGTAGCTCAAGAGGCAAATGTCTTCCCCATGGAAGAGCACAGCAATTGGTTGTCCAGCGCCAAACTGTCAGCCCTGTAAACATGCATACAAGTAACATTGTATGGACAGAGCAGGGATATATTTAGGGATATGTATGTATATACATATATGCATGATATAACAATGAGAGAAACAGTGAGGGCATGAATTTGAAGGAGATCAGGGAGGAAATTATGGGATGGTTTGGAGGGCAGGAAAGGGATGGAAGAGATGTTGTCATTATAGGATAATCTCAAAAGTAAAATAAAACTGAATCATAAAAAGTTAATAATGCAAAATAATTTATTTCTCAAGATTCTACATATAAGGATTAAGATAAAGAATTATTTTTTTTATTTCAGATCATTTGAAACAATCAAAGATGAGTAGAAGTCTGCTTTCTTACTTATGTTAAATTTAATATTAAAATTACATTTGGTGTTGAAGTTAAATGAAACAATAAGAAATAAATGACAAGAGAAAAATATTTCCTTGGAAATCCTGACTTTTTGACAATCGTTTATTTATGACATAATTCTTTTCCTAACTAAATATTATAATTCATTCATTGTATACTAATAATGCAAATGTCAGTTATATTAATAAATCACTATTTTAATTTTAATAAATTCTAAACTAGTAAAAGTAATAAAATCCTTGATTTTTTTATTATTAAGGGTATTGGCTTATTTAATATGAAACCATCTTTGTGTAAAAGAAAAATTCCAAGCACATTAAGTAATATATGAGCAAAAACGAACTTAGGATGCTTGATTATTTATTGGATATCTCTTTAATATTGTTAATGGATAACCACAGAGAAATTATTCCATTTGTATTTTACTTCAAGTATTATTTTTCTTTCAGATTATTATAAAAATGTCTTAGTTACTGCCCTATGGTTGTGAAGAGAAACCATGAGCAGGGCAACTCATAAATTAAAACATTTAATTGGGTGCTAGCTTAGTTTTCGAGGGTCAGCCCAATTCCATCATAGTAGGAAGACATGGATTTAAGAGCTTACATCCTGATCCAGGCAGCAGGTAGAGAGACAGACAGGAGAGAGACAGACAGGAGAGAGGGGAGGAGAGGGGAGGGGGGAGAGGGGAGAGGGGAGAGGGGAGAGGGGAGAGGGGAGAGGGGAGAGGGGAGAGGGGAGACAGAGACACAGACAGATGGAGACAGAGCAGAGACAGGGACAGACAGAGAGAGAGAAGACCTAACATGGATTTTTGAACCCTCAAACCTATCCCCAGCCACACATTTCAACACATTTTCTCCAACAAGGTCATACCTACTTTAATAAAGCCACTGGTCCTAATCCTTTTCATCTTTCTCAGTTTGCTAACTGGGGACGAGGAGGAATTCAAATATACGAGTCTATGAGTGTCATTCTCATTTAAACTACCACAATGAGATCTAGCCAATAAATTACCTAATATGTTCAAATTATTTTTATATCATGCTTATTATTGTGAAACTCACCCTCAAGATTTGATTAAAAATTCAAATATATCTATATTTGTAACAGGAAATCATTTCCAGTTATTCCTCAGAGATATTTGGAAATTTCTTGACCAGTTGTTGTAAATTGGTTTGCAGATGACATGCTTAAAACCAGATCAATAGAGTGTACAACCAGCTGTAAAACACTGCAGACATGTACATGTTCTCACTTAGAATATTTGGAAATTCTTGCTGAAATACATCCCCGGTAAGACAAAAGATCTTTCATGAACTGTGTCATTGGCGGGCTGTAAGTGAGTGAAATACAGACCTGGTTATGTGGTGTTAATAGGATTCTCCTTTTGTGAAACACACTGAAAGATTTAGAATAGGCTACAAAGAATGACAGATTGACACAAATTGGATTTAGCTACCAGTTCCATATGAATTTATGGGAACAATAAAGTAGGTTAAGTTATTCTTGACAGGTTTAGAGGATTAGAACAGGGGATATCCAAGGCAAAGAGCATATAAACTGTTAACATAGAGGTACCAGGACCATACTAACAGAAAAAAATGAGAACTTGCTGAGAACATTCCTGGTAATTTAGGAGATACTAGTTTTTTCTAAGATACGTATAAGTGTGGAATTTCCCCACACTTTTAAATTTCAGGAAAATTAAAATTTTTACAGAAAGTAATATATCTAATATATGTAATAAATATATATGTATATGTATATTGTATATACAAAAATATATCTATTATATAATATTAAAGATATATAAAATAAGTCATCAAACATTCTAAGTGCTTTTTTGTTCACATATTACTTAGTGTGCTTAGAATTTTTCTTTTCTACAAAGATAGTTTCATTTTAAATAAGCCAGTATCCTTAATAATTAAACAGCAAGAATTTCATTACTTTTACTTGGGTAGCATTTATTAAAATTGAAATAGTGATTCAATAGTATAACTAATATATACATGAATAAATAAAATATTTTTAAAAACAGATGATATTTATGCAACATTTCAAATTCTGGCTTAAATTAGTAATTACAGAATTTTAACAATGACATAGTAATGTACAGATGTATTTGACATTATCTTGGCAAAGACAACTCCTTTAGCTCTAAATGCTTATAAACACTTTAGAATTATAAAATACAGTTCTGTGAAGTTGCTCAGTGGATAAACTCAGCTGGCCACCAACACAAGTATACCGTGAGAGTCTGTTTATCTATCTATCTATCTATCTATCTATCTATCTATCTATCTATCATCTATTTTTTATCCATACATACACAAACACACATATGTATCATCTGTTTTTTATCTCTGTCTCTCATAATTTTCTAAGCACTATTTTCTGCTCCTTTTATTAATTAATTCTTGAAGTTTTTACATACAAGTGAAAGTTGAAATATACATTTACAACTCAGTGTCCTGGGTTGAATTCCAATTCACAATCTTTCAGTGTCAGCCTCCCTGGTGCTGATATATCAGTTGTGCTTCTTCCCAGTTAGTAAACCAAAAATTTCTAACTAATGAAGACAAAGCCATGAAAAAAAATCTTAAAATTTGTAGTGAGAGTACCCTCTTATAAACAACCGACTTATAAAGGGGAAGGGTTTTCTACCACAACTATGGGTACTTTGTAGCATAGCTTTTAAATTTTCTCCTTTTAAAACTGTTATTGTTTTCCAGATCAAAATGTTTAACATGTGGTGATGAGTCTGGCCATGAGCTTAGAAGTAATTTCTTCTAAATTAAGAATATGTAATGCAGTCAAAATCAGATGACACAAATAGTCATCAGGAAGAATAAAATAGAATACTTGCTTGGGTCGGGCTTGTTTCTATAAAATTTGTGCATATATATTCTTTGGTTTTTTGTTTTTTCTCTCAGCAATACACAGTTCTGAGACAGGACGTATATGTGGCCTGCCCAGATCCCTTTCAGATTAGGTACCAGAAGCTCATCATTTAAGTAAATGTCTCAAAGTTCTCACAATTACTCTGCAGCGTTGTTGGGGATGGTTAGCTATCTATCTAGGTTTTGGACCATTCCTCCAGTGTGCCATGCTGTCTCCAAAAGGTCATCTATGCATGAAATCAAATGCTGCTTTTTGGAACACCCCAAGCAAATCCTGAAACCTCTTTGTATTCCCATCTCCTTCCTGGCATTTTCTGATTGTCATCGTGCTCTGCTGTCTGCTTGGGAAGCTTGAATCAGCATCCTCTTCAGCTTAGTCATCTCACCAAGACAATATAGATTGTAGTTTTCTAAGTGTATGCTCCATTAATTGGTAACCAGCAAATTTTACCTACAGCTTTGCTGCAGTGTCTGAGAAATTTGCATGGAGAATGTGTCGAGTTCAGGAAGGACTATCCACTTTAGGACTATATCCACTTTTCTCTTTCTCTCCATTCACATTTGCCTTCCTTGTTATCTCTTAGAAGCCTGCCTTTTCCTAATGAGAGACAGAAAGGGGATGGATGTAGACAGAAGAGGTACAGAAGAGATAGGAGGAGGAGAAGGAGGGGAAATAGTATTCAACTTATAATGTATGACAAAATAATCTATGTTTAAAAGGAGGTAAAACAGATTAGTGTAGAATCTTTAACAAAGAAAACAATATTCTCATTTTATGAAAATATGTTTAATAAAAATGACCTAAAATATAAAAAATGGTATATACATAATCTCCACTACTACCTCAACTTTATGTTATAGAAATACTTCTGAAAAAGAAACGTAAGTAGAATTTTAAGGGACTCTGGCCAGCTTGAGTGTGGTAAACATGTGGCAGGCAATTTCCTACACCCCACTACCACTGCCTTGCTAAAAACCATTATGTTACATTCCTAAAGCTAGACACCAAGGGCTATTTCCTTATTTGGCCACTTCCTTCTCCTAAGGTTAACTTACAAAGTCCAGTTATCAAATCATTGACGCCTACCAATCAATAACCCCTTTTTGGTTATGTAATTAACATGCTTACTAAAATTAAACACCTCATCCTTAGACACATCCATACATCCTTTATAAAACACCATTTTTCGATGTGCTATGTCTGTCTTCCTCTCTATCCAGAGGCAAAATGTATCTCTGGGACAAAAACCCCTAACCCCTTCCCTTTGTTCCCTTTCCCTTCTCCCTTGTCCTCTATTTCCTGTCTTTGTCTCTTATTCCCTGTCCTCAGACCCTCTGTGCCAAATAAATCACCTTTTTTTGATGAGAACTTGGTCTTTGGGGTCCCAGGCTGATACTTTTCCTAATGGAATTTTTCACCATAGTTGCTATTGGTGGCTGAAGAGTAAAACATGTTTAAAATAGTGACAGCTAAGAGGACAGAATGGCTAGAGGGTTAAGGTGCTTACCACCAAGCCTGAAGACCTGAGTCACATGGTAAGAGTGACTATGAGAAGTTGTCCTTTGACCTCCACACTCAAGCCTGGCACAAGTATAAGCATCTCCCAAAAAAAAACTAAAACTGTTAAGACAAAAGGTTGGCAAGCAACTGATGTTTCATTTATTGCCACATTTCACTGTAGCTGTTCCTTTAGTTGACTAAACTATCACATGATTGAAGCTGTTTCACCCTCCTTGGGAAGAAAAAGAGATACCTGTTAATTTAGTGATGGGGTATTCTAATCACTATCTACTAATTTCTCAACTAGGGCTATTTGGATTTTAAACAACAGAGATGAAATCACAGATCAGTAGGTAGGAACACTTTCTGTACACTTTTTTTGATGAGAACTTGGTCTTTCATGAGTTTTTATAACTGGAACTCAAATCTCCAGTATCCATGTTAAAAAAAAAAAAAACTAGATGTGGTCCTTCTCATGCCTATAATCCAAGTTTGGTGGGGAATAGAGACAGGAGGATTGTAGGTCTTGCTGGCTCCCAGCCTAGTTTGGCAAGAGACTCAGAATTCAAGCCAAAGAGCAGAGGTTGATAGAACATCACTTAGTTCTTTTTCTGTTGCTTTGACAAAACACTATGTCCATGATATTTCTAAAAGAATCTGGGGCTCACAGTTCCAGAAGGTTATAATCTATGACCATTATGATGGGGGGCATTACAGCAGGCAGGAAGACATGGCACTAGAGCAGAAGCTCAGAGCTTACATCTTGACCAACAAGAAGGAGGCAGGGGGAGGGGGACTAGAACAGGGCCTGGTAAGGGCTCTTGAAACCTCAAAGGGTACCTCCCCACCAGTGACACAGTTCATCCACCAAGGCTGTGCTTCCTAATCTATCCCAAGCAGTTCCATCAAGTGAGGACTAAGCATTCAAATACATGAGCCTTAGAATCACTGTCATTCAATCAACCATAGAGCAAGACATCTGACATCTTTACTTGGTCAACCTATGCTGCACACCCTTCCATACACGTACACAAGTAAACTCTTCCACACACATACATGTAAATGAACAAGTAAATAAGTAAATGAAGGCTTTACCTAACCACAACACAAACTAAAATAGTTTTCATATTCAAAATACAACATGCTCTCTTAGTCAGGGTTTCTATTCCTGCACAAAACATCATGACCAAGAAGCAAGTTGGGAGAGAAAGGGTTTATCCAGCCTTCAGTTCCACACTACTGTTCATCACTAAAAGAACTCAGGACTGGAGGGCAGGAACTTGGAGGCAGGAGCTGATGCAGAGGCCATGGAGGGATGCTGCTTACTGGCTTGCTTCCCCTGGTTTGCTCAGCTTGCTTTCTTATAGACTCCAGGACTACCAGCTGAGGGATGGACCCACCCACAATGGACTGGGCTTTCCACCTTTGATCACTAATTGAGAAAATGCTCTACAGCTGGATCTCATGGAGTCATTTCCACAAGTAAGGCCCCTTTCTCTGTGATAACTCCAGCTGTGTCAAGTCAAAACACAGAACTAGCCAGTACACTTGGTTATTGTCTGGGGTACTCTTTTTCATGCAAGGAAATTTTAGAATGAAACTAAAGCTATGTAGAATATATTATAGTTGGAGCTGGCAAGATGACTTAGTGTAAGTTTGAGGACATGGGTTCAGAACCCTAGAACCCTATAAAAGCTGAATGTGGTGGAAAGCATTGTAATCCCAGCAATGGGAGGGAGAGAGCAGGATCCCAGACAAAGCAATCTAGGCAACTGGGGAGACCATATTGAATTACAGAACTTATCTGAAAAATTAACCTTAAGAGTAATATAGAAAGAAAGACCCCCATAGGTTGAACTTTAGTGTGTGCAGATGTCTATACACATGTGTGAATACACACACATGACTAGTGAGGGAAGTATCATTTTGAAATCCATGTGTTTTCTGTATTTCCAAGTAAAGTGTGCTTCTTCTTGTGGATCATGGTGGAAAAGTGGAGAACTAAACTGGCTCAACTATCTGGGTAGGCCTGGTGACCTTGGTGACCTGGTGAGTTATGTAGAACAGAGGAGTTGCCCACCTGAGAAATGAGAGCACGTGCTCTAATCATGGGTCAGCTGTGTCATCTTGCTGCATGAAGGACACTGAAACCTTCAGGATTAATGATTCAATAAATGTAAAGCTATGTAATTTATAGATTTGTCTCATCAGAGAAGACATCTAGGTCACGGGGATGAGTGTGTTCATAAAAGGACATTGCATCTTTGGTGGACAAGTGGATCTTGTATTTTGAACAAAATTACTCAAAAGTCAGTGAAACAAAAAGGTAAACTTGAATGGCGAGCTCATATTTTCAGGTAACGCTCACAGAAACTGGATTCTAGCCCATATCACAAGGACCTAGGGAATGGGTAAGTGACCCCTGGCTAGAAATTATTGGCCTAAGCTACTCGCTACTTTATAAACTCTAAATAAAACATCAGATGAAAATAGTTCTCAGATTCAAACTCATCAGGAAGTTTCTCATAGATGATTGCTACCTGGCAGTACTCTATCCCACTGGACATGGCTGCAGCATTTCTCTCCCATACTGAGATCTCATGACTTCTTGCTGAAGCTGGGCATAATGCCTAGAAACAGTTGCCTACCTCTGCCCACCAAGAGTGTACCTGTCACTGGAATTCTTTGTTCATCATCAGAAGTCTAAGCATCTAAGGGAATGAAAAGGAGCTGTGGCTAGCTGTAACACAAAGACGTTAAGTGGGATAAGTTCACTTCACCTAATTGTGGGAAGAAAGGAGAGAGGGAGGCAGAAGGCAGTAGATCTTTGAAGGCTTTGATGTGTAATTGTTATGCATTGTGCTAATGTGGCACTTTAAAGTTTAGAAAATGCTCATATAACAAGTAAATGTGTAGTGCACAGAAAATAAGAGACGTGGTATATTAAGACTCCCATTTTACTGATGAAGTTAATTGTTATAGAGACTAATACAGTGTGAGGTGTCAATGGGATTTCCATTACTTCAGCCCATCAATGTCCTGTAACACACAAGACTCTCCAGGACGTGGATATGGCTGAATCTTTGACAACGGCTGGAAGCTTTTGGTGCTTCTTTCTAGAAGGTCAATGTAAAAAAAAAAAATCACTTTCAGAATATGACCATTTATATGAAGATACATCCCATAATATTCTTGTTGGAGAGAGATAAAAGCTTGTGTATGAAAGGTGATTTCTTTTATGAACAGAAGCTTAGGTACTTTTACACCTAAGATGCTATGATTTCTAATAACACAAAATGATTTTTAATTAAGATCTGAGTTTCAAGACTAGGCTGTTCAAAGGAATATGAAGCTTTCATTTATGTAAAATGTCATTAATTCTGCAAGTCAGAACACAGATTCACTAATATTAATCCATTACATTAGTAACCTATCTCTTTAATGATCTTCTTAAAACAAATTTGCACAAATATCTGGTGTCAGACTATCATCACAAATGTCAATTTTGAGAGTGTGGAAACAGGAGATAATGTTCACACGAAGTTCTTACTAGAGCCTTACCCAGTGTCCAGCTAGAGACCAAGTTGGCCTTATCTGAGACACCTAGAGAAACTCAGACTTTACCTACTATTCAAGGGCTGAGTGTTCCCCTGCAGTAAGGATGGGTGCATGAGGGCTTCAGTCTGACTGTTGGGATTGCATGCTGTCAATTACACCAGTTCTATCATTCTAAGAAAGCCCAGAGCAATCCAAATTCACAGTATAAAGAAGTCTTATATCTTCATGGAGAATGCACAGTCACCTGACCCATGGTTACAGAAATTGATTAGCAACTATGCCTTTCCCCCCTTTTTATCCTGCAGGCCTATTGTTTGTTTGAGGACCTTTGTTTTGTTTGAGGCAGGGCCTCTGATTTCTTGTTTGTTGTGGGGGTTACCAGGCCAGTAGATTCCCCTGTCTCTGACTCCCAACTTTCAGTAGGAGTCCTGGCGTTATAGACATATATCAGCTTTTACACGAGTTCTGTGGTTATGAAATCAGGTCATTTATATCACAAATACTTTATGCCATGTGTCATGTCCATAGCTCACAAATTGTGTTTTCAATTTAAGAAATTCAGCATATCTGATTTCTGAATAGGGAAACAATTCTGCTTGCATCCTGACAAAGATGGGCCTGGATATTAATTTTTATATATTCTTCAGGCCAGAATGAAAATTAAACTTAAAAGCACAAATATATTTATGAGAGATAAATGTGTGTCATTTCCCAAATATTATTGTTAAGATGCTTTTCTAATTATTAGAACTATGCACCATTATATAGAACATTTCAAAATACTTTTTAAGTTACCAAATATTCTATATATTTCTATTACAATTGTAGATAATAATATTGTAAAGTCGTTAAATACAATGTGTAATTTAGAATCGAGTCACATGCATTTTTTACTAGAGCTAGGATTTTGTTTTATAGATAGGGGCTAGGGAAACAGCTGAGGAGGTAAAATTCTTGCCATGCAACCAGGAGAACATGATTTAGATCTCTAGAATTCATGTAAAGATGAATAGGGCTGAAGATGGGGAACAAGTTTATAATTCTAGTGTTTCTACGAGGAGGTAGGAGACAGAGAGAGGAAAATCTCTGGAGATACTCTAACTATGTATATAGTATATTTGTGAACAAGAGGCTCTGCCTTAAACAGAGGGCAAAGAACAATATCTCGACATATACACCATGACATTTTTTTCCCTTCTCCCACCCATGTACACATACAAATGCACTCACATATACATTAAAAGAAGAAAAACACACAAATTGCTGGGCAGTGGTGGCACCTGCCTCTAATCCCAACAGAGAGGCAGAGGCAGGTGGATCTCTTTGAGTTTGACATCAACCTGGTCTACAGAGTGAGTTCCAGGACAGCCAGGGATGCACGGAGAAACCCTGCCTTGAAAAACAAAATGAAACAAGACAAAACCAAACCAAACTGAACCAACAACAAAACCATAGAAGTTCTTTGTAAACATTCTTCCAAATATTCTTTAAATTCTATGAACATATCATCTGTAGGCTCACTTGCTATACTAAGCCTAAATGCATGTATATTAAATGGATGAGTATTAAAATTCTCAGGGAAATCAAGTCATGGAAATATGAAGTAAGGTGCAATGACTTCTTTTAATTACCTAGATTACTGCATGTATTGTGGGTGTTTGGTAGAAATTGCAATCATATAGTTTAGTGGTTCAGTTGTAGTGCAGATTTTTATAATTTACTCAAGAGCGTGAATGGTATTTTACATATGAAACCAGAAAGTTCCCTGCTACCTCACCTGGAAGAGCATTTTAAATAGGTAGAAACATTAGGATGGTTGCCGTCTCCCAAGGCAAGGAACAGACATTAAGCAGACACTTGGCTTTGCTGCTGGAGTTATTTATATTTGAGAAGGAGAGCTAACATTATATGTGTGATAACTGCATTGCTGAAACTTTATAACTTTTTTTTTTTTTGGCTTTATAACTCCTGGTGACTCTAATGTACTTTTGACCTATTTTGATATGTATGTTGATATAATATCCTCCAATGAAAGAAGATACAGAAAATATGAATGAATTTCCAACATAAAAATGATGCTGACATTTTGGTACATCATTCTGAAATCTATTATAATTTCATATTAAAAATAATTCTTATTTACTTTTTATTTCTCTACTTGCACCTTTTTTAAAAGTATTTATTAAATTTTTTCACACAATATATTTTTAAACTTTTTATTGGTTCTTTGTGAATTTCACATAATGCACTCAAGCCCACTTGTCTCCCCATGCCTCAATATCCATCCTCCTCCCTTAAAACCTCCATTTAAAAGAAAACCAAAAATAAAAATAAAAATAAAAATAAAAAGTCCCAGCACTTGGGAGGGAGAGGCAGGCAAATTTCTGAGTTCGAGTTCAGCCTGGTCTACAAAGTGAGTTCCAGGACATCCAGGACTATACAGAGAAACCCTGTCTCGAAAAACAAACAAACAAACAAACACAAGAAAACAAAAACAAAACAAAACAAAACAAGTCTCCCCCTGGGAGCTGTAGAGTGTAACACAGTTGCTCAAGCAGCTCTACTTTCAAAGGTTGATTGCAATGTGTCATTATTCTGCTTAGAGGGCTCTGGCTTCTGCCACTCTATCAATACTGGATCCTGTAGCTTTGGATCTGCAGGAGCAGTCCCTTCCTGTGCCCCAGAAGTTCATAGATCAGACAGATGTTGAGGTGGGCCATCTCAAAGCCTTCGATCTATGCCTAGGTGATAGCTGAGTTGTTCATCCTGTCAGTTGGGTTCAGGTCATGTGAGTGCCACAGCTGGCAAGGGGTGGGGTTATCTCTCCAGAGCGCTGCAGGTGATGAAAACAGGGTCAACTCTGCACAGCACTCAGACATCACTGTAGCCTCAGGTGGCAGCACAGAATAGTCACATCAGGCTGTTCCTCACTATCCTTGCCTCTCCAGTTTTCCCTCTCTTCATTGTGCACGAACTATTTTAGTTCTTACTTCCTCCTCTCTCCACCACATACTTGTTCATCTGAGTGGTGCCCACCACTTACATTCATGGCAGCTGGCAGACCCCTGGATGTTTTCTGTCTGACAATATGCACCACATGGTGCACACAATAAAGTTTGATCATATTCTTTCTCCTCCTGTAACTTATACCAAATCTTTCCCACTTCCTACGCAATCAACTCCATGTGTTGTCTCTCTGTCTCTCTCAAAGGAAAGAAAAATGAATAAAAGCACAAACAAAATAAAAATAAACACAGTAAAAATAAAGTAAATAGAACAAGAACAAGAGAGAGAGAGAGAGAGAGAGAGAGAGAGAGAGAGAGAGAGAGAGAGAGAGAGAGAGACTGTTTTATATGGGCCAACTATTCCTAGGCATGGAGTCTACTCTGGAGGATGGCTGGGTATATCAGCCACACCCCATTGGAGAAAACTGACTTATTACTTTTCTAGCAGATATGATTTGCAGAGAACCTCTCAGTTGGAAGTGGGATTTTGTGTCCACTTTTTCTTCTCAGTGTTGGATGGAATAGTGTCTGGTTTGAACGCATCTGGGCATGTCTTGTGTATTCTGTTACAGTCTCTGTGAGCTCATAATGTTTCAGTCTTGTACTGTCTGGAAGATACTCTTTCCTTGAACTCACACTCTACCTTTGTCTCTCACAATCTTTCTGTCTCCTCTTCTTCATAGATCCCTGAGCCTTGTAGGGAGGAGCTTGATAAAGATATTTCATTTAAAACTGAAAACCTCAAAGTTACTCATTCTTTGAGCATTGATTAGTGGTGTGTCTCTGTGTAATTACTGTCTACTTCAAGAACAAGTCTCTCTGATAAGGGTTGAACAGTGTTCTGATCTAAGTATGCAGCAACATATCACTAGAAGTCATTTTATTGCTATGTTCCTTTAGCAAAATAAAAATAGTAGGATTTTTTTCTAGGAGCTATTACTTATCTAGTCTTCGGTTATGTCCAAATTATCTGTGTCAAGTATGGGTTCTGCTTCATGGAGTGAGCCTTAAACCCCCCCCCCCCCCAAAAGTGTTTGTCCACTTCCATGATATTGGTGTCGCAACTGCATTTGTGTCTCTTTCATTGGGTCAATGTAGTTAGTGTGCAGTTGCAGAGTTTATAGTTAGGTTACACTGATGATCGCCTTTCTTCTCCAGGAGTGTGCAAAGTATCTGCCAGCAACACGAGTTCTCATCAGTAGGAGGAAAGCATCACCTTGGGCTGCACCTGGATTTCTCTTTGTTTGATGACATAAGAAAGTCATGTTTTCAATAAGAGGGTCTTACCATCTGGTCATGTAGAGTAACCTATAGCAATGATAATAGCTTGTGATATTTGGCCTAATCTATGAGATCCATTTGGCCAACCATTTAACAAGATGTAACTCATTCCTGGAAGTGGAAGTTTTACTTGGAAGCATAGCTTCATATTTTTTTATTACTGAATATTTTCTTTATTTACATTTAAAATGTTACCCCTTTCCTGGTTTCCCTCTTCCTGGAAACCCCCATCCTATCCCCCTTCTCCCCACATCTATGAGGTTGTTCCTCCACCCACCCACTACCTCCCCACCCTTAATTTCCCTAAACTAGGGCATCTATTGAGCCTTCATAGGACCATGAACCTCTCCTCCCATTGATGCCTGACAAGGCCATCCTCTGCTACATATGCAGCTGGAGCCATGTGTACTCCTTGTTTGGTGGCTTAGTCCTTGGGAGCTATGGGGAGACTGGTTAGTTGATATTACTGTTCTTCCTATGGGGTTGCAAACCCCTCTTCTCCTTCAGTTCTTTCTCTAACTCCTCCACTGAAGACCTTGCACTCAATCCAATGGTTGGCTGTGAGCATCCTCCTCTGTATTTGTCAGGCTCTGGCAAAGCCTCTCAGGAAACAGCTATATCAGGGTCCCTTTCAGTAAGCATTTCTTGGCATCCACAATAGTGTCAAGTGTTGGTGACTATATATGGGATGAATCCCCAGGTGGGGCAGTCTCTGGATCGCCTGTCCTTCAGTCTCTGCTCTACACTTTGTCTTCATATTTGCTCCTGTGAGTATTTTGTTCCCCTTTCTAAGAAGGACAAAAGCACCCATACTTTGGTCTTCCTTCTTCTTGAGCTTCATATGGTCTGTGAATTGTATCTTGGATATTCCAAGCTTTTGGGTTAATATCCACTTATCAGTGAGTACATACCATGTGTGTTCTTTATGTTGTCAAGGATGTAGAGAAAGATGAACACTCCTACATTGTTGCTGGGATTGCAAGCTGGTACAACCACTCTGGAGATCAGTCTTACAGTTCCTCAGAAAATTGGACACAGTATTACCTGATGACCCAGCTATACCACTCCTGTGCATATATCTAAACGATTCTCCAAGAATAACAAGGACACATGCTCCACTGTGTTCATAACAGTCTTATTTATAATAGCCAGAAACTAAAAAGAACCTGAATGTCCTTCAACAGAGGAATGAATACAGAAAACGTGGTACATTTACACAATGGAGTACTACTCATCTGTTAAAAACAATAAATTCATGAAATTCTTAGGCAAATTGATGCAACTAGAAAATATTATCCTGTGTGTGATAACCTAATCACAAAAGAACACACATAGTTTCATCTTAATTTAAAAGGAAAAAATGTTTGCAAGGAGGATAAATCATACTAACATGTATTATGCAAAAAAGGGTAGCAAAATCAGGAAAATGTTTATTTTTGTATATTAGCTATACAAATTGTGCCAGTTCTAATGCACAGCTGGATGCATTGTCTATATTCACATAAATAAGTGACACCAATTAAATAATTTTATTAAAATTGAGTTAATTAGCATACATAAAAGGACTTAAGGGTATATATGAGACATGTATAGTGTTTAATGCAAGTAACTTTTTAAAAAGAAAATGTATATTTTGTAAGAATTTCTGAAATAGAACCTTACTTCATGTATCTTATTACCTAAAAAAAGACATAAGACATGGTCAAAATGTGAATCTATTTAGCAGATGAATTGGGGTGAGTGAAGATTAGTCATTCTGTATTTTAATATAACCCTCCAGTTTCCATTTAAAACAGCACTTTTAAGTAGGAAGGTCAGCAACAAAGTTCCATGCAGACGAAAGAGTGTGGATTAGTAAAAATTGATTTGGGAGCAAGTGAGATGGTCCAGTAGATAAATGTTATTGTCTCAAGTCTAATGACCTGAATTCCATTCCTAGAACACATGTAAAAGGGCAGAAATGACTACCATATATTGTCCTCTGACCTTGATATGTATGCCATAGAACATGTACACACACACACACACACACACACACACACACACACACACCATATTACATAAATAAAAAAGTGTAAAACTTGAAATTACATTAAAAGTAGCCTTGAGGAGTGGTAGCTTAGTGGTTCTTGCCTGGTATAAATGTCACCCAAGTTCAATAATCAGTACTGTTTAAAACATGGAGATTGAGCACAAAATGAAAGGAGGAGAATAGCTTTTATAAGCTGTGCTTTTCTTGCCAGGGGAAAATGGGTGTGTGTGTGAGGTTGAAGTTAGCACATCAGAATGTCTCTCAATAGCTAGTAATAGTAAATGGGATCTAAAAATCAACTATCATTTTCATTTAATATAATTTTACATAGAGAATTGTTTAAATTCCTGTAGTTAAAACTCAAGTTTTACAATAATATGATTTTCAATTCTGGTCTTTATTGTGGGATTTTATTACTGTAAAGTTACACACACACACACACACATATCTATCTCTGTCTCTCTCTTTCTCTCTCTCTGTCTCTTTACCATATATATATATATATATATATATATATATATGTCTGTGACTTAATTCAGGCAAGACTGAATATATATATATATATATATATATATACATATAAATAATTTTTTTTCTTTAGTAACTGAGATGGACAGACTGTTTCTGTAGGACATTTTCTCAACTTCGGTACCTTCCATTTGTGAGATGACTTCCAGGTACTCCATCATGACATCTTCCTGTCCTTGAATTTGGCCTTGCCCACCCAACTTTGGCCAATCCTACACAAGAGTGAAGTCATACTGTTGCATGGATAGATATCAGAGATACCCTTTGCCTTGAATCTTTCTCATCTACCACTTTAAAGGGGACAGGACAAAGCTAGAGTGGAAGTGTCCAGAAAAAAAGCAGAATTCAGTTTCCTACTGTGTGGCCAAGGTCAGTTATGTCAACACATTGCCTTACCCGTGAACAAGTGATGGGGTTCTGTCCAGATAGGAACTCAGTCTTGCCTGAATTAAATCACAGACCCTCTAACCTAGAGAGTATATAAATGTTTATTATTAAGGTAATTTTATTTGGGATTGGTTGGTAATGAAGTACTATGAAGATAAACTTACACACATAGCACTACCATGCAAGGATTATATTTGTACCAACTCATGAGATGTTTGTGTTTATATAGATACTAGTGACATTAAACATGTTTTTTATACTCTTAAGGATCTTACAAAGAAATGTATGTAGTGTTTAAAGAAAATAAATTAAAAACCAGACAAACATAGACAGATTTCAGAGGCATTCATGAAATCAAATTTGACCTCATGTGTATGATTAGCAAAAAGATTTATTTTTACGACATTGTTAACAATAAGACATCAATGGTACAAATTTGAGAAACATTAAATTGTTAAATTTTCTTTTGATATTCTTAAACATAATATTTCTATAAAATCACCTGTGTGTGTGTGAATGTGAGTGAGTTTGTGTGTGTGTGTGTGTGTGTGTGTGTGTGTGTGTGTGTGTGCATGGAGTCCAGAGGTCAACTTCAATTGTCACTCCTCAAGAGCTTTTGTTTTCTGATCAGATTGTTCACTGGGCCCTGGGACTCACTCATTCTGTTAGCTAGACTGACTGGGATGGGAGCCTCAATGATCTATCCATCTCTGCCTTCTTAGGACTGAGAACATAAGCAAGTGCCACCTCGTTATATTTTTTATATCAGTGCTGGGTATTGAACTAAGGTCCTCATGCTTTCACAGCAAGCTTTGACAAAACGAAGCTATCTCTCAAGCCTACATAACTTTGCCTGCACTCTCCTTCTCCTAGCAGTACACGAAGCAAGGGCTGCAACAATGGGGACTCCATTCTGTCAGTCAGCAGGCTGAAGACCTGCCCTATTCAGTAATTTCAGTAATGACTATTTACACAGGAGCTCTAGGATACAACATACCTCCTTCTCCTCAGTGGGGCTCTATAGGTATGAGAGTTAGTGCCTAAGAGGGTATGACAGGCAGTTGGAAGCCACCCTCCTTGGATGCTAGATAATGAATGGTCCTCCATTCATTCCTACATCTTTACCTTTCCCCAGAATGTCTACCATATCCATTCCTCTGGAGGAGCTTCGAGCATTCTACAATGAACCACCTCTTTCCAGCCCTAACCTCACTTTGTTCTCATGGATGGATTTAAAAAAAATGAGAGCTAAGATGTGATTATGACAAGTTCAGTTTCATAAGATGAACAACATAAACAAGAAAAAAAAATGTAATGTTCTCTGGCCCATAAAAGAGCTATGTGATCAGATAAGTGGAAAGTTTACAGAATTTTTGCACTTTTTGAAGTTGTATTTATACTATTTTTATTGAGGTATACCAGAGGAAGAGGAGGAGGGAAGGGGAAAAGGAGGAGGAAGGGACGAGGAGGGTACAGGGAGGGAGAGGAGGAAGAGGAAGAGTAGGAGGGGAGGACCAGTGGGAGAATGAGGAAGAGGAGGAAGAGGGGGCAAGAGGAGGAGGGGGAGGAGGGGGAGGAGGCTGTACAGGGTCCTCTGAAGCTCCGAGGCTTTAGCTGATTTCTTTGGGGGGGGTGGCTTTTTTATGTCTCCTTTTAAGTCAGACTTTATAGGAACAGCACCAAACTATCTGGTAGCTTCTTTTTCAATTTTTCCAAAAAAAATAGTGTGGGTCCTTCAGTACCAAATCCTTCATCTTAGTGATGGGCTTGTCAGCAGTCTCTTGGGTCTTAAAATAGACAAATGCATAATCCCTGAACCAATTTCATGGTGCAATCTCTTCCAGGGCAATGTGTTCCCAGGAGTAGAAAATGTATCACAAAATACCTTGAAGTCATCAAATCTGTGAAGTTTATGAACTCAACATTTTTAACTTTCCCCAGAGTGTCTCTACCACATTATAGGCAATGACTTTTAGTTTTAAAAAAATTAAAATCAACAACAAAAAAACCTCCTTAATTTAAATATTAGTAAATTTATCTGGACTTTTGTGTTATCTTGTTACTTACTAAATTAAATTAAAAACACTGTATCAAATCAGATATTAGTTTATAGTACAAGCAAAGTCTCAAAATGAGTCTTATTTTCACATGGGTCCTTTTACCATTGAAACTGAGCCACAGAGGTGAATTTTTTGTTCTTTGCTGATTGAATTTACTATTAGTATACTTAGAAGGGAAAAAAAAACCCTGCAGGATTAAATAGTGTGTTTCTGTCAGTTGAATGCAACAACAACAACAACAACAACAAAACAAAAAATGAAAACATTCTAACATTTTGCTTATTAAAATGTGTTATGAAAACTATCATTAAAAGTTTGGTAATTTGGACAAAAATGTTTTGGAATACTCTTGAAGAGGACTCAGATTTGGTTCCCAGAACCCATACCAGGTAGTTCAAAGCCATTTGAACCCATACCAGGTAGTTCAAAGCCATTTGAACCCATACCAGGTAGTTCAAAGCCATTTGAACCCATACCAGGTAGTTCAAAGCCATTTGAAGCCTGTAACTCCAATTAAAAGAGAACCAACATCCTCTTTTTGATGAGTACCAGACATCCAAGTGGTACACATATATATGTGCAGGTACTCTTACGCACACATAAAATAAAAATAAACAAATCTTTAAAAATAGCTTAGTATGGGAGGATGGATAAATTCACAAATGGAGTCCTCTGATAAATGCAAATTTTATGGTTTGAAATTTCAGTTATCAGAAAAAGACAGATTCACAGATACAAAGTACCAAGGGTACTTTTATTACTTTTGATAAATAAAATTCAGATTAGCAAAACATTAGGTACATTTAAACCAAAAAGAAGCTTATGAGAAGCAAATGTAGCTTCCCAGCACGTGTGTATGTGCTGTGACATATGTTTGGAGCTTTCCTGGAAACCAGCAGGGTGCTTTGGATCCCTTGCAACTGTGTTTACACATAGTTGTGATCCCCACAGGAGTGTTAAAGACCAAACCTGGATCCTTTACAGGAGCATTGACTTCTCTTAACCTCTGAGCCATCTCTCAATGTCATGAGTATTATTTTAAATGTTCTATTTCTAACCAAAGTATATGAACTCTGTAAGGACGAAAGGGGTGGAGAAAAGCAAGCAAAGAGAAACTTATCCTCAGAGATGAGATCGCTAAAGCAGCTCTGATAAGAGGTAGAGATGATTCCTGACAGCAGGAAAACAAAGCCCTGGAAATCAACAGGAGCAAAGCCCATGTGAGCACCATCTTGCTGTGTTGGATTTGAGTGTGATTTTATTTCTTTTTCTTCATTGGGAGAGTGTCATATTGGACTTTTGCTTTTTGTGTTTTGTTTTTTTCGGGAAGATGTTAAAATTGAGTAGGTAGGGAAGGGGAGATGATCTGGAAGAACTTGGGGAAGGGGAAACTATGATAAAATATATTTAAATTAAAAATTGTGTTAAATAATAAAAAGTAATCAAAATGATAAAAGATAAGAAGGAATGTACACACAATGTAAGGGAAACAGGACACAACATCAAACACATGATGGCAAAGTACACAGAGGAGGAGGAAAGGGACTAAGGGCCTGCTGGAAAAGATACAATGATGCAATGTCTATAAGTCTCAGATTTGAAGAAATCTTTTCTGTGTTTTACAAAGATCAATAAGCTCAAAGTAGGCTAAGCATAGAGAGCTCTTCAGTCTTTCGATACTATATATTTCAAAGTAAAATCATGGATTGCTAATGACAAAAACTTGAACATTATCGAAGGAGGAAAGAAAGCTTATCACACACAAAGGAATCTCATTACAATTAAGTTCTGAGTTTATTAACCAGCTGCCATGTAGGCAAGACATGGAGAAAGGCTGAAACAAAACCACTGTTAACAAAGAATAATTCATCCTGCAACAGTCTTTTCAAATTAGAATATACAATAAGACTATTTTAGAAGAAATGTTTAGAGAATACTTTACTAGCCATCCAGCCTTATAATAAATATCCAAAGACTCTATAATAAGCATAATGGACAAC